>NC_058384.1:46770100-48110100 GCF_018350175.1 Felis catus | reverse complement strand
GAAGCTTCAGTCATGCAAGATGAATAATTTCTATAGATCCTCCGTACAACAGAGAGCTTGTAGTTGACAATACTGTATTGTACACTTAAAGTGTTGTTAAGACGGTAGACCTCCTATTAAATGTTCTCACTGCAATTTGTTAAAAATTTCCCCTTCACTTCATCTACGAGCTGTTCCTCTCCCCAGCACTCAACCCCGGGCTCACTTCCATCCAAACCCAGCCTGTCATCTAGACCCATAAGGGGGTCTACTTAAACTAACAGTTATGGAGATAGCACATTGTATAGGCACAAGGTATACAGAAACAAGTAAATAAATAAGTAAAGCGGGAGAAATGACAGTCAAGTTACTGCATGCGAAGCTGTGCTCAAAGTGTTCAATGAATCAATGAATTATTATTCTTGTGGCTAAGGGCCTAGACAGTAGGGTCAGGAGGACTTGAGCTTGAATTTCTACTCTACCACTTACTGTCTATGTGACTTTCAACAAGCCACTAAACCTCTCTGTTCAGTAGCCCTGTTCTCATGTCTTCAAGAGCTGCCTGCAGGATTTCATATGTTATAGGAAAGAAAACTTTATCCTAAGATTCTTTTCTAAACTTGACATTTAGCCACAAGTCTTGTAGATCACAATACTCTAAGAAGTTACTGTCTAGAGTATGAATTCTAAATGTCACAATATAACAAAGGCAAGTGATTTCTTTCAAACCCTGATGGTCTCTGAATAAGAAACTGTTTCTTTCTTTTTTTAAAAAAAAAAGTTTATTTATTTATATTTTTGAGAGAGACAGAGACAGCTTGAGCAGGGGAGGGGCAGAGAGAGAGGGAGAAAGAGAATCCCAAGCAGGCTCTGCATTGTCAACACAGAGTCTGATGTGGGGATCAAACTCATAAAACCGTGAGATCATGACCTGAGCAGAAACCTAGAATCAGATGCTTAACCCACTGAGCCACCAAAGCACCCCTGAAAAAGAAACTGTTTCTTAAATCTACTCTTTTTTTTTAAATTTTTTTAACGTTTATTTATTTTTGAGAGAGAGACAGAGTGTGAGCAGGGAAGGGGCAGAGAGAGGGAGACACAGAATCTGAAGCAGGCTCCAGACTCTGAGCAGTCAGCACAGAGCCCGATGTGGGACTCAAACTCACAAACTATGAGATCATGACCTGAGCCAAAGTCAGACACTTAACTCACTTAACTTAACACCACCCAGGTGCCCCTTAAATCTACTCTTTTAAGACAATACTAACAACACATTTGTCAACTATTTGAGGTTCCAGTATACTAGGATGATCCTATGATAAAAGAATAAACAGTCTAGAAAATACAGAAAACATCTCTGTCCAAATTTACCCATCTTCCAAGGAAAGGGAAGGCAGTTAACACTTATAATCATTTAGCTTAGAAATCTAAAAATAGCTTTTTCATAAGAGACCAGACCTCCAAAACTTGAAATAGAGAAGTTGGTAAACAGATCATTTAGGCTTACTGCTTTATCCACAGTTATTTGATGATTCAAGTTAGGCATAAATAAAGATTTGATTGGATAGGTTTGTAGTCTATTTTTTTTTATTATGGGAATTTTAAAGATAGGCGGGTATTTGCAGTAAAAATATTCTCTGGACTTATTACAATGAGAAAGGAAGGAAGAGGGAGATGAAAAAGAAAAGAGAAGGAGGAAAGAAAGGGAAGAGAATTTTTACTTGTCTGTATTTACAGGAAATTTGAGAGTTCTGGAAATTTCCATCAGAGGAATGGAGGTCCTATGGTTGGTGCTGGAAAAGAATACATAGGGGCACCTGGGTGGCGCAGTTGGTTAAGCGTCCGACTTCAGCTCAGGTCATGATCTCACGGTCCGTGAGTTCGAGCCCCGCGTCGGGCTCTGGGCTGATGGCTCAGAGCAGGGAGCCTGCTTCCGATTCTGTGTCTCCCTCTCTCTCTGCCCCTCCCCCGTTCATGCTCTGTCTCTCTCTGTCTCAAAAATAAATAAATGTTAAAAAAAATTTTTTTTTAAAAAAAGAAAAGAATACATAATTTACTTGCATGAATCCTCAGAGGCAACCTCACTGGATAGGAAGAATTGCTTAATCATAGAATATTTGATCATTTTCTAGAGGGGCAGTTTGGTTTAAAATTATCAAGAATGTTTATCACCCATTTCTATGACAAATGACTCTCTAAGTTAAAGACATAGTTTAACATTTTGTGGAACAGGTTATCCAGCTTCAGGAGGTGCAATTTTATCTCCAACATGCCCTGCCAGAAAGGTTTCCAATCCTTAAAGCCTAAAAACCTAAAACTATTAGTTGAAAATATTCACACACACACACACACACACACACACACACACACAAATGTTGTTTTGAAAACTAAAGCAACTGAGGTTACTCAAATTTCTAAGTACATAATACTTGAATATTGTATTAAAATATCCCCGATCAAAAGAGTACATCTCATTCTCTTGTCTCATCTCTAACATTCTGTTCCTCATTTTTTCCCGTGGCCTGTCCAAATGTGGCTTCATTGTAACGTGTAACTGATATCAATACTGTAAGATCAACATTACAAAAGGACAACAGAAGTGACTGAATTTATAAACCCAGGGTCTATAAATCAGGAAGCTTTTCAGGCCCAAGATGTTAGCAAAAAAAAAAAAAAAAAAAAAATCAAAGACATAAGGAAAATATTCTGAAGGCACTGCTTTTGTTTAGAAGTAGCAAGTGTGACTCAAATGACTCAAAGCAAAAAAATAATAATAATAATAAAATAAGATAAAAAGGAAACCATAAATGTACAGGCTCAGTATTGACTTCAGTCATGATTGGATCCACAAAGCCACCATGGCTCTGTTTCTCTCTGTTTTCATGTCTGCCACCTGCTTGGATCAACTCTGTCCTCTGTCTGACTTCCTCCACAATAGGAAGATCTAAAGAACTTCCAGACTTTACATCCATTGTTTGGAATAAGTAGGAATATCCCTAGCCAAATGAGAGTAGGGTTATTTCTCCTAGAACCTCTCACTTAGCATCCACTTAGGTGTGTGAGGGGTGGGGGGTGCACAGACCTACTCAGAAGCCAATCACTGTAAGCAAGAGAAAGGGCTTTGCAGATTGGCAATGAGGGTCCTTCCCTGGGCCTGAGAGTGAAGTCAGTCCCACTCACTTCACCCACCATAAGGGTTAGAAATGTTAAAAAATAATAATAAAATGAAAAGAAGTTTCCCCAAAGAAATATCTGATGCCAGTAGAAAAGGGGAAAGCAGATAGACACGGGTCAAGGAAGAATTCTGAGGAAATGAACAACAGATGCCTACTACAATTATTTAGGATTTTTTTTAATTGCAGAAACCCATTCTAATTAACCTAGGCAAAAAAAAGGAACTTTATTATAAGGACTCAAAAAAATCCCTTAGGCTTTAAGGCACACATGCTACCAGACTTCTGGAAGGTTCTAGAACCAAGGGTACAAAGCCATTGGAATTTTCTTTTTTTTTTTCTCCTCCCCTAAGTGTATACATTTTTTTTTTTATCTCTGCATGTAGACTGGTTTCCTTTGTTCTTAAGTCCACATGAGATATAAGGCTTCCAATTGCTTTGGCCTAGGCATAAGTTCCACTTTGTGCAGAAGATGAATCTCATCCTCTGGGTCTCAATTCGAGAATTCTAGGAAAGACACTCCAATACAGTTTGGATCAAGTGACTCTCCTAGTCATAATGGAGAGCTACATTATATGAAGGACTCCCAAAAGTCCACTTTGGTGACTCTGTGGAGGGTGGGATGATGGGGCGGTTCCCAAAGAAGGGATGGCTGAGGAGACCATCCTGTAAGTGTCCAGTGTATACCAACCACAATATGTTTTGCATGATATTTGCCACATGAAACATTCAGAGTACCAATTTTGCTCTAAAGTTGACAATGGATATACAAAGAAGCAAATTGTCAAACCTGAGGCTTAAAAGAAGTGGCAAAAGAAAGCTCCTGTTCTTCCCAACTCCTTCGCTGAAACCCTGAGCATCTCTGTGCTCCAAAAACACTTTGTACCAGTGCCTATTAGCACACCTGACTGCATTTTCAAAATTATCTCCATGTGCATTCCCTGAGAAGCCAGCATTCCTTTCAAGTCAGATACACTTTTTAATTCACTGCACCCAACAACTAATAGCTAGTACCTATCTCAGAGTTAAAACTCATTAGTATTTATTCTATGGGTGGATTAGTGATGAATAATTCTGGGATTATCTTATTTCTTCATTCACTAACCATATGAATAAATGCTTTGTTTAAAGAACTACTTGAGAAATTATAGAAAAAGTTAAACTTTGAATATCTTGTTTCTCCCTTCATGATTTGCACTTACATGAAAAGATGATCAAAATCTACTTAAATGAAAAAACAAAATGTTATCCCTTAATAAGTGTTTTTTTATTCTCTTTCAAAGTACTCAGTTGACTATTGTTAAAGTTTTCCTTTGTTATTAAACTCTATAAAACGGAGCCCAATCCCATGTACTTGGAATATGGTTGGACTTCAATAATTATTTGTTAGTGAATGAATGTTCACTTTAAGGCTGCCTTACAAAAATGCTTCTCAGTGTTTTCCACATCATGATCAGGACCATTGGACATGTTTCATGAGGTCACTCCAGGTCTAGGGTGACTAGGAATACATTGTTCTGGCAATCCTAGGCAAAAGCTGCAGGGATCAATATCTTAGCACAACCTTATATGACAGTTAAGAGGAAGAATAAACAATGTATGTAATCCAAATTTTTCATTGTAGATGACTCAACTCCCTTTAGGCTGTAGAGGACTTTCTTTTTTAAATTATTTTTTAGGTAAATCATGTTTAGCACTACTGCCTACACCAGTATTTTTCTTTTATATGAGGGATCATGATTCCAAGCAGAATTGTGGGGAAATTTTATTTGAACTGATGCTTCCAAGTTACCCCAGCACTGAAAGCATCAGCTGTTAAAGATTTGGATTTCTAGAAGATGAAATAATATGTGCATTTCTTCATGCCATCTCTTTTTCTCCTCTTTTCAGAAGTTACCCCAGCTATAAAATCTGGGAGTGTTAAATTCGATTTCCTGGTGGGCTAGGAGACGATACAAAACCATGACACTTTCAGACACCAGAACCATATATCCTTTCGCCTATAGTCACCCACACCAGAGTCTTGCAGTTACCATGAGTCTCACCCCACCCCCACCCCTATCTCCTTTAGCAAAGCAGTCACAAGGTTCTACCATTTTACCACATTAATGGTCCCAGATTTGCCCTTTTCCCTCCAAGCTCACTGTTACCCTCATCTCTACTTGCTGGAGACGTTTTCAAAATCCCACTGCCTTCATTCCCACCTCCTTTAATCAATCCCCACTACTCTAGCCAAAATGATCTTTTTATTTTTTTTTAATGTTTATTTATTTATTTTGAAAGAGAGAGAGTGAGCATGCAAGCAGAGGAGGGGCAGAGGGGGAGAGGGAGAGAGAATCTCAAGCAGGCTTCATGCTCAGCAATGAGTCCTATGTGGGTCTTGATCTCACGACCTGAGCCAAAACCCAAGAGTCAGATGCTTCACTGACTGAGTCACCCAGGCACCCCCAAAATGATCTTTTTCAATCTATAAATTCAATCATGTCACACTTCTACTCAAAAATCTCCAGTGATTTTTCTCTTTCCCATAAGAGAAAAATTGAACATGGCATGACACGCAGAACCCCTCCTGCTGTTAACCCCCAGACTTGAGAGACATTAGACAACCTTTCGCTTCTCAAATATTCCATGTTCTCTCCTGCCTCTCTGTCTTTGCACATGCTGTTTTCTTTTCCTGGAAAAGATGTTTAGGATTCCACCATGTCTGCCTGGAGGAAATCTTTTGCCATCAAGAGTAGATCCAAGAGTCATTTCCTTAGTGGAACTTTCCCTGAGCCCCAAGACTGGCCCAAGCAGAGGCTGTGGATGCCTAGTCCTCATGCCCTAGCCCTAACCATGCAGGGTACTCAGGCCTGCCTTCCAACTGCCAGTGTTTGCATTTCTCAGCCAAAGGACACACGATGTCTGCCTGTGCAGCAAGGCAGGATCTGACCTGGATGAATGTCACCAGGGGCAGCTCCAACCAATGACTGGCCAAAGTTGGGGTATAAATATTCCAATTCCCTGCCTCTTGAATGAAAAATAACTCTGAGGCATGTGTTTTATACTAGCCCCCAGAGTTTTAAAGTCTTGTCAACCTCAGTGGGAGCTGGCTGATAATGCACCCTTCATTGCCCATTTTCCCTTTCCTGTCATCTTTGATCACTCCTCTATCAGCATTGCTTTTGCTTACCAAAACACTACTTGCATTTGAATATTTGTCTTGAGGTTTGCTTTGGGGGCACCTCAACTAAGACACCCTTTTTGCTTATGTTCCCACTGCACTTAGTAAATAATTCCATTACATCAGTCATTTAAATGGATAATGATCTGCCTTCCAATGTCACTAAATGTCTCAGGGTCGAGAATTGTGTCTAGTTTATCCTTGTATTCTCACACCTAAAAAAAGAAATGTTTAACAAATACTAGGCACTCTCCATATGCTTATGGAATAAATGAGTGAATTTGTTTTAATTTTTTTAATGTTTATTTGTTTTTGAGAGGGAGACAGGATGTGAGTGGGGGAGGGGCAGAGAGAGAGGGAGACACAGAATATGAAGCAGGATCCAGGCTCTGAGCTGTCAGCACAGAGCCCAATGTGGGGCTAGAACCCACCAACTGAGAGATCATGACCTGAGCTGAAGTCAGACACTTAACCAACTGAGCAAACCAGAAGCCCCTAAATGAGTGAATTTTTAAAGGAATGAATAAAAAGAAGAGATGAAGGAGATAGTAGAAAAGTGAAGTAAAGTTGCATCATGATGAGTAGTCAAATATAAAAGTGATTGATGAGAAATCAATACTTCTCTTCATTAAAAAGAAGTATAATTTATAAAAGTAAAATCTTGTCCATGTTTCACGTAATCCATGGGCACATGACATGGAGGGATATATTTATTTCATAATAATTAAATGTTTCCCATTCATGTATATAATTATTCAGACCACCTAATGTGGTGTTTGAGAATCCTGGCACTGAGTCTGACTGCATGGGATTGAATCCTAGCTTTATCCGCACCAGCTGCGTGATTTAGAGTCGTGTGTCTCTGACTTTAATGTGCATATGAATGCTTAAGAATATTATCGTGTGCACATTCTGATTCTATAGGTAGTGAGGTACGGCCTGGAGTTCTGCATTTCCAACAAATTCCCAGGGGAAGCAGAGGCAGCTGCCTGAGTAGCAGGGGTGTAGGACAAAGGACTTGTGCCTCTATTTTCCTCATCTTTTAAAAAAAGGATAATAATAACCTTCCTTCATTGGGTATTGAGAGGATAAATGAAATAATACATGAAAAGCACTTTGAACAATACCTAGAAAATGCTATATATGTTATGTATCATTGTTATAAAATTCATGGTTAATACGGATGCTTTTACTTATATTAAATCCAGGGATAAAAAAAATAACTGCTAATATATTTAATGGTTGTTGGATAGTTTGCATATTAGGATAATTGTTATTGTAATGGGAAAAAATACAAAATCCATCTTTGTACATCTCACTTACACATGCATGTATAAGTTGAATGTAAATAATAACTGATTTTCAATAGTATAAGTAGAGGTGCCAGTTCATTTTTAGCTCCTAGGTGAGAAAACACAGCGATAACTGGGTCCTGGTCGAGACTATGGTTGTGGTATTAGATAGACAGGCTTAGCATCAAGTCCTCTCTCACCTTAAGCAAGCCAATTAACCTTCATAAACCTCACTTTTCTTACCTCTCAACTGGGAATACTTTCAGTACTCTGAGGAAGAAAAGACATACTGCGCATCAGGCCTTTAGTCCAGGACCTGGACTAATAAATGTCCACTTTAGGCATTATTATCAACAAGCCAGAGAGCCCAAGTATACATTATATATCTATTAGGCACAGGTCTGAGAACTAGAGGTTAGTTGTCAAAAGGTAAGGTGGTAAATAACCTAAAATGAAAGTTGAACTGAATGCAGCAGCATCTGGCCACCTGATGGCAAGAGATTGATGAAAGACCAAAAGCAAAAGTAATTTGGAAAATGTCTAATTCCAGAGAACCAATCTAGGACAAGCAAACAAGCAAGGTGGAGGAGAATGCCCAGGAATGCCAAGCATGAACTAAGAATTGCTTCCATCTCAGCAGACTCTTAACATAATTTTGTCAGAACAGAACATGTGATACTAAAAGTCATATTTCAGAAGCTAGAGAAATACTAGGAGTTGATATTACAGATTTATTCTGACAAGCAAGAAGCATCTAACTGGTCAAGTGGGCATTATAAAAACCTTAGAGGAGAAAAAAGTAAATGTCACCTTAACATTCTTAAGAGCAAAACTGGCCAACATGGGCCAACATGGGCATGGTAAAAATAAGCACTCCAAATGACATGAAACCATATCTCAAAATTCCAGGGCAATAATAAATATAATTTCATTTTAGGAACACTAAAGTGAGAGATGAAGCTGAAAAAGCCAAGAGGAGTAAACACCTATCAAGAGTCCTCAAGAATGTTATGGAGAAGTCTGGACACTGTGCAACACTGTAGATGGCCCAAGATTTGAAATTAGGCAAAGCAGGATATTCCTGCCATTTAAAAGACAGCATGAGTTTGGCAAATGGCTTGACCTCTCTACCTTGATTGAAGCACCTGTAAAAATGGGAATAATAAATAATAATAAAGCCCAATTCCCAGTACTGCAGGAATGTAAAAGCACATCGTACCTGTTCCTTATGTTGCAAACATACAAGAATAAGACTATCTACACAGGACAAGATAGGAAAATGAAACACTGAGGATACAGATCCATTTCTATAGGAATATTGTGAAGAAAGAGATTAATTCTGATCAGGGAAATCAGAGCCTTATGAAAAAATGGCATGTGAATTTGGCCTTGAGTTAGAAGTAGAAAGTGAGGGAGAGAGAGAGAGCACGTGCTAGTAAACTGGGGCAATATTCCAGGCAGTTTCAGCAAAGACAGAAGTGTTTAGGGACTAGTAAGAAATAAAATGTGTTTAAATGTTTAGGAAAGAAGTCAGCGGCCAGCAGCAGAAAACCAGATTGGAAGGTAGGTCAGGGTCAGGTCATAAAAGACTTCCAACAGCACAATAAGGTGGTTTGACATTCTGTGTTATCAAGACCTTACTTTTTATAGGCCTTCATTTCTACAACCATCATCTTTTTTAATTAAAGTCCCCCAAACCTTTATAGTAGGTAGATGGCCTAATTTGTCCCCACTTTAATACAAAGGAACTGAGTCTGAGTGACTTCCTAAGTCACCAACCAACAAATCCCAGAGTCAAACTAGAAAGCAGACCTGTTGACTGGCCAACACTCTTCCCACACTGCCATGCTGTCTCTGTAGGCACTTGGGAGACACAGGACTCTGAATGCCAGGCTGAAATGTTTACCAGGTTGGTTTTTCAGGCAGAAGCTTTAAATAAACACAACAGGAATTTATACTCTGGCAGCAGTACATAAGGATGCACTGGACAGAAGAGATGTGAAGGCTAGATCTAGAATATAAAGGGGAAAAAAAAGTCAACAAGAAGAAATTCAATCAAATGCATTTGTAAAGCTGTATATTTAAGTTTCAGAATATATACTGCATAAGGTCAGGTTGCATAAAAACTGAATTAATAGTTCATAAGAAATAGATCTATGACCGTAAATTAACTTCAAGACTGATGTAAGCTTGGTACTAGGGAGCTGCTAAAAATAAATGTTCTATGTAGCTGTGTTATCAGAAAACTAATGTCCAGAGTAAGAAATATATGACATTGTGTGTTGTTTATACCACCCAGAAGTGTGTCCCCTTGAGCTTTAAAAAGGATGCTCTTGATAAGCTGAACAGATATAAAACAACTAGGATGACGAAAAACCTGAAAAACACTTGTGAGTTTTTTGAGAAAAATGGGAATTTACCAGGAGAAAGGAGAGGAGGGTGGGAGATAGAATTCAAAAGGCAAACTACAGGGCAGAATGTGGACCAATTATGGAATTGCACACAGTTTAGCCAAACATAGAATGTTTTTCCCCAAATTAAGAGCCATCCATAAAATATTAAGCTTCAAGCTCCAAATGTGGAAGCAACAGCTGAGGGGCTATATGAAGCATGCTGGGGTTAACTGCTATCGTAGGAAACAGTTTTGCCTAGAGGGTTTTGAGGTCTCTAAAAAATTTGGATTTTATAAGTATATACACACACAATGATTATTATAAACTTGCAGCAAATTCAGAATGAAAGCGGGATACATTATGGCATTTAAGAAAAGAGAAACTTTAGGGGCGCCTGGGTTGAGTGGCTGACTTCAGTTCAGGTCATGATCTCACAGGGCTCATGGGTTCGAGCTCCATGTTTGGCTCCGTGCTGGCAGCTCGGAGCCTGCAGCCTGCTTTGAATTCTGTGTGTGTGTCTCTCTCTGTGTTCCTCCCTTGCTTGTGCTCTCTCTCTCTCTCAAAAATAAATAAACATTCCAAAAATAAAAAATAAAAGTGAAACTTTAGTATAGCTCACTCAGTTCCATATACTAATATTTTTCCCTTCTCAATTCATCAATGGAGAGTCATATGACACATTTCTATACCACAAGTACAGTGAATGATGGCCATATGTATTGATAGTAATTTGTAAGTCACCATTTTCATTATTTGTAAATTAATAAAATAATTTACACTGTTGGGGATTTTCACTTACTTTTTATTCCTTCAATGGGTCTTATAAATACAATTGTTGCTTTCTAAATAACTTATCAGTGTTAAATTATTAAAAGTGCAGTGATGCCATATCAAACACGTTGTTCAAACTTGTTTCTCATAATTTATATGGGCTCTAAGAAAAAAACAACCATGGAATTGGACTTTTTTTTTAGTTTTTTGAAAATAGAACATTTTCTCTAACCTCTGTTTATTACTATGTTATCTTTTCAAGAATTTATAAGACAGAAAAAATAATTAAATTATAACTAATATCACCTGATGTTCTTACAAAAAAAACCATATAAATCATTTTCTTAATATACTTTTCTCACTTGTTTTCTACATGCTTGCCTAATTAAATGTTTATGTGATTTATCACATATTTAACTGTGAAGAATGTGACTATATAACAAATTCCTATGTATTAGTCATCAATTTATCTACATGATAAAATCAATCCTACGCTGTTAATTAGAGCCTTTTGCTTGCCAGTACTTCTGCATTTAGAAAATAAAGTGGTATCACTTTGTAGTATCTAGATTAGGCCCTTAGGTATCCATTTAACTATGTTCAAATTAGACTTAAAGTATATTTAATTATGTTCTTATTCTCTATAAATTGTTAATCCAAGTGGTATAGAAACCATATTTTTAACCACACATCTCCTTCCCCAATCAAAAATCCAAACATGTTTATTAAGCACAGAACCCATACAAATTTCTTTTCTATACATAAAAGAAACACCAAGAAGTAAAACTTACAGAAAGCTTTCAATAAGTTTATGAGCTGTTTGATGAAATAAGATATTTATGAGGATAAAATTAAGAGTTCTGTAAGGTATTTAACAGTGACAGCTGAGTAATGACGACTAATATCAAAATTATTTTGACATTATCATCTCATATTATTTCACATCTCTTTCTATGACTGATTCCTTCTTTTGGTCAAATAATCTCAAAGAAGACACTGTTTATAAATGGTAGATTTATGTGTTTGACCAGTTAGTACTGGTGTATCATTCATAGGAAGGGCATTTTGATTTATTTACCAGTACCAATTTCCAAATTTCCATAAGATTTCATTACTTATACTTTATTTTAAAAAATTTTTAATGTTTATTTATTTTTGAGAGAGAGAGAGACAGACAGACAGACAGACAGACAGAGCATGAGCACAGGGGCAAGGGGAGGCAGAGAGAGGGGGAGACACAGAATCCAAAGCAGGCTCCAGGCTCTGAGCTATCAGCACAGAGCCCAGCATGGGGCTGGAACTCGTGAACCACGAGATCATGACCTCAGCCAAAGCTGGACGCTTAACTGACTGAGCCACCCAGGTGCCCCAATTACTTATACTTTTAAGCACCTTATGCACCCAATAGAGTATTGAATCCTGCTGAAATATGAAATGGAACTCTTCAGTTGGCTTTGAACAATTCTGTTCAAAGAATTCTGTTCTTTGAACAATTAATGTTTATTTAATGGGCACATTCTGTTCCAGTCTTGTTTTACAATTAGGGGGATTTTTCTTTTACTTCACCTCCTCAAAGATTAATTTTATTTATTTTGTTTCATTTGCCAATTATGCATATTTAGAAGGAGGGTCAGTCTCAGCTATTATAAAACAGGGATGACATCTTTTAACACAATATCTACTTGAAACAAAGCAAATAATACTTACATATCAAATCTTATAAATACATCTGAAAGATTTTCAAAAAACTGTTTCCTCCTCATTAAAGAGCAAAGTAGGGATTTCTTTTAATGGGATCAACACTGTTTCTAGAGAAAGAAATCGACTGACTATTGCACATTAATAAAATGATCAACATAGTATTAACACTGGTGAGAGTTGCTTTCATCCCTCAACTTCCCAACTATTTTCATTTAATGTTAGAGTTGCATATTTGAACTTCTTATTGTCACCCACCTTTAGAGATTATAAGTCTTGGCTCATATTTTTTACAAAGCATGCTATTTCAAATGTCCTAACAGCTATTAAAAAGCAAGGATACAAACCAAGTTATTAGCTTTTAAAAGACTTAAGTTCCGTTCTTGTAAAAGTTGATGGCTCTTACCAATAAATATGCACAGATCATTTTTTGGATATGTTCTCTCTAGTCAGTCCCTTGATGTAAAAGTAAAGTACATATCACAAATTAGAGAAAGGTAAGGATAATAAAAGTTTTCAAACTGTAGAGTGGGTTAGCTGTCTCCTGAAGACAAGTGCAGGAGGCATGTACTCTACAATGTGGTTCTCATTTATTTTTATAGTTTCCTGCTAGCCTAGCTCACTACCTTTTATGGAGTAGGTACTGTGTGTGTGTGAGTATGTGTATATCATTAGGTAAGCTTCTATTGGAAATGTAAAACAATTAAAGTCTTTTAATGGTGACATGACATGAGAAAACAATTTCTTAAAAATATTTACCTGGCCCAGTTAGATGCTCCAGATAATGGAAAGGCTGATCATACAGAGACCATTTATGAATTACGAAAGTTAGACCTACTTTATATTTGTTTTTGTAGAAGTTAAGCACCTCTTACAAGTTCATTTTTAAAGGCAAGATGGTAGTTAAAGTTGGCACTCACAAAGATGTTCACATATTAATTAACCCACCACATGACCATGTGAACACCAGTTGTACTAAACAAAGGTTGTAATTACAATGTTTGTAATTATTATCCATAGTAGCATCTAAGTCACTGCCAAACATTTCTCCCAAATTTAGAAACTGTGAGAGAATAGACCCACTACCTCCCAATGAGAAGATTCTCCTGGAAAAACAGAAGCAAAACCACTTTCAAGTTTTCTGTGGAAAGTGTCTTTTAAATTTTAGATGATAACAATCGATACATCATAAAATGCTGAATCTATTTTAAAAGTGTTTTGATAGAAATTTAGGCTGGATCTAACATACAAAGTACATGGCAGACATCACAAACACAGCAATTTGGTTCCAGGTACTTTGTTTGTGAGAAGGAGAAAGTAGACAAAAAGGAAGAAACCCTTGAGACTCAAGTGGGCTTTTATTGTCATTGTTAATCACCAACTGTAAGAATAAGTTTCATCCAGGGGCGCCTGGGTGGTGCAGTCGGTTAAGCGTCCGACTTCAGCCAGGTCACGATCTCGCGGTCCGTGAGTTCCAGCCCCGCGTCAGGCTCTGGGCTGATGGCTCAGAGCCTGGAGCCTGTTTCCGATTCTGTGTCTCCCTCTCTCTCTGCCCCTCCCCTGTTCATGCTCTGTCTCTCTCTGTCCCAAAAATAAATAAACGTTGAAAAAAAAAATTTAAAAAAAGAATAAGTTTCATCCATAGGCATGGAGTTAGACTAAAAGCTACTTGGGAGGTTTTATATTTTATAGTTTTGTTCCATTCCTAGGAAGGACGCGGTAGGCCTTCAACAGATACCCCAATCGTCACATCATGAGCACAACTGAGCTTCAAAAGGAAAACCAATTGCACTTGGTCAACAACCAAGTAAGAGATTAAATAAGCTCATGGGGCATCCCAGAGGACAAGGAGCCAAGAGGCACATTTATCACCTCTGAATCATAGCAAGGCCTGCTTTGAAACAAGATTTTCCTCTTCATGATCATTTTAAATAGTCAATTCGTAGATGATTGGGAGGAGTTGGGAGTGCAAGGAGCTGTGTAATGACTCACCCCATAGTGACGGGTCCATCACAATGTGCAAAATGATCGAAAGTTGAACAAAATTTCTCAGAAATAAAGTTTGATTTCGGTCACAGATAGAGCTAGCTGTGTGCAAAGAAGAAGGGAACAGTCACCTGCTTACTGCAGTTGATAGCCACCAAAAAAATTCACGAACTTCCCTCTATAATATAAATCACTCCTGCAAATTGAGCCTTCCTTCTTAAATTCATCAGGTTACTACTAAAGTATTTAGACTCCTAAAACATTTACCAATCCATTTATTGATTTGTCAAATATTTTTAATGACTACCATTCTAGATTCAGGGAGTAAAGAGGAGAATAAAGTCCCTACTCTCATGGAATTTACATGCTAGTGAGGCAAGAGACAATAATCAAATATATCAAATGCTAGTGGGTGATGGGTGTAAATGAAGAAAAATAAACAGAGTAAGGGTGATCACGATGGTGATGAGAGGGAATACAATGTTATATTGGCTGGTTAAGGAAGGCCTCTCAGAAAAGGGGACCTTGGACGTAAGGGAATGAGCCATGCAAACATATCTGGGCAAAGAGTGATCCAGACAGGGGAACAGAAAATGCCAAGCCCCTAAGGTAGGACAATGCTTGGCATGTTCTATATACAGCAAGTTACTTGGTGTGGTTGCATTGGGGATGGGGAATAGAGGGAAAGATGGATCACAAAGATGTTGGGGAGTCTGGAGCGAGATCAGAAAGATTATACAGAACCTTTAAGGTCACGGTAAGTATTTTAGTATTTGCTTTCAATGGAAAGCCATGGGGCTCCTTGGGGGCTCAGTTGGTTGAGCGTCCAACTTGAGCTCAGGTCATGATCTCACAGTTTGTGAGTTCAAGCCCCATGTCAGTCTCTGTGCTAGCAGCTCAGAGCCTGGAGCCTGCTTTGGATTCTATGTCTTCCTCTGTCTCTGCCCATCCCTCACTAGTACTCTGTCTCTCTCAAAAATAAATAAAAACATTTAAAAAAATGTTAAGGAAAGCCATTCAATGGTTTTGAGAGGAGGAATGCAATGTCATTTTAAAAGAATCACTATGGCAGCTGTGTGGCAAATAGATAGAGGGGGCAGAAGTAGGGTGACTGAAGAGACAACTATTATAATAATCAATGTGAGTGATCCTGGCTTGGAGTAAGGAGAAGGCAGTTGAGGTGATAAGTAGTTGTATTCAGGATATATTTTCCAAATAGACCCATATATTGTTTAGGGAGTATGGAAGAATCAAGGATAAATGCAATGTCTTTGGTCTAAGCAACTGAAACATGGAGTCACCATACACCTGGGAAAACCTCAGGCAGATACTTTTGGGGTAGCATGAGAAGGGTGGAATTAAGAACATAGTCTTAAACATTTTACATTTGAGATGTCTATTAGACACCAAAATGGAAAAATCAGGAGCCAACTGTACGTAAAGAGTTCTGGAAAAGGTTGAAAATGAACATGTGAACTTGGGAATCATCAGTTTCATGGGATTAGATAAGGTTACTTGGAAAGTGAATATAGAGAAACAAGGTGAGGTTATATTACTGAGACAAGATCTCGAGTTTGGGAAAAGAAGGAGGAACCAGCAAAGGAAGACTAAGAACCAGTGGACTAGTCAAGCGGAAGAATAAACAATGAATGGTATCCTGGAAGTGAAGTGAACAAAGTATTTCAAAACAGGAAGAAGCAGATGTCAATGCTGCTGATTGGTCAGGGAAGCTGAGAACCAAGAACTTAACATTTGATTTGACAATGTATAAATCATTAATGACCTTGACAAAGGAAGTTTCTGCAGAGGGGTGGAGAAGAAAGTATGATTATAATGGGTGAAAGAGAGTTGGAGGGGGAGAATTAGAGACAGAAATTGTAAACAACTCCTTTAAGAATTTAATCATAAAAAGCAGAAGAGAAATGAGATGGTAATTGGAGTGTGATGTGGGGATACAACAAAGTAATGGGCTACTAAAATGAAAATTGTTTCAGCAGGGATTCAATAAAGAGAGGAGTGGGGAGGAAAGTGAAATAATTATAGGAGCCCTGTCCTTTAGGATATGGGAGGGGTGATATTCAGTGGACAATTAAAGATGATGATTGCTTTAGATAAGAGGCCTGGGTGTAGTTCTTAATTGTATTAATTGATCAAATTAGCAAGCTCTTTGAGTACTGATGATAAAGTTTGATTGAGCATTTACAGTGTACCAGTACTGTTTTAATCACTTCATATATGCTTTGCCTCATCCTCAAAACAACTCTATGAATGCAATTGAACTCATAACTTATCAATTTATTTAATCATTGAACAAATATTTAATAAGAGCCTGCTTCCAAGCTCTATACTAGCTGTTGGAGAATAAAAAGTGAACAATAAAATTGTCAGGTAACAGCTGTGAAATGTTCATGATATACCAGGCTTTTTCTCATAACTCCGTATATAATATCATTTACTTCTCACACTAACAACAGAAGCTGGTATTGTTGTCCAGATCGTATAGATTGGAAAGCCGAAGTTTACAAGTTAAGTAGCATCCAAGAAAACCCATCAACCATACATACCCGGATTCTGCGATTCCCTAGTACATGTTCCCTGCCCTCTATACTATATTAGATGACCCTCTACATCTGCATTACTGAGATAAACAAAAATTATGTAAAGAACAAAAAAAAAAGAAGAAGAAAAGAATTGAAATGTGCCCAGTACAAGAAAATGACTGGGTATTCAATCAGAGAATAATGGAGTGATGGAGTTGGGGGAATCTGTAAAAAGGAGTTGTCAGAGAAAGCTACTTAGCAAGGAAGTATCATTTCAGCTGAGACCTGATGGATAAGAAATACTGGATGAGGGCACAGAGCAACTTCTAGGTCAAGGCAAGAGTAAGAAGTGCAAAGGCCCTGAAGCAGGAAAAAGTTTTGCATGCTCAAGGAAACAAAATAAAATCAATGTGGCTGGAACATAATGCAAGAATGTAAGAGTGACTTGAGCTGAATTGAGATCTAGGGAGGACTCTGATATTGTGGGGTCTTTAAGGCCCAAAAGAGAATTTAAATTGCATTATAAGTTTGAGACGTCACTGAAACTTTTTAAGCAGGAGAGGACATACCAGCTCTATACTTAAGCATAACTCTTATGCAGTGTAGCAGATGAATTAGAAATGCTGGTGAGGAGGAATGGTATGCAATCGTGGAAGAAGGGAGATCACTTGGCAGGCTGGATAGGAGTAATGCAGAAGAGAGATAATAATGAAAAATGGACATGGAGAAAAGTATCAGGATCTGAGAAATACCTTGGTGATGGCATTTATAGGATTTAGTGATGAAATGAATGTAAGGGATGAGAAAAAGAGGGATGACTCCTGGGTTTTGGCTTGAGCAGCTAGGTAAATAGTGAAATTTACCGAGTTTCCACTTACTGAGATGGGGAAACTTAAGGACTACAGCAGGGGATAGGTTTGGAAAGAATGAAGGACTGTCTTTTGGATGAATTCTACTGGAAATATTAGACAGTGAATGTTGGGGTCCAGTGGAGAATGCTGGGCTACAGGCATAAACGGGGGAGTCAACAGTACAAAGATGATGTTTAAACTTAAGGGTGTGGATGAAATTACCTAGGATGAGTATAGTGAAGTGAGAGAGGAAGGGAAGAGGAGGGAAGAGAAAAAGATTGTTTAATTATCAGGAGATATGAAAGCCTGTTAGTATGCTGATAAAAGTGATCCTGTAGAGAGTAGAATTGTAGACAATATTGAAAGGAGAACCATGTGAGAATTCCTAGAGAAGTGAGGGAAAATGAGGGCCGTACCCCAAGTGGAGACAATAGCCATTAATATAAGAGGGATACTACATCACAAGGGGAAGAAGTAGAAAACAGGTGCAAATGTGGGCTGGTTTGTTAATTTGATGATGGAAAAGAAGATAAAGACATTTGCTGATTAAGAGGCACCTGGCTGAATTCTTCACAGAGCTAGAACAAACAATCCTAAAATTTGTATGGAACCAGAAAAAACCCCAAATAGCCAAAGCAATCTTGAAAAAGAAAACCAAAGCAGGAGGCATCACAATCCCAGACTTCAAGCTACCCTACAAAGCTGTAATCATCAAGATAGTATGGTACTGGCACAAGAACAGACACTCAGATCAATGGAACAGAATAGAGAACCCAGAAATAGAGAACCCAGAATAGAAGAATAGAGAGAACCCAGAATAGAGAACCCACAAACGTATGGCCAACTAACCTTTGACAAAGCAGGAAAGAATATCCAATGGAATAAAGACAGTCTCTTCAGCAAGTGGTGCTGGGAAAACTGGACAGCGACATGCAGAAGAATGAACCTGGACCACTTTCTTACACCAGACACAAAAATAAACTCAAAATGGATGACAGACCTCAATGTAAGACAGGAAGCCATCAAAATCCTCGAGGAGAAAGCAGGCAAAACCTCTTTGATCTTGGCCACAGCAACTCCTTACTCAACATGTCTCTGGAGGCAAGGGAAACAAAAGCAAAAATGAACTACTGGGACCTCATCAAAATAAAAAGCTTCTGCACAGTGAAGGAAAAAATCAGCAAAACTAAAAGGCAACCGACACAATGGGAGGAGATATTTGCAAACGACATATCAGATAAAGGGTTAGTATCCAAAATCTATAAAGAACTTATCAAACTCAACACCCAAAAAACAAATAGTCTAATGAAGAAATGGGCAAAAGACATGAATAGACACTTCTCCAAGGAAGACATCCAGATGGCCAACCAACACAGGAAAAGATGCTCAACATCAATCATCATCAAGGAAATACAAATCAATACCACAATGAGATACCACCTTACAGCTGTCAGAATGGCTAACATTAACAACTCAGGCAACAACAGATGTTGGCAAGGATGTGGAGAATGAGGATCTCTTGTGCATTGTTGGTGGCCAATGCAAGCTGGTGCAGCCACTATGGAAAACAGTATGGAGGTTCCTCAAAAAACTAAAAATAGAACTACCCTATGACCCAGCAATTGCACTACTAGGCATTTATCCATGGGGTACAGGTGTGCTGTTTCGAAGGGACACATGCACCCCCATGTTTATAGCAGCACTATCAGCAATAGCTAAAGTATGGAAAGAGCCCACATGTCCATCGATGGATGAATGAATAAAGAAAATGTGGTATATATATACAATGGAGTATTACTCGGCAATCACAAAGAATGAAATCTTGCCATTTGCAACAACGTGGATGGAACAGGAGGGTATTATGCTAAGTGAAATTAGAGAAAGACAAAAATCATATGACTTCACTCATATGAGGGCTTTAAGAGACAAAACAGATGAATATAAGGGAAGGGAAACAAAAATAATATAAAAACAGGGAGGGGGATAAAACTGAAGAGACTCATAAATATGGAGAACAAACTGAGGGTTACCGAAGGGGTTGTGGGAGGGGGGATGGGCTAAATGGGTAAGGGGCACTAAGGAATCTACTCCTGAAATCACTGTTGCACTATATGCTAATTTGGATGTAAATTTTAAAAAATAAAAAATAAAATTAAAAAAATAAAAATAAAACTGGAGAACTCAGAAAAAAAAAAAGAGGTACCTGGCTGACTCAGTCAGAAGAGCGTATGACTCTTAATCTTGGGGTTGTGAGTTTGAGCCCCATATGGGGTGTAGCAATTACTTAAATAAATAAAAACTTTAAAAAACCTGGAATTTGCTGATTAAAAACAAAGCCAAAGCCTGAGCCCATGTCTGTCTACATCAAAGCAGCATGACCATTGACAAAACAGCCTTTTAAAAACTGCTTTCTGTTGGTAAGCAAGGTTGCTGTCAAACCTGGGGAACCACTTTTTCCCAGAGCAAAAGTGGCCCTAAGTCTGCTCCCACCTTGCTAGGGACATCCTGCCTGTACCTCCGTCTTAACAGGATCACGGCTCGGATATTAGCAAAGGACAGAAAGAAGACGGCTTTCCGCATTCTGAGAACAACGTCAAGCGGGCAGATGCCTCCCCTGCCAGGAGTGGGAGCAGAGTGCCTTCCATGTGGTTCTCTTTTTCCTAGCCATTTCATGTGAATAACTCAAAATGTAAGTATGTGACAATTCTGGGATTTAAATTTTATGCCAGTGACTGTTGCTCATATCAAACTTAGAAAGTGTCAGACCATAACTTTTCCAGAAGACCGATCACAAAGCACATCTTCCCACTGCCCATCCCAGCTCAGATCTCTCTCTTTTCTGTACTGTTTTCCTTGCCGGGTCCTGGCCATTTTTGCCAAGACGTAAGAGCTTTTGTCTTCCACTTGCTCTCACCCCTTCTCTTTGCCACCCACCTTCTCTCCTAATTTTCTAATCAAGAAGTATCATTCTTGGAGTGCCTGGCTAGCTCAGCCTGTGGAGTGTCCAACTCTTGATCTCGGGTTGTAAATTCAAACCTCACGTTGGGTGTAGATGTTACTTAAAAACAAAATCTTTACAGAAAAAAAAAAGTACCACTCTTATCACAAGTCTCAGCTGGAGTCCTGTGTCCCTCAAGATGGCATCCGACTATGCCCTATCATGTTTTCCAGAATGGTTTCTATCTTAGTCACAGAAAAGAGTTAAATTTAAAAATACAAGGTGCTCAACCAAATTGTGCTTGAAAAATCATAAATTTGGATTCCCTCTCTCCCAACAATTTCAGGCATGGCATTTTTGTATTCCAATTTACATCCAGCCCTTCCTCACAGCACTCCTGCCTCATTCTTGGCTATTAGCTTTCATCTCTCATTCTGCTTAGTCCAGTCCACCCACTCCCCATCATTCTCCACATCAAAGCTGTCAAAAAATCAATTTGCTACTTCCTCTGCTATTAAAGTGCCTGATCCAACAATTCTTCCCTTTTATGGAAGAGAAATGAGGGTGGAAATAAGCTCTCCTCTGTTGATCCCTAACATAGGCATGACTGAATTTCTAATAGAAGTACTGTGTCATTTTAGATAATTTACAGAGACTGCTGCACTTTAATCATATCTCATTAAAATGGAAATGTTCATTATAATTCAAGAGCACTTAACTGAATTGTACTAGTTTGTTCACTGAAAGCATTTACTTTTAGGGTAACGTGACTATAATAAATGCTATTGAAGGAGAAGCCTTGCATATGTCCAGAACTAGACAAAGAGATCTGGAAAATGGGGTGCCTGGGTGGCTCAGTCGGTTGAGCATCTAACTTCCACTCAGGTCATGATCTCACCACTCCTGAGTTTGAGCCCCACATTGAGCCCCATGTCAGGCCCTGCATCTGTGCTGACAGCTCAGAGCCTGGAGCCTGCTTTGGATTCTGTCTCTCTCTGCCCCTCCCCTGCTCATGCTCTCTGCCTCTCTCTCTGTCTCTCTCTTTCTCAAAAATAAATAAACATTTAAAAAAGAGAGAGAGATCTGGAAATGAAAAAAGATTTAGACCTCTAGGGAACTCTGGGTGTCAGATATGAAACCAGCTTAATTGGGGCTGGGGCAGCCATGTATTCAGTCCACCTAGGGGTGAGTAAAAATACGGCCAATTTTTATAAATTATACTTCAAAACTTGAAGTTAGGGACTGCCTTCTGAAAACATTTAAACTGTGAAGTTAATGAACACTTAGAAATGGAAGTTTGTCCAAAAGGTAGCACCACACTCCTAAATAATAGCTTGTAAGCAGGCGACTGAACATTCTCCTCTAATCATACAACCAAGGTGTAGATCTGCTCGGGACTGTCTCAGCACTGAGAACTGTGGCATTGATAACTGTACCTATAGATCTAAAGGAGAGCACAAGAAGAAAGGAGGAGATCTAGATCTGGAGTCCCTGTGCATCCTGTCATGCTGTGACTGCACAAGTTCATCCAAAGAGCAGCAAGGGTTCTGCTTCCAGTTCCAAAGTGTCTGTAGAGAGCATTGATTCAAACTAGTGACTGCTTTTAAATTTATATTTTGCTTTAACTTCAGACTGACCGAAAAACCATAAAAATAGTACAAAGAATTGCTGTACACTTTCACCCAAATGCTGTTAGTATTCTGTTTGGCAGCACCTGGGTGCCTCAGTCAGTTGAGCATCTGACTTAGGCTCAGATCAGGATCTCATGGTTCGTGAGTTTGGGCCCCACGTCGGGCTCTGTGCTGACAGCTCAGAGCCAGGAACCTGCTTCGGATTCTGTCTGTCTCTTTGTCTGTCTGTCTGTCTCTCTCTCTATCCCCCTCCCCAGCTTGCGCTCTGTCTCTGTCTCTCTCTCAAAAATAAACATTAAAAAAATTTTTTTTAAGTATTCTGTTTGCTTTATCCTTTCTCTCTCTTCCTCTCTACCCCCTCTCTTTGTGTCTCTGTGAATTTTTTTTTATGAATTATTTGATAAGTTGCAGACACAATGCCCATCTACCCCTAAGTATTTGAGTGTGTTTATCTAGTCATGGTAAAATTATCGAAATCAGGAAATTATTATTGGTTCAATATTATCACCTATTCTATAGCCCTTATTCAGATTTTACCAATTATCCCAGTAATGTCCTATGTAACAACCACAAAAATCATAGATCAAGCATTGATTTAGTTGCCACATCTCTTTAGCTTCCTTTTATCTGGAACTGATCCCCAGTCTTTCATCACAGTGACATTTAAGTAGAATACATCACTTATTTAATAAAATGCTCTTCCATTTGGGTTTGTCTGATGTGCCCTTATGATCAGATTAACTTTATGCATTTTTGGCAGGAACATCACAGTGATATTTTTATCTTCTTCGTGATTGTATCAGGAGGCACTAATGTCAATTTGCCCTTTTATTGGAGACGTTAAATTTGATCACTGTGTTAAGATATTTTCTGCTAGGTTTCCCCGCTGTAAAGTTATTATTTTTCTCTTTATAATTAATAAGTATTATTAATTATTCCATCATTCCATAATAAATGATGATTTATTGGTTGGCTTTTGACTCTAAGGAAGACTTTTCCCTGTGATTTTATTTATGTATGTATCATTAGTAACTCATACAATATAACATGACACATATATAAATGATGGATGATGATTTTTTGAGATTATTTATTCTGAACCTCAAATTGAGACAGATTTAGCCACAAACTGTTGATTTTTAAAAAATTCAGATTTCTGGCCTTTATTGAAACATCAGTGCTCTGGGAGAAGCTGGGCAATAATTCCCTGGGTCAGAGTCGCTGAACACAAATCTGAGTGTGCCTACGTTCTCTAATTCCTAGATTCCCCCCTTCAATGACTTGACTCGTTTATACTACTCAACCTAGAATTTATTTTTCTGACTCTGCTATAGAAGGGTTTTCCTAAACTTATGCGAATTCTTTTCTCTTTTTTTTTTTTTTTTGCAATTTTTACCTTTGCAAGGGAACTCTCTGACTGATTGCCACATAGATTGACTGCAGCAAGAATACAAACTAATCACACGGATTTTAATTTATCCATTTTCATAACAGTTATTTCTTACATAAAATTATTAAACTGTCATTTAAATTATTAAATTATTAAATTGTCTATCTAAGTTGCTTATATTTTAGTTATTGCTATTCAGTCTCCCAGGATCTATTTAGACCTGGACACCAACAGGAGTGTGTGTGTGTGTGTGTGTGTGTGTGTGTGTGTGTGTGTGTGTGTTTTAAGTTTATATATTTATTTTGAGAGACAGCTGACAGCACAGAGCCTGATGCGGGGCTCAATTCCATGAACCGTGAGATCATGACCTGAGCCAAAATCAAGTCTGACACTCAACTGACTGAGACACCCAGGCGCCCCAGGAATATGTCTTTGACCTTCAAAGTAGAAGACAAGTTCTGGGGCAGCCAGTGAGGGCTCTGCCTGGCTTTCTGCTCCTTTAGAATCTCCTCAGATCACAATGGCCCCCACTTCTATCCCCAAATAAGCAAGAGTAGCTTGTAAAGAATAAATACATTGCATGGTTAAATACAAAGAGGGGGGTTTTGGAGGGTCAATACAGGTAGAAATATGATATAAATGGAAGCTGAAGACCTGTTACCCAAGCAGGCAACTTGCTGAAAAAAGATTACAGAAGAAATCATGCAAGATGGAGTAGAAGCAGAGAAGTGATCAGAGACTTTTGATTGAAAACAGAGGCGGGGGGAAACCCTGGGAGGTTAGTAGATGCCAAGCCAAACCAAGCAAATCAAACTGTCCAGGTTTATTCTTGTGGTAGAACTTGTGTCTAAATTGTTTATAGCTCAGTGTTGCTTTTTTTATTTTAACAGTTCAGTTTAGGGTAAAGTTAGGGTAAGCTCCCTGAACGGAGCTTAATGGGGATCTCCAGTTAGAAGTGTCATAACATAAAAGTTGTTTATAGGTGTCATTTAGTAGTTAATCCATTCAAATTGTCTTTTTAAAAAGTGTAGACTAATATAGTTATAATTAAAATCTACAATATGATACTTACCTGTCAAATAAACTTGATTTTCGAAAACATGGAAAATGTTGGAGAATTTTGAACTTTATAATCAAATAGACTTTTAATGCTGAAGAGATGAGAGATTGTAAATTTATGGAGCTATGAACCAGGGTGTTAAAATTTATTTCTTATATAGTTTGATCTTAAGATAATATTGTTAATGTGGAATTTGTAGTTTGTATGAAATATTGCTAATTCATAGGTTTCTGCACACATTTTAGAATTATGGTTGCTCTAAGAAGTCAGTTGCCATAATTGGTGTAGAGAACACAAAAAAACTCAAGCTAAAATAACAGAATAGGGGAGACTGGGTGGCTCAGTCAGTTAAGTGTCTGACTCTTGATTTTGACCCAGGTCGTGATCCCAGGGTCGTGGGATCAAGCCCCTCATCAGGCTCCACACTGAGCATGGAGCCTACTTGGAATTCTTTCTCTCTCTCTCTGCCCCTTCCCAACACTTGCATTCTCTCTCTCTCTCTCAAATAATAATAATAATAATAATAATAATAATAATAATAATAATGATAAGGAGAAGGAGAAGGAGAAGGAGAAGGAGAAGGAGAAGGAGAAGGAGAAGGATATGGATAAATAAAGTAACAGAATAGAACAAGATTGAGGAGACACCTGGCTGGCTCAGTGGGAGAAGCATGCAACTCTTGATCTCAGGGTTGTGAGTTCAATCCCCACATTGGGTATAGAGGTTACAAAAAAATAAATAAATAAATCTCAGAAGGAGGAGAAGAAGAATCTATGAAGATGCCAAAAAATTAACCCCCATGAGAACTAAGAGATGATGCTCCTACCACCTCTTTTCACGCTTGCCTGCACACTGGACTCCCCTTGGGGAATGGGGATGGGGATACCATGGCCTCAAACTTAATCCAATCAATCTAGCACATGGTTGGACTTTAGCCCTATTTAAATCCCTTTGAAAGTCATTTAAACACTTATAATAGTTTAAGGGCAGGTGAGAAAGTTGGGGAAGATAAGGGCAGTTTAAGGGTGTGAGAAAATTTCAGATTAAACAACTAAACACTATGTTTGGTTAATTTATGAAATGAAGTTGCTAGACAAAATTACTAAGGAACTCAACTATATTAAACAGTAAAAGAACATTTAAGCACTGAGAAATTTCTGGTTTTAGCTTCAGCTTTTTTCCTGCACACTTCTCCAGTTTCCTTATCCAGGCCTTAGAAAAGTGTACCATAGGGGCACCTGGGTGGCTCAGTCAGTTAAGGTCGTGATCCTTTGGCTCAGGTCATGATCTTGAGGTTCATGAGTTTGAGCCCCATGTTGGGCTCTGTGCTGACAGTGTGGAACTTGGAGCCTGATTTGGATTCTGTATCTCCCTCTGTCTCTGCCTCTACCCCGCTCAGGCTCTGTCTCTCCCTCTCTCTACAAGATGAATAAACAGGGGCACCTGAGTGGCTCAGTCAGTTGAGCGTCCGACTTCAGCTCAGGTCATGATCTCATGGTTCATGAGTTCAAGCCCCACATCGGGCTCCACGCTGACAGTACAGAGCCTGCTTGGGATTTTCACACTCTCTCTCTCTCTCTCTCTCTCTCTCTCTCTCTGCCCCTACCTTGCTCTCTCTCTCTCTCTCTCTCTCTCTCTCTCTCTCTCTCAAAATAAATAAACTTAAAACATTTTGAAAAAAATGAATAAACATTTTTAAAAAAGAAAGAAAAGTGTACCATTAGTTATTACTTTTAGATGCAGTAATTTTTTTTTCAGAATAGCTTGCCAATAAAGAGAGTACACCAGAATGCAATCATTTATCAACAGCCCAAGTGACCTTTAAACATTTATAAGGCACACAAAATGTTCACTACAGCCATATATATTGAGTGATAAACTAACCAAGGTAATCTGTAAACAATGAGTTATGCAATTTTATACCATAATTCCCTGGAGCCTAATACTAAATGTATTTTAAGCCTCTAAATAATATAACCCAATATTGACAAATATATTTAATATATTTTAATACATAAATGAATGATTAAAACAAAAAATATTTATAAGACTCAAAATTTTAAATGAATTTTAGAACGAAATTATAGTAGTCCACTAAATATGTTTCAAGTGACTAGCATAATAACAAATAGATTACTCTATAAGCAATAAACAGTTTACCTATTTAAAATACATAGAGTAGGGGTATGATTACAATAAAGGTGAAACCAAATTATTTACTTTTCTGCCAATGGTTAATTATATAATTAAATTTTAATTTATCATATGCTTTCAGTAATTAACAATGATACATTCTTCTGGAATTCTAACAGACTTTGAAACAAACTACTATCTGTTGAGTTATTATGGAAGTGGAAAAGCAGGGATCAGAAACTGATCATTAGTAATCCAATAGGCAAGTTAGATCAATGTATCAAGAAAATGAGCTACTTGCTAGAAATAAGGGGCTGATATCAGTTGTTCTGGACAAAAAGCAGTGATAGAGTTATTTGTGTAATAAAATGTGATCGATAGAGCACACTTCTTTAGAATTTACTTGGGGATCTACAATCAGCAAAAGTGAAATAATACATCCTAACAGCTGTGCCAAAAAAAACATTTTTTATCTTTACCTTTACTCACTATTCCCATATTTTTGAAGCTCTTAGGTACACAGGGAGCTACACTAGACTAGGACCTGGACCTCAAGGTGAGGTCAGGGTTCAGTGTAGAGCTGAGTATTGAAGATTAAAGATGAGAGATTAGAAAGAAATTACGTGAAAGAAATCACCCACACAGAGTAGGCTGAAGTCAATCACGAATAGAGTTTAGTTCACTACAAAAATACTCTGGAACACTAGCAATGATCCTAGCTACATGCTTTAAAACTTTTCCTTCAATAATTCCTCCAAGAGTTTCCTTAACATTTCTTTTCCCTATTTGCCACATAGTTCAAGTCTGGTGTTTGAATTCTCAGTATCACAATGAAGCTACTGTATAGGGTGGGCTCAAAAGTCAATCTCCCCACTCATGACACCCACAACTCCAACCCGCTACTACCAAGCCTTTTTATAATTTTGCTGCCATAATCCCAGAGTAACCAAGGGACCTGGGTTTTCCCCTTCTCCAAACCACTTGCACCCCTCACTTCTCCTTGCCCTTGAAGCCTGCAGAATGTAGAGCAAGAGAGAAAGTGGATTCACCAGTTGCTACGTACAAGAAGCCCTGTGGGATTGGAGACAGAACAGCTGGCTTTAGAACAGCCTTGACTCTCAACCTCTGCCTCTTGTTTTCTTGGCATCCTGACTCTCTTCTTCCCTAGCAAAGAAAATAAAAAGAAGCAAAAAAAAAAAAAAAAAAAAAAAAATAGAATCAACCTTCCTCCCCGGGTGCTAAAGGGATTAAATAAGATAATATAGGTAGAGCACTTTGGTGCTCAGTAATTGGTAGTGTTTCAAACCTGTGTCAAGTGGCATAAACATGCTGTGGGGAAGAAGAAATGGAAGGATGAAGCCATCCAAACCCCAAAGTTTCAAAGAGTTCTGATTTGGATACATCCCCATTCAAATAGGACAGGAGCTATGTACATATTCTCTCCCTATGTCCCAGCACATATCCAGCATTTAACTGTTGAATTTGTTAACTTGAAAACCACTGGTGTAATAAAAGAAAAGCCCAAGACGAGATTAAAGCCCCAGCCATAGGTCTGACTCTAATATCTGAGCAAGTTATTAAACTCCATCTTGTCTTAGTTTATCTGCTAGTTGGAATTGACCATGCTTGCCTCTGGTCATGAGGAAAAATAAGAAACAAGATACCTGCCATAGTAGAAATGGCAACTAAGACATTCAAATTATAATATACTTTATTTTCTTTCTATAAAAATATTAAGTAAAACAAGTTACTTTGAGAATTAGAGGTTACTTTGAGAATTAGAAATAATACATGTAAAACCCTTGCATAGTGACGACATAAAATAAGAGATCAATAAATTAGCTATTCTATTTTTATTACTGAGGAACTTTAAAGTAATTTCTGCCTCCTTTATGAGGAACATGACAAAACAGCTGTGCAAACAATGTAAGTTCCTTGAAATTAATAGAAAATGTTCACATTTCAACTTTCAGGAGTCCACTGTGTTCTTGTTTGCTAAGTAAGTACACCATGTGCAATGGGAATGAGTCAGTTCTGTCCAACCTTCCTTAGGATGTTATAAACTGTGGCATAATGTTAATTAGCAACAGTCAGGGCTCTTTAAGACTCACACTGATATGTTTCATCACAAATGCATTACCAAACAAATAGGATGTTTATTTTTACCACCACACCTTCAGAGTCATCAATGATGTAGAAGTCAGCCTGCCACTAAGAAACTCCCAAACCAAATGATATGAATATCTCTTTATAGACTTATCATTTGGCCAGCCTAAACACGTTATCACAAGTTTAGATTATCTTTTTGAAAGTTCTTCAGCTTTGCTATATGTGAAGTATATATTACGCTTACCTAACATGTTTTCATCATGTTACTAGCTTATTTGATCCTCACACTACATGAGATTTAAGTAGGTAACTATGGTCTATTTTATAGCTTGAAAAACTGAGATGCTATGGTCTATTTTATAGCTTGAAAAACTGAGATGCTATGAAGTTAAGTGACTTTAACAGGGTTGGTGATTAAGACAGAACTATACACTTCTTTCCACTACATTTTGCTATTTTCACATATCTCCAAAGCCCCAGGAAAATAAAATGCCTCTAAACGACCCACCATTTTTTTTAAATGACCAGATATATCCAGATAGATATAATACAACTTATTCTATGAAGTTGATTCAGTCTTGCTGTTAGGAATATATAAGATGAAAATGACTTGCCATGTCAGTAGAGTAACCTCCATAACCACTACAGATAAGAACTAATCTGTCAGAAAACTGACCCCCATCTAAGTATGAAGACAGCAGGAAGAGCTTCAGATCAAAAGTCTGGGTTCCAGGCTCATTCTGGTTCTAAATATCTGTGTGACTTTGGATATACCCTTATCTCTCTAGGGTTCTAGTTTTATCATCTATAAAATAAGGGTGTTGGACTAAAGGTAGCTGGCAGAATGTTGAAGTTATTGTATTTACTAATCAGCAGCTGACTCATTGGAGGTACTCATCTCTTTAGCAATGGTTTACTAGCATAAACACTGAGAAGTGGGAAGGTAAGAGTGCTAAGACTATTAAGTTTATGGTAGTGTTCTATACAATAAAATATGTAAACTATTCTCATGAGTAAGCTGCAATAAAGGATATGGTTGCACCAATGAGTGTCTCAGAGCCTCATCAAAGTTAAAGATGATAACATCTATTCTTAGGTCTCACTGAAATGTCGTTGCAATTTTCTTACTATAAGGTTTTCCCTTTTGTGATTCAGTTCATCCTGTGGCTCCTGGGCAGTGAGAAGCAGCCTTGCCGAGATCATCCATGCCTTGAAGAGATCTTGGTTGTACTTGGTTGTGCCAGCTAATCTGACCACTCACTCCAGGAAGACAGAGGATAGAGGGAGGACTGCCTGTCCTGGCTTTCCACACACAGCCTTCAAAATGCATTACTGGGGGGGGGGGGGGGGTGCGAGTGAGCAAGGGGCAGAGAGAGAATGAGAGAGAGAAAATCCCAGAAGAGGCAGAGAAAGAGAGAGAGAGAGAAGCAAGGCTCTTGTTCACCCGACATGGGGCTCACCTGAAGTGGGCATGATCTCACCCAAACAGGGGCTTGTGCTCATGAACTGTGAGACCATGACTTGAGCCAAAGTCAGATGCTTAACAACTGAACCACCTAGGTGCCTAAAATGAATTTTTTATTATTACTTTTCCTTCTTAAAAACTTTCCTTGAAATATATTTGAACATGGTTTCACACCATGTTCCAAAATAGTGTATTTTTTCCCTTTGTAATTGCCTTTCAAAGTAATAAAGAATTCCTTAGGAAAGAAATTTCAACTTTCTATAACTTCATAAATATGGAGCAAATATACCTGTTTATCTTGAATTTCAATGAATGTCCCTTTCTAACACTTTACTCACCTTGAAAGAAAGGAATTATATTCCTCAGAATTTCTTTGAGAAAAGCCATTAAATGAAAAACAGATCCTTAATGCTGCCCCAGAGGAAAAAAAGTTAATTTCAGATGACTGGAAAATAACCTTTTATCTTTCGTTAAGAATTCAAAAAGAATCGTTATTTTACCACCACATACCATACCACATACAACCTCAAAAGAGCAAAACAAATTTTCAGAATTCTAGACTACTATTCTACGAAGAGTTTGAGAGGCAACTATGGTGTCTTTCCTTCAAAATTGTTCAAAGTATGGATTATTCCATGACATAGTAAGTATAAGATCAAGGTTTTCTATGACCAGCCTCATTTAAAAGACTCTGTCCCACTCTATAAATAAATAAATAAATTTCTGCCTACCAGACCATGATGTAGATATAATAATCATGGCATCCACTGACTACAGGGAAAATGTCTTCCATTAGAAATACTCTAACTTCTTCATACAGTAACATAAAGAATTTATGCTGAAATAATATACTAATAATTCTTTGTGATGTTTTCAATTTTTTCAGGACTACAAAAATCAGAAATGGTATTTCTAATTCATGCAGTCGTCTTCCTTTTGTTGTTGGTTTGCTAGTCTTGAATGGCTTACACATATGAGGTGAAGGTATCTTAATGTTATATAAATATACCAGGTGACTATACACTCCCAAAGTCTAAGCTAAGTCTCTAAGCAGATGACTCTTGAATCTATACTTCTACTTTTTCTTTGTCCTGTCTTTTGATCTCCAGACCTAGATTTTCAGTTGACATATCCAACTGCCATTTCAAATTCAACGAAACCATACCACTCTCCTCTAATCATCTAAAAGAGAAACTTTAGAGTTATTCCCTTCCATACCTCAAGTAGTTCGTTGGTCGACAAATTTTTTTAATATATTTTTCAAAAGCATTCAAAATGTTCAAATCAAAGCCTCTCAAACCAAATTGTTATTGCAGGCAGCATAGGAGAGTGGTCCAATATGTGGACTTTGATGTCACACAGAGCTGTGTTTTAATCACAGCTCTGCCACTGCTCAATCTCTGTAAAGCTCAGCTTTAACCCAAGAGTGGGGATAAGAAAAACTATCCCATTTATACCTGGGATGCAGGGCTGGTTCAATATCTGCAAAACAATTAACGTGATTCATCACATCAATAAAAGAAAGGACAAGAACAATATGATCCTCTCAATAGATGCAGAGAAAGCATTTGACAAAATACAGCATCCTTTTTTGATAAAAACCCTCAAGTAGGAATAGAAGGATCATACCTCGAGATCATAAAAGCCGTATATGAACGACCCAACACTAATATCATCCTCAATGGGAAAAAACTGATAGCTTTCCCCCTAAGGTCAGGAACAAGACAAGGACGTCCACTCTCACCACTGTTATTCAACATAGTATTGGAAGTCTTATCCTCAGCAATCAGACAACACAAAGAAATAAAAGGCATCAAGATCGGCCAGGAGGAAGTCAAACTTTCACTCTTCACAGATGACATGATACTCTATATGGAAAACCCAAAAGATTCCACCAAAAAACTGCTAGAACTGATTCATGAATTCAGCAAAGTTGCAAGATATAAAATCAATGCACAGAAGTCAGTTGCATTCCTATACACCAACAATGAAGCAACAGAAAGGGAAATCAAGGAATCTATCCCATTTACAATTGCACCAAAAACCATAAAATACCTAGCAATAAATCTAACCAAAGAGCTGAAAAATCTATACACTGAAAACTGTAGAAAGCTTATGAAAGAAATGGAAGACACAAAAAAATGGAAATATATTCCATGCTCCTGGATAGGAAGAACAAATATTGTTAAAATGTCAATACTACCCAAAGTAATCTATATATTCAATCCAGTCCCTATCAAAATAACACCAGCATTCTTCAGAAATTAGAATTCTTTAGAAAAACCATCCTAAAATTTGGATGGAACCAGAAAAGACCCCAAATAGCCAAAGCAATCTTGAAAAAGAAAACCAAAGCAGGAGGCATCACAATCCCAGACTTCAAGGTACCCTACAAAGCTGTAATCATCAAGACAGTATGGTACTGGCACAAGAACAGACACTCAGATCAATGGAACAGAATAGAGAACCCAGAAATGGGCCCAGAAATGTATGGCCAACTAATCTTTGACAAAGCAAGAAAGAATATTCAGTGGAACAAAGACAGTCTCTTCAGCAAGTGGTGCTGGGAAAACTGGACAGCAACATGCAGAAGAATGAACCTGGACCACTTTCTTACACCATACATAAAAATAAACTCAAAATGGATGAAAGACCTCAATGTAATGTAGGAAGCCATCAAAATCCTTTAAGAGAAAGCAGGCAAAAACCTCTTTGACCTCAGCCACAGCAACTTCTTACTCAACATGTCTCTAGACACAAGGGAAACAAAAGCGAAAATGAACTACTGGGACCTCATCAAAATAAAATCTTCTGCACAGCGAAGGAAACAATCAGCAAAACTAAAAGGCAACCGACACAATGGGAGGAGATATTTGCAAACAACCTATCAGATAAAGGGTTAGTATCCAAAATCTATAAAGAACTTATCAAACTCAACACCCAAAAAACAGTCTAGTGAAGAAATGGGCAAAAGACATGAATAGACACTTGTCCCAAGAAGACATCCAGATGGGCTACCAACACAGGAAAAAATGCTCAACATCCCTCATCATCAGGGACATACAAATCAAAACCATAATGAGATAGCTCCTCACACCTGTCAGAATGACTAACATTAACAACTCAGGCAACAACAGATGTTGGCAAGGATGTGGAGAATGAGGATCTCTTGTGCATTGTTGGTGGCCAATGCAAGCTGGTGCAGCCACTATGGAAAACAGTATGGAGATTCCTCAAAAAACTAAAAATAGAACTGCCCTATGACCCAGCAATTTCACTACTAGGCATTTATCCACGGGATACAGGTGTGCTGTTTCAAAGGGACACATGCACCCCCATGTTTACAGCAGCACTATCAACAATAGCCGAAGTATGGAAAAAGCCCAAATGTCCACTGATAGATGAATGGATTAAGAAAATGTGGTATATATATATATATATATATATATATATATATATATATATATATAAATAAAATGGAGTATTACTTGGCAATCGCAAAGAATGAAATTTTCCATTTACAACTACGTGGATGGAACTGGAGGGTATTATGCTCAGTGAAATTAGTCAGTCAGAGAAAGACAAAAATCATATGACTTCACTCATATGAGGACTTTAAGAGACAAAACAGATGAACATAAGGGAAGGGAAACAAAAATAATATAAAAACAGGGAGGGGGACAAAACAGAAGAGACTCATAAATATGGAGAACAAACTGAGGGTTACGGGTGAGGTTGTGGGGGGGGGGATGGGCTAAATGGGTAAGGGGCACTAAGGAATCTACTCCTGAAATCATTATTGCACTATATGCTAACTAATTTGGATGTAAATTTTTAAAAATAAAAAATAAAATTAAAAAAAAAAAAGAAAACTTATCCCATAGTGTTGTGTGAGGATTTATAAATGTAACATATGTTAAGGAATTAGCATGAACCCTAGTTCAAAGATCATCATCATCTCTCTCTTTTCTAGACTATAATAATAGACAACTTAGTAGACTTTCTGCTTTCTCTCTTCCTCTTTTACTCTCTCCTTCATAATCTACACTATTCTACAATGAAGACATAATTACAGTATCCTTTTAATTAAAATTTTCCTGGTCACCAAGGGAAAACCATAACTTTGTATTCAAGAAATGAAGCTGCCATCACTGCAATCCAATGGTCAACCTTGGCACCACTAACAGTGAGGTCTCTTGATGAGATTAAAACATGAATAAGTCAACATGACATGTTTTATATCAGAGCAAAAAAATTCACTCTGGACTCCATTCAAATTTGTAGTTCTAATTTACACATTATTGGAAATATAGAGAATAGAGTAACAAGCTAAACAACACCAACAAATCAGACAAACTGAGAAGGTAGAACACAGTAATTGGACTGGTCTATTTATCAAGTTAGTGATGCAAGAAAATAGGAGAGCAAGAAGGGATTATTCTAAATGAAAAGAAGTCAAGGATCTGCAGATGTAATAATGGTCCTGAATTGCACTCTTGTTTTGGCAAACCAGCTATAAAGACATTTGGGGGACAGTTGGAAATTTTTAATATAGCCAAATAATAGGCAATGTTAAGGAATTATTATTAATTTTTAAATATTTGATATTATAATTTTAAATATCTTAAATATTTAAATAAGTGTTTTTTGTTTACTAGAAAATGTTATTTTTAGAGATGCAGACTAGATCATTAAGGTGTGAATCATGATGTTGGCAGTTTATAGTACTCCAGTGATTAATGACAGCAAAGTTTTGGGGTTCCTGGGTGAATCAGTCAGTTAAGCATCCAACTTTAGATCAGGTCATGATCTTGCAGTTCGTGAGTCCCAGCCCCACATGGTGGTCTCTGCTGTCAGCACAGAGCCTACTTCAGATCCTCAGTCTCCCTCTCTCTCTGCCCTTCCCCTACTTTCTCTTTCTCAAAAATAAATGTTAAAAAAAGTAAACATTAAAATTTTAAAAACTCACAATCTTGAGTACATTACTATTGTTTATAAAAGTGTCAGTAAAATAGAAATATGATATCTAATAATATTATTCTCATTTTAATATGTAAGTCATATAAAGCATTGTTAGTGGGATGGTTAATTTTCTTTTTTTTCATAGTCAGTCTTCAAATCCAATATGTGTTTTATACATACAGCACATCTCACTTTGGGGTAGCCACATTTCAAATGGCCAATAGCCACGTGTAACTATTGTGTTCAGTATTGGACTACGTGGGACTATATGAGGTAAAATTCAAATTCCTCTAGAACGACATAAAATACTTTCCTTAATCTGGCCATAGCCTGTATTTCCAGCCCCATCTCCTGTAGTATACCCTTTACTTCAGCTATTCCCTAAAATTCCCAACTCATTCACCCATATACTTTTACATAGACCACATCCCTCCAACAGATTGAGTCCTGTTATTTTTTTAGTCTGAAGAATCTTATGTCATTTGGCAACAAAGATGTTCATCTCATCCTGGTACCTGCAATTTTTATAAGTGCTTGCTATTTTCTGATTCTGGCTAAATCATAAGTTTTTTAACAGGAGAAACTGCCATAATCATTTTGTACTCCCAGCATGTTTGATGAAAGGAAGGAAGGAAAGAAGAAGGGAGGGAAGGAGAGAAGGAAAGATAGATAATAACTCATGTTATTAGATTTGGTTTTTTTTTTAATAAATTGGATGTTCAATGCTAACAAAAACAAATCAAAATAACTTTTCATTTGTCCTTTGATTCAAGTGCTCATGGGTCTTTGGCCTTGACTTCTCCATATTACTGTAGTACAGCATCATCAGTAAGCAGAGAAATCGAAGACTAACAAGGCATGAGCTACTGTATGACATAGGTCTAGTGCCCATAATTTGTGTATGTCATCTTTCTTTCTCATCCTTGGGAAGTATTATTCCTAATACTTGCATTACGATCAATCATAATCAATGTAATGAAACCATAATCTAAATTATTGCATTATGTTGAATCAAATTTCTGTGATGAATAAGCATGCTTTAAGAGAAATGTTTATATTTTATCCAATTTCTATCAAAAGTCCATCAAATATCTTTATGTAACAATATAAGTGTATCAATATATTTCTCGGTATCTTGATATATTTAACATTACACAAATAGTCAATGTGTCTAGATTTTTATGAAAAATGTCTATGTTTTTTAATCTTGTTTTTAAGCCCTCTTATTACCAAAAATTAGTTCCAGAAAAATATTCCACATTGTAAACTTTATTGTGGAACTGAGGTATACAGATGATAATAAAATTGAATTATTATATTTTGTTTAAATCTGCTTTATAAGTAAAACAAAAATATTATTAAACAATTTGAGAAAGTATCTAAAAGGTAGTTTAATGGTATTTATGTTGATTTTTCTCCCCAGAATAATTCTGCCTTGAAACAGATCTAGAGATTTTTTCTGATACAATGTTTGCTAGTGTTTCTCTGAATAGAAACTTTGTGATAGTATAATTTTCTTTTCCTTTAATGACATTAAGTTTAAAGTGATTTATAATACCCTTTGAAATAAAAACAATCACACATTTAAGAGTTGGTAAAAAATGATCTTGAGATGGGCATTCTTTTCCTTTATTAAATTTTGCAAACTTTTTTTATATAGTTTTTAAGTTTATTTATTTATTTTGAGAGAGACAGAGAGTGGGGCAGGGACAGAGAGAGGGAGAGAGAGTGAGTTCCAGGTGAGCTATGCACTGACAGTGCTGGAACTCACCAACAGTGAGATCATAGCCTGAGCCAAAACCAAAAGTTGGATGCTTAACCGACAGACCCACCCAGGTGCCCAGCGCGATCATTTTTTTCATAAACAGTTGTTGAGAACTTTCCCAATGATATATGTGGCAATTGGGAAGGGAGGAAATAGTCAAAATTCCTGGTTCACGTTCAAAGAGAATACAGATACAGGTAACTATTATAACTATAAAAACATACATGAGAAAGAAGAAAGTGCTCATGGAAAATACAGACAGAAAAAGGAGAGGAAAGTAGAAGTTAATGTCTAAAGTATAATCTCAATGACCATCAAGACTATACCAGTACAAATATGAACCATCTTTGCCATCCTGGGTACCCATGATGTTAGCAGTTCATCAGATTCAGAACTTTCCTTACACTCTTATACTAGCACAGCAATTGCTTGCTTTGTGTTCTAGTCCTTGAAGAACTGGCAGTTTTAATCATTAATTTTAATTAATTTGATAATATCTTTAGTAAATTTAAATGCTACATCTTCCCAATAGTATTTACATTTTAGTAGCACTTCTTTACAGAATTAATCATTTTTGGTGTTGGAGAGTGTTTTAATTTGAGTTCCCTTAGAAACTGACCGTGAGATAAGGATTCAAGTGCAAATACTTATTTGCAGGAGGAGCAAGGAAGAGAAGCAGAAACAAACAAAGGATGAGTTACCAGGCAATTTACCACTGTGGGCAAATACTACAAAATTTCTGGGGATCCCTGGGCATCAATGGAACACACACTACAAAGTGGAAGAGGATCTGGGGTCTTTACACGCCAACCACCACTTGAGGGCTGCTCCCGAAAGGGTGTTAATTCTTCGACACTGTCAGCCTGCCACAATCTGACAAAGTTGATTCAGAGACAGCCTCAGACAAAAAAATACAGAGGCTGGAAGTTGGAAGTTGGGCCAGTGTGCCCTGAAGTTGAAGGACAAGGGGCATAGATGGCACCATTGACTGAGAGAGAGCACAATTTGAAAACAATTTGAAAGAAATAATCATTTTAGACACTCATAATCCTACTTCCAATCCCACTTAATAAATCACTCCTTTCATTTAACTTTCTTTGGGTATATCTTACAAACCTGAAGTCAGAATGTGCATATTAGTTCATATTCTCATGTCACATAATAATTTGTCATCTATTTTCTTTTTTTACTTTTTTAAAATTTTTTATTAATATAATTTATTGTCAAATTGACTTATATACAACATCCAGTGCTCATCCCAACAAATGCCCTCCTCAATGCCCATCACCCATTTTCCCCTCTCCCCCAGTGCCCCATGGTCCCCCAATTTGACAATAAATTATATTCATAAAAGAAAAAAAAGTCTCTTGTGGTTTGCCTCCCTCCCTCTCTGTTTGTAACTAGTTTTTTCCCCTTCCCTTCCCCCATGGTCTTCTGTTAAGGTTCTCAAGATCCACATATGAGTGAAAACATATGGTATCTGTCTTTCTCTGACTGACTTCTTTCACTCAGCATAATACCTTTCAGTTCCATCCATGTTGCTACAAATGGCATGATTTCATTCTTTCTCATTGCCAAGTAGTATTCCATTGAACATATAAACCACATCTTCTTTATCCATTCATCAGTTGATGGACATTTAGGCTCTTTCCATAATTTGGCTATTGTTGAAAACACTGCTATAAACATTGGGGTACATGTGCCCCTATGCATTAGCACTCCTGTATCCCTTGCATAAATTCCTAGCAGTGCTATTGCTGGGTCTTAGGGTAGTTCTATTTTTAATTTTTTGAGGAACCTCCACACTGTTTTCCAGAGCAGCTGCACCAGTTTGCATTCCCACCAACAGTGCAAGAGGGTTCCCGTTTCTCCACATCCTCACCAGTATCTGTAGTTTCCTGATTTGTTCATTTTAGCACTTCTGACTGGTGTGAGGTGGTATCTCAGTGTGGCTTTGATTTGTATTTCCCTGATGATGAGTGACATCAACCATCTTTTCACATGTCTGTTGGCCATCTGGATGTCTTCTTTGGAAAAGTGTCTATTCATGTCTTCTGCATGTTACATAACACTTTATCATCTATTTTCTATTTTTTTTAAGTCCACATTTATTTTATTGGTTTTTTGAAAAGGAATTCCCACTAGATTATGTAACATTAAACATATGGCTACACAAAGATTAGAAAAGCTATGACCATCAGGAATAAACATTGGTAATGACACTGATGGAATTTCATACATGCAGTTTAATGTGAGGAAATTGAAAGACTCATAGAACTTAGGTAACCAAATAGGCCTGTTTTTTAACAAAAATATAAATGAAGGCAGTTGTTATTAAAATGGTAGCCTTTGAAATTAGCTTCGTGCTTTCACATAAAGGAAACACTTTAAGTCATATGATTGTTTTCTATCATGAGAATGAAAAATAATCAATCTACACACATTTTATTATGAGAAAAATACTTGGAAGAATTCTATTGGTATACGCTAATGCAAAACATGGCAGTTTGTTATTAAAAAGTGTTTTTGCATGTCCTCTTTTATTGATCATGTGCAACTTGTATAAACAAAGATCTTGTGTATGGTAAAGGATTTGCATTTTCATATATCTATATGTTCAGAAATTTCAGTGTAAGGATTGCATAATATTCTTTGCTACAGATATTTTACTATTCATTTCTTCTGACACTTCTTCTTCCAGCACCCACTGGCAGCCAGGCACTGCGCTCCAGGACTGAGGATAGACAGGGAAATGAACGTGAATATTCTGAAGAATGGACCAACATATACACAGATGTGTACTAAGTTCAATGCTAGAAACATGTTCAACTGAAAGAGACAACCGAGAAGATGGTAGTTAACTAATGGCCATCAGTGGAGGTCCAAACTGGGGAGATGTCGTCTGTAGGTTTTGAAGGATAAATGGATGGATATGAAGGTGTAAGGGTGTGCCAGGCAGGGGAAAGAAACTGTATAAAAGACTGAGGTGTGAGGGTTCACTATTTTTAGAGTATGAGCAAATAATGAGCATGAATAACTTATATGACAGGTCTCCTCCTGTTGGAGTTTTCAGGTATGTATCTCACTTTGTTGTTCCAGATAATATTGCAATGAACATCTCTATGCTTCCAGATTTTTGTTTCCCTTAATTTTTAAATATGAACTTCTGAGCTGGAATTACTCAGTCAAAAGAAAGTCTCTCTTAATCGGGAGATATGCCTTCACTGCAGTGTGGATAAGGGAATTTTAAGCAAAATGATCCAGTGGCTTAAAGAATGTAACACCAGTGTAAGACAGAACCTGCAGAGGGCTTTCTTCCTTTCTTGTCTCCTCTGTTGAGCTCTTTGCCTTTTCCTTGCAAGTTTCTACAGTGTGATTCAGCTATAGGGCCACGTGCTTGGTGACTGTTCTGGCTGAAGGTGGTAAACAGAGAAGAGGACCAGAGTTAAGACTATAAATCATCTTGTGCTATTATAGGGCTCTGTTTTGAACTGCTTCTTTTTCAAAGAGGAAAACTCCCTATATTAACTGAATTGAGCTGGCAATTAGAAAGCCAGTTGTTGCCTTTTGAAAAATTTTTAAATAGCTTTCAAGACTATTTTTTTTAATGTTTGTTTATTTATTTATTTATTTAGAGAGGTGGGGAAGGGCAGAGAGAGAGGGAGAGAGAGAATCCCAAGCAGACTCTGAGCTGCCAGCCCAGAGCCTGACATGAGGCTCAATCTCACAAACCATGAGATCATGACCTGAGCCAAAATCAAGAGCCAAAATCAAGTTAACTAACTGAACCACCCCGGTGCCCCTTTCAAGTCTATTTCAATTATTTATATTTTCTATTTCTAAAGCATTTTAACCAATATTTTTATGAAATGAGTTACAAAGTTTTCTTCCTACTCATCAAATCTTCAAATTAAACGTGCTTGACAAGAGGGGGGAAAAAAGTCTCCTAAACCCTTTATCAATAGTTTTTACGTAAATACTGGAAACCAGTTTGGAGCAAATTACTTTTTAAATTATACAACAAGTCAGACATAAAATTTATGTCAATATGTAGAGAGTACATATTGCTACAAATGGCATGTCAATAATTTGAAGCAATATTCACCAAAATACTAGCATAAACCTTTCAATGAAGTTCTGACTTAGTCAAACACTAAAAAAACATAGTATATTTACCTACACTACACACTTATTTCCTTTACAGAATTCAAGACTCAATATTTGATTTAGTTTATTAGTCATATAACAGATATAAAGAAATAAAATTAAGTAAGTAATCCTGATTCACACAATTCCTGGCTTTTACATTCAGTAGTTTTGTTTATTTTCCTGTCTTCAACTTTTCTGGATTAGTTCCATGCATGAAGCCCTTATTGCTTCAGATGAAATTGCTTCAGGCCATTTCCTAAATGAAATTATGTAATATCTCTCACTCCTTTGGCTTTTTTACACCATTATTTCTTTTGAAAGTAGAGTAAGAAAAAATATAACAGAAAATGTTTCCACATTTATCTAGGGATAAAGTTATCTTTTGGGTCATTTGGTCCTTACTTAAAATTATTTTAAAGATGGGATTGGAATCATTAATTTCTAAATCTTTTTTTATTTTTATTTTATTTAAACATGCTCTTTGAGGGTTCTCCTGAGTGGCTCAGTCGGTTAAGCATCTGACTCTTGATTTCTGCTCAAGTAATAAATTTATGGTTCATGATATCGAGCCATGCACTGGGCTCTGTGCTGACAGTGTGAAGCCTGCTTGGGATTCCCTCTCTCCCCTCCACCTCCCCTACTCATACTGTCTTTTTCAAAATAAATAAATAAACATTTAAAAAAATTTTAACAAATAAATAAATAAACATGGTCCTTGAGATGAGAAGATCCATACTCACTCCTGGCTACCCAGATTCACCCTGGAAGCACCTGTATCCTGCACATCTCAAACCCATTAAAATTAAACAATTTGGGGTCCTCAAAATTGGTGCCACCATCTGATGACTAATTCTTACTGTGATGTTAAAGGTCATTGGAGCACCTGGCTGGCTCAGTCGGTGGAGTATGAGACTCTTGATCTCAGGGTTGTGAATTTGAGCCACATATTGGGTATAGAGATTACTTTAAAAAAATTGAATTAATAAATAAAATTAAAGGTTATTAATGGCTTCATGTAATCATTTGCTATATTAGAAAGAGTATCACATCTGGAATCAGTAGATACTCTCATAACTTTGTTCTACCACTTGCTGAGTTATCTGAACTTCCATTTTAACAGTGTAGTTTCATTATTGAGCACCTAGTATGCGCCACTACTCTAGGTACTTGGCGATACAAAAATAATTGAGAAATACGTGGTCAATGGTCTCAAGTAGTTTGCCAATAGTGGATGAAACAGAAGAGTAAAAAAAAGACAATTTCAATACTATGTGATATGTAGAAATATATCCTGCAGGGAGGGAATGGAAAACTAATTGTCTTCCAGAATTTTTTCTTTTTCCCAAAAGTGTTAAGCTTTGGTAAACACCTCTCAGAAAAGACAAGTTCCCCTCTTGCTAGAACTAGAAAGTCTTTTTTTTTTAATCTTACTTGTCCTAATTTAAAGATAATATGTGAAGGGGGCGCCCAGATGACTCAGTCATTTGAACTCAGGTCATGATCCCAGGATTGTGGGATCAAGCCCCACATCAGGCTCAGCACTGAATATGGAGCCTGCTTAAGATTCTCTTTCTCTCTCCCTCTCAAATAAAATAACTTTTTTTAAAAAAGACAATATGTGAAGTAATTAGAAAGAAAACAAAAACACTGAGCATCCTTAGGGATTTCACTACTGATTTAGGAAAGATTTATAAGCCCTATATTAATAAAGTAACTGCTATATTGCTTGTACACTGAAAGTAAGTGGATGAGATCTAATCTAACTGTTAAAAACAAACAGGGGAACATTTGATCGCTCACTTATTTACAGAAGAAAAAATGGAGAATGTCAAGTTGTTGGTTCAAGGCCACACAGCTAGTGAGAGGCAGAGAAAACTAGTGAGTGGCTAGAGAGTGGCAAAGAGGACCCAAAGCTAAGGTCTAGACTTTCATTCATTCTCTCATCCATTCCTTTAATGAACACTTACAGAGTGCTGACTGTATACAAACAGTGCAAAGCACTGCAAGGAATTCCAGCGTGCATGAGACAGGCTCCCTGCTACTTAATGATGAATGTCAACTGTATTTTATGACAGAGATGAAGAGTTAGTTTGGAGAGACTTTGTTTATCTGAAGAGATGAGATGAACAAAATGTAAAAGTCTAAATTATTATGAAATATGCAAGGTGACATGAGTCCTCAGAGTAATGCAATTAATGAGCCATCGAATATTGTAGAAGCTAATGAATATTCACGCTCTAATCAGAATCATTGCTCAGTTGAATGAGGATAGGTGACCTGAATTGTGCCTTTGATCTTAATCTCAGGGACAGAGAAGAGCAAAATGCAGCAGCAAGGAAATAGCTTTCTAAATAAAATATTAAAGGGAAGGCTAAAGTAGAAAAGTTGCTCCTGTTCCCTAACCAAAGAAGAGGATGGGAGATCTATCTTACCCTCGGCGTCCAAGTCTTACTTCTTCAGAACCGGACTACAATGGCACTGTATTAGAATTCCTATTGAAATCCCTTCAGGTTAAAAAAAAATGTATATGGAAAGAAAAAGTAGTCTCTTGGATACTTTATTGTAGTGTTTATTGAACTATTCCTGGATGTGATTCTGTGGGTTTAGCTGCCAGATACAGCTGGTGTGAGAGTCTCAGTAATAACTATCTTTCAAACCTAAGGAACTGGATCCCAACCATAATTCCACACTGCAAGATGTGTTTATTGCTCTTTTTATCTTTGGTTATTAGAATTCTTTTTATTTTTTAATTCAAATTCCAGTTCATTAACATGCAGTGTAATATTAGTTTCAGATGTACAATTTAGTGATTCAACACTTACATACAACACTCAGTATTGTATGTAAGGAATTCCAGTATGTATGAGACATCCCCATGACCTATTTAACCCATCCCCTCCCACATCTCCCCTCTGGTAACCATCAGTTTGTTCTCTATAGTTAAGGGTCTGTTTCTTGGTTTTCCTCCCTCTTTTTTCTCCCTATTATCATCTGCTTTGTTTCTTAAATTTCATATATGAATGAAATCATATGGTATTTGTCCTTCTATGACTAACTTATTTCAATAGGTCCATCCATATTGTTGCAAATGGCAAGAGTTCATTCTTTTCTATGGCTGAATAATATTCCAGTGTGTGTGTGTGTGTGTGTGTGTGTGTGTGTGTGTGTCACATCTTCTTTACCCATTCATCAGTCAATAAGCACTAGGGCTCTTTCCATAATTTGGCTATTGTAGATAAGCTGCTATAAATATCAGGGTGCATGTATCCCTTCAAATTAGTGTTTTGTATCCTTGTTGTAAATACCTAGTAGGGCAACTGTGGGATTGGCTGTTAGAATTCTTATAACAACTTCCCTTCTGGTTGCTGTCCTTCTTGATGCAGGGACTTGTGCCTCCCAGACTGCCTGCTGTCCCATTGGTTTCTACAGATCCCAGATACGATAAATTTGGGAGTTGCCATTTCCCATCCTTTTTCTACCTAAATTTCCCTTGAACATTATGGTCATTTCACTGCTACACATTGCTAAATTTCATTGTGATTAAATAGTCACCAAAAACTAATAAAATAAAATAAAATAAAATAAAATAAAATAAAATAAAATAAAATAAAATAAAATAAAATAAAATATAAAAGTAACATAAAAACCACCCAAGTCAGAGTGAACATCAGCCAATGTCTATAGGTCCCTTTAAACAGAAAGGAAATTAGGGGCGCCTGGGTGGCTTGGTGGGTTAAGCCTCCCGACTTCAGCTCAGGTCATGATTTCACGGTTCGTGAGTTCAAGCCCCTTGTTGGCTCTGTGCTGACAGCTCAGAGCCTGGAGCCTGCTGTGGATTCTGTGTCTCCCTCTCTCTCTGCCCCTCCCCTGCTTGTGCTCTCTCTCTCTCAAAAATAATTTTTTTAAAAGTTAAAAAAACATAAAGGAAAATAATGTCTGTTGTATACTACCTGTGACATGAAAAAGTAGCAAAGTAGAGAAGTAAGGGCCACAAGTGTACCTAATTTTGTGTGAATTCTTCCTTTCCCAGGAAGAATATTAATATACTTCTTTTCTAAGAAAACTTGTACCGGAAGGGAAATAAGCAAAATTTGGCTTTATAGAAATATTCAAAGTTAATCCTTCCATGATGCAAATGGAAAGAGTATGACAATATTAATCCCATTTTTAATGCCCTCTGGTTAATAATGCCTTCATTTTCTCCATGCACCACCAAAGAGAAAGCAGCATCGATGTAGGCCTATTTGGGGAAGGAAAAAAATGTTGCCTGGAATAAAGCACATCAGGCTTCCAAGCTGCAGTGAAACTCATTCCCAGTTGTAAGGATGTTTCTAGGGAGCTCATGCCCAGAAACAGGTTTTGAGAGCTGGGTGCAGAGTTACATTACAGCCCACAAATGTCTGGTGCGATTCTACAAGTCGCACCAAACTCAATGAATAGATTTGGACTATAAATCATACACAGAGAGTTATAGCAACATTTCAACTTTATATTCACCCAAATCTCTGATGGAATCAAGAACTGGACAAGTGCACATTCTTTGTTTATTTATTTTTTGGATTTGGGGACTTTTGTTATTTTAATTTTTTGTTTAAGCTGGTGCTTGGGAACCTCTTATGAGTTCAGCAATCGGTCAAGTATTGGGCTGAAATAAGCTGAATTGGGTCCTCTTTCTTGACATGTTTAGTTCCTCAGATTAGAGACATTCTGTGCATGTACAGACTGCAAGTATGAGAAAGGGCACTAGTGGCTGACCACGAAGCAGATTGGGTAAGTCACCATAATGTAAGGTTAGCATGAAGGTTACTTCATTTTCGTAACTTCAGCTTGGAATGTGAGATTCATATAATGCAGTGAAGTCAGGCAGACTGGCTTCAAATTCTGAATTCAACCTCATTCTTACCAGCCATGTGACTTTGAGCAAGGTATTTGAACTCACAGAGTTTCCATTGTCTCATCTGCTGTTCAATTCAATACCATTCCATTCAATAAATATTGAAGAAATACAGAAGTCTGTGCTAGGCCTGGGGGAAAATAAGGGATAGCATTGATATGGGCCAGTCTTGGCAAGCTGTAGAGAACCACAGAAGCTCATGTAAAGAAGCTACAGAATTACTGTAGCATATTCTGAGGGCTGGAAAGCAAGTTGTCTAGGCACCATGACTTTCCATGGCACAGGATAGTTTTGCTGCTTATAACCCACAGTGGACGATGAGGCTGGAAGGATCATGTGGCATTCTCTCAGCCCTTGGGAGACACTGGTTCATCTCCAGCTACGGATGTCCCCGAGACAGCCCAGAAGAAACCTTGCCAGGAACTCTTGCCAAGTTTGGAAAATCTCAGACCTGGATTCCTCTTCTAGAAACCACAACACACTCCCCTTTTGAGTACAAGCAAGGAGAAAGAAAGGGGATCTGAGGGAGAGGGAACTTGACAAGTTAACAGAGGGGATCTGTAGTACAATCTTCCCCTTTGGAGGTTGAAAAGGGAAGCACAGCAAATCATCCCTGAGAGAGAAAGAGAAGCAGAGAAGAGAGCATATTCTACTGGCAGGCAAGGGCCCTGGGATTTTCTCTGACACTGGCCCCTTGTGGAACACTGAGTCACTGTCTTCTTATTTGTCCAAACATAGAACAGGGCCAGATTATTGCTCAGATTCCTAAAAACTTTGACTTGCCCCCAAACGGTGCCATTGCCCAGCCTCCGTCACGTCATAGCAAATGATCGTTCTAACACATGATCTTGCCAACTGAAATAACGAGAAGGCCATAGGTGAAGGACTGCTGGAGAGAAGATCATCAACACCAAAACCATCACCAGCCCTGCCAGAAATGAACCCTGCTACACTCTGGAACAAGAAAACCCAGAGTTTACTCCCACTAGGTCTTCTTAAAAATGCCATCCTTTGGAATTAGCCCCATTTACTCCCACCAGGCCTATCACGGGGATCTTATAGTTGCCTGGCTCTAGGGGAACAGACCTGAAGATGTCTTGGAGAGTCTGTGAACCCAGTGCCCAACGCTTTTAGGGCAGGCTCATTCAGGATTCTGATGGCAGAAAGTTACATTCATGAGTTGAGTCTCCTCCAATGCAAACACTATTGATTTTCTGGCTGTGGTGAGTGGGATTCTGGCAATATTTTCACTAGCCTCAGGTGTTATATGACCATATGCCTTTTTAACTAAAGAGACAAAGGACTAAGGGTGAAGGAGGAGTTGCCACATACATATTGAAAGCCCCATGATGAGCACACATTTATCACAATGGGCATGACTGAACTCCAGAAACAAGAAGTAAAAGAAACAAGTAAGAGCCAGCTACCTGGATCCAAATCCCAGTTTGGCCTCTGCAGGCCTTTGAACAAATAACTTTGACATCCACTTCCTCCCTACTTCACAGGATTATTGGGACAGTGCCTATAGCAGTCATTAGGGCTCCTCACAAATATTCTGAAGTGTGTTTTTTTCCTTTCAGTCACATGTTAAGATTGTACTTCCCCTTCCCTCTTCTTCCCCAAAAATAGAAGCTGTGGCCACGTGACTTCGTTGGCTAATGGAAAGTGAGCAAAAGCAGTATATGTCCCAACTTCTTTGTGAGTTGCTCTTTCTCTGTGCCTGGAGACCAGCAATGTTTACAACAGTGACAGCCAGCTAGAGTTCCAGAGCCTTCAATGGTCATGTAGCTTGACTTCGTTGCTTTTGGCCACTGACATTTGGGGATAATTTCAATAGCAGGATAACTTAGCCCATGTATTCTTAACAAAGGAAATATTGAGAAAAATTGGTTTTTGGGTTGTGAAAAAATATACAATGTTCTGTGGCCTCCAAAGGACCACAGTATACAAACAGGCATACAATATATTTGTGGTATTTAAATTTCATAAGGGGGAGGGCACATGGAGGGGGGTTTAGGAAAAAAATTTCTAAGAAGGCTCCTAAAGGGTACAATAATTAAAAAACAAACAAACAAATAAAACTTGAGAAGCACTAAAGCCTGTCCTGAAATAGAGCAGCATGTGAATAAAAGACCTAGCATGGAATAGATCATTTCCTTTTCCCTAAAAGACACTTTAAGAGGCTCACTATATAATATACTATATGTTTTATTTATTTCTTCTGTTTATCATCTTTCTACCTGGCTCCATGAAAGTCAAGAGTATTTCATGCTTTGCTAATTACAAAATCCCTAGTGCCTAAGATAGCACTGGCTCATAGTAGGAGCCCATTAGATATTTGTTGAATCAATGCATAAATGAGACAGAAATTACCCTAGTCCTCTCAACTTTCAAGCTTGATGGGGACTTAGTCACAAGCTGACGCCAACAGATCAGTCCGTGGCTGGAGTACAGGGGAGAGAAAATGTACCCAGATCTGTGAAGGCAGAAAAGGCTCCTGGGAAGAAATGGTACATAAAGTGTGGCCTGCAAACTAAGAAGGCAGAAAAACAAAAAGCAAAAATCAAGGCTCAGAATGAAATGAATTCAGCAAAAAGAGGAAAGAATATTTCAGGCCAAAGAAATAGTACAAAGATTGCACCATGGCAGCAAATGAGTTGAATTTCATCAACAGAGATGGATTTTTTGGGGCCAGCAGTTGTCTCACTTTTGAAAGGTAGAATTTACATTAAAAACTGCAAATCCAGTTTCTCTTTAAAAGTTGAAAAATTCTAAAATAAGTAAATAAATAAATAAATATGAAAAAATTCATATAAACCCTCATAACTAAAAGAGACTATGGCACATTTGAGGCATTGAAAATGTGGTGTGGCTAGAACATAATGTAACATGGGCAGTGAAGATGTAAAAATGTCCAAATCTTGAAGACCTTTGAATGCCATTTTCAGGAGCTTGAACTTTATCTTAAGCACAACAAAGAGCCATTGAAGTGTGCTAAGCAAGTAAGTGACAGGCTTATGTTTGTGCTCAAGGAAGATCACTCTGATCAGAGAATGAAGAGTGCACTGAACTTGCACAGAACCAGAGGTTAAGAGACCAATAAGAAGATAATCACAGGAATCCATGTGAGATAGGATATTGGCCTAGATGAATAAGCAGTGGTGATGGGAGAGATTCTAAACGCATCCATTCTCCCCTTTATCATTTTGAACATCATCCTCATTTGTTTAGGGCAGCATTATGCCCAATAAGACACCTCCCCAGATCCCTTTGCACAGCCTTGTCAATTTCCTAGACCAGATGTACTCATCCTGGACTGTCTTCCTGCATATTATGTGTTAGGTAAGAAAAATAAATCTACTTTTTATCAATATGCATTTCAATAAAATGCATCTGTCAGGAAACAGAATTACCAGAATTTAGAATAGGACGCTTACTTACTTTTTAGAGTAGTAAGGATTTACTATGTAGAGTAGCTAATACCATCCAAAATAGAGGCAGGTGTCTTGCATTCCTTCCCTCTCCCCTTCACTCTCCTTGCTCCTAATTAGGAATAAGCACCTTAGGTCAGAAACCAAAAATTCTGGTCTTCCTTTCACATGTATTTAGTAATTAGCATGTGACAGGTAACACACATAGCACACACCCAGCGTTTGATACTTGTTGTGGCTGATCCACTAGCAGTTTTCATCAATGCTTAAACGTTACTTGGATATAGGGATAGTGGTGTTTGCAGCCAATGTTTTCACACAGACACATACCAAAACATCCCAAATGGGTTATTCAGGTTGACGTTGCTACAGGAGATAATTGTACCAGGAGATTGCTTATTCCACTTTATTTAGCTGTTCTAGCAATTTGAGGAGTTTTGACTCGGTCATAAATAAAATAAAAAGAAAGCAGAAATAAACTTCATTTTTGAAGACTTTATTTTGATTAGATAATACTCTGGGTAATCTCTGATAATTAAACACAATATCAAAAATAGGAAGCAAAAATTTAAAAAAGCACTTAGAAATAGTGAAGTAAACAATAAAATATATTTCCTTCTCTTTCAATGCAGTTATTTTATGTAAAGAGGGATAAAGATTGCTTAGGTAAATTTGTCTTGGTCTTCTTAAAGTCTTCTGAGAACAAAATGAAATTAAAGCAAAAATCACTTAAAAAGAAACTATAAACATGATCTTAACTCTATTGGGAAAACAGTGACATATCCACGTGCATATTAAGGAAAGCCATACAAAAAGACCAAAAGGAAATGTACTACAGAGTAATGATCTGTTATCATGGACTGGTATCATAGTTGTATGTGATTTGCATATTTCTAAATTTCTTGTAATGTGATTTCTATTTCTAAATTTCTTGTAATGGCTTGTATTACTTTTATAATTAAGAAAGAAGATATTTATTCAAAAGGTTTTTATACAACATTCCTTTGACTTGACAGAGTTGTATATGGGTCTGTAACAAGCCTTGGAAAGTCATTAGGGTGCCTCCTATCACTATTGACATTTATACTCTCTTCACAGGAATATGAAGAAGGGGGAAAAATATTAAGTAGGGATGAAGTAATAGAGTCAAGGGGACAAGAACAGAAAACACCCAATAATATTAACTTTGAAAATGTGCATTAATAAACCAACAAATGCTTTGAGTTTGAACTTGTAACATTATTTTCATATATACAAATCCATTACACACAATGAAACATAGTTGTGATGTAAACAAACATGATGAATAGAGTCTGTGTGTTGTCTTGCCATGCTAGATAGTATACGAATGCTCTTCAGTAACTGGGGAACTCTAGTCAACTATAAATAAAGAGTACTATACTGCCTTCAAACCAAAGTTCATTTATCTTGACTGAATGAGCAATTCTGTTTAGTGAAACTTGATCCTTTGCTAATCACATTTACTGGAGAAAAACACATTAACTGAAAAAATAAATTGACCTCTAAAAAGAAATGTGATCTTTCAAGCATATCTGCTAAAATGTATTTTACTCATGTGTACTTTTTCTGTCTTTGGGCACAAAGATTTGACAACTTATTATTTGCAAAAAAATAAAACTACTCCTCCAGTGGAAAGAAACTCAATAAATATTCATTGATGATTGGGTAAATGTTGGGTTAAAAACAATGAACTAAGTAAATTTTCTTTCCTTGGGTAATAAAATAAGAATAAAAGAAAGGACATTATGTTAAGAACCCTTAGGGAGAAAAAATTAAGTTCTGACATTTCTCAGAAGTTTGCTTTTAACCTATCAAAAAACAAAACAAACAAAAAGCCATGCTAGGGAAGTGAGCAAAGAAAGTCAATTGTTGTGCATACAAAAATAATTTCACACCATATGGCAATGGTGTGATGTCCTTGAGTGTCGAAAGCAGAAGCCTTAGAATGTCAGGATAGTACACAGGGGCTCTAAAAGCAGAGCTGAAACAAAAAGTAGGGTGATAACGTGAAAGGAGAATGGAAAGGACAATTGTCAAAGAGACAGCATAAAATCAGACACAATCAAACTTTACCACAAGGAGAGAAAAGAAAAGGCCTATTTGGATGCCAATGACAAACTGTAATATCCAAAAAGAAATGAGGAAGAGAGGAGTCATGTGTCCACATGTGACTATCTGGATGGTTCCCAGATATGCTTAGTGTAAGCAGGACCACATGATCGCTAAGTCCTTCCCTCTCTGCATTGCAAAAAGGATGGAAGTCCTGTCTCCAATTTCCATCTGATTTCCCTTTCTACAACAATATAGCAGGTTGTTTATATCCCAGAGGGGAAAAAAAAAAAAAACCCTAAGAGGGAAAACCAATAGGTTATCAATTTGAAAAACAGAAATATAATTCTAGGGATTAAGCCATCTTGACTGTTAACAGAATAATTCCCTGAACACCATGATAAAAAATGAAATGTATAGAAATTGACACTGTAAACGTTGGGATTTGAGCAAATCCTCTTATTTGTAAGACCTTTTATAAAGCAGTGCTGATCTCATTTTGTTTTAGGTCATCCCCAAAAATTCCCACTGAAAATGACTAAACTGTGGCTATCACCAAAATGGTTTCCATTCTGTGATGTTATTTCATTTCTACCTCAAATGATGTAGTGCAATTCATTTCTGGAACTAACCACCCCTCAAGTTAAGGGCTTGGTCCTCCACAAGACTGCTCCCACTTCAGATGCCAGCCACATTTTCAGGGTCCTCAGGGTATTCAAATTCCTGCCTAACTGGCTACATATTTGGAGATTCTCATGACCCTTCAGGTTAGATAATTCACAAAATGGCTGACAGCCCTCAGGAAAGTGCAATATTTACTATTACAGTTTTTCTGTCAAGGATATGGAAGACTAACCAAATGAAGAGACTTGGTCTGAAGTGGGCAAGGTCTGGAAGGGTCCCAAATGCAAAGCTTCTGTGCCTTCTCCTCACTGAATCAGAGCACATGACCCTCCAGTACATCAACATGTTCACCAACATGGAAGGTCCCAATGAACTAAACCCCAAGTGGCTACAATAAAAAGCACACGGCTAGATGTATTAGGAGATAACCCTGGAAAGATGACTGAGGCCATATCGTGGGTGGGGGTTGGAGGGGGCTCTAAATTCCATGCTGAGGAATTTGAATATTATTCTTCAGGCAATAGAGGCCACTGAACATTTTTGATGAATACTTCACTGTGCCTCAGTGTTTTCTCTTCTGTAAGTCTTTTGAGAGCTTGTAGATAAAAACTGATGAATCAGATTATTGAAAATGACAAGGAACCATGGTACTGACTAGTGCAGGAATAGCAGAAAAGAGAGCTGACAAAATTAAAGGGTTGTGGAGGCAGAAACAGGAGATGATTCGCGAGTGTCTAACATGCCTGACTAGAAATATGGTATCACTGAGAGAAATGAGGAACTGTCTTAGTCTGCTGAGGGTGCTGTAATAAAATGCCATAAATTGGATGGCTTAAACAACAGACATTTATTTCTCATTGTTCTGGAGGCTGGGAAGTCCAGGATTAAGACGCCAGCCAATTCAGTTCCTGTGAGGCCTGTCTTTCTGCCTTGCAAACAGCTGTCTTCTTGCTGTGTCCTCACATAGAAGGGAGAGATTGGAAGCAAGCTCTCTCAGTCAGGAACAAATAGCATCATTTCCCGTATTCTATAACCTGGCATTGAAATCACCCCAAGCATCCTCAACCACGATTCAAGGTATCCCTGACTTGACTCCTGCCTCTCTTTACAGCATCATTTATTATCACTCCTTCTCACTCTTTATCACTTGATAATATTAAGATACATATAATTCACAAACATGTCCCAGTATTTTAAGGTTCTCTATTCTCACTCATGACTTTCCCTGTCTGGAATGCTCTTTTGATATCCAACTTTTTTTTTCTCTTAATGACGCTCATCTTTCAAGGCTCGGTTCAGGTATCATCTCTTTGTAAAACTTTGTTGGGATGTATATCACAGGGTAAACTGGGATGCTGTCATAGGATATGGTGTGCTATAAAGTGGTCATTGACCCATTTGTCTGCCTTTTCCATTAGACTGTTAGTCCTTGACAGCAGGGATTCTGTTCCTTGTGTGCTCTCCCTCTAACATCTAATAGTAGGTGGCATTTGACTGCAGCTAACAATTTTTTAAAAATTTTAAGCATGTCCAGTTAATTAATTAACTGACGTCACAATTCTCAAACATTCATGAGTGATTAATGTGCAAAACAGCACCTCAAGTGTTCTGCTTTTCTTTCCCATGTGTTGTACTTGTTATTTAAAGGTCTATTTGAAAGGGCCAATGTCTAGACTGGCTCACAGAGGCAAAAACAACAAATTTTAAATGTATTTCCTTTCAAGAAACATAATCTATTTTTAAAACAACCTTGTAGACTGGTCCCAGGAACACAGACTGGAATAGAGCATCTTCTCATGAACTGCCTCACTAGGCTAATTCTCTGTGAAGAATGTGGCAGGTTGGTTTGAGATGAAAATACTAGAAAGTGAGAAACAGAAAAATGATGTGGACATGCATACACAAGCAAAGGATGCTGAATACTAAAACGGACCGTTCAAGTTTGGAACAAAAACATAGATAAACCATGTTTCTGAAAGAGAATAAATATAATCAAAACAGTTATGAGGAAAGATGATTTGGGCAGAAAAATCTACAAGACATTAAGTTAGAAATTTCACTTGGCTCACATTGTACTGTATTTTCTTTGAGATTGCAAGTTCCTAATCCCATGACTGTTTTCACTGAACACCCACAGTGAATGAAGCTTTTGTTCAGCAAGATCTAACAACACACCGGTGTAAATCATTCAACAGGCATGCCAAAGGATCACTATACCAACAATTAATCAGGCTTTCTGTTCATTCTCTTTTCCAGGGGTTAAAACTTGGAAGTATTATGTCTAATAAATTGAAATCTGCCATATATCTGCCAGGTCCCGAAGTATCCATTATAAAATAAAAACACGCCAAAACAAAACCATTGGCCACTTGTATTACTTCCTAAAGCATTTTCAAATGCATCCAATTGAAAAATAGATTTTTAAAACAAGCTGTTATCAATTTGGAAAGGAACACAAAGCTAAACTCTCTACAATCTTGAGCAGAAATAAAGGGTTCATTAATCATACAAACTGTAATTTAGCAAAACCTCATTGTGGCATCCTGCTCAACATCCTAAAAACAAAAAATACTCAATACCTATAATAACAGCAAAAGGAATAGCCTCAAAATGGGCTGATATACCAACTAACACACAAAAAAAACTACATAAGCAAAAAACTAGCTGGGGCTAATGGAAATACTGATAAAAGGAATGTCGAATAAGAACTGAAATTGAGTACTAGGAACGAAGGAGAATGCTTATGATTTCTGATTCATTTGGGGATATGGGACAAGTCAAGACATTCTGATACATTTTAATATTTTTGAGAATTTTTTTTTATATTATAGTACACCATAATTCAGGGTTTAATTCTTCAGTCAAAAACCTAACATTTTTTGAGCACCTACTATACACATCAGGAATTTGCTGAATTAAAACAAAAACCTGTTGGGGCGCCTGGGTGGCGCAGTCGGTTAAGCGTCGGACTTCAGCCAGGTCAGGATCTCGCGGTCCGTGAGTTCAAGCCCCGCGTCGGGCTCTGGGCTGATGGCTCAGAGCCTGGAGCCTGTTTCCGATTCTGTGTCTCCCTCTCTCTCTGCCCCTCGCCCGTTCATGCTCTGTCTCTCTCTGTCCCAAAAATAAATAAACGTTGAAAAAAAAAAATTAAAAACAAAAAAAAAACAGAAACCTGCTGTCAAGGAGCTCACACTCTGGTAGTGGAAACTGACATTTAACCAATTACAAGACTGAGGATCAACTGCAATGATAAAAGTATTGCCGGGGCGCCTGGGTGGCTGGGTCGGTTAAGCATCCGACTTCGGCTCAGGTCATGATCTCACGTCCGTGAGTTCAAGCCCCGCGTCGGGCTCTGTGCTGATAGTCAGAGCCTGGAGCCTGTTTCAGATTCTGTGTCTCCCTCTCTCTCTGCCCCTCCCCTGTTCATGCTCTGTCTCTCCTGTCTCAAAAATAAATAAATGTTAGAATCACACCCATTTAAAAAAAAAAAAAAGTATTGCCCAAGAGAGGGGTTCTCTCTCCCAATTCGGTAGTCTGGAGAGGCTGACAACTTCTCCAGAAGGATGACTTTAGACAGAAGCACAGACAATGGGCATTCTGAGAAGGCAGAGCAAATGCTTTATCTCACAAACTAGATTGTAAGTTCATTGAAGGCAGAGACTGTCTTTTACTTCCTTATTAAGCTCATAGTGCATAGTAAATTTTCAATGATCTTCATTCATTGCCAAAGAGAGTTCTGCTTGACGAAATTAGGTAACTTGGATTTGAAAAATTAAAGGCATCAGATGAAAGAGGAGTAAATGGCAGGGTAGGGTGCCTAGGTGGCTCAGTCAGTTGTGCATCAGACTTTGGCTAAAGTCATGATCTCATTGGTTGTAGGTTCAAGCCCACTGACTGTGCAGAGCCTGCTTGGAAATCTTTCTCTCCCTCTCTCTCTCTGTCCCTTGCCACTTGTGCTCTCTCCCTCTCTCTCTCTCAAAATTAAACAAACATTTAAAAAAAGAAAGAGGGGTTCCTGGGTGGCTCAGTTGGTTAAGTGTCTGACTTCAGCTCAGGTCATGATCTCACGGTTCATGGGTTCAAGCCCCCGTGTCGAATTCTGTGCTAACAGCTCAAAGTCTGGAGCCTCCTTTAGATTCTGTGTCTCCCTCTCTCTCTGCCCGTCTCCAGCTCACACTCTGTCTCTTCCAAAAATAAACATTAAAACAATTTTTTAATAAAAATAAAAAATAAAGAAAAAGAAATGAAAGAAGGAAGGAAGGAAGGAAGAAAGGAAGGAAGGAAGGAAGGAAGGAAGGAAGGAAGGAAGGAAGGAAGGAAGGAGGAGAAAGAAAGAAAGAAAGAAAAAGAAAGAAAGAAAGAAAGAAAGAAAGAAAGAAAGAAAGAAAGAAAGAAAGAAAGAAAGAAAAAAGAATAAATGGGACAATAATAAGTAAAATCTTCACAAAGCTGGAAATAAGTCATTAATATCTCTTAATAAGAAAAAAACAATTTGTCAGAGGTAGCCATAGGATTGATAAATATAAGTCTGAAGCCAGATACTCTGATACCAGGTTGACTGATTCATGTGGCTCATAACTCACAGTCACTAACTATTGCCAATACAACTGAACTCTGGCTTTCATGTACCCAGAATGTGGAAGGAAGTTTTTAGGGTGAATACTGAAAGGCACTGGCTTGTACTTAGCTATAAGAGAAAAATATACATATAAAAGAAGGTTCAAAATAATTCAAATCTTCAGTACCACTTAGAGATTTAAAGCTTTGTCACTGGAGAAAGGAATAAGAAAGACAAAGAACAAAATGAAGGAGAAATAGAAGTAAAAAAAAAAAAAAAGAAAAGGGAAGGAAAAAGGAAGAAAAAAAACATTGTGGGAAATATGAGAGAGCCACAGATATTCTATCACTAGGTTGCAGATTATCATCAAATTCTACAGTAGAAAAACCTCTGTATGATGTGATCACCAAAGATTTGGACAATAATTGCACATCAAAATGCACAGAAATCCATACAAGCCTCACCATACTTTTTGAAAAATGGAATTATTCTCTTCTGTGATTTACAATTCGAGATGTGCGTTTGTTTTGTTGTTCTAGTTTAATATGGTATATGCTTCTTTGAGATTAACTTCAACGGTCTCTTCAAGTCAGCTGTTATTTTTAACTTCTAGCATCCAATCATTATCAGTCAAGTTAGCAGATGCTATTGTCGAGGATGGCAGAGGGGAGCGAGGAGAGGCGGAGTCTCTGGGTCCTCACGGAAGTTGAGAAAATGCTTGTGTTTTCCAATAGCATTAGGAATAGCCCTTAGTCTGGGAGCTTGGGTGTAGTTTCCTACAATGTAATACTTGCCTGATCAGGTATTTGGTATTATATAAGAGTAATAGAGTTTTAAAGCAGTTCTATGAGGGACAGATTTTTGGTCTGTGAATATGTTATATGACAGGTAGCACAAATATGGCATGGGAGTCAAGGGTGCACAGTGCCATTCAACAGCCAGTCCACTTCTAATCTCTTCTCAAGCTGTTTTAATTGGGTCCTCATTGCTGTGAAAACAATATGCCTCATATTTAAGCAGAGATTGCCTATTTTTTTTTGTTTAATTGTTTTTGAGAGTGAAGGAGACTTTTCAGTATTTAAGTAACTATTATAAAATAGGACTCTTTTCCTTAGACGTAATTTTTATTCTATAAACTGTTTGAAAAATTATGCCAATTCAAGGTTATTTTATTCCTTTCCATTGTTCTGAGCAAAATAATGGACTGGGAGTGGGGTCCATTCATCGGATGATGGTTTATAGAATGAAAAAGAATAAACCAATATTACTCTGATTTTTTTATTATTTCAATTAAGCCAGGTAATGAGACTCAACAAGAAAAATCTAGTTGTAGTCTCTTAAATATTCTTCATAGATCACTTTACCAAAACTAAATATCTTGTATATGTGGTCATCTTGCCCCAGAGATTTTTATGCATGCTATCTTTGAAGATACCTACATTCCATTAAAGTATATATCTTAAATTTCCCAAGTATCACTCAGCTCAATCAACAGTCCATCAAAAACTATTAAAACAATTAATTGCTTTCCAAGCACTATTCTAAAATGATTTGCCAGGAGTCCACTTTCTTAAAAGCATGTGAGGTACTGATAATTCTGTGCTCTCTGATCAATGTGTTCCTTATCAGCCTGCCCTACAATAGTGCAGTGATCACTGGGTACCTTTCATGGCCTGGTGACAATGCCCCTGGAACTTCTTTAAGCAGCAAGATGTTCCACAGCAGATGGGTTTGGACCAAGAGAAGCCTAACATTTCTACATCTTCTATAGATAGCTGTGTTTGAATTAGGGAAGAGTGATGTTCATTTTTAAACCTACACTTTCTTGGGGCGCCTAGGTGGCTCAGTTGGTTAAGCAGCTCAGGTCATGATCTCGCGGTTTGTGAGTTTGAGCCCCACATCTGGCTCTGTGCTGACAGCTCAGAGCCTGAAGCCTGCTTCAGATTCTGTGTCTCCCTCTCTCTCTGCCCCTCCCATGCCCATGCTCTGTCTCTCTCTGTCAATAATAAACATAAAAAACAAAACAAAGAAAACATTAAACCTACACTTTTCTTGGAAACTCAGAGAACTAATTCATAATTTTAGAAGTCAGTGGGACCTTCCTATTGAACAAGTGGTCCATAAATTCTTGATTTAGAGTCACAGAGCCAACAGAGGTCATACAGTTCATTCTAGCAAGTGCTTCCCAACATTTTCTGATGCTCAAATCCCTTACTCTGTAATATGCTATCCTGAGAACTACCTAGGATCCTGGGTCCTTGGAACATCCAGAACAGGGGGAAGACCTGGGTGGGCACAACCCCTGGGCACAGTGACTCCTCACCCCACAGAGAGGAAAACTGAAAGAAGGTTCATACATTATTGCCCAACTTTCTGATCTTTGCCAATCTGACAGGTGAAAAACTTAACCTCAGAACCATTGCAATGGATATTTCTTTTTTTTATGAACAAAGTTCAGCACACTTGACTTTATTCTGAAAGTAAATCATTCATAAGCCTAGGCCTACTATTAGTAATTTAGTCAACTCAAGATTACCTGAGAGAATGAGTAGAGGTGGTCATTTTTTTTAATTGTCAAAATTGGCATAGAATGATTTAATGTTAATGTATTTCATTAAAAATTTACAATTCTACTTTTTTATCCAAAACATATTTAAAAGAACAAAAAAAAAACCCAAAACTATGTTTAGGAGCACTAGATATCATATAAAATATTTAAGCAAAAAAAAATGATCACAAGGTTCTGCTTTTTAATATATTACAATAGCACCTAGATTAGGCAAAGATATAGTTCAGAGCAAATGTTCTTCCTTCCCTTTTCTCTCTTAAAGAGACAAAGACCTAAATAAATGGATAAATATGCTGTGTCATGTATTGGAAAATTCTGTACTTTTAAGATTAAAAATCAAATCTCTCCAAAGTGATGTATACATTCAGTGCAACCCCAATAGAAATCTTAGCAGGAAATTTTATGGAAAGCAACAAATTGATTCTAAAATTTATGAGGAAAGGCAAAAGATTTAAAATAGCCAAAATACTTTTTACAAAGAGTACAAAGTTGAGGAACCCATACTACCTGATTTCAAAACTTACTATAGAAACTATAATAATCAAAACAGTGTAGGTCACATCATAGATTATGGAGAAAGAACTAAACCTACACATATGTGATCAATAGATTTTCAAGAAAGGTGCAAAGGCAAGTTAATGGGAAAGATATATATATATATACACAGATAGATAGATGATAAATAGATATATAGATAGATAGATAGATAGATAGATAGATAGATAGATAGATAGATAAAAGATATATAGTGTTCTTAACCTTCCTTCATGTGGCCACTTACACATATCTTTGTCTCAGGCCTTTTCCAAAGAACTTATATGTCATTTGATCACATTCTTTAGTAAGAAATTCATGTGAAATACTACATAATTATAGGTTTATATTATATCTCCTTTAAAAAGCTTTTATATAACCACATGGAAATGGGTAACAATAACAATAATAATAACCACCACCTACTAAGAAGCTATAATGTTTCAGACCCTTTGTTAAGATCTTTATTATACACTATGTCTAATCCCCTAAACAATTGGAAGATTATTATTACCACTTTCCAGAGTAGAAAAAAGGTTCAAAATGCTGAAGTCACCCACAAGACTGTGAACTCATTCAGGAAAAAGACTATGATTGATACATCCCGGTAGCCCCAGAATCAAGCACCAGGCCTGGCTAACACTCAGTTAAGTATTGAGCACATGAGTAAAATTCACCCCAAGTCACACATTAAGTAAAGTGTGCCGCTGTAATTCAATTAGTCCTGTCATAGTTCTCTCCCATTTAAAGACACCCAATATCACTTAGAATATACCCAGGGACATCCGTGTGGCTCAGTCGGTAAAGTGTCTAACTTCAACTCAAGTCATGCTCTCATGGTTTGTGTCAGGCTCTGTGCTCACCACTCAGAGCCTAGAGTCCTTTGGATTCTATGTCTCCCTCTCTCTCTGCCCCTCCCCAGCTCGCTCGCTCACTCACTCACTCTCTCTCAAAAATAAAAACATTAAAAATAAATAAATAAAAAATAATAAATAAATAAAATAATAGAACAAATAAATAAATAAAAAACTCCTTACCTTGACCTATAAAAAACCCTTGGTGACCTGACATCCATCTGCCCCTAGAGTCCATTGCAATCTATCCCCCATTACTAGCTGTCAGGTATCTGTTCCTCAACCACCGCAAGCTTAGGGCCTTGTCATTAACTGCTGCTTCTGCTTCTATCATCCGTCATTCCTCTCCTTCATCTGTGCATGGCCGTATCCTTCTAGTCATTAGGCTCTCAGTTTAAACGCCACTTCCTCGGGCCTTCCCTGAGCCCCCAGTGTAAAATAGCCACCCAGTGACTTCCTATCATTTATAGGCCTGTTTTAATTTTTCTACATTGCACTTATCATGTTCCAATGTTTTTCTTATTTATTCATATATTTACCATCTTCCTCCTCTGCTAGAATATGCTATGTAAATATTCAAGGTTCATATTTTTCCACTTACAGCTTCTAGATTTAAATAGCAACAACAAAAAAACGCAGATGGTTATATTGTTTAGTATATACTTAAATTGAGAGAGCAGTGACATTCTTGTTCACCACAGTCCTCAGAAAATGGAAAGTCTGTCATATAGTGGGGACTCCACTGATAGGCTTTGAATAAATGATCACTGTTTCATTTCATGCTGTTTTCCTATGATCGCGTTTATAGGCCCAAATTGAAGAAATAAATTATGCCACAACCTGTTCCAACTGGCCTGTTACTCCAGATCTCTCTGAAATATTCTAGCAATTCCCTGTGCTCCGATACTTCTTTTGTCCATATGGCATGCTGCCTCCCCAATCTGGCAGCAGCCTCCTAGTAACTAAAGCAAGTTGTGGAAATTAACAGCTGCACCATTGATTCTGAGGCCATGCCAGGGGTATTCCCCAACAGGTGCCAGTTTAAATATAGGCTGTAAGGAAATGCCCTATTGCTCACGTAAAGTGGGATTCCAGACAACTGTATGGCTTTGGGACTCCACAGGGCCAAGTATCTCTTTAGTGACATTTATGCTTGTATCACCAAGGCACAATCAAAACAGTTTCTCTTTCATAGACCATCACTTTTGCTTTTTTTATAACAGTAGTAGGTAAAAGAAATCTCTTGGCATTCATGTAAATTGTATAGAACTACTCTATTCTCTGGGGCACCTGGGTGGCTCAGTTCATTAAGCATCCAACTTTGCCCAGGTCATGATCTCACGGTCGGTGGGTTCAAGCCCTGTGTCAGGCTCTGTGCTGACAGCTCAGAGCCTGAAGCCTGCTTTGGATTCTGTGTCTCCTTCTTTCTCTGTCCCTCCCCCACTCATGCACTGTCTCTCTCTCTCTCTCTCTTTCAAAAATAAATTTTTAAAAAAGCTTAAAAAAATAAGTAAATAAAAACGACTTTATTCTTCTGCCCCAATTGACTTTAGAGTACCCCAAATGTCTTATTCCAACCCAAATCCCCATAGTTTATATATGACCATTACACTAATTTTCTAATTTCTTACGCTTGCTAATAGCTCACATGCAAAAAAAAGTTCTTCCATCTGCTGCAAAGTTTCCACAAAATAGCCCCAGCTTCTCTAAGAGTTGCTGTTGACAAAAACCTATACTTCCTTCCCACGCTGCTTGGTGGAATGCTTATGAAATGTAAAATAAAATTTGAAAATGTTTCTTTACTTAAATTGTGAATGTATTTTTTACATTAGCCCATATCTACCATTATTTGGTGGTAAGTACTTCACTTTTCAATCTTATATTAACTTAAAAATAGAAAGCCCATCTCAGGCTCAGATCAGTTCAGGCCTGGAGGAATCACACCGTCCTGAAAATCACTAAGGAAATGGCTTGAGTTTCCTTAGTAATGCATTAGTCTTAGTCTCAGAATTGAGGGTTAAAAAATAGCAATGGGCATGAACCTGGCAATTTAAAAATGGAGCTTTGTTACTTAGTGACACGGGATAAGTGACTTACTACAAGATAAAGTGAAAAAAATCAGGATACAAAATTGTATAAGTATTGTTCAAAAGAAAGAAAAATGTGGTAATCTCTAGGTAGTAGAATAATGCATTACTTTTATTTTTTCTACTTTTTTGTAATTAAAAGACTTCTACAGTGAAAATTTACTACCTTACCATTTTAAATAGTATTTTTAAATGCCTTAAAATTTTTCACTTAAGTGCTCACATGTTCTGTATTTATATCCCCATCGAACAAATAAAAAATTGCTGTCAGTACAGGTAGTAATTTGCTTCAAAGTTTGAATATTCTTTATTTCTTATAGTTGCCAACTTTTCAATTAATCCCCCTGCCGGCTCCACACTGACATGCCAGAGAAAGGAAGTGGAGTGATAAAAAAGGCTGAAGGAAAAAGAGAAATGACATATTCATGATTTAGACAAATTGTAACTAAGTCAGTGATAAGTGCCCATCATAGCTTGTTTAAGATCAGCAGTGTGAGGCATGAACTGTCCTGGGATCAGAATGCTCCCAGTAGTTTGGTTTTGGTGATAAAGTCTCCAACCACCCCCTCCAACATTAAAGAGAAGCAAAAGGAACATACGTCACTGGCTGCTAGCTTACCGACAGCAACCTACTATGATTCACTATTCTGGCAAACAAATTAGAGATAGTTGTGTTTTATTTAGAAGTTTTGTACAACTTAGCAATATGCAGAGGTCACATTCACAGGACTTCACCAGGGGTACATCACGTAGGTTTTGCAAATGTATCCAAATCAATAATGAATGATTCCCTTGATTTAAGCACATAATGAGAAACAACCAGCTTCCTTATTTTTTGTTGTTATATTTAATCTAGGAGCTGTAACTGGAAAAATACGAACCATAGCATATTCATTAAACTGATTCATCTATTTATATATCATATCCCATTGATTGCAAAACATTTCTAAATACACATGTCAATTCTTAAAGGAAATTATGACATTATTTACCACTATACTCCATGTGGCCTGGGGGAAAAAATATGCAACAACTACTGGCTGTGAGGAAAGACAGCCTTTTTTTTTTTTTTCCTTTCTCCTTTCTCTCTCTTTGAGAAAAATACAGCTATATTAGGAATACACAGCGACATCAAAGCTTTGATCACCATGTACTTCAGTGTGTTACCTCATTCTACTGAGAATATCCTGCGTGAGAATTCTATAAAAGTGTGTGTGTGTTTATGTCTGTGTGTCTGTTGAGAGCCTGTTGTATCAGTTTCAGATGAATCTTACTTTTTTTTACATTGCTGACCATAAAGAAAATACAAGTACTAAACCACCTATCAGATTTTTTAAGCAAGACTACTAAATACTACAAATTTTCTTCAGTCAGGAATTGTATCATGAAGCTCCACATAAATACTGTGGTACTAATTCAAGGTACTTAACGCTACTTTGTGGCTATTTGATTAATATAATTATATATAATTTCTTTTTTTTATTCTAAAAGTAATCCATGCTTATAACAAATTCAAACAAGGGGGTGCCTGTATGGCTCAGTCGGTTGAGCATCAGACTTCGACTCAGGTCATGTTCTCCTGATTTGTGGGTTTGAGCCCCTTGTTGGGCTCTGTGCTGACATCTCAGAGCCTGGAGCCTGCTCCGGATTCTGTGTCTCCCTCTCTGTATGCCCCTCCCCCATTCATGTTCTGTCTCTGTCTCTCAAAAATAAATAAACATTAAAAAAATTTTAATTAAAAAAAATTTAAACAAGGCATAACGTGAAGTAGAAATTAAAGTCCCATCCTGCCAAATTACACTTGTCATTGATAATTTTATGCTCATTTTGAATAGCAAAACTTTTTGAGAGCAAAGAACCAAATTTAGTTAAAGCTGGCATTCTTAAGGTTGCATTTATGGACTCAGTTTGTCACATGAAGCTAGGACTTCATCATTGATTCATTCATTCAACAAATATATATATTGAGGACCCTATGGATAGCATTGGGACTCTCTCCCCGGGCTGTCTACTATTGCTACACTTTTATCATTAGAGATTCACTTGAGGGTATATTTTTTCCTAAAAAAGAAGTTAGTTTGTAAAAGTAATTTTTTCCTAAAAAAGAAGTTCATTTGTCACAATAACTTCATTTGATAATTACAGCACTAGGCTAACCACTTTGCATTTGGTATTTTATTAACTATTCACTTTAATCCCATGGAGTAGGAACTATTTTTATTCCCATATCATAGCTGAGGAAACAGGGACCTACAGAGGTGAAGTGACTTGTTCAAACCAAGGTCCCTAAGCTAGGAAACCCGGAGATCACTCAACTAGGATGAAAACCCAGGGCCGCTTCACTCCAAAGCCTGCCCTCTGACCCAAAGTGCTATATTGCTCTGCAGTGTAGGCTTTCTGTGGGGAGACAAGGAATGTAAGCTCTCTGTGGGAGAGAATGTTACCAATTAGTAACATTGTAGTGCAAATGAGTTGACGAGAGGGGTATACACAGTTATCATGTTCTACAGTGGAAATGGGATTCAGGGTTCATAGCAATATGATCAGCTGAAGAAAAATGATGACCTTGGACACCTTCCTGGAAAGGAGACTCTAAGAGGATGGAGGAAAAAAGGGGTAAGAAATCATTTAAAAATATTTAACCTATTTTACAATTACATCCAGGAGCAAGTTGAATAACTCATTGGCTTCTATGTAAAATTCTCCTCATCTAAAAATTATTCTGAGTGGCATCATATTCTTTGTCCTACTTTGTGCACAGTAACAGATTTCTGAGTGGTCAAACCAATTATTAGTATGTTAATCAGAATAACAAAGACAATTTCATCACATTTCTTTCCTTAACTTGTCTTTTCAAGTATTTTATAGTAGAAATCAATAATTTTGGAATATATATTTTGCAGATACCAATAATTTTTTTAGTCACAACTGTCTAGAGGAGATTATATAAATTTCTGAAGAAAAAATAAAAGAAACATGTGAAAAATATTTGTCATATAAATTTTTTAAAAATCTAGATCTGTTGTATCCAATGTAGTAGTTATATGTGACTATTTAAATTAAAAGTAAATCAAATGAGAATGTCAGTTCCTGAGACACATTAGCCACATTTCAAGTGGTCATTAACCATATGTGACTGGTAGCTGCCATATTGGAGAACTCAGATATAGAACATTTTCATTATCACAGAAATTTTTATTGGACAGTGCTGGCCTAGATGTAAAGCCACAAAATAAGGGAGCATTGTAAATATGGGTAATTAACCTGATGAAAGAAGCAAAATAATAAAATGAGGCAGAGACTTGACAATCTATATTTGTTGAAGAAAAGAATAAGAAATGCTAAAAAGATGATAGAACCATTAGGTAACATTATTAAATTATAGTTTTAATGTTATTAGTATATAATGTTACTAGTTGTTATATCTATTATGCTTACTGAAGTTGAAAACTAGATGAAATCAGTAATATGAAAAGCAAAAAAAGCAAAAAAAACAAAAAAACATTTCAAACTCCAAAAATCATCTCAGTGGGCTAAGGAGACAAAGAAGACCAAGCTGATTGTTAAAAGATGAGATCCAGGGGCACCCGGGTGGCTCAGCCAGTTAAGCGTGGGCTCTTGGTTTTGGCTCAGGTCATGATCTCAGGGTTTGTGGGTCAAGCCCTGTGTCAGGCTCTGCACTGACAGTGTGGAGCCTCCTCGGAGCTCTCTCTCTCTCCCTCTCACTGCCCCTCCCCTGCTGACTCTCTCTCTTTCTCTCAAAATAAATAAATAAACTTAAAAGAAAAGAAAACAAAACAAAGATGAGATCCAAAGGCTAGCATCAGGAAGGAAACCTCCCAAGGGTGCTAGTGTTGAAAGGACTGGATGACTTAAAACAATCCCAGTGATGGGATAAGGAGACAGAGAAATGAAAGAGCAAAATTTGCCACAGGGACATCTTGAAAATGAATGAGATTACATCTGGTTAAGTGGGTTCCCAGGATGGTATGCTGCTGGTTACTTGGCTTATGTGATACATTATGAATAGTGCAAATATACAATGAAAACAAAGTTGCAGAGTATAAAATTTGTCTTATTCACTTTTGCACAACTACTATAAGGAAAGATCTGAGATGAAGAAAACACTGTTTCTGCCCCCTAGGAGATTAAAATCTAGAGATAGACTTGTAACCACAAAGGCTCTTATTTACTAGGCACCTCTTTTATCAGGCAAGAGGCTGTGTTCTTCACACCATTATGTGTCACCCTCACACTCTCTCTACCTTGGAGGCTCAGAGACTGCTCGACTCACATTCTAGAGGCAAAAGTAGTGCATCACTTTCTAGAGGCAAAAGTACAAAATGACTTTATTCAAGCTCAGAGACTCCTCGACTCACATTCTAGAGGCAAAAGTAGTGCATCACCTTCTAGAGGCAAAAGTACAAAATGACTTTATTTAAGCTCAGAGACTCCTCGACTCACATTCTAGAGGCAAAAGTAGTGCATCACTTTCTAGAGACAAAAGTACAAAATGACTTTACTCAAGCTCAGAGACTCCTCGACTCACATTCTAGAGGCAAAAGTAGTGCATCACCTTCTAGAGGCAAAAGTACAAAATGACTTTATTCAAGCTCAGAGACTCCTCGACTCACATTCTAGAGGCAAAAGTAGTGCATCACTTTCTAGAGGCAAAAGTACAAAATGACTTTATTCAAGCTCAGAGACTCCTCGACTCACATTCTAGAGGCAAAAGTAGTGCATCACCTTCTAGAGGCAAAAGTACAAAATGACTTTATTCAAGCTATCACTGATGACTTGTGGTGAGTTACTTCTGTTATTACCTAGTTTTATGAACTTTCATAGGTGCTCATAAATAAATCCAGTGCCAGAAACAGCAGCCAAGGGGAACAAAATCATTATACCTATGAAAGCTCATAAGTTGAAAGCATGTAAATAGAGGAACTTCTCTATTGGTATCCTATTTCACCAGTGAGACTGTTGAGACTCAAAAGGTTTCACTTGCCTAACATCAGGCAATGAGCAAGTGCAAAGGCCAGGGGAAGCTCTAGTTTTGCATGACTGCAAAACCCAAGCCCATTCTATGAACTTTGCCATGTAGCCTCTTACCAACTGTATCATAGACAGAACGAATGAGGGCAGCACTGTTGTCTAATGGAAAGAACAAGTTTCGACCCCTGTTTTTAGCTGGGTTCCTCCAGAAACAGATCCCAGGGAAGGAATTTGAGTGTTAGTGGTTTATTTGGAAAGTGATTCCAGTAAGCCCTGCCTCGTGCAGTGGGAAAGTGAGATGGGGAGGGAAGGAGTTCAAATAAAAGTGCATTAAAGAGAAGATTCATTCTGTAAATGGGAATAAATTCTACTGGCCACCTCTGGGAAATGGTGGAGACCTGTCATCAGTCTTTCACCTAAAAGAGGAAGTTGAAACATCCATTCTTCAAACTCTCTCATTTATTTGCTAAGGGCTGCTCCCAGGGCCATTAACTCTGAAAGGAACCCCTTCTGGACTGCCCCAGGCATGGGCAAAAAAATAAAAAGGTTTCAGGCAGAGAGTCTTTGGTGCTTGAAGTCACAAGCCTTTGACACAGAAGGGCTAGTATGGATGGGAACAGTGAGTGCCACGAGGTACTGGGCACAGCACGGACAGCATCTCTGCAATCTCGGACAAAGATAAGCCTGACTTTTGATTCTGATGCTACATGCTTTATGACTTTGGCCAAATAAGGATCCCATCAAGGATGACACATTTTATTTGGCTGTTGTTGTATCTGCTCTGTCCCCATCTAAACATTTTGTCAAGGATCCATAGGAAGTGATCTGTACCTCACATTGCATCACATCAGGGGGCTCACTACGTCTGGATGGTCTACCATTAGTTATGCTAAGATCATCAGTGGGTAAGGTGGCTTTGGCTAGGTCTCTCTGACACTCAGATTCTTTGTTTTATAATGAGGAGTGCAAGTAGTCCTATTGCTGGATTCCTATGAGAATTAAATGACATAGTCAAAGCCACGTGTATGTTGAAGTCTTTACAGTATTTGGAATAAAAAACATCATTCATAAATACTGTAGGAGCTACACTAATGAAAAGTATAATACATCTGGGATTAAGTACAGGTGGAGAAGAGAAGGAACTATACATGAACGTATCTTTGACAGCTTCACAGAAGGACAGAATTTTAAATGGAGTTTATTTTAAATGGAGTTTTAGGAACTGATGGAGAAGTGCCTTCCAATGTGAGTTGCAAAGGAGAACAAAAATACAAAGTACATGGTACAAAGAGTAGCATGGATTGGGAAAGACGTGGAAGTCAAGGCGGGAAAACTGATAAGAAGAGATTGTGGGAGGATATAGATATCCTGTTAAGCACTTTCAATTTTATTTCGTAGACAACAGGAAGCCATCAAAGGTGAGATTTTGTTTTAAGAATCACTTGGCTGCTGTTTCAAGAATATGATGGTGTCAGAGATCATTCATTTGTCCTTCAGGGTCCTCTCTCACCTTTCTCCACCTATTTCTAGGCCCCAAGAGGCCACTCTGTTTGGGCCACATCAACAAGTTGTCTTGGTTTCTCGCTCCCACTTGGTTTTGACCAGTGAGGAGCCCCAACAGTATCAAAGAGAGCAGAGTGTGATAACGGTACGTCCCCCACCTTCCCTCCTGAAGGGTTACTTCAGGACGGCTCTGACTCTCCACCCAAGACAACAGTTCCTCTGAACACATGTTCTCCACAGGACTGTCTCATTCTTTTTTTTTTTTTTAATGTTTATTTACTTATTTTTGAGAAAGAGAAAGAAACAGAGCACAAGCAGGAGGAGGAGCAGAGAGAGGGGGAAACACAGAATCCCAAGCAGGCTCCAGGCTCTGAGCTGTCATCACAGAGCCTGACATGGGGCTCGAACTCACAAGCCATGAGATCATGACCTGAGCCACCGAAGTAATGGGCTTAACCAAATGATAACAGGAAAGAATCCCTCCCTTTCAAGCCTAGACCTAAAGAATCCCTCTTGTTAGTAGCTCAGGGAATACCAAAATCACAACTAGGGTCTTGCCCATACCCTTGTGCATATAGTCCCTTTCTTAAGTCCTTGAATTTGAAGTTGCCATATGTTTCCTGCTACATGTATTAACAGTATAATAGTATAATTACTGTAGGAAATAGACCCTCAAAACAAGATTCTAGGATTGATTTGCTTATCTGCTTGAGGATCTAGGAAGAATGCAGTTTGAATAATCATACCAGTAGAGGACTCCTGTCCTGGCAGAGGACTCCTGTCCTGGCAGAGGACTCCTGTCCTGGCAGAGGACAGGACTGCAGTACTGGCAGAGAGAAAGGAGAACATAGAAATACAATGTGTGGCAGAAAAAGGAAGCTCTGATTACCAATCTATGTTGTGTCCAGTTATAGATGCATGACTGTATCAACTACTGTTTATGTTCCTCTTTTATTCTTCTGCCTTTTTTTCCCCAGCTGCCTTATGTGGAGAACCCCAGTCATTACCAGTGTTGTAGTTCTGGACACAGGTATGACTGAATTGACATCATCCCATGACAATTCAGTAGCTGAAGAGATTTCATGGGTTCCCTGTGATGGAGACACAAACTTTTCCCACAAACAGAAATGGATGCTAACGGGCCAAAGGAATGATGTTGCCAGATGTCTTGTTTACTGCTGCAGATCCAGGAGGCTATTCCTGGTGGGTTATACCAATGGTCTTCTTAGCCTTCTGGGCTACAGTTCTGTTCTTGCACAGTCCTAGCAGGAGATTGGACAAAAGGATAAGAATGAGGGTATTTATCACTCTGCTCCCACCCTGGGAGTTGTCTCTGGCTGCATCCCTTGAGCAAAGGACACAGTTCCTGCCATGGTGACCGTTATAGACTGAATTGTGTCCCTGCTCCTCAAATTTGTGTGTTGAAGTCCCTACTGTATTTAGAGTAAGGAACTAATTAAGGTTAAATGATGTCATAAGGGTACAGTCCTGATCAATAGGATTAGTGTTCCTATAAGAAGAAATGCCAGAGAGCTAACACACACTCTCCCCCTCTCTCGCTCTCTCTTTCTCTCTCTCTCTCTCCTCCATGTGAGGACAGAGCAAGAAGGAGGCTATTTGCAAGCCAGGAAGAGAGATTTTACCAGAAACCAAATTGGCTAACACCTCAATCTCAGACTTCCAAGCCTCTAGAACTGTGAGAAAATAAATGTCTGTTGTTTAATCCACCCAGTCTATGGTATTTTATTATGGCAGCACAAGTTGACTAAGACCAGTAGGTCTCTCTATAGGACCCTCTCTTTTCAGGCTTTCGTAACAATTCCCTGACGTGTCACTTCAGACCTACGGGCAGTTAACAGCCCCACTTTTCCTTTTAACTTCCCTCATGTGCACATATTTTTATAAACAGCCCTTCTATTTAGCCTTTCTTTTTTATCCTATTTTGAGCATGCCATCCTTCTTCTATAGAGCCTTGACTGATTTAATAACTCTAGATTTCATGTGAAGGATGAAGTGGATAAAGTAGGAAATTAAAGGCAGGGGGACTGGTTTGGGTCCTTTCTCTTTTAATAAGTATTTCCTGAGCATTTGCCCTGTGCCAGATGCCATTCTACAGCAGGAAAAGAGGAGAGACCAAGTCCCTGTGTCAAGAAGTTCACATTTCAATACAAGAGACAAATAATAAAAAAGTGAATGAAGAAATGAGGTAATTTCAGTCTGTAACCTGAGCTCTTATGGAAAACAGTGTGATGACATGGGAAATGAATTGGTTCCACCTGCTTTAGCTGGGTTGATCAACAGAGGCCTTGGAGGAGATGACAAAAGAAGATACGGAAAAGGTAAAGTCAATAATACCAATTAATGATTACATATGAAAAGTAAAGAAGAAAAAAGCATTTAACACAATCCCAAGATTTCTATCTGAGTCGCCAGGAGAAAATATCACCTACTCTATCTATAGCAGACGTGAAATAGGCCTATGTTCTCTGGCAGGGATTGGCAAACTGCAAAATCATCTTGGCCCCCTTTTGGTAAACCAAATGTTGTTGAAACACAGCCACATTGTGTCATTTATCTGCTGCCTGGGGTTGCTTTCAGCTTACAACAGCAGAGTTGTATAGTTTCCATAGAGACTGTATGGCCTACAAAACTAAAAAAAAAAAAAAAAAAATGCTCTCTGGCTCTTTAGAGAAAGTTTACTGACCCCTCTCTCTGGCATGTTGCATAGCATCATCATATAAGGAACTGAGAGGTGGCTCACTTCCTCTAGGAATTTTCTGGTAGCCACCATGACCCTTCCCATCCTTGAGTGAACTGGAGGCCAAAATTCACACTCCAGCTTCATCAGTACATGGGAGTGGGGTAATCCTGCTTTCTCAGCCCTTGAAAAAACTTGTCCAGGAACTCTGCTAGAAATGCCCTGTCAGTGATGAAGAAACAAACAGAAAAGAAAGCCCCACCCCCTGGCCTTGGGCAGAACTCTGAGTGAATTTCTGCATGACCAAGCAACCTCTGGTTCTCAGCTCTCCATGTATTTCTCACATCCCCACCCCTACTTTCCATGTTGTTCTGTTGGTTCTGGCTGTTAGTCACACCTAATCCACCTAACAACACCTACATCAGAGAAAATGATTGGGATCAAATAATCCTCCCCTGCCCGCCACCTTGTAGCCTCTGAGGAAGGCTCTATCACTATCTACAAGCTAAGACTTGATTGAAGCCTTGGCTTCCAGAGAAGGAGCGAGTATTATCCTAACATGGGTCACAGTGTTCATACACTATGTCATCCTAAAATAATTTGTTGCAGGGCTGAATTAACATTAAGCCCAAGGCTGGCTGATGTTTGAAATAATATAAAGTATTTTATTTCAAAAGAAGACTGTGTCCACAAGATTGTCTCTGTTCTTATTTTAAGATTTGAATCTAATAAACAGCACAGTCTGCTCTACCATCATTTGCTTACCCACTTGTTACCACTTCTTATATCTTTTTCTGTGCTACTATTTTTGGCCATGCTTTTATCCACAGCAGGGAGTCTGAGAGCAAGCAGATAGGAGTCAAGAGAGATGGATGACGGTTTAAATTTATTCTGCCAGCATAAAGACCAAAACAATCATCTCCTGTCCAAAGAGCACTCAGAGTTGGTTAGCTAATTGCCAATGTTGAGCAACCATAAACACTTGACAGATATATGGGGTTCTAGTCATAATGTTCATAGTGTAAACTCTCATGTGGATGATCATAAATTCATAAGTTTTAGAGCAAAAGAGCTGTAGAGAGTGTCAGGAGAAGGCACACATGATTTGAGTATTAAATGAACTTGAGCAGTGGCCCTGACTCTGTGTCCCCATTAGAAGTCTAGTATAGTTTCTAGACTAGTATATGAAGTGTAGTACAGTTTCTTATTTGGCAAGTGCATCGATTCCACAGAGTAGCTTCCAGTACTGAAAGTCTATGAATTTCCATCTGGTCTAGTTTAACCCCTCATTTTATAGGTGTAGAAACTAGCACACAAAAAGGTGAACTCTAGGATATCTAGTTGGTGATATAGCTGAGTTTGGAATCAAAGTCATTGATATTTTATTTTCAGTTAACTGTGTGTGTGTATGTCAAGGTATCCTGAAGAGCTCAGGATCCTAAGAATGCAACACTCCTGGTGCTGGAACTCTGTGTGAATTTCTGCACCTTTCTGTTCTAGGGACCATAGAGATTGTGCAGTGGTCCCCAACTTATAAGGAAGAACTTGTAAGACAGACGCCGCACTGGAATACGAGAACAGGGGGCACATCTCAGACCCTAGAATATCTGAGGGCCTGAATGATGTTGTTGTCTGTACTGACTTTCAAACGAACTGCTATTTCCCAAACTTTCTTAGTAATGAATGACTTACAAAAAAGCTAATGATTAAATGTCATTTGTTGTTTTCTAATTAAAAAAATCATTTTCTAGGAATCATTAACTGCTTAGTATAATGACTTTGTTGTGGCATCATTTAAAATTACTATAGAAATAAGGATTATGCCAATTTCCTTTGCCTCAGAAGTCTTGGAATGGAAAATTCTGCTTGTGGAAGCACATATTTTTAGATAATTTTAAAATAAAATTGTACTTTTATTTTTTTTTTTTATTTTAGAGACAGAAAGCAAGCAGAGAAAGGGCAGACAGAGAGGAGAAAGAGAATCTTAAGCAGATTTCACACTCAGTATGAAGCCACATGTGGGGCTCAATCTCACAACCCCAAGATCATGACCCTGATATCACGACCCTGAGCTGAAATCAAGAGTCAGACGCTTAACCAACTGAGCCACCCAGGCACCCCTATAAAGTTGTACTTTTAAATAGTACTGGTCTCTATCACTTGAGGCATTTCATCAAGAACATAACCACTAAATAAATTTGTTGTTCTGAAATGCAAATGTACTTTTACCAATTTCATTCATTGACAAAGGAAATTTTGCAACCAAACAATATGAATCCAGCCTATTTATTCATGATTCTTTGTTTGGCACTATGCATAATTAAAATCAAGATGTTACTGTCCCGCAGAAGACATATACAGACATTTCTCCAAGAAGACATACAGATGGCCAACAGACATGTGAAAAGATGTTAAGTATCACTCATCATCAGGGAAATACAAATCAAAAACTATAAGGAGATACCACCTCACACCTGTCAGAATGGCTAAAATTAAAAACACTAGAAACAACAAGCATTGGCAAGGATGTGCATACAAAGGAATGCTTGTGGGAGTAATGCAAACTGGTGTGGCCACTGTGAAAAACACTACGGAGGTTCCTCAAAAAATTAAAAATAGAACTACCCTGGGGCACCTGGGTGGTTCAGTCGGCTGGGAGTCCGACTTCGCCTCAGGTCATGATCTTGCAGTCTGGGCTCAGTGCTGGCAGCTCAGAGCCTGGAGTCTGCTTCCGATTCTGTGTCTCCCTCTGTCTCTGCTCCTCCCCCACTCACACTCTATCTCTCTCTCTCTCAAAAATAAATAAAACATTAAAAAAAATTTTTTTAAATAGAACTACCCTATGAATGAACTCTTGCTATTTTCAGGGACATGGATGGATCTAGAGGGTATAATGCTAAATGAAATAAGTCAGTCAGAGAAAAACAAATATCATAAGATTTCACTAATATGTGGAATTTAAGAAGCAAAACAAGTGAACAAAAGAGAGAGAGAGAGAGAGAGAAACAACAACAACAAAAAAAACAGACTTAACTATAGAGAACAAACTAGTGGTTACCAGAAGGAAGGTGGGTAGGAGGATGGGTGGAATAGGTGAAGGAGATTAAAAGTATACTTTCCATGAGAAGCACTGAATTGTGCATAGAATTGCTCAATTACTGTGTTGTACACTGAAACTAACGTGACACTGTACATTAACTATACTGGAATTGGGGGCGCCTAGGTGGCTCAGTCAGTTAAGTGACCAACTTTCGCTCAGGTCATGATCTCACAGTTCATGAGTTTGAGCCCCACTTCAAGGCTCTGTGCTGACAGCTCAGAGCCTGGAGCCTGCTTTGGATTCTGTCTCCCTCTCTCTTTGCCCTTCTCCTGCTTGCGCTCTGTCTCTTTCTGTCTCTCAAAAATAAATAAATATTAAAAAAAACTATACTGGAATTTAAAAAATTAAAACTAAAAGATAAAAGTTTATTCCATCAACTAAAGTAAAAAAAAAAAAAAAAAAGTCACTGTCCTGTCCTGAAATATTCAGTAGAGAATTAATTGAACACACTGTGACACATTCATAAACTGGAAGACTGTCTATTTAAAAATATATTTTAGAAAATAATATATATTTTTATAAATGACAATATTCACTATTAATTGAAAAAACAGGTAACAAGCTTTTTGCACCCTATGATCCCCATTTTCTAAATCTGTGTATAAAATTCTAAAAATGGATTACATGAGAAAATTCAAGTCAATTTTGAGCAAAATGTTTTGCCAAAAATTTTTTTAATATGACATTGTTTTTTCCTTTATCTGGAAAAATTCATTCCTGTCATTCTCTTTCCCCATTTTATTTCCACCCACTCTACAAAAGTCACCACTTCCTTTATACTCATCACAATTGATAAGAATTTAAAACTGCATCTTTCCATTTCTTTTTACACTTAAATTTAAAAGCTTCAGGGTTCAATTACAGTAAGAGAATCTGAGAGTCTAAAGTAGATTTGTTGCTGGTTTGTTTTTCCACTTAATAAGGAAGTATGCGGTTCTGATAATATAAAAATGATTCAATATGAATCAATTTTCAAAATACCATAAATCATAGATATTGCAGCTTCAAAGCCAATGTTACTTTCTTGTATAACTGGAAGAGCGGAAACCTTACACACAGTCTGTCCCAATTCCTGACCCCTGGGGCTGTTGGGTACTGAAGAAATCATAATCACTTTGCTGGGCTTACAGAAAATGGTGTTGGGACATCCTGACTAGCCTAGAAAAGCCAGCAGGAAGGAAAGGAAAAGAAAAGTCAAAGTTCTGGCCTTGTCTTTGTGCCTCTAACAATAGAAGGTTTTGTGACGGGCCCTGGTTTCTTGTGTTAGATGGACCTTGGGACCTGATCTGGGCCCAGGTAGGTTGGGCAGGATGAAGAATGACTTCGAAGTGCAGAAGAATCAAAGTCCCTGTATAAATATTGTGTTAGATGCTGTGGGGTGCCTACCCAGCTCTGTTCACAGTTCTACCCAGAACTGCTACCCAGTTCTACTGGGCTTATTCATCCTTTACCCACAGCTAGGAGTGCTGGCTCCCCATGGTTCACAAGTGCTCCCCTCCTTCAAGTCCTCTGCTGACCAGAGCCAAGCCTAGGAGCTCACTCTGTTTTCTCCTCCCACCAGAGCCTATAGCCCAGATCTGACAAAAACCACAAAACTATGCCCCCCTCCCCATTTCAAGGAAGGACACTGTGCAGTGCCGTCTCATGCTCCACAACCCAGTCCCATCATTCCACTGCATCCCCAGACAGGACCAGGGCCACACATCACCATGGATCCCTTGTGTATTCACAGGGATCCTCTGCCTTGTGTATTCAATCACTGTGAGGTTTCTCCTGAAGAGCAGAGAACAGATCACAGGAACCCCAATCCCTGGCTCAAGCTCTGCCTCTAGGGAGCCCAGCCTAAGACAGAGATTTTGGTTTGAAGAAATGATTTTATTTCCTGACCAAGTATCTGGATTCTTGCTGTAGATGATCACCAGAGACTCAAGGACTGGAGTTATTCATTTTAGACTACTACCTACCTGTTGGGGACTTGTTTCTGCCCGACCCTCCAGGCTGGCCTGCACTGTTTATGGATTGCACTATATCCAAGAACGAAGGTTGACCTTTGGATCTGTGTATCTGAGCATACCCGTGTCTACAAATGGCTGCGGGTGACTCACTAGTGGGGTGACCCACTAGTTGTCATGGTAGGTGACAAATTGTCTTTCTGTCTTTCATATTTGAAGGTATGCCAAAGGCCAGGCTGGAGAATCCAGCAAAACCCCCCATCGTGGTAGCAGTCTAAAGTGAATAATAACAATCACTCTCCCTGCTGATCGTCTACAGAAGGAATGATACCCAGGGCTAGACTAAACTCAAGGCAAGGAGCTGGGAGTTCTTTTAAATAAAACTGGAAAAGATTCTGTGTGTTGTGGAATATTCTTCAAATACCATGGACAATCTGAACTCCCCTCATTTATTTATTTCCCCCTCTCTGAAAAGCATTTCCTCCTACATCTTCTCTAAATCACACACACTTCAAGGCACCGCTGTGTTCTATGTCCCCATGCTCTACGTCATCCCAACACTCTGCCACAGTGATCTCTCCTCTCTCCTGCTTCATTCAGCCCTTGTTGTTTATACCATCCTTTTAGTGTACATTTTCGTGCACTGTTCCTGTTATCTTTATGTTTATGTTGCTTCTCTCCAACTTACTTAAAAGTCCTTGAGGATAAAGACTAGACCCTATGCAGAATCTCCCTAAATATTATGCACATTACAGGATACTAAGTAACTATTTATTAATGATGTTGACATGTATCTTCATTGCTGGGCCTGGAAAATGATATGTCTTAACGTGGATAACAGGATTTTGTGAGGTCTGCTAATTAAGATCTTTTCCTGCCCTAAGAGATTACCAAATGATTGCGGGGTTGAAGAGGAGTTAGTGTTTTGTCGAAGGTAGAGATAGTAAATTTAAGTCCAAAGAGGGCTCAGTTCTTACAAGTAGCCCCCTGTTCTGCCCCAGATGCAAGAGAAAATGATCTGGTTTGACAGCCTTTACCCACAAGAGATGTAAGTGGCAATTCTGTGTCCCCAAAACAGGGTGTTTTGAGGGGGTGGAGTAGGAATACTGTGCTCGTAAGGAGAGGACATCTTCTTCCATTAACATCCTTTTTTGACTGGTTTCTGTCTCAAAAACTATAGTTCTAAATTCAAGAGACTTGCTTTTGAAGTTTTTGCATAACCAAGAGGTGGTGACAATGGTACTTGGTTCCCATCCCAGTTGGATGTCCTCTGACCCACCAGAATGGCCAATCTGCCCCAGTGCTATTAAAGCATAGGGGAGAACTAATATGGCAGAGAGGCGCCAAGTAATCTTGTAGAGGTACTTGCCTCTGCCTTTAGGGTCCAGAGTTTGGACCACAGAGGACAGACTGGGGGCCTTGGTTGGTCAACACAGTGCTGCCTGCTTCAGATGAATGTTTTGCATAACTACCAACCAGACATCAGTAAATGTGATAGCCAGGTCCCGGAAGAGACTACTACTACCTAGAAAAGCTCCTTGAGGCTGAGTCCCTTCTCAGCAGTATTGCAAGGGCCTCTGCTTGCCCACCCCAAGTGGACAAGTTGCTAAAGCAATTACAGTAGTTCCCCTTATCCATGGGGGATATGTTCCAAGACCCCCAGTGGATGCTTAAAACTGCAGATAGTACCAAACCCGCTATATACTGTATACATCCATAGTTATGATAAATTTTAACTTAAAAGTTAGGCACACTAAGAGGTTAACAACAGCAACAAATAACAAAACAGAACAATTACAATAATGCACTGTAATAAAAATTAAGTGAATGTGGTCTCTCTCAAAATGTCTTTTGTACTCTACTCACCCTTCCTCTTGTAATGATGTGAGATAACAAAATGCCTATGTGATGAAGTGAGGTGAACAACATAGGTATTGTGATGTGGCATTAGGCTGCTATTGACCTTCTGACCATACGTCAGAAGGAGGGTCACCTGCTTCAGGACTGCAGTTGACCCTGGGTAACAGAAACCACGGATCAGTGTAACAGTGGATAAGGGGAAACTACCATATGATGGAAAACAGAGAGCAAACAGAAACCTCACCATCACTGACATGGGACTGTCCCACCACACCCACCAGATACACCTTGCCCTTCTCCATCCCAACACTAGAAGAGCAAGCATGGGAGAGACTAGGGGGAGGTAGTGGAAGCACTCTGAGTTGAACATGACATTGGAGTTAGTACAAGATTAAGATGATTACAATAACCAGTACTGGTTACATAATTTTCAGGACCCAGTGCAAAATGAAAATGAGAAGCTCCATGTCCTAAAGCAAGAAAATTCACCCTTGGAGATACTCACATTTAAAACTTTTTTCCTTTCACTCATGGTGTCTCAACTTGTCATTCAGGTTTTTTATTCTTGTCTAATGTCACTCTCCCTCAGGCACAGGCATACGTGTGGCCAAGTGTGGACCCCTACAGCCTTTGGCGGACCCCACAGGGGTGCATGCTGCACCTGGGCCTGATAGGTCCCAGATTCCCCTTCCCACGAGCTGCTAGATCTATAAGGATATTGTAACCTCAGCTCTGGAATGCACTTGGCACCTGAGTTGGGGGTAGTGAGAGACCCACTCCAGCCATGTTGCACCCAAACACAGCACGGTGCTTCTAATGCAGGCAGCTATGCTATGCAGAGACTGTGGGGGTGTGACTCCTCAAGGCCCCCACTGGGGACAGGGTCAGCAGTGGTCACAGGGCAGAGACAGGGAAGGGAGTATCTGTGTGGAGCTAGGACTCTAAGGAGTGGGGTCCCTGTCCCAGGGAACTAACAGGAGATCCAGCATGAGATCCTCAGTGGGACTGAGCCTCCAAACCCCTAGTGCCTGCTCCATTGTCTCTTCAGACTTCACTTACAAAGCAGGAACCCAAAGAGAACATTAAGAATTTCAAGATGGCAACTGCAGAGTATTCAACTCTAAGCCCTGGGCCCTTCTGAGAATGAGGCCCTGGATAGCCATGCTGAGCCCTGCACACAGCCTGCAAAGCCAGCCCAGACAATAAGTGAAATGAGATTTTGCTGACCCTAAAACTGACGGAAAACTTACTGACTAGGCCAGATGTTGAAGGAACCTGTTAGCCAGCAGGAAATGCTGGTTTAATGCTGGTAGCTTTGGGAAAAAAATAAAAAGTTTCTATTTATACAGCAAAGAGGTAAGACTCCTCAGGCAAATCAGTAACATTTACATTTCTTCACAGCAAATTTTAATGTGTAGTAATTTGATTCTTCCCTTCCTTCATCCCCTTTCCCATTTTGTTGCCAAGCTCTGATATTTTTGCTTTTATTTTTTTTTGTAAGTTTATTTATTTATTTTTGAGAGGGGTGTGTCAAGGAGCAGAGAGAGGGAGAGAAAGAATCCCAAGCAGGCTCTGTGCTGTCAACACAGAGCCCCATGAGGAGCTCAGACCCTCCAACTGTGAGATCATGACCTGAGCTGAAATCAAGAGTCAGACGCTTAAGCAACTGAGACACCCAGGCGCCCCTAATATTTTCTCTTTTAAACTGTCTCTGTAGTTCTTTCTGCCTTCCACCTCCATCACATTGCCCCATGGCACCATGCTAGAGTAGACTAGCCCTGGAACAGGGCACCAGATAACAGACCTTCCCCAACCTGCCCACATTCCACTGCTGGGCAGATCTGTGCTCTAGCAGTTAACTTCAGCTCCTGCCTCTGCCCCTTACTGGATTTTTCATTTCAGGGAAGTTACAGAGCCCTTTTGTGCCTTATGTTACTCACCATATAAGCTTATTTGAGGATTAAATGCAGTAATATGTATAAACTGGACTTTACCCTCCTCTTTGCAAATCCAGGCAGGCCAGGCTCCTCTCTGCCAGGATATAAGGAATAGGGCATTTTATAATTGAGTATAATTTAGTAATTTTCCTAAAGTGCAGATTGCCTGGACCTAATAGATGGTTTCTCCAGCAGTGCTGCCTGCTAAGATTTAGTCTCATCCCTCTTATATGGGAATATAATGTTTATCCATCAAGAAGGCTTTGGGCTGGGGCCCAGAAGTGCTGTAACAGGCCAGAGAAGGACCTTAAAAGGACAAGAATGGAGAAGCCCAGGAGATAGATAAAATCAGAATTGTACCCAGTGAGAGACTTTCATAATGTCCAAGGACACATAAGGCAAGCCACTATTATTTTAGATACATATATATATTAGATAATATATGATGTATTTTATAATATAAAAAAATATGAGTACAGTACAGAGTTGCTCTTAGAAGACAGGTTTCTCTTTTTACTTAATAAAGTACCCAATAGAAAATCTTATTTAAAGGACATTCTTAATATATTCGAGCATTTACACCAAGGACACTCAATACATGTTAGAATGCAGAATATTTGAACACATATTAGGAGTCACAGATAGTTATAACAACAACAAAACAGAAGTCCTTAAATCAGTGCTTTTTTAAGAATTTGAAGGAAATTTGTAAAGTAGTTCAAGCCTAATATTCTATTAAAGTGGTTATTAAGGGTTAGTGAGATAAGTAACTTGCCTAAACTAGGTTATGATAGAAGCAACTATCACTGAGTCTGCTGCCTCTGGAGAGAGTCCACATTCACTACCCCCGAAGTGTGTCAATTGATGTAGACAACTATTTGACATGATTGCAAAATTTATACATAAATTCTATATATAGCTGACAACTATTGAACAACATGCATTGACCCCACATGCAGTCTAAAATCCATGTGTAACTTTTGACTCCCCAAAAAACTTAACTACTAATAGCCTACTATTGACCAGAGCCTTAATGATAACATAAACAGTCAATTCACACGTACATATTTGTATGTTATATATGTTATATACTGACTTACAATAAAGTAAGCTAGAGAAAAGAAAATGTTAAGAAAATTATAAGGAAGAAAAATATATTTACAGCACTGTATGGGAATTATTGAAAAAGTCTGCATAAAAAAAGAAAGAAAGGAAAAGTCTGCATATAAGTGGGCCCATGCAGTTCAAAATGATGTTGTTTAGTGATCAACTGTATATATCTCTTAGGGATGTGAATGTTTTATATATTGTATGTACATAGTCTTCACATGTATCCTTTTATATTTGTTTTATGTTGTATATAACAATTGCAAAGAAATAAACATTTTCTGCCTCTGTATTGTAAGAATATATATACTACATACACAATATATAGAATAATATAGACATACCTGTTCATGAAAGACATATGATGTAATTTACTTACAGCACTTAGCAGGACACCTTACACAAATGACATACTTGATAAATTTAAGAAGTCAGTAAATTAAAGTTAACCCTCTTTCACAGATTTACTGCTTAGAGGAACACCAAAGAAGTAGCAGAGGGCTCTCCAGTCTCCACACAGGCCCCACTCCACTTCTGTATGCTCTGATAAAAAAATGGAAATCCAGGGACCCCGAATGGCATGGCCATTGTTACATGGCATGTTAGTGCTAGGACTACAGCTAGGGCACAGGTTCCCTCACTTTAAACACAATTTATCATTTGGAACTTTTTACTTCAACGACATTCTTGATTATCTTTTCTTAGGAAAGCATTACCTTTTCTAACTAGATTGTAATCTCCCTGAGGGCAGAGATAGTCTTTTCTCTTTTTGTACACCTGCTTCCCCCACCAACACGCATACAAGACTTTGCTCATGTTATTAATTAATAAAGAGGTTATGAGGCTTGGAGAGCATGATGGTTTTAAAACCTTCCATAAAAAGTTGGAGGCTAATTCCTTCCTTGAATACAGGCGACCATAGTGACTTGCCTCTAATGAACATAACACAGCAGAAACTATGCTGTATGCCTTCTGAGTCTGGGCTGGGAGAGGGGATATGGCTTCTGCCTGGCTCTCACTCTCAAGACACATGCCTTAGGTACCTCACTGAAATGCAACAAGACCATAAATCTCACTTAAATCTTGACAACACCTCTAGAAGTTTAATGGTACTATTATCCCCACTTTGGAAAGAAAGAAACTGAGTTAAAGAAACAGCCAGTTCTCTAGGGTCACACATCAGACCAGGAACTGAATCCAGTTATATCTGACCCTTCATCACATACATACTTCCATTAATGTTAACCTCAATCATCCAATTAAGTACTCTAAATCTCAGTTTGGTCATTTGTAAAGTAAAGTGATTATAAATAATCTGCCTGCATCACAGGATTCTCACAAGCACCAAAGAGGAAGATAGGCAAAGTTATACATTATAAACTAATCTACAGTTAGCACTTAAATTCAGCTAAATTTATAATCATGGTTGTCAAAAAGGCTTTCAAATTAATAAGTATGTAGTCTGTTATTATTTCTTACCTATTGCTTATAATAGCAATCATAAAAGCAAATTAATTTCAAAGATCTATGTGCTATGTTTAAATGAACTTGTCAGAAAATACTATTTCTTGAAGCATGATGAAAAAGCATCTTTAGTTTCTGATGAAGGCTTTAATTATTTAAACCCTCTGCAAGCAAGAAATAACTCAGAGCAGTAGTTTCCAAAATTCGATCTATGGAGACCTAGAAGTTCTGCCCCTGGAGCTGTTCTCTTTATATCTATACTGTACATTGATTGCAGAAGTGAATGGTATCAATGTATGTTTGTTTCCGGAATAGAGCTGATAACTTTTATTAGAGTCTCAAAAGAATTCAAGACCCATAGAAGGTCAAACCCACTATCCTGTAACATAGAGAAATAGAAGATATGTGAAATGTCATCTTCTCCAATTATCCAACTGGGAATTAAACCTGTCCAGCCTATGCTGGCACACCTTCAGAAACTGTGTGTGCCCTTTCCTCAGAACTCCAATTCTGTCCCTGGGGGATTCAGACATTTGCAAAGAAATCATTCTCCTGCAACTTCATGCAACCTTAGGTCTGAATTTCTGCACTTTCCAGCAATGACACTTGGTCCAAATTTTACCACTTGACATTTATCACAAAGCCAAACTCTTGTCCTTCATCCTCACCCTTAAAATATTTGAAAGCAGGTATCATGTTCTCTCCTCTTCCTGATTTCTCTGACTTTCCCAAGAGAAGTCTCACAGGAGGAAAACTATACTCACAGGAGGAAAAAATATACTCTGCATATTACCAAGTCTACATGGAGAGGATGATTATAGTCCTCCCCATAGGCCTCATTCATGTATTAATACAACTTAAAATTTAATTTGGATGGAAGTTCTCTGCTTCTCTCATCCCAGAAATGCAGCTACATCAGCATCAAACCATTTTGCACGCCTAGAAAACTGATCTGAGGATTAACACAACAATCTGCATAACTTGAGCCACAGAACTCAGCAGGTATGCAACGCAGAGAGATGAACTGGGGGAGAGAGAAGTCACAAAGGGTAGGGAGCAGTATTTGAGGAGAAAGGACAGAGAAAGGGGGGAGAATACAGGAAAAGCACTCCCCCCAAAATTAGTTAGAGAGAAAGAGTGGGAACACCCATAAATGACTGAACAAGAAAGAGAAAGGGAGAAAGGAGAGGGTTTCAAAACCATTAGGACTCCATAAAAAGGGGAGAGCAGCATCAGAAATTCCACAGCTCTATACCTGGCAGTGCTCTGGTGGTAAGGGTGAATCCCCAGCAGCAGGCAGCAAGGTTTGAGGGGTCCCTGGGACACAGAAGCAGTTCCCTTGATAGGAGAGCATTCAGTAGAGGCCTGACGACCTCCCCACAGGCAAAGGTCCCAGCAGATGCCAGAGAACATGATTGCTGGTATTAGAACAAAGACACCAGGGTGCAGTGGAACCTGGAGCTGGTTGTGTTGTGATTTACCATAGTCCATGAACCACTGCCGCTATTCAATCACATGAACTTATTCTGGGGCAAGCCAGCATCCGGCCATTGCTCAGAGAGACCCTCCCCTAGAAGGCCCCCTGAGGGACAGAGTGGGTCCAAGCCTCAGGACCCTCAGAAGTGAAGGGTTTGGAAACACAGCTCCATCTGAAATAAAATTCAGGAGGGAGGTGCTGCCTGGGAGGCTGATAGCTTGGACATGGACAGTGTAGAAGTGGGGAGTAGACAGAAGCCAAGAAGGGGAGCTTGATTGTGGTTGGTGAGAGCACAGAGTTCTGATGCTAGAGACTGGGAAGCTGGGTGATGCCACTTTCACCTCTCTTGCACCTGTGCATACACGCACCATAGGGATCCACCCCAGTAAGCTAAGCAGCGCCGCCTAGTGGAGAACAGAGCTGTTATACCAAGCCCATCCAACTGTGCCAACAAAGCCCTAGAGGATGACCACAGGTCTCTCTACCTGCTTAGGGTACCAACTATAAAGTGCTTCATAGTTTGACTTTTAGGGGAAACTGTATGTAATTTCATTAGGATTTCATTCTGTTTGCTGGTCCACCCGGTCCACCTATTCATTTTATATTTTTTCTTTTTCTTTTCTTTTCTTATTCTTGATACAGAAAGAGAAAAAAATTATTTTTATTTTCCATTTTTATATAATTTTTTTGAATTTTTTAGTATATTTTTAATATTTTTGTATATTTATTTTTATTCTATTTTACCTATTTCATTTCATTTTATTCTATTTTATTGTATACCTCTTTTTAATTTTTAAATGTTTTCTTACTTTTTTTTCTTTCTTTTATTTCCCTTTTTTTCTCTTTTCTAACAAGCTTCTTTCAACAACCAGACCAAAACATACCTAGGATCTAGCTTCCTTTATTTTGTGAGTGTGTGTGTATGTGTTTCTTTAAATCTTTTTAATTTTCTTCTTTTATGTTATTAATTTTTTCTTCCTCCAAAATGACAAAATGAAGGAATTCACCCCAAAAGAAAAAAACAGGAAGAAATGACAGCCAGGGACCTAACACAGATATAAGCAATATGTCTGAACTAGAATTTAGAATCACGATAATAAGAATACTATCTGGGGTTGAAAAAAGCATAGAATCCCTTTCTGTGGAGATAAAAGAAGTAAAATCTAGTCAGGACAAAATTAAAAACACTATAAATAAGATGCAATCTCAAATTGATGCCACAGTGGCAAGTATGGATGAAGCAGAACAGTGAATCACAGATACAGAAAACAAAACTATGGAGAATAATGAAGCAGGCAAAAAGAGGGAAACTAAGGCAAAAAAGCATGGTATAAGAATTAGAGAACTCAGTGACTCACTAAAAAGGAATAACATCCAAATCATAAGAGTCTCAGAAGATGAAGAGAGATAAAAAAGGGGTAAGAGGTTTATGTGAGCAAATCATAGCAGAAAACTTTCCTAACCTGGAGAAAGAAACAGACATTAAAATCCAAGAAGCACAGAGAACTCCCATTAGATTCAACAAAAACTGACCATCAACAAGGCATATCATAGTCAAATTCACAAAATACACAGACAAGGAAAGAATCATGAAAGCAGCAAGGGAAAAAAAGTCCTTAACCTATAAGGGAAGACAGATCAGGTTCACAGCAGGCCTATCCACAGAAACTTGGCAGGCCAGAAATGAGTGGTAGAATATATATTCAATGTGCTGAATTGGAAAAATATGCAGCCAGCAATTCTTTATCCAACAAGGCTGTCATTAAAAATAGGAGAGATAAAGAATTTCCCAAACAAAAACTAAAGGAGTTCATGACCATTGAACCAGCCCTGCAAGAAATTTTAAGTGGGACTCTCTAAGGGGAGAAAAGATGAAACAAAACAAAAAAAAAGACCAAAAGCAACAAAGGACCAGAGAACACCACCAGAAACTCCAACTCTACAGGCAACACAACGGCAATAAATTCATATCTTTCAGGATTCACTTTAATGTCAATGGACGAAACGCTCCAATCAAAAGACATAGGGTAAGAGAATGGATAAGAAAACAACATCCATCTATATGCTGTTTACAAGAGACCCATTTTAGACCTAAAGATACCTTCGGATTGGAAGTAAGGGCATGGGAAACCATCCATCATGGTAATGGACACCAAAAGAAAGCTAGAGTAGCCATACTTCTATTAGACAGTTTAGATTTTAAAATAAAGACTGTAACAAGAGACCAAAAAAAAAAAAAAGCACATTATATCATAATTAAAGGGTCTATCCACGAAGAATATCTAATAATTATGCCTCCAACACGAGAGCACCCAAATATATAAATCAATTAATCACAAACATACAGAAACTCATTGATAATAACACTATAAAAGTAGGGAACTTCCACACCCCACTTACAGCAATGGACAGATTATCTAAACAGAAAATCAGCAAGGAAACAATGGCTTCAAATGACACACTGGCCTGGATGGATTTAACAGATATATTTAGACCATTTCATGGTAAAGCAGCAGAATACACATTCTTTTCGAGTGCACATGGAATATTCTCCAGAGTAAACCACATACTGGGACACAAATCAGCCCTCAATGAGTACAAAAAGATCAAGATTGTACCATGCCTGTTTTCAGACCACAACGCTATGAAACTTGAAATCAACCACAAGAAAAAATTTGGAAAGACAACAAATACTTGGATATTAAAGAACATTCTACCAAAGAATGAATGGGTTAACAAAGAAATTAAAAAGGAAATTAAAAAGTGCATAGAAGCCAATGAAAATGATAACACCACAGCTCAAAACCTCTTGGACGTAGCAAAGGCAGTCATAAAAGGGAAGTATATAGCAATCCAGGCCTTCCTAAAGTAGGAAGAAAGGTCTGATTCACAACCTAACCTTACACCTTAAAGAGCTAGAAAAAAAAAAGCAAATAAAACCCAAAACCAGCAGATGGGAAATAATAAATATTAGAGCAGAAATTAATGCTATGGAAAAAAAAAAGAACAGATCAAATGAAACCAGAAGCTGGTTCTTTGAAAGAATTAACAAAATTGATAAACCCCTAGCCAGTCTGATCAAAAAGAAAAAGGAAAGGACACAAATAAATAAAATTTAATTTGCTTTCACAAATCTATAGATATGAACCAAGTACTCTCACATTCTCGGTATTAAAATATGACATTTCCTCAAACTCCTCACCACCTAGATACTAAATAAATAAATGAAAGAGTGAACAAAAATTAAAAGATCCTGAGGATTTACAGTTAGCAAAAAGGGCTCTAGATAAATAAGGAAATGGCCATTTTATTCTCATATCCCTGAAGTCAAAAAATGGAAACGATAGAAGGATAATTTGGAGGGCTGGAAGAGGGGAAGTAAATATTTGTGTAGAACCAAATAAGAAAAGAACTTCCCATGACTCATATAGACATTTAGTAATTTTTTTTGAAAAGAATTTTCCCCTGTACCACACACACACACACACACACACACACACACACACACACTGCATACCACACACACACAAACACACACACACACACTCCACACATATACATTCACCTTAATACCACCACCGTCATCATTTCCATAATAGAAAACAATACTGAAGCATTTAAATGTATCTGTTTTTGTGAGTTAAAACAGAACGTTTTAGGGGCACCTGGATGGCTCAGTCAGTTGAGTGTCAGACTTCGGCTCAGATCATGATCTCACAGTTGGTGAGTTCGAGTCCAGCATCAGGCTCTGTGCTGACAACTCAGAGCCTGGAACCTGCTTTGGACTCTGTGTCTCCCTCTCTCTCTTCCCCTCCCTCCCTTCTCTCCCCCAACCCTTCAAAACTACACAAACATTAAAAAAATTTTTTTAGGGGTGCCTGGGTAGCTCAGTTAAATGTCCGGCTTCAGCTGGGGTCATGATCTCACAGTTTGTGAGCTCGAGCCCAGCATTAGGTTCTGTGCTGACAGCTCAGAGCCTGGAGCCTGCTTCAGATTCTGTGCCCCCCTCTCTCTCTGCCCCTCCCCCCACCTCGCTCTCTCTCTCAAAAATAAATAAACAATAAAAACATTTTTTTAGTTTTTAATAATTTTTTTTAAACTATGTTTTAGCTGGGAAATAAGGGACAAAAATTGACAGTTTATGGGCAACAAATAATAGAAATATTGTGCCTTTATAAAACTCTTAAATAAAACTCTTGGCAATAATAACACTGGCTCCTAGGGGAAATTTTTTTAATTAAAAATTAGTATGCCCCCAAGGTTTCTTGCAACTACATCTTAATCAAACTGTTCTATCTTCTTTTTCCTTCTGAGGTGGATTTTTCTCCTTCTTCTTTTCATTTCTCTGGTATTACAACAATTTGAGGACTATGTCAAGTTCGTGACCTCCTCTTGCTCCATTAATTCTGTCTTATGTGTTTTTTCCCATAAGCAGTAAGGGATTTGTGAGCATTGTTTCCCTTTGACATTGTTTTACTAATAAATTAAATTGTTTCATTGGCCCTGTTCCCAAAAATATATTCCAGAAATCTCCGTGCCATTGTCCAGGGACAGGAGAACACTGAGGATGTCAGAGGGCTCTGTGGCTCCAGCCACCTAGTGACTCCAGCCAAGAGGTTAGTGGCACCAGATACTTGGAGCAGCTACAAATTTGCCACTAGTTCTGGCAACCAATTCATATGATATGTTTTGTGCTTTTAATTTATTTTGAACATAGTCACGTGGCAAAAAATTCAAAATATTTGTTTACAAAACCTTAGCACTATGGACACAGTCACTTGTACATCCCTTTTATGCATTTAATTTTTGGATATCTGTGTCATGAAGTAGGAAAGTGGTAGAGAATGGTATCCTGAAAACCATTTAAAAGCAGTATTTGAAAGAGGAGGGTGTTCTCAGCTGTGTGAAATGCTTAACTAAGATGAGGATTGAGAATTGACCACTGGGTTTGGCAAAAAAGGAGGCATTTATGACTTTGGCAAGAACTGTTACTAGGGAATGGTGGGGACAATACCTAATGAAGTGGATTCAGGGGAGAATGGAGGAAAGGAAGTGTAGACAACTCTGTGAGACAAATTCACCATTGAAAATTCCTAAGGAATTTTGCTAAAATGGAATAGAAAATCGTGGAGGTGTAGCTGGGGACACAAAAGGAATGTTTTTAAGATGGGAGAAATTATAGCTTGTTTGCACAAAATGAGGAATGATCCTCTAGAGCAGGAAGATTGAATGATGGAGGATACAAAAGAGACAGTTATAGGAGCACTGTCCTTCAGCATGTGAAGGAAAGGGATTCAGGGTGACCTAAGGGAGCACTGGCCTGTGATGAGCATGCAGACGACTCATCCACAGGGACAGGCAGGCAAGCAGAATGTGTGGGCAGGGAAAATGGCAGATGTGGTCATGGGAGCATGTGAAGGCCATCCAGCACTTACTTCTGCAGTCTCACTTAAAAAGTGGAGAGAAAGGGATACAGGAGTGCTGATGCATAGGGGCACTTGTACCCCAATGTTTATAGCAGCACTTTCAATAGCCAAGCTATGGAAAGAGCCTAAATGTCCATCAACTGATGAATGGGTAAAGAAATTGTGGTTTATATACACAATGGAATACTACATGGCAATGAGAAAGAATGAAATATGGCCTTTTGTAGCAACGTGGATGGAACTGGAGAGTGTTATGCTAAGTGAAATAAGTCATACAGAGAAAGACAGATACCATATGTTTTCACTCTTATGTGGATCCTGAGAAACTTAACAGAAGACCATGGGGGGAGGGGAAGGGGGAAAAAAAAGTTAGAGAGGGAGGGAGCCAAACCATAAGAGACTCTTAAAAACTGAGAATAAACTGAGGTTTGATGGGGGGTGGGAGGGAGGGGAAAGTGAGTGATGGGCATTGAGGAGGGCACCTGTTGGGATGAGCACTGGGTGTTGTATGGAAACCAACTTGACAATAAATTTCATATTAAAAAAATAATGATAATAAAAAAGCAGAGAGAAGGTAAAAGAAAGTTAGTGGGGTGGGGGGAGTGTTCATCTAGAGGAGGAAGAGAACAACTAGACCAGATAACTGGAAACCCTGAAGGCCCAATTGAAGTTAGTGGTTGTTTGTGGTTAAGAATTTAAAGTGAGATCGGTCAGTGTGTTTGTGTTTTCCTCAACCATGTAAATATACATATTCAGGTGAAATGTTAAATATAACTAGGGGCTGGTGTTGCAGTGGAAGTGGACAACAGTGTGATGGACAGAATAACATGGCTCCCAAGATTCCCTGCCTCCGGGTGTACATGCCTTTTCCTGGAGGGTGGCAGTGCTTGTGGGTATGATTACCCACTCTCATGATTACATATGTTATGTGCAGAAGGAAGAGATTTTTCAGGTCCCTCATCAGTAGACTTAGAGTTCTTCAAAAGGGGTTATCCAGGGTGGGCCTGACTAATCAAGCCTTTGGAGAAGGGTTAGGTCTTCCCTGAGCTCAGAGGCATTTAAGAAGCAAATCCTCTTAGGAGTGCCCAGGTGGCTTAGTCAGTTAAACATCTAAGTTTGGCTCAAGTCATGATCTCATGGTTCATGATTTCAAGTCCTGTGTTGAGCTCTGTGCTGACACCTTGGAGTCTACTTTGGATTCAGTGTCTCCCTCTCTCTCTGCCCCTCCCCTGCTCGCACTCTGTCTCTCTCTCTCTCTCAAAAATAAATAAATTTTTAAAAAAGAATCAAATCATTTTAGGGGTGCTCAGTCAGTTAAGCATCCGACTCTTCACAGTTTGTGAGATCAAGCCCTATGTCGGGCTCAATGCTGACAGTGCAGAGATTGCTTGGGATTCTCTCTCTCTCTCTCTCTCTCTCTCTCTCTCTCTCTGCCCCTCCCCTTTTTGCACTCTAAATAAATAAATATATAAATAAATAAGGAAATGTTAACACTTTTTTTAATAAAAGCAAATCATTTTAAGAAGTAAACCATTGTGAGTGCTACAGATGCAAGAAATGAATTTTGTGACTTTGGAAGAGGACTCCATGCCTCAGATGAGAAAGCAGCCCGTTGATATCTTGGCTGATTGCAGTGTTGTAGGACCTGAGGAAAGGATTTGGCTAAAATGTGATTGGACTCCTGACCTTCAGATATAGTGTGATACCAAATAGGTGTTGCCTTGAGCCACTAAGTCTGTGACCATTTGTTACTGCCACTTACAAATCTGAAACAGATGACAACTGATTATAGTGAAGGATCACAGAAACTAAGCTGAGTGGGGAGGGAAATGGGAACATCAGGAGGGTAAGGTACAGTCAAAGAGTGTGAGCATCAGTACATTTACTGTTTGAATCTCAGTTGAGGGTCTAAAACATGCTATGTGCCACGCTAAGGGAAAGCCTGCTATGCACGATATTGCGGCAATTCTTACTGGCCTGAACAGCAGGCTCCATGTGGCTGTAGAGACGTCCTGCAGTCTTGTGTGGTTTGGAGCCACCAAACATGGAGGTGAGGGGGTGGTTCCCCAGAGACGCAGGTCCCATGCCATGACACTGGCCAGATGTTAGCAGGTTTGCTGGGCCTCCCTGCAGGGACCTCAACTCAGGTCCTAGAGCCACAGGAAAGCCTAACTATTTGACTTGATGCTCCTTACTCTGACCAGTTTATTTCAGCTGCCAGTGAGGAAGCATCCTTTGCAAAGACCCTGAGGAAGGAGATTGGACGGCACTTCAAAAAGACTGCTGGAATGCAGAGACCCAGGAAAAGAGAGGTGTCAGACAGAGTTAGAATGAGAATCTATGTATTTGGGGCAAGACAGACTTCCCTATATCATAGTCTAGGACGGGGCAAGAATACTGTTCTGAAACCCTTAATTAAGAGATGAGCCTTCAAAGTGACTCAAATGGCACCAAATCCTAAGAAGTGCTCTCAAGTTGGAATGGATCACAGGCCCCACTGTACACTTCTTTTTCCTCTGAGCCCAGCTATTCCCTTTTGCAGTTTCGCAACACCGCGACTATCTTCAATAATCTTAAGTGGCGTCAGAATGTTCAAAACAAAATTATATTTAATTCAAACAGTAAAACTATCCCATTACAGCTTTTATGAGAAAGAGTAGAGAGTGACAGATGAAAAAAAAAAAAATCAAAGGCTGTCACAACACCAAAAGGTTAGAAATCATTTGCTCAAACCTTTAGTTAATAAATGCATAATGAAGTTTCCGATCTCACCACTGTGCAATTGCTTGTGCCCTATAATGTGGGATTTTATTGTCATTTCATGATGTCATTTTATAATGGAAATGATGCAGACCAGGCAGGGTACTTTAGTAAACAGTATTTTCCTTAGCTGTACCGAGGTATCATCTTTTGTTAAACCCTTGCTGTTGTCTTTCAAGAGCTATCCCTTACACAAGGATAAAAAAGAGTCCATTTAGTGTTGACTGGTCTTCACTGTCTACACAACCTGTGATTACAAGGGAACCAGCAAGAACAAAGAGGAAAGACATTCCAAGTAAGGAAAAAAGAAACTGCGCAGCTGCAATATTGCAGCTAAGGTATTGTTTCTAAGTAATCAAGGGAACTCAATTAATACAACTATCATTTTGGAGAGTTTTCTGTAAGAGCTAACCCTTGTGGCTGAATGTTACCTCTAAACTTTGTTCACACAAGACTTAGAGGAAGGCTTTCTGACAAGTGCCATCCCGGCCTCCTCGAAGCATGCTCTTCTCTTGGAATGCGGGACATGCACCTCTAATGTTCTCTCCCGCCTCTGGCTGCTCTTTCTCAGTATCCTTTGTCAGTTTGTCCTTCTCTCCCAGAACGGATGGGCCCAGACTTTCTGCCTGCACGCTGTGCCAGGATGAGCTTATCTGATCCTGCAGCTACAGTACTAACTGTATCCTGACTAACGCCTCGAGCTTTGACCTCTCCTCTGAGCTCCAAACTAAAACTAAACAGCCACGATGAGTTTTTCTATTTAAGTTAATTTAAGTTATGCCTCTGTTTACATCTTTCCAAGACTTCCTCCTGCATTTAGGATGAAATGTAAACATCTCGAGTGACCTCGAAAGCACTTGAATGCATTCCTGTGCATTGTCATCTCCACCCGCCCCCCCACCTCGTCTCCACCCAGCTGCTCTGGCCTTCCTGGAAGTTCCTGTCCCAGCCAAAGGAAGCACCACAGGATGTGTCATTTCCTCCCTGGGAAGTGCTTCCAGCCGATCTTCACTGGGCTGGCACCTCCTCCAGGTCTCTGCTCAAGTGTCCTTCTGCAAAGAGTCCCTGAACACCCCTCTAGCATAGACCTGCCTGCCCACACCCACTCACACTCTCTCATCTCTTGATCGGTTTTATTTCTCCACAGAACTTTGTACTACTTCAAAATCTTTTCTTACTTGTTTTCTGTCTATCCGCTATAATGTAAGCTCCCTGGTGGCACAGACTTTGTATTATTCAGTGCTATATCTTCCAAGCCTAAAGTAATACCAGACATAATAAGTATTTGTTATATAGCATTATTATTGTAGAGATAAGAAACTAGAGCTTGAGGTATGTATTAGTTTCCTACTACTGCTGTAACTAATTACCACAAACTTAGTAGCTTCAGACAACATTTGTTGGCAGGGCTGTGCTCCTTCTGGAGGGAGGCTTCAAGGGAGAACCATTGCCTCTGCCTTTTCCAGCTTCTAGAGCTGCTTGTATTCTTTGGCGCGTGGCTCATTTCTCCATCTTCAAAGCTCATCATTCCAAAGTCCAGTTCTCTTGACACATGTCCTTTTTCTGACCCCGACTCCTCCTATGTCCTGTGTATTCGGATGCACGTGATAACATTGAGCCCTCCTGGATAATCCAGAATATTCTCTCCACCTCAACGTCTTTAATCACATCTGTAACCAAAAATCCCTTTGGCTGTGTAAGGTAACATATTCACACATTCCAGGGATTAGAATATGGACATCGTTGGGGGAGAGGGGCGTTTTTCTGTCTACCACATGACATTTAAGTAACTTTCTCAAGGCCGATTAGCTAGCAAGTGGCAAAGATGAGCTTTTAACTGGAGGTTTTTTGACTCCACCATGAAAATTCTATGGCATGTGCTGTGAAGCCAAGACATAGCATCACCTGTCCAGCAAAACCTGGTAGGAGAACTCAGCCTGGAGTGGTTCCAAGACTCTGAGGGAGAAATCCTGACGTTACAGTAAAAGTGACAACATTGGTGTTCTCTCGGATGCTCTTCCCCACCGAGGTATCTTTACAAAATGTGACAAACGATTCCTGTCACTCTGGAAGAGTTTAACAGAACAAGTCAGCTCTAAATGTACAAGTTATACACACTGATAAATACATCCCAAGGTTTGCTGAAGAGAATTACTTTTATGATTCTGAACTGTATGGAAAAATAATAATACTGATCATAACTACTATTTTCTGAGCACTGTTATTTCCCAGATACCTTCACATGTTCATTATCTCATTTAATTCACACTACAACCACTAATGATAGCTATTATCATTTTTGTTGATAAAGAAATTGATGTTTATATGTATGGAGGAAATTACCATACGGTTTCAAGTGTTAAGAAGAAATTCAAAGACTGATCTTCCTGCCTCCAAAGCTCATACTCTTCCAAAAACCCAAATATCTTCCAAGAAGAATGAGAGGTTTCCTGCTGAATTCTTCATTCACTATCAATAACCAGAGGGGGGAAACTTGAAATGCAGAGCACTAGTGGATTTCTTTCTGGAAATTTTTTCTTGGGAACTTCAAAGGCAAGATAGTGGCTGTGTGAATTTTGCGAGTTACAGCATCCTTTACCCCTCATGTGGGTTAGCATAGTGCCCAGAACATTATAAATACCTCGTAAATATGGGTGAACGTTACTGAATAAACTTAGATGCAAATTTGCAACTGTTTTCAAAGGATGAGCTATTGTTCGTTTCTTCCACGAGATCACACGGCATTTGGTTGGGAGAAGAGAAGATAACCCCAGGTAGTATACTAATAGCAGGATCCCTAAACACAGAAGGGAAGGGATGCTGTCAGTGGAGCACTCCACACCCTGATGGGAATGATAGTTTTCAAAGAGTTAGTTGCAGGGTGGTAACTACCAATGCACGCGCTACCAGGTAAAGCTTTAAAATCCTTTAACTCTTGCCAATTTATTCTCGGAACCTCTCCCCCGCACCCCTCTTGATTCATTTATTTACTCATTGAGCCAGCATACATTGAATCCCTACAATGAGACAGCCTCTCTGCTGAATTATAGGGATATAAAGATAATTAGGAATCAGCCCCTGGCCTAAAGAGGGCAAAAAACAGTAACAGGATAAAGATATATAAAATAAGTGCACGAAAGGGGCCCCTGGGTGGCTCAGTCTATTAAGCGCCCAATTTCAGCTCAGGTCATGATCTTGCCTTTCATGAGGTCGAGCGCACCCATCAGGCTTTCTGCTGCCATCGGGGAATCCAGTTCAGATCCTCTTGTCTCCCTCTCTCTGCCCTCCCCCCTCTCAAAAATAAATAAACATTTTTTTAAAAGTGCACTAAAGTGTTACAGGGGCTATACATATTTACCATGCACAGTGAGAAGCTCAAAAAACATATTGGTAAATTCTCCCTAGTGACAGGTTGATGTGGGATCACGAAAGACTTCAGACAAAGGAAGGCTTTAAGGACTGCTTAGGCGCTCCTAAATTTAGAGGAAAAAGTAGCATTCTCGTGGGGAAAAAGAACGTTTCCGAGTAAAAGGAATAACATGAGCAAAGGTACAGCGATATTGAGCCACTGTGTTTTAAAGAAACTCAAAACTAAAGGCTGGTTTAGTGGCTACTTTTCATTGCGAAACAATGGCCATCAGTCAAAACCAGAAGTCGGTGTAAGCCAACAAGCATTCATGGGTGCTTTCCACTTCTGCAGCGTGTACTTGTTTGGCCCGAGCTGCAGGCGGCCTGCCGAATTCCCCCACCGCGCCTGCTTCTACCCAAGCACACGGGCATTCTGCTTCAGCAGCGTCAGCGCTGAGGCCTCCACTTCCTGTGCCTGGTCAAGGACTAGACAAGCTTCTCGCTCCTACTTTTTTACCTCTTGCAGCAACTTTCATGTTCTTCCTCCTGTTGCTTCCTCCACATCTCGCCTCCATTTCTTCCCTTCAGTGGGACCTTCCAAGTGGCTAATGTGCACCTAGCTACCACCTCTCATGTGAGCCAGTAGACCTAATTGAAGCAGTGGTGGAAAAACAAGCAGAGGTTTTACCCATCATTAAGCTAAAACAAAACACGGAATCTGGAACAAACTCTGGAAGTCTTGTGTGTGTGTCTTTCCTATGTTCATAAACCTTACAGATGAGATGAAGTAGGTTATTAAGGGATAAGTTTTAGTCCTTGAACCTTCCATACTTTTCCCCATCTTGTATTAATTTGTACCCATTACTTAATCTACTCAGAGAGAAGTCCACAGTAGGCAAATCTCCTATGAAAGATAATGTTAGCAGATGATTAATACTTTGACTTGATGTACTTTTACATCTACACTGCAAGCTTATCCAGGGATAAGTATCTTGGAAAAACAAAATTTCCAAATCTAAATGTCAAAGCAAGTTCAAAAATAGCCCATTGGAGTGCTTCCCTTCAGCAAAGCAAATCCCCCTCCAAGTCCAACATGTCAGGGGTGTGCAAAGTTTAAAACAAGGGTGCATAACTCTACCACAAAGCCCAAAATATTGGCAGGCTGTAACAGATCTATGATTGGCCACGTATTATGAGAGACTATTTTTATCACTTTCTTCCCAAACAACGGGACTTTCTGCATTTGCAATTCCGGATAGTCATCCAAAAGTAAATATCATAAGTAAAGATCTCCAAAAATAAAAGGACAGTTTTAAAAACACTAATCTAAAAAGAAAGTGTTTCATCACCACCCACCCTATGGTTTTCTTTCTTTTTCAACTCTCAAATTTCTATATATCTCTACGAATCATGGTTTCACTTCCCTTTAGACATCATCAGCACTGTCCCTTAGAGTCAGAAAGGATCCTAAGTATCATTTAATCCAATCCTTTCATTTCACACATGACCAGCTTGACATGGCTACCTAAGCACCTGCTACCTACGAAGCCATGTAGCAAGAGAGATACTAACATGAAAAATGCATGACTCCTTGAATCATGTAACAAAAATAATTTCATTTATGACTTAAAGAACTCTTATATTGGGGCGCCTGGGTGGCGCAGTCAGTTAAGCGTCTGACTTCAGCCAGGTCACGATCTCGCGGTCCGTGAGTTTGAGCCCCGCGTCAGGCTCTGGGCTGATGGCTCAGAGCCTGGAGCCTGTTTCCGATTCTGTGTCTCCCTCTCTCTCTGCCCCTCCCCCGTTCATGCTCTGTCTCTCTCTGTCCCAAAAATAAATAAACGTTGAAAAAAAAAAAAAAGAAGTCTTATATTTATTTGAAGAAACTGATACTGTATATACGCAGAAAAGGCTAATTGCAAAAAGATGGATTCAAACAAAGTGCAATATATCAACAGAAGGAAGTTATTTTGGCTGGTAGAATTTGGGAAGTAAATAGGATTTGGACTACATTTGAAGAATGGGTATAGTTTCACTAGATATAAGTGCAGTAAAAAGCTGTTTCCCATAGATGGAATTGCGTTGGTAAAGATTAATAGTAAAAACAAACAAACAAACAAACAAACAAACAAACAAAAACCATGTGTGGCCCAGGAGCTCTCCAATCTGAGTTGATAGAAGCAATGGAAAAAGTATCCTGGGGCACCTGGGTAGCTCTGTCAGTTAGGTATCTGACCTCAGCTCAGGTGATAATCTCACAATTCATGGATTCAAGCCCTACATCGTGCTCTGTGCACACAGCTCAGAGCCTGGAGCCTGCTTCACATTGTGTGTCTCCCTCTCTCTCACCCCTCCCCTACTCGTGCTCTCTCTCTCTCTCTTTCTCTCTCAAAATAAATAAATAGATAAATAAACTTTAAAAAAGAAAAAGAAAAAAAAACATCCAAAGTTGGGAAGGTACACAATTAGGCCAGGTGGAGAAGTCTAACTACTTTTTCATTATTTTTTGTAGTATTTTGTATTAAGTGGAATTTTTGATTGGAAAAAGGAGAGGGAATAGGGATTATATATGTAATAGCATTGGAGTCAAAAATTGACTGAGTTGCCAAGGGTCCTAAATCAGGATTAGGGCCTCCTAGTGTTGAAAGCTTAGCAGTAAGGACGTTTCTGTCTGCAAGAAGGAGACAACCTCAATTTCAACAAATCAGTCAACTTATTATCTCATGTGCAAAAGAAGTCCAGAGGTAGGTACTTCCAGGATATGTTTATTCAGTGGTTTGTCAAATTTGTCAAGGAATCTTGTTTTTTCCATTTTTCTGTGTTGTGCCATCTTGCCATGTTTGGTTGGACCTGTCTTCATGTCACAAGGTGGCCTCTGCAGTTCTTGCCATCACTGTATACACCACAGCATCAATATAAGAAGAGAGACTGCTTCATCCTGGGCCTCCTTTTAAGAACAAGGAGATCTTTCCCATGAGCTGTCCAGCTGTCTTCTCATTTGGCTTGAACTACATCATATAATCATTCCTAAACCAATCTCTGAAGGGGATTAGGATTACCAAAAGCAAACAGGATTTGATCATTGAGTCAAGTGGGGAGAAGTAAACAGGTAAACAAGGCCAGGGCTTTGCCAGCAAGGAAACAAAGACACTGGCTTTTCAGCAGACAACTCATACTTTTAAGTGACCACAGCTATTTTCTAAAACCTCTTTCGGGGAAACCTTAAAGTAAAGGCCCTCCCTCCCTCTTCCCAAAAACGGCTCATCCACAAAGCCTGGAGAAGATGAAGGCTGGGGGTTCGTCGAGGCAGCAGCAGACTTGGTATGATAAATAATGGTTTGGAACTGGGGCCACAGCGGCTTCACATCCTATTCAAATCACTAGGCAGTCAGGTGCTGAGGAGAGGACCAGAGGGAGGAGGTAATTCAACGTGTCAAGCAAAGGTTCAAAGAATTTAAGGAAGACATTTGGAGATAAAGTAGGATCTTCTCTGCCCTCCTGATGTTGGGCAAGATTGCCCCATCGCCTCATTAACCAGCCTTAACACTTGGAGGCAGGTCCTTCCCAACTGCACGCCTCTTGCCAGTAATATAATGTTCAGTACATATATTTAAAGATGTCTCAAATTAATTTATTATTCTCTCCATTACTTTATTTCATAACATGATGTCAGAATTCTTAACACCTCAGTAAAGGTAATGTTTTGGTTAAGGTAACTGTTGCATCCTGCGTCAAAGGCATACAATCTGAGGACCCAAATCAATTTTCATAATCATACGTTGCTACATTGTCATTTCAGTAAGGAAATGATGATGATGTTTTGTGAAACCACGTCTTTTTTTTTTTCCACTGTTTTTTACTTATGATAAGAGAGAACACAAAAACAGAATGAGTCACTCCATGGCTGCCACTTCCCTTTCATTTTCCTTCCGGTTTTCCCATTGGAGGCTGTTTGTAAGGTCTGTTTGTAAGGGCTCATTAGATTCTCAAATCAGTGTTAGATAAAAGTATTGAACAGATATTTCATCCTTCATTCAACAAATATTTTTTCCAGACACTGTGCCAGAGAATAAAAAAATCCAAATAAGATACAGACATCTACTTTATGCAGCTACTAAAAACAATAAAATAAAAGCCCATTTATTGGCATAGAAAGATGTTTACAATAAATGAAAATACATATCTATAAGTATAGTTTACTTTGGTGTGTAAGTGTATAATATCAAGGTATTTTTTAGTTCATTATTTATATATATGTGCATATATATATATACATATATATGCATATATATATACATATATATGCATAGATACATGTGGAGGTGGAGAATGTTATTTTAAGAAAACAAAAACACTTGACTGTAGTCATTCTGACTTCTAAGGGTTGGTGGGGGTGGTAAGGAGTGGCAGAATTTGTGCGGGGGGGGGGGGGATAAATCTCTGTTCTACTTCCTTTTGCTTACACAAACCAGTGCAAACCAGTTTTGCCTGAGAAAGATAACAATCAAAAGAAAGATTATAATTTCAAAACACACAGGTAGATTAATTTTGCCTGATACATTTTAACTTTCCAGCAATGTGCACTATTTGTATTACAAGAATCTAAAATAATATAATTTCTTATCTTCAAGGAACTCTTCTAGAAAAGAACTTATAAATAAAACATTGCCATACAATATGATAGGAGGCATTGGAGGGGAGATACATATACAGTGTATATTCATGAAAGCCCAGAGGGAGAAGCCACCAGCTCTGCCTGGAGGCTCATAGAAAAGCTTGCCCTAGGATTTGGCTTCTGAATTGGGTTTTAAACCAAAATCTCTCAGAGAGAATACCACATGTTAAAGCACAAAGAAGCCTGACAGCCCAGTAGGACTGGATCCCAGATGGGTGTGTATGGAGACTCACATAGGGAGGGAGGAGAAGTGAGAAAAAGGAAAGGCTATAATTGTAGATGGTGACCAGATAATGAAAATACAACCTTTACTTCATGAAGAAGCCACTGAAAATTATATTTTTAACCTTTTTTAAGTTTATTTCTTTTTGAGAAGAAGAGTGAGTGAGCACACAGGAGAGGGAGAGAGAGAATCCCAAACAAGTTCCACACTGTCAACACAGAGCCCGTCACAGGGCTCGAACTCAAGAACCATGAGATCATAACCTGAGCTGAAACCAAGAGTCAGAAGCTTAACTGACTGAGCCATCCAGGTGCCCCGAAAATTATATACAAAAAAGTAAGCACAATTTTTAAAGTTTTTTAATGTACATTTTTTTGTAATCATAGAACAAAAAGAGAATTAACTCTTTTCATAGCATAAAGCTTTTGATCCTTTAGACTAATTCTTTCAGATTAGTCTATCCAAAGTGGGTCTCCAGATTAGGATCAGCCAGTGATAAATTTTCATCAGTCTAAGAAGCAATAAGAGAAATAGGTACAATGTAGTGAATTTTGTATACAACTTAATCTCTTCAATTTTTATATCATTCATTAACAACAAAAAAAATTGACAATCCTATGTTAGTGCCCCGAGTTTGTTTTTAGTTTCTCATCCATGAAAGAAAGCTTAAGTTCAGTAAACCACTAGAGTATAGCTGTCTAGTTTCAGTAGACACTGAAAATAACCAGAAAAAGGAACATAAGCTGAGCAAAAACACAAGAAAAACAAGAGAGGAATCAAAGAGTTAGAGGAAATTCCAATGGTCTAGGAGAAAGTGTGGAGGGGGAAAAAGAACTAAATTTAATAGCAAATAAAGCATTTGTTCCCGGCATGGTTGGAATAAATCTTTAATTTTATTTTAAGAGAGACACAGTACATCTTTCTTTTAGATTTTTCATGCCAAAAATCTAGTTTACACATTTGTATTTCTAGGAGAATCATTCGGGGCCTGAAATACAAGGCGGCGGTATAAATTTCCTGTTTAGGAGATGTGTGTCTTCTGCACAACTGGCTATCAGGAAAATTTTTTACCACATGAATCTTTATTGGCCCATTTTTTTAATGCTGAAAAACCTGCCTCAGTAGATTGTGTTGACAGGTCTCACAGGAAGGAATTGTTCTGGCTTGTGGAGTGCAGCAGAATGGCAGGGTATTTGCTGGGAGTTTCACCTTATAATTCACTTTTCCTCTGCATGGTCTTTTTTCAATGTTGTTTGTGTTCTTCACTCTGTAGTCCATCTACTTGTAAGGGCTGGTTTGTTCTTGACTGGTTGTATTCTGCCTGCTACTGGCAGGTAAACCCCTTGAGGCCACTTACCTCCTCTTCTGTTTGTATCCCTGCAGGGCACCCAGGTCCACAGACTCCTGTAAGTCTGTTTGCCTTTTTCTTCCCACAGAGAGCAATAAAGACAATGACCTTAGCTCCATAATCCTCATCCCTGATTTACAGACTGAGGTTAAACCATGAGTGGTTTTAATTTCAATCCTATCAATCAATGTGCTTTGGCAGGATATCTCAAAGTCAAACATCATAAAGATAGATTTAATGTTAATTTATTGTTATATAAATGGAAATATCCTTTTCATATTTCACTTTCCATTTATGTTAGATCATAATAAAAATTAAATCCATCTGTCCCTAGCATATGCATGGTATGTTTAGTTAGAGACAAGAAGAATAGAAATTAGAAGGGTAGATTTGAAGACAGGTTTGAAAAAGACAAACATTTTCAAATTAGATTTGGCCTTTTTTAATATCTTTTTTTTTAATGTTTACTTATTTTTGAGAGAGATACAGAGCGTGAGTGGGGGAGGGGCAGAGAGAGGGGGAGACACAGAATCTGAAGCAGGCTCCAGGCTCCAAGCTATCAGCACAGAGCCCGACGCAGGGCTCAAACTCACAAACTGTGAGATCATGACCTGAGCCGAAGTTGGGTGCTTAACCGACTAAGCCACTCAGCCACTCCACCAATATCACTACTTCTTAAGATTAGTAATAACTACCATTTAATGAATACTTACCATACAGAGGGCACTATGCTAAAAACTTCACAGACACATATTCATACATACAAAACAGACATATGTAATTGTGTTTATTCTTTATAATGACACTATAAGACAGGTGCTTTTAATGCCCCCATATTACAGATAAGGAAACTGAGGCTTATTGAATGGAGGCACTGGTTAGTAAGAGACAAAGCCAGAAATGAAATCCAGGTCTGTGTGTGTAACTCTGAAATCCGTAGGAATAGCCTGGGTAATTATAAAACGTGTAGGCCTACCTATTGGTAGCCCTATAACTCATGGTCACTCAACTCGTATAATACCAACACTCTCTGACAACCTTATTATAAATTATTTAGTAAGAAAACACCCTTACCCCCTGCAAAGACCATTTCATACTTCCTCAATGTTTGGCACACTGGAGCCTCTCTCAATAAATAGTTGTTTAATAATAATAATAGTAGTAGGGACGCCTGGGTGGCTCAGTCGGTTGAGCATCCGACTTCGGCTCAGGTCCATGATCTCATGGTCCGTGAGTTGAAGGCCCATGTTGGGCTCTGTGCTGACAGCCCAGAGCCTGGAGCCTGCTTCGGATTCTGTGTCTCCCTCTCTCTCTGCCCTTCCCCCACTCGCACTCTGTCTCTCTCGCTCAAAAATAAACATTAAAAAAATTAAATAATAATACTAGTAGTAGTAGTGATAATAATAGCAAGCACTTCGATAGCACCATACTCCAAGGACTTTTCTAATTTCATGTATTTTAACTATTTAATCCTCACAACAAACTTACAAGGTAGGAACTGTTGCTATCCCCATTTTACAGATGAGGAAACTGAGGCACAAACAAGTTAGAAAACATGTTTTGGGTCATATAAGTAGAACGTGGCAGAATTAGACTTCAAGCCCAGCAGTGTAGCAGTCTCTGTTCCATAGATCCATAATCTATAGCCTAACTAAATAGATGAATGAACAAACCAGAATGATTTCTGTCAACATAAATGAAATTATATCATTGCTTGCTTCAAACCCTTCAGAGACTCCCCATTGTATGTGTAATACGAATGTTAACTTCTTAGCCCAGCCTGTAAGGTGTTGCATGATCTCCCAACTTCATCTTTTGCCTCACTTGTTAGGCCCCTCATTCTCTTCAGTCAGACAACAGATTTCATTCAGTACTTTCTTCACAACTCAGGCACTTCACACATGCTGTTTTTCTTCTCTCTTGGAAGCTCATCCCCATACTCTTAACTGGTTCATTTCTGCTCATTATTCAAGGCTCCATCTAACTTCTTATGAGAGGCTTCTCTAATACACCAATATAACACAGATGTCCACTTTTGTTATATAATCTGAGAGCATTTAAAACAAGTTCAAGTTGTATGTGTGTGAGGGTGTGTGTGTATAGATCTGATTGTCTTTCTCTTTTGACAGCCTATAAATTTGATGAGGGCAAATACCATGATTCTTTTTTTCTATATATGGCCTATACTAGGTATTTGATAAAGGGTGATAGAAGTAAGAATGAATTCATGAGTGAGTGAATGAATGAATGAACAGCTCAATGAAGAGCATTATTCACAATGAATTCTCATAATATCGTATGTGTATGTGTGCAACAGCCAACCAAATGTATCTTGCCAAGCACTAACTTAAAAACCAATACATGCTGGAAGAATGTCTACCGTGTGTTTGAGGAGCTAGGATTGAACATGGTGATCAAGTCAAGGATAGAATGAAAACAAAGGCAGATTTACCCCCTCTTCTCTTTCTCACAATGCAAAATATGGTAACTATAATTTTATCTGCTAAACCTGCAGTAACAGCACACTCCCTCTTCTTGGAGAAAGATCTCTTCCATATCACAGGACTTTGCCCCAGGTGGGAGCAAGGGATCAAGTCAAACCAGTCAGGGTCTCCTATACCTCTAATAGCAGTGATTCATTCAAAGATGAGCATAAAGTCCCCCCATGGGCCAATCAGAGCCTTCCATGTGCCTGTTAGGTTAGTTCAAATAAGGTACATTCCCCTTTGTCTTTGGGGTCACAGATATGGGAAGATTTAAATTTCAGCCTGCTTAACTGTCATCTTCCCAAGTCACATGGTGGAAATCTTTCTATATTACAAGAAAAAGAGGCCAACGTGCTAACATAAATAGAAATGAACAGAGATAAGAAACAGAGAGAAGCCGCCAGTGTCACTTAAACCCTTGTACCCAGCTATACCCGAAGTCAGCTGTATCCCAGACTTCCAGGTATGTGAGCAAACAAATATCTCTTTTTCAAGAAATTGATTTGGGAAGTCCTTTCTATTACTTGCAGCCGTGGGCTCTGACTCACACAAAGTCCCAACCAACAACATTTCTAACACTTGAAAGCATAAGACCTTGAAAAGAACTGTTTTCAAGATTTGCAAATAACTTAAAGGTTATTGTTTGGATTCAGGTTTACAGTGAGCTTACACACAGCGTATAAAAACAGAAAATACTGTCCCAATCATAATATCATACCAGGCCATACAAAGGCAGAGAAAGTAGAATATCCTCCCTGGGGAAGGAAGCAAGAAGGAAGAAAGTACCCCTTCCAGAGAAGAGCTTCTGTCTCCCTCTCCACTGAGGGCAGTTGCTATTGCAAGGAAGGATCCTGGAAATCTGCTAACCATGGAAAGAGTCCAAATGTCCATTGACAGATGAATGGATAAAGAAGATGTGTTATGTATATACAATGAAGTATTACTCAGCAATCAAAAAGAATGAAATCTTGCCATCTGCAACAACACGGATAGAACTAGAGGGTATTATGCTAAGTGAAATTAGCCAGAGAAAGAAAATATCATATGATTTCACTCGTATGTGGAATTTAAGATACAAAACAGATGAACATAGGGAAGGGAAGCAAAAAGAAGATAAAAACAGAGAGGGGGACAAAACGTAAGACTCAAATACAGAGAACAAACTGAGGGTTGTTGGGGGGATAGTGGGTGGAGGGATGGTCTAAATGGGCAAAGGGCATTAAGGAGGATACTTGTTGGGATGAGTACTGTGTGTTATATGTAGGGGATAAATCACTGGATTCTACTCCTGAAATCATTATTGCACTATATGCTAACAAACTTGGATATAAATTTAAAAAATAAAAGATGAAAAAAAAAAAAGAGTTACTGTAGGGGTGGCTGGATGGCTCAGTCAGTTAAATGTCCAACCCCTGGTTTCAGCTCAGGTCATGATCTCCTGGTTCATGAGTTTGAGCCTCACATTGGGCTCTGCACTGACAGCTTGGAGCCTGATTGGGATTCTCTCTCTCCCTCTCTGCTGCTCCCTCACTCTCTCTTTCTCAAAATAAATAAATAAAAACACTTTAAAAAGTAAACAAATAAATAAAATGAGTATTATATAAAATTCGTACCACATATCTGTGAAGGTAGATCTCTATGTCCTTTCTTCCCCACTTTTGACCTCTAATTAACCCAAGACAGACCCTTAAAGAATAATTTAATCAAACCCTTGCAAAAAGGTCGTTTTCCAACTTCTATTTTGTCATTATGTAGCTAGAGGTATGCTGAAAAAGAAATACTCAGTAAATGGTCATCTACCTATATTTCTAACAGACTCAAATCTGCACAATTCAAAACTTGGGACCAGAGTGGGATTAAATGAAATACTCTATGTATAATATGAATTATACATTTGGAGAATAATTTGAATTCACAAATTTGATAATAAGAAAATATTTTTCTTCTTTCTGAAAGGTTTAGTCTGTCTTGGAGGGGTTCATGTGGGTCATTTTGTTTTTTGGGAGGAAGGAGCGGATTCAACAGTTATTTGTGAGACAAGGGAAAGAATAAAGAGAAGACTACAACTCACACTAGTGGAAACCTTAAAGAGGACCAGTCTCAAGACTGACCTGATCAGTTCTTCAGGGTCCTGGGGTACTAAGGTATCTGATGCAGCCATTATCACTCCCAAAGTGCCCTAGGGACTTAGAGAGCACCAACATCCACCAAAGACTGTCCTGCATGAGTCCTACCAGATTTTATTCTGAACGGATCCATTCAGATTTGGCCAATGATACTGCTGAGTAGGAAAGTGTAAATCTTGAGGGGAATGTCAACTCTCATGATTAAAGACAGAATTACCTAAAAACTATATGCAGAGTGATTGTGGGTTCATGAATGTATACTATCCCCAAACTCATAGAGTTGCATACACTAAATATGCACTTTAAATATATATATATATATATATATATATATATATATATATATATATAGTAGAAATAATTCCAAATACATCACAAATCACACACCCAAAAAAGTACATGGAACACCATGGGCAGACTTAGAAGGTAATGCTCCTGCAAAGAGGGGAAAAGGGTTGATGACAAACTCTAAGGTAACTAGTCCATGACAGATTCAATTTTGTACATGCTTTTTTCCTTTGGACATGAAGAAAAGTCACATTCAGAAAGGTTTTTTTTTCTCATCCTACCCTATAATTTCCATTCATCACCCAAACTCATCAGTAAAATCTAACATGCCTCCAAAGTCTTCTGTGTGGTATACAGAGAACAAAGGGGCAGGGCAGTAAAGGAAACTATGATTTGCCACACATCTCATGATGTGGTACCTTTTGGTATGCATAGGAATAGGGCTGCTACTGCTCTAGAAAATTGGGTTAAGAGGCAAAATTTGGCTTGTAATAGAAGTGGAGATGGCAAGAAGGAGAACATGATTTGGAGAATATTTGCTGGACAGAAACCTGAGAATAGATATAAAACACTCTCCTTTTTGACCCTCATATACCAGCATAAGAGGACATTTAAGGAGAAGCAAAAACTGGCACCTGAATTATAGCAGTTATATTGAATGATCTAGATTGGTGAGTTCTTACTCACCAAGGTACTGGTGATCACAATTAAGTGGTTTGGGTTAAAGGAACTGACTCTAGGCTCAGAGGATCTTTGGTTTCCCTCAAGCTGTTCTGTTAAGATTTTTCTGAGATATTTTAATCCTTCTTTGAGACCCTTTGCAGATTGGTCTTTGCTTATTAGCCCTGGAAGTGACTGTGTAATATTCTGTTTTCCTCCCACTGGAGTGACCTGATTCATTATCACATGTGCTCTCTTGAGTAATTACCTTCTCTAGGCAGAATTAGCACTCTTTGATCTGACCCCTTTGTTCTCTTGTTTGTTGTGACAATGGGAGACATTTCAAAGGTTCTCTGGCTAAAAGAGACTATTCCTGCCTGGAAATGAGTCCAAATGAAATAAAATGAGTCCAAAATGAAAATACATCTAACACTTGCATAGTGCCATTAAATGTCCTTCAGTAGTGGGAACTGTGGTCACCACTTAGGCACTCACTCCAAGACTCAGGCACTCACTCCCTTAACTCCTGGCAGTGCTGTCTGCTCACAGCTGAGAACCTCCCAGGGAACTGGCCTCAGCTGAGGAGGCTGCCTTGACTATGTTCATGTTTGTCTCCCCACCCCAGATCAACCTGCTTCAAAACAGATACAAAGGCTTGGCCCCCTTGCCTTAATTGGGACAATTTTGAAGGCCATCCAGTTCCAGAACTCCTGTAGGATGGGCTAAAATCATGGCAGATCAATTTCTTGCTCTCCCTTCCTTTTTTATAAAACTTCTACATGCGACCATTCAGCTCTGAGTTGTCCCAGGGAACCCAACCTAAAGACTAATACTACTAAGGTTTAATGATCACTCCATTTTCAATATCTCACGGGTTAGATAGATCTCTTGAAATTCATTAGACCTATTGAAATGTGGAAACAGAAATTAATAATTGAGGGCAGATTCTGCCATTAGGAAAGAAATACATAATTCATAATTAAATATTCATTCAAATTATTGGTCATTTTGCATTTAGTAATTTGTATTTACCGACATTTAGCTCTTTTAATAATGAGTTTATAGGAAATATGAATTAGATGAGAAAATCTCACTGACTCGTTTTATTCAGTTCTGAATATTTCATTTGTCCTAATTTTAGTGCAAAGCATTTCTATATAATTCAAAAAAGCTTGTGCATAACTTACCTTTGTTTTTAGTTTCAAAGCTTTAGCTTCACTGTTAAATATGAAGAATTTTTTTTTTTATCTCAAGAGACACTTCAAGTGTACTTCTGATTTTGTCTGTTCAGCATCCCTTCCTATGGAGAAATTCCCCATCCCTACAACTTATGGTCCTGATGGGGTGTTAGTCATGATGCTGCTCTAGCCCAAGGCATGAGCAGTGATCTGGACTGTGCAATAAGAGTACTCTATCTCCTTAGCAGAGTGAGTTTATGAACTAAATAAGGCAAAAGAGAATCTTCCCTGGGATTGATATACACATGATAGAAAAGAAAAGGATGTAGCCATGGACCTTCCTGAGCCACTTTTTCCTCCACATGCCAAGATTTTGCCAACAAAATGAAGCCAAAGCCCAGGGAGAACCAAAGCTGAAAGATGATATCATTCAAGCCCCTGGTTACAGAGGGGAGGGTGGAGGGGTCCAGCCTGTCTTTTGCACTTCCCAATTATATAAGCCAATAAATTCTATTTTACTTGACAAGTGAGTTGGGTTTTTGTCACTTCAAAAGCCACCTAACACAAAGGGTTTTTTTTAATGTTTATTTATTTACTTTTGAGAAAGAAAGAGAGAGAGAGAGAGAGAGAGAGAGAGAACAAGCAGGGAAGGCACAGAGAGAGAGAAAGAGACAGACGGACAGACAGAATCCAAAGCAGGCTCACAGTGCTCAAACCCACAAACCATGAGATCATGACCTGAGCCGAAGTCACTCAATGGATTGAGCCACCCAGGCGCCCCATACATCACCAACTTTACACTCACAATCATCCCTCTGAGGACTCAATTTCCAGAACCTTTTTTCTAAGAACAAAGGCAAGGGCCACTGCATTCCATACTCAACTAGACTTTCCCAGTCTTTTTTCCACCCTCCTCTAGCTATTTTCCTTATGCAGCCATAACACCTGATATTTTTAGTCAGCCGGTGCTTACATTTATTCATAAAGCATTACTTTACCATTTTGCAGCAAAAATCATTTCCCATATTTGAGCACAGACCAGTTTCTGTTCAAGAGACTTAAGTCCTGGTGTGCTACATTTTCTTAGTAATTTGTCTGTGTGCAAATGAGCTTTTGGAGTGTGAAACTGCAACCAAAGCGCCGTGGTTTCCCTGATGGCAATTTTTCCCAACTGCTGACATATTGCTTAGCAAAAAATAGCCTCTGTAGTGCTAAATTTGCAAACCTCAATCTGTTGAGGCAGCAAATATAACATGCTTCATTACAATAGTGAAGGGAAGTCAGTCATAGGACAATTAATTATGGAAACCTGCCACTCAAGTGCCTAATACATAAGCATCACAAAGACTCTGTGGTGCTGGCTTTTTAAACCATTTTAAATCTGTTCAAGAATCATAGTGACAAGATTAGCTCATCAAACAAGTGATTTTTGCAGCTCTAGGGTAAAATTATTCTACAAATGAAAAGTCCATGACTTGGGTTATAAAGTGAGTTTAAGTTGATGTTCAACACATCTGTTAACTGCTGACATTTTCATAGCTGCTCAAGAAGCATGAATATGGAGGCTCAAATAGAAGCACAAGCAGAACACACAGAGTAGACATCTCTTTGGTAGTCACAGGGGAGGCTATGGAGCTTATATAAAGCATGATTTGTACCCTATTTGCATAAGCAATTCTCCATTACAGAATCACAGGATGTTAGAATCAGGAAGCACATAACAGATCATCTAGTATAATTCCTTGAAACTGAGACTCAGGGAGGTATAATGCTTCACCTAAGATTTCACAGTTAGTGAATGACACAGCCAGGAGCGAGCAGATCCATTTCCTTACAATTTGTCAGGAGCCACCTTACTACCTCCCTTCCGTAAGCTGTTTCTGCAGCATAAATCACTGGTTTGCTCCAGCCTCTAGCTGTGATTTGGTGGCAAAAGCATTGGACATTGGGTGAGAGAGCCTAGATGTAAGTCCTGGCCTTGACACTCCAGATTTACGCTCTTGCTCAAATCACGTAACGTTCCTGAGCTTCATTCTCTGCATCTTCGTCTTTTCCTCTTACAGGGCTGTTATTAGAATTAAATAAAATAACACATAAAGGTATACATAGTTCTGGTGAACTATAAACCACTTAGCAAATATGAGGTATAATCTATAACCAAATTACAACTGTGGTTAAAAGAAAAAAGTCGTCATAGTAATCATCAATAGCTGTTCAGTCACTGTTCCTGGCATAGCATTGAGCTAATTTTTCCACAAGGAAATTTCCAAGACAGTGAATCCCTATGTACAAGCAGCTGATATTCCAAAGAACAAAGGAGCAAATGAGTTTATGTTCTTCGGGTTACGCAAGTCAGAGTATTTTGCCCATTAAACAAAGATATAATGAATCTGGGAGACTGTCACTTAGGAGGCCTTTGGCTGTGAGGACCAGGAAGCCCTGACTCAGAGTATCCAAAAAAATAAAGGTAGGACAACTTCAGCTATAGTTTCTCAGGGCCCCAGTTCAGCTTCTTAGCAATTCTCTTGGGTCTGCCCTTCTTCATATGTTGCTTCTTCCTCAGCTGGTAGCAAGATGACTATAACTTTTCTGAGTATCACATCCCAACAGGATAAAGTTGTTGAAAAGGTCTACATCTTTAGTGTCTCCTACTTAAAAGCAGAGAAGCTTTTCCAGAAGCCTCCAGTAGGCCTATATCTCTTTAGCTTTGAAATGGATAACACAGAACTACTATGAATGGCTTAGGATAATTAGAATGCATTTGCCTAAGTGGCAGATGAAGCCAACTTTTCTTTGGGCTTAAGTTGTATGGTGAAGAGTTGGATACTTCAGCAAAATCAGGAAGAAGAGATGGGAGATTCTGGTGCCATACCTTCCTCATTGTTCTGTGTCTTTGTCATTAGTCATGCCTCCTAGGCAGCAATTATCAATAAAGGTGGTGGCCCTGGCAGAAGCACAGCTTGTCAATTATTAAACACTGGGGAGTCCCTAGAAACTAAATCAGCTGGAGTTTGGTCAGTATTTTGTTTCTCTGTTGTATGTTACCTTGCTGGGTGGCATTAGGAGAACCATGCTGAAAACATAAAAGCAAGGTGTAAATAATTATAAGTTTAATGGAGAAAACAGATTTTCAGAAATCTAGAAAGAAGAGCAGCATCAGTTTGGAAATTGTGGAAACTTATTATCTGAGGTAGAGAAAATGGCATCAGATGGATCCAAGAATGACATAGGAAATGTGTTTGAACACATGAGGGAGGTCAAGCAAAAAGTGAAAAATCAAAGAGCAAGGTTGTCATGAGAGTCCAAATGGAGAAAGACATTCACATTCAAAACAAGCTTGAGAAAACTGAAAAAGCAGGGGCACCTGGGTCCTGGGTGGCTCAGTCAGTTAAGCGTTGGACTCTTGATTTCGGCTCAGGTAATGATCTTGGGGTTTGTGAGTTAGAGCCCAGAGTCAGGCTCTGTGCTGGCAGCATGGAGCATGCTTGGGATTCTCTATCTTCCTCGCTCTCTGCCCCTCTCCCTCTTGTGCTCTCTCTCAAAATAAATACACTGAAAGAAAGAAAGAAAGAAAGAAAGAAAGAAAGAAAGAAAGAAAGAAAGAAAGCTAGCTGTAAAAGCAAAAAGAAAACCACTGGAGAGCCAGCTCTGGCTCTTGGGCTGCCAATCTTTGACTATTGGTTGAGAGGACTCAACCAATTAGATTGAAGATGTCTAATTTCTAATATTCAAATGTAGAAACATTTGCAGAAGCCTAAAGTTTGGTAATTTTTTTTTCTAAAACATTTCCATCCTTTATTTTTTTTATTTAAATTTTTCATATATCCAATTCTTTTCTAAAAAAAAAATTCTATTTGGTTCTATTCCATTTGTATGGATTTCACATATCATATCAACTGTAAAGAGTTTATCTAAATTATTATCCCACACAACTTTATGTTTTGAAGACTCATTCTCAATATAAGTAAAATAGCCCATATTCCTCAGCAGTAAGATTCTTAAATAACCAGGCAATTCAATCATCCTGTCCATTTCTACTCAAGTGGCACTGAATTGAGCAGGAATTTAATGTACTTTTGTTCTATCCAGTGAATCAAAGATGGCTACTTTCCACCTCTCTTTTAAGCATTCTTAGCTCTATGAGCCAAAAGTATTCAAAGAGAGTGGATGTTTCCTACACGATTTTATACAGGGTTTTGTTTTACAACCATAGTGCTAATAGTCACCCTGCAGCTCAGCTTTGCAATCTTATTTCTTCTCATACTATTCTTCACCCCAAATTGAATTACCATAAAAGACAACTGCAGTCACTTTCTCAACCATGTCAGGAGACCAGGGAGATGACTGCATAAATGTCAAAATAAGTCAGCGTTCATAAATGCATTGAGACAGGGCAAACGTACCTGAATCTATTTTTGGCTGGCGAAAACTCTTACCATTTTTGGTGGTGTGAACAGTCACGCGCCTGCAATCTCAGCTCAATGCAAACGCCGGCAGTAGCTTTGATTTGTTTCTATGGTTTCAAATCACTGCAGATGACACTCGTGATGCAGCTTACAGTAATGTCTCCTGCTAAAACTCAGGTTGTGACACCCTCCTTCTCCAGCTCCCTTTAAGAAATACTGCCACAAAACCAGCAATTCTGATTTCTGAGTTGTTTTTGTTTTTTTTTTTTAAATCACTACTTTAAGTGCTTGATATTTCGTTAATTATGGTCTACAGAGAAAAAGAGTTTGGGTTGAGTTAATGAAATATCTAAGTGCTAAACAGGAAAAATGTGAGTTTTGAATTTCAAGAATAAAGCACTAAGACTCCTTTTATGTTACCTGGCTGATTCTCCTGACTCAATAATCATCATTGATATTTAATGAGACCTCAATGCACCTGCTCCAATCTTTCATTTGGTTAGTATTTTGTTATGTAACTATTCACTTTGGTCAGTTGAAAACATTTAAATGGAACATTATCAGATAAGTCAAATACATAAGGGTATCTCTAAGAAATTTAACAAGCCAGCGGCACCTGGGTGGCTCAGCTGGCAAAGCATCCAACTTCAGCTCAGGTCATGATCTCACAGTTCATGAGTTCGAGCCCTGACTGGGGCTCTGTGCTGACAGTTCAGAGCCTGGAGTCTGCTTTGAATTCTGTGTCTTCTTCTCTCTGCCCTCCCCCTGCTCTCTCTCTCTCTCTCTCTCTCTCTCTCTCTCTCTCTCTCTCTCTCTCAAAAATAAATTAACATTAAAAAATTTTTTAACAAATTTAAGAAGTTGCAATCAAAGTTAGATGTATTCATTATGATGAGGGTAGCAAGAAGAAAAAAGAATTTATTATGATGAGAATAAGAAGAAAAAATTTGGGGGGGATTCTAGACCCACAACCTCCTGCCGTAATCAATTTGTGAGAGACATTTGCAGAATGGATACTCTACAAATATATATACTTTATTCTATAGGGCTTAGACTAAAAATTCCTATGAGACTCTCACTCTTAATGCAATGGGTTGAATAGTGTCCCCAAAAACTTCATGTCTGCTCAGAACCTTGGAAGTTCATTCTATTTGGAAATAAAGTCTTTGCAGAGATAATTAGTTAGGATGAGGTCATACTGAAGCATGGTGTTGGGGACCTATATCCAATCACTGTGGTCTTATAAGAAAAGAACAGACACATGAGCAGAAGAAAAGAACAGAGCAACACATGAGGAAGAAGTCTATGTGACAACAGAGGCAGATATTGGAGTTATGTAGCTATATGCCAAAGAACACTGAGGATTACCAGAAACCACCAATAGCTGGGACAGAGGCATGAAACAGATTCTCCCTCAGAGCCTCCAGAAGACATCAACCTTGATAACCCCGTGATTTCAGACCTCTGGCGTCCAAAACTATGAGAAAAGAAATTCCTATTTTTTTAAGTCACCCAGTTTGTTGTACTTTGGTTACAATAGCCCTAGGAAATTAATACACCTTGTAGGGGGGGCTGAGCCGTATATGCCATAAGAAGTCCCTTTGCCCATTTTCCTAAGTCCTAGACTAAAAGTTGCCCCATAGCTCCTTTCTTTAAGCCTACATCCCACTGTTAGCCATCAAAGTCTTCTACCTTCCACAGAAGAATGACCAACTCAAAGAAAAGAGAGTTTTTTCTTAAAGTCTTGAGCATACGCAACCTAATAGTCCATCCATACCTCCATTCCCACTAGATTCCACCTTGACCCTGATAGACAGCTAGAGAATCCCTTCCAAGTCAGAGGCTCCACCCATACCAAGGCCTTCTTATGATATCACCTAAAGGGGAATTTATTTTTTTTTTTAACATTTATTCATCTTTGAGAGACAGAGAGAGACAGAGCATGAACGGGGAAGGGGCAGAGAGAGAGGGAGACACAGAATCTGAACCAGGCTCCAGGCTCCGAGCTGTCAGCACAGAGCCCAAGGCAGGGCTTGAACTCATGAACTGCAAGATCATGACCTGAGCCAAAGTCGGACACTCAACTGAGCCACCCAGGCACCCCAGCTAAAGGGGAATTTAAAGAAAGGAATTTAAAGAGCAGTCCAAGTTAAAGAAAGGGTTCTTATCTCTTTGGGTTTTTTTAATTTTATTTTTTAAAGGTATAATTGACATATAACATTGTATTGACTTCAGGTGTACAAAAATTGATTTGATATTTGTATATGTTGCAAAGTGATCACCACAATAAATCTAGTTCCTATCTGTCCCCATACAGAGCTAACCTTTAAGATTTACTCTCTTGGGGTGCCTGGGTGGTTCAGTTGGTGAAGTGTCCAACTCTTGATTTTGGCTCAGGTCACGATTGCATGGTTCGTGAGATCCAGCCCTGTGCTGGACTCTGAATGACAGTGCAAAACCTGCTTGGGATTCTCTCCCTCTCTCTGTCTCTGCCTCTCCTCAGCTCTCTCTTTCTCAAAAATAAATAAACTTAAAAAATATTTACTCTCCTGACAACTGTCAAGTATGTACTACAATATTACAGACTATAGTCACCATACTGTATATTATATCCCATGACTTATTTACTCTATAACCAGAAGCTTATACCTCTTGATCCCCTTTACCATTTCACCCATGCCCCAGCCTCCCTCCCCTCTAGCATTTGCCATGCTCTTCTCTACGAGTTTTGTTTTGTTTTGCTTTTTTTCATCTTTGTTTCTAGATTCCACATATAAGTGAAGTCATACAGTATTTGTCTTTCTCTATCTGACTTATTTTGCTTACCATAATACCTTCAAAGTCCATCCATGTTGTCACAGATAGCAAGATTTCATTATTTTCTATGGCTGAATATTACCACATCTTCTTTATCCATTTATCCATCAATGGATATTTAGGCTGTTTCCATGCCTTGGCTATTGTAAGTAATGCTGCAATTAACATAAGGGTACATATACCTTGCCAAATTAGTGTTTTCATTTTCTTTGTATAAATACCCAGAAGTGGAATTTCTGGATCATATGGTAGCTCTATTTTTAATGTTTTGAGGAACCTTCATACACTGTTCCCCAGTGGCTGTACCACTTTACATTCCCACCAACAATAGGCCATTGTCCTCTTTTCTCCACATCCTCACCAATACGTATTTCTCGTCTTTTTGATAATAGCCATTCTAACACGTGTGAGGGAACATCACATTGTGTTTTAATCTGCATTTCCCTAATGATAAGTGATGCTGAGCATCTTGCCATGTGACTATTGGCCATCTGTATTCTTTGGGAAAATGTCTATTCAGCTCCTCTGCCTATTTGTTAATTGAATTATTTGGTTTGTTTGTTGCTTGCTTTGTCTGCTGCTATTGAGTTATGTGAGTTCTTTACATTTTGGATATTAACCACTGAGGTTAGGTCATCAGTTAACTTGAAGAGAACGGTTTCCATGCAGTAATGGCAAGTATCTGTTGCCATGGTTTTAAGGGAAAAGGAAAAGAGAGAAATTGATGACAGTCAGTACAGGCAGTGCTTTTAAGGAAGTTTGCTGCAGAAGGGAGAAAAGAAGCTGAGTGTTAGTTATTGAGGAAACAGAGTCAAGATACTTTTTTTTATAAGCTAATTGAAATAATCTGGTTAAAAAAATGGAAAAAAAAATGATGTAGGAGAAAGAGGAGAGAATTTCTGGAATGCTGTCCTTGAGTAGACAAGAGGGGATAGTATCTAAAGACAAGTAAAGAAGCCAGCTTTAGATTGGAATATGGGGAGTTCATCTGCAGGAACAGGTAAGAAGGCAGACAGAAGTGTTAATGCTTTTAAGTAGATGTGGTGGTGGAAGTCTATGAAAATTTTCTTCTGATTGGTTCCATTTCTCAGTAAAGGATGAAGTATGACCGTCAGCTGAGCACAGGAGGGATGATGAGGTTTAAGTAAAATGAAGAAAGCTCCCATATAATCAGAGAGATGAAGTAGCCTAGGAATGTATAGAATGTTTACCTGATAGAATTAAGGGCCCACTTGAGGTTCATGATCAGAATTTCAAGAAAGCCGAGGTAACTTGGTTTAGTGTTTTTTTCTTCAGTGGATCAGATGCAGGTTCAGAAAAATAGTGATTTGGACTTAACCAGAATGTAGTTTTGCCAAAAAAAAAAAAAAAAAAAATAGCACAAAGAGAAGGGAAAAAGAATGAAGGATGTATGCAAGAGAGGGCATGTAATAACTGACCATTAAACTTAGGCTGGGAAAGGAGAGAATAAAGATATCAAAAAAAAAAAAAGGAAAATTGGAAATGTTATGGAATTGATGGAAATGAAGACTCCAGTGGAGTCAAAAGATTGCTGGAATTAAAATGCTGGAAGGAGTGAGATAAGGAAGATAAGAGGTGGTGTTCAGAAAGAGGGACATGAAATTCAGGTTAAAGACATGTAATTATTGGTGATAAAAAAAAAAATCAAGGGTATGATTACAGCATTGAGTGGCTTGAAGGCAAGAATAGAGAACACCACTGAAGGGAAAGACTTCAAAGCACTGAGTGACCAGGCTGCTGTACATTGAAACCATCAAGAATTGAGACAAGAGTTGTGTAGGAGTAAATAACATGATTCAGGAGTTAAAATTACAAAAAAGTGAGGGGTGTTGACAGCAACGAGTCATATAATTTGATGACATGAAATTCAAAAAGATCAAGTTTCAAGGAGGAAAGAGGGAGAATGAAAAGAGTCAATGATGAACAAGGAAGATAAGACCTACTCAATCTCCAGAGCAAGTGGAAGCAAGAAATAACCACCACTGTTCAGCACTGGAGAAAGTCACATTTTCATTAGAGAAAGAACTTGCAAGAAATGTTGAAAATCCAGATTGAGAACACAAATGACATAAATCACACTGTGGGCACTATGGGTTTCTGAAGTTGGGGAGGGTGGCAAAAGGACACATAGAATCTAAAGATGATTACAGCGAGGAGGATAGGGAAGCAGGAGTATGTGGAGCTTTATGGTTCATAAATAGGTATAAAGAGCATCGTGAGCACAATGCTTTATTTGCCCATTCTTTTCCAGATCCACATTTGCACAGTCTTTATCAGTTCTCTATATCACAGCAAGTGTGATCTTATACAAATGTTAATTTGACCATATCATTCCCTTTCTTAAATCTCTTTAATGGTATCTACTAATTTTAGTATAAAGACTAAACTCCTTATTGTAATTCACAAAAATATGCACAAGCACTGTTAGCTCTCCAGACTCAACACATGCATTTGCTTTGTGCACTCCAGTCACGACATTGCCTTTTTAATATTCTAAAACACTCTAAACTCTTTCCTATCTCACAGACTTTGTACTTCCTTCTGCCTAGAATACTTCCCTTCCCACATAACCCCCAGGTTTGGTCTACTTAATTCCCACTTGTCCTTCAGATTTCAGATCGAACTCTCACCCAGGTAGGTCAAGCTCCCCTGTTTGATGATCTCACAGAACTCTTTGCTTTCATAGCACTTATAATAGTTTACAATTATGTATTTGTGATTATCTGGTTCATGTCTGTCAACCTCACTAGATAAATCCCATAAGGACAAAGATAATATCTGTTGTTTTTACCATTACATGCCTAGAACCTCATTAACCTGATGCTTAGTGCATGTTCAATCAATATTTATTAAATGACTTGATCCAGAAGACCTTGTCTCTAGGGACACCTGGGTGGCTCAGTTGGTTAAGCGCCAACTTCGGCTCAGGTCATGATCTCACAGTTCGTGGGTTTGAGCCCTGCATCGGGCTCTGTGCTGACAGCATGGAGCCTGGAGCCTGCTTCAGATTCTGTGCCTCCCTCTCTCCCTGCCCCTCCCCCACTCACGTTCTGTGTGTGTCTCTCTCTCTCAAAAATAAACATTAAATTTTTTTTTTTGAAAAAGATATTGTCTCCAGCAGTACAATGACACGAATATCATTAGCCTTAAGCCATCCATGTCAATGTTCCTCCTTCCTATTGATGGAGAAATCAATAGATTTCTGTTTCTATTAGCTCCACTAATAATTAAGGAACATGGAATCACAAAGTATGCCATTACTACAGATATAAAACATGTTATTTTTATATTTTTATTTGAAACTAATAAAGCTTGATAGTTTTTTATTTGAAAATAATAAAGCTTGATAGTTTTTACATACAGAAATGAAAAGAGAGGGAACTTCTTTGTCTACTAATGCTGTCCTGGGAGTGGCCTAGATCTCCTGCTCACAGTAACTTTAAAGCTAATTAACTAATTTTTAAAAAATGGATGAAATGAACAAAGTACCAACAAAATAGTAAGGAATTACCAGACCAAAAGAAAAAAGAAAAGAACAGTTTAAAAGAGAAGAAAACATGGGGCGCCTGGGTGGCGCAGTCGGTTAAGCTTCTGACTTTAGCCAGGTCACGATCTCGCGGTCCGTGAGTTCGAGCCCCGCGTCGGGCTCTGGGCTGATGGCTCAGAGCCTGGAGCCTGTTTCCGTTTCTGTGTCTCCCTCTCTCTCTGCCCCTCGCCCGTTCATACTCTGTCTCTCTCTGTCCCAAAAATAAATAAACGTTGAAAAAAAAAATTAAAAAAAAAAAAAAAGAGAAGAAAACAGAGGAGCCAAGATGGTGGAACAGCATGAAAGTTTTTTTGTGTGTCTCGCATCCATGAAATACAGCCAGATCAACTCTAAACCATCCTGCACACCTAGAAAGCTGATCTGAGGATTAACACAACAATCTGCACACATCTGAACCACAGAACTCAGCAGGTACGCGGCACTGAGGGGTGAACTGGGGGAGAGAGAAGCCACGAAGGGCAGAGAGCTGTTTTTGCATCCAGAGAGGATGGAGATGGGGGTGGGGGGAGAATACGGGAAAATCACCCTTCCCTTGGCCAAAAGCAGCTGGAGAGAAAGTGGAAAAGTGGAAACAGCCGCAGGGACTGAACTAAAAAGGGAAAAAGGAGAAAGGAGATGGCTTAAATTCCATTAAGACTCTATAAACAGAGGGGAAAGCAGAGTCTGAAACTCTACAGCTCCATACCTGGTGGTGCTCTGGTGGGAAGGGCAAATCCCCAGGAGTAGAGTGAAGTCCGGGGCTTCAAGCCACATGAGGAAAAGCGGTTCCCCTGCTGGGAGGACGTCTCATAGAGGCTGTGTGGCTCCCCCAAACGCCAAGGCGCCAGTGGACCCAGGAGAACAACCACATTCGCTGGCGCTGGAACAAGGTCATTGAGGGTGAAGCCTGGTGCCAGATGCGTGTTGTGATTTGCCATAATCCCTGAAACGCTGCTGCCACATGATTGTGTGAACTTTTTCTGGGGTGGACTGGCACCTGGCCGCAGTCTCTGGGCCTCAGCAGCAGCACTGTCCCGCGAATGTTCCTGGGTGCTGCTGGCAGCTGGCCATTGCTCGGTGAGACCCTCCCACAGAGAGGCAGAAAGGGTCAAAGCCGCAGTCCCACAGAAGTAAGGGGTCGGGGGAAAAACAGCCGCATCTGAGACGAAACTCAGGAGAGAGGTGCTGCCTGGGGCTTGGTCACGACAGTGTAAAAGCAGGGAGTGGACGGAAGCTGAAGGCAAAGGACAGGTGCGCAATTGCTGGTCGGGAAGAACAGAGGTTTGATACTAGAGACTGGTAGGTGGGCGACGCCATTTTCACCATTCCCGCGCATGCGCATACACACCCACAAGCACCGCAACAATCCACCCTAGTAAGCTAAGCAGCTCCATCTAGTGGAGAACGGAGCCATTACACCAAGCCCCGCCCAACTGGGCCCAACTCACTCTTCAGGAACCCAAGTCTCTCTGCCTGCTTAGTTTACAGACTATAAAGCGCTTCATAGTTTGGCTTCTAGGGGAAAACAAAGCAATTTCAATCATATTTCAGTCTGTTCGCTGGTCCATCTAATCAATTTTTTTCCTTTTATTTTTCTCTTTTTTATTTCTTTTCTTTTTCTTGAATACAGAAAGAGAAAAATATATATATTTTCAATTTTTATTAAAAATATTTTTCTTTCATTTTTTTCTATATTTTTTACTTCTGTGTAAATTTTTTCAAATTCTATTTTACTTTCATCTTTTCATTTTACTCTATTTCAGTGTATTCATTTCTTCAAATTTTCAAATGATTTCTTTTTTTTCTTTCCCCTTTTTTCTCTATCAAGCCCCTTTCAACACCCAGACCCAAACACGCCTAGTATCTAGCATCATTGATTTGATTGTGTGTGTGTGTGTGTGTGTTGTTTTAACTTTTGAATTTTAATTTTTTAAATTTTAATCGTCTTTAATTTTTTTTACCTCAATAATTCCTTTCTCCCTTTAAAATGACGAAACGAAAGAATTCACCCCAAAAGAAAGAGCAGGAAGAAATGACAGCCAGAGACTTAACTAACACAGATACAAGCAAGATATCTGAACCAGAATTTAGAATCACTTAAATAAGAATACTAGCTGGAGTCGAAAATAGATTAGAATCCTTTTCTGCGGAGATAAAAGAAGTAAAACCTAGCCAGAATGAAATAAAAAATGCTATAACAGCTGCAATCTCTAATGGATGCCACGGTGGCAAGGATGGATGAGGCAGAGCAGAGAATCAGCAATATAGAGGACAAACTTCTGGAGAATAATGAAGCAGAAAAAAAGGGGCAGACTAAGGCAAAAGAGCACGATTTAAAAATTAGAGAAATAAGTGACTCATTAAAAAGGAATAACATCAGAATCATAGGGGTCCCAGAAAATGAAAAGAAGAAAAAGGGGTAGAAGGGTTATGTGAGCAAATCATAGCAGAAAACCTTCCTAACCTCGGGGAAGACAAAGACATCAAAATCCAGGAAGCACAGAGGACTCCCATTAGATTCAACAAAAACCGACCAACAAGCCATATCATAGTCAAATTCACAAAATACTCAGGCAAGGAAAGTATCATGAAAGCAGCAAGGGAATAAAAGTCCTTAACCTACAAGGGAAGACAAATCAGGTTCACAGCAGACCTATCCACAGAAACTTGGCAGGCCAGAAAGGAGTGGCAGGATACACTCAATGTGCTGAATCAGAAAAATAGGCAACCAAGAATTCTTATCCAGCAAGGCTTTCATTCAAAATAGAAGGAGAGATTAAAAGTTTCCCAAACAAAAATTAAAGGAGTTCATGACCACTAAACCAGCTCTGCAAGAAATTTTAAGGGGGACTGAGGGCAGAAAAGATGAAAGAAAAGAAAGAAAGAAAAAAAGAGAAAGAAAGAAAGAAAGAAAGAAAGAAAGAAAGAAAGAAAGAAAGAAAGAAAGAAAGAAAGAAAGAAGAAAAGAAAAGAAAAGACAAGACAAGACAAGACAAGACTGAAAGCAACAAAGACTAGAAAGGACCAGAGAACACCACCAGAAACTCCAACTCTATAAGCATCATAATGGCAATAAATTCATATCTTTCAGTACTCACTCTAAATGTCAATGGACTCAATGGTCCAATCAAAAGACATAGGGTAACAGAATGGATAAGAAAACAAGATCCATCTATATGCTGCTTAAAAGTGACCCACTTTAGACCTAAAGATATCTTCAAATTGAAAGTGAGGGGATGGAGAACCATCTATCATGATAATGGTCAACAAAAGAAAGCTGGAGTAGCCATACTTATATCACACAATCTAGACTTTAAAATAAAGGCTGTAACAAGAGATGAAGAAGGGCATTATATCATAATTAAGGGGTCTATCCACCAAGAAGACCTAACAATTGTAAATATTTATGCTCCAAATGTGAGAGCACTCAAATATATAAATCAATTAATCACAAACATAAAGAAACTCGTTAATAATAGTACAATAATAGTAGGGGACTTCAACACCCCACTTACAACAATGGACTGATCATCTAATCAGAAAATCAACAAGGAAACAATGGCTTAACTGGACCAGATGGACTTAACAGATATATTCAGAACATTTCATCCTAAAGCAGCGGAATATACATTCTTCTCCAGTGCACATGGAACGTTCTCCAGAATAGACCACATACTGGGACACAAATCAGCCCTCAACAAGTACAACAAGATCGAGATCATACCATGCATATTTTCAGACCACAACACTATGACACTTGAAATCAACCACAAGAAAAAATTTGGAAAGGTAACAAATACTTGGAGACTAAAGAACATCCTACTAAAAAATGAATGGGCTAACCAAGAAGTTAAAGAGGAAATTAAAAAGTACATAGAAGCCAATGAAAATGGTACAACACAACCCAAAACTTCTGGGACGCAGCAAAGGCGGTCATAAGAGGGAAGTATATACCAATCCAGGCCTTTCTAAAGGAAGAAAGATCTCAGATACACAACCTAACCTTATGCCTTAAAGAGTTGGAAAAAGAACAGCAAATAAAACCCAAAACCAGAAGAAGACAGGAAATCATAAAGATTAGAGCAGAAATCAATGCTATCAAAAACAAAACAAAACAAAACAAAAAATCCAGTAGAACAGATCAATGAAACCAGAAGCTGGTTCTTTGAAAGAATTAAAAAAATTGATAAACCACTAGCCAGTTTGATCAAAAAGAAAAAGGAAAGGACCCAAATAAATAGAATTAAGAATGAAAGAGGAGAGATCACAACCAACACAACAGAAATAAAAACAATAAGAGAATATTATGAGCGATTATATGCCAATAAAATGGGCAATCTGGAAGAAATGGACAAATTCCTAGAAACATATACACTACCAAAACTGAAACAGGAAGAAATAGAAAATTTGAACAGATCCATAACCAGTAAAGAAATCGAATTTATAATCAAAAATCTCCCAAAAAACAAGAGTCCAGGGCCAGATGGCTTTCATGGGGAATTCTACCAAACATTTAAGGAAGAGTTAACACCTATTCTCTTGAAGCTGTTCCAAAAAATAGACATGGAAGGAAAACTTCCAAACTCTTTTTATGAAGCCAGCATTTGATTCCAAAACCAGACAGAGACCCCCACTAAAAAGGAGAACTATAGACCAATTTCCCTGATGAACAAGGATGCAAAAATCCTCAACAAGATATTAGCCAACCGGATCCAACAATACATTAAAAAAATTATTCACCATGACCGAGTGGGATTAATACCTGGGATGCAGGGCTGCTTCAATATCCACAAAACAATTAATGTGATTCATCACTTCAATAAAAGAAAGGACAAGAACCATATGATCCTCTCAATAGATGCAGAGAAAGCATTTGACAAAATACAACATCCTTTCTGGATAAGAACCCTCAAGAAGGATCATACTTCGAGATCATAAAAGCTATATACAGGGGTGCCTGGGTGGCTTAGTCGGTTAAGCTTCTGACTTCAGCTCAGGTCACGATCTCGTGGTCCGTGAGTTCGAGCCCCGTGTTGGGCTCTGGGCTGATGGCTCAGAGCCTGGAGCCTGCTTCTGATTCTGTGTCTCCCTCTCTCTCTGCCCCTCCCCCATTCATGCTCTGTCTCTCTGTCTCAAAAATAAATAAACATTAAAAAAAATTTTTTTTAATTAAAAAAAAAAGCCATATACAAAAAGACCCAACGCTAATATCATCTTCAATGGGGAAAAACTGACAGCTTTCCCCCTAAGGTCAGGAACAAGACAGGGATGTCCACTCTCACCACTGTTATTCAACATAGTATTGAAGTCTTAGCTTCAGCAATCAGACAATACAAAGAAATAAAAGGCATCTAGATCAGCCAGGAAGAAGTCAAACTTTCACTCTTTGCAGATGACATGATACTCTATATGGAAAACCCAAAAGATTCCACCAAAAAACTGCTAGAACTGATTCATGAATTCAGCAAAGTTGCAAGATATAAAATCAATGCACAGAAGTCAGTTGCATTCCTATACACCAATAATGAAGTAACAGAAAGGGAAATCAAGGAATCTATCCCATTTACAATTGCACCAAAAACCATAAAATACCTAGCAATAAATCTAACCAAAGAGCTGAAAAATCTATACACTGAAAACTATAGAAAGCTTATGAAAGAAATGGAAGACACAAAAAAATGGAAAAATATTCCATGCTCCTGAATAGGAAGAACAAATATTGTTAAAATGTCAATACTACCCAAAGCAATCTATATATTCAATGCTGTCCCTATCAAAATAACACCAGCATTCTTCACAGAGCTAGAATAATCCTAAAATTTGTATGGAACCAGAAAAGACCCCAAATAGCCAAAGCGATCTTGAAAAAGAAAACCAAAGCAGGAGGCATCACAATCCCAGACTTCAAGATATCCTTCAAAGCTGTAATCATCAAAAGAGTATGGTACTGGCACAAGAACAGACTCTCAGATCAATGGAACAGAACAGAGAACCCAGAAATGGGCCCAGAAACGTATGGCCAACTAATCTTTGACAAAGCAAGAAAGAATATTCAGTGGAACAAAGACAGTCTCTTCAGCAAGTGGTGCTGGGAAAACTGGACAGCAACATGCAGAAGAATGAACCTGGACCACTTTCTTACACCATACATAAAAATAAACTCAAAATGGATGAAAGACCTAAATGTAATATAGGAAGCCATCAAAATCCTTGAAGAGAGAGCAGGCAAAAACCTCTTTGACCTCAGCCACAGCAACTTCTTACTCAACATGTCTCTAGAGGCAAGGGAAACAAAAGCAAAAATGAACTATTGGGACCTTATCAAAATAAAAAGCTTCTGCACAGTGAAGGAAACAATCAGCAAAACTAAAAGGCAACCGACAGAATGGGAGAAGATATTTGCAAACAACATATCAGATAAAGGGTTAGTATCCAAAATCTATAAAGAATGTATCAAACTCAACACCCAGAAGACAAATAATCCAGTGAAGAAATGGGCAAAAGACATGAATAGCCACTTCTCCCAAGAAGACATCCAGATGGTGAAAAAAAACTCCAATAAATCTAGATTTTTGGCTCTCTCAAAAAAACAGAAATATTTGGCAATACTAGCCCTATTTTTACCTGGAAATAATCAGCTACAGCTGAGGAATAGCTGTTCCATTTAGATAGATGGAACACTCTAGAGTGGAGTACTCTCCTGTTTCCTAGAGTCTCTGCCACCCTGGCCAAGTGTCCCTTGCTATTTATCTATGTTCTTTCTTTCTCCCTCTTAAACTTGAGAGAAAAATAAAATACTTGTTCTATCTCTCAGATGAAGGAAAACAGTAAATTGGACAAAGAGTGGTCTATATGTTACGAAAAATGGAGGAAAGCACATAACTGGTGGAAATGGCGAGTATCACTTTGTGGTTAGTATGCCAATATCTGGTCAGCTTCACTCCTTTATATTACTCACCTAGCTAGGTAGGTGTTGTTAATGACCTCTCAGTTACAGTCACATCCAAGTGGTTTGGGAACAGTCTGTCACCTTCTAGGAACTTTCCCAATTCATACTCTGTTACGTGATGACTTTACAATTTAACTTTCAGAATACAATCTTCTCTACTTCCCAAGTTTCTGGGAAGGACCTCAGTAACCCCCGAATGCTAACAGAACTTAAAAGTTGTAATTGCTACTTATTCTATACCTTAAACTTTAACTGAAATTCAGCTAAGACCCCTATTCTATTTTCTCCTCATTTCCTCCTCCCAAAATAAGCTGTTACTGAATGTTAAAAAAGAAAAAAGTTGACAGGAATATTCATACTGTGACCACAAAATATACTCGTAAGTTGATATCTCAAGTGTAAGTCAATCCTCATAAATATTTGTCCAAACATTATTACTGCATATGGGGCAAAATAGACTTAAGATTGTTTTGTCTAACGCCCTGGCAACAGTTACTTACCATAATGTTGTCCCGGCTCTTTGAGGAAGTTATCACCAGTGAGATTTATAATCCTACAAGGCTAAATCCCAGCCTAAACCCACAAGAGCAAGACTATGTCATTTCACCCATGTATCCCCAACCCAGCATTAAACCTGACTGATTAATGAATGAACAGGCAGACACTGAAGCCTATTTTCAATCTTGCCTCTTCTACTATAACACTCTCATGTGGTGTTTATAGTAAGGCTTCTGTCCTGACATTTACTGATGCTAAAATATATCATTCCAAAGTTCTTAAATGGTAATTCTATCATAAGACCCCAGAATTGTCTACATTTATTTAAATATGTTTCCAGAAAGGAGTTGATTTTCCTTTTGTGAATAAAGATTGTGTATACAAATGATTAGATTTAAAATTGGAGATGCTGTGTCAGAGTACATAGTTTATACAGATGTTCCCCAACTAATCAATTCAACTTACAGGTTTTCAACTCTTCCATGGTGCAAAACCAATAAACATTCAGTAAATTTTGAATTTTCAGCTTTTCTTGGGCTGGTTAATACACAATACGATGATCTCTTATGATGCTGGGCTGCTCCCAGTCAGCCACGTGATCACGAGGGCTAGCCCAACTGTAGGCTAATAGAAGTGTTCTGAGCACATTCAGGGTAGGCTAAGCTATAATATTTAGTAGGTTAGGTGTATTAAATGCATTTTAGACTTACAATAATAGGTTTATCAGGACTTAACCCCACCATAAGCTGAGAAGATGTGTACTAGCTTACAATCTTCACACACCATCTTAGAGATTAAAATTAGCAAAAGAACTGCTTCAAGATAATAATACAAATTAGATGTGTGAGTTTGTAAGGTTGTCAGTGTGGGGAGGCAGAGAGGTCCCCAAAACATAGGGATAAAAGCTTAGGAAACTTTTTCTGAACACCATCTGTGTTTTAAAAGAAAGGCACATAAGCATGATTTCTTTTGTTTAGACTCAACCATGAGAGAGCGCAAGAAGGGCCAGAAGTGTTTGTGTCTAATCCAACAAAGCTTTAATAGAGCAGTATTTGTTTTAGGGGTTAGTCGTATAAACATATGTGAATTATGTTTGCTCTTTAAGTGCTACTTAAATATATAAGAAAGGATAAAGTACATTTCTGCAGATAATAGAACCTAGGCCAAGATCATACACCGGTTAATAGCATAGCAGGACTAGACCCAGGTCTCCCAAGTCCAAGTCTGGTAGTCTGCCCTCCAACATACCGCACCATTAGGTTACAACTGGAGAACAAACTGGTATGCAGAAAGTTCAGTGTTTCACCTGTGACACTGTTGCCAACTTCAAGAAAGTTCTTACACGGATAGTAGAGGCTAGAGTGACCAAGTCACTCATGGGACATATAATGAGGCTACTTAAGTTGACACACCATTGTTTTGTGTTTTTATTTATTTGAGTGTGAGAGAGACAGTGTGTGTGTGTGAGAGGAAGGGCAGAGAGAGGGAGGGAGAGAGGGAGAGAGAGGGAGAGAGAGAGAGAGAGAGAGAGAGAGAGAGAGAGAGAGAGAGAGAGAATCACACGCAGGCTCGGCACTGTCAGTGCAGAGCCCGATGTGGGGCTGGATGCCACAAACTGTGCGATCAGGACCGGAGTCAAAATCAAGAGTTGGACACTCAAATGACTGAGTCACCCAGGTGCCCCAACACACCTTTGTTTTTTATCGCAAGCGTTAATTCAAGTAGATTTTGGCCTAATATCTGAAAGAGTAACTGCATCACCCAAGGCATTCAGTATATTAGCAACACAACTACCCCAATAACGATCCTGTGTGCTCTAAATGAAACACTTCCCATCATTGTAAGGGTGCAGGTCATTCCAAATATGTAAGTTAATTATAAACTAGTTCAGGTGTGCAATATTAAGAAAGGTCGTATTGGCGATAGTACAATAGAAACGGATTCCTCACACACAGGTGTTAAACAAGTTATAGAAAATCATCCCTTTATTTAGAGACAGTTTAAAAAATTAAATTACGGAGGCTATCCAAATATCATGAAATAAAACTGAAATAAAATGAGTATAAACTGAAATTACAGCATTTTTTAAAAACATTTGTTGATATGAGAAGGGGAATAGGAAAATATCAACCAGAAAAGTGATCGTTAAAATTCTGTCATTGTGCCTGTAGCAACATACAGAAGGATGCAGTAACATTTTGACCAAGGGTGCGTGTGGTGTACGAGGCACATTTGGCTGGTGTGTTGTCTGGCAAAACATCTCATAGGTGGTCACAGCCAGTGTCTCTAAAAAATAAGTAATTTCCTTTGGACCAATTCTACAGTTAACCAACCTTCTGGTCTTAATTTGGTTTCCTTGGTAAATTTATCTACCAGGGAGAGAATGTATTGATAGGAGTGTCTGGTCCGCTTGGCAGTTATAATTGTAAAGTAAATTGGTAAAGTCTCTTTCAGGTGTACATTAGTCTACAAGTTTTATTAAGTTGTCTCAACTACCCAATGTCCTTATCACCTTCAGTGAGTGTACACTCAATGCCTCCAATCATAAGCTGAAAGGGCAGATCCTGGACTTTGGTAACTTCACTAAGAGACACACCCTGGGAGGCCCAACCTGGAGCCTGTTAGTCTCTAATCAAAATCGTAATTACCAGCCCACACAGAGCCCCTGGATCCCAGAGCTCATGATTACCACTTACCCTATGTATTCCTTAATAATTCAGCGAAGGTAATTACTGTCTCTTATAAAGCTTTTAATAAATTTTCACTGTATGATTCTGTCCATAATGCAACTTTCACCCCTAAGAATGCGGGGGGGTGGGGGGAGGTGGAGGAAGAAGAGAGCGAAGGAGGGAGGAGGAGGGGAAGGGAGAGAGAGGGAGGGAGGGAGGGAAGGAGGCAGGGAGGCAGGGTAGGGGAAAGGGGGATGATAGGGAGAGAGAGGAAGGGAGAGAAGGAAAGGAGGAGGGAAGGTAGGTAGGAAGAAAGGGAGGGAGGGAGAAAGGGCTCAGGAGCCAGTTAGTTGAGTTTGAATCCTACGTTTACTGCTTACAAGTTGTGTGAACTTGAATAAAATTACTTCCTGTTTTAGTGCTTTAGTGTCCTCATATGAAAAATGAGGGTAACAGGATCTACTTCATAGCTTATGAGAATTACACAATATGTAAAAATACTTAGAACAGTACCTGGCACATTGTGAATGGTTTTGCATTTTCTTTCTTTTTTTTTTTAATTTAATTTTTTTTTTTTTTACTTAAGTAGGCTCCACACCCAATGTGGGGCTTGAATTCATGACCCTGAGATTAAGAGTCATAAACTCAGGGCAACTGGGTGGCTTTGTCAGTTGAGCATCTGACTTTGGCTCAGGTCAAGATCTCACAGTTCATTGGTTTGAGCCCCATGGCAGGCTCTGTGCTCACAGCTCAGAACCTGGAGCCTGCTTTGGATTCTGTGTCTCCCCCTGACCCCGCTTGCGCTCTGTCTCTCTGGTTCTCAAAAATAAACATTAAGGGAAATTTAAAGAATCATGTTGTCTACCAAACGAGCCAGGCAGGTCCCCCCCGCCCCACCATTTTTTAAAGATTTGAGTTTTAAGTAATCTCTGCACTCAATGTGGGGCTCAAACTTACAACCCTGAGATCAAGAGTCACATGCTCCATTGACTGAGACAGCCAGGCACCTCTTGCATTTTATTTCTAATCAATTTTCTAATCCATTACGCTTTTGAATTTTGCTACTGAAACTGCAAATATCCTAAAATCAATAAAATCAAGTTCTTAACTGCAGAAAGTATAGCACACTGCCCACTGATTATGAAAACATTTCCACAAATATAAAAATAACCAATGAGGCTGTGCTTAAGTTTGAATGAGCACAGAAATTAACTGGGCATCTTGTTAAAATGCAGATTCTAATTCCATTCGCCTGGAATTCTGCATTTCCAACAAGTTCCCAGGTGATGCTGACATTGCTGGTCTAAGAACTACACTTTAAGTAGCCCAGTTATAGACGGTTTGACAATAAATAAATAAATAAATAATAAACAAATAAAATGAACAAAGTAAAATATTTAAAATGCTAGGCACTGGGTGTTATGTATAAGTGATCAATCACTAAATTCTACTCCTAAAACCATTACTACATTATATGTTTACTAACTTGGATTTAAATTAAAAAATAAAACAAAATGCCAGGGATGGAGCCAGAGAGTATTATACTAAGTGAAATGAATCAGCTAGGGAAAGACAAACACTATATGATTTCATTCATATGTGGAATTTAAGGGAAAGAAACAAATAAAAATAGAGGAAGGGAAAAAAAGAGGGAGGCAAACCATAAGAGGCTTGACTATAGAACTGAGGGTTGATAGTGGGGAGGTAGGCAGGGGATGGGTTAAACGGATGATGGGGATTAAGGAGGGCACTTGTGATGAGCACTGGGTGTTACATGTAAGTGATGAACCACTAAATTCTGCTCCTGAACTAATATTACACTATATGTTAATAACTGGAATTTAAATAAAAACTTGAAACTAAAAAAAAATAATAATTAAAAAAATAAAATGCTAGGAGAATGGCTACCAGTGGGGAGTACCCTGTACTCATCAGTATTATTATTGTTAGGAAGACATTATAGGTATGCCTCAGATTGTACAATAAATGTATTACTCAAATGTGTATGTACATATACATATACATATACTGCATTTATTTATGTTTTGTTCATGTTTAACTGCATTTTAGGGACATCTTATTAAAAGAAATTATAGCAATACTTTTGTCACAAGAATAATTGGCTAGTTTACTGATATGGTTTATTTACTTATTGTTTAGAATACAAAAGTAATATATTCTGGTAGGAAACATTTCAATCATCTCAGGACCCTATAAATTTAAAATGAAAAATTCCCCACTTCAACCTTCCACTTCCCTGGGCCAGTAACTGTTGAGAATCTGGTGTGATACTCTCAAAAATTTTTCTGTTCTTACATATACACATTTAAGGTTTTTCTTCAGAAAATGAAAATGGATTTATACTATACCACTATAGTGCAACTTCCATTTTCCTCAAAAATATATCAGACGTCCTTCCATATTAACACATAGAAATTTATCTCATTATCTTCAGTGATTTGCATAGTATTCCAACAACATACTATAACTTATCCTCCCATTCCTTTTTGCTATGCTTTTAGGTTGTCTCTAATTATTCGTATCAAGAATAATCCTATGATGAATTTTCTTACACGTCTGTATATAGTTTATAAATATATGTCTTTATATATAGTTTATATAGTTCTGCGAATACAAAGATAATATGGTTCTTGCAAGTGAAATTACTGTAAGGATATGTACCATCTAAAGTTTGAGAATTGCTGAACTGTTTTTTTTTAAATTTTTTTAAAGTTTTATTTATTTATTTTGAGAGGGACAGAGACAGCACTGCACTTGGGGAAGTGGCAGAAAGAGAGGGAGACAGAGAATCCCAAGCAGGCTCCATGCTGCCTACACAGAGCCTGATGCGGGGCTTAAACTCATGAAACTATGAGATATGACCTGAGCCAAAATCAAGAGTTGGATGCTTAACTGACTGAACCAGCCAGGCAACCAGTTAAACTGCTTTTCAAAAAGACTTCCACCAACTGGTTCATGAGCCTGCCTATTTATACCCACCCTGTAAAGTGGGAGTTTACAATCACTCTAACTTCTTGATAATCCAACAGGAAAAAGGCATCCCTTTAATATTTTGATTTGCATTTTCTTGATCACTTGATCACAAAAGATTTACCATCTTTTATATTGCCTCTAGCCATTTTAATGTTTTCTATGAATTGCCTGTTCATATCACTTGCCAAGTTTTCTCCTGAGTTACCTTTCCTTCCCTTTTTTTTGAGGGGGGGGGGTGGTGAAAGCTCTCTGTATATTAGGTATTAATTATATTTCTAATATATATCTTACATCTTGTTATGATGAAATTTTATTGTCTGGCTTTTAAGTTTTTGTGTATAGAAACTTCTATACAGTCAAGTATTTCTCTTCTGGATTTTATGTTTTATTTCTTGCTTAGGAGGCTTTTCTCTATCCCCAAATAAAATATTATCCCATATTTTTTCTAAAAACTTCAGTGTTTTAGTTTTCATGTTTACTTCTTTAACCATGGTATATATCAAATTGTTTTTAAAATACACTTGCAGGAGACTTTTCCCACTGGTTTTATGGCTTATGTAATATTATACTACAATGCTACAAGAAAGTGTCACATAAGTTTATTATGGGGAATATCTGGATAGCCTAAAAAAGCACATAGGCCAGTGGTCCTAGCCTTTTCTATATGCAATTTTTATTCAACCTATTTTCATATTGAAAATCAAATCAATCATCACAAATCAACTTTTATAAACCAGTTAACTATCACACATTAAAAATTAATATTCAAAATTATTGCATGTTCGTTGTATGAAATCCTCTTTCATAGTGCTGAGTCAGTACTACAGAGAAAATGCTCTTCATTTAGATCTCTGTTTAAATGTCATCTCTTCAAAGGCATTTTCCATGGCCATCCCATTAAACCTCAGCTCCCTCCATTCTTTTGAGCTGCTTTATTTACAGTTTTGGGGTGTTTTTTTTTTTTGTCTTTTTTTTATAGTTTTTTAGTTTTTACAGGTTTTTTTTTTTTTTTTTTTTTTTTTTTTTATAGTTCTTACTACTACCTGTAGTAGTAGGCTTGCCTATTACCTGTCTCACCACAAGGGCAGGGGCTTGATCTTGTTCGCCAATACATCTTCATTATCTAGAACAACTCAGATATATGTTGAATACATTATCAAAGAAAGTTCTCAAGACATTAATATAATCAAGTCAAAAATAAAAAGAAGTACTAGTATGCTAGAAGTGGTGAATCCGTCACCTATCAGCCACTGGATTTAGGCCAATTACCCACGAGCTAAGGAAAAGAACAAACTGAAGAACCTGCATGTTTGACTGATCTAGGAATTCATATCAGTTTAAAAACTAAATTCCTCCCCCCAAAATCAAACTATCCAGTTTGCCCATTTTATTTCTATGCTTTATCCCACACTACTGCAAGCCTGTTAAATATAGCATACCTGCATAATGGAATACTAAGCAGCTATTTTAAAAAGATGTAATACAAGCATTACTTTTCAACATGAAAGGTTTGTGGGGAGAAAAGCATGCGACGAAATATTTAATTGTAATCCTGCTTTCATAAAAATAAAGTATCTATTATTACACATGTGAGTGTAATAGTGCTGATTATCTCTGGGTAACAGGATTAGACTTGATTTTCACCATTTTTTTCTTCTTAACATTTTCTCATTTCTCCAAAATAAACATCTCACTTCAGTAAAAAGAAAAATTGTTACTGTATAAGAATGTAATAATGTGTGTTTTAGTGGATTTACCAGCCTCCTCCTAGAATGCCTTCCTACTCTGCAGAGCCTGGAGAGCTAAAAACTAATTTCCTAGATTCCCTTGCAGAAAGTTAAAAGTAAGGCAGAGGCCATCCGACCTGGTGCTTTACCTATTCTGAGTGGCATCCTTAGCCGCGGAGAGGTTGAATTTTTCTCCAGTTCCAGTGTCTAGTCACTCGGTGACAACACACAGCTGCACCACATTCCTCATTGCCGGACCACAGCTCCCACAGCACGTCCTATCATCAGCGACTCCAATTGTGAACCCCCTGGACTGCTGTGGATGCAGCAGTTCCCCTGATATGGGTGAGGAATAGATGTTTTGCTAGGAGTCCTTTCTGGAGACCCAAACTTGAGCCTGTTCCTCCATACCTTCCAATCACTTTATAAGAAACTAAGTAGTTTCAAAATTCCCAGTATACTCCCCATTCCTCTTCAAATAGCTGGAGTGGCCTGTTTCCTGCAAGTAAGTTGTGATACAAAAATGATAAACTGCATATCATCTGCTCTAAAAATAATTTATACTGAACTCTACTCCTGAAACACATATTGTACTGGCATGTTGGCTAAAATTTAAGTTAGAAAAATAAAAATAATTTATACGACATCAATCTATTTTGGAATACGGGGAGGACATGCAAGACTAACTCACAAAAACATGCACACATATGGGGAAAAAGGATCACACTAAAATGTCAATGTAAGCATCCCTGATGGTAGAACTATGGGTGATTTAAATTGTATTTTTGCTTATCTTTCTTGAATTTTTTTTAAAGGAAAAACCTTAAAAGTCATTGTTTTTCCTCAAAAGGCACAAAATCTTCTTGTAGAGAAGGAAAAAAAATGGAGTAATTTCTGAACGCATCTTGAAATGTTTTAGGCAACTAGGTTAACTAAAGTTATTAATCTGCATGTAACACCATATACACACTGAAGTATGGATCATGGTCTAAAGAGGGGAGCAAGTCCCAATGGTTCATGATCTCAGAACAAATATTTGTCTATTCTAGTGGCACAGTCAAGCTGACTGCTCTCTGCTAGAAAAAGGGCAGCTATCTTGGGAACTAAACATATGAGGTGAGACTACCCAGTACCGCAGCTGTTGGCAAGCTTTCTTTGTTTATAATAGCAAAAGTATATTGCTTACAGTTGGCTAGCTATTTTAAAAGGCACACAACAGAATGGAAGTGCTTTCACCTACTGAAGCATTAAATGAGATTTTAGAAAAGAAAGGGCAAAAGTGAAACGAACAAAGACTTTAAATACTTTTAAAAAAAAATTTTTCCACATTAAGTAACATTTATATATCTCTGGATTGCTCTTTATTTGTCCATTTTCTCTACTCACCAGCTTCATGACTTAAGACCCAGACAAAGGCAAGTCATATTTCTTTATTCACTGGCAGACATTACCATGAAGGATCAGATCACAAAGCATTTACAGTCATCAAAGAAGCAGATAAAATAAATCGTTCTTAAGCTATGGAAATTCCTATCAAAGAATTTTATTAGAATTAGATTAATAAGAAAATATCCTTATACCTATTAACACAGTTTTATAAAGCTATTTTTAAATATCATTTGATACTAGTCACTCTTGTTAAAAGCATCTTTCAATGACAAGTTTTTAATTCCTATAAACACTGATTTTGGATCTTTTATGGTTATTGTTTTCTGTGACCTAAGAAACCTATGGCTATCCTCAAGTCACAAAGATATATTCACCCATGTTTCCCCCTAAAAACCTTTGTATTTTAACTAGTACATGAAGGCCTATGATCCATCTCAAATTCATTTTTGTGAAGAATGGGGGAGGAGCGTCTTGGTTCATTTTTTTCCACATGGATGTTTAGCTGTTTTGGCCTCATCTATTGAAAAGACTTTCCTTGTCTGTCAGATTGGTTTGCTACCTTTGTCAAAAATCAAGTAACCATATAAATGTGGATTTGTTTATAGGCTCCCTCTTGTATTCCACTGATTTAACTGTTAATCCTTATGCTAGAATCACACTGTCTTGATTAATGGATACTACTGACTACAATATTCCTTGTATTGCTTTACAAAATTTGGGCCTCTATAAAACAGGATATATAAGGGCACCTGGCTGGCTCAGTCAGGAGAGCATGCGACTTTTGATCTTGGGGTTATGAGTTCAAGCCCCACATTGGGTGTAGAGATTACTTAAAATATCTTAAATACAAAAAAAACCAGGATATATAAATTAAGTTGAAATAATTGAATGATCTCAAGATGAGCCTAAAATAATCCTTATGAAATCATTTTTTAAAATTGTATCATGGTTTTGAAAACACTCTGTAATTACTATTGTATCCAGAGCAAAATACATTTACCCACAAACAAATGAGAAACTACAAATTCTTCTTTATTACCTTCAACTGAAATTATGTATGAAAAATATTCATTAACTTTTCTACTCAATTTCCCACCAGATTTTCTCACATTAGTTTTTTAATAATACCACAATGTAGTTAAGTTTTAAAACAATCCTTAAAAAACTCATGTGTTTGAAGCTAGAAGATGAATACACAGTCCCCCTACATATGTTTAAACTTTTCCATAATAAAATGTTAAAAAGTCATGTATCAATTTCAGAAACGTATCTAGAAAAAAAAAAGTAGATAATTGCCTGTATAAAAAGAAGTTTTATAAAATCTCCTTTAAAGTTTAACTTGGAAAAGATTAGGAGCAAGAATACAATTATTTCATAGAATCAAAAACAAAGCAAATCCCAAAAGCAATTTTAAAAAATCCATTGTCAGCTAACTATACATGGTTCTTGGAAACTATTGGCTACACCAATTTCATTCAAATTGCCATAGAAGGATCCTCCACCATGACATCATATTTTTTTTAAAAAGCAGATAGCCTGAATTGTCAAACCTCTGATTTTCTTATAGATACATACAGCTTAGCAGTTTGAAAAATGTTGCCAAACTGAGAGCAACACCGAAAGTCTTGAAAATTTATCATTTGTTCTTAATCTGAAATTCTGTTTTGAAGAATAATACTCACACCTTCCTAAAATAATTCTATAATACATAAATAAATAACCCCAAACACTTAAAGAAAGTCTGCTAAAATAATTTGGACGTTTATTACTTTTTCTACTGGCAGCAATGAAAATCACTAAAAACTATACTTTTGTCTTTTTCAAATGGTCTGCATTAAAACCATACTTTCTCAAGATAAAATTCAGCTTTAAAATCCTCAAAATGTTTAGATATCAAAGACTTATACCAATTTTCTTTTCATGATGAAGAGAAAACAAGAGATCCAGTTTAATCAAGATCTGACATTCATAAATTTTAAGCTTGTAACTGAACCTGAACTAAGATTAATTTTAACAATTACAGGTAGAGAATATCATTTGTGCAATTTCTAGCTTCATTGTGATAGTATATATCCAGAGAACCAACAGAAGTTCTCAGATCCAATGTCAAATAATGGGATTTGGGCAAGCACTCTCAACATCACTTTTATTTAATATGCACCACATGCACATGATGCAGGTAGGGAAGGAATCCATGCATTAAAGACAAGACAGACTGGTACTACGCCAAACGTGCATTGAGTCAATTAGGATGTTGCTCAAAGTTCTTTATACTTAATGGTTTCCATGAAAATAAGTGCAGAAGCAGAAATGTGGACACATCCCAAAGCATCTTCTTCATTTGGTTTCCTGCGCTTTCTTTGCATTCTGTTTTTCTTTTGCCTAGAAGTTAAAGATTGTATTCTATAAAATCTTAAAAGTCCATTTTAGGTCACATTAAAATTTGTGTAAGAGGGTATCCTTAAGTTAAAAAGATTGAAACGCATCGTTTTTAAGATTTCTAGAGCATTATCTTTCATAACTCGAGACTTACAACAAACTACTGCGGACAAATTATAGTTATGCTTTACCCTCAGTAAAAAAGGATCATGTTTGGTTTGTAGTTCTTTCCTATCTGAAGTTAAAATGTATTATTATAATTATCTAAAAATACATAATTACTAATTCCATAAAATCATACTCACTCATAAATATTTCAAAACAATATATTTACATATGTGCCCATTTCTCATTCAAATTGAGTAAAAGAAAAATCTTACATTAGTTTCTGCATATTTGAACAAATGACTTTAACATCTCACTAAAGGATTATGTATCTGTAGTATTGATAAACTTTATTTATACAACCCAAAAAATGCTCTCACACTTTATTTCATTTATCCTCATAACAATTATATAGCTTGAACCCAGTAATTCTATTTTATTTTCAGCAGATAAATAAGACAGAGCTTACAGATAACAAACTTGACCTAAGTCACACAGCTAGAAGGAAATAAAACCTCGAGAGGTCAAAGACACCTGTCCTAGAGCAGTGCTTTTCAATGTACATACCAATAACCTGGGGTCCCTGTTATAATACAAACTGATTCAAAAAAATAACTGAGGTTCTAAGTTTCTAACAAATTCTCATATGATACCAATTCTGCTGGTCCTCAAATGATACTTTGAGAATAATTCAGAGTACTAGAATATAATAGTCTTTCCACTATGCCACTTGAATCAGAAAGGAATAGAGTTTTGCTATTATACAACTAAGAAAAAAAATCCTTAGATTAAAAAATAGGGTAATTAGGACAATTACAATCTTTTTTATAATTCATTAGGTAGGGGTGCCCTTGTGGCTCAATAGGTTAAGTGTCTGACTTGGGTTCGGGTCATGATCTCACACAGTTTATGAGTTTGAGCCCCACAACGGGGCTCTGTGCTGACAGCTCAGAGTCTGGAGCCTGCTTCATATTCTGTGTCTCCCTCTCTCTCTACCCCTCCCCTGCTCACACTGTTTCTCTCTCTCTCTCTCTCTCTCTCAAAAATAAATAAGCATTTTAAAAAAATTATAATGCATTAGGTAGTATAATTATTATACAAATAGTGTATTTTATTATGATAAAATAGTGCTATGACTTAGAATATTAAGAGGAAATATGTTGGGACGCCTGGGTGGCTCAGTCGGTTAAGCCTCCGACTTCAGCTCAGGTCACGATCTCACGGTCCGTGAGTTCGAGCCCCGTGTCGGGCTCTGAACTCATGGCTGAGAGCCTGGGGCCTGCTTCCGATTCTGTGTCTCCCTCTCTCTCTGCCCCTTCCCCGTTCATGCTCTGTCTCTGTCTCAAAAATAAATAAACGTTAAAAAAAAAAAATTAAAAAAAAATAAATAAATTAAAAATTTAAAAAAAAAGGAGGAAATATGTTATGTGTATCATATAAAATAAAACTGCTGGGGTGCCTGGGTGGCTTTGTCAGTTAAGTGTCCGACTTCAGGTCAGGTCATGATTTCATGGTTTCTGAGTTCAAGCTCCACATCGGGCTCTGTGCTGACTGCTCAGAGCCTGGACCCTGCTTCAGATTCTATGTCTCCCTCTCTCTCTGCTTCTCCCCCACTTGTGCTCTGTCTCTCTCTCTCTCAAAAATAAATAAAATGTAAAATAAAACTGCTTGCATGAACATTTTTAGTTAACAGGCATAACTTGTAATTTGATATGTGTACAATTTTTACAACAGAAATTCTGTTTCCAAATAATGAAAATACAATTCAACTTCAGATATAACTTGAAATTAAAATACATATTTCTTCCTTATTGACCCCTGAATATACAGAATGTTTAGTTGGATTAACAAAAATAAATTTACTGGTTTATGACATAAACTTTATAACATAATTAAATGAGCAAAGACATAATGCAGAGCGTGTCCATATAATTATTAAAATATATAATTCAGATAAAATTAAGAAGTTAAATAAGTTTTATAACTATGTATTTTTAGGTTACATCCTGAGCAGTGTTTATGTAATGTATATTCAACACCTCAGATAAGAGTAGAAGCCTTATGTAACAAAAGTACTTATAAGCCAAGATCTTAAACTAATTCATTATAGCCATATGCCCTTGGAACAAAGTCTTGATCTTTTCTTTATTATTCTGTAAAACAAAAAGACTTCCAAACCCAAACACTTTCATGCCATCACAGGCTATAAGCAACTGTCTCAGTTACTCTGAGATCTGATCCTGGACAGGTTTGGCATTCAGCATCACTGCGGAGAGTAGTCTCATCTTTCCTGTTTGGTTCCTTCTACCCCTTTTATGCTTTGTTCCTTTATTCTACTTTCCCTTGGCATGGGGGTTTGGGGGGGAGGGGAGGAGCATTTCAACTTACTAATTTCTTAGTTAACTTCAACTTATCCATTTCTGAATTCTACATGTAATTTTTCTTAGAAGTATTACCATTAAGCATTTATCACTATTAAAGCCCTTGTATATAATTATAAAATCTCATCTTTATTCTTTCATTTGTAACATTAGCAGAAAGTGATATTCAATATGATACAATAACTCCTTTTTTCCAAATAAGATGAACAAAATATATTTGTGCTTAAGGAAGCGGACTTATTGGTAGACAATAAGCATTTGATTCTAACTACAGATTTAAAATTTTGTGGATGTGAAACTTCAAGGGGCATAGCTATTTAGGAGCCCCGCTGTGCTCCCCCCTGATCTTCAGCATGAATTTATTCTGGCACTTATCAGAACAATTCTATTCAACACGATACTATAGTTGTTTATTCCTTGCCCCAACTATATCATGAATTGCTTAAGAGGGAAGACATCTCTAGACTTTAAGAGAGGTCCAGGAATAAAGCTGCAACTAGATAAATGATGAATGATTTTAAAATTTCAAAAATTTTTATCAAGTAATGCATCTGAATTCCTTTAGGGGATACTCCTTAAAGGATATATTCCTTTAGGGGAATCCCTTAGGGGACAACAGATATTGCATATACACGAAGAATAAATGTAACCTCAATATTGCTTATGCAATATTATTAATCAAAAAACAGTTGGAAGAAAGAGGCAAGAGGTAGAAGATCAATAACTACCCCCTCAAAAAAACAGATGCAAACACAAGAACACACTGAGCTGGTGTTCCACCAACACCAGACGCTCATACTGCCACCCTGTGTCCAAACTAACATCAACTCAGAAATTACAGTTCCAATGGAAAAGCTGAAAAGCTGTTCCAACTACACTTTCAAAAAACTCTGGGGATATACGGTCATTAAAATCAAACAAGAATGGTCGTTTTCCTAATTTGCACCAAAAAGTTTATTCACAGATCAATTTTGAAGCAAAATACGTACATATTAAATTTCCCTAATAAACATTTGTCTGGCCTTTAATAACACTTACGTATATTTAGAATCTGATGTAACATGATTTAACATAACAGCCTACATATTAATATTTTAATATTTTTAATAGTGAAATATTTCATAGTGTTGCATGCAAAGAACACACTATGGAGATACTTCGGAGACTCACAGAATCCTAATTGTTAATCTGGAAATCTAAAAATCAGTTTTCCATCTTACACTTTTATAGCTTTAATACCCTGGGATACATGAATAGAAAACCTATATGGAAAAGAGAATATTGAGGGCGCCCTAGGTGGTGGCTCAGTCGATTAAGTATCCGACTCTTGGTTTTGGCTCAGATCATGAACTCATGGTTCCTGAGATTGAGCCCCGAAATGGGCTCTGTGCTGACAGTGCAGAGCCTGCTTGGGATTCCCTCTCCCTCTCTCTCTCTCAAAATAAATAAATAAACATTTTTTTTAATTTTTATTTTTTAACATTTATTTATTTTTGAGACAGAGAGAGACATAGCATGAACAGAGGAGGGGCAGAGAGAGAGGGAGACACAGAATCCAAAACAGGCTCCAGGCTCTGAGCGGTCAGCACAGAGCCCGACACGGGGCTTGAACCCATGGACCGTGAGATCATGACCTGAGCCGAAGTCGGACGCTTCACCGACCAAGCCACCCAGGCGCCCCAATAAACATTTTTTTAAAAAGGGGAAGACTTAGCAGTTTTCTGCAATAATTCGTGTACTTAGTGCTAAAAGCAGAAGCACACGTTTCAGGATCTGGGTAATAGGTATACACAAAAACCATAACTTTCACTTCGTATCGTTTAAAATTTAAAATTTATGATGATATAAAAAAGCTGGGTTGAAATGTATCTTTGCTTCATACTTCAATTTTTTTTTTTTTAACGTTTATTCATTTTTGAGAGACAGAGAGAGAAACAGCATGAGCAGGGAAGGGGCAGAGAGAAGGAGACACAGAATCTGAAACAGGCTCCAGGCTCTGAGCTGTCAGCACAGAGCCTGATGCACGGCTCGAACTCACAAACCGTGAGATCATGACCTGAGCTGAAGTTGGACGCTCAACCAACTTGAGCCACTCAGGCGCCCCTCTTTGCTTCATACTTTAAAATTAATAAGAAACACATACCTACCATGTGCTCTGCTCTTAAGTTAATGATCCAAAATGTTATTTGCCTAGTACTGTCTTCTCAAAGTGTTTCTCAAAACGTGGTACACAAACAAGCTGCATTAGAGTCACTTGGGGTAACTCTAATTAAAGATTTCTTCCCCTATATCAGAATATCTGGGGAGGGGCCAGGTAACATGTATTTTAAAGAGTATCCAGTGATGGTCACTTTTAGAAACACTGATTTACAGTATAAACTTAAAAACAACTTAATTGCATTGCATTTATTCAATAAATATTTAAGTGCCTTGTTCTGAAGATAAAAATCTTAGAAATCAGAATTTTTCACAAACCTTTGTTAATTCTTCAGCGGAAAGAATACTAGCTTAGGAATGAATACAAAAAACCTATTTCTTAGTCTAGGCTATGGTTATTTTTTCCCCCTTCAATGTCCATTCTAGTTTTAAATTCTACGATAATTCAAATTTTTCTTAAACTAAAGAACAAAGAATCTTATTAACATTAAAAATTTGCTTTCAGAGGCACCTGGGTGGCTCAGTCAGTTAAGCGTCCAACTTCAGCTCAGGTCATGACCTTGCAGTTCATGAGTTCAAGCCCTGAGTCAGGCTCTGCTGACAAGCTCAGAGCCTGGAGACTGCTTCAGATTCTGTGTCTCCCTCTCTCTCTGTCCCTCGCCTGCTCACACGCTGTCTTTCTCTCTCAAAAATAAATAAACATTAAAAATGTTTTTAATAAACAAATTTAATAAACAAAATTTAATAAACAAATTTGTTTTTAATAAGCAAATTTAATAAAAATATATATATATTTTTAAATGTTGCTTTCAGCTTAAAGAAAGGAAAATGTTTTAAATTTTATTCTAATATATTAGGTACATTCTGAGTTCGTAACACTAAGGATTCTGGAAGGCTAAACAGTAGGGCAATTCCTTATTTTTATTTTACAATATCAGGTTGAATTAATGCTTATCTAGAATATAAAACAATAGGAGAAAGCCAAAAAAATAAAATAAAAATGCTTCAACAAATTTCACCTCTACTCAAGCCAAAAAAAAAAACAAAAACACAACACTGTTTTGGGGGAATCTAAATCTAATAAGTATTCACCAGTAACTTACCTTTTCTACTAGTGGTATTAACTGCTGGTGTTCTGCTAAAGTCTTTAATAATTCCATAATGAAAGGCAGATAATTATGCTTCCTTCTGATATTTTCGATCTGAAAGTAAAACAAATATCAAAACACACTAACTTTACATTTCTACTAAGTTCCTAATATTGTAATTTTTGCAACCTACTCAATAGAAATGGGAAAAAAATCTTCCATTCTCATGAGAAAAAAATATTAGAAATAATGAGATTATATCCCCACTGAGAATAAAGACTAATACAATAAAAAATACGAGGAGTTTCTTGGGTTACGGTTTCCCACCCTTGGCTTAGCAAATAGCAGAGGCTTTTAAAAGTCTAAAATTATTTATGAAAACTTAACTTACGAAAGCAAACTTAAGAAGGCCCACATGGTAAATTAACTTGCTATTTGCTACTATAACTATGCAAATAATCAGGAAAGCCTAATGAAAGCAGCTTTATTCTGTGATCAAGAATAATTTTTCTCTGAATTACTTTTAATCAAAATAGGGTGGACTATAGGGAAAGACCTGTACTTCAAAGGAAAACTATGCATTGTCTAGCACACCTCTCCCAAGTTACCCAATTCGAGTTTTTCACTGCCATTAAGCTATTAAATATTCTGTCTAGCAATTTATTTCCCTTCTCCCGTAGAGAAAAGTTTCCATCTTTAGTAAATTCATTTCAATATTCCTTTAGATAAACTTGAGCTTCTTGACTTCTCACTTGAACTAGCTGTGACATCTTACAGGTTCCTCAAATTAAATAATAAATTTAATAAAATCTTAACATATGCTCATTTTATATCAGTAGGAGAATCATTTTACCTTTTGGAACAAAGCATTCTCCAACAGTGTAGCAGGTAGAGATTCTGAAAACCAAGTGTGTGTTTTACTTTAGGCTAATATTAAAACTTGGTTAATTATGGAATAACCCTGCATAAGACTGCATAAGTGGTGGGTAGTTATTTTGTGTACCACATAAAATGGAAGATAAACATTCAAGCTTTTATTCCTTACCTCCCTGTCTCCATGAACTTGGCCCACCTTTTTCCTGCCTGGAATACTCGAGCCAGCCCCTACTTCCAACTAAAGAAATCTTACTAGTTCCAGGTTCACTTATTTTATTTAACAGTTATTTGTAGACTGTTAAATATGATGCAAAGCACTATGCTAACACTGTGATGATCAATTAAAAAATTTTAAAAAAGACAATCCTTGCCTTCAAAGTGAGATTCAAATGAAAACCAATGCTTTTCCTACTATGATACACATGAGAAATAATATAACTACCATTTCCAAACTCACACAAAATTCAGAGCTCCCTTCACACTTTTTACTGTCTCTGAAAAAAGCTTATCAGATTGCAAATGAAGGAGAATGACATTATTAAAGATCACATTGCTTTATATTTGCCTTTCAATTACATGTTTGCCATAATTAAAATTAAATAAAAAAAATTTTAACACCCTAAAAAATTAAAAAGGAAAATAAAATAAATGAACCCAACTGTGTACCAAATTGGTGATAGAATCACACCAAGAGAAAATTTTCTGAAATAACTTTAAAAACATAGTAGTTTGATTATATATCCAAAATGGGATATATCCTAAGAAAAAACTTTCAGTTGTTATTAATGCTACTTACTACTATTGCTGTTTCTGTACCTTTATATATATACACTTATATATACTTACAAATATATGCACATGTTATATATATATGGCATAAAGCAAATAATTATTTGCTTATACATGAATATACTATATACATACAGCATAAAGCAAATAAGTAATTACGTTAATATTGTTAGGAATCAAGATTTTCAGCTTAAGAGAGAGAAATGTGAGGTGCCTGGGTGGCTCAGTCAGTTGAACACCCGAGTCTTGATTTCGGCTCAGGTCATGATCTCAGGATTCACGGGATGGAGCCCCACATAGGGCTCTGCGCTGATAGTGTGGAGCCTGCTTGGGATTCTCTCTCTGCCCCTCCCTTACTCATGTATGTACTCACATGCTTCCTCTCTCTCTCTCTCTCTCTCTCTCTCTCTCTCTCCCTCTCTCTCTCTCTCTCTCTCAAAATAAGCATTTAAAAAAGAGAGAGGGAGAAGATGCAAATAGTTAATTTCAAGTATAAAGCCATTTAATTCTTTCTTTTTTTTTAAGTAGGCTCCACATGCAACATGGGTCTTGAACTCATGACCCTGAGATCAAGAGTCCCATGCTCTACCAGCTGGGCAAACCAGGCACCCCAAGTCCTTTAATTCTAAATTTGAACACTGAATTCACATTATATTTTCTCTTCAAACTAAAACAAGCAGCAAACAAAAATGTATTTCTTAGCTCTGAAAAGGCCTAGACATAATGACCAATTGGTATCACTGTGTACCCAAAGAGTGGTTTCTAAATACCATTTCCCAACAATAGGACACAGAGTTTCTTGATAAAATGGCTAATCCAAGTCTGAAGCAGGAGATCTACAAGGTGATTCTGAAATATCTAGTCATGCTAGAAAGCAAGGAAACTATCAGAGATGAAGAGAATCCCATCAAAAGAACTTAGGAGACAGCTTGAAGTTGATCCTAATGGCCAAAGAAGAAATAATCTGATCATCCATAACTGCAGTGAACTGAAGCATCAAATCAGTTAAAAAATCTGTTCATAACAACACTTCAAAAAAAAATTAAAAAGAAAGAAATCTCACGAGTTACCCTTTGTGGGGTGCCACGGAATCAACTCATTATTCTGAAAACTAGTAATTGATGGGGGAAAACAATCAAGTATTCAATGTACTTTCATGTTAAAATATACTACTCTATATTAAAACAATAAAGGAACAAATAAAAGGAAAACATACCTTATATCTTTTTAGTTTCTGTACTTCTTCTTCAATAAGCATCTGATTTTTGGCAACCTCTGACTGAATAGCACTTAACATATTATTACCCTGATCTGTATCCATGGGTTCCTCCTTAGGGTAAAGAAAAAGAAACACCATACCCTAATGATTGAGGCTTGAGTCCAAAATACTTTAAAATTATATACATAGTACAATTATTTCCAAATTTTACTCTTAATATTGGTGACAGAATTCCAGCCTACTAACTGCAATATTAAAGGACAAAAGCCCTAAGTAGTACCATCCATATTTCTATGTTCTACAATAACACATATGCATTTTTAACTAAAAACAATCTATACTGCAATATGCTGTGTTGCTATAATCTTTTGTTCAGCTATAAAATAAATATGCTTAAATATGTTCTTAAGAATATGGGATCAAAGAATGTAAAAAAGGTACTATTACTAATTATCTTCTCCAATCATATTTACTACAGAAAGATAATCAATCATATAGGCTAGTAAAGATTACATGTATCTAAATGTACCCAATTAATTCTTTGAGAAATATATTCTAACTTGCTTAATTATATAATGAAATTAGTTAATTGCTAATACTTATATCCATTTAATATTTGTTTTAAGTGGCTTACATATATCATCTCATTTAATCCTCACAACAGCCTTATAAGGTAAATACTATTTTCATTTGAACTTAAGAAACTGAAGCACAAAGAAATATTCCAATTCATGCATCCATTAAGTCACAAAGCCAGGAGCTGAATCTAGGCAACCTGACTCCAGAGTGTATTCTCTTAATCACCACTCAGGACACTTGATTAAATCAGGAAGGAAGGAATGAGGAAAGAGAAGGAGGTAGGGAGGGAGGGAAAGAGAGAGAGAGAGAACAAAGGAAGTAGAGCAAGAAAGAGAGATAAAGAATACTTTCCCTAAAATAACTAAACTAGAACTTTGCACTTAAAAACATGGCCAAAAGGCGTGCCTGGGTGGCTCAGTTGGTTAAGCCTCCAACTTCGGCTTAGGTCATGATCTCATGGTTCGTGGGTTCAAGCCCCGCATCAGCCTCTGTGCTGACAGCTCAGAGCCTAGAGTCTGCTTCAGATTCTGTCTCCCCCTCACTCTGCCCCTCCCCCACTCATGCTCTGTCTCTCCCTCAAAAATAAATGCTTAACAACAAAAAAAAATTTAAAACATGGCCACAAACCTCAGCAAGTTGTCTTTGTAACTCTGCTATCTTCTGTTCATATATCATTTTTCTGTCAGACACGATGGCCATTAAGTTAAATCGAATTTCACCTTCACTGTACCTACAAAAAAGTTAAAGTTTATAATGTAATAAAGAACTGTAACACTATTACAATTAAAATAATCTATTGTGATTACCCTATGGCTCTCTAGGATAAACACAAATCTATCAATGGCTAACAACGAAAATAGACATTTAAAAAAGGCTTTCATATATGAAAGGGTACACCTGCAGTAAAATAAAAAAAACAACAACAAACACCTGGCTAAATTTAATCACAAACTTTTAAATGTTCTGACCTCAGAAAAAAATAACTAAACTAAGACCTCACATTTGTTAGATTAATTATACTGGCATTTTTATGGTAATTAACCACATTCCTAACTTACACTTTTTTCTAAGTCATTATATAGTTGCTATTTTTAATTAATATATTTTTAAATTTCACTTTATACTTTATATTTCATTATAAATAAGTTGTGAAATATTTATGTATTTTATTAATGTGATTATATCCTGTTGTAAAACTTCCGAATGCTATTTTCGCTACTCTGATACCAGAGTATCACAATGATATAAGCTTGTTTATGATAGGGATTGACAGTAGAAAAATTACTGCCAATATTACATGAATGGTGCTTATTCAAGATGTATATAGAAAATGTAAGCCTGTCTTTGCATTATTCACCTCTAACATTTTCTCATACAAAATTCTATCCACTGGAAAGCACATGGCCCAATATAACCTATAGTGCTTTGCACTACGTACAAATGTTGTTTATAAAACTGCTATGGAACTTCCATTTCCCTATTCCTCCCACTAAGAAAATAACAAACTAAAATACTAGACATAATATATACATGTATATATGTATACATATATATACATATATATACATATATATACATACATACATATATATATATATATATTTTTTTTTTTTTTTTTAAAGGCAAGGAAAAATGAAAATTCTGAAAGGTGGAGAGAAGGCAGGCAAGCTAGGGAACCAGGACCCAAAAATGACACAGTGGTACACTCCTTGAGTTATCTCATTTGCCTTCGTATATCCTAGACTTGGAGAAGAAGCCAGCAACCAAGAAATGCCAACAGGCACAGACCAAAAAGAAGTACCAAAAAAAGTCTGCTCTTTCTTATCCAAATCGGAAAGGGGCAATTCATGAGACAGAAAACCTTTAGACAATAACCACTCTACCAGAGCTAAACACAGTGGAAAAACTGTGGCCCCAACCCTATCTACAGCAAAGGCTGAGCAGGGAGATAGGACTTTCATCCCTGTGGGTGTAATGACACCTATGTGCAGTGTCCAGAGGAGACCAAATGGGAATCCAAGTGGGAAGTCACTACCATACTGTGTTGAAGAAGCCTCCCCCACTTTAGCGACAGTGAAGCCACATAGCAAGCAGTAACAAGGCAAACCCAGCCAGGGTGGTATCAGCAGATACTCTTTTAGGGGCCAGAACTCCCATCCCTGCCTAGCATAACAAGGAAACCCTCCCACCTTAGGTATCAATGGAGGGACAGTGAGGAACCTGAATTTCTACTCCCACCTGCAGTAATGAGGTAGCATCCCTGATATACCCTGCCAGAGCAGTGCCCATATAAACCAGCTTAACAAGAAGTTTTATTATACAGAGTCCAGACACTTATTATATAAAACCCCAAATGTCCAGGTTTCAATCTGTAATCACTTGTCATATTAAAAATGATGAAAATCTCAACTTGACTGAAAACACTAATCAAAAATAAAAAAGCAAGACTGGCTATATTACTATGAGATAAAGTAAATTTCAAAACAAAGAAAATTACTAAAAAGGGACATTATGTAATGATAAAAAGATCAATCCACCAAGAAGAAATGGCAACAAATGTTTATAACTCCAAACAACAGACCTGCAAAATATGTAAAGGAAAGCTGATAAACTGATAAAGCTGATAAAATCCTTGGGGCACCTGGATGGCTCAGTCAGTTAAGATCTGACTCTTGATTTTGGCTCAGGTCATGATCTCACAGCTGTGAGATCGAGCCCCATGTCAGTCTCTGCACTGAGCTTCGAATTTCCTCTCTCTCTCTGTCCCTCCCCAGCTTGTGTATATGTGCAAGCTCTCTCTCTCTCTTTCTCTCAAAAAAAAATAAACATTTTTAAAAATTTTTTGAAAGTAGACAAATCCATAACTGCCCTTATTTGCATATGGCATGATTATCTGTGTAGAAAATGCCAAGGAACTCATAAAAAAACCTTCTAAAGCTGGTGGGTAAGATCTAAGATCAGCAAGGTCAAAGGATACAAGAAAAAGAAAGAAAATAATCAACTGTGTTTCTACATATTAACAATGATCAAAGAAATCCTATTATTTGTAATCACTCAAAAGACTAAGAAATGCTTGGCTGTAAATCTGACAAAACATGTACAGGATTTGTAGGCTGAAAACTACAAAATGCTGATGAAATAAATTAGAGAAGATCAAAGTTAATAGAGAGACATACCATGTTCATAGACTGGAAGACTCATCATAGAAAAGATGCCAATTCTCCCCAAATGGATATAAATGTTTGACACAATTCGTAACCAAATCCCAGCAAGAATTTTTATGGATATGAACAAAATTATACTAAAATTTATATGAGAAGACAGAGGAACTATAATAGCTGAAACAATTTTGAAGAAAAAGAATAAAGTTGTAGGTGTCAGTTTATCTGATTTTGAGACTTATAGCTAGAGTAATCAACACTGTGTAGTACAGGGGCATGTAGGTGGCTTAGTCAGTTAAGCATCCAACTCTTAATTCTGGCTCAGGTCATGATCTCACAGTTCATGGGATCAAGCCCCATGTTGGGCTCTGTGCTGTCAGACAGGCTCTGCACAGAGCCTGCCTGGATTCTCTCTCTACCCCCCCCCCCACTCTTTCCCCCCCACTCATGCTTGCACTCCCTCTGCCTCTCTCAAAATAAACATTCAAAAAAATTAAAAATAAAGGTGAAAAAAGACTGTGTAGAACTGGCAAAGAGCAGACAAATAGGTCAACAGAACAGAGTAGTGAACCCAGAAATACCCAACACAAATATACTCAAACTGGTTTTTTACAATTCTACCCAAATTTCTACAGGAAGGATAGCCTTTCCAACAAATGGTTCTAGAGCAACTGGACATGCACAGGCAACAAAATGAACTTAGACTTACTTTACAACATATACAAAAATTAACTCAAAGTAGATCACAGACTTAAATGTAAACTGTTAAAATATAAACTTTTTAGAAAAAAAGACCAAGAGAAAATCTTTAGGATCTATGGCTAGACAAAGAATTCTTCGACTTGACAACAAAAATACAATTCATAGTAGAAAAGATTCATAAATTAGACTTCACTGAGATTAAGAGCTTTTGCTCTGTGACAGACTGTGTGGGAGAATTAGGGGACAAGTTACATACTAGGAGAGAATATTTGCAGGCAATGTGTCTGATGAAGGACTAGTACTATCCAGAATATGTAAAGAACCTCAAGGCTCAACAGTCAAAAAAAAAAAAAAACACACACACAATCCAATCACAAAATAGGCAAAAGTCATGGAAAGATTTTCAACATCATTAGTCATTAGAGAAATGCAGATCAAAGCCACAATGAAACATCACTATCCACCTACTAGAATAGCTAAAACAAAAAGTTTTGACAAAACCAAATGCTAGTAAGGATGCGGAGAAACTGGATCACTCATACATTGCTGGTGGGAATGTAAAATGGTACAGCCACTCTGGGAAAGAGTTTGGCAGTTTCTTAAAAAATTAAACATGCGGGGCGCCTGGGTGGCTTGGTCAGTTGGGCGTCCGACTTCGGCTCAGGTCATGATCTCACGGTCGGTGAGTTGGAGCCCCGCGTCGGGCTCTGTGCTGACAGCTCAGAGCCTGGAGCCTGTTTCAGATTCTGTGTCTCCCTCTCTCTCTGCCCCTCCCCTGTTCATGCTCTGTCTCTCTCTGTCTCAAAAATAAATAAACGTTAAAAAAAAAAAATTAAACATGCATTTACAACTCAGCAATGGCACTCTTGGGCATTTATCCCACAGAAATGAACTTATGTTCACACAAAAATCTGTACAAAGGTTTATTGCAGCTTTATTCATAATAGCCAAAAACTGAAAGCAATCCACATGTCCTTCAATGCGTAAATGGACAAAAAAAAAAAAGGTATATCCATACCATAGTTATTACCCATCAAGAGAAAAGACTGAACTACTTTTAACAACCTGGATAAATCTCCAGAAAATTGTGCTGAGTGAAAGAAGCCAGTCCAAAAAGTTTATATATCGTATGATTCCAATTATACAACATTCTTTAACGGACAAAAAATTATAAAACTAGGGATTAAGGAGGCAGGAGGAGTGGCAGCAGGGGGAGGCATCGGTGGCTCTAAAAGAGGAAATCCTTGTGGTAATTAAATCATTCTATACCTCGACTATATCAATGTCAATATTCTGGCTGTTGACACTGGACTACAGTTTTGCCAGATGTTACCACTGCGGATTAAGGGTGCATGGGATCTCTCTGTACTATAGTTATAACTGAATATGAATATACAATTATCTCAAAATAATAGTTTTAATTTAATAAAAAAAAATAGATGCCTAAAAACAAAACTCTACAAAACTATACAAAATATCTAAATGGAGATCTGCATGTCTAACTTTTATAAAGATGACATATTACTATGTAGAATTTAGAGATTTCTTCCTGAACACATTAATCCAATCCAAAGTAGATGTTCAACAAGCATTGCTAAAATAATAATAAAAGTTGAAAAAACAAGTTTAAATCCCAGAATACTATGCTAGTAAGATTAGCTGAGCATTTACTTTTGTATCCTTTTTTCTATGACCGGCCTCACTGCGCTGATCCAGTCATCTTGATTGCATGCACCTAGAAAGAAATTTGAAAGCAATTAAATCAAATAAAATCAATATTAAAATTATTTCAAAAGTTAGTCTAAAAGATCTTTTAATAAAAATTTTGGCAAATTCAGGATGGTAAAAATCCTTTTAGGATTAACTATCCTTATAAACTTAACTATGTTAAGCTTCAATTATTATTTTCTTAGTAATGGTAAGGGTAAAAAGCATTAATATAATTTGCATTACCACATTATTGTGTCAGTAAGTGCTGAACAACTGTTCAAAAAAGTCACGAATCAGGAAGTTATCCTATTAAAATTCACAACTTCGTGAAATAAGAATAACTACCTCCATTTTAGCGATAAAACTGAGAGCAAAGAAAAATCATCATACTAGTAGCAAAATAATCCTGACTCCCAACCATAATAACTATAAATTAAAAACTGAAATTCACACATAATGCAAAACCAATTTTATCCAGTTGTTTTAATCCTCTTTTTCATCTTAAGTTTTAGCATAGCTACCAGTTTTATAGCAAAACTGACTGTTCTGTTTGATCTTTTACTTCCTTTATATTTGATAGGCTCTAAGGAATACAGAAAGGGTGACCAGATAGAAGCCAACAGAGAAAATGTAGAGATCAGCAACATGTCCTTCCTGTGTTATTTAACTTCATAAAGTAATGAAAAACTTAAGACTTTGACGACATTATACTACCTCACAGTTACCTTCCCCTTCAAAATCTAAGCAGTACTGTGGCTAAAATGAAGGAGAATACCCAATCTTTTTTCCTTGTCAAAAGTGAAATACCAGGAACAGGAACCAGAGTACCTAAATCAATCGGTCCTTCTCTTAATCCATCTAATTCATACAATCTTCCGTTTACAGGAACATAACTGACAAAATGAAAAGCATCTTCTTCTTTTGCGGACGTCTTTGCATCAAATTCAAACATTTGCTGTCTACAGTGAAGAAAAAAATAGTGAGAAACAGACAAGCATGAAAGAAAGTGTTTATTTAACAAAAAGTCTCTTTACCTGGCAAAACTGTTGTGTACTTGTCGAATCACATCTGAATTGCTCAGTGCCAAACCTTTCATCTAAAATAATTTTTAAAGTAGCCTATTAAAAAGAGAATTATCACAAACTATCAAAAATGGAGCATTTTAGGAATAATATGATTATACTCACAGCTGCATCAAAACTTTGTGAAAATTCTTTAAATTCTGACAATGTCTCTCCTAAATGGACATCTTGATGGGTACAGTTCAGTAACACACTGACTATAGCTTGGGTAGCACAAGCATTGTTAATAACCTATAAAATATAAAAGCAAAATATTATAAATTTATGGTTTAAAAAGCAGCTTTTAAATGATGACAATGCCCTCCAAAATATGAATAAAGCTAATAGTTTTCAAAGTTTATTTCATATAGTCTTAACATAAGCATAATAAACATGTCTAATTCGGGCACCTGGGTGGCTCAGTCAGTTATCCAACTTTGGCTCAGATCGTGATCTCACAGTTTTTGAGTTAGAGCCCCACGTCAGGCTCTGTGCTGACAGCTCAGAGCCTGGAGCCTGCTTCGGATTCTGTGTCTCCCTCTCTCTCTGCCCCTCCCCTGCCTGTGCTTGCTCTCTCTCTCTCTCTCTTTCTCTCTTTCAAAAATAAATAAACATTTTTAAAAAAATTTTTTAAATAAACATGTTTAATTCCATTCTAATATATTTTTTAGGAATTTACTGCAATTCTGCAGTTGAGAATTCTAGGAAACCAAATAAACTCAGAACATCAAGAAACTAATCCAGTTAGGGTAGCAAGGCCAATCTTTCCTGATCTAAACACAGCTGATGAAACCAACAGAACTTGTCTTCCCTCCTATTTACGTCTTCCTACATTCATTTCTACCTATCCAAATTTAACCCATATTTCAGAACCCAGCACAAGCTCCAACTTACCTATGTGGCTTTTAGAGAAATTATCCAACAACTGCTATTTCTACCCTTCTTTGATTTCCTAAAAAGGATATACATTGTCCACGCATTTTTTTCATCTCAGTCATATATAGTCTTTACAGTGCTGTCATTTAGCCGTTAACTATTTAAAAAAATGAGTGGACCTTACATTCTAATCAGAGTGAAAAAACATTCAGATAGCTCCTTACTATGTGCCAGGTACTTTTTAGGCACTTCATATGTATTAATTATTTTAATTCTCTCAACAACCTATGAAGAAGGAGTAATATTATTCTCATTTTACATTTGTGGAAGCTAAGGTACAAAGAAATTAAGTAACTTGCCCAAAGGGTACAGAGCTAAGCAAGAGGCAGAGTCTGGTTCTAGAATCTGTACACTTAGCCACCATGTTAGGCTGGCTCTGTACATACATGTGGTCTCTCTAACCAGATTATAACCCACTATGGACAAGGGTTTCTTCCATATTCCCTCTAGCCCCTCCAGTGTTGAGATTATAGAGCTGGAAAGAACCTTAGACGATTACTGTGAATACCACAGCAACATTAACTGTAAAGTTGAACTAAATTTGGTAAATTATTTTTAAAAATACAACTTAGTCCTATTTCTATACCTTATTACTATGTTATCATTAAATACTATTTCTTTTTTTTAATGTTTATTTTGAGACAGAGTGCGTGCATGCTCAAGCAAGCGCAAACGGGATGGGGAGGCAGAGAGTGAGAGAGAGCATCCAAGTAAGCCCCACACTCTTTGCGGAGCCTGATTTGGGGCTCAATCTCATGACAGTGAGATCATGACCTAAGCCAAAATCAATAGTTGGACGCTTAACTGACTGAGCCACCCAGGTGCCCCTATGATTAAATGCTATTTTGGAATGAGTGTTTCCAAAAGGCTAATTCACTTATGATTTTACAATTTAGTAAACTATTTACATCCTGCTTGATTTCAGAAGAAAAACTTTCAATTATCTTCTCTTTTAAATTCTTATACTCTTCTACTTTTCATGTTGCCAGAGGCTTTTGAGGTCTTGTGAAATCCACCAATTCTTCAATTTTTTCCTCCTGTATGTTTGAAAAACTCCTTAGTAAGACTGCTTTCTCCACTAGGGAACATTCTCTTACACCCAATTCTCAAACAAATATAATGATACAACCATGCTTCTGTTATTCCTCTCTAATAATATCTTGTACTCAAAACTATCCCATAATTGACAAATAAGAAAAAAAGTAACAGGAAATCTAAAATCCAATTAATATTGCTGATTTATTTCAATATGTATTTTGTTCTGAATCACAGTTCTTTCATAAATTTGGATAAAAAATTTTAAGGATTAAAAGAAATTTCATAAAGGTGGTTAACTAAAAACTTTGTTAAGACTCAGTGCCCCTTTATCTTGGACCAAAATTATGTGGGGTGAAATTATCTGGGAGTGGGTTGGTAGAAGTGAAGTCAGAAGAGTTAAAATTTATACTCATTCACACATTCTTTCAAATTCACACATTAAAGTGTGTGCTAGATGCTGAGGCTCTAACAGACTCAACTACTACTAACTACTAACTACTAACAACTCAACTACTAACAGGCTCAACTACTACTATGACCTAAGGACTTGAAATCTGTAATCCATCACTTGAGAAACATTTTCTAAAGAATCAGAAACAAAACTCCTTCCAAACTCACCAAATTATATACATTAAATGTGTGGTTTTCTGTATAATCAATCAAATCTCAAGGTTTTTTTTTAAAAGGTAAAAAAAAACCGGCGGTTAATGATATTTCTTCTTCGATGTTAATAATGATTCACACTGTCCACGATTTATTACAACTCATTCCGTGTGTATATGAAGAATAGTAATCGTGGTGTGCAGAAGTATAAAAATACCTTTCAGGGTTTAAAAATGAGGTTAGCACCACCAAGTGGTTATATTACATATAGTACAGAATTGCCAAAATTTTGGGGAAAAAAAAAAAAAAACTTAAAAAAGATGCCAGTCACTCAAATATTTACTAAGTATCTATAGCGTGCCAGACATTGTGGTAAGTGTGGCATGCACGGTGAACAAGACAGTTTAGAGAGGTTTTTTGCCTCATGAAACTCCCATAAAAATTACCTTATATACATCTATTTGGGAGAACTTTAACTTTAGTTCATGTCACAAAAAATTCATTGCAGCATAAATTATTTAGTCCCCAACTTCTTAAATCTTTAATTTTTAAATCTTTATCCTGGGTATTCTAATATATGCTCTGGCTTGTAACACGTTTTCAAACAGAGTAGTAGAGTTTGACAGTAAAAGGAGGCTAGAGTAAGAGGTCACAAGCAGGGCTCCCCTGGAACCTGAAGAATTTGGTTTGAATTCCTTTGAGAGAACATATATTCTTTAGTTTGTCCAGACTCTTCCACTCCCTTTTCTTACACATGACCCGAGTCACACATGCACGCTGCCACCCTGACATTGCAGCCATGTGACCTGCAACCCCTGGACCAGAGAATAACTTCTTTTCAGAGCTGCTACAAAAGCATATAGTGGATGCTCAGAGAAATGCTCTTGAAATAGCGCATTATAAATGACCATCAAGCTTCACTGAGGTATAGCTATAAAATAAATTAATACCTTTTCAATATTTATTTACAGTCAAGGAAAAATAAGGTTGAGAATAAAACCGTGACTTCCTAAAGAGAAGACGACTCTAGAAAAAAGACAAAACAAAGAAAGGATACAATAAATGTCCTGCCTGTGGAGAATTTAGGGAAAAAAAAAACAAAACCCATACATGAAAAAGAGATGAGTAGAAAACCAAAATGATGAAGGAAGAAATAATCTTTAACTGAAGTATCAGAGGTTTCTCTATGAATGTAAAATTTTAATAGAGCTTTGAAAGCTTGACAGGACCCAGGGAACAGAGAAGGAAATTCATTCAGGGAAGCAAGAAGGGTGTGAGCAAAGAAACAAAGTGACATACATGGTGCCTTCAAGAGAGGAGCACGCTGGTTCGTATGAGTATGGCTGTAGTCGCCACAGGAGGATATTTGCTACCTAGAAAATCACTGACCTTGTGCAATTAGTAGTTTGCCCTAGGAATAAGAGATTTTTCATGCTGAAATAACATAATCAAAATAGATTTTTTATTATGAAAGATTCAGCTTGATGATTTACAGCAAGGACTCAAGATGGCTGAAAACAGAAACAAGATCAGCTGGACTTCCACCCTACTACAGATAGGAAATAAAAGGTGATAGATTAATAGAGTACATAAAACCTCTATTACACAAATATGCTAGTCAGAATTCTGGGAGTCAGGAAAACAACTAAAAATAAGATTAAGAAGAACAGGGGAATACTAAGAACAACCATATGAAACACTTTCATAAAATTAAGTTAAAATGGAGAAATTTCAAAAGAAAAAAAAAATCTTACCAGAACTAAATCAAGAAGAAATAAGTAGCCTGAATAGCCTTTTAACTATTAAATTGAACCAGTAGTTAAAACATATACTCACAAAGAAAATATCAGGCCCAGATGGCTGTACAGGCCAATTCTATCAAAATATAAAGAAACAGCCCATCTAAATTTTATACAAATTCTTTGAAAAATAAAAAAAGAGGTAATTCCAACTCGTGCCATGAAGCCAGCAAATCCGTAATACTAAAATTAATCAAAGCCTTTACGAAAAAAGAAAATAACAAATGCAAAAATGCTAAACAAATACTACTGAATTAAATCTGACAGTGCATAACAAGAGAATACATCATGACCAACTGGGTTTATCCCAGATATGGAAGGATGATTTAATATTTTAAAAAGTCATTAACATAACTGACTGCATTTAACCTACAGAAAGAAAATAAACATGATTATTTCAATAAGTACAGAAAAAGCATTTGAAAAAAATTTAATAAAGACAACTTACTAAATTAATAACAGAACATCCTAACCTGAAAAAGAACATTTAAAAAATAAAAATAAAAACTAGAGTAAACATCATCCAGCACAAGAAAATGGTGAAAGTATTCCCTTTAAAATCATGATGATTTTACTGAAGGTCTTAGCCATGCAATAAGAAAAGAAAAATAAATTAGAGGCATAAGGATTTGAAAGGGAAAAACAAAACTGTTATTATTTGATATAATAATTTAAGAGAGAACCCACTCAAAAAAAAAAAACCCAACAAATTATTAGAAATAATAGGAGAGTTTAGCAAGATAGCTAAATATAGTATTAAAACATAAAAGTGAATTGCCTTTTCATTTCACCAACACTGAACACCTAGAAAATGTAACTGAAGGGGCGCCTGGGTGGCACAGTCGGTTAAGCGTCCGACTTCGGCCAGGTCACGATCTCGCGGTCCGTGAGTTCGAGCCCCGCGTCGGGCTCTGGGCTGATGGCTCAGAGCCTGGAGCCTGTTTCGGATTCTGTGTCTCCCTCTCTCTCTGCCCTTCCCCCGTTCATGCTCTGTCTCTCTCTGTCCCAAAAAAAATAAATAAACGTTGAAAAAAAAAAAATTAAAAAAAAAAAAAAGAAAATGTAACTGAAGAGAAGACAATTTATAATTGTAACAGAAATATCAATGAATTAGGATAAATCTAACAAATGAATTAGATGTAAAAGGCCTCTACAGAGAAAATAATGTAACATGTTAAAGATAATAAAGATCTAAATAGATAACATACTATGTTCATGACTTCATATGAAGATATACATTCTCCCCAAATTGTTATATTCAATGCTATTCCAGTCAAAATTTCAACAGAATGTTTCATACAACTTGATAAGATGCCTCTGAAATTTATATGAAGAGCATAGAGCCAAGAATAGAAGGATATTTCTGAAAAAGAGCAAGGAGAGGAGACAGGTCTATTAGATACCAGACCTTATGAAGAAGTGAAAAAAATTTAGACAGTGATATTGGCAGAGACAGACAAAGTGATCAATGGAACAGAGTACAGTCCAGAAAACACACACACACATATGGAACTGATACACAACGGATGTGGCATGTCAGACAAATAGGGGAGACAACAGATGTTTCATAAATTGAGGATAGAAAAAAAATGATGATCCATATGGAAAAATATAAAATTGAACTCCTACTTCACATGATACACCAAAACCCAACTCCTGATGAATTATGGACATAGATGTCAAAAATTAAAATTTAAATACACAGGTCAATATCTTCTACAACCTCAGATAGATAACAATTTCTTAAACAAGGTACAAAAAGCACTGGCTCTAAAATATAAAATTCTATTCACCAAAAGACACCCAGAAAAAATAAAACAATAAGACGCTAACTTAAAGAAGTAATATCAAGAATACATAAACAACTCACACAAATCAAAAAAGAAGCACAACTAACCCCATAAAAAATAAAAATAACTTCAACAGAAATTTCACAAAAGAAACAGTTAAGGCCACTAAGGATATGAAAATGCTTTCAACATGATTAAGTGACCAGGGAGATGTAAACCAAGACCACAATGAAGTACCATTTTAGAACAACATGGCCGGCAAAAATTAAAAAGGCCTGACAACACCACACATTGGAGTATGTGGCTACATAGTAATTCAGAGATTGCTAGTGGAAGTATAATTGCAGCTTTGATGTATTTATGTAGTCAACTCTACTTCTATATACAAGAGAAATTTGCACATTTACAACAGGAGACATGTACAAAAATGTTTATAGCCACGCAATTGACAATAACTCAAATGTAAAACTCAAATGCCCATCTAGGAAGAGAAAGCAAATAAACCCAGCATTTTCATGTAATTGATATCAAACAATATGCAAAATTAAGGAACTACTACTATGATTAACAACTTAAAGGAGAAACTTAATGATAGAATATTAAGTCAAAAGAGTAAGTCCCCCAAAATTACACAGAAGATGTGAGAAATGAAATGAAATCAATCACTTATGTCAAAGGGTTATAAAATGGAGCCAGGAGGCCATTAAGGAAATGGGCCTTAGGTATCCTCACGGGATAAAACCAGGAATTTTGAACTGGGCCAAAAGGCATAAATTCCAAGGACTCTGCCCAAACACCTGCAACTTGCTACAGTTAAAATTTGCTTAGTGATAGTCTTAGCAACCAATTATATTCAGCCAAGATTAGTTTTCTGTGAGCCAACACCAATCAAAATTCTTTGCAAACAACACAATAAGCATTAGTTTTGTTTTTTAAAACCCTTGGCTTTCATTCCTTAGGGGAACATGATTTGGGTTGCTACCCAAATCTATGCTCCCTGAATTGCAATTGAGACCCCAAATAAATGTTTTTATTTCAGCACTGCTTTTCTCAGTTGAGAAGTATGATACTTTTTATCTATTAAAAATTTTATATACACAGACCCTTTTTAGTATTACAATACATAAAAGGGAAAGCAAAGAAATAATATACCAAATTCAACATGAGGATTGCAATGGATGAAGGGAGGGAGGATGAGAGTTTTGCTGAACAATCAGTGAGAGAAAAGGAAATAACTAGATGAAGTTTGTTGGGGTAGTGAGTTCTTCAGTGCTTACTATATTACTTACAATAACCAAACAAAAGACAGGAGTCATGAGTGTGTGTCATCAATCAAGGAATGTCATAATCCCCTTCCACGTACCTACTCTGTCTGCTGCCTTCATCTCCACATCCAACCCATTACCCATTAAGGGTGCTTCTTTATCCACTGAGTATTATTCAGATCTGTTCACATCCATCTCTACCACAAGTCTTTTATCTACTCTTGCATATACTTCTGCAAAAGCCTCCTGATTACTAGTCTTATATTCTATACTACCACCTTCTCCTCAAATGCATTCTCCATACTATGGCTACAGGGATCTCTTCTAAATAATAATCTGACTGTGTCACCCTTCTTTAAACACTTTAATAACCTTCTTTTACTCTTAGGATACAAACAGAAGTCTCAATCATGGCTTAAAATACCCTACATGATCTGAATTTTGTCAACATATGTGGCAGAAGGCTGATAGTTATTCTCTAATAACCACCTTCTCCTTCTTCCATATTCACAAAGTAACCCAATTTTTATCGGCGTTCATGGCCACCTAGAATGAAGACAACTTTCCCACTCTCTTTTGCTGCTAAGAACAGCAATGTGACTAAGTTCTGGCCAGAGAAGTAAGCATGTGACATAGACAAATTCTAGAAAATGTTCATTAAAGGAGAAATGTGCTGTCCCCTTCTTGCTGTCTGGAATGTAGAATTGAGGTAGAATGGCGAAGGCTCCAATAATCATCTTGAGCCACAAAGTAATCTTTGGAATAGAATCCACACACAAAGGAACAACAACAACAAAAGAGCCTGTAATCTTGACAGTTCTTGGAAGTGAAAAACGTCTATTTCTTATAAGTCATTGTATCTCTACACCTAACTATACCCAATTCTGATTAACATATGCCCTGCTCAGCTCCATATCATATGCCATCCCCCTTCTTGCTATCTATACTCCAGTTATACTGACCTTCTTCTAGTACATTTTACTAGTTATTACTTCCTTTTGCTATCAAGCTGTTATTAATCTGGGATGATCCTCAACCTCTTTCCCCCAGTTAATACCTACTTGAACTTTAGACTTCAGCTGAATTGTCACTTACGCAGAGCTTTCTCAGATCTCCTTGAAAAGGTCAAGTCCCATTGTTATATATAATAAAAAATTTAATCTTGCCCGAAGAGAGACCTTGCCTTTGCCCATGGCTCCTGGGAGGTATACTTAGCTCTTGAGAAGCCAGGCCCCATAAGAACATCTTTGTTTACCTGAGGGATTTGGTCCACAAAGGCAGTCTAACACTGTGACTTAGGGTGGAATCTGGGGTCAACAATATCAGCTCAGCCTCCAGGGTGCCGGGAGACTGAGGTCAGCCACGTGGGTGGTCAACCGGGTCTGCGTGACTAAGGCCAAATAAAAACTCTGGATACCAAGAATTGGTTGAGATTCCCTGGATAACAATACTCTGCACATATTGTCACATATCGTTGCCAGGAAAGTTAGTGCCATCTGTAACTACTGGAAGAAGACAACTGGAAGCTCTTAGCAAGGGACTTTCCCAGACTCTGCGCCATGTATCTCTTCCCGTGGCTAAATTTAATCTGTATTTTTCACTGTCATAAACCATAACAGTTTTCAATAAGGTCTATGAGTTTTTCTAGCAAATTACAGAAACTGAGGGTGGTCTTGGGGACCCCCCTAACTAAACGTGCAATTGCCAGAAGTGAGGATGGTTTGGGGACCCTGAACTCCATAGCCAGTGTTGGGAGTGAGCACAGTCTCACAGATTGTTCTCGAATTTTGCAATATAATATGGTCCTCATTTCACTCCAGGTAGCACTTATCACACCATAATTGTGCATTTCATTGATTAAGACCAATCTCTGCCACTAAACTCTAAGCACGTTGCGGGCAGGGATTATGACTGCATATCATTCTCCAAACACCTAGCACAGTAAGCAATCATCCTTTCCTGAAAGACTGAACAGACTAGAGTCAGACAAACCCAGTACCACTACGGCACAATCTTAGCAAGTAAATCAGTGAATTGGTAACAAGACAATGATGCTTTGTAGAGAAGTATTACCGAAATGTCATTCCTGGCATTCCTTAAACACAATTATAATTACTAGTAATTACAGTTACTACTTTATTTCTTCAGTGAACCACGTACATGCACACCTATAATTACAGCATATGAATGATTAGTTTAAGACGGCCAGGATTAGTATTACCTTTCTAAATTGATGCAATTCCATCCATAAATACCAAAAATATGTATTTAGTTAATATGTATGACCGTATCACAAATAAATATAATTTTAATTATACTTTTAAAATTTCTAAAAATAGGAGACTCCTGGATAAAATCATTATTAGCTCTTGAAGCCTAGAATTAAGGATTATATTATTTATGTAATATAAAGTTTCTGGCATAGACTCATAGGAGGCATACACTAAAACGACCAGAAGATATTATTGGGGAATTACAATTAAAAGATATTACTGGGGAATTACTGTTAGGTCAGTTCAATAAGAACTGTTGACATAATATAGAACAAAACCCACCCAGGATTATTAGAAAATCACTAATCCTACACATTAATAAACATGGCAAGTATAATACAAATAAACCATTAAATTATAGTTAAAACAGAAATACAGAACTAGAAAAATATCAAGGAACTCCAGAAATTATAAATTGAAACTTTAGTAACATTTATTTTCTTTATAGAGCACTTTCTTTCACCTTAAAAATACCTAGACCTCTATAAATCAGACATCATTAATGTCTTACTGTTAGTGAATACCACTGTTAATTGTAATATTCTTAGAGATGAAGAACTCAGTCTACATTTATTGGACATCTACTATGTACCAGGAACGGTACGTAAAAATAAAATCCCAGACTCTTAGGTTCACAATTTAGTGTGGAAGAAATATAGCATGGAAGAAATTAAACACACACACACACACACACACACACACACACACACACACACACAAATTTGGAAGAATATAAATGATTTTCAGTGGCTATCTCTGAAGCAGGGATTATAAAAGGGACTTTTATTTTCTATATTATATATTTATAATGCTTCAATTTTATAAAATGAGTGCATATTTTTATATACCTTAAAAAATAAAAAATGTCTTTAAAAGGAGAAAAAAATACCTGAAGGACTTTTAAAATTGTCTGTCCCCTACTTTTTCTCTACTATCTAGATTTTGAAAATCAAACTGTGGTTTTAAAATTATAATAATTGTCACACACAAATATTAGTACATTAGTAGTACAGAAGTACACAAATATGATATATAAATTATTTGTGTTAAGGGAAGAGTTAGAAACTCAAAATATTGATCACTAAGAGATTAAATAAATTATAGGACATTTATACCAAGAATACTTTTAAAGAGTCAGTGTTGTGATGTGGTTGAGAGCAGACACTTCAGAGATATAGTGCCCAGGTTTGCACATCAGCTCTGCCAATGACTAGCTGCTTAACTTGGGCAAGTTTCATAATCTCTCTGGGACTCAGTTTCTACATTTGTGAAGTAATAAGGAATCTGTAAAAACCACAGTGTTATTGAGGATCAACTACTACAAACAAATTAATAATAAAAAAAAATAATACATATTGGGGCACCTGGATGGCTCAGTTGGTTAAAGCATCAACCCTTGATTTCAGCTCAGATCATGATCCCATGATTCCTGGGCTCAAGCCCATGTCAGCGCAGAGCCCTTTTGAGATTCTCTTATTCCTCTCTCTGCCCCTCCCTCAGCTTGCACACATGCTCTTTCTCTTTCTCTCTCCCTTTCTCTCTATCTCTCTGTCAAAACAAACAAATAAACACTTAAGGGAAAAAAAAAAAAAACCTCATGTGACCTCAGGAAAATAAGTTAATTTCTCCTGGCTTCAATTTCTTCATCTGAATTTCTTCATCTGTGACATGAGGATAACAACCTCACAGAGTTGTTTCAAGGATTAAATAAACAATATATCTAAAGCACAATATCTGCTACCCAATAAGAATGATAAATGTTGGCTACTGTTGGCATAGTTATCATTATAGTTCTTATTAAGAAGAGACACGCCTTGTCTTGTTGACCATTATATATACCTAGTACCTAATACCTAGCACAAAGTGCTCAATAACGACTTGTTGACTAAATGAATGAGTCAAACTGTTAAAAGTAGTTAGTAGAAATGGGTGTAGGATTACAAAGATATTCACTTTTATCACTATGTATTTCTGTAGTTTAAGTTCTATCATAAAAAAAAAAAACACAATAATGTTTTCTTAACCTGTAAAGTAAAAGCATGACAGTGTTAATTTCTCTAAAAACACTCAATTTTAAAAAGTTGGGGGGAAATAGAAAGAAGTAGTAAAAGAAAAAGGGAAAACAAGTTACTACGTGGAATAGCAAAGCCTTGAGCTAAAGCGCAGTAATGAGAATTAGCACTTTTATTTTTCGACCTTTCTAAAGGTTAGATTATCCTAAGCAATTTTTTGAGTCTCAGAAATAAGTGCAATTTTCAAACAAGTGCAATTATACTTAGCTTAGTTTTAAATATCAAACCTCTCTTACTTACTCTCTGTTTTCCAAACAATGGACCAGATAGATATACGGCGGCACCTAATACTAAACACTTCACTGTATGTCCTGGAACAGCCCTTGTCAAGTGTGGTCCATGGAAGCCTGGGAATTCCTAAGACCCTTCTCAAGATGTTCATGAGCTCAAAATCATTTCTATGGTAATTCAAAGACAGTCCTTGCCTACTTCCCTGCTTTCATATTTGCACTGATAGTAAAATAGCAACCAATGGTAGATAATACTGCTGGTATTTTAGCACCAATCTAGGCAGTGGCATTAAACTGTTTCACTGACACAGACACACAGTTTAAAAAAAAAAAAAAAAAAGCCAATTTTACTGAAGACTGTCTTTAATGAAGCAGTAAAAGTTATTTTTTTTTTAATTTTTTTTTTTTCAACGCTTATTTATTTTTGGGACAGAGAGAGACAGAGCATGAACGGGGGAGGGGCAGAGAGAGAGGGAGACACAGAATGCGAAACAGGCTCCAGGCTCTGAGCCATCAGCCCAGAGCCTGACGCGGGGCTCGAACTCCCGGACCGCGAGATCGTGACCTGGCTGAAGTCGGACGCTTAACCGACTGCGACACCCAGGCGCCCCTAGTAAAAGTTATTTTTATTAAATTCTATCAAATGAAATACGTAGCACAAATTAAAGCACTTTCTGCTGCAAACCAAAACATGCTAATCATTTCAAGGAAGGGCAGTGGTATGATTGTTTTGAGTTGTGAGTTAAGTTGGCTGCTTTTAACATCTTGGAACATCATTTTCACTTGAGAGCACAAATGGAAGACAAATACGGTTTTTCAGACAGGGCATGTGGCAGATATTTTTCTCAGAATTGTGTAAAATGAGTCTGTTACTTCAAGAAAAAAACCTGACAGTATTTATTGTCTTGATAAAATTTAAACTTTCAAGTGAAAACTAGAATTTGGTATGACTTAGATCCTCCATTGTGAGTTTAAAAGTTTCCTGATACTTAACAACTTTTCTAATTCTACAGATGGTAATATTAATACATGTGACTTGTTGATAAGGTATGTAAACAAATGTGGCAACATTCAGAAGATCTGTAGAAGTCGGTGAATATTTGAAATGACCAATGCACAACGTTGCTGAATGCTGAATGAGTATAAGATCCATTTGCAGAGAAAGATAAACCAAAAAAAATTTAATATAACAAAGAACAAAGTTTACTGATTTCAGATTTAAAAGTTTCAGATTTCACATTTAAAAAAGAAACATTTTTAGAGTTTTGATATAATATCAAAGAATAGAATTCTCTGAAAAAGATTATTAAAATACTCCTCCCTTTCCAACTACATATGTGTGAGACTGAATTTTCTTCATATACTTCAACCAAAAACAGAACAAAACAAAAACACTGCAAGTAGGAGTATAAAGTAGTAGATAGGAGAATCTAGCTATGTACTATTAAGACAGACATTAGATTTGCAAAAACAATATTTACAATTTGCAAAATATTTACAATTTGCAAAAACAACATAAAATGCAAATGTAAAACTTCTTGCTAATTTTGTTTTGGTAAATGTGATTATATTTCATTAAAAAATGTGTTATTTATGTTATCATGTAATGCATTTGTCATTTTTAAATCAATTAATAAGTAACTCTCAAATGCCTTAGTCTTAATGTCTAATATAATAAATATTGATAAATATAATCCACATAAACAGAGAAGCTCTTGGAGACCTCAATAATTTTTAAGAACGTAAAGGGATCCTAAGGCAAAAAAGTTTGAGGACTACTATACCAAAGACACAAAAGTGAAATACAGTTCTTTTTATCAAAAGGATTGCTCTCAAGACTTCAGAGTATCCGAGGACCATACCTGCTTGGCAAAAAATATTGTGTCAAGTCTGGAGTCCTGAACTACAGAGCCTGCTGGTTCTTCTCCTGGCTGCCACTTGAAAAGAAAAATTAACCCATGAACTGGCCTACAAAAGAAAGTACAAATTAGTGGCACCAAACCTTTCTTGTTTTTTAACACACAGTCAATACATCACATTTCAGTCAGTTACTTACCAAATATATTGCAAATGAAGTAAGTTTGAGAAATTTTTTAAAGATTTCTATTGTTATTCATTGTCACTAAAATGTTGCCTAAGACAAGGCTAATAAACCTTAAAATTACATCAGGTGAAACAGAATTATAATGAAAGCTTTATTCTCAAATCTGGATTTTCACTTCTACCTTATATCACCTCTCTTAAAAACTGAAAATAAGAACATAGCAAAACTAAAAGAAGCAGTTAACCCTATATTGAATTCCAATATAGATGAATAAAGCCTACTCCTCGTCATATTCCAAGAATCCAACAACTCTCCCTCCAAAGAAAATTTCCCTAGTCCTCCATTTGCAATACAGGGTCCATTCTTACGGGCACAAGGTTGGGGATAAGAAGAGGCTCACAAGTCAGAAGCATGGGAGAAAGGAAGAAACTTCCTAGCATCTACATTTGGAATCTGAACTTTAACCTCACCAAGAAGCAAGGCAATAACACACAGACAGATTCTGAATTACTATTAATATATGCTATGTACTAAATATGCTTTGTAGACTAATCTAATATTCAGGTATTCACATTTTTAATGTGAAAATGTGTTCTGTCTTCTAGTCCTATTGATGTATAAGTGAATATTATAATAAATTAATCAATCATCTTGATATGGAATTACAGAGACTTAGTTTTTAATCCCTTGCAAGTTACTTATATGAGTCTCAGGTCTTGATTATGATATGAGAGTAATAATACCTCTCTCACAAGATGGAAAAAAGACTTAAGGAGATGACATATTCAGCCTACTGTAATCCAAGTAAAATAGACAACAATCTGCTTAAAGTACAGACATTATTTTTAACACAACTAAGATAATACTTACTTTAATTTTTCAAAATTCTCAGGCTCTAAACTCCATATTTCTTCTACTTGGGCTCCTCGGCAACCTGAAATAAGAAATTATTTCTTCAGAAAACAAAATAACTCATTTTTTCCTTCACCATTAAATAAAATACTAACTGAAAGGAATGTACATTTAGGGGCCATGAGACATGACAAATTAAAATGGTAAAACTGATAAAGCTCACAGACAAATCCTTTTAATTCCTTTACTATTTCCTAATTATTTATAATGGGAGTATATTACTTTTACAATTGAAAGAGGTTTCAAGTTTATTTTCACTGAAACACCACCCCGACTTCTCAGTCCCTCTCAATCTGTCTCTTTTACAATCCACTCTTTCTACTCAATTGCTGTTTCCCTTTTACTTACACTTTTTTTTTAAGTGGTAATAAATAACTACCACTTACCAGTGACTTTCATATCACATATTTAGCTCTGACCCTTTCCCTAAATTCCAATTCTATACTTTTTAATTTAATTTTATTTAATTTTATTTTATACTTTTTATTTAATTTTATCTTATTTTCAACTACCTCAGAGTCTGCCAAACATACCCTTCCTTAGGACAGTGGTTCCCAATCAGGGAAACTTTTCTTGTCCCTTGCCTCCCTAAGAAAGGTTTTATAATGTCTGAAGACATTCGTCACAACTGTCACCAGGGGGAAGGCCTTGCATCTAGTGCACAGAGGCCAGAGATGCTAAACATCCTACACTGCACAAGACAGCCAAACAGCAAAGAATTATCTGGCCCAAAACGTCAACACTGCCAAGACTAAGACACCCTGCTCTAGTAGTACATATCAGAGTAACAGTGTACTGGTTAAGAGGTTGGCCTCAAAAATGCCACGGTTTGCATCCCAGCTCCTCCATTTACTAGCTATATAACCAACCTCTCTGTTCCCATATTCATGGAGTTGTTGTGAGGAATAAATGAGATAATTTTGTATGCATGAGATACATTTAATACAGTGCCTGGCACACTCTAAGGGTTTACTAAATGTTAGCTAGTATCATCAAAATACAAAAAAAACAGCCATATTTACCAGTGCCTTCTATATGTAAAGTGCTTTAAATGCATTTTCTCTAATCACTGCAAGGCAAGTATTATACAGAAGAGGGTTAGGGATGTTAAGTGTCTTGCCTAAATTCACTACAGCTAGTATATACAAAAAAAAAAAAAAAGACTAATTAAAATCCACATCTGGTTCCAAAGTCTGGACAGTTTTTAATATTCCAGATTATTGGCAAGTAAAAGCTAGAGAAGCCTTTGGCCTATCTGAAAAAAATTCAGTCAACCAACTACATGACTTTGGGCATTCATACCATTCCAGGACTCAATTTGTTATATTCAGCAACTATCTATTAAGAATTCACTCTTGTATTAAAGATATATATACAAGGAGAGTTACTAGGCTGTTTGTAGTAGAAAACATCTTGATAGACATTTACATATAGGAAGCTGGGGGGAAAGAATTTACAAATGTAAACCTGTATTTATGAGCATTGAAAAGGGCACAAAAGGACACTAATGCAATTGTTAATACTGGTCACTGCTATTGGAAATCAATTGTAAAAAGGCCAAACATTAAAACATAGTATACTAAAAGAACAAAAGTCCACTGCATAAAAGTGTCCCCAGATCTTTTGCACGGGTAGAATTTCAAGTGATGACGCCTGTTTAAACAACTTTAAGCTAAACAAACACACAACTTTTGGGGTACAAAAAACATACTACTCAACTCTTAATACCTATCTCCTTATATACATTCAGTATCTAATAATTCCCTTATGTACATTCAATTTCAAATAATGCATGGTATAGGAAAGAGAAGCAATGATTCAAGAGGCCTGGTTCCAATCCGAGCACTGCCTTAAAGTTCTTAAACTTGAGCAAGAACATAATGTCCTAGAGCCTCACTTTCCTCATGTATAAAACAAGAATACTTCCTGCTTCATCCAATCCACACAATTCTTGTGAGGTATACATTATCAAACACTAAATACAAAGAATCACTTAATGCAGACTCCCTAACATATATTAAGTAAAAAGGTGGGTGTGGGGAGAAGGCTTTAAAAAGTTAACAAAATGCTGGTATTTTACAAATACCTTTTATGTGCCAAGCATGGTACTAGGTCTTGGCATGGACAGAAAATAATAAACAATAGTCGCACTACTTAAGAACTTCACAACTAAGGGGAGCCTGGCTGGCTCGGTCAGTAGAGCATGTGACTCTTGATCTCAGGGTCCTGAATTCTAGCCCCACGTAGTGGGTAGACTTTATTTAAAAATAAACAAAACAAAATTTCACAACCAGTAGGAAACAGGTATATACAACTCAAAGTGCAGCATGCATAACATGCCTATGAGAGGTACACCAGAGAGCCTTCTGGAAGTTAAGAAGCAGGAGAGATCATTACTATCCTTGCTGATCAGAGCAACTTTCATGGATAGTTGAACTAGGTCTTAAACAGGATTAACATAGGATTTGTCATCCAAACCAGGACTCTGCTCCAAAATGAAAGGAAGTACTGAAATGAAAACGTTTGAGATATTTGTGTATTGACTAACACATTTGTATTATGATACTGGTGGCTCTGTAAAATAGTTCTATTCAAAAACTAATTTCAAAAATAATTTTCTTTAAAATATACCTGGAGCTTTTCTCCTGAAGAAAGACAACTCTGGGAGGGCCCTCTGTTGCCAATGCTTTAAATTTAAATGTAATGCTATCTTCCAAAAGTTTTGACAATTTGTTATTCCCCTAACCTCAACAAATCTACGAGAAGTAAAGACATGGCCCTGGCTTCTACACCTCCTACAAAAAACAGTCCCAGATATCATCCCTAACCATGTCATTCAATGGTATGGACAAATGTCATTTATTTAGTGATGTCACCAAGTAGGAAAATCTGCATTGTGGACAATCACCCCAAAAACAAGGACTAGACTCAAATATTTGTGAACCCCAAACTGGAGAGCTGTGAATTTGTATCCCTAATGAGAAGGCTCCATTTTGGGGTCCTCAACAATTATAAGCAATACTTGCTTCTAAGCATACTAGATGCACTCTCATAAGTATACTTTGACTTTCTGTATGAAAGCCAAGCATTAACTTGCCTCTCTCCTCCAAACAAGGAAACATGTACCTCAGGAGAACTCCTAACAGAGCTTCATGTCAAGGAAACACTATATTGGCCCCAAAAGTCATTCAGATTTGTCTCAACTCCTGGGCCAGAGTTGTTGTGAATGATGGAATTCTGCAAGACTCCCTCCTGGCAAGCCCAGGAGGAGTCTGTGCAATTACTACCTATACCTGAATTATGGCCTTCAGCCAAGATGAAAGGTCAAAACAAAAACTTAAGGAGAAAGCCACTGCTTTCTAATGTAAACACAATAAGAGATAAATTAAACAGATTTGGTACCAGCTCTGTGGGTCAGATCAGATTAATCAGAGAAGCTGAAGGTTTGGCATGTTTGGGGTAGAAAGGAAAAATGGATTTTATTGGGAGACAACTCTCAATGAGTTTCTCCTGTTTCTGCTTATCTTCTGGGAGGAGTTCTGGACTATCGTTTCAAGGATGTTATTTCAATAAACAGACTTGAAAGATAGATAATGTCTCCCCCTGGTGCAAAGACAAGACTTACGTGCTGTCCATAGTATCTTCCTAAAGCCAAAGGCCGAGCAGGTTTGCTAGCAGCCTCTTTAATAAAATTGGAAGTTCCCTAAACTCAGGGTTCCTTAGCTATGACACAGACCCATGTGTGCAACATCCACCTCTATCTACTGCCACTCCCATGGACTTGTAGGACAAGGGATCCAATGCAAATGCAAATCTCCTGTTGCCTACTGTGCCAAGGCTAATACATAATACAGTCTTTTATCTCTTTATCAATATATCAATAATACAATCCTTTATAATATAAACAGGCTAACTTGTTAGCTGGCAAACAGGGTAAAATATAATAGTCCATATTTCTTAACAGATGTTGGATTTTATCAAATGCTTTTTGTGTCTATTAAGATAATCATATAGGGGCACCTGGGTGGCTCAGTCGATTGAGCATCCGACTTTGGCTGAGGTCATGATCTTGTGGTCCGTGAGTTCAAGCCCCGCGTCGGGCTCTGTGCTGACAGTTCAGAGCCTGGAGCCTGCTTCCAATTCTGTGCTCCCTCTCTCTCTGCCCCTAATCCACTGGCATTCTGTCTCTGTCTCTCTCAAAAATAAATAAACATTAAAAAATTTAAAAAAAAAAAGATAATCATATAGTTTTTTGGTTTTTTTTGTGTGTGTTACTTTGGTGAATCACATTGAATCCCAAATATTAAACCAACACTGAATTCCTAGGATAAACCCCACTCAGCCATGACATACTGTCCATTTAATAGATTATTAGATTTGATTTACTAAAATTCTGTTTAGAATTTTTGCATTTATGGAGCGCCTGAGTTGTTCAGTCAGTTAAGCATCCAACTTTGGCTCAGGTCATGATCTCATGCCTCAAGGGTTTGAGCCCGCATCCGGCTCTGTGCTGACAGCTCAGAGCCTGGAGCCTGCTCTGATTCGGTCTCCCTTTCCCCACTCATGCTCTATCTGTCTCTCTCTCTCTCTCTCAAAAATAAATAAACATCAAAAAAATATATTTTTTTAAGAATTTTTGCATTTGTGTTAATGATGGAGTTAGGTCTGTAGTTTCCTTTTCTTGTAATGTCTTTTCTGTGTTGGGTGTTAGGATAATGATGGCCCTCAGAGAATATTGGGAAATATTCCTTCCTCTCCATTTTTTCTGGGAAAAGTTTGTATAAAATTGGTATTACTTAATCCTTAAATATTTGAAATAATATACCAGTGAAGCAATTTTGGCTACAGTTCTCTTTGTGGGAAGATTTTAAGTTACAATTTCAATTTATTTAATAAAGTAAGGCTATACTGGTTATCCATTTCTTCTTGTATAAGCTTTGGTAATTTATGTCTTTAAAGATATTTATACATTTCACCCAAGTTGTCAAATTGATTGGCATAATAATGTTTAGAATATTCCCTTATTATCTTTTTAATCTACAGAATCCATAGTGGTATCATCTTACTCCTAATATTGGTCATTGTGTCTCCTCTACTTTTTCTTTCCCTTTTCTTTTTTTTTTTTTATTTTTAAGATTTTATTTTTAAGAAATCTCCATACCCAACATGGGGCTTGAACTTACAACCCTGAGACCATGAGTTGCGTGCTCTACTGGGGCACCTGGGTCGCTCAGTGGGTTGAGTGTCTGACTTCAGCTAAAGGTCATGATCTCATGGTTGGTGAGTTCAAGCCCCACACTGGGCTAGCTGCTGTCAGCCTGTCAGCACACAGCCAGCTTCGGATCCTCTGTCCTCATCTCTCTGCCCCTTCCTGGCTTGCATTCTGACAAAAATAAATAAATATTTAAAAGAGTTTCATGCCCTACCAACTGAGCCAGCCAGGTGCCCTTTTCCTCTCTTTTTTCTGACCAGGCTGACTTGGGGTTTGCCCATTTTATTGATCTTTGACAAACCAGTTTTTAGTTTCACTGATTTTCTCCACTACTTTTCTCTTTTCTGTTTCACTAATTTCAACTCTGATCTTTATTATTTCCTTTCATCTGCTTACTTCAGGTTTCATTTGCTCTTTTTTCTAGTTTCTTGAAATGAAAGCTGGGGTCATTGATTTGCTGTGGCAAAGTAAATGCAGTCCCTGCTATTCCATCCTGGCTGGAAACAGAAGTTTATAGCTTCTGTTTTTAATTGGTTGACCATCATAGTTTGTTTTGGTGCATTCATGAATTATGTATGTGCCACACCAATTAAAAGTATGTGTCTGCTCCATCAGTTTCTTAATAAAGATTTTGTTTTATCATGATGCTATAGTCCACTAAAATTTGTATTTATATATTCACTGACTCCACAAATAATTTCCCTTCCAATGAACTACCTTTTAAAATAAATTTACATTTGCATTCAGAACACAGTAAGTTGTCCACTTTTGAAAGAATGAACTTCAAAAAACTTTTTTAAAGCCAAGAACTGGCTAAGAAAAAAATGGAAATGATTGAAATACACTTGTTTTCTCTTTGAAACTACCTGATGATGATATACAACTACCATCATTTAACTTTTTGCAACATTTTTCTGCTAATGTGGCCAATCCATTAATAGCAATTTCTTTTAATTTGTGGTAGTGTAAGAAGACGCAGTTACATATTCTTTTATGCATGACTTTTATAATCATTTTCAATTCTAAGTTTTCTATACGTATGGGACTGAGGCAATAACTGTTAATGGAGTGGATTAATTTAAAAACAAACTTGCCTAGTATAGTATTTCTTAAAGTTAACTTTACTATGTCATAATAGCTAAGGTTTTAAAGGTAAGTTTTATGGCTAAACCTACAGACATCTCATACTCAATGTCCAAAACTGAATTTTCTCATCCATCAAGCCTGTTCTCTTATACTTCACCTGCCATTCAAGTAGAAACTATGGAGTCATTTTCCCCTTTTCCCCTACATCCAGTCAGTCAGCAGTCCTATTGATTTAAATATAGCAAAATTATTGCAATTACCTCCTCCTCTTTAACCTATTAGTTTATGTCAAGCTAATCACCTGACTCCAACCATTTTAAGAGACTTCTAGCTTCTCTGGCTTCATTCCACTCCACCCAGCACACTACACTTGGTAAGCCTTTTTTAATTATAAAAATGTCACTTCAGCATTCCAATATCTTTGACAGTTAAGTCCCCAGTAACCACAGGGCAATCCAAACTATACAACTCAGCAAACAATCTAGCCTCAGTTTACTTTTCAACTTCAGATTGAAATATTCCTCTGGTCTGTCACATACATTTTTAGTCACTTTGCTAGGTGTTTCCTATGCCATATACTTTAACATTACTACTGTTTATGTTTTCCCTTCTGCCTGTGCTCTTCCATGACCTGTGTTCCCGTTACATTCTGTACACACTCTAACACAGCAATTAATACACCATATTAGTTGGAGTGTCAGCTCTTTAGAGGAGCACTCGTGGTTCATTCACAATGAAAATTCCCAAACCCTCCCAGTGTGCCTAAGAACATACGCTTGATAGGTAAACATACGTAGGTAAACAAACGTAGGTAAACATATTCTTGATAAATTATATTCCAAACATTCAGCTATGTACGATAGTATCTATAACAACGTTTAATTTTCATCTCCAGTACAAGTTTTAACATAATAGCTAGAATTAATAATACTTGAAAAAAAAAAAACGTAGCCATAAAAATAAACTTACTGCCCAAAGAAAAGGATGGGAACAAGAAGGGCAGGAAAGGATAAAAAGTCAAACATGCTGACTATTTAGGATGTAAGACAAGGAACACAGCCAGAAAAAAAAAAAGCTGAGGAAAGCATGTGGCCTCTGGTCTAGAGCACTAGCTCAAGAAACCACTTTACCGGAAGCCAAAAAACGATCAGGGAGAATAACCAGCGAAGTGGCTCGTCAGTCCCACGCAGTGAGCCTGTGGGAACGTCCGCAGAACTAATCACACACTCAAGGTGTTCGGCTTTGAGTAACTAGAATCTCGGGTTCCTGCGCGGCTTGGGCCATATACCCTACCGTGGAGGAGGCACACCCTAGGTTTTCTTGCAGAACTGATGGCCCGAGACGTGCACCTGGGCACACCTGCCGGGTATAGGGAGCGCTCCGCAGAAGAGCGATGGTAGAAAGGGAAAGATACACACGGAAGGGCGGGGGCGGGGGGAAGCGCTCCAGTCAATTAAGCAAGTAACTGCCGAGTCCTGAGGATACGACAGTGCACAAGGCAGATACGATCCCTGCCCTCGTGATGTGGAATCACTGCGGAAACGCGACTGCCCAGGACTGAGACCGGGACGAGAGCCCTCCGCGATCCAGGTTTCCAGAGTCGCTTCCCTTCAGACGCGAGGCGGCGGTGACCGCGGAGAACCACTCTATGCCCAGCCTGGGCCTCCTCCCGTGACCCCCGGCCCAGGACGGTCCCCTTGGCTCTCACCGAATCCTTTAATGAGCTCGGTGAAGACCCCGGGGTCGCTTTCCATGAGGCACCACTCCCCGGCATTGCCCGTCATGGCCCCGGCCACACACCGCCCCGCTCCACCTAAGGCTCTGGCCGCCCCCCGCACCAGCTGCCGCCGGGCACTGATCTCGGCAAACCCGCCGCTGAGCTCGTCAACCCCACGTCACCCCGCCTACTTCCCGACAGCCTCCGGGCGCCGTCACCTGCAGCGCGACTAAGCGCGGGAGGACGCTCTAGCCACCCAAGAGACAGTGAAACTCTTCCTAGGCCGTGCAGGACCCGTAGCAGATTCGGAAGGGGCCGGGGCCTAAGAAGAAAGGGCGGGGACTCAGTACGCCAGAGGAGGTAACATCCGGGATCCTCGCCAGTCTGGAGCGAGGGCGGGGCAAAAGTAGAGGGGCGGGGCTCGTTCCCGGGAGCCGAACCTGCAGGCCCCGGCGTTGGTGGAGTTGGAGCAGTTACCGCCCTAAGGGCTGCAGCAGCTTCTAGTCGTTTTCCCGCGCCTCGCAGGGCTTCTCCCAGTGGCGCTGCGGGTTCGGAGGGTCGGCCGGCAAGCACAGGTGAGGAAACTGCGGGAGGCCGACTGGGGCCCTTTGTGCGGTCTGAGCGGCCCCGGGGACGCGCAAGGTTTAGCTCATCCTCCATGTCCCTCATCCCGCATCCCTGCGACCGAGGCCGGAACAAACACTTCGCCAAACCATCGTTCTCCACCGCCCTGCCTCCGCGTCCTGCCCTTGCTGGGTAACGAAACCAGCATCGCTGTGGGCACAACCTCGCTTGGCCAGGCTGAGACGCTCCCGAGGGTGGGCCCTTCCCGAATCCCGGACCGCTCCGGCTTGTGCTTCCATAGCTTCCCACAGGCCAGCGTCCGGAGGTCCCGCTTTACTCCTCCTCTTCCTCCCCCTCCTCCCGCGGCTTCTGCGCCGGGAGGCGTTGCCCCGGCTCTGGGGTTTGGAAGAGGGATTTTGGTGCAAAGACAGAAGGCGAATTTATCCTCGATGGAATGACGAGAAGAGTGAGATCTGTTCTGTAATCCGTGGGGACGATAGACAAGTGTAAGGGGATGCGATGCCTAAAAGAAAATTAGGTTGAAAAAAGCGTAATGTATTAATCGACCATTTGTAATGTTTCTAAGATTAAAGGAGTTAAACCAAAAATGCCTATTTTCGCTAAACCGTGAAAATGCCCTCGTTCAGCAGACCTCTGTTAAGATTATAAATCTTTAAGAGTATGTGTATTTATGCATCACTCCTTAAAGCTCTGAGTTCCAAGAAGGGCCTTTGGCTTCCAGAAAAAAATATTTTAGTAGACAAAACTGATTCCTTGCTTCACAAACAGGTGTCCTGTGCATCGGAGTTAGCGAGCCCTGTTTTATGGACTAGGTGAAGCCACAAAATTAACATGACAAATATTACTGAGGGAAACAACAGAACAGCTTTTATATTGAAGCAAGCATGGTTATGGGGCGCCTGGGTGGCTCAGTCGGTAGAGCATCAGACTCTTGATCTCCTGGTTGCAAATTAGAGCCCCAAGTTGGGCATAGAGATTACTTTAAAAAAAAAAAAAAAGGCCTGGCTATATTGTGGAGTAGAAATCAAAATTTGTATAAAATGTTTGTTTGTTTGTTTTCATTTGAAACTTTTGAAGTTTGTCCCTAGGAGACAGGAAAAAGTTTGTGAGGCATAGGAGTCTAGCTGTATTTCCTTCATGAATCATACCTAGAATGAGTGTCATTTGAGTCCATAGCTGTTTGTGATAATGTGTTATTTTTTAATCTATGATATTGCCATGAACTTGAAAGTGTTTTCTGTGCTGAATAAATACATCATAACTAACATTTATTTATGAACTTGGTGGCTGTGGTAGAAAGACCCCCCTAACTGAAAAATTAGCCCTTTACACAGCCTAGAAGTAACCAGAAAGGGAGTTTAAATTTTTTTTCACTTATTTTCACATTTAATCCTAAATTTGCATAAAAAATCCAGATTTCTGGGTCTTTGAGGAAAATGAGAAGATTTGGTAATACAAAGTGCATACTACATGGCGACCACTTGGCTGAAGATGCACGCCTTCGGGATGGCATGCTGTCATATTTGCAACAGGTCCTCACCACTTTTTATTGCATCCCACATGACATGATCAACTCAGGTACACCAGCAGTCTGAGTGATAGTTGTTTGACTTTGTGGCCCCAGTTTTTGCAGTATTGTTTCTTTTAAGTTGTCTGGCACTCTCTCATAGGTGTACATCAGCTTTGACCTCATTTAAAAACGGTTAAGCTGCAAAACTTGTTCGACCTCACGGGATGAAACATTTTCAAGTAATAAACAGTCAAGAGAGTTTGCAAAGATATTCAGATGTGTACATTCAAGAAAAACAGGAATCCTCAAAAACACTGTATTATTAGTACTGTTAAAAGATAACAGTAAACGTTGTTCTAATGAATACAAAGCAGAAAGAACTGCTGTTACATACATACAACAGTGCCCAAGGCAATATGTATATTGTAATATACAATATACATTTTGTATATTAATTACTGGCATTCACTGATTTGGCAGACAATATTAAGAAAGAAAGAAGTGGGCAATGTATAAAATGTCCACAACCAACTTCCAAATTGTGGCTATGCCTTTAAAAATACTGTGACCTGTTTAATTCTTCCCCAAATTTTAATTTACAGAAGTTTAAAATAACTTCAGCTATATTAGAGTCTTTAGAATGGTGTGCTTTAAGAGCTCTGGATAGGACAGGCCAACCCAAAGAATTAACTGTCTTTTTTTTTTTTTTTAATTGTTAATCTGGATTTACAACACTTGATTATTCAGGAGTGGATTAATTGATGACCAGGCTCTGACCTCACTCACTGCCCAACTGCCTTCTAAATCACTGACAGTGGAGCTTAAGCTCCGAGGGGGGAGATGATTGGAGTTGGGGAGAGGAGAAATTAAGATACTGTATATATCTGTGTGTATCTCAAATTGCTTTCTAAAGACAAATATAGGAAATACCTATAAATAAATAGTTAAGTAGATAAATAGTTAGATAAATAGTTAAATAGATAGTTAAATATCATTTGAATGTCTATTTAAATAACTTCCCAAATATAGTCAATTTTTAGTTTTCGTTTAATGACAGATTTTGGAGATAGAATTGATGTGTCATGAAATTCACTATTTTAAGTATGCAATACAGTGAATTTTAGTATATTCACAGACTTGTGTTGACATAGGCAGACTGGGTCCATGGACCCAGAAGGAGTCCTGCAGGACCAGCCAAGAGGATCCTTGGCCTTAGGAAGGATAGACATCAAGTGAGAGCAGAGTTTATTGAAGATACAGAGAGGTGACAGATACAGAGTATTTGAGAGACTCAGAAAGGAGAGTAGAGTAGTCTCAGTTTTGTTTGGGCTCTGGTGCTTTTATTAAGGATTGTGGTCTGGTCCATATGTCTTCTCAGGCATCCAGAAACTGGTCAGAACGAGGAGTGCTCAGGTGTCCTCCATGAGTCACTTGTGCCCTGGAGCCAGGGATCTGGCGGCAGTGTGCCTGGAGTCAGTGTCTGCAACCTTGCTCTTTCACTCCGATCTGTGCTGGAAGACTCCAAAGAAATCATTAGCTCCTTGACCCTTACAGAAAGGGAATACATTTTTTGTACTAGAAGTGTAAAGCATGTGTAAGGTAGGGTGCAGGTCCTAGCAAGTGTAGAAGCAGGAAAAGGAGCAAAAACACAGTTCATGGAGTCGCTTTAGTTTCTGTATCTCAGTGTGAGCGTTCACCATTGTCTAATTTCAGAACATCTTCATCACCCCGTAAAGAAACCCCTCACCACTTTGGCAATTCTTCAAAAGGTTAAATATAGAGTTACCATATGATCCTTCGTTTTACAGTGTATGTGGGTCTTAATTTCTCCAGCTCCTCACCAACACTTCTTATTATTGTCATTTTGATTGTAGCCATCCTAGTGAACGTGAAGTGGGATCTCATTTCAGTTTTGTTGTGCATTTTCCTGATGAGTAATGATATTCAGCATCTTTTTATATATTTATTGGCCATTTGTACATCTTTGAAGAAGTGTCTGCTCAGATGCTTTGCCTGTTTTTTAATTGGGTTATTATCTTATTATTGAGTTATGAGTTTTTTATATATATATTCTAGATACAAGTTCCTTATGGTATGATTTGCGTGTATTTTCTCCCATTCTCTGGGATCTCTTTTCACTTTCTTGAGGAAACACAGATTTTAAATATTGGTGAAGTGCAGTTTATCTTTTTTTTCCTACTGTCCCTGTGCCTTTGGTGTCTGTTTTGACCCAGTTCTCTGACACAACTCAGTGTTCCGCAGTTCAGTTCAGTTCAGTTCCAGAGTTAGCTTAAGATCCCACTGATGCGGTTTGAAGTGTTGGGGTTCGGAGCCAACAACCAAGAAAGAATTATTGAGATGTTTTCACTGCAAAAAGGTGGTTTTATTAAAACGCGGGGACTGGACCCATGGGCAGAAAGAGCTGCACTGGGGTTGCGATGGGTGACTGATTATATATCTTCAGGGGAGGAGGAGTCTAGTCTCGAAGGTATTTTGGAAACAAGGTTTCCAGGACCTTGAGAGGCTAGCTGCTGTTAGGAAAAGGTCATTTATTACTGTTTAGTAAAAACTCAGTAATGAGACCCTTCAGGTATCTATCAGGGGACCATAAGCTTGGAGTATGATTGCCAAGATATATCTTGGGGGGGGGGGGGCGGGTAGTAGACGTAAAGGAAGTTTCCAAAGGAGTTTTTATATGTTAAGTAGACATACGATTCTGGGGGGTCAGGCTAATAAGATTGCCTTTTGCCCTTAGCAAAGTCAACATCGAGGCAGCTGAGCTCCCAGAGGAATGTCAATCTGCCTGTCTTGAGGACTTGTCAATGGCCTGTAAGTTATAAGGAAATTTAATCTTTTATTCTTCTGCCTTTGTTTCCTACATCACCACAAGTTAAAGGGCAAGATCCCCAACAAGACTACCCTTTCTTGAGACACCTGTTATAAGTAGGGTCTCTAGTCTACGCAACCAACTATAAATTCAGGGCTTCGCACAACCCCCTCAGGGTCAATAATTCACTAGAATGACTCGCATAACTCTCTAAAAACGCTATCCTAATGATTACAGTTAAATGATATGCCTGAGGACCGGCCAAATGGAAGACACCTATAAGCCAAACTCTGGAGGCAGGAGAGGGATACCCTCTGTGTGGAATCCTGGCTGGTCACACTCCCAGCACATCAGTTTGTTTACCAGTTAGGAAGCACCAGTGAACTTTGATATTCACAGTTTGTATATGGGATTTTATTACTAGGCATGATTGGTTATGATTGGTTGACTGTGTGGTTGAGCCCAATTTTGGGCCCTACAGCCCTCCTGGGAGTTTGATCTGGCCCAAAATTCCAACCCTCTAATCAAATGATTAGTCTTTTTGGTGACCAGCCCCCATCCTGAAGCCCAGAATGAATCACCACATTAGCATAACAAAAAGACTTATCAATCTGGAAATTCCTAGCATTTTTGAAGCTCTGCCAAGAACTATTATACCCCTGTCTTACCACCTAGACAATTTTAAAGTTAATTTATATATCAGCAGTCAGGTACCAGGAGAGTAGCTTAGAAGTAGTGCCATTCTGCTTTTCATATTTAACTTTAAATTTTTGAGTCTGATAAATTTACACAAGCAAGTAGAGAGGGGCCATTCATGCAATCTGTCCTACTGTTTTATGTTTCATCCTGGAAAGAATAGTCATAGAACCATGTGAAAAGCTGGGCATTTTTTCCTGTAAAAATGTTGAAAGGGTATGTCTTCATGGTTGTCATTAATATATGCAAGGATAAGATTCCATTGACAGAGCTATGAATAAGTAACTACATTTCTTATGGTAGAGATTACAAGGATTACATTTAGGGATTTTTCTTAGGCATCTTCCCTAGATTTAAAAGTTCATTTTGCTGCATGCTCAACAAGATACTTATACCTGATACTAAATGCATTAGAAAAACTTTCAAAGAAATACTATTCTCAAAAGACAGTTTTACTTAGTATGCATTACTTCCTCTTCATAACTTCTCATGTATTATTTTTTATTGTATATCCATTTACTGCATATAGTACTTTTTTTCTAATTACAGAATTTATCTTAAAGGCTTGAATTATATTTTTAATTGCACATGTTGAGACTTATTTTTAAAAATGTTAGAGGAAAGAAAAGGCAATCACACATAATTCTTAGATGGTTCAGAAAATTACTTTAATATTGCTTTGTTATTCTTAAATATATATTACTAATTATTTAAGAGTGATATCCTAGGTTCAGAGAAGGGATACACAACTAAGACCCGGTCCCTGCTCTTAGTGGAACTAAAGATACCAGCCAGACATGCTGACAAAAAAATAATAAGGGAAAGAACTTTGAGATTTGAACTGGGACCTTTAAATCACACTTCTTGGGCTTTGGTTCAGGAAAGCTGTTGTATTAGCATAATTTGATATTGAATATCATTTCTATATTATTCAACTAATAAGCAGCAATAGCCAGGTGAAAGTACTACCCAAGGGTATTTTTGTAAAAGCTAAAGATGGGGCTAGCAATATCAAATGCAGTGCAAAGTTCAAAATAATAGAAAATTTTCTACCGGAATTAGCAGTTAAGGTGTCAGTCTTTGAGAAGCCTCTTATCCTTCTCAAAAGTTTTTTGGATTAAAAGGCAGCTAAACAGCCATGTTAAAGAGGGGGTAAGAATAAATAGCAGAAGCATCATTACTGCAGCAGCAGTTTCAGCCTATGCTGCACTCAGTAAATCAGTCCCTAATGACTAATATAATATGATCATTACACGGTGACACCATCTGAGGCCTAAGCCTCATAATGACACTGATTATTTCCAACACAATTCAAATTACTGTCCCCTGCCCCCAGTCACCTTCAAAATGTGAGGCTCTCCATTCTCCCATGCATTTATCCCCATATCATGATGTGTTTCCCTCTCTGAGACCCAACCTCATGGCTCCCTTAGCTGCCAGACTTCCCTCAACCTCCTTATTCCTCTCTTTTCTCAAATCTGTCTACACCCTTAATGAAAGAAATGTCTCTCTTGCTGTCAGTAGGCCAGTCTCAACCTGTATGCTCTAAAGCTTATTCTGTTTGACTTCTTTTAGTGATCTCATCCCCTTGGTTACATCCTTTACTGTCTTCCACTCCAAATTGAATCATTCCACTTCACCTCAATGTCTTCTCATCTCTCTTACCTTCCCTTTATGCTTCTGTAAAAGAGTAGTCCACTTGTGAAGCCTCCCTCATTGCATACTCCTAATCTCACTTATTTTTAGAGAGGGCGTGTGAGTGGGGGGAGGGATAGAGAGAGAGAATCTTGAGCAGGCTCCCTACCCAGCGCAGAGCCCAACATTGGGCTCATTGCTGGGCTTGATCTCACAGCTGTGAGATCATGACCTGAGCCAAAAGCAAGACTCCGATGCTTAACCTACTGAGCGACCCTTGCGCCCCTCCTAATCTCACTTTGTTCAGGCTCCTTCTTGCAGGATTCTACAACAGTTGCCCTTCTTCATTCACTCCTGTTTGCTGAATCCAGTAGTCATTTTCCAGACTTTACTTCATCTCTGAGCATTTGACATTACAGCTATGGACTCCTTGAAATTCTCTTCCCTGTGGTCCGTGATACCACTGCCCCTGGTTCACTTTAAGTCTGTGTACCCCACCTTCTCTTTCTCCTTTAAAGGGCCCTTTTCTCACTACCTCTTAATTGTTAATATTCACGAGGATTCCATCTTAAGCCTTCCCTACAATATGTAAACGTGCTTAAGCTTGTATCATCTTTATGATGATGTACAAGAAATACAGAATTTCCTTTATCTTGTGTTGCCCTTTAAGCTACTACTACCTTATCAGTTAACGTTACGTTACAGCTGTGTCAATATACTTAGTTCTTTTTCTAAAATCTAAAGACAGCAAGATTTCAGAAATTCCTTTCTGGAATACATTCCCCCAAACTTTATATACCAGGTTTTCAGTTTGCCTATTCTGCACAAGTCTTCCTGTATTATTGAGACAACATTATTTTATTCTCTGCTGACTCTCAGTACACTTCTATTAGAGCACTTAATTACAGTTTGCTTTGTATTATATGTATATTTCTACCTCACTGACTAGAATGTGGGGTTTTTTTGAGGGCAGGGAAAAACATTTAAAAAAAATCTTTTTAGGGACACCTGGATGGCTTAGTCAGTTAGGTGTTTGACTCTTTTTTTTTTTTTCTTATGTTTATTATTTTGAGAGAGATAGTGGGTGGCGGGGGTGGTGCGAGGGGGCAGGCAGAAAGAAAGGGAGACAAAGAATCCCAAGCAGGCTCTGTGGTATCTGACTCTTGATATTGGCTCAGGTCCTGATCTCAGGGTCATGAGATTGAGCCCTTCTTCAGGCTCTGCACTGAGCATGGAACCTGCTTGGGATTCTGTCTCTCCCTCCTCCACCCCCTTTCTCTGTCCCTCCCCCACATGCACATGTGCACACACACACACACACACACACACACACACACACACTTTTTCTTAAACGCTTTAAAAAAAAATCCTTTTAGTGGAACAGGGCTCTCTTTCATGTCTTACATCTAATATGCAATAAATGCTGGTTGAGCTTTATTTTCTGGTCGTGTTGTTTTGTTTGTCATGGGGAGAAACCTAGTGCACTATAGTGGTATAGACAGGAGACTTGGGGCATCTAGATAGGCAGCTGTACTATAGTTAGAGTAGCAGTGGACTGATAAAGTAGTGGACATTGTGGTGGTTCCATTAGGAGGATAAAAAACGATATTGTTGCCATACAGCTAGTAGCTTTAGAGATAATGGAAGGAAGAAAGTACAGGTAGTTGATCACATAAATTACAAATGAGCACAGTTAATAGGATGTTAATCAGTATGTTCTCAACTACAGGTAACAGAAAACTTACAAACGGCCTAGCTATACAAAATTTCTAAGTAAAGATGCAAGGATACAGAATTTCTAAGTAAGGCATTTCCAGGTTGCTCGATGATACCATGGACCCAGATTCCTTCTAATTTTTTTTCTGTGCTACCATCCTTATAAATGAGTGTGTCTTCCTAAACTGGCTCCCCTGTGGCTCAAGATAGTTGCCACACTCCAAGCATCACTTTAAATGAATGTCTCAGGGTAGAAAGGGAGCGTTCTTAGTAAGAGCCCAAGCCCACTTTTAAGAGTGAAGAAAACCTCAGAAGTATTCTCTGCAGACTTACTGCATGCTGGCCAGTTAGATGTCCATCCCCTATACTTGTCACATGGCAAAAGAAATGCGAGCATTACCTGAGTGAGAATTTGTGATCAGTACAAATGTGTAGGCCTCACCCCAGACATAAACTAAATTTAGAAAGAAACTTTGGGGGTGGTGGGTGGAACACACAATTCTGCATGTTAAGTAGCAATTCAGTTACTTTGGATGCACACAGAGTTTGAGAACCACTGGCTTAGAGTAAATCAAGATTCATCCCATAGGTCTGGAAAAAGGTCTGGCCTCCCCTAAAGGCCATTACTGCCAGGAAGAAAGGGGAGGGAAGGAACGGATGTTGGATATGCAACCAAAACTGTGTATGCAGTTATTCAGGGAGTAAGACCTTTCTTAGCCTCAGCTACCACAGCTGCTCTCCCTACCCCTTTTTATTTTCTCTCTGGGCCTTCAGACTGCATGCTAAATTGCCTGCTTAGTCTCTGACGCAACAAACTTATACCTCCAAAATATAACCTCTTTGTTGTTTCTGGTTATCATACTACCACTTAATGAGCCTAAAAAATGCTTTTAAGTTAATAGACTTTGTAACAGTTTTCAAAAAATATACATTAATAAATGTTTTCAAAAATAAATAAAAATAAATGTATTCCTTATAATTTTATTGTTTCTTTCTAACTATAATAACATTTTGCTTTTTGATAGGTTTCTTAAAAGACAGAAGAATGGAGGAATCAGTGAACCAAATGCAACCACTGAATGAGAAGCAGATAACCAATTCCGAAGATGGATATGTATGGCAAGTCACTGATATGAATCGACTACACCGGTTCTTATGTTTTGGTTCTGAAGGTGGGACTTATTATATCAAAGAACAAAAGTTGGGCCTTGAAAATGCTGAAGCTTTAATTAGATTGATTGAAGACGGCAGAGGATGTGAAGTGATACAGGAAATAAAGTCATTTAGTCAAGAAGGCAGAACGGCAAAGCAAGAGCCTATGCTCTTCGCACTTGCGATTTGTTCCCAGTGTTCCGACATAAGCACAAAACAAGCGGCATTCAAAGCTGTTTCTGAAGTTTGTCGCATTCCTACACATCTGTTTACTTTTATCCAGTTTAAGAAAGATCTAAAGGAAAGCATGAAATGTGGCATGTGGGGTCGTGCCCTCCGGAAGGCTATAGCAGACTGGTACAATGAAAAGGGGGGCATGGCCCTTGCTCTGGCAGTTACAAAGTATAAACAAAGAAATGGCTGGTCTCACAAAGATCTATTAAGATTGTCACATCTTAAACCTTCCAATGAAGGTAAGCGTAACAACCTTTGGGTGGGGGGGAAGTTGCAAATACCGATAAATAGAAATATTTTATTTGAAACAGGCTTTCATTCTCAAAACACTTGGGTTGACTAATTCAAATGTTTACTGCTACCTTGGAATTAAACACCTACCACAGGCAATCCGGACATTACTAATCAAGAATCAAATGACAGATTTACAGATTAATTTAATATTCTAGATCTCACAGTGTCACTGTGCTAGCTAGCATGCTTACCCAAGTGATTACGGACTATGACAGCAGCATGGACGTGATGAAAGCCGTAGGAAGCAAAGCGGCTCCTAGCCAGTAGACGGCAGATAGCCAGGCTGTACTGTTCCAGCCCCTTAAGATTTTTCTTTCCCTCCCTGTCTTCCTAGGACATACGTTCCATGGAACCTAAAGGCTGCCTGAAATAGTGCTGAACTTAACAATTCAGGATGTTAATTGTCTCCGAGCAGTCAGCCAGGGGACATGGTAACTTGGGGCAGTTTTCTATGTCTATGGGAAGAGACTTTTGAGAAGTTAGTTGGATGTACACTAATTACTTAGTCCTTCTTAGAAGGGAAATAAAAACTTTTGGGCAAGAAGAATGTAAAGTATAAGCATCCACAAAAATCAACATGTCCAAAATTTGCTTTTTTTAATACCAGAAATGAAACTTGAAAAGACAGCTCCTCATGAATTCCTAATTTATCATTTTTTATTATGAGTGGACTTTTTAAAATGAAATTTAAGCAGTAAATTGTTGCGAATATTTACATATACAAACACCTGGATGTTTTGGTTTTTTTATTAGAAATTACATGCTTGTTTTAAATAGCTGGATAATACATAAAAATATAATACAGAAAGTAGAATCCTGCCTCTCAAAAGAAATTACTATATACGTTGTATATTACTCCAGATTTTTCCTAAAATACATTGTTTTATTTAAAATTTTTTTATAGACCTCCTTTCGGTTTTTTTGTTTGTTTTGTTTTTAATGTTTATTTATTTTGAGGTGGAGGGGAGGGCCATAGAGAGAGGGAGACAATCCCAAGCAGGCTCTGCACTGTTTGCACAGAGCCCAGTGTGGGCCTTGAACCCGCAAACTGAGATCATGACCTAAGCCGAAATCAAGAGTCAGACACTTAACCGACTGAGCCACCCAGGTGCCCCTAGACCTTGTTTCAGTTAGAAGCAGATTGGTATTTCTTCAAGTCAGTAGAAAGAGTTGCAAATGTACCATTGAATGAATACACTATAATTTATTTAGTCTCATTGAAGACAGTTAAGTAGCTTCTGGGTTTTCATACTGTTACAAAAATACAGAGAAAAAATGGGTATAACGTAAATATTTTTATAAAGACTAAACCCACAAAGAGTATATAGAAGTGGCCAGTTTCCTGACATTTGAACAGTGACTATTACCAGTGGTTTTTAATCTTTGCCAATAGGGTAGGTGAAAAATTATACCTTACTTGAATTTGTGTTTGTGGGCAAAAGTTTATCTTTCCATGTGCTGCTGCTGATTGGTAATTTGTTGTGGAGCATATTGTATCTTTGCCCTTTTATCCATTGAGTTGCTGTTCTTAATATTGATAGTCACTATCCATTCAACAAATGTTTATTGAGCACCTACTATGGATGGGCACTGTTCTAAGAACTTGGGATACTTAGGAATTAATAACATGTTATCATGCACTTTTCCCCCTTTTTTTCTTTGTCAATTTTTTTGATTGGAGTTTCTGGCACACTAAAGTTTGGAATTTTAATGTAATGAAACTTACGTGTTTTTATTCATAGATTTTTGTTTTGTGTTAGATTTAGAGCAGCCTTTTCCAACATAAAGTCATAAAAATATTTACCTGTGTTTTTTTCCTTAAAATATTCATGCTTTAATTTTTTACTTTTAAATTTTTGATTCAGTATGAGAAGAATGTAGGGATCCAGCTTTATTTGTCTGTTGAGACACCAGATGGTGGTGTGGACCTAAGTGCTAGTTCTAATTGGAAAAATTGGTTTCTGAATCTGTGCAAATGGTTATACTGGGTTTTGAATTCTTGGTCGATAAAATGAAGAATTAGTAAATGTTTCCTAAACTTGTTCCCACAGACAGTATTCTTTAATTCTAAATTTTTTGAGGGCAGAACTCATACTTAAAATCTGGCGGTCATAACAGTATGTTCAGGCATAAGAGATCCCTAGGCTTCTCAGAGTGAAAAGAATTTAGAATCAAACTCTAAGCCACCAAGTAAGTGATATTTTATTTAAAAAAAAAAGTTTTAGTTTATTCATTTTGAGAGAGAGTGAGCAGGGGAGGGGCAAAGAGAGAGGGTGAGAGAGAATCCCAAGCCAGCTCCACACTATCAGCACAGAGCCTGACATGGATGGGCTTGAACTCCAGAAATACAAGATCGTGACCCGACCCAAAACCAAGAGTCGGACACTTAACCAACTGAGCCACCCAGTCACCCCCCAAATAAGTAAAATTTTAATATTTTGACCGAAATGTGTATTTAAAACAGATAAAACAAGTCAAAATATTTAATTAATCAGGTATTTATTGTGTACTTAACTGTGTGGCCACCATAGAATTTGGGTATGATAAAAATAAGACTGCCTTTAAGAAAGTTTTATTTTAGTTGGAAAGACAAAATAGAAGACATGCTTACATATGAAACATTTAGTAATTTAAGGCAATATAAGATTTTGTACTAAAATCTGGAAGGTAACAAGTCACAGTACTTTACAAGTTTCTACATACTAATGTTGACTTTTGATCACATTATTTAAATTAGAGACTAGGGACAACACATAAGCTCAATCTGCCTTAGAGATGGATTTTACTTGGCCTGCACAATATTTTAGAAAAAAAATGAATTCTTTGCTAATATCACTTTTAAAAAATCAGAAGATACATAAAAATACCTATCCTGGATACTTTTGAAAACACCCTTTTTGGCAGCACTAAGCCAAAACTTCACTAAAACATTTGTAGGGCATACTCACTAGTCCCACAGTCTTTTTTCTTTTTTTAAGTTTATGTATTAATTTTGAGAAAGAGCGAGAGCATGCGTGAGCAGGGGAGGGGTAGAGAGAGAGGGAGAGAGAGAATCCCAAGCAGGCTCCGTGCTATCAGTCCATGTGGGACTCGAACTCACAAACCATGAGATCATGACCTGAGTGGAAACCAGCAGTTGGATGCTTAACTGACCGAGCCACCCAGACACCCCTCTAGTCCCATAGTCTTAACCACTCTTTATTATATAACCTGTTCCATTTGTTTATTTTACCAACATTTACCCCATAGACCTTTTTGAGTGTGATAATTCAAATCTCCCCTTCCACATTTTACAGAAGTAAAACCTAAGGCCTGGAATGATCACACAGCCATCTATTGGCAGAATGTAGGCTAGAACCCAAATTTCCTCAGCCCCGCAATCAAGAACTCTTTCAACTATTAAAAGAAATTATAGGGGCGCCTGGGTGGCTCAGTCGGTTAAGCGTCCGACTTCAGCTCAGGTCACGATCTCGTGGTCCGTGAGTTCGAGCCCCGCGTCGGGCTCTGGGCTGATGGCTCAGATCCTGGAGCCTGCTTCCGATTCCGTGTCTCCCTCTCTCTCTGCCCCTTCCCCGTTCATGCTCTGTCTCTCTCTGTCTCAAAAATAAATAAACGTTAAAAAAAAAAATTATAAAAATCAGAAAATGGAAACAAAATAAAATTTGAAAAAAAAAGAAATTATAGAAGATGGGGCGCCTGGGTGGCTCAGTCAGTTAAGCATTGGCTCAGGTCACGATCTCACAACTCGTGGGTTCGAGCCCTGCGTCGGGCTCTGTGCTGACAGCTCAGAGCCTGGAGCCTGCTTCCAATTCTGTGTCTCCCTCTCTCTCTGCCTCTCCACAACTCACGCTGTCACTCTCTCTCAAAAATAAACATTAAAAAAAATTTTTTTTAAGAATTTATAGAAGAAATGAACACATTGTTTTCCTTTTTTTAATTTGGACTGTAATACTTTATCTTTAAAAAATTACAAATTACCTACCTAACTGTCCACTTCCACTTACCTCTGCTATTTATAAATGCTTATTTATTTAGCAGCAGAAAGGGACAAGTGAAAGGAGATTAACTGAGACAGATCTGTACTTTTGTGAATTTTCTGAGATTGTGAACCTGAGATAGGTATTGTCTACCCAAGTTTCTAATGCTGGTGTCTCAAAAAGAAAAAAAAAAAGGTTTATCGTAAAATGACTAATGGTATAAGAGACTTTTCTCCAGAGCTTCTTTTAAAACAATTATGATGGATAAGCAAAATCATTTGACTCCATTGGCTTGAATGTGTTTGTTATGTCACAGAAAGCAGCCTCACAGCTTAAAAGGTTAAGCTCCTCTGTGTCTAGTTATGTATATCCCATACCATATTCTCATGCTGTTTGACTTCTTTATTTTCTTAAAGGACTTGCTATTGTAACCAAATATATTACAAAGGGCTGGAAAGAAGTCCATGAATTGTATAAAGAAAAAGCACTTTCTGTGGAGACTGAAAAATTATTAAAGTATCTGGAGGCTGTAGAGAAAGTGAAACGCACAAAAGATGAACTGGAAGTCATTCATCTAATAGAAGAGCATAGATTAGTTAGGGAACATCTTCTAACAAATCATTTAAAGTCTAAAGAGGTAAGTGGCTTATAGTATGCATGTGATTAAGCATGAGTAATTTGATACGTATCAGGTATTAAAATTCATGCTATGTATAAAAGTAATTTATGACATGTGATTTATATGGATAACTATACATTCGGTTCTTTTTAACAAAAATCTAAAATATATCTTGAGGTTAATATTTATTTAAAACACTTAATACAATGTCCAGATGGAGTTTGCATTCAGTTAAGTGTTATTTCTGCTTCAGAAAGGCTGGTTAATTTGCCTTGTTAATTAAAAATAAATAAAATTCTTCTATGTGATTCCTTCGTAAAATAGACTTCACTTTCTTACTCTAGTGAAGAGCAAGTTAATTTGATAAGTCTTTGACCAATGCACACAAATTTTTATTTTAGAAATACTTTGAACCCCATAAGAAAACCTTAAAGAATATATTCTTAATATTATACAGTTAACATATTGATTCATTTCCTCTCAATTCCTTACATTTCAATCTATGTTACTGCAATAGGTATGGAAGGCTTTGTTACAAGAAATGCCTCTTACTGCATTACTAAGGAATCTAGGAAAGATGACTGCTAATTCAGTGCTTGAACCAGGAAATTCAGAAGTATCTTTAGTATGTGAAAAACTGTGTAATGAAAAGCTGTTAAAAAAGGTAAGTATTGCCTTTGTTAGCTACTACTAATTGAAAAAGTCAGCACCTAAGTTTTGGAACTGTAGTCAGTAGAGTTTTAGGTGTTCTGAGACTTGTCATACCAAATTTCACTTTGACTTTGAAATCTAAGATTAATATGTCCTCATTTTTTCTTTATGAAACTTATTTATTAGCTACAATAACAAAACCTAAAGACATAATGAGTATTTTTCATTTGATTTTTGATTTTCTTTTTGTCTCTGTCTTGTTTCTAGGCTCGCATACATCCATTTCATGTTTTAATTGCATCAGAAACTTATAAAACAGGTCATGGGCTCAGAGGAAAACTGAAGTGGCTCCCTGATGAAGAAATTTTGAAAGCTCTGGATACTGCTTTTTATAAAACATTTAAGGTAATGGTTTGACTTTTCATTTCATAACAAATGACCCAATTCGAACTTCATATATTTTATAAAAACACATTTTAAAGATGATACTTATAGTTTAACCATTTTTGATTAGATATTCATGTGTTTTTCCATAGTTCATGTAAATGTGGATATATAGTTAACATTGTAAACTTAAGAATTTCTCCTCACCTTTGGATGATACCCAATTATCTTATCATTTTGATAAGTTTTGAAATACCAAATTTAAATTTTTTTATTCCTGTAGAGTCCTTTGACTTGGTCCTCTGTCATTCTGTTAATCAGTAGGGCATCTCTTCTATCTTTATGGGAAGTGATTTTTTTTTTTAGGACTGAAAATCCTACATTAAAGCCATAAGTTAAAATTTTTAGTTTTAAAATATTCTGGCCATTCAGCAAAATAGTAGCAACTAGGGGCATCTGGGTGGCTCAGTCGGTTAAGCATCTGACTCTTGATCTCAGCTCAGGTCATGATCTCACAGTTTGTGAGTTCGAGCCCCACAATAGGCTCTGTGCTGACAGCTCAGAACCTGCAGCCTGCTCCGGATTCTGTCTCCCTCTTGCTCTCTCTCAAAAATAAAGAAAGAAAAAAAAAAAAGGCCAGACATTTTCAAACACTTGTCAATTGGTACATCAAAAATAAGACCTGTTATCTTAGAAGTCTGAGTGAAAGATAAGTAAATGCGAGTTTTAGAAATTTAATTTTAATTTCTATGGTTGTTTTTCATGATTATTTGTTTTGGTTTTCTTTAGACAGTGGAGCCTACTGGAAAGCGTTTCTTGCTGGCTGTCGACGTCAGTGCATCGATGAACCAAAGAGTTTTGGGCAGTGTGCTCAACGCTAGCACAGTTGCAGCAGCAATGTGTATGGTGAGAACCCCTAAGGCCATTTCAGGATTTTTGCCACCCTAAAAAATGTTTAATGTGGGACAAAACTATGAAGGTAGATAATGATCAAGGATTATATTTTCATTTGTTTCTGTCATTTCATTTTATTTGGCACATTTTTATTTCAGTTAAATACTTCATATCTAAATATAATTAAAAATAAAGTTTTGAGTATACTGTATGCATATGGTAATATAGGTATATTTATAAAGCTTTCAAAGATGAATTTTAAGAAATTCAAGATACTGTATTTGTTTTACCCTAATCTGCTAAAACTTACCACCTTTGAATTTTTCAGGTTGTCACACGAACAGAAAAAGATTCTTATGTAGTTGCTTTTTCAGATGAAATGGTACCTTGTCCAGTGACTACAGATATGACATTACAACAGGTTTTAATGGCTATGAATCAGGTAAAGAACAGTTTGATTAAGTTTACTTAACATGTGTTATATAATAATCTTATATTGGTGTCATGACTGATACTAGTAAATTCACGAGAACAAATTGTTTCATCTCAATTTCTCATGAGCACAAAATAAAAATACACACTTCGAGAAGGTCTGTGTATTGGCTCTAGGTAAAGTGATAATGTAAAAAATAGTATTTTTAAATATTTAATTATTTCAGACATCTCAGTATGGAAACTAGGGCACTTTTATTCTAATCCATGTTTTTGTTTTGCATTAGATCCCAGCAGGTGGAACTGATTGCTCTCTTCCGATGATCTGGGCTCAAATGACAAACACAGCTGCTGATGTCTTCATTGTCTTCACTGATAATGAGACCTTTGCTGGAAGTGTCCATCCTGCTGTTGCTCTGAGGGAGTATCGAAAGGTAACATTTTAAGTATTCTTTCATCCCAAAATAAGACACAGTTCTCAAATATTCACTGTTTTTCCAAAAACTGATATCGAAGATAAGTCTATAGCTTTGTACAGGAATACACACCAGTTCTGAATGCAGCAGCACTTGAAATAAAAAGTATTGGCTATACATACATGGTTTATTTCAACTAGTTCCAATTCTATACATTACTAAAAACATCCTCTTTAAACTGCTTTTGGTAACAATCAAAATAAAGTATCATTTGTGAGTTTTGTTAAAGGACGACATAAAATTAAAGCAAAGCTATAATCTCTGTTTTAAGTTTTATGGCTACTTCTTTGTTCTAATCAGTGCTCTCCAACTGAGCTCTCTGAAATCATGGAAATGTTATCTCCAGTATCCATTGTGGTAGCTACTAGTCACATGTGGCTGTTGAGCACTTGAATTATGGCTAATGTGACTGGAAAAAGAAACAAATTGCTGAAGAGCTCCGGTTCTCAAAAGGTGTTTTTCCTACCAGCAGCTTGGCCCGGGATCTTGTTAGAAATGCAAATTCCTGGACCCTATAGGAGACCTGCTGAATCAGAAACTGGAGAGTCAGACTGTGTTTTAACAAAACTCTCCTAGGGATTCTGATGAATAAGTATGAGAACAAGTGAGAGAAGAGAATTTGGAGTCAAGGCAGCCTGAGTTTTGAGTCTCTTTTACCCATTGTGGATCTAAGCAAATTATTTAACTGATGTATGTCATAGTAGTATATTACTACTATAGTATAGGTCTTAGTAGTTAATAGTACTACTCACCAGAGTGCCTGGGTGGCCCAGTCGGTTAAGCATCTGACTCTTGACTACATCTCAGGTCATGATCTCATAGTTGTGGGTTCGAGCTCCGCGTCAGGCTCAGTGCTGACAGCGTGAAGCCTTCTTGGGATTCTCTCTCTCCATCTGTCTCTACCCCTCCCCCCACAAAATAAATAAACTTTTAAAAAAAGTAGTACTACTTACCTTTTAGAGTTGTTATAACAATTAGATAAATTACTTAAAGAGCTAATTACAGTTTCTGACATAGTGCATACTCAGTGATTGTTGGGTTTTCTCCAGAAATCAATTATTTTAACCTTAAGTTATAGCTATTAGAGAACAGGGTCTTACATGTGACATGTGTATGTTATATATATAATAAAATCATAGATCTAACATTGTTAATCATCAGGAAATACCTCTTTACATATACCCACACACACTGGCCCCACTGTTTGATATGTTGGTAAAAATATCTGATGCCCCCAAGTAATCCTGACAGGTTTCATAAGTAGAAAGTCTCTAGGCTGCTCAGGAATGTACTCTGGCCCACAGAACAGAAGCAGGAATTTCAGGCAGATTGTTCACACAATTTTATTTTTTGTTTTTCTGAAATCACAGAGTCTGACTGAAAGATGAACAGATTTTCTGGAGAAAAAAAAAAAAGATTGACTTTGTAATGAAAAGCTAGATAGAATTTGAAGTGTTTCAACTTTGGAGGTTGTTTGCTTTTGCTTGCATACAATTTTTTAATATGTATTTTGATCTTCCTACAGAAAATGGACATTCCAGCTAAATTGATTGTTTGTGGAATGACATCAAATGGTTTTACCATTGCAGACCCAGATGATAGAGGCATGTTGGATATGTGTGGCTTTGATACCGGAGCTCTGGATGTAATTCGAAATTTCACATTAGATGTGATTTAACCATAAGCACCAGCATGATCTAAGAGGTCCATTGCCATCAGTGATCTCGCTAAAAATATGTAGCTACTTCCCAGCTGATCTTACTTAATCCAGTGATGATAAGATGATAGTATAGGATGTGCGTATGTTACCAAAAAACAAAAACAAAAAGGAAGGAAAAATAAGATGAGCCCAAAGTTCTGTCTACTAAACTAGCTCTTGGGAAATAGCTTCAGCATACACTGTAGCTCCTTCTGTCTAACAGAGAACTTCTTATTGATAGATACCATAAAATAGTCAAACAGTTTTGCTGTGGTTAATAATTACATTTATACTTAAAAGAAGTAAGAGCCAAAAGTGTAAGTAGTTCCACATCATGTCACTTGTTTGAGAAGTGCTTAAAATTTTCTTAAATGTTTGCATTGGAAAAGGACAGCTTTGGTAATGTCCAAATACTCTGAAATGCACTGGACCATGTAACTGTGATGGAATATGAAATTCATCTGTAAATTTTTATACCAAGGGGTTTTAAAAAAAAAAAGACATTTGATTAAATTATGAATGAGTTTTACAGATTCCTTGGAGTTTTCTAAGATCACATAAATAGCAGCTTTCATACTCAATGAAAAAGATACTTTGAATCTGATATTTTTACACTTGTAGGATTGTTAACATTAACAAGAAACATGGTGGAGACCCCTGAGAAGAGACTATAAAGTTTGTGTCAGGTGAGGGTCTATCTGGTTTACGTTTTGTTTGTTTTGGTGCATTTTATTGCTGTGAGTGGGGCATGACTTCACAATTTTTGCTAAAATATAACATATCCACATGTAATTACACTTTTTTCTCACACTCTTAAATGAAAAGGACATACAATGTTTTAATCATTTAACTCCCCCACTCATAAATCTGAAAGTATGACCATTAGACTCTCAACTATAACCAGATTAGCTTTTTCCTTTAAAATAAATATCATTCTAATTACCTTTATTTTTTTAGCCAATTGTAAATGGGTTTTAGATATTTCCTAATTGTAAACATGTCAGTGACATATCTTTTTGTCCATTCATTTGTGACAAAACATTCTTTTTTGATAGTGTAAAAAAAATAATAAAGCAAGCTAGGTCTTTCAGGTTTGAAAGTCAACTTTTGAGTAACATTATCACTAGTCTGTAAGAAAATTTTTTTCTATTTTATTTGTGTATAAACCTTTTCACTACACTAAAGTGCGTTATTTTCTTAAGCAAATGTCCCTTCTTTCTGGGGTGGTTTAACCTATTGAAATGCCAATATCTCTGCTCATAATTATATCATGGTTGTTTAAGAGAACATAAAACTTCAATATTTATGTACTTTTCATAATAATGATTTATTGAGGATTTATAATGCTCTTCTCACTGTCATGGGAAAGTCAGACTAGTAAATGTAAATTATGGCCTTTTGTGTACTTAGGAATTACAGGTTTTGTTTGGAGCACCAAGGGGAAACTTTAGTAGTGTTAGAATTTGTGAAGAGATCTTCTGTTTTATAAGAAATTTGGGCTCTGGAAGTGACAAGAAAATGGTCCCTTTCAAACTTACTTGACATACTAATGCTGGCTCTATTACGTAGCCATTCCGCTGGTAGCAGTTTGCAAGTATGATTTATCTGAGATTTTTTTTGGTCAGCAAAGTAGTGCACACACCCCACCACCACCTCTATACTTTGCTTCTGGTGTCACTCTGCCAAGCATTGGATGTAAGGTGTTAGCTACATTTGATACATTAAAATATATGTTCAGATTGAATTTAAAGTTTAAAGAGCCTATTATATAATAGTATTTGGAGTTTCAAAGTAAACCCAAGATCTTAAATTAAAAATGACAACATGATCTAACTTTATTCCTAATAGAAATGTTAACTGGAATAAAGCATAAAAGTTTATTTCCTTCAGTTATGTACTGGTCATATAGTGCTTTTAGGTGTTCACAAGCTAATAGTAATATTCAGTCCATCAGAAAAGATTAGATGTCACCTTTTTGAAATATTTAGATACATACAATTAACTGGATTAGGGTAAGATTTAGGGAAGAAAAAAATATAAAGGAGGCCATTATAGAAGGTAACTTTATTTTCAAATCATGAAGTTTTAGAGCTGGAAGAAACCTTAGAAATTTTTAAAAGTTAATTTTTATCTGTAGCCTAGGGATCCAAGGTCTAAGAGAGTATGGCTTTGGAGCACTAAATCTAGCAACCTGGGCTCTTCATTCCCATTCCAGAATTCATCTCCCTACAAAATGGGTGACATAAAATTATTCAAGACTTTTATCTTTTTAGGTATTAGGAAATAATGTATATATATGATTGGTTTAGTAATAGAAACACAAATTGTGAACATGTATACTTTTATAGTTCATAGTAACTCTCAAGCACAATTAATGTCTTAATTAATAACTTGTGTTGCTATATATAACATAGTCCTATAGAAAAAAATTTAAAACTTTACCTCATTATGAGTAAAATGTACTCAAGTGATAAAGAAGTTTTATTTTCTGAATTACTTTTAGGATTATTGCTACATTAACATTTATGGAAATGTTGCTTTTAAAATAAATCAATCCTAAGAAAAACAACTAAACTTTATTTCCTAGAAAATATGTAAATATTTTCAGGATATAGTTGTAATTAGTGAAACTAAAACTAATCTTAAAATCCTACCATTCCTTATTAGTTGAAACCTCCTGAAAATTCCATTAACACTATTATATATTATTTAGTTTAGTTTTATGGGAACATTAGTGAGGAGGATGCCAGTGAGTGGAATTTAGTGTTACCTCTTTAGAACGTCTTGCTTTATCTAACTTACTGTGTGAATGTAGACAACCAATTTAACTTACCAATTTTGTTATCTTTAAAATGTAACCTAGATGATGATTGGATCTTAGAAGAATCAACTATTTAATATCTATATAGAAGTTTAAATTAGGAGGAGGGCTTGCAATACAAATTAGAATTTTTTTTAATTAAAAGCATTCTTCACAGGAGTTAACATATTTTGAACAAATGTTTAGAAAAATATTCAGTAGGCTCAATAATTTGTCATTTTAACAAATTTCCTGTTCTGAATGGGAAAATGTGAAAGAAAAACGTTTATAGTGAAGGTGAGTGTTGACTAAGAAGTCAGTATTCTCTGGTCAAAAGAACATATTCCGAGTCTCAGATCCGCCTGGATAGACCTAGAAGAACAAACTTATAGTCTAAGTGAAGAAACTATTAATAAGCATTTGATTAATCTTTTAACAGGTAAATCCACAAATGATAGAATATAATTTCGTCAGGCTTCTCCCCTCATTTTATGAGATTTTGCAGAAATAATATAAGATCGTTCTGGAAATTTAAGGCACAATTCCTGAATGAGTCAGAGGATATGACATTTCAGTGCAGAACATTTTTAAAAGTACATCTAAACCATAATTGAAGGGAAATCATTGTGATCACTTACTGGAAGTGCCGTAATTTGACCTAAAGATCTCATACCCACAAAGAAAAATGTCTTAAAAAGTGATGCCCTTACAGTAAGTTACCAAAAATGAATTTCTGTTCTTGTATACCACAGGTTTGGGGTGACTGGTTAAGGCAGTATCCTCTCTAGAGAAATGTCATACGAGCTCATGGTAAACATACACAAGGAAGAATTAGAAAGAAAAAAAAAGATAACACTATGAATTTAGTTGTATTTACTGTACAGATTTTATTTAGTATTTTCCTATTATCTGCTCCCTAATCTTATTTGTTGGAAAATTACTTTTATACCTCATTTTTTCTTTTAAAATTACTTTATTCTCACATTTGTGTCCTCTGTTTCTCATCCTGCTCTTACCTGGGTAATAAAATGAATGACACAAAAATCACACATAGTTAGGTTTGGGATGAATCTTTTTGCAGATCTCCATTTGCTCAATATAGATTTAAGATCATATTTTTTCAAATTAATAATGGGCAGGTCTCTAGGAACAATAATTGGATTAGTATGTTTTCTCCCCAAATCAAGTTACATTGTATATCCTTCGTGTTAGATGTTTGCAGAAATTTTGTGGCCTTTGGGTAAGATTATTCAGCCATTGTTTGCAATTATAGATCTAATTTGCTCTTAGAAAAATAATTAACTGAATACTCTGAGCACATCTCCATGCTCTTATTTCCATATAATGATCACTTTCAAATCTTTCATCTAAGTACTTCACTGAGCTTATATATACATCTTTTGTAGCATAAAAGATCTTGTAAATAACTTGTATTCACATTTAACATTTCTTTAATTGGTAAGTTTATTTGCTTTTGAAAAATTAGGAAGTTAATTTAAAATTCTATGGTAATATTTTTTCATGTAGAAATTTAATGTAGTTAAGCATACTGTTTGAATAAAATTATAATGTGACACGTTTTCCTAAACCCTGAAAGTGTCAAATTATATTGGAAATTGGTAGAAAAATAAACTGAAGGAGTTACATTGCAACATCCTATTACTACAATTAAGGCATTTATTTTCAATGATTATGAATTTTGTAAATACAATGGAAATACACAAAAGCTGTTTCTGAGCCTAAAGAGATTTTTCCCTTTGCTTCTATTTAATTTAGCACCACCATGTATCATATTAACTTTATGAACACAATTGATACTTAATTTTAAAATATATTTAGATTTCTGTACTTTTAGAAGTTCAGTAAGAAAACTGAACAAAACAAATGGTAAGTTAACTACATTTCTGCTGGTTTCACTTAATGAACACTTGGATGGTTGAGGTAGTAAATGAGGTAAAACCTTGCTATTTTATGTATTATTACCACATAAAATTGATGAATATTGAAACTTATGTTTAAAATACTTATTAGGCTTTATTTGCAATGTAAACTTTAGAATCTATATACAGCCAAATTAAGTTTAAAATATTATACAATGAAAAGTAATCAACAATGTTTCTGTTGCTCTATTATTTTAAATATGGACTATACGTAATGTGTCTTGGTATGACTAAACAGAGCTTTTGTAATGCATTTGAGTTACATTTTCTAACTTTATTGCCAGCTTCTGATAATGAAGAAATTCTCCAAAGGGATTGAAATCCTCTTTTTAAAAAAAATTGGTTGGGGGAAGGGTGTTATAATCTAGTTCGAAACTGTCCATTTGCTTTATATAAAGGCTTTGATTTCCATAAATGACCACTTACTATTTAAATTACACAGAATAATGCCTGCATAGAATAACATTTAAGTATGTAAGAGCCTTAAAGTGAAAAAAATGAATCTTCTGACTGCCTTAAAATATGACTAGCTCTCCAACAGGCATATTAGTTACTTTCCATAGGGTCTGTTCATTAAGTAATGCCTTAATAGTGTTAGTGTTTCTGAAGTACAGGAACTCTGAGGGTCTTTAGAGCTTTCATTGCATAATGAATGGAAATTTAACGGTTGAGTTTCATAACCTGATTGTACATTAGTAGTTTAAGCACCTATTAATAGGATAATCTGGGTACACTGATAAGTTCTACATACATGACTGTTAACATCTCTAATATTTTGTGGTAGTTTAAGGTTTTTTATTGTTTGGTATAACAAACTATCCAAGAAGCTGGACTTTATGTAACATAATCTCCAAGGACCAAGCTGCATATTTAAACACCATGAATGAAAAATACAGGTGTACAGTTTCAAAAATGATTAATTTTTTGAGGGAATTTTTGAAAACAAAAGGCAAATACTGTTTCAAGCCTATAAGCAAATTCATTCAAAGAAGTGAATACAGTTGTAAAACATTGCAATTGTTGCAATAAAGAGTATCCGGGCCAGTGATTTGTTTAATTACATTCACATTTTTACATTCACTTTGCCTTTCAAAGCAGGAATATTTTATAAAATTGAAAGAAAACTTTAAATTGTCAAGCTGGTGCTTAAGGATCAAAGTTTGATTTATACAAGTTTCATTTCAAAGGAAGGGACCCTGGAAAGGGGGGTGGGAGGGTTCTTAGCTCTGTTGATAAACTTACTGATGCTTTGTTGAGTCTTCCAAGTTTTCACTGTAAATAATATACCTAACAATGTAATTTTGCTGTTTTTCTGATAGAAAATGGATGAAATACTAAAGAATTAAATTTATTTCATGATAAAAGTTTTCACCAATACTGTGAAATTTTGACTTTCTCTCCTTTTCTAGCCTTGCAAAATGCCATACTGAATACATCATTTTAGACATGGGGTACAGACACACACTGCGGGAACGGTTTCTAGTCAACTGTATTGTAGAAATTGATAGACACACCAAATAAACTCTATGCACATCAAATAATTGTCTTTATTTCTTCAACGAACTAAGAATTTTAAGGTTATATAATATGTCTTATAAAAGCTAAGGCACTTAGTAATGTTATAATACTTGAATAAGATGAAATTAAAGTTTGATAATTAACACTGGCTTTATAATGCCTCTAATTGTATATAATTATATTTAAAATACATGTGGTTGAGGATTCTTTTGTAGATCTCTGGATTTAACCAAAATGCACATTCTAAAGGAGTTTTAAAATAGTTTTCTTTCGTGAAAAAATTACTCAGAGTTACCTTTGGGAAAAATGATGTTAACACCAAAAATCAATTATGCCAGCAAAAAGTTTGTTTTAGTGCCAATGCAGACATTTATTTTTTCTCTGAATTCTCATAACACTTCTGCTAAGATCTGAGCTGTAGGTTATGCAAAGAGTAAGTTACATCAGAATACACCTACGAAGAATTTGGACATTTTTGTTGACTTTATAGTTCTCTATTTCAAGATGACTGTCATTATATGAAGAAAGATCACAAGTTATACATGTCTTCAGAGATGAGAAAACTAGACTTAAGAAGTAATTAACAATATTAAATATTAAACCTTATCAAGAAGACGTGACTTTAAAAATATTGTTCAAATGTTAATTTTTATATTAGTAAACAATCCAGATATATTAAGACAAAATACCCCTTTTTTTTCTTAACAGCTTTCCAGCTTCCCTGGTAGCTATGTTGTTGATTCAAGTATAAATTGATCAGTGATAAAATGAGAAACAAATGGCCCATGTTTTTAATATTGGTAGGCTACAGCAAACAGTGTATTTTTCATATCGTAACATGAAAAATTAAATAGACGGGGGTGCCTGGGTGGCTCAGTCAGTTAAACGTCTGATTTCAGCTCAGGTCATGATCTCACGGTTTACAGGTTCAAGCCCCGTGTCGGGTTCTGTGCTGACAGCTAAGAGCCTGGAGCCTGCTTCAGATTCTGTCTCCATCTCTCTCTGCCCCTCCCCCACTCGTGCTCTGTTCTCTCTCTCAAAAATAAACACTTAAAAAAATTCTTAAATAATAATGTTCTCTGAAAAGAGAAGGTATAATCACTGTTAACTGCTAGTTAACAGTTAACTAGCCCATTTCAGTTAAAACTAAAAGTTTTGGACGGGGGTGGCAGGAGGGGGGGAGCGGAGCCTGGGTGGCTCAGTTGGTTAAAAGTCCTGCTCTTGGTTTTGGCTCAGGTTGTGATCTTGCAGTTTCAAAGGTTTGAGCCCCTCGTCAGGCTCCACACTGACACTTAAGAGCCTGCTTGGGATTCTCTGTCCCCATGCTCTCTGCCCCTCACCCACTCATGCTGCTCTGTCTCCCTTGAAAAAAATAAACTAGAAAAAAAACTAAAAGTCTTGGTCAAACAGGATTGGCACGTCAGGGCAGCTGCTCAGTCCCCAAGGCTGCCCCTCAAACCCCCACTTCAGATACCAATCTGCCTGACATTGCTTGTCATCTGTTATTCTGACTGACCAGCTATAGATGGGGGTTCCAAGAACCCAGTCCCTGGGACAACTGATTTGCTAGAAAGTTCACAACTCAGAGAAACATTTTACTTACTAGATTACTGGTGTGGCTTTGTTTATTTGAGAGAGAGCATGCTAGCAGGGAAGTGGTAGAGAGAGGGGGAGAGAGAATCCCAAGCAGGCTCTGCACTGGCAGCACAGAGCCCAACTCGGGGTTCAATCTCATGAACAGTGAGATCATGACCTGAGCTGAAACCAAGAGTTGGCCATTTAACTAACTGAGCCAGCCAGGTGCCCCATTTACTGGTCTACTTTAAAAGGACATAGAAAGGGGGTGGCGCCTGGGTGGCTCAGTCAGTTGAGCATCTGATTTTGGCTCACGTCACGATCTCACAGTTCATGAGTCGAAGCCTCACGACAGGCTCTCTGCTGTCAACATGGAGCCCATTTCAGATCCTCTGTCCCCTTTTGTGCACCTCTCCCACTCACTCTTCTCAAAAATAAACATTTAAAAAATAATAATAAAGTAAGTAAAAGCACACAGCAAGAACAGCCAGGTGAAAGAGATACAGGGCAAGGTACTGGGAAAGGGTGGGAGCTTCTGTCCTCTTTCTGGGCATGTTACTCTCCCTGAATGTCCGCGTGCTCACCAACCCGGAAGTTCTGCAAACCCTGTCCTTTGGGTTTTTTTTAGAGGCTTCATCGCATAGTCATGATTGGTTAAATCACTGGCCAATGAGGGCAATCAATGTCCAGTCCCTCTCCCTCTCCTACAGTGTAGGAAAGTACACTGTAATCACAGGGTTGGTTCTGCTGGCAACCAGACCCCATCCTTACGGGCGTTCCCAAAAGTCTTCTCATTAACATAACACCTTTATGGCTCTCATCACAGCAAATTCCAAGGGTTTTAGGGGCTGTATGCCAGGAATGGGATTAAGACCAAATACATATTTCCTATTATAAATTACAATAACACACAGGTAACAAGTATATTTTCCCTACTCTCTAACAAAAATTTTACAACATAGCAAATGTAAAATTTCTCATGACGTAATGCAGAATAAAGGACTAAAGGACATTCCATTCTCTGTTCCATTCCAGCATTGTAATTTACCATATGAGAATGAAATAGTCCAAATTCTTGTTTTATCAAGGTCTCCTAATGGCAATTTAATAAGTCCATGGAGGAAGCATCATTGATGGCTTATAGCCAAAAAAGCTATCAGCTGTCTTCTGCAGAACTATCCCAGATTCCTTGGTCCAGCTATACCAGAAAGCAAAAGCACTCTTCTCTTACAGTGCATTGTCCTCCCACCTTTGAGAAGTTTTCTCTTCCCAGCATCTGGCAATCTGCCCTGGTGACTCGGTGGGATCAGCCAGGAAAATGCTTCCTAGGAAGTGCACTTAAAAAATTCTTGTTGAGGGGCGCCTGAGTGCCTCAGTCAGTTAAGCGTCCAACTTCAGCTCAGGTCATGATCTCATGGTTCATGAGTTTGAGACCCATGTCAGGCCCTGTGCTGACAGCTCAGAGCCTGAAACCTGCTTCGGATTCTGTGTCTCCCACTCTCTTTGCCCCTCCTGCTCGTGCTCTCTTTCAAAAATAAATAAACGTTTAAAAAAAAATTTTTTTAACTCTTGTTGATAAGCTTGAAACAGGGATGTGATTAATAAAGTATCCAAAATATTTTTAATTATTCTAAAACAAGACTTCCAAAAGATATATCTTATTACTAAGATATAGTTTGAATCAGTCACAGAATCGAAGACTATCTACATCAGAAATTACTAGAGGGACAGTCTAACCTCCTACCCAATACTTTGATCTCTCATGGAACATTTCCAACACCCTTTCGACACAGTTTGGAAAGCAGAACTTTCCACCTTACAATAAATCTCAAGTACGTTTCTGAACTATTTCAAAAGTTCATTTTCATAAAATGCTGAAATCTTCCTCCTTATAATTTCCTCCCCTTAGGTACAGTTCTGTTCCCTGGAACTACTAAGTCATTAAAGGAGTAATTTGGTTTCTCTGAAATAAACTTCATTCCATCTGACAAATTTAATATATTTCTCTTACCCTAGAAGTACAAAGTGTGAAGGTTTGTCTCAATATAGTACAAGGATATCCCTACTGAGCTGACAACCATAACTGGGAGAACCTTACATTTTAAAGAGAAAAATTACAAAGCAGTCCTCACCACTGAAAGCCATAAAAGGTAAGGAATTAACTCCTTCTGAATACTACACAGAATAAAGAATCCCAAATGCTTAGCTTCTAGCTCTTGGTTGTAAAATTCATATATAAATTCCTAGAGGCTTTTTTTTTTTTTTAAGTAGGTTCCACATCTGGAGTGGAGCCTAACACGGGTCTTGAACCCATGACCCTGAAATAAAGACCTGAGCTGACATCAAGAGTCAGACACTTAACCAACTGAGCCACCCAGGTGCCCCCATATTTAAATTCCTAATAAAATACATTCTCTCCTCATCTTTTGATACAATTCCCTTTAGTTTTAAATATCATCCCCTTTGCTCAAGAATTGGCAAGTAGAAAGAAGAGATTTCCACAGCAATTTATTGCTCATTAGTTTTAGAACTTTCCCATAAAGATAATTTACATTTTTAAAACATCCTCAAACATTTAAAAGGCATTATCAGGCATGATCATTTTAAATCACTAACATTTTACTAGCAACATTATGAGCACCTACATCACTGAAATTCTTTCCTCTTACTTTTTTTTAAATAACACTGATGAACTAGTGGAAGCAGTTTCCCTTCTTTGTGAAGCCTATGAGTGTCAGTTGCACCTCCAATAAAAGTTCCATTGACAAATATTCTTGGTACCTGTTGGATAAACAAAAGATTAGGTCATCACTCTCTTGTTAGAAGTATAAGACCATTTCACATAATAATAGACCCTCACACTCTGGGTAGTTTTATACGCCAGATGTCAGACTACCCTCTTTCACAAAGTATGTACTTAAATCTTCACAACCCTTGAGGTAGGTACTATTTTTAGCCTTATTTTGGAGGGAAATGAGGCACAGGAACTTGTCCAAAGTCACAATGATAGTAAATGACAGAGCTAAGATTTAAATCTAGGGCAATCTGACACTTAAGCCCCTCCTTCTAATTGCTATGGCATATAAAAGGTAAAATAATAGTCTATAGTTATTGTTTATACGTTTAGGTGGTTCTTTCGTAGGTGGTTCTTTGTTTACTAAAAGGGAAGATATGCTATTAAACATCTTCCATGCAAACAGAAACAAAAAGGGAAATGGCGACATTGTGTATTTTCCTGACAATGCATTTCACTGAAAAAAAATGCATATTACTGGACAAATTTCAGGAATCTAAAAACATGAAGAACTAAAGCACTCCTATTAGCACAGTACCTGAAGACTGACCCCTGGTCTGTACTGTTCAAGTAAAGGGAGGAAGGATTTCATCTTAGGAGCTCCAGGAGGACCTTAAGGATTCACAAATACTCATGACAACACTATCACCCCACTCTTCCAGTCAAAACACACACACTCACACACACACACACACACACATACACACACACACACACACACACACACACACACACACACACCACGCCAAGAATAAAAATAAAATGAATGAACTCTGCTGTATCCAGTCTCTGAATCTTGTTCCCAGATCTGCCATTTCTTTATCAACACAAAATTCTTAGAGGATGAGTGAACACCTGGCCCACTTTTCCTCACACGACAGTCCAGGCTCTAGGTGACCCAAGTCACCACCTATCTGGGGGAAAAGCACCACCAAAGATATACTCACGGTTCTTTCACCGGTCATTTTGTAGAGAGCATCTTGAAATTGACTTCCATGTTCAAGCATGTCCAATTCCACCACTTTATAGTTAACATTCATGTCATGGAAAAGTTTTTTCGCCATCGTACAGTAAGAACAAGATGTTTTTGAGAAAATCACCACACAATTATCAGAAATTGTTTCCTGAAGTCAAACAAACAAAATAATTATTTTAATTCTAGGCATTAACTCCTGGAAAGAAATCATGATTATAGTGGAAAGGGTATGGATTCTGGAGTCTCATGACACAGTGCTCAAACTAAGCCCCATCATCTATTTTCTTATCTGTATATTGAGAATATTATTCATTTCCAAGGGATGTTTTTAGGTCAAAAGGATGTAACAGATGGAAAGCTGGCATGGAGTGATAACAATAATCACAGCCCATTCATACCCACCAAACGTGTCTGTGTGCCAGACACAATTCTTAACACCTAACCTCTACTAGCTCATTTAAGCCTCATTATAATCCTGAGATAAGGTCCAGTTATTATCTCTACGGATGGGGAAAGTGAGACACAGAGGAAACTAAGTGACTTACTCATAGTCCTCATCTAATAAGAGTTGGAAAGCTGGGATTTGAATCCAGGCAAGTATAATTCTACAGTCCAGGCACTTAAACTCTGTTACCTTGCCTCTTAAATACTCAGTAGGTATTCAGAAGTTAACTCCTTACCGTCTTTAACTTTTAATGGTGAGGACTGACACATGATTTCTCTTTAAAATGTAAGGCTTTGGGGCACCTGGGTGGCTCAGTCAGTTAAGCAGCCGACTCTTCATCTTGGCTCAGGTCATGATCTCACAGTTTATGAGTTCAAGCCCAGTATCAGGCTCTGCACTGTTGGTGCAGAGCCTGCTTGGGATTCTGTCTCTCCTTCCTTCTCTGTCCCTCCTCTGCTTGTGTTCTCTCTCAAAATAAGCAAATAAGCTTAAAAAACAAACAAAAAGAACCAACCTACCCCTCAACTTCCACTCCTTCCTGTATATCTTTATAGTAAAAAACAAAAACAAAAAGACAAAACAAAAAAAAATATTATTACAGTATTGATAAGGCCTTCTTACACCGTTGTTCCTGGAAAACCCACTACCAGAAATGCTGATTCAACGGGTTTCATGCAGAAGTCAGAAACTACTTTTAAAAGGGGCGCCTGGGTGGTTCTTGATTTCGGCTCAAGTCATGATCTCAACATTCGTGAGTTCACGCTCCACATCATTCTCTGCACTGACCATGCGGAGTCTGCTTGGGATTCTCTCCCCTGCGTGTGCATGTGTGCTCTCTCTTGCTCACTCTCTCTCAAAATAAATAAACTTTAGAAAATAAATAAAAAAAAAAAAAGAAACTATTAAAAAAAAAAATGTCCCAGATGATTCTAAGATCAGCCTGGTCTGGAAACAACTCTCCAGGCCTTTATCACAAAGACCATGAGACTTTGCTATGCATTTGTGTCACCTGTGAAATTTGTTTTCTTTTTTGTCTCTAAATATTTGAATGCCCAGGTCCTTCAAGAGATTCTGAACAGACAGGTCTAGCACCCAAGCATCTGTCTAACTTGTTCTTATGTGGGTCATAAGCAACACCTTCCAGATGAAAGCCAAAAATCAAAGGGTAGAGTACCCAGGCAAAGTAATTCTAAAGGTACATCCATCCTTTGGTGTCAGAAGGATTTTAAGGCACAGTCTAGCTATCTGCAAATGGGTCTACTTTTATGCTTTCTCTTCTGCTTATTCATAATATTTAGTATAGAAGTCTGTCTCGGGGAAAGCCAGTCACACTGGAAATGTATTAATGAATCTATGTTATAGGTGAGAAAATTGAGGCTGACAAGTTAACAATACTAGGATTTTACCCAACCTGTCCCAACACCAAACCCAGTGTGCTCTTTCCTCCACCATGCTGCCTGAGGTTATAGGCACACTGAAACCGTCATTTAGAGAGAGCTGAGCATCCCGGGTGCTGACACGCAGTAAAAACAGTGAAGAGATTCCAAAGTGAGTTGAAACTCAAGATGACGGTGACAGTTCCTCGAGTGATCCTTCTCACCTTCTCTCAAGCTCAACCTTGCTAAGTTTTCATGATTTTGTATTCTTTTCAAAGAGGCAATTCCCTCACAACAGGTTTCCAACATTGCTGTTACATTCATCAGCTGTTTTTTAGCCAAATAAATTAAAGGCAGAAATGTTTATATGTGGTGGTGGTTGGTGGTGAAGAACAGAGAAAGATAAACAGGAGTATGTGATGTAGACTACAAGGGAAGAAAAACATACACACAAGACAAGTTTTCTGAGGCAAAATTAACTGGGGCTTGCAGTGAAAGAGAGGAAAATAGTACACAGCAGCACACGGTGTTCCTGAGGGGATCATTTATAGAGTAACTACAGCGTACAAAGTTCTGTGTTAGGGAAGAAAGCTGTTAAACAGCTTCCCAGGCCAAAATCAAACACGATCCCTAGCTAAAAACAGCTTGACTGCTATCAAGAGTAAACCTGAGTTAGGTCTGATGGAAAGGAGGAGCTAACTTCACAGATCCAACTTAGAGGGGGTAAAGGCTCTATTAATAATAAATCTCGTAAATTGTGACTACCAAAATGATCTAGAACTTTCCTGCCACATGGATTATTTTGAGAGCAGATTTTAAAATATATACTTAGTAATTCATTTGCTGAACTATGTCAGTTCGGATACTGAAAAAGCACATTAAATGTGTAAGACATAATTCTTTTTCCACATAGGAAAGTTTTTTCCTACATCTCCCACATCACTCACTTGAATCTGATTCACAGGAGCAGTTGCTGAATTCCCCAAAGATGATGATGTGCTGTTCCCCATCCTAAAAAGAATTTTAAAAGGCAATGTAGCTTTAAACATTAAAGATAACATATCATTAAAGACAATATATCAGACAAGATCCATTTGAATAAAACCTGATATGCAGATATAGATCCAAATCTATGAAACAGAAAAAATAATTTTACTTATTATTAGTACAAAATATCAGTTTACAAAGTATTTGTTTACTAAAACCAAAAGGGACTGTGTGCTTCTCTAACTAGCCTCCTAATGTCCTTAATTATGTGGTTAAGTCACATTTACTGTGTTTAAAGCCTGGTGCACTCTTATTTCTGAACACCAAATTTCAAACAGACTGTCCTAAAGACTGATCTTATGACCTGACCATTAGTTTAAAAATACAGTTCCCATTTTCTTATTAAAACATGCTAAATCTCCATACACACCCTGTGAAACAATCTACAAAGATTCAAAGATTTTAAGGAAACTAAGGTATCTCAACCACAACATCCATAGCTACAAGTTTCCCAATCCATAAAATGGGAATAGTCACTCCTGCATCAAAGGGTTTTATGAAGATTAAATGAATTGATAAAAAGTAGAACAGTGCCTTGATCACAGTAAATGTTCAATAACGTTTAACATTACTAATATTATTCCCTAATTACAGGGATCCTCTAGATATTTATTATCCAAAACCTAGCTGCTGGGAGCTTGTAAAAGGGGCATTCATTGTAACAGGAATATAGTCACTAAAAATTGACTAGTTTTGTATCACCAAATCTCTATGCCTATGCCTAAAACCTTTACCCATCCACCTATCTTTCATCATCAGCCAGGCCTTACTGCATTGTCCAAACCATATCCAGCATCCGGATGCAAACTAATTAGAGTAAAATTACAAATCTTACAAAAGAATCATAAAATAATCCAGGTTTCAAGAGAATTACTCAAATTATATAAAGATTAAGAGAGTAAGATAAAGAATTGAAGCTTCAAATATTTCAAAAAATATTTTCCTTACCATTATGTTGCAAAACTCAAGTTTTGATAGAAAAAAAATCTCCCTCTAAACATTTCATTCATTCACTGTGAGTGTTAAAATTTAAATGTTGGGGGCATCTAGCTGGCTCAGTTGGTAGAGCATGTGATTCTTGATCTTGGGGTTGTGAGTTTCAGCCCCACATCAAGGCATAGAACTTACTTTAAAAAAAAAATAGATTTTTATATGTTATCCTTGGAGGATGAGTAACTGATCTATATAGCCATGCCTATGCACTTAGAATAAGGATGCTATAGCAAACATCACCTTCAGTAATTACAAAAAGTTAGAGGCAGAGACCACTCCAAGGGAACATTATAACATTAGAACTCCCCAATGTTTACAATCTATTATTCCTTGCTTCCCAATGGTTGGCAAGGAAATATTTAAAACAAAAAGGGCCTGTGCACTTATCTCAGGAAAGGGTTAGGAGTAGCAAACTAGGGAGACTGCAGCCAACTTAGGAAGACAGCAGAGGGTGCAAATCAAGAAAAAAGCAGGCTGAGTTCCTGGAGCCTAAACCAGGGGGGGAAAGGGGGGCAGGGGCAGTAAGTAGCACTGACCTGGACCTAAGAAGGTGCTTTAATGTAATAAATCAGCAACCTGTCTGGTTTATCAACTAAGAAAACAAGTTCCATTCATCTCCAGTCCCACATCTAATTGTCATCCCCAAAACATCTATTACAATATTTACTATTGAAGCAGTTTCAACAGAACCTTCACAGGAATGTTTCCTTGGGGAGTGAGAGGAGTTAGGAGATGCATCTGAAATATCACCCTCTACCCACCCAAATAAAAGAGTAAGTTTCTGGAAAGCAACTTTCTCCTCCAATTCTGGTTAAGCTTGGCAAAAGTTATTACCCAATAAAGAAAAGGACATCAACTGAGAAGTGCACAAGCAACTTTTCACTTCAGTACTCATGTACCCACTCGCCAGAACACATTTATGGAGCACCTACTAGATACTAAGTAGGCAAAATGCTAAATGCTCCAGGAATACATATCATTGGAAAAAAACACCCAAGGACCTGTCAGTCAAATAATTAATACCACGTGATTAGTGATTAGCACCTTCCCAAGTGGGTCACCAACTTAGCCAATAAAGTTAATCAAAAGTTCCTGGAGTCTTGGGGCGCCTGGGTGGCTCTGTCAGTTAAGCGTAGGACTCTTGATTTTGGCTCAAGTCATGATCTCAGAGTTCATGGGATGGAGACCCACCTGGGACTCTGTATTGACCACATGGAGCCTGCTTGGGATTCATTCTCTCTCTCTCTCTCTCTCTCTCTCTCTCTCTCTCTCTCTCTCTCTCTCAAAATAAATAAACATTAAAAATAAGAAGTCTGGGGCGCCCGGGTGGCTCAGTTGAGCGTCCAACTTCAGCTCGGGTCATGATCTCACAGTCTGTGAGTTCAAGCCCCGCGTGGGGCTCTGTGCTGACAGCTCAGAGCCCGGAGCCTGTTTCAGATTCTGTGTCTCCCTCTCTCTGACCCTCCCCCGTTCATGAAATGTCGCTCTCTGTCTCAAAAATAAATAAACGTTAAAAAAAATTAAAAAAAAAAAAATAAGAAGTTTGTGGAGTCTTGCAGAACTGGTCGGAGTTACCACACCAAGTAAGCAGAAAGAGACTCCAAGACAGAAGGATGGATGCACTGTGGCAGGCACAGATATGCCAGCTGGCAGAACCACCTTGGAGCAGCGGCGGGGACCTGTGGGTGACACAGCATCAGCCCAGGCAGTGGATCCTCCACAGTGAGGAAGTACAAGGAAAGCAATCCTCGGTCTAGCCAGAGGCGACATCAGCCTAAGTCACAATCCCCATCCTCAAACACTTGGCCATTTAGCAAGGAAGCGGCTCCTTCACTTCCTGCAGCAGCCTTGCCAGGTTTAGTTAGCAAATAAAAATGCAGAACGCTCGATTATATTAGAACTTCATATAAAGAGCAAGTGACTGTTTAGTCCAAGTATGATTCGTGCAACGTTTGGGATACACTAAGACTAAACAACTATTCTCTGTTTATCTGCAATCCCAATTTATTATGCGGGGAGGGCGGGGGGGGGGGGGGAGGGCAAGTGACCACGACTCGGATATTTCCATCCTAAGAGTCACAGGAGCCGTCAGTCTACACAACCGCTTAGGGCACCATTCTCCCCCCACCCTTCCTGAGCTCCCGCCACTTTCGAGGGCCCCCCACCCCGGCGCCAGGGGAAGAGGCCCCCGCGCCCACCGCTTGGTCCAGACCCCCGCGAGGCCTCCGCGCCACGCCGACCCCGTACCCGGAGGCCGCAGCTCCGGCCGCCCGGCCGAGCTGGCGCGCGGAGCCGCTCCCGCGCCGGATCAGCCGCGTCCCCGACAGCGCCGCACGCCACCAGGACATGATCGGAGCGCCGGCCCGCGGCGAGCGGAGAGCGCGGCGCCCGCGGCCGCGGAGAGCCCGCCTCCGCCGGCGGGTCCTACCTCCGCACGCCCGGCCCCTGCTCCGCCGGGCCCGCCTCGCCCCGCCCCGCCGGGCTGCCCGCGCCGCCGCCGGTCTCGTCGGCGGGGCCGCGCGCGTGCTCCCAAGCCCCGCGGCCCCAGAGCGCAGAGTCCGGGTCAGCGCGGCCCACGTGTAGTTAAACAGCCGTGCAGGCCCACGCGACGCCTCCCCTGCTGGCCTCGAGGGTTCGGCCCTGCCCCACACCTGTTTCTGTAGGGGGTTAGGGACGCTCATAGAGACTCACTGGCCGGTGGAAACAGCGCGTCGGGACTGTAGCCACCATCGTGGCGAAACGGAGAAGAAAAAAAGACTGTCTGAAAGAGAATCGAAGTGCTTGGGATGTTTACATAAAGATGGTAGCGTCATCGCAACTTCCGGTCGGACAGGTGTGCCTCTCTCGGTGAAGTGAGGGCCTAACTATGTCCTCTTAAAATTAGGCTACTGATCAGGAACCCATATGAATCGTGTGACTGGGAGGTTTACATCCAGAATTGAAAGAAAAAAGGAACCGAACGCAGAACGTTCATTCCAAAGAAAACAAGAATTGTGTTTATAAAAAGAGTGAAAGAACATAAAACTTGAAATAGTTCGGAGGTGTTTTGCCGTGGCTTTGAAAATAGGGAAGTGCTGTTCATGACAACATTGTGCCGCTCGTGGTAATAATAGCCCTTTATGCGTCGCTATGTAAGTTGAAGGGGTCAGGCCTTTATATTTATTTACTGAGGACATTGAGATCTATTTGTTAAGGGCAAAGGGCAAATACGGTATTTTTAAAAATCGAAGCAATTATTGGAACAACGCAGACCTTTTTGGATCCTTCATATTCAACTAGCTAAGTGTCAAATTTGTGTTACCAAGTTACAAAATTAGAACGTCTGTTTCTGACGTTTTTTTCCTATTTTCAAATGAGTTGTTTCATTACCTCATAAAAGGATGAAAGTTAGTTGCAAAAACAAATACCCCAAAAGCTGTGAAGTCATTCTTCATAAATCCAAAATTAACTTTAAAATTTAAGATATGGTATCTATAGTGTTGTGGGTTTTGATTTATTTTGAATCAAAGAAAGCTATTTAGGAAATTTACTTTTTTATTTTCGTTTTGAAGTAGAATTTTAGCTTATTGTTTCAAATTGCTTTACAAAATAAAGGCCATTATGAAGTGAAACAATCATGTCACCATTTAATTTTAATATAGTACAGCCTATGGTAAGCACAGAATTCACTGGACAGATTTTTTAAAGGGAATCCCCAAATGAAAGTACTTCAAACAAAAGTATTATGTCTGAATTAAGTGTAATCATAATCTTCCAACTTCATTATGCTTCATTGCTTAGTTACAGAAGTGATGATTTTGGTCCTATTTGTGATGTCTATGATAGTACCTTAACAAGTATGCCTGCTGGCTGTTCACTGAAATGTATGGCGTGAACATAATGGGGGATGGCCAGTATAGGTAGATCAAGAATACATGGGTCAAGGGGCACCTGAGTGGCTCAGTCAGTTAAGCATCCAAATTCGGCTCAGGTCATGATCTCCCCATTGGTGAGTTTTGGCCTGGAGTTGGGCTCTGTGCTGACAACTCAGAGCCTGGAGCCTGCTTGGGATTCTGTGTCTCCCTCTCGCTCCCTGCCCCTCCCCCACTGGTGCTCTGGTCTCAAAAATAAATAAAAACATTAAAAAAAATTTTTAAGAATATATGGGTAAATGCAGCCTTACAAGTTCTATACTTTTTTTCATGACTCAATGTGATATCAATTAAAATAATTGACATACCTTTAGATATTCTTTCAAACTTTTTTTTTTTGAGAGAGACAGAGAGTGGGGGAGAAGGATAGAGAGGGGGAGAGAGAGGGAGAGAGAGAGAAAGAGAAAGAGAGAGGGAGAAAGAATCTTAAGCAGGCTCCATACTCAGCATGGAGCCTGACATAGGGCTCCATCCCACAACCCTGGGATCATGACCTGAGCCAAAATCAAAGAGTTGGGACACTCAACTGACTGAGTCACCCAGGCACCCCAAACTTGTTTTTTGTTGCTTAAATTGTCAAGTAAATCTCATACCTTTTCTTTTTGACTTCAAAACAAGTCTATCCCTTGCCTAGGGTTGAAAGCTACCGTTGAAAAACAAAATTCAGCTGCATAGATTTGAAGATTTAACTGGCTTTATTCAACAATTCATAAATTGGGCAACATCTCATCTGGCAAATAGAAAGGAACTCTAAGATACCGTACAAATGGAAGGCTTTAAAAGGCACAAAGGATGTGGGACAAGGAAGTCATAAACCTATCTCTGGGGAAGGGGGTCTTTCAGGCAGCTTACCTCACTAGTGCTAACCAGGAAATTCCTGATTGACCTACCACGATTATGTTCCTGGGAAAGGCTGAAACTGCAATTAGGTTAGATAGTAAGTCTCCGTTTGGTGATGTGGACTTAGCACCAGTGACTCCATTGGGACATGTTATTTCTTTTTTAACACTAAGATCAGTAAATTATGAGATCTTCTACATGAGAGGGCCCCTATGGGAGGTCCTCTATACTGGGTCCAGCCTGTGAGTCTTAGCCATGTGGAAAACTTCAAAAATTCTTCCTGCAAAGAAACTTTTTAAAGAAAAAAAAAAAAAAAACATGATTATGAACCCACAAAGATCAGCTATTGTATTTGTATCCTAAGGCTGCTGTAACAAATTACCACTAATATGAAAGAACAAAAGTATATTTTCTTACAGTTCTGGAAACCAGAAATCCAAAGTCGGACAGCACCATGTTTATTCTAGAGGCTACTGTAAAGGAGAGTTCATTTCCTTTATCTTCTACCTTCTAGTACCTCCAGGTGTTCCTTGGCTTCTTTGACTTGCAGCCACATTACCTCAGTCTTTTTTTTTATATTTTTTTTGGGGGGGGGGTTGGACAGAGGGAGAAAGGGGGACAGAAGATCCACAGCAGGCTCTGTGCTGACAGCAGAGAGCCTGATAGCAGGGCTTGAACTCAAGATCTGTGAGATCATGACCCAAGCCAAAGTTGGACACTTAAGCAACTGAGCCACTCAGGAACCCCATATATCACTTCAGTCTTTGCCCATATCTTCACATTGCCTTCTCATCTGTCTATGATAATGACACTTGTGATTAGATTTAGGCCATCCCTGAATAATCCAGGATAATCTCATCTCAAGGTCCTTAACTAAATTGTACCTGCAAAGAGTTAGTTTTCCAAATAAGGTCACATTCACAAGTTCCAGGGATTTGACCTGGATATATAGGATCATTTTTTTTTAGCCTACCACAATGACAATACTCAAACAGCCTGGATAAAGCCTGATATTTCATTATTGTCTTATGTAATTTGTTAAACTTCTGTGAATTTTATGTTATACTCATTTTCTGTTTTGGTTTTACTGCATTCATTCATCCTTTACTATGTCAGTCACTGGTCTAGGTAACAGGATACAGACAAGGTCCCTGCCCATAAGACATAAAATTCTATCTTTTCTCCAATTTTTTGAACATGGTATAAAACTCATGGTTTATAAAGGTGTGTCATGTTTTTACTTTGGTATCACTGTTAGATATCCCCATTTGCAAAGGTCAAAACAAATTTCTGTATGCCCATGCATTGTTTTAGACTAAACAACATCTCCCCCTTATGTTTTTCCCCAAATATATTACAGCGGTATTTAAAATCACGTTAGTTTAAAACCATTACTGAAATTCGTTATAACCTTTTTTAGCATTATAGAGTTTCTCATTCTACGAGTACAAAAATTACAGCATATTATTATTTCACAAGAAGGCTTAAGAAGGACCGTTTGTTTTTCCAAACCACAACTGATTTTCCAATGCTCTCATATCAACTGGGTATTCTACAACTCAGTTCAACTCTAACAAGAACTACCTGGAGTTAGTATAGACCCCACAGGTTAAGGGCTCAGTCCTACAAGACTGCCTCTACTTCAGACAACAGCCTGCACTTCTGCCCTGCCAACTACAAAATTTGGTGTTATCATGACCTTCCCTCAGGTTCAAAAATTTGCTAGAAAAACTCATTAAACTCAGGAAAATACTGTACTTACAATTACAGCTTTATTATGAAGGATACAACTCAGGAACAGGCAAATGAAAGAGATGCATGGGGTAGGTTGGGACAAGGTTAGGCCAGACCTTCCATACTCTCTTCAGGTGCACCACCATCCCAGCAAATCAATGTTCACCAACTCAGAAGCTCCCCCAAAAACTTGTCATTCAGGAATTTTCATCAAAGTGTCATTGCTAGGCATGATTGATCAATGGCATGATTTGCCATTGGTGGTTAAATCAATACCAGCCCCCTCCCTTCCCCTGAGGAGTGGAGGGTAGTGGATGGGGGTGGGGGGGGAAGAATTGGAAAGTTCCTTGAGTACAGCCAGCCCCTCCTCAAACGAAGGGCCCACCAACAACCACTTAATTACCATAAACTCAGGTATAAGGGAAAGAGCCTTGTTATGAATAACAAAAGACACTTCAGTCCCTCCAGAAATTCCAAGGGTTTTATGGGAGCCAAGGACCAAACTCAGGGCAAAAACCAATCATAGGGGTGCCTGGCTGGCTCATTTCGTGGAGGATACAACTCAGGATCTCAAGGTTGTGAATTCAAGCCCCGCATTGGGTGTAGAGATTACTTAAAAAATAAAAACCTTAAAAATATTTTGAAAACCCAAATATATATATTTTTATTATACCACAAAGATCTATCTTGTTTTTTTATAGAAACCCAGGGATAAAAAGCCATAACAAATGGAGGTGTCAGATGTTATTTGAAGTTCTTATATTCAGAAAGCATGTAGTTCAGATTCCTAATTCAAGAATGAAATGAATAATAATAATAGAAAATACCTTTGTTTGATAGAATATCCACCAGAAGAGTAAGAATGGAAACGATTATTTAAGGATTTACTCAGAATTTTTAAGTGTCAAATTGAAAGATATTTAAATTCTTTGAGCCAAAGGAACAGGGGAAGGAAAACTAGATAGTGAGTTATTATATGGAGTTATATGGAAGAATTAGGAACAGGATATTCCTGAACCAAGTATGCCTCGGATGCATTTATGAAGGCAATGAAAGATATATCACGGATTAGGGGGATTTCTGTTAAAGAATGTGGTAACTTCACTACTTCAATTCATTGTAGAATTAGCATCCAGTATGCTGTAACAAAAATATTTATCTAAAAAGCTTTTTGTTTTTTGCCAAGCACTATTTCCTTCCCTCTGTATCATTTCTATGTCCATAAAATATGTGTTTTTAAGTCTCTGGGTCAATAGACTTGGAATGATAAGACCAGAAAATATGTTTTCTTTTGAAGTGTGAGCAAATTACTTTTTTAAAGATCTCTATAAGCCTCGCACTAGACAAATTTATAACTAACTCAGAGTGCCATCTGGTGTTGAACAAATAGCATTATGTGATAGATGTTTCCTAACCTTTGCATTATGAAGTTTTGTCTTTCCTATCTCTATGGAGAAGTCAGTGTCACTTTGCCCAGTCTTATTTTCTTTTTGTCAGAAGGAGGCTAACCGTGTGTTTTTATTCTTACTTTTCTTATAAATTCAAAGAGAGAGAATGAGTGGGGGAACTATGTTTTCAACTTTACTGGTGAATATAATCATATTTGAGACTAAAAATTTACTTAATAGTATGGAAAGGTTTTTTTTTTAATTTTTTTACAGATTTATTTTTGAGAGACAGAGAGACAGAGCATGAGTTGCAGAGGGGCAGAGACAGAGTGAGAGAGAGAGAGAGAGAGACCATCTGAAGCAGGCTCCAGGCTCTGAGTTGTCAGCACAGAGCCTGATGCAGGTCGAACTCACAGACAGGATCGTGGGATCATGACCTGAGCTGAAGTCTGCTGCCCAACGGGCTGAGCCACCTAGGTGCCCCAATAGTATAGAAAGTTTTATCTATTGGTGCAGATGAATAAAAGATGTGTCTTGCAAAATTTATGAGAGGCACATGGTAAGGAAGTAAATTCATGTTCATAATATAGTAACATTATTTGGTTCAGACTAAGAAATTTCACTGATGTGTCAAAAAAAAAAAAAAGCTATAGTAGTAGCTGTGTTCCACAGAATGTCTAACTCTTTATGATGTAATGATCGATACAAAAGTGTGAGGGAACAATGCAATAGGAGTGCATCTAATCCAAATCTCTTAAACTTAATTCAATTCCCCTTTCATCTTAGAGGCCTTTCCTCATCAATCTATCTAAAATAGTACCTTTACTCTGCTTTATTTTTCTCCAGGACAATTTATCACCAACTGACTTTGTACATAGGTATATATGTATGAATTGTCTTCTTCTCTGTGAGAACGAAGCACCAAAGGGCAGAAAATTTGTTTTGTTCACTAGCAGATCCTACAAAAATTTCCTTAAGAAACTAGACTTTTGGGGGCCCCTGGCTGGCTTGGTCAGAAGAGCATGCAACTCTTGATCTTGGGATCATGAGTTTGAGCCCCACGACAGGTATAGAGATTACTAAAAAATAAATAAACTTAAAAAAAAGTGTAGAGTTTTCACTATAGTTGCAGAAATAAACAAATATTTGTGCGTTTTAAAATTAATAAATGTGGGGAACCTGGGTGGCTCAGTCGGTTAAGCTTCCGACTCTTGATTTCAGCTCAGATCATGATCTCACGGTTTGTGAGATTGAGCCCTGCCGTGGACTCTGATCTGACAGTGCGGACAGAGCCCACCTAGGACTCCCTCTCTCTGTCCCTCCCCTGCACATGATATCTCTCTCTCAAAATAAATAGATAAATTAAAAAAAAAAAAAAAGGTAGGCTGATAATTTACAGGGAAAAAAGAAACCTATGATGATCTTGTTACTCATACTGAATTTTAACTTAAAATTAAATGGTTTCTACAATATAAATATGTAGAAAAAATAAATATGGTAGAAAAAATAAATATGGGAGAGGAGAGGGCAATGCAATAGGAAGATATATTTTTTAATGTTTATTTATTATTGAGACACAGTGTGAGCAGGGAAGGGGCAGAGAGAGAGGGAGACACAGAATCTGAAGCAGGCTCCAGCCTCTGAGCTGTCAGCAGAGTCTGACGCGGGGCTTGAACTCACGAACTGTGAGGTCATGACCTGAGCTGAAGTCTGACGCTCAACCGACTGAGCAACTCAGGCGCCCCTACAATAAGGAGATATTTAATTTAATCAAACTCCTTTTAATCCATTCTAGCTCCTTTTTATTTCTTTCTTACTTTCTTTCCTTTTTTTTTTTTTTTTTTTTTTGAGAGAGAGAGAGCAGTGGAGGGGCACAGGAGGGAGAGAGAGAATCTTTTTTTTTTTTTTTAAATGTTTATTTATATTTGAAAGAGAGAGGGGGGGAGGGGCAGTGAGAGAGGGAGACACAGAATCCGAAGCAGGCTCCAGGCTCTGAGCTGTCAGCACAGAGCCCGACAGGGCTCAAACTCATGAACTGAGAGGTCATGACCTGAGCCGAAGTTGGACACTCAACTGACTGAACCACCCAGGTGCCCAGGAGAGAGAGAGGATCTTAAGCAGGCTCCTCGCCCAGCCCAGTCTCGGGGGCTCAGTTCCATGACCAAGATCAAAACCTGAGCTGAAATCAAGAGTTGGATGCTTAACCGACTGAGCCACCCAGGCACCACTATGCTTTTTTTGTACATGAAGCAGCTTGTCATAATATTATATGAAATTGCTAACACATCCTTTTCTCCCTATAGTACTTACTGCTTTATTTTCCTTCAGAGCATTTATCACCTGACATTGTACGTCTGTTTGTCTTCATTATTTGTGTTCCCTCAAAGAATATAAGCTCCATGAATGCAGGGCCTTGACTATTTGCCTCACACCAGGTTCCCAGATTTTAGAACTGGATGTAGGATGCTGTAGATGTTCAAAATATAAGTGATAAATGCGTGAATTATTTCACTACATTTGAGCACAGAATATCTTAATTTAGCAGTCATTGAAACAAGTTCATAGCAGTGTTTTGAAAATAATTTTTATTACAATATCTCATATGGTGTAATTATCTCATAATTAATCCAATATTTCTATTCTGTTTCTAATTTGCAAGTTGTAGAAAAGAAGGTATTTGACTCTAGCATTTTAAAAAAGAAAATATTTTTATCATTTGCTCTTCCAAACTAGAACCTCTAGCAATTCCTATTTCAGAAAGTGCAAAATGTTTTAAAGCCATTCATAGCTCACTGATCTCCTTTCAAATTGCAAAAAAATAATATTAAGAATACACACTTGCAATATATATATATATCAAATTATTGCATTGTACACTTAAAACAAATGTTATAGCAATGTTATATGTCAGTTATGTCTCAGACATAGCAACCTATGAAGCAGGTACGTTCTTTTTTTTTTTAATTTTTTTAATGTTTATTTATTTTTGAGAGAGAGAGAGACAGAGTGCAAGCAGGGGAGGGGCAGAGAGAGTGGGAGACACAGAATCCGAAGCAGGCTCCAGGCTCTGAGATGTCATCACAGAGCCCAATGCAGGGCTCAAACCTACAAACTGCGAGATCATGACTTGAGCTGCAGTCGGACGCTTAACCAACTGAGCCACCCAGGGGCCCCTGAAGCAGGTACATTCTTACTTCCGTTTTATCTATAAAGAATCCAGAGCACGAAAGGTTGAGTACCTTGCCTAAAGTTACTCAGTTAATAGATGGGGTTTTTAACCCAAATAGTCTGACTCCAGAGCCCAGGCTCTCAATAACCATACTATATTGCCTCCTGCCATGAAATATTTTTATCTCTAATTAGTGGTGAAAATGGAAAGGCAATAAATAAATAAATAAATAAATAAATAAATAAATAAATAGCAATAAAAGGCAAATAACACAAACAAGACTACACTTACTAATGATAGAATTGGGATTTGACATGAGTCTAATTCCAATGTCACCAACTTTTCACTGTGCTAGGAGGGCAAAACACAGAACAGAGACCTGCTAAACTGCTTGCTTTAAAGTGTATCTAATAGAGCATCTAAGATGGGCAGTCAGAACAATAGTAATGAGAGAAGTCAGTACAGCCTTCTCCCTATGGACAGATAAAGAGCAAAACTGTTTTTGACATTCAAGATCTGGATTGGCACTAATAGCTAGACCATTATGTTCTTCTGTTAAATGTAAATATTTTGACAGAGTGTCAACATCAGATGCATCTGACTGTGATGAATGAAGACAAAACAAGGCCAATCAGTAGTCGCGTCTGAACGCATACCCCGGATGACCACCGTGATTGACTGCTGCTCCTTTGCCAGTTACAGCTTTAACTCCACTTCATTCTTCCCATCTTCTAGATAAGGCAAACTACAGACCTGCCAGCCAAATCTAGGCCTTGACTGTTCCTGTATGGACTTTGAGCTAAGAATGGTTTTAACGTTTTTAAAAGTTTTTTTTTTTTTTTTCTAAACGAAAACAAAGACAAATATGTGAGAGAGACCATATGTAGCCTGCAAGGCCTAAAATATTTTCCATCTGGCCATTTACAGAAAGTTTGTCAGTCTCTGTTGTAGAGAAAATTAAGATACCCAGTCATAAAATTACCTTTGCTTCCTGACAGGATCCAATACAAAGTAAAGCTCCACATCCTTGAATGCTCTCCAAAATTACCTAACACAAACCCAAAATCCCATAATAAGTCTTGTCTAACACCATGTTACAGAGATACTGCACAGATACCAATGATGTATGGTCTTCCTTATAACAGTCAATAAGCCCAACTTTGACTAATAAATGTGTCAAGAACAATAGTTAGCAAGCCCAGAGTTGGCCAAATCCCATCTATAGCCTGTTTTTGTACGACCTGAAAGGTAAGATTGGTTTTTATAAGTAAAAAAGTCGTTTTAAAACAAACAAATGAAGAATATATGACAGAGACCATCTGTGGCCCACAAACACTAAGGTATTTACTATTCAGCCCTTTACAGAAAATTTGCTCAGTCCTGGTCAAGAACTGTGAAGGGTCTGAGATTTTATTGTATTTGCAAACTGACAAGTTTATCTGTAACAATTTCATGGATGATGACCAAATACATGAGATTTCTGGATCAGAGATGAAGGGCTTTATGAAAGCAGTAGCCGAAGTATCAGCATGTTTACACTGGTTTCCTGAGCCCCAATTCCCAAAGGGAGACGTGGAGGGCTACGCGACACAGCATAATCAGTGGGGTGCTTTATAGGAGAAGAACCCAAGGCTAAGGGTGCAGCACTGTCTGAGCAAGCAGCAACATAATAGCATGATGCAATTGAACCAGTTCCCCTCACCTGGGGAGGGAGCAGTCCAGCAGTCATCATGTTGCAGTTACTTTGTTGCCTTTGTGACTTTCTACAACAACTGTTCAGGGTCAAGAGATGGATAGATAAACCTTATACTCTGACAGCCTTAGTGAAACCACTCAGGGAAGCTCAGGGCCGGCCCATAGCGGACTGCCTCTTCCCACAGTGTGCTCTTGGTGGTCTCTGTTTGAAGGTCATGACAAAAGTGAAGTTTCCACTAAGATTCAGCAGAGACCTTCACTGCCACAGACTGAAACGCTTGATTTTCTAGTTTGGACATCTGAAGTCTCTTGTGTCTCCTACTGGTTAAGGCCATCGTGGCTTGAGTGGGTGGCTAAATTTATGCTTAACTGAGCTCTGACATTTTTGTTGAAGTCCTTCACATTGGGTTTTGCCTTGTCTTTTGTTTCATTTTGTTTCTTAGGAATAAAGTCTCCTGGGATCCTTCTGTTATCTGACAGATTAGAATTGTTCCTTAGTGAAGCTGTTCTCTAGCCTTCTAGCATTTTCTCCTGTGGTCTGTCTGCCTGACTAATAGTGGTCTATCAGAGAACAAGTCTATAGGAAGAGGACAGGCAAAGATCTGTCTGCCCTTGAGCTGGCCCCAGGGGCACAGAAGTTCAGGATTTTAAGTCAACTTTGCCTTGAGTCACCTTTTAAAAATTATATAAAACCTTTCTCCATAGCCTTGTCTTTGTGCCCCTGGTTTGTTTAATTTCATCTGCCTGGAAGCAGGAGGTTTGTCCAACCTGTGCTTGGTGACAGTCTTCGGCCAACTTTCAAAGATATGAGGTTGCACAAGTACCATCTTTAGGGAACATTGCAGTTCTTTTTCTTTTTCTTTTTTACATTTATTTTTGAGAGAGAGAGAGAGAGAGAGAGAGAGAGAGAGAGAGAGAGAGATCAAGCAGGGGAGGGGCAGAGAGAGAGAGGGAGGGAGACACAGAATCCAAAGCAGGCTCCAAGCTCTGAGCTGTCATACAGAGCCCCACATGGGCCTTGAACGCGTGAACTGCGAGATCATGACCTGAGCCAAAGAAAGACACTCAACCAGGCACCCCTGGAACTCTGCAGTTGTTATAGGGTCTTCTCAAGTGAAAATTGCCACTTCCATGCCACAAACCTGCTTCCTTAATATTTTCACACTATAACATTAACTTGTATGTTTCTCTCTTTAACTGGTACAATTATACCAGGAAAAAAAATTGGGATTATACTAGCCACTTCAGCTACTTTTGACAAGAACAAGATTGTTCATTTAGGAGGTACTGTGGAACAAAAAAGGGAAGAAACCCTGATGAAGAAATTGTCTTGTTTGTGTACGAGAAAGAGAATTTTTTATTTAAGGTAAGAAATACCCCTTCCTTTGTATCCATACTATGAAAATTAATAAAGGCTGGCTTTTTAAATTGTAGGGCTAAATAAAACTGTCAAGGGCACAAGTTATCCTTTAAGTCAACTATAATAAAGTTCTTTTGCGTGTGTGCATGTTAAAATGAGTATTTTTTTTTTTTTTAGTTTATTTATTTGTGCACACACACATGCGCGAGTGGGAGGGGGTAGAGACAGAGGCAGACAGAGAATCCCAAGCAGGCTCCACACTGTTAACACACAGACCAATGCGGGGCTCAAACTCATGAACCGTGAGATCATGACCTGAGCAAAAACCAAGAGTTGGAAGTTTAACCGATTGATCTACCCAGGCACCTCAAATTAGTATTTCTATATAAAATTCTCTCTTCTCTCTTTGCATAGAAAATATAAATTAGCCTTTTACAGTGGTGACTTCATATGTGACAAGCTGACTCCTTGTCATTGTGTTCTGTATTTCTAGGAAAATTTAAAGATTAACTGATGGTTCAAACAGACACAAACATTTAGTTTTTATATGCTCATTCTAGAAATATCAAGTCCAGAAAATGTAAAAGATCTAAAAGAAAAAGCAGTTGTCAAATTCTTAGTGTTTACTTTGTGAACCCTGAAAATCGTATTTACTGAATAGCCCTTATTATAGTTATAAGACAAAATGACAAAGCTTTGATTAGTTCCAAAATAAAAGAAGAGCTTTTGGTATGATTCAGAGTTTTTATATTTTAATTTACCATATAAATATAGTGTCAATGCAATATTTTGTTTGAATAGAACTAAGGTTAAATTTTCATGATATAAACTTCCTAACTTTCCTATGTTGGTTTTATAAGTTAAATGAATTGTCATTGTTTCTATAATATGACTAAAATTGTGTGTGTATATCTGTATACATACATATAAATATATATAAATGAAATGTATGTAATCATACTCAACTAAATGAAATGATGATAACAGATATCTTTGCAAGGGTTACTTTTAAGGAAATTCTCACAATGCTACAAATAATAAGGATTTAATATGTTAGCTAAGATTTTAAATTCCAGATCCCTAACTAATTTTAAGACTTTAAACAAATGGTTAACTATGAAGTAATCTTTTGATGCCTGGACAATTTCTTAGTAAAATGTAGATTTAAAAAATTGGTTACTGGGACACCTGGGTGGCTCAGTCAGTTGAGCATCTGTCTCTTGATTTCGGCTCAGATCATGATCCCAGGATAGTGGGATGGAACCCTGTGTTAGGCTCCATGCTGTGCGTGCAGCCCGCTTAAGATATTCTCTCTCTCTCTCTCTCTCTCTCTCTCTCTCTCTCTCTCTCTCTCTTTCTCTCTGGTGCTGGGGTGGCTCAGTTGATTAAACATCTGACTCTTGATTTCAGCTCAGGTCATGATCCCAGAACCCTGGGATCGAGACCCACATCTGGCTCCATATTGAGCATGGAGCCTCCTTGAGATTCTCTCTACCTCTCCCCGCTTTCCCCTTCTCCTCTCCCTCACTTGTGCTCTCTTTCTCTCAAAAATTTAAAACAAGATTGTCTCCTTCTGCCCCTCCCATGAACTCTCTTTCTTTCTCTTTCTCAAATAAACTTTTAAAAATCGGTTACTAAACATAATTTTATTTTACTCTTACTTCTTAGAATGTCAATACTTTAACAAAATACAAAAATGTCTCTGGGTGACATTATATATGTACCTGTGTGCTTATCTTTACTACCTTAAAATTGTTAAAATGATATAAAATGCACATTCATGCAGAAGAAAATAGCTAAGCAACTGTTCATAGTTTTTTGTCCTCTGATATTCCCTTTTGTTTGGAGGAAAGGAAGATGATTACTTTCCTGAAACTAATGTGACATTTTGTATCAACTGGATTCAAATTTAAAAAGTTTTTTGGGGGGCACCTGGGTGGCTCAGTTGGTTAGGTGTCTGACTTTGGCTCAGGTCATGGTCTCATTGTCTGTGGGTTCAAGCCTCGCGTTGGGCTCTGTGCTGACAGCTCAGAGCTTGGAGCCTGCTTTGGATTCTGTGTCTCCTTCTGTCTCTGCTTCTGCACCTCTCTCTCTCTCTCTCTCTCATTTTCTCTCTCAAAAATAAATAAACATTAAAAAATTGTTTAAACCTTTTTTTTAATTTATATGATCATATAAAGGTTTTTAAAATGTCATAAATCCTCATGCATTTTCCTAGTGCCATTGTTTTCTTTCTCAGGTTACTATGGACTTAATTTAGAACTACAAAATTATTAAAAGACTAGTTTTAAAAATTAAAAAAAAAGAAGATAGTTACTTTGCGTTTATTTTATTAATGTTTATTATTATTATTATTTTTTTCTTGAGAGAGGGAGAGATAGGGAGAGAGCGTGAGTTGGGGAGGAGCAGAGAGAGAGGGAGACACAGAATCCGAAGCAGGCTCCAGGCTCTGAGCTGTCAGCACAGAGCCCGACGCGGGGCTCAAACTCACAAACCAGGAGATCATGACCCGAGCCGAAGTCGGAGGCTTAACTGACTGAGCCACCCAGGTGCCCCAGGTAAGTATGATAATTAATATGTACACCTAATGTACATTAGGTGACAATAATTACACAGAAATACATGAATGTATGGTAGACAATGCATATGATTACTGTTTATCGAGAGGTAGTACTGCTTATCAAGATGTTAAATTTAATATGACATATACTTTGTTTCATTTAATATACATATATTAAGGCTATTGTTAGAAACTTCAAATATGTTATTTATATATTTATATATTCATTTGTGCCTACATACACATGTATGTAAAGGTATACTTCTAAATCTCATATTGCCAAAGTTATGTGAATAATGTAGAAAAATAGTAAGGCTAGAATATGGGTGTTTTTTTTCTGTAAAATGATTCAGTTATTCAGTGCCCAAATTAGTAGAGGTTCCTTTCTGTCATCAAAATAATTGTTAATTCTTAGTGCTTTAGCACATATTCTTAAACCATTTTGAAAAGACTTCCCCCCCTTTTTTTAAAATACAGTTTTATTTACTAAATAATCTCTACACCCAATGTGGGGCTTGAATTCATGACCCAGAGATCAAGAGTTGCATGCTCTTCCAACTGAGCCAGACAGGCACCCCAAAAAGACTCCTCTTTAATTTTGAAACATTCTGTTTCTAATACCATTGTTGTCTATTGCTATGTTTTTACAATATTGCCTATAAATATTTCTTGTCTTTATTATTATTTTTTTTTTATTTTAGAGAGAGAAAGTGTGTGTGTGCACAAGTGGGGAGAGGGGCAGAGGGAAAGAGAATCTTTTTTTTTTTTTTAACGTTTTTATTTATTTTTGAGACAGAGAGAGACGGAGCATGAACGGGGGAGGGTCAGAGAGAGGGAGACACAGAATCCGAAACAGGCTCCAGGCTCTGAGCTGTCAGCACAGAGCCCGACGCGGGGCTTGAACTCACGGACCGCGAGATCGTGACTTGAGCTGAAGTCGGCCGCTTATCCGACTGAGCCACCCAGGCGCCCCAAGAGAATCTTTTTTTAATTAAAACAATTTTTAATGTTAATTTGTTTTGAGAGAGAGAGAGAGAGAGAGAGCGAGCAAGAATGAGCGGGGTAGGGGCAAAGAGAGGAAGAAAGAGAGAATCCCAAGCAGGCTCCATGCTGTCAGCACAGAGCCTGATGCAGGCCTTGATCTCACAAAGCATGGAATAATGATCTGAGCTGAAATCAAGAGTTGGATACTCAACTGACTGAGCTACCCAGGTACCCCTGTTGTCTTTAGACACTTAGAAAATTCTTGTTTACTCGAATAACTATTCTTAATTTTTCTTTTTCTCAGTTTAGGCCCCAGATTCAGAATAATGCCAAAACTCTCATTAGGTCTCCCAAAATGGCCATTAGGAAACAAAAATAATTGCTCCTTTACCCTAAACCTGAAAGGACAATAAACATAATTAGGCATTCTAGAATTCTTCAAGTTTGAAAAGATTATTATGAGAAATTGTTGTTTACAAAAGTTAGGGAAAACTGAGAACAAAAAATGAGATTCATCTTCTTAGGCTAATTATATGTAAACAAAATGTGTTAATAAAAGTATTTTTGTATGATTGTATACTTTCAAAGTTAAAAGAAGCCTATCAAAATATTTTGTTTCCAGGATCTTAGATTAAAAAAATCTTTTTTTTTCTTTTTGTTCATGAAAAGTCTGAAACAGCACTAGGGGTGCTGACTCTTTGTAAATTTATTACTTATTTCAGACTTCCTTTAGATCCAGTAACCAAAGTACACTCATCTTGTCTGAGAGCTGTAAGAAATGGTGGTAAAACATGGGAAAACTTCAATTAATTGTTCTAGGGTCTCCACTAAACCTATTGTTCTGTAAGTCACATAGCCTTTTCCACCCACACTTCTCAGGTAGTTGCCTAACCTCCTATAAAACACCCTTGTGTCCCTCACATAGCACTATCACAACTAATCCAGTTGTGGATTACTTTACAAAAGGTAAGAGTATATATGTATGTGTGTTTATGTAAGTATATATATGTATACATGTATATATTTTGTATGTGTGAGTGTTTTCTATATTTCAATAATGATAAGCTTAAATACTATGCTGTCTTCATCATAATAAAATCCTAATCTTCAAGTATTAATGTATATGTATGTGTATGTGTGTGTGTGTGTGTGTGTGTGTGTGTGTGTGTGTGTATGAAGTGTGATAAGACATAAATTATACCATGACCTTGGAATGCTTTGAAAACAAAGAGAATCCCTAACCTCTACAGTAACCTGTTAAAATGGACAAGTTAAACACATTTAGATGCTTTATTTACTATTACTTAAGGAAAATGTAATTTAAAAGGTGAATTTTAACGAGAATGCCCTATGATATCAAACAAAATAGCAGAGATAAACTAACAACAATATGGAACCAACATTAGTGGAGTAATTGTAAAGGGATTACTGAGAATGTTTCTAATGTGCATTTTATGAATCAAGGACATAATCCATGCAAGACTGTAAACATAGGAAATGGACAGAAGCCAAAGCCTTGAGGCTCCTTTGAACATTGCAAAATGGATTTTACACAAACTCTTCTAGTAATAAGCTATGAATATGTTCAGGTTTTTTGTCAACTCTTAGGATTGGGCAGAAGTTTTTCCTTGCTGGGAAAGCATAGCTCCATATCTCTATCTTCCACAAACTTTAGGAAAATGAAAAAGAATTAATGGAATCCTAAAATTAAAATTAGCAAAGCTCTCAGAAAATTTTGAATTTTGATGGCCTTAATTTTGCTGTTGGTCTCAGTGTCAATAAGATTTACCCTCTCTGAAACCCATGGATTATCTCCTCATGAATTAACAATTTACCCCCGTCCCTTGCATTTGAAATGTTTACTTTTAAAAAATGTTTATTTTTTTATTTTGAGAGAGAGAGAGCATGAGAGGGGAGGGGTAGAGAGAGAGAGGGAGAGAGAGAATCCCAAGCAGCCTCCACACTACTAGCACAGAGCCTGACATGGGGCTCAAACTCATGAACCATGAGATCATGCCCTGAGCAGAAATCAAGAGTCAGACGCTTAACTGAGCCACCCAGGCACCCCATTTCTCTTTCCTCTCCTCTCCTCTCCTCTCCTCTCCTCTCCTCTCCTCTCCTCTCCTCTCCTCTCCTCTCCTCTCCTCTCCTCTCCTTTTACTGTTTAATTATTTGAGTGAGTGAGCAAGCTGGGGAGGAGCAGAGAGAGAGGGAATTAGAGAATCCCAAGCAGGCCTTGAGCTTTCAGCGCAGAGATCGTAACGAGCCAAAATCAAGAGTCGATGCTTAACCAACTGAGTCACCCAGGCGCCCTTGAAACATTTACTCCTAATCCTAGATTCTATTTATTACAGACTAATATGAATAAATACTACAAGTGATTTGTGATCCCTCCAGAATTTTCACTAGAAAGTTCAAGCTACATTTTCAAAATATGTACTTTAACAAACCCTTCCTAATTTAAAACCTGGATACTTAGTCATCTGGTAAAGGTGTCAGAATACAACCATTCTTGGACATTGATGGAAAGGATCTTATCAGGTATTGTTAACAATGGACATAGCAGCAAAACTCTAAGGTAATGATCTCTCATCCATGGTTTTCAACTAAAAAGATGTACCACTTTATCCCAATTGCTAGACATTTATTCTCAGGAGAATTCAAACTGAGAATTGTTAGGAATTTTTCAGATGCTGATGACTGGAGAAGTGGGCAGCTTTCACCCAAGACAAAGAAACAAGACTGATTTTCTAATTTTTTTTCTAGTTAATTTTCTAAGTTTTCAGATCTAGTACTAATCTTTTCTTCTATGATACAAAATTTTTTAATGTTTATTTATTTTTGAGAGAGACAAAGTGTGAGCAGGGGAGGGGCAGAGAGAGAGGGAGACAAAGAATCTGAAGCAGGCTCCAGGCTCTGAGCTGTCAGCACAGTGCCCGACTTGGAGCTTAACACACAAGCTGTGAGATCATGGCCTGAGCCAAAGTCGGATGCTTAACTGACTGAACCCCCCAGGTGCCCCTAATCTTGTCTTTTATTGATTGTATTTTGACATAAACATTACTGAACCAATATTACTGGGGTAATGGCACAGGGTTTAAATAAAAACAAAATGATCCATGCATTTCTTTAACTGTTATAAGCAACAAATTACTAATGCCATATCTCATTACACTGAGTTTAAGAATCACTATCCTCAGAACCACAATTTTTCCTAAAAGAAAGACTGTCTGGTCATTGCTATAGATTGAATGTTTGTGGTTACCCACCCCATCCCCCTTCATATGTTGAAATCCTAAACCCAAGGTGATGGTGTTAGGATGAGGCCTCTGGAAGGGGATTAGGACATTATAAAAAAGACTCCAGAAAGCTCCTTTTTTCTTTCCACCATGTGAGCATGCAATGTGAAGTCAGAGGTCTATGAACCAGAAAGCAGGCTTTTACCAGACAATGAATCTTCTGGCATCTTGACCTTGGATTTCCTAGCCTCTAGAACTATGAGAATGAATTTCTGTTGTTTATAAGCCACCCAGCCTACGGTATTCTCTTATAGCAGTCTGAATGGACTCATATAGTCATTATTTGTGTATGAAATAAAATTAAGAGTCATTTGAGTAGACTATTATTGGCTCTCCTACCCATTAAATACTGAGTTTGTTGAACTCATCTATCCATTTATTAACATTTTCTAAGAGCCAATAATGTGCTAGACACTAGGATATGATGATACAGGTCTATTGCCCTTTAGTTTTGCAGGATGAGGCAAGGAAACTAATGTGGGCTCTCAAGTAATACTGGGTGCTCTCATACAAGTATGAATAGACACTATGGGAGATTAGAGAGTAGTAAGTGCTTCATTGTGTCTGTTTTTGTGGTGAGATTCAGGAATCTACCACAGGGATGGAACATTTGCAGAATAGACAAAATTTCTCAAATTCATTTGGAAACTCGCTATAGATAGTATAGGAAATAAACCATACACTTCTATATCTCTCTGTAGTGCACATAATAAAAATGGATCCCTTTCAAAGCAGATCAAAGTATTTGGTTATGTCAGTCAAGAAATAGCCTCCCTCCCTCCCCTTTCCACTATAGTAAAAGGGATAAAAAAAATTATGGCCCCCACGGAATATGTTCAGTTTAAGGTATACAGGCCACAGTATATTGAATTTATTTCATTGTTTCCAGCACAGCAAGGACACCCTTTCGCCTTCTGAGTGCCAATAAAAAATCAGGTAATCCGAAAGTGTTCTGACAGCTTGGAGTTTGTGTTCTCCTTTTCATTAGCATCTTTGAATAGAGCTATTTAAGGGTACCGCTTTGGGCCTGGCAGGAAGAAGGGGCCAGGATGGAAAAAGTCATCATCCAAGGAACTGAAGTGGAAGATCAACATTTATGATATTTTGTTGATTTGCTAGATGCTTTCTTTCATCTTATTCTCATACTAAGTTCTTTTTTCCAATAGCCAATTAATGCTGTAAGAAGGTATGTATCTTGTCCAAGGTCAAGCAGCACGTAACAAATACAGGTACCCGGGATTGGTCTCCTCCGGACTAGGTCTTTACCACTACGTGAATACGCTAAAAACAAAAAACAACCCCCAAACCGTACCCCGCCTCCAAAACCTCACCCTTCTAAAGGGGCTTAATCGGATCACTAAGACCTACAGGCCATTTAATGGGTCCCCTTTAGTTGGGAAGGTACTCTTAGCGTTCTGGAAATTTTTGCCAAGCTCCACTCTCGCCCAAGGAACGGCCCGAGAGCCCTTGGCCGCAGTCAAGGTGGGTGGGCGGTCACCCAGTGCGTAGTCTGGGGACAGAATTCCCGGGCTTCCTTGCAGGTGCGCGCGCACCTGTCGCTAGTCGCGTGCGCGCTGCGAGGAACGACGGACGAGGTACGTGTCCGCGCGCGTGCGCCCGGCAGTATTCCCCGTACGTGCTCCGTACGTGGGCGCGGTGTCCCTGCGCTCCGAGTTTCGGGCCGGGATTCGGCCGGGTGCCGAGTGGGAGTCTGGGAGGGGCGTGTTCCTGGTCGGTCGTGGCTCCCCCTGGCGGCGGCCTGGCTGGAGGCGCGCAGTCAGGCGTTCTCCGCGGGCAGCCGGCGGCGGGGCCTTGCCTTATAGCGCGGGGTCCTCGGCGGCCTGGGTGTCTACTGCCCCTGCTGCTGTCGTAGGCGAGGACGGCTGCTAGTGCGGCTGCTGTTGGTTCGCGGCGGCGGCGGCGGCAGCGGAGGAGGAGGAGGAAGAGGGCGAGGCGACAGGGGAAGAAGGAGGCAGGCGCGGCGGCGGCGGCTTCGCCCGGGGCCGGCGGCGGCGGCGGCGGCGGCGAGGGGGGGGAAGATGGCGGACGTGCTCAGCGTCCTGCGACAGTACAACATCCAGAAGAAGGAGATTGTGGTGAAGGGAGACGAGGTGATCTTCGGCGAGTTCTCCTGGCCCAAGAATGTGAAGACCAACTATGTAGTTTGGGGGTAAGTCTGGCATGGCTGTGGCCTGGGGTTGGCCGGGCAGAGTTGGGCGCCCCCAGGCGACCTCTTTCCGAACCCCTCCCCCCGATTCCCTTTGGGGATGGAGAAAAAACGGGTCTCTGGGTAAAAGTTTTTCTCAAGAAAAGAAGTTACACTTTTAGGTGAGGAGGAAATAGGAGGAGGTGCATCTCCATTTCTTTAAGTCTTTGGGACGCCAAAAGGGAAGGTACCACAGGAGTTTCTGACTTTACTAGTTCATTTTTACCGACGTGTGTAGGTGCAGAAAAAGGGGCGTACCGTCCGGTCCTAGAGACGTCTTTTTGTGTTTAGTTTTTTCTTTCTCTTCGAGGCTACCATGTGTTGTCACTATCCCACCTGCCCCTTGCAGCTCCTGGTCTGTTTCTTTTTCCTTTCGTAATTCCCTGAGGTAGAGAGAAGGGAACTAACTATGTGAGATTAGAACGGGAAAAAGATTTGGTCACTTTGGAAGAGTCCTCAAAACCCGTGTTAGAGGTGAAGGCAGGAATTTCTTCAGGGAGAAAGTTATTGGTAAAATGGAGTGAGCTTTACAGATCTAAGTAAGCTATTGATGATGGTGTGTGTTTGTAGGAAATGGGTTTCAACAAGAAATATTTGGGAACGTTGAACTACGCGGGGCTTTTTGAATTGAAGGCATTAAGGAAAATATCTAGAGATAGGTCTGATAATGGTTTGGGGCCTTTTTAAAGGTGATATCTCTCTCTTTGGTATTTCATCTGGATGATTAGAACCTTGGGCTAGAACTTCCATACTCATTTTGCTTGATTGAGTGGAAGCACTGGGCTTTGTGAAGAGTTGATGAAAAGCTGGGGAAAATTTAGTTTGTTGGTTTCTAGCTTTTTGGCCCTGAGGACTTATGATTTGATTAGCTTTATGAAATGTTGATGCAATGACATCATTCTGAGTTTCTTGCGTTTTGTCCTGTCAAAAAAAAATTGGCACAGACAGAATTACATTTGATTGGAATTTTAACGGATTTATTATTTTTTTTCTTTAAAAAATGGTTTAGAAGTACTCAGGATGTAGGGTGGTTCAATTTGAGAAATAGAAAATTCTTAGCACCTTGGTTCCTGACTCAGGGGAGGTTAACTTAATCAGAGTAGGTGAAATAAAACATAACTTGGTAAGAATTGCATTCTGGCTCTTGAGAGTAATCACTTCTAGCTTGGGGTATTAGGAAGGGTTTCATAGAAATATGTTTGGCGTGTGGACAGGCTACAAATTTTCTTGAACAAATGAATGAACAGATGAGTAAGCCTTAAAGAGTGAGTTAGGAACTTTGAGGGTGACATGATGGGTTAGGTCTTAAAGGACAGGGAACTGTATGCTTAAAGCCATGAGAGCTGGAAAGGAAATATTTTGATAGCATTTCAGTGAAGCTAGTAGTGAAAAAGGGGTGCTTAGAATAATTTCAAACTTTAACAATAGCGAATTACACCACTAAACATATTTTTGTTTTGTTATTCATTTCTTTATGCACATGTACATATGTCCAACTTCGGAACTTTAAGCAATACTTATCCTTATTGCATGTAGTACGTTCTATTACTTTGCTTTTCTGTATTGTTAAAAAAAAAAACCCTGATTACCTGGATATTACGTGTTATTGTACAGTAACTGGTAGTGATGTATGGTTTGAAATAATGTTAATTCATAGGAAGGGTGGAAATGAAGGCTAGAGAAATGTAGATGAGGGCCGACTATATTGCACTGTATTCAGATGAGGTCAAATAATACGCTGACGTTTTTTAGATGGGAATGTAGTAGGAAGAGTGAGGTTGGACACAAATATTGTTGAGGCAATAGTATTATGCGGTTTCGTTAAAGAGCTTGCACCTCTAGACTGCATTGGGGCGCTTGGGTGGCCCAGTCGGTAAGGCGTCCGTCCGGCTCTTGAGTTGGTTCTGGTCATGATTTCACGGTTCGTGAGTCTGGGCCGCATATTGGGCTATGTACTGACAGCACAGAGTCTGTTTGGGATTCTCTCTCCCTCTCTCCCTCTCTCCCTGCCCCCGCTTGTGTTCTCCCTCCCCCTCTTTCTCTCTCAAATAAACATTAAAAAAAAATAAACCTTTATACAGCATTGCTTTACCACAGGTAGAATTGATTATGATTTTTTTTGCATCATTGGTTTAATTTAAGGGATGTCATAAGAATTATACCTCTGAAATTTATTATTATGTTTGCTGTAAGAATGTTAAGGATGTTCTTTAGCAGTATCTTATTTAGGAGACAAAGAATAAATTTCTAGTAAGTTTAGAGTTGTGCTTCTTCTAATCAGTTTTTCTCTTGTGGATTCTCTCCACTCTGTAACTGACTAGGTTTCTCTCTTTATTGGCAAAGACCAGAATGAAGTTTGGGCCAAATTCTAAAAAGTGTGTAGTACCTTAGAGTATGAATATGGTGTGCTTTTTTTTTTTTCATTTTCTACCTTTGTGTTCTTTTACTTTAATGACAGTTCCGCTTACTAGATTTCATACTTTATGTGTATTTTTGTTAACCATGTTAAATCCATTCTTGAGTAGCAAAGTGAATAGAGATAAATTCATACATACAAGTCTAAGGAGTTGAATTAAAATTGAGTAAAAATCTTAATTATTTCAGGACTGGAAAGGAAGGCCAGCCCAGAGAGTACTACACATTGGATTCTATCTTGTTTCTACTTAATAATGTGCACCTTTCTCATCCTGTTTATGTCCGACGTGCCGCCGTAAGTAAAATTCATTTTAAAACTTAATTTTTTTTTTTTTTGGTCAATAGGTATTATTTGGCATGGATCACTTCCCTCATGGGTTTCAAATTAAAAAAATAAAAGGTTCATCTGTATGAAAGCCCACTAGAAGTTCAAAATTAGATCTTTGCATGTTTTTAGATCTATGACTTTCATGTAAAATGTGGGCGCTGTTTACAAGAACAGAAGTTTTGAAGATATTTATATGAATAATAAAAAAATATATATATAAGCCTGTAGAAGGACCCTGATATTCAGAACTCTGATCTCAAGAATACTTTTTTGGGGTGTGCCTGGGTGGCTCAGTTGGTTAAGCGTCTGACTCTTGATTTTGGCTCAGGTCATGATACCACAGTTTGTGAGTTTGAGTTTGTAAGCTGTGCTGACAGCTTAGAGCCTGTTTGGGATTCTCTCTTTCTCTGCTCCTCCCCCATTCATTCTCCCTCTCTCTCTCGAAATAAATAAACTGAAAAAAAACTTTTTTTGGGTTTCAGAATCAAGATTAACAGACAACTTTATTATTATTATTAGAGGGAGAGAGTGTGTGTGTGTGTGTTCACATGAGCAGGGGAAGAGCAGAGAGAGAGAGAGAGAGAGAGAGAGAGCGAGCGAGAGAATGAGAATCCCAAGTAGGCTTCACGCTGATGGGGGGCTCAATCTCACAACCATGAGTCACGACCTGAGCCAAAATCAAGTGCCAGAGACCTAACCAAACCCAAGTGCCCCTAACAGACCACTTTAAAATTAATTTTTAATCTGTTTAATAAACCTCTTTTGAACTTTATTGATAAATTCATTTGTTTCCAGTTTTTCTTGCCTTCAGCATCTCAGTATTTGAACTCTGCTTTTCTGAATGGGAAATATTTAGCGTTTAATACATATAGAAAAAAATACGTAGGGTGAAACTACGTATTGAGATTTGGGAAATAGTGGGATAAAAATAACAGCATCTTTATGAAGTTAGGTTACTTCATCTTAAATCTTTAAAATCTGAATTAGGCAGTAATTAGAATGTATTGTTGGCTATATCCATTCATTTTGTGGTAATAAAGATGATCCAGATGCTTGGTTTATATATAGAGATTATGTTCTTGGCAAATAGTTATAACTGTAACTGATGGCTGTAATTGTTACTGTGGACCTTGGGACCCTTGCTCACATAAGATTTAAGTCTTTTGTTTTTCTTAAATACTTGGCAGATTGAAAGGGCAGAATTCTACAGTTCTAGGGTTCTACAAATTTTTTTTCCTCCACTGTGCTACTTGCTCTTTCTTGTGAGCAGACCATGTCTGATGCAAGTTTTCTGGACCCATAGCTCTTATTTTAGTGTGAGTAGACATATCTTTTTCAGTTGGCTGTATTATGTCCATAATTCATTATTAACCAAATAATGAAGTATGTTATCAGGCTTAGAAACAGTAACTTAACAAAATTAATGCAAATCTTTTAGCTATTTATGATACTTCATGTAGACTAGTTTTTAAAAACAAGCACACAAAAACCTGTGGGCTCTTAAATGTTTATACTCCTAGCAGAAATTAAAATTTAGCCTACCCTTTAAAAAAAAGGTTAATTTTAAATGATTAAATATAGTTAAACTCTATCATCAGGGAGTGTGTGCAGAATGTTTGAAGTGAAATGTAATTAGTATACAATATAAGATAAATAGCCGAAGTTACTAAGGATTCTGGTTATTTATCATTGTGTATATAAAGTGACAAAGGGATTTTAATTATATAATCTTGCAGCCACCAGGCTTTCTTATACTTAGTTTTTTTTTTTTTTTTGTTTTGTTTTTTTTATTTTTTTAATGTCTATTGTTGAGAGAGCACGAACGGGAGGGACAGAAAGAGAGGGAGTTACAGAATCTGAAGCAGGATCCAGGCTCTGAGCCGTCAGCACAGAGCTCAACGTGGGGCTTGAACCCACGAACCATGAGATCATGACCTGAGCTGAAGCCAGACGCTTAACTGACTGAGCCACTCAGGTGCCCCTTAGTTGTTTGTTTACATTATAAAAATGATATTGAAAATTGTAATTACAGGATTCATTGAATTCATGGCCTCAAGATGACCTGGTGACTAAAGTATACAGCTCTATTTGTCAGTACACCTCTTTACAATGACTAATGTAGGAGATTTAAGGAAAATTATCCATTTTACCAAAATAGGTACATTTTCCAGATTTAATTTTTTAGTCTTTTCCCCTTCCTTACAGAATTTGTGTGCATTCAAAGATAAAAAAGAAATATGTAGCATGGAAAGTAAGCAACTGACATTAATGTTTTGCTGTATAATGTCCTAAATTTTTTCCCATGCTTAAACAGTATACCTTTTGTTTTGAAAATTTAGTTTTTATGGCTAAGTTAGTGTATTTCAGAATTCAAGTAGAATATTTTGAGAAGTCTGTTTTGTGTTTGAGAAAAGAAAGCACTTTGGAAACATTGCATGTAATGATCAAGCAATGGGACTAAAAAGATAATTACCTCAAATATGCATGCAAAGTATCATGAATAAAATAAAAAAATACTTAAAGTGAGCCAAGGGAACAAAAAAGACTGGAATTGATATTTTGAAGAGGGATTGGTCATTGTTTCTAATGATTATCTTTTAGGTATCTTAATTGAATTTCAAGAATGAAGTTATTAAAAATTAATATCCTTAAAATTTTTGAAGACTTGGGTTAGATTTTTTTAGCCTAGTAGTTCTTTAAAGGTAAGATTCTGAATAAATATTACCAAGATCTGTTGGAATAAAATTCAGATATTATACAATGTTTGTTTTTATTATATTTCTTGTAATTGTTGTTGATTTGATAACTAATTAAAAATTTTGATTTCAGACTGAAAATATTCCTGTGGTTAGAAGACCTGACCGAAAAGATCTGCTTGGATATCTCAATGGTGAAGCATGTGAGTAATTTTTAAATTGCTCTCACTCTTAAATAGCCATTGTTTCTTTCTTTCTCCTGTGAAATAAGAAGCAATGGGAAGAGAATTTGTATTTCCACTAAAAAATTAACCTTCCAGCGGCTATGTGCATATGCTCTCCTTTTTTTTTTCTTTTATGGTGAATACACTACCTTCATTCCTAAGACCGGTCACCGCTTCTCTGTCTGTAGATTCCATTTCCTTTCACACTCTCAAAGACTCTGCTTTTGTAAATTATTGCTTCTGCCTTGCGTCATCATCTTCCTCTTTTCCTCTGCATCATTCCCTTTAAAGTGCATACAGCAAGATCTCATTTAAAAATGGTTTTTTGACCCCCCCCATTCCTGCTATCTACTGTACTGTTTGTCTTTTCCTTTTTATTGCAAAATTCTTTGTAACAGTTGTGTGATATCACTGCTTCCCTCTTGAATCCATTCCGGTTTGGCTTTCCTGTTCATGTCCCACTTATATCACTGTTGTGTGGTTAACACTGACTTCAGAGTTACTCATTCCTTTGGTCTCTCTTATCTGTATCTTGCTTGATCTCTCAACAGCATTAGATGCTGTTGACTGCTTCCTTTTGGAAACCCTTTCTTAGCTTGGCATTTGGGGCACCTGATTCTTTTGGTTCTCTTTCTATTCATTGTCCATCTCTCATTTTCTTTTGCTTACTTCCTTATATTCATCTTATTTCTAAGCTTTAAATTATAAATCCACTTCACATCTTTCCTTGGATATTTAATAGGTATCTGAAATTCAATGTATCTGAAATAGAATGCCAATTTCCTCTTTCCCTTCTCCCCTCAAACAAAATAGGTCTGGTCTCCCACTGTTCCCATCTCAGTAAATGGCATACCATTCATGTAGTTGCTGAGGCCAGAAACCCTGGGGAAATCTTTGATTACTTTTTTCTCACATCTCATTTTGTGAGCAGGTCCTTTTCTTTAAAAGGATGAGTTTCTTAACCATTCTACTCCCACTATGTTTCATCCTTCCCCTTTAGAGTTGTATAGTCTTTTCACAGTACCCTACTCTGTATTTTCTACTATAGTCTTTGCCTACCCACTAGAGTGACCTGTTTTGAAAAACACATATAAGCTTGATTCACTTACCTGCTCAAGTCCATCCTGTGGCTTCCCGTCACATGTAGGATAAAGCTCATACTCCTTATCCTGACCTATGTGATTTTGCTTCTGCCTAAATATCTGTGGCCTCATCTTCTTCCAACTTTCATTTGCTCACAGCGGTCCAGTCTTATTGATTCTTTTAACTATCCTGACTTTTCAAGCCTTTGTACTTTCTATTTTTTGTGTTCAGTTCTGTTTCTCTACATTGTCACATGTCTTACTTTTTACCACCTCAATCTGTGCTTTAATAATCTGTCAGAAAGAGTTTATCACTCTAAAAGAGAAAATAGTGTTGTTTTTCCACATACATCCATCTGTGTATAGTATCTTCCTAATTTATATTTTGTCAAATCCCTTACATTGACTTGAAATTATATATTGGTTTACTTATATATTATTTGTCTGCCCCACTAGAGGGTAAACTCTAAGGGGGCAGGTAGTTAAATACCCAGTATTTAGAACAGTGGTTAATAGTAGGTGCTTACCTGTATAAGTGAGTAATCATTAATTTGCTGTCTTAAAGAATATGAATAAAATTATAAGTTGGTACAATTAATAGAATATAAATTGGTGAGTATGAATAAATTGATATAATCATATGATAGTATGAATAAATCAATATGAGACTGGTCGTAACCTTTCTTGGAGTGTTTACTACCTTTAAGTCGTTAATAGCTGTCTTGTTACATATTGAGTTCCATGACTTTAACAGTAATACTGATTTGCATGGAGTCTTTTGCATAATGGAAAGACCATGCTCAAGAGTATTATCTTTCTGTACTGTCCTCTGAACATTCAGCAAGTACTTATTGAGTGGTTATTCTTAAAGTAGTGCAATTGCTGGGTCATAGAGTGGTTCTATTTTTAACTTTTTGAGGAACTTCCACACTTTTCCAGAGTGGTTGCACCAGTTTGCATTCCCACCGATAGTGCAAGAGGGTTCCCCTTTCTCTGTGTCTTCTCCAATACCTGCTGTTTCCTGAGTTGTTAATTTTTGCCATTCTGACAGGTGTGAAGTGGTATCTCACTGTGGTTTTCATTTGTATTTCCCTGATGATAAGTGATGTTGAGCATTTTTTCATGTGTCTGTTTCCCATTTGTATGTCTTCTTTGGAGAAAAGTCTGTTCATGTCTTCTGCCCATTTCTTAACTGGATTATTTATTTTTTGGGTGTTGAGTTTTATAAGTTCTTTATAGATTTTGGATACTAGCACTTTATCCAATATTTCATTTGCAAATGTCTTCTCCCATTCTGTAGGCTGCCTTTTGTTGATTGTTTCCTTCGCTGTGCAGAAGTTTTTTTATCTTGATGAAATCCCAATAGTTCACGTTTGGTTTTGTTGCCCTAGCCTCCAGAGACATGTCTAGTAAGAAGTTGCTATGGCCAAGGTCAAAGAAATTGCTGCCTGTGTTCTCTAGCATTTTGGTGGTTTCCTGTCTCATGTTCAGGTCTTTCATCCATTTTGAGTTTATTTTTCTGTATGGTGTAAGAAAGTGGTCCAGTTTCATCATGGTCCAGTTTTCCCAACACCATTTGTTGAAGAGACTTTTTTCCATTGAATATTCTTTCCTGCTTTGTTGAAGATTAGTTGACCATAGAGTTGTGGGTCCATTTCTGGGGTCTCTATTCTGTTCATTGATCTATGTGTGTGTTTTTGTGCTGGTACCGTACTGTCTTGATGAATACAGCTTTGTAACACAGCTGAAGTCTGGAATTGTGATGCCTCCCACTTTGCTTTTTTTTTTTTTTTTCTTCAACATTAGTTTGGCTATTTGGGATATTTTCTGGTTCCATATAAATTTTAGGATTGTTTGTTCTAGCTCAGTGAAAAATTCTGGTGGTATTTTGATAGGGATTGTATTGAATTTGTAGATTGCTTTGGGTGGTGTAGACATTATAACAGTGTCTGTTTTTCAATCCATGAGCATGCGATATTTTTCCTTTCTTTGTGTTTTCTTCAGTTTCTTTCATAATAAGTGTTCTATATTTTTCAGAGTACCAATCTTTTCCTTCTTTGGTTAGGTTTATTCCTAGATATTTTACGGGTTTTGGTGCAATTGTAAATGGGATCGATTCTTTGATTTCTCTTTCTGATGATTCATTATTGATATATAGAAATGCAACAGATAGCTGTACATTGATTTTATATCCTGTGACTTTGCTGAATTCATCTATCAGTTCTAGCAAATTTTTGATGGAGTCTGAGTCTTTCGGGTTTTCCATATAGAGTATCCTGTCTTCTGTGAACTGTGAAAGTTTGACTTTTTCCTTGCTGGTTTGGGTGCCTTTATTTCTTTTTGTTGTCTGATTGCTGAGGCTAGGACTTCTAGTACTGTACTGAACAACAGTTGTAGGAGTGGACATCCCTGTCATGTTTCTGACCTTAGGGGAAAAGCTCTCAGTTTTTCCCCATTGAGAATGATACTAACTGTGGTTCTTTTTTGTATATGGCCTTTATGATATTGAGGTGTGTTCCTTCTATCCCTACTTTCTTGAGGGTTTTTATCAAGAAAGGATGCTGTATTTTGTCAAATGCTTTTTCTACATCTGTTGAGAGGATCATGTTGTTCTTATCGTTTCTTTTATTAATGTGGTGTATCATGTTGAGTTATTGGTGGATATTGAACCAGCCCTGCAGCCCAGTAATAAATCCCACTTGATTACGGTGAATAATTGTTTTAATGTACTGTTGGATTTGATTTGGTGGTATCTTGTTGAGAATGTTTGCATCCATGTTCATCAGGAATATTGTCTGTCATTCTTTTAGTGAGGTCTTTGGTTTTGAAATCAAGATGATGGTGGTCTCATAGAATGAGTTTGGAGATTTTCCTTCCATTTCAATTTTTTGAAAGAATAGGTATTAACTCTTCTTTAAATGTTTGGTAGAATTCCCCTGGGAAGCCATCCTGTCTTAGACTGTTTGTTGAGAGATTTTTTTTACTGATTCAGTTTCTTTGCTGGTTATGGGTCTGTTCAAAAAATTTTTTTTTTTTTTTAATTAAAAAAAATTTGTATTTATTATTGAGAGAGTGCCAGCAGGGGGAGGGGCAAAGGGGGGGGGGGCAGAAAATCTGAAGTGGACTCTGTGCTTAGAGCAGAGAGCCCCAAACTAGGGCTTGAACTCACGACCTGTGAGATCATGACCTGAGCTGAAGTCGGACACGCAACCAAATGAGCCACCCAGGCACCTTGTTTGTTCAAATTTTCTATTTCTTTTTCAGTTTTGGTAGTTTATATGTTTCTAAGAATTTATCCATTTCTTCCAGATTGCCCTATTTGTTGGCATGTAATTGTTCATAATATTCTCTTATAATTGTATTTCTGCAGTTGTGGTTATGATCTTTCCTTTGTTTCTTGATTTCATTTATTTGAGGCCTCTCCTTTTTTGTTAAGTTTGGCTAGGAGTTTTCAATTTTATTAATTCTTTGAAAGAACCAGTTCCTCATTATATCGATAATGCTATGTAGCTTTAAAAAGAAAGAATGCTCCACATATCAGTATGCTAGAGCTCTTTTGTTAGGATAAAAAAAAAAAAGGTTCAGGACAGTGTACATAGTATGCTATCTTTTATGTGAAAAAGGGGAAAGGGACATGTAGGTGGCTCAGTCAGTTAAGCATCTAACTCATGGTTTTGGCTAAGATCATGATCTCACAGTTTTGGGGATTTTGTCTCTCCTTTCTCTCTTGCGCTCCTCCCCACCCCCCATAAACATTAAAAAAGTTTAAAGGGGGGGGAATAAAGGTATAAGTTTGTATTTCTTGTATCTACAGAAAGAACCTCTAGAAAGATACACTCAAGACTTAAATAGTCATGTAGGGTGGTGGGAACTAGGTGGATGGGACTAGTTTCATTATTTTCAACCTTTCACAATTTAAATGACTTAATTTAAAAAGTAATTGCGGGGCGCCTGGGTGGCTTAGTTGGTTAAGTGTCTGACTTTGGTTCAGGTCATGATCTCACAGTTCGTGAGTTTAAGCCCCATGTCGGGTTCTGTGTTGACAGCTTAAAGCCTGGAGCCTGCTTTGGATTTTGTGTCTCCCTCTCTCTCTGCCACTTCTCTGCTCACACTTCGTCTCTCTTCTCTCAAAAATAAATAAACGTTAATAAAAAATTTTAATAAAAAAAAATAAAAAGTAATTGCAGTGTTTTTTCTACCAATTGTGAATAACTAAAATTTGCATTTTTGAAGTGAATGCTAACTTAAATAAAACCTTTTCCTATGGATATGTATTTATGTATTTATGTTTAGATACATTTTATGTGCATGTGTGGTAACGGAGTATATGCTCTTTGAAGTGACCAGTTAATTTCAGTCATCGCAGTAGTTTGTAAGCTAAATTGTTAAAAATAATTTGTCCTTTAAAGACTTTTAAATATAAATTAGTCTTTTATAATAAACTGTTTTACAAAGCTGCTTTAAAACTTTTTCCCCCCTCAGGAAATTATACATATAAAGTAAGAAATTACAAATATTGAGCATTTTACTTGTAATAATGTCTAGTATATGTGTTCAAATATTGAGCTTCTCACCTAAATCTTTTTAAATCTTCAGCAACATCAGCAAGCATAGACAGAAGTGCCCCTCTAGAAATAGGTCTTCAGCGATCTACCCAAGGTATGTTTTGGTGTGTATTTATAATGAACTTTTAAAAACTTACTCCAAAACCATATATTTACTTTTCTTTTTTTTTCTTAAAGTCAAAAGAGCTGCAGACGAAGTTTTAGCAGAAGCAAAGAAACCACGAATTGAGGTAATAGAATTTTATTTTAAATATGAATCGTAGTGTTACAAAATTGAGATTGTATATGAATACAAATTCTTTTTCATAGTAGTCCTAGGAGTTTTTTTCTGGAAAAATTGTCGTAGTATTATGAGTGTTTGATTAATAGCAGTTGAGGTATAATTTAAGATCTTTTACAGGGGCGCCTGGGTGGCTCAGTCAGTTGAACGTCCAGCTTCAGCTCAGGTCATGATCTTACAGCTTGTGAGTTCGAGCCCCGTGTCAGGCTCTGTGCTGACAGCTCAGAGCCTGGAGCCTGCTTCGGGTTCTGTGCCTCCCCCTCTCTCTGCCCCCAACCCACTCGCATTCTGTCTCTCTCAAAAATAAACAAACATTTAAAAAAAAAAAAAAAGATCTTTTATGTACAAACTGTGTGGTGGACATATCACTTTATTTTTCTTTGCCTCTTCGATGAAAATGTTGGGCTTCATCAGGAGTTGGGAAATTTCTTCTGTAAAAGTCCAGATAGTAAATATTTTAGGCTTTTTGGGCCATTTAGTTTCTGTTCAGCTATTCCACCCTGCTATCATAGTGTGAAAGCAGGCATAAGCAATACGTAAATGAACTGACAGGACTGTATTTCAGTAAAATTTTATAAAACAGATGGTGAACCTACCTTTGAGTTGTAGTTTGCCTATCCCTGGAATAACATGGTATGAGAATTTGCTGTACTCTTTTTTTTTTTTTTTTTTAATGTTATTTATTTTTGAGAGGGAGAGAGAACAAGCGTGAGCGGGGGAAGGCGGAGAGAGGGAGACACGGAATCTGAGGCCGGCTCCAGGCTCTGAGCTGTCATCAGAGAGCCGGATACAGGGCTCGAGCTCATGAACCATGAGATCATGACCTGAGTTAAAGTCAGATGCTGGGGCGCCTGGGTGGCGCAGTCGGTTAAGCGTCTGACTTCAGCCAGGTCACGATCTCGCGGTCCGTGAGTTTGAGCCCCGCGTCAGGCTCTGGGCTGATGGCTCAGAGCCTGGAGCCTGTTCCGATTCTGTGTCTCCCTCTTTCTCTGCCCCTCCCCCGTTCATGCTCTGTCTCTCTCTGTCCCAAAAATAAATAAACGTTGAAAAAAAAAAAATTTTAAAGTCAGATGCTTAGCCAGCAGTGGAATACTAATATTGGTAAATAAGGATAGTTCACATGAAATAGAAGCTGTATGAGAAATGCAGTTAACTTTAGAAAGAAGCATAAGACAGTTAAGCCTTGGAAATTTTAATTATATGAGTATAACACTCTTTATTTAAAATTTTTAACAAGTCTCAGATCAGTTACATATAAAACCCAGTGCAAATGGAAGATTAGGTACTAGAGATACACTTAAAATCTGAGAAATAAGTACCAATTAACAGTATAGGAAATAACACTTGTAGTCATCATTAATTTAACATTACTAGAAACCATAACTCTTCTTTTTACACTTGTATAAAAATCAAACAGTTGTACCTTTGGCCTACTACATAAACAGCAGAGCATCCACAATTAAGGATAAAAAGGTAACTGTTAAAGGGACAGAGTTGTTGACATGTAATCTTTATATATTCATTGACAAAATTTGATGCTGAAACAGTGTAATTTTAATTAATTTTAAAACAACGTAATTTTCATTAAGCAAACTCTGAGACATGGACATGGTATTTTAGTTAAGGATAGTAATGATAGTTAGCTCATTGTTGCTACTCTGTTCTGGGTGACGTTTTATACACTTTATATTAGCTTGTGTAATGCTAAGCCACAGCCTTCTGAAGTTGGCAGTCTTGTGCATGCCATCAATGAGCAAACACCTCAGACGGAACAAGTTACTTGCTGAGGTTCACAGAACCAGGAATGGAGCCTAGATGGTCTGGCTCCTATCCATTCCACTGTATATACTGATTACAAATTTTTCAGCAATAAAATGAGTTTCCACCTGTTCTCTCTGTATGAAGGAAGATTGGGACCCACTGTGAACAAAATGAGTGAATTTAAAGATACTAATTACTTGGAAAACCTGAAATTTACAGTTTTAATTATTTGGAAAACAATTGAACATGTCAGAAATGCTGATTTGCCTGGATATCATTAACTTGAAAATCAACAAGAAATAGCATAATAAAATTCTTTCCAGAGTATTTATAGAGTTAAAAGAGTTACATAAACAGTTATGTTACATTAACAGTTTTTAGTTCACCATGTGTATGTTGGGAACCTGCAAGGCACTAGGCTCAGAGAGAGAAACCTTGAGGGCAAAGATTCTGAACTTATTAAAGTCTAGGCTGCAGTTGTCTTTAAAATCAGTAGTTTCCTAAGGAACTTGAGTTCCTTGTGCTGTACCTTCATTACAGATGTCTAAAATTTAATGCAGTTTGCTAAAATACTTTGTGTTCATGTCAGCAATATGTCTGTTTTAAATGATAGGTTAATAATAGAGCATGAATTGGAGCAGAGCATCTTTTTAGATCTCTTGAGTATACTGATGGCGTTTTATACAATGTCATATTTTGTTAGCCATAAACATTGACTCATTTCCTCAGTTGTCTCATTTGTTGAATGTGGGCATTGAACTAGATCAAGTTTTGTTTTGTTTTTTTTTAATGTTTTTATTTTTGAGAGCAAGCGAGCTTGAGTGGGGGAGGGGCAGCGAGAGGGGGAGACACAGAATCTGAAGCAGGCTCCAGACTCTGAGCTGTCAGCACAGAGCCAGATGCAGGGCTCAAACTCATGAACCGTGAGATCATGACCTGAGCCAAAGTTGGACACTTAACCGACTGAGCCGTGCAAGTGCCCCAATCAAGTTTTGGTTTTAAATGAACATATTTCAGAGTAAATTTTACCTGAAATTCTAACATGCAGGTTAGAAAAAAGCTGAGCTACCAAGATTGAATTCAGAGCAGTGTCCCATGGGTCACTTTGTAGGAAAAGCCTAATGTTCCGAGGAACATGCTTTGAAAACCATTAAAGTTACACTTCCTGTCATCAGAAATGCTGATGGATTTACGACCTGGGGCAACAGATGCAAAAAACTAGCTCCAAAATGAAATTTTTGACTGTGGTGAGGGCTTTTCATAAAATTTACTAATCAACTTTTCTGAAGAGAAGGAATTTATTTGTGGTATATTTTTATGAATAAAAGTAGCTGTGTTACATTATGGGAAGAAAAAAGCTGCTGTGGAACACCTGGGTGTCTCAGTTGGTTAAGCATCTGACTCTTTAAATTTAAAATTTATTTTTGAGAGAGAACACAACCGGGGAAGGGATAGATAGAGGGGGCAAGGCAGAATCCCCAGCAGGCCCCACATCAGCAGCACACGAAGGAGCCTGACTCGGGGCTCAAACTCCTGAGCCAAAATCAAGAGTCTGCTGCTTAAGTGACTGGGGCACCCAGGCGCCCTTTAAGCGTTTGACTCTTGATTTTGACTCAGGTCGTGATCTCAGTCTTGGTGAGATTGAGCCCTATCCTGTGTTGGGCTCCATCTGACAGGCTGACAGTGTGGAGCCTGTTTGGGATTCTCTCTCATCTCTCTCTCCGCCCCTCTCCCCACTTGCCCTCTCTGTGTGTCTCTTTCCTTCAAAATAAGTAAATAAACATTAAAAAAAGTTGCTGAAGTTCTTTGGTAAGCTTTTAATCAGTTCTACAGTTTAATCAGTGATCAGTTTAATCAGTCATCTAACATTTACTTATTTATCATTATTTTTTCATTAATTTTAGTTGAGAGAGGGAGAGAGAGAACTTGCAAACAGGGAAGAGGGGCAGTGGGAGAGAGACTGGGAATCTTAAGTAGGCCTTCACACTCAGCACAGAGTCTGGTGCAGGGCTTGATCCCACCACCTTGGGATCATGACCTGTTGAACCAAAATCAGTAGGTCGCTTGACCAACTGAGCCACCCAGGCGCCCCCCCAACTTGTATTTATGTAACTAAAAGTAATCTTAAAGTTGAGTTGATTTAAGGCCAGTGATGCCTAGAAAGTTATAGGCAGGAACTTATGTAAAGAAAAGTTACATGTAGTTTTTTTTTGTTGTTGTTCTAAAAGTTAAATAAAGGGCCACCTGGGTTCCTCAGTCAGTTGAACATCCAACTTCGGCTCAGGTCATGATCTCACAGAGAGTTCGAGCCCCACATCGGGTTCACTGCTGTCAGCCTGTCAACACAGAGCCTGCTTCATATCCTCTGTCCCCCTCGCTCTCTGCCCCTCCCCCACTTGCACGCACTCTCTCTCAAAATAAATAAAAGTTAAATAAAAATTTAGAATATTCACTAACCAGTGGTTATTTTCAGGATGAAGAGTGTGTGCGTCTTGATAAAGAAAGATTGGCTGCTCGTTTGGAGGGTCACAAAGAAGGGATTGTACAGACTGAGCAGATCAGGTAAGATTTTCTTTAGTAGAAAGTGTTGTATAAGTGTATATGGAAAAAGAGATATTAATATGCCATCTACGTTAATTTTACCTTTTGCATTTATTACGTGCTTCTGTGCCCTAAGTTTAAAAGATGATGTGTGAGCCTATTTTATGGTAGGGGAGATTGAAAGCTAATGATGCTTTCTGGAAAGCCTTGTTCTTGGTACTATTACCACATTGATCTTTCCTGTTTAAAATTACTCCATAACCAAGCCACTCATTTATTTTGTGATCTCTTGTTGATTTATAGCAGAGGTCAACAAACTTTTTTGTACAGTGACACGTATTAAATACTTTCGGCTTTGAAGGTCGTGTGGGGTTTTTTTTTTGCAGCTATTTAATGCTTGTGGTAGGGAAAGCAGTCTGTGATTGCTCTAATTCATAAGAGAATTAGCATGGCTAGATTTGGCTTGTGGTATTATTTTGTTTATCTCTGAATTTTACTATAATTAGAATCCCTTCATAATTTTTCCTTGGCACAATATAGTGCTTTGGGAAATTCTATCCAAACTAAAAAATTCAATGCGGATCTTTAAAAGCTTTATTAAAGATGATTAATATAGCAGGAAGCTGCACATATTTAAAGCATATTTGTTGATAAGCTTTCACATATGTATACATCTGTGAAACCATCATCATAATCCAGAACATGAATGTAACATCACTGCTATAAATTTTTTCTGTACCTTTATGATTCCACACTTCTACCTGTCCCTACATCCTTCCCTCTCCAGGAAACCAATGATCTGTTGATTAATTTTTTTCTGGAGTTAAGTATAAATGGAGTTATGTAGTATATACTTCTTTGGTGGTCTGGCCTCTTATTTAGTATAATTATTTTGAGATTCATCCATGTTGCTGAATGTGTCAATAGTTCATTCTTTATTATTGGTGAGTAGTTTATTCTTTTCCATTGTATAGGTGTAACAATGTTTTCCTAGGCAACTGTTCATGGACATTTTACTTGTTGCTGTTTTTTGGTTATTACAGCTAAAGCTGTGATCATTTGTATACAAGTTTTTTATGGACATAAGTTTTCATTTTTACTGAGTAAATACCTAGAGGAGGAATGATTGAATCATGTGGTGTTTTGTTTTAGATTTACCTTTTTAAGACATCACCAGACTTTTCAAAGTGATTATACCATTTCACATTTCTACCATGAATATATGAGTCCTACTTTCTTCACAGCCTTGCCAACACTTGGTGTGATCAGGCTTTTTAATTTTAGCCATGCTAAAAGGTATGAGATGATATCTCATTATGATTTTGTCTTGTACTTACCTCATGGTTAATGAAATTACGAGCATCTTTTTGTGTGCTTAATTTGCCATCTTATATCATGTTTAGTGAAGGTTCAAATTTTTGTCCATTTTTTTTTTTTTATTGGATTGGATTGTTTTCTTATTATTGGGTTTTGTAAGTTTGTTGTATGTTCTGGATAGAAGTCCTTTTTCAGACATTGGCTTTGCAGGTATTTTTCCCAGTCTATGACTTATCTTTACATTCTCTAGCTGCCTTTTGAAAAGCGGCTTGTTTTAATTTTTGTGATGTCTCATTTATCAGTGCATTCTTTTGTAAATTATCTTTTGGTGTTGTAATTAAGGAATCTTTGCTTGAACAAAGTCACCTAAGACTGTCTTGTATTTTCTTGTAGAAATTTTTTTAATTTTAGGGTTTACATTTATGTATTTATTATTATTATTACTTTATTTTTTAAAATTATTTTTGAGAGAGAGCACGACGAATGGGGGCGGGGCAGAGAGAGAGAGGGAGACACAGGATCTGAAGCAGTCTCCAGGCTCTGATCTGTCAGTACAGAGCCTGATGCAGGGCCTGAACTCCCAAAACGCGAGATCATGACCTGAGCTGAAGTCAGACACTTAACTGACTGAGCTACCCAGGCACCTCTAGGTTTTACATTTAAGTCTGTGATCTACCTTTAGTTAAAATTTTTGCATGGGGTGCACAGTATGGCTCAAAATTCATTCATTTTTTATGATGTAGGTATTGAAGTTCAGTTTTGTGCCAGTTGTGCCCAATAGTTTCAGTGTTACTGGTGTCCAATTAATTCTTTGCACTTGTGTAAAAAATCAGTTGTTTCTGGATCCATTCTATACTGTTCATCTGTTTGTCTTTTTGCCAGTGCCAAACTGTTTCATTAGTTTTAAAATCAGATAGTGTTAGCTTTCCAACTTTGTTTTTCTGTTTCAAGGATGTTTTTGCTCTTTTAGGTTCTTTGCATTTCCGCATGAGTTTTGGAATTAACGTGTCAGTTCCTACAAAAAGCTTACTGGGATTTGATTGGGATTGCATTAAATCTATAGACCAGTTTGAGAATTGCTATCTTAAAAATTTGAGTCTTCTGACTTATGAATAAGATGTACTTATTTTCCCTTCTAGTAATGGAGAGGTATTTAGATCTTTAATTTCTTTTAATGTTTCATGGTTTTCAGTGTATAGGTCTTATACATCTTTTTGTTGTATTTCATACTTTTTGGTGCTATTGTAAGTGATATTTTAAAAATATATCAATTCTTGATTTACTGCTAGTATAGAAATACAGTTGATTTTTGGGTATGGATCTTGTATCCTGCAGTCATGTTAAACTCATTGATTAGTTCTTGTAACTTTTTTGTAGCTATCATTAATTTTTCTACATAGATAATTATGTTGTCTACATATAAAATACATTTTTTTCTTTTTTCTCTTTTTCTTTCTAAACTGGATGCCTTATATTTCTTGTCTTATTGCACTGGCTAGACTCACTAATTGCTTATTAATCTGATGTTGAAGAAGCAGTGAGATTAGACATTCTTACCTCATTCCTCATCTTAGGGGAAAGCAGTCTTTCACCATTAAGCATGTTAGCTTAGGTTTTTTTGTTAGATAGCCTTCAGCAGGTTGAGGAAGTATCTTTTTGTTCCTAGTTTGCTGATAGTGTATCAGAAAGGAATGTTAGCTATTGTCACATGCTTTTTCTGATTCTACTGAATTGATCATGTAGTTTTTCTTTTTTGTTAATATGGTAAATTAATGTTTTGATGTTTGCATTTTCATGGATTAATTCTACTTCATTTTTTTTTTAAATTTTTTTTAAGTTTATATATTTTGAGAGAGGGAACAAGTGGAGGAGGGGCAGAGAGAAGGAGAGACAGAATCACAAGCAGGCACTGTGCCATCAGCATAGAGCCCAGTTTGGGGCTTGAACTCACGAACTGAGATCATTACCTGAGCTGAGATCTAGAGTCACTTAACCGGCTGTGCCACCCAGGCACCCCTTTACTTCATTATTTTATTGTCTTGCTGCATAACAAATTAACCTGAAACTTAGTGGCTTAAACAGCACATGTTTATTTATTTTTAAAGTTTATTTTGAGAGTGAGCAAGGGTGGGACACAGAGAGAGGGAGTGAGAGAGAGAATCCCAAGCAGGCCCTGCGCTGTCAGCGTGGAGCCTGATGTGGGACTCTGACCCACAAACCATGAGATCATGACCTGAGCTGAAAACAAGAGTCACATGCTTAACTGACTGAGCTAACCAAGTGCCCCAGAAAGTATGTTGATTGTCTTACAGTTTTCTGTGGGTCAGGAGTCTTGGAGTGACTCTGCTTTAGGGCCTCTCACAGTGTTTCAATTAAGGTGTTGACCAGGATTGTGTTCTCATGTGTAGGCTTGATAGGAGAAGGATCTACTTCCAAGCACACTCATGTGCTTGTTGGCATAATTTAGTTCCTTACTGGTTGTTAGACTAATACTTCAGTTCCTCAGATGTTATCTAGAGGACTCTCTTCGTTCTTTGCCACATTTGGTCTCTCCATAGAATATTTCACGGTATTATATCTTGCTTCATCAGAGTGAGCAAGTAAGAGTGGAAGAGAGCTGTCAAGCAAGATAGAAGTTTTTTATAGCCAAATCTTCAGAGTGACACCCTGTCACTTGTACAGCATTTTAATTTTTAGAAGCAAGGTTTAGCCCACACATACACATAGGAAGAGGATTACACGAGTGTGAATGCCAAGAGGTGGATGTTGTTAATAATGATTTCACTAGTTGCTTACCATGATCATGATGTATTTTTGTTATATGTCATTGAACTATACTTTAAAAATTTATATAGAAATTTTGTACCTATGTTCATGAGGTCTGTAGTTTTCTTACGATGTCTTGGTCTTGTTTCTTATCAAGATAATTCCTATCAAGATAATCCAGCTCAGAATGAGTTGGAAAGTATTTCCGTTTCTTCAATTTTCTGGAAAACTTTGTTTAGAATTAGTATTATTTCTTCCTGCATTTGGGAAAATTTATTAGTAAAATTGTACTATAGTTTTCTTTATTTTTATGTATTTCACATAAGATTTTCAACTACATCTTCAGTTTAATAGTTATATGTTTATTCTGGTCCTCTCTTTTCTCTTTCTGTCCTTTGAATGTTTCTTTGAAAGAGTTTGTCCATTTCATCTATATTGTTCAATTTATTGTCGTAATGCTGTTCATAATTTCCTTTTATGGTGTCTAGGATCTATAATGATGTCCCCACTTTCATTCTTTGATATTAGCAATTGTGTGTTTTCTGTTTCTTTATTGTCCAACCAAAATTGATCAATTTTATTGATCTTTTCAAAGAATCAGATTGGGATTTTCCTCTTTAGTTTTTTTTTTTTTTTCCTCTTTGTTTTTGATTTTTCAATTTCTGTTCTGATCTTTATGATTTACTTTGTTTTGCTTACTCTGGGTTTAATGTGCTCTATTTTTTATAGTTTCTTAGAGGAAAATCAATAACTTCAGCTTCCACTGTAAGTACTGCCTTCATGGCATCTCATATTTTGGTATGTTGTGTTTTCATTTTCATTCAGTTCAAAATTTCTAATTTCCCTTGTGATTTCTTCTTTGACTCATGGATTGTTTGCAAATGAGGTGTTTAGTTTCCAAATATTTGGGGTTTTCTAGAGATCTTTGTTACTTATTTCCAGTCTATTACAAAGTATGGTTATATTTATATGACTTTGAATCCTTTGATAAGTATTAAAACTTGTTTTTTGGCCCCAAATATGGTCTTTTCTGTAGGCACTTGAAAAGAATGTTTATTTTGCTGTTATTTTGCAGTGTCTTGCAATGGGCAGGAAGGTCAACTTTGTTGATAGTGTTAATCAAGTCTTCTATATCCTTATTTTCTGTCTTACTTGTATTATTATCAAGATAGAATTATTGAACTCTCTGGCTGTGGATTTGTCTATTTTTCCTTGCATTTCTATCAGATTTTGTTCTCTGACTACTTTGAAGCTCTGTTATTAGGTGTAAATGTTTAGCATTCTGTTCTCTTGATGGACGAATCTTATTGTTATGAAATGACCTTTATCCCTAGCAATATTTTTTGTTGAAAAAATTTACTTTCTCTTATAATTCACCTAGACGCTCCTCCAGCTGTTTTTTGGCTTATGATATCTCTTTATTCTTTTACTTTCTGAAACAAATTGTGGTAAAAAAACACATAACATAAAATTTATCATTGTAACTTATTTTTTTATTTTTATTATCTTAAAAATTTTAAGTTTATTTTGAGAGAGAGAGCAAGCAGGATAAAGGCAGAGAGAGAGAGGGGAGAGAGAGAACCTCTGTGCTCACAGTGCAGAGCCCAAGGTAGGTAGGGCTTCAACTCATGAATAGTGAGATCATGACCTGAGCTAAAATCAGGAGTTGGACGCTTATCTGACTCAGCCACCCAGGCACCCGTATCATTGTAACTGTTTTAAAGTGTGCAGTTCATAGTCTTGAGTACTTTCATATTGTTGTGCAACCATGTCCAGAACTCTCTTCATCCTGAAAACTGGAATCCTTTTACTTTTAACCTGTCTATGGTTTAAGTGCCTTGTTTGTGTATTTAGATCTTTTATACTTAGTGTAATTATTGATATGGTTAATTTTAGTTCATTTTGCTTATTTTTTATTGGTCTCTTCTTTGTCCTATTTTTGGAATAAATGAATATTTGTTATAATTCTGTTTTTTCTTATATCTGTTGACTTACTAGTTACGTTTTGTTATTAGTGTTTGCTTTTGGACTTTTTCTGTGTGTGGTTTATAGCATCACAGTCTACCTGCAAGTGTTAGGCTACTTCATATATCATATGGGTACCTTAAAATACTTAGACGTATGCATGTTCTTGTTTAAAGAGTTCTTTTTTAAAGAGATTTAAGTAAAAAAAATATTATGTATTTATAGATACCATTTCCATTGTTCTTCATTTTTTTTGTGCAGATCCTCTTAACCTGTTTTTTTCTTTTCTTGAAAGACTCCTTTTCACATTTCTTCTTATGTAGACCTGCTGGTGATTAATTCTTTCAACCTTTTTTAAAATAAGTTTATATGTTTTTGAGAGAGTGTGCATGTGCACAAGTGGGGGAGGGGCAGAGAGAGAGGGCACAGAGGATCTGAAGAGGATTTGTGTGTCAGCACAGAGCCCCAGGCAGGGGCTTGAACTCACAGATCGTGAGATCATGACCTGAGCTGAAGTTGGACACTTAACCGAGCCACCTAGGTGCCCCTCAACTTTTTTATTGCTAAAAAAGTTTTTATTTTGCCTTTTTTTTTTTTTAAGGATTTTGACTGGATATAAAATTCTTAAGTTATATCCTCTTAAGGACAAATCTTTGACTATGATGAGTTACATCCTCAGTCATAAGCCCAAAATGCGTTTAATACACCTTACCTACCAAACGTCATTGCTTAACCTAGGCTACTTTAAATATGCTTAGAGCACTTTCATTAGCCTGCAGTTGGGCAAAGTCATCTAATATAAAGCCTATTTTATAATAAAGTGTCGAATATTTCATGTAATTTATTGAATACTGTACTGAAAGTATAAAACAGAATAGATGGATGGGTACAGAATGATTTTAAGTATCAGTTATTTATCATGGTGATCGCACGGCTGACTGAGAGCTGTGGCTTGCTGCCATTGCACGTATCATGAGAGAGCGTCATACCACTAGCCTGCGAAAAAGTGATAATTTGGATCATGGTTTCTACTGAATGCATATCTCTTTTGCATCACATAAAGTGGAAAAATTGTAAGTCAGGACCATTTCTACTTTAAAGATGTACCACTGTCTCCTTGATTACATTGTTGTTGATGAGAAGTCTATCAGTGTTTTTTAAATTTTTAAATTTTTTAATGAAATGTCTTTTTTTCCTCTGGCTACTTTAAAAGTTTTCTCTATTACAGATTTTGAGCTGTTTAATTGTCCCATAACTTGGTGTTTTCTTAATGGTTTTTGTGCTTGAGGCCCATCGAGCTTTTTCAGGGAATGTTTTGTTCATAATTTTTATTGAATTGAGAACATTTCTGTTTTTTCACATATTTGGGTTCTTTTTTCTATTCACTTGGATAGTTTAATAACTTTCTTCTGTGATTATATTTGTGATATATTTGTATCCATCGTATTTTTTTTTATCTCTATAAGTTGGTTAAATATATACTCCATGTCTCTTTTTAATTTGTTGAATGTGTAGAATCGAGTTACAATAATTATTTTAATGTCTTTGCTAATCTCCTGCATCTGTGTCAATTTATAATTGTTTTTGAATTTTCCTAAATTTTCTTTAGTTTTGTTTTGGGATATAGTAAAATCACTTGGAAATAGTTTGTTCCTTTTGTGTCTGGTTTTAAGATTTGTTATGTGAGCAGCTTTCACTTAAGATAATTATTCCCCACCCATTGCTGGTACAAGATCATTCAGAGTACCTACTGTCCCAGGGGTGTGAGGTTTTCATTCTGCTTGTGGGAACAGGAACTAACCTTTACCCTCTGAGCTCTGGGCATTGTTCCCTTTAATCCTTTTGGCTGGTTTCTATACCCAATTTTTATTTCCTCATATTCCTGTGCTAATCAGTATTCTGGAATATTGTATACTTCAGTGTAGCTCTTTCTTCTCCAGTACTTAGGCCTTTGAATTCCAGCCACTTTGGTTTTGCTGGACTCTCAGCTCCATTTCTCAGCTCAGGTAATCCACTTAGTTTTGCCTGGATTATCCTCCCTGTGCCATTTCTGGAAACTTTCAAGGGTGTAAACTGCAGCATTCATAGGGCTCACTTATTCTGGTTTTCATTTGTCATAGATCATGGTCTCTTACTGCTTGATACCAGGTATTTAGTAAGTTACTCTTTAATGTATTTTTGACTGGTTGTTTCGAAGCAGGAGGGTTAATCAAGTCTTTGCTCCTTGATTTTAGGTGGAAGTAAAACTCCAGTGATTGAAAGTTCAATTCACTTTAATTATAATTTAGGAAAGTATTTGCATTTGATTCCAGATATACTGGTATGCTTTAGATCATAAGGAAAAATTGCATAGCATTATATAAAATGAGTCAAATACTAGATGCATATTGAGCATCTGCTATAAAGTTACCTTCATATTTTATATAAACTAACTAGTGTACTATATAATACTACCATATTTAAAACTGCAGGAATTCCTGTCCTTTTTCCAGATGTTGTTTAAATGTATTTCAAGACTGTCATCTTGTGATTAGAATAATAATTTTGTCAACTGTTAAGGTACCCAAACCCTTTTTAACTCTTTTTCTCATTTTACATTGTAAAAAAAGACACTGAACTTATCATCTTAATGAAATTTATACTTTGTGTTAAGTCTTTTTCTTATAGTCTCCAAACATAGCCCCTGTTTGCTGTTTTGCCTGTTACTTGAAAATCAAGTAAAGGAAGGAAAAAGAAAACTGCAAAATACGGTTTAATCTTTCAGATAGTATAAGGAGTATATGTTTATGTGGCATATAAAAACCTCCATCACCTGTAAAATGGGTATGTTATACATTATGACATGTAAGTTTGAAACCTTGAAATGAATTTCAGGGAAAAGCTAAGCTTTGAATTCTTTATAGAATGAAATTTTCTCTCACCACCACCCCCCCCCCCCAACCCCCGCCCCGGCATGGTGGCATGTGTTTGTGTATGTGTGTATAGTTTCTGTGGATGGAGAGGCATTGGCAAATAAAAGTCTGAGAAAATGTTAAGCACCTATATTAATGGGTTCTACCGTTTCTGGGGGGAAGAGCTAAACACATGAGAAGATTTCTTCTGCATTGATCCTTCTAAGAAATTACTGATTTACTCATTGAGTAATATTTCTACATGGACTTTTTATAGATCTTAACGTGATTATTAAGTACCAAGTATGTAAGTTTTAGGTAAGATCTTAATTATTGCCTCTTAAGGCATTTTTACCAGGAACTTATAAGTGTAACAAAATATATTTATGACGTGTTCAAAAGATCCTGCTGTAAAATTTTAAAAGAAAAAATTGCTTTCAGGTCTTTGTCTGAAGCTATGTCAGTGGAAAAAATTGCTGCAATCAAAGCCAAAATTATGGCTAAGAAAAGATCTACTATCAAGACTGATTTAGATGATGATATAACTGCCCTCAAACAGAGGAGTTTTGTGGACGCTGAGGTGGATGTGACACGAGATATTGTCAGCAGAGAGAGAGTATGGAGGACACGAACAACTATCTTACAGAGCACAGGAAAGGTAATTAAAGTATTTCACTCATTCATTAGAGTGAGTGTGTGTGTATCTAATCTGTGATTGGTTATACAATTGTCTAAAATTTGTTATTAGGAGCAATTTTCAAGTTTTATCTTTGAAAGGTCAGTAATAATACAGGTTTCTGAGTGGCCATATTTACTATTCCATCGTAGTATATAAGAAAGTGATGAAATGTCTGAATCACAGTGCAAGTCCTTGATTTACTCCTCTATTGTAAATCCAAAGAATAGCCCAGTTTTCTTGTTGATCAGGTTTTTGGTTTACTCTAATGAACAGGGAATATTGATGGCCAGCTGTGTGGTCATTAAAATAATTATTGTTTTTCCCCACAAAGTAGAAACTTATGAGAATCAGCAGTCATTTATTTGTGTATTTTATACATATTTTGTTGTGTGGGTGTAGCGATATTTTTCTTTATTAATGGTTTTAGGTGGTTTTATTTTGGTTTTTTGGTTCTAGGATTGTGGGATTCCCCCCTCCCCCCTTCTCCTTTCCTCCTTTGTCTCCTTCCATCTCATTTCATGATTATACATAATGCATTAAAAAAATCCTCGTACATATACCTTTATGCATTTATTTGTATACAGCAAAAGGATTAATTCCTAGAAGCAAATTTCTGGTTAACAGAGATGTATACTTTAAATTTTGAAAGATAAAAACTTGAGGGGTGCCTGGGTGGCTCAGTCGGTTGAGTGTCCGACTTCAGCTCAGGTCATGATCTCGTGGTTTGTGAGTTCGAGCCCCGCGTCAGGCTCTGTGATGACAGCTCAGAGCCTGGAGCCTGCTTTGGATTCTGTCTCCCTCTCTCTCTGCCCCTCCCCCACTCATGCTCTGTCTCTCTCTCTCTCTCTCTCTGTCAAAAATAAATAAACATTAAAAAAAAAAAGGAAAGATAAAAATTTGAAAGATACTGGATATTTGGTATCTTTTTTTTTTAATGTTTTTTTTATTTTTGAGAGAGAGAGAGGGAGAGCAAGAGCGAGAGAGCATGAGACTCACACACACACACGCATGCACGCACGCATCAACACATGAGTGGGGGAGGTGCGGAGAGAGGGAGACAGGATCCAAAGTGGGCTCTGCACTGACAGCAGAGAGCATGATGCAGGGCTCAAGCTCACGGACTGCGAGATCCCGACCTAAGCTGAAACCAAGAGTCCTAGTCACTTAATTGACTGAGCCACCCAGGCGGCCCTGGGTGTTTGGTATCTTAATGGATCTCCATAAAGAGTGCGTTGGTTCTGTTTGATTTACATATTTCCATCTGTCTTTCTCTCCCTCACCTCCCAATTTGCTCTTAAATATTAGTTCTCCACTGATGTGCAGTTGTTAATGGTGATTTAGTAAGGGAGTTTGCAGGAGTGTGTGAGATTGCCAATGAAAGCAAACTTTAACATTGCTTTAGGTGGATTGGTTTTATTTGCAGATTTTGGATTCTGGCCTTATAAGTTTACTGTGCCTTGTTACTATGAATCAGATTACTTGAAAAGAGTATATGAAGGAAGGAATTTTTGTCCTTTTGTATTTTGACATGTTTTACAAAGTACTTGGGGTCAAGATTAGGAATCATTTTCCATAGCTTAGAATTATATAGAGAAATCTGAGAATATAAATAAACTTCAGTTTTTGTATTTACTGTAAAGTGATCTGCCGACACTAATTTTCATTGCCTAATGTGATTAAAATTTGAATATCACAACCTGCTAATGTTCTACCAATGTTCATTATAGTAGCCAAAATTTTTGAATCTCCTAGCAAAGGAATAAAACTTAGGTGCTATGCTCCATCTTACTTTTAGAATTGAATTTTCAAGAAACTGAGATGAACAATTTTCTTTGAGCTCTAGGTGGCAGGGTTTTCCCATCATTTCAAAACTTAGTGTTCTAATTTCATTTAGTGTTATTGCCACCAGAGTATAATTTAAGAAATAATGGTTTAAGAATTGTTTGGTAGCTAAGTTTGTTTCTATGAGTGTTAACATTTTTAGAAACCAGAAACAATGTTTTGACTAATAGTCTTTCTGTATCCCATTTTTATCTTCTAAACACTAAAAAATCTTTTAGGTACCCTGTCTGAAAGGCCCTGTGATTTGATTTGATTTGATTTGATTTTACTTCATTTTATTCTATTATTTTTTGATGTTTATTTGGAGAGGGAGATAGAGTGTGAGCAGGGGAGAGGCAGAGAGAGAGGAAGAGAAAGAGTGCAAGCAGGGGAGAGGCAGAGAGGGAGAGAGAGAATCCCAAGCAGGCTCTGCACTGTTGGTGTCGAACCCAGCGCAGGGCTTGAACTCACAAACCATAAGATCATGACCCGAGCTGAAATCAAGAGTCAGACGCTTAACCAGCTGAGCCACCCAGATACCCCCAGGCCCTATGATTTTAGATAGACCTTCATTATTCCAGGGATTAGTGCCTTCTTACTTTCTGAGTTTGTGGAATAAAATGTTCTAGGTACCATGAGAAAAATAAGTATGTTACTCTATAGTTATATCATTATTGCAAGCACCCCAAATAAAGCAACCTGATTTTATAATGCCATTAAAAACATAACTTTTAAACTTAAAAATTAGTAGTGTTCCTTGTTGAAAAATTGGAAGAGATCATTAAAAGGAAGATAATAATCACTTATAATTCTACTACACAAAAATAACTGATAATATGGATTCTTCTGGAGTAAGTGTTCCTCACACAATACTTGATTATTTTTAAAGTAATGAGATTTGATTTTCAAGTATTTTCAGTGATTTTCATAGTAGGATTAAGAATTTATTTGCATTTGTCCCTGTGTTGGCCTTTGTACTGCTGGTAAAAAGCAGTGGTTGGTTAAGTACTGGCATCTTTGCATGAGTCAAGTTTTTACAGATCTTTTAGGGGCGCCTATGTGGCTCAGTTGGTTGAGCAGCTGACTCTTGATGTCGGCTCAGGTCATGATCCCAGGATTGTGGGATTGAGCCCTGCGTTGGGCTCCAGGTTGAGCATGGCATCTGCTTAAGATTCTTTCTTTCTCTTCCTCTGCCTCTCTCCTCTGCTTGTGTGTGCTGTCTTTCTCCCTCTTAAAAAAAAAAGAAAAAAAAATCTTTGAAAAGTGTGCATTGACTCCTAACAAACAGTATTTCAAAACTTTCCACGTCTCATATAAATTGTAGCAACATCTCATATAAATTAGTACTGGAGTTTATCATATCTAGAAGAAGAGATAGTAGTTGATTTCTTTAAGAATTAAGAAGCCTCTTTTGATAATATATCTATCATTTTTACTTCAGTGTTAACTTTTTTCCTGGCTACATATTTCAAGAGAGGCAGAATATGAATATATTTATAGCCAATTAAACAGTTTAAGTAAAATAAAAATAATAAGCTGTGTTTATAGTATTTGGTTTTTGGATCAGTTTTTTAGTAGTAGTAGTAGTTTGATTTTTATTTATGTATATACTAAAAAACACTTCAGAATGATGTAGTAGGGAAGAACTGATAGGAAGAAAACAGTCTGAAGTTATTTATTAAATAAACTTACTCTCTTTGACTATTTAATTTTAAGTGGGCTAATTAAAATTCATTTATATTTTAGAATTTTTCCAAGAATATTTTTGCAATTCTTCAGTCTGTAAAAGCCAGAGAAGAAGGACGTGCTCCTGAACAGCGACCAGCTCCAAATGCAGCACCTGTGGTAAGAATGTTTTCTTGCTTATATATTAATTAATTAATTAATTAATTAATTTTGATGAAAATGACTCTTGTTTTTCAGTATTGTAATTTTGATTTAAAAAAATTTTTTTAAATTTATTTTTGAGAGACAATGTGAGCAAGGGAGGGGCAGAGAGGGAGAGGGAGAGGGAGAGAGAGACAGAGAGAGAGACAGAGAGAGAGAGACAGAAAATCCCATGGGCTCCACACTATCAGCACAGAGCCTGATGCGGGGCTTGAACCCATGGAACTGTGAGATCACGATCTGAGGCGAAACCAAGAGTTAGACTCTTAACTGATTGGACCACCCAGGTGCCCCTCAGTATTGTAATTTGAAAACAAAGTTTTTACATCTGTAACTTTTAATTCTTTCGCTGCTTTAACAGTCCTGAAGGATTTGAAAATCTTCCCCACTGTTAAAACTTACACAATGAGATCTCACCACTTACACAATGAGATTCACCACACACAAGTTAAAATGGCTTTTATCAAAAAGACAGAAAGTGTGGGCAAGGATGTGGAGCAAAAGGAACCTTTATGCATCCTTGGTGGGAATGTAATTGATGTCACCACTAGGGAAAACAGCGTGGAAGTTCCTCAAAAAATTAAAAATAGAACTACTGTATGAACTAGCAGTCCTACTTCCAGCTATTTATTGAAGAAAATGAAAACAGTAACTTGAAAAGATATATGCATTCTCATGTTCATTGAAGCATTACTTACAATAGCCAAGATATGCAAACAACCTAAGTGTTCATTGATGGATGAATGGATAAAGAAATTGTGGTATATACAAACAATGGAATATTTTTCAGCCATAAAATAGATTGTAATCTTGACTTTTGTGACAGCATAGATAGACCTTGAGGGTGTTATGCTTAAGTGAGATAAGTTAGAGACACATAGCTTATTCTCTCTTTTATATGTGGAATCTTAATACCAAAACCAGCTTCTAGATACAGAGGACAAATTAGTGGTTGCTAGAGGTGGGGGTGGGTGGGAGTGTGAGAAATAGATAAAGGGGGTCAAAAGATAAACCAACCACAATAATTAAAAAAACCCCAAGCAACCAAAACAAAAAAAAGTTACTTCAGCAATAATTCTTAACTAGAGACATACTTGGGTTAGAATCTGAAAGTGGTAAATCTGTTGTATAAAGTAATGTACCTACCTGGGGCGCCTGGGTGGCTTGGTCGTTTAAGCGTTCGACTTCGGCTCAGGTCATGATCTCACGGTCCGTGAGTTCGAGCCCCGCGTCGGGCTCTGTGCTGACAGCTCAGAGCCTGGAGCCTGTTTCAGATTCTGTGTCGCCCTCTCTCTCTGCCCCTCCCCTGTTCCTGCTCTGTCTCTCTCTGTCTAAATAAATAAATAAATAAAACGTTAAAAAAATAAAATAAAAATAAATAAACGTTAAAAAAAAATAATGTACCTATTCATTTTTGCTTGGGAGAGTCATTACCATTGTTAGAGATATAAACCCTATGAACAGTCCACACTGGGAGCTTTTTCTGAATCATTCGTATCTGTGACTTCTTGGTGAATGTATTGTGTTTCTCTTGATCACAGATCATTTGGTTCTTTCATTGTACCTTAGTTTTAGCCACATGGGGGGTTGACTGCCTCATTGAGTTGCCACTTAGGACTTTTCCAAAGTAAATTTCATGTATGACCTATAGCCTATATTTAAACCCAGATATACCCTCCAGTTTTGTTGAAACTCCTTCGAGCTAGTCATATGATTCAACAAAAGATAAAAAATACAAATAAGATTGTTTTTATTTTATATAGTTTTCAGAAGCATATTAAAATTTGAAAGAGCACTAATACAGTCTGCAAGATCTGGTAGTTTTGCTTGTTCATGAAATCATTGGTATTTAATTTTTTAGAGGTAGTGGACTTTTGTTGGTATTTAGGTTACTTTGAGTTGACTTTCCAGCAAGTACTTAAGTGCCTACTGTTTGTCAGACAGTGTGCTAACAAAAATAGAAGAGATAGCTGCCGTCTTGGAGCTTAAAGTCTAGTAGGACATAGAGATGAGTAAAAAAACTAGTGGAACAACTTACGGTGATAAAATAAGGGTACTTATAATTGTGAATTGGTTAATGTTTTGAATAGCGATTGGTAGGAAACTTATGTAAAATCTTAAAACAGTTAAACCGTTATCCTTGTGATTTAGTTATCTCTGTATTTCCATAATCATTAAGATATATAAAAATTTTAAATTTGGCATTTAACTACAGAAGTATATACTTAGTGACGGTCTTGAATGAACTATCTTTTATCTGGATTAATACTTAAGGTAGTATCCTATTTAACAAAATGAAGAGTATTTTTTTGTCTTTTGGAATACCATGAATTTCCCAAGCAATTTTGGTAATATTCCTTAAATATGCTTTTTTAGGTTATTATAGGCTGAATTTCAGATAAAGTATTTGTGAATTAAGTTTATATCATTAGATTGGCAACTTATTCTAAGTATTTTAACTAAATAATACCGTAACTTCAGTCTTACCTCGTACATTTATATGGGTTTATTGTCATAGTTGTCATATTTATTTAATTTAGGGATTAACAACAGAATAATTTAGGTAGAAGGTTCTAAAATGTCAGTTCAGTAAACAGAATTAAATTTTTTTTTGTTAAAAACAATTCATAATTGGAAGAAGTTCATTTTTTCATAAAGAAATTGAAGTAATCACAGTGAAATTATTAAGCACACCCATTTTCTTTCTACAGTTTCTAAGAGGTTTGCATTTTGCCTTGATACAAGTTTACTTGGAGTCCTTTGCTCTTGTCCCTTATAGGATTGGTAATTTTTTAGCAGTAAGCGTTATCTTGAAAATAAGATTCATATGACTCCCCACTTTTGTCTTATTGGCTCTTGTAAGAAAAAAAGCTTAGAAAATAATATGTTTATTGTGGTTTTTATTCTGAGTTTTAAGTAAGAAGTTAAAATATTAACATGTACCTCCTAATTTTTCTACAGGATCCTACGTTGCGTACCAAACAGCCTATCCCAGCTGCCTACAATAGATATGACCAGGAAAGATTCAAAGGAAAAGAAGGCAAGTTATTTAATTTTTATTTCTCTCTTACTGTGGTGATGATGAACTTGAGAGGTAGTGTGGCCTGATGTTTATGAGCAGGTGTTGGCAAACATCTGCAGGCCAAATCTGGCCCAACATGTATTATTATAAATAAACTTTTGCTAAAACATGATGGTGACATTTATTTATGTATTATATGTGGTTCCTTGGTGTTGTGACAGAGATTATGTAGCCTGCAGAGCCTTAAAATACTATCTGGTCTTTTACAGAATAAATTTGCCAACCCCTGGTTAACAGCCTGGATTCTGGATCTGGATTGCCTGTGTCACAGTTACTTTTTGTGTGAATTTTGATAAATTACTTTAACTGCATTCTTGTTTCAGTTTCTTCTTGTGTTACATTGCAATACTAATAGTAGTAGTAGTATCTATCTCTTAGCTTTATTGTGGGGTGAAACTGGTTAATAAAGCCCCTAGAATAGGGACTGGTATATAATAAACTGTCTATAAATATTTGCTGTTATTAATATTCTGCTTTTCAGAAGTTTAGATTGGAGGTTCTGTATACCAAATCATATTTCTCAAATTGTAAATGTATACATTGAGAACTTGGGAAGCATAGATTGTAGTAACTATATAAGGACTTATTTTGTGGTAGCCTACATGGTATGCTGGCTAATGTGGTAGTGAACCATTTCCATGTTAGTGTGGTGGTTAGTGAAGTGGCACCAATGTCCTTGTAATTTCATTTGGCACCATCATTTATCTTGACTTAATTTGTGAAAAAAATGAGATAGAAGCAACTGTAAGTTTAACGTTTATGATTTTTCTCTGCAAAATCTGAAATCTCCATTTAAGTTTTAGTAAAGGATATACTGCTTCTATATAGTGAATTTTGGGTGCTGACTTAATATACTGGATAAAGGTGTGTTCTGTGAATACATGCTGTAGAAGTATAGTGGTTCATTCTTTTATTCGCTGCAGTGTTTTTCTTGTGGAATGAATTATGTAAAGTAGGGTTTGGCCAATTACAGCCCAGAGACCAAATCGGATCCTCTTTGGGCCAAATCAGGCTGTGCCCATTTGTTTACATATATTGTTTATCTTGCTTTTGCACTATAACTGCAAAATTCAGCAGCTGTGATATAGACAGATAGCTTGCAACGCGTAAAATATTTAATGTATGACCTTGTATGGAAAGGTGTATTGAGACTGTCCTGGAACCTTTATCACACTGTTTATGGCATTGCTTTTCTACAAATTATATAATATATGCATATGATTATAATTTTGAAACCCAACTTTTTATAATTTAAGGTCTTCTCATGATATTAGAAGCTTTTAGTGCTACTGTAATTGAGTATTAGGAGTATATACTTTGGACGTTATATTTTATTCAGTCCCACTTTTTATATTCCCACCTAACTATATGACTGTTGAGCACAGTTGTATAGTCTTAACCAGCTTCTACACAAAGGGCTTGCTGGTGTGTATTAAATATCTTTTTGAGACTAGTATCCCTTTTAAAGTTTTTGTCTTCACAGGTATGTAATTTAACTTTATATGTATAGTACATTGGATGTTTTGTTACACTATTTAACTTTCAGATTATAATGCAGATGATTACTACAGATTTGTTATTGATCATAAGATACATAGTGTAACCCCCTTTCGCAAACCCCCTTTTTTTATAGAAACGGAAGGCTTCAAAATCGACACTATGGGTACCTACCATGGTATGACGCTGAAATCTGTAACGGTAAGTCATTTTGACTGCAGGGGTTCTTTTGTCCCAGGCATTTAATGTGAGTAGCAGATGTCGAGGAAAATCTTTGTTCTCCATTATTTTCTATTTCAGACATTTATCTTTAATGACTAATTGTGCCGATAGATCTGTATGGTGATTATTTGCGGATAATCCTCTCTTTGGTTTAACTGAGTAGTGTGTATAAATAAAAGCTGTTTTGATTAACTTGCAAGTAGGGTGGATGCTACCTGGTTAGAGTATTTAATGCCACTGAGGAGTTACAAGGTCCAATCTGGGAGAGTTATTTTCCATAATATCTTATGTTCTTTAAAACGTAATACCTTTTGCTCTTTAAAAAGACAGATTGTAATAATGGTTGATGTAATACTTACAAAATGTATACTTGTCAGAACCACGGTCTTAGGTGTACACAATTATAAGCCTTCGGGTCACCTTTAACAGACTTTCTTTTATATATTTTTAACCGCCTAAAAATGGTTATTCCTGGATGTTCTGACTAGGCTGTATTTAACACCTAATTTTTATTTAGTCAGTGATAGGAGTTGGTGATGTAGAGCAGGAATTCTGCTAACCCTATTTTGCATATTTATATTATAGATTATTATACCTTTTATATTTTAAAATACTATGTGTATATATTTTAGAGTACCTATATATTTTAAAGCTAATACCAAACTTTGTCTTTGTTTACAAATCATCAGATCTTTGAGGACTCAGTATGACATGGAATCATCATATATATTTGCTGTGATTTCTCAGAATTAAGATATATCTTGTCATGCTTTTCCAGAACAGGTAGCAAATAAATGTGGAGAATGTGATATTAAAAGTTGACCTTTCTTATTTTCTTTTTTTCTTCCTTTCTTTTTGTCTGGACAAATTGGAATTGAGTATTAGATATTTTGCTGATACGTTTGTTTTTAAGTTGTTATCAGATTTGTTTTTGTATTATTGAAATTGTCTGTGAACTCAATGATTCATTTAACAAGTACTTAGCACGTGTGTCACACCCTGTTCTAGTTGTTAGGACTATAGCTATGAATTAGACAGGGCTTCTGTAGAGAGAGTAGTCAGAGAGACCTCTCTGAGCAGGTAACCGTTGAGCAGAGATCTTGCAGAAAAGCATTCTATGAAAGACAGCTCAAGGGTCAAGATTGAGGCCAGTAGAGCAACAGCATGAAGGCCAGTGTCTCCATGACCTAGTGAATGAGGTGAAGGTGGTAAAAGATAAGGTACACTCATCTTACGAGATCTGCCTAGTTCTTCCTACTTCAAAATGTAACTCACGGCTGTAAAATTTAGCTTAAAAAAATTTTTTTTTAAGTTTATTTATTTATCTTGAGAGAAAGAGGGGGCACAAGCAGGTGAGGGGCAGAGCGAAGGGGAGACAGAAACCCACGTAGGCTGTGCGCTGATGCAGGTCCTGAACTCACAAACCCTGAGGTCATGACCTGAGCTGAGATCAAGAGTCAGACGCTCAACCGACTGAGCCACTCAGGCACCCCTTAACTTAAATTTTTAAAAGATTAATTTACTGACATTTTCTTGGGAATTGAACTTGCCTACTGGCCATTCCCTAAGTGAATTATTGTGAACTGCAGTTGTTATCCTGAGGTAAACATCAGGGTAAGTTTTTTATGGTGGTTGTCATTGTTGTTTTAACTTTTGTCTTACCTGAAATGTCATGAAATTGGTTTCATTACTGAGCTTCTGTGGAAATAGTAAAATCAGTGACAATTTTTATAGCGATGCTTTTTACAGAATAGTTTTTCTGAAATTCAAGGACAGCTTTTTAATTAAACAGTTTGAGAATGATATAGCTCTTTTTCCTCATTAGATTTTGTTTCTAAATATACTTAAAAGAGAGGTGAATTTAAACAAATTTATGGTGTCTGTTTTTACAGAAATAATCACATAAAAGACATTATGTAGGAATGCAACAGAAAGACTAAAAATGGTCAGATTGCTGGTACTTTTCATAATTTAATACCCCGTTGAATCTCTACTGTTTGTGACTTGATTTATTTTAGCAGTTGTTAGAGAATATATGGAGAGGTTTGAACGTGAAAGCTCTGAAGTTGCTCTGATAATTGTTTCTTTTATTTGAATCTCAGTCTTAATGCTTCCAATATAATGTTTTTTCCTTGTCTTTTTTCTTTTGGAATTATTACCTATTTATGAGCTTGTGAGTTTGACCAACTTTCTTATTCTCCAGTTAAGAAGATTTCTCTTGGGATATCCACCCAGATACACAAAGCAGTTAAATGTATGTTAAAGGGTTTGTTGCACAGGTATGACTTCCTTTCTAGTTTACGTATGAGCTCATTTTAGCTACCGCTCTTTTTCAGGGTTTTGACACATTTAGTTGATCTACATAGTTACTAAGATTAAGATAATTCTACATTACAATTGGTCTGCGTATCTTTTAAATGTAAGACACTAGAGTTCTGTTAGATACAAGACTAAATAAATTAATCAGGTTATCAAATGGCTAGAAAATTTTTATACAGTTGATTTTTTTTTTCTTCATTTGTTACAGAGAAAGGAGTATGTGTTTGGACAATAAAATTTCATAAGAATCAAAAGGTATTGAGAGTTATAAAAATTAAGGGTCTGGCAGGGTATTTGCTAATATTAATATTTTATGAAGATAGTAATTTAGGGAAATTCATTATAGGAATGGAAGCCCAGGTATATTTAAAGTTACAAGGTTGTATAGTTGAGTCTGGTTAACTTTTGAGTCAGGTCAAGAAATACAGAGGCATAAGACATGGATGTTGGAATTGCTAAGGGACTTTTCCAAGTTGGGAGACTTTCCCCAAAATGTGTTAGTTGGGTTGTATAATGTTTAAGAAATACTAGATTAAACATTCTTTGGTATAAGAATCTCATCATTTTTAATATATAAATACATAAATTGGAAGACAAGAATATGCACTCATTCCCAGGCTTGTTTGCCCCTTTCCTCGCTCCTGTTGAGAATACTGGGAAGAACTAGAGTTGTGTAGGATCAGTTAAGTGAAACTGTCTTAGTAGTTTTCGACTGGGAGTAGAAACCATTGGGTTGGGAGTAGGGAACACTGGAATGTGTTTACATGGGTTCCTTTTTTGAAAGGAGTCATCTTAGACTAAGGAAGTGCCACTTGACAGTGCTTTTCATTATGTAGAAAATAAGAGGAAATGATGAAGACCCTTCTTTTTGGGTAGTAGTCAGGAACTCATCTGTGGTTCCCCTGGAGAAGGAGTAAAAAGATAGGATCACACTTCACTCTTTTTATTTGTGAGATTTGGTAATTGAATTGGGAACTACTTCATTTTAGCCTCCCATTCTAGCTTGTTAATGTTTAGGTAGGAAGGTCACATACTCTTTTCCTTGCTTATTTATTCTTTTCTTAGTTTATATTGAATATCATTGACTCTCAATTACCTTGCTTTCTTCATTTTTGAGGAAACATTTTGCACTCTGAAGTTGTGCAGATCCAATGCTTTCCTTTAAGACTGTTTGAATGGACTCCAACAGATATTATAGTTCTTAAAACATTTTAAGCCTTTTTTTGGGAACCATTTTCCTGCTAGTAAGTGAACTTAGATGGATATTCAGTACCTACATTAGAGATGTAATATCACCATCAACTTTCATTATTTAGAAAAATCCAGAATCACAATCTCTCTATAGAGTTATATTCTTGTTTTTAAGTTTATTTATTCATTTTGAGAGAGACAAAGACAGTACCAATGGGGGAGGAGCTGAGAGAGAGGGAGGGAGGGAGGGAGGGAGAGAGAGCGAGAGCGAGAGCGAGAGAGAGAGAGAGAGAGAGAGAGAGAATCCCAAGCAGGCTCTGCACTGACAGCACAGAACCATGTGATCATGACCTAAGCTGAAATCAAGAGTCAGACACTAACCAACTGAACCACCCAGGTGCCCTTATAAAGTTATATTCTTAAGCAGGAATGCATATATTAGTAACCTACCAGCTCCCCTGTTTTATAAAATTTCCTTCATTCTCATTTGATTGTTAATTGTTCATCTCTGCTTGAAGTGTTATGGGAGTATTAGCAGTAATGCTCTAGAGTTATGTCTAGAGTCTAGGCCAGCAGAAGATAGAGACCACTGGTTAAGACTTTGTTACTGAACACTCTTCTTTCCTTCCCTTCTTTTCTTTAGCAAATAATTTTCGAGTGCTTATGTAATGTTATCGTGTAGATTTTAAGGGTGCCAATGGGAAAATTTCTTCCTAGAGTTAGATGCATCCTGTTTATACATGCTAGTGCACTGACATCATATGCCTCTCTTAGCATACTTTCGGGATCATTCATTGTGCCAATCTAAACATGGCCCCGCATGTTTTATTAGACATCAGTGTCATTTAAAATTTTATTTTATGCACTAATATTTAAAAATAAAAGTATGTCGCGAAGTCTGGATTTTCAGCTTCTTTTGAAAAGTCATCTGGCATGACTGGGTACTGGGTCCACATCTAGAGTAGCAAGAGTCACATGGATACAAAGCAGTGACTACCTTCTTTAAATGGGAATGTTTTCTTTAGGTTGCACATAGGCCTCACTACTCTGTTGTTTTTGATCTAGTGGTCTTGACTTATTTATACGGTTGACCCTTGAGCAACACTGGGATTAGGAGTGCTGAGACCCCCCATCCCCTTCATGCAGTTGAAATTTTGCATATAGCTTCTGACTCACCCAAACCTAACTACTAATAGCCTACTGTTGACTGGAAGCCTTAACTGATAACAGTCTATTAACATATTTTGTGTGTTGTATGTATTATAACTGTATCTTATAATAAAGTAAGCTAGAGAAAAGAAAATGTTTAGAAATAGAGAAGAGAAAATTTATGAATTTATTTACTGTACAAATTTATTTACTATAAAAACCCTACATACAAGTGCATTCATGCAGCTCAAACCCATGTTGTTCAAGGGCCAACTGTACCACCTGCTTAGACCTCACTGGCCTTTCAGTTTGAAATTCTTGATCTAAATAAAGGCAGTGTTATCTTGTTAAAGAGAAGGTAGTAAGTTGAAAGCACATATGAAAGAACATATTTGTTTGAAGTCAGTCCTGACTGAGTCCCAACTTTTCCACTCACTGTGCCACTAATGAAGGAGAGATTGTTTAACTTTTCTATGAGGGGTCTTGTTTTTATTTCATAATAAAGATATTAGGACTTACATGATAGTACTGTGAGGATTAAAAGAGAGTGTGTAAAATGCTTAGCACAAAGAAGACTCAAAAAAGAAATGATGGTTACTTTTATTATGAATTTATAATTTTGTATATAATTTCAGTTTGACATAGGTGTAAATTTGGCAACTGTAGCTTCATTGGTGTATTTACTGTTATGTGTTTAATGATAACGTGTTCATTCAAAGTTATGAAGACTAGTTTATTTAAATATGAGAAGTCTTTTCCTCTCTAGTTATTGGGATATTTTTACTGTGTCTTGTGTATGTTTATTTTAGCATTGTTTATCATGTGAGAAAATTGCTGCAAAGAAGTTATATAGAGGGAGATAACTTAGGTAGATTAGTTAGGCTTTTCTGTCTACCCATTGAGGCTCATATAAAGAAATGAGGGGCACCTGGTTGGCTTAAGGTGGCAGAGTATGCGACTCTTGATCTCAGGGTCATGAGTTCAAGCCCCACATTGGACATAGAGCTTACTTAAAAAATATTTTAAAAAATAAATGAAATTTATTTAAATTTAAATTATTTAATTTGTTCAAAAAGTATATTTGGGGAATGGGCAAGATGGGTGAAGGAGATTAAGAGGTAAAAACTTGCAGTTATAAAATAAGTCACAGGGATGAAAAGTATAGTTAGGGAATAGAGTCAGTATTGTAATATACTTATCATGGTGAGCATTTAGTAATATATATAATTATTGAATCACTTTTTTATATTGAAAATGCTTTAATATATGTTAACTATACTTCAATTAAAATTTAAAAAATTAAACAAAAAACATAATAAGTATTGGGATTTTAATACATGGTCACAGAATTGTAAGTAAGAATATTAGTTTTATAATCCCTAATTGTTTGCATTCTCATTTAGATAGCATTCTGATTTAGATTATTCTGCTTAGATATTACATTGCACTGGAAATAATTTTCAGAACTTGTTGACTGTCTTAATATTTCAGGGAATAGGGTGATTCTGTCCTGTCATCATGAGCAATATAAAGTGGACCCCCTAAACGAAACAAAACATTTAGTTTCTGCCAGTAACTCATTATATGTCTTAAGCTTTTGAAAGTTAATTTTATGTGTTTACTACCTGTTACATGAAGTAATGCTTAAATGTTAACGTATTAATACTTTATACAGTTTATTTAGGTGTCTTTTTATAGACTTTTCTAAGAGTTCATCACTAAATTTTCTGTACTCCCTCCTATCCCTTTTATAGTAGCTTTGCCCTAGTGTTTTCCCCAACATTTTTTCTTTCTTTTTTTTTTTTTTTTTTTTTTTAACATGCTCATTATAGATCTGGACTGTGTCTGTGTACATGGGAGATAAAGTATAAGAGAGATCTGTTATTATTTGTTGGCCTGTTTGTTTGAGCAAATTAGGCTTCAGCTTTCTCATCTGAGAAATGGTATTATAACTTTCTCTGGGATTTGTTTTGAGGTTTACATGTGTACAGGTATACCTTGTTCACATTGTTTCAGTGCTGTTTGCTTGTGGCACTGAATTCATTGTAGTTATTGTGGAAATATTTTTATATTAGACATACGTAACATTTGTAAACTCTTTATACTGAATGATACAGAAAACTGTCTTCCCTTTTTTAAGTTGGATAGTATTTAGACTGAACACTTATTTAGATGGGTTGGGTATTAGTCTCCTTACGCTGATACCTTCTTGAGATATTAAAGTCTCATTTTATCTTAGGTTGTGTCAGCATAATTGACATTTGATGCTAATATAACTCGAGAAATGAATTATAAAAACATTAATAGGTGTCAGGAACGTTTCATGCATATAAAGTATGTTATTTTTATAATACTGCTCTTTATGTTTTATAGTTTGTGTGTTTTATTGAGCTTTATTGAAAAACCCATTGCACAGTAGATAGTACTTTTGGTATAAGCCAATTCAATTAAACTGCATTAATATAGCTTTTCATTTCTTTAAAGACTAATTATTGGTTTATCCAAAGTGTCTTAGAGATTTTAATGTATCTATAAGAATATCTTTAAAATTAATCTACCCGTGACCATGTAGTTAATATCATGGTCACAGAACTTCTGAGACTTATTTTTGAAAGACGCATAGACCAAGTTAATGTTGGCACATGTGTCAGAAGTAATCTAGAAACTGTTGGGTCATTTTTAATAAAAGTATTAATGTCACCTTTTTTCAGTGTTTTAATACTGATTAATGTAAGAACAGGAGAAAATAGAAACCAGTTTAGAAATAACAATATTTCATTAACAGCATGATAAAAATTTGTACTATGAAGTCTCAGTTTAATTATATAAATCTTTTAATTGTAATTCCATGTGTAATGTTATAGTTATTTATGACTCATGTGCCCAAAAGCAAACTTTAACTTGTTTTTAATATTCTGTCTTGGACATGCTATAGTATAGCTTTTTATTCTGATTTCTAGTTACCTTAATCAATACAACTTCAATCCATTGGACATACTTCACTTTTAAATTCTAACTCCTTCTCAAGTATAGTTTTAGACTAATCACCATTGTTGTTTAACATAGACGTGATTTATTTTATGTATTATATATTTCTCTTCATTATTTTGAGGAAGAAAGGTTAATATTTAATGTTTCATTTAATTTCATAACAAATTATTTGAATCTGTTTATTCATACAAAAAAGCCCTAGTATATTTAATAACATTATATAATTGGGTGTTTAGATATTTTCTTGATGGGTAGGTACTTTTATGTTGGCTGTTGTTGGCTGAGTTTTAGTTTGCTGTATCAATTTCCAGGTCTTCGCAAATTGATTTAAGTCTTCAGTGAATTTCCAGTCTTTTATATAAATACATTCAGATTTTATTTTCTTTGTCGTCTTAGTATATTTGTCTTTATATTCATTGCATTTCTAGTTAGTTCATCCCCTTCCCTTCCCTCTCCCCAATCCTGCCAAACCTCATTTGATCTTTAATTCTAAGTTTTGATTTCTTTTCCAGGTCTTTTTCTTGATGGATGTTTCTTTTAGTGTTGTTCTTCTTGTCTTTCCTGCTTCTCATGTTCCTCTGTGAGTGACTGTTCCCACATTTATTTTAAGTATCTGTTTTTAAACTCTTATTTACTTCTGGTCTGGACAAATCTTACTGTTTCAAAACTACATTCTTTGAAATTTCAGAATGGTGCTTTGTTGTGAATAAGTTGAAGACATTCATTTGAAATGCTAAGGAATTAAAACTTTTTTAAGATTTTTATTTTTTGTTTCATTGGAGATGAAATCATACCATAGAACTCAGGTAATTTTTTTCACTATTGAAGTCATATTTTATGTTGTCAGTGAAAAAACATTTGTTCTTTGCATTTAGAGTTTTGCAGTAGTATATAAGATCAAACAGTTATTTTGAAATCAAGTCAATTTAGTATTTACAAATTTTTAAGTCAGAAATAACTGATTTAATACCATCATCTACAGACAATGAATTCTGGACACTGTCAATCTAATGATTTACCTTCCTAAATTTGATAGATGCATCAGACATGCAGCATCTTTTTGTCATTTCTATCTTGTGTATGTGCTGCTATAGACCTTCTGCAATTGAATTCCTTATCTATTTTAATATCAAATTTGAGAACTAAAATTAAGCACCTCTTTTACCTTTCAGAAGAATTTGAAGGCTTCTAGTTTCCTTTATTAAAAAAACCCAAAATTCAGATTCTGATATGATTAAAATATAATTTGTCTTAAAGGGTTATATAAAATATTTCATTGTACTCAGGAATTGTTGAGTTTTAACATGTAGCTACGTCATAATAACCATTCTGGTGGTAAATTTGTGGGTACATTATAATTCATCAAGAACCTTAATATATATTGTCTTTTTTTCCTCTACAAAAGTTATTTTAACAGGAAAGATAAACATTAAAAGCTTAACTTATTTAAAAAAATTTATTTTGGTAACATTTTTCCATTATCTTAAATGTAAGTGATATAATTGATCTAGTATCATCCAATAAATTGGTAGATACCAAATTCTGGGAGATCCATGGTACACATTTGATTTCTTTTTGAACATTCTGAGTCATTATTAATATTTTTGAAAAATTTGTGTAATTTATTTTTTAAAGCTTTAAACATCAGCATGAAGGTCATAGTATGGTAGATTTTACAAAAACATGCTTCATTATGGCATACTGGTAGGATTACATTTATATTTTATATTGGAACCCTCATGTGGATTACTAAAGACCCAGTCCATGGTCATATAGTCTGGTTCTTACTACCTTAAGAATTTTTGCCAACAACTTTGTTATATAACAGATCAAAGCAAAAATAACTGCTGATGATGAACAGTGACACAAAAGGTTATGCTCCCCTGGAAGATTAGTTGGATCTCAGGTTGCCTAATAGGGTGACATTTCCTTATTAATTTGCTATGGCCCAGAGAAAGCCTGAGAAACTGGGTAATAATAGTGTACCATGAGAGATTGATTTGTTATTCAAGCTTATGAGAGTAGCATTTGAAATGCTAAATGCTGATTTATTAATTTACACTGAGAAGTATATATTGCACTGGACACACAACTTTTTTTAAAATTTTTTTAAATGTTTATTTTTGAGAGACACAGAGACAGAATGCAAGTGGGTTGGGGCAGAGAGAGAGGGAGACACAGAATCCCAAGCACGCTCTAGGCTCTGAGCTGTCAGCACAGAGCCCGACGTGGGGCTCAAACTCATGAGCTGTGAGATCATGACCTGAGCCGAAGTCGGACGCTCAACTGACTGAGCCACCCAGGCGCCCCTGGACACACAACTTTTATATTTAGCATATGCATATTCTCCATGTAGAGAAACTCATGGGAGATCATGGTATAATGACAAGTTTGCACTATGAACACATATTACATTATAGCCTTTAAACATTGAATAGTATTAAAGTAAAACTGCTTGATATATGCATCTCTTTTAATAAAGACCTGTTGCAAGGTCAGAGAACCTTTCTCCCTGGCATTGTCATTTTTCATTGTAACTTTTGTTCTTACTGGTGTGTCTGACTAATTCCAAATGAATATGATGTATTTTTTTTCTTTTTAATGTTTATGTTTGAGAGAGAGAGAGAGAGAGAGTGTGTGTGTGTGTGTGAGAACAGGGGAGGGGCAGAGAGAGAGGGAGACACAGAATCTAAAGCAGGCTCCAGGCTCTGAGCTGTCAGCACAGAGCCCCATACAGGACTCAAACTCATTAGCTATGAGATCATGACCTGAGCCGAAGTCGGACGCTTAACTGATTGAGCCACACAGGCCCCCTCAATGTATTTTTTTTAGATGTATTTTTTTAGGTTACTCCTTCAGGTTTAGGACTGATATCTCACTCTGTTCTGTTTGATTTATTAAAAAGTGTTGGTTAGAGACTAGGTGTTTTGAATTTAAAATTCATGATAAAGATGTCCAAAAGTTCTGATTTGTCACTAGAGAGAGTAGGCAATGCTAGATGGCCTGGCTAGAAATCTGAGCTGTAGATCTAGGATTAGTCCTATTTAGTTTTGTTGATTTGGAAGGGGAGATCAGGAGCAAGGATTTCCTACAGGATTCTGAAAATCACTTATTTCTATCTTCCACTTATTCTCAGAGTGATAAATTAATATAACTTAAATCCCATTCTGCTGATTAATTCAATAATTTCAGTGCTACAAAGACATTAAAATTGAAGTGTTTTCTTAGCATTATATAAAAGTATTTAAGACTTAGAATGCAGTCAGAATGAGTACAGAAACAAATGTGATTAAAGTACAAATGAAGAAGTACTAATATGAGTAATGTTGTAGAATTTATGTATAATTATGTAGTCATGCTGTCTTGGGATAAACATTTTACCCAGTTTAATGCTTCTTTGGCATATTTATTTGGAAGATGTACGTATGTACATAGTGTAACGCTAAGTACTAAGGATTTAAAAAAATAATGTTTTAAAGTGTATTTATTTTGAGAGAGAGACAGAGGAGAGCACAAGCAGGAATAGGGCAGAGAGGAGAGACAATCCCAAACAGGCTCTGCGCTGATGGCCTGTAGCCTGAAGTTGGGCTCGAACTGTGAGATCATAACCTGAGCCAAGATCAGGAGTCTCACACTTAACTGATTGTGCCATCTATGTGCCCCTAAGGATTTTTAAAAAATAAATATAACTAATCGTATAGAAAATTTTCCTGATTTTAGTTCACAATTTACGTGGTTATACTTCTAATTTATTTATTTAGTGAGCGCGGGTTATACTTCTTATTTATTTATTTAGTGAGCAGAGAGAGAGGGACAGAGAGAAACCCAAACAGGCTCTGTGCTATGAGCATGGAGCCCGACGTGGGGCTCAATCTCCCCAACTGTGAGATTATGACCTGAGCTGAAATCAAGAGTTGGAGGCTTAACTGATTGAGCCACCCAGACACCCCTGTTGGTTATATTTCTTATATAAAATTCAGTTAGACAATTACCAGAACTATTTTCAGTAATAGAAGAAAGGTAATTTTCTTATACGCATATAAATGTACACAACATGCCACATGCTCCCCTGGCCCCTATAAATGCATGAATAATTCTGATAAAAATGTGCTTGAAGTCTTCATTGGTACATTTAAACTAAGTTTGCTAACATTTGTATCTGGCCTACAGTGAAAAACTTTTATTTAGGCTTTCATTTTTTTATGCTGTATTAATTTTTGGTGCTCAGCTATAAAAAAATAAGCAAGCCTTCTATTACTACAATATGAGTTTCACATATAAGCTCAGTTTTGCCTTGTAATTTTTGGTTGAATTCATTAAGAAACAATTATCAAGTCTGTAGGGAAAGCTAATTTCTAAAATACTCAGTGTTTGTTATCTAAGCTGAACTCTTAAAACTTTACTGTGAAATTGTTTTTAATGAGTGCAGAGAAATGTAGAGTTTGGTATGAACAAAAGTAATTAATGTAAAGGAATTTTTATGGTTTAAGTATGTTTTCATTATTGCCTTACATTTTCTAGTGTGTATGATTTAAAAGGTTTGAATGTAATGATTAAAATTGGGGGTTGGCAGACGTTTTCTATGAAGGGCCAGATAGTAAATATTTTAGACTTACAGGTAAAATCAAAGACTTTAGGTACTTACGTAACAGGAGATAAATAAAATCTACACAAGTTTTCGATGACAAATATAGTAATAGTACATTTTTGTGTGATACTGATCTGCTAATGAGAAGATTGGAATTTCTTTTGGTGGCATGAAAACATTTTGTGGTTCAAAGTTGGTGTTCTCTATCACCAAAATTGTTTGTAAATGTCCATCTGTTAAAGATTGATCTGTAATGAAAGTTTATGTATTGTGTCTCTGAAATGTCTTTTTATACAGATAGATACTGGCAAATACTTGTATCAGTCCATGAACATATGATATTAACTGAGCATATTTGTCATTTGGAAGGCATTTCTTGAACTCTGTTAGATTATTTTCTTTATAATTGCCTTTTTAGCACATCATTACATTTCAGATTTATTATTGTCAATTGAAGGTTAGGTAGAAGTTCCAAAATTGCAGTTGAAGCTCAGATGTTGCTATATGGACAAATATGGGATACACGGTGTTTCTTTTCATTTTTTCAACCAATATTTGTTGTGTTGATTTGTGCCTGCCATATGCTGGGCAGTAGTATACGTTCTGGGGATGCAGTGATAAATAGAGGAAGACAAAATATCAGTGATTAATTTTTAGAAAATTAAAATAGAATGAGATGATATAATTGAGTTCATGCAGTGTGCCAGTCAGCAGTGCTCAATCACGGAGGTCTCTGTCTCAAGTACATAAGTGCTGTTGTAGTGCAAAGGCAGTTATAGACAGTATATAGTGAGGTAGTGTGATTACATTCCAGTAGATGTAAAATTTCCTTTATGGATACTGAAATTTAAATTTCATGATTTTTACATATCACTAAATAGTATTACTATCATCTGGATTTTTTTTCTCAACTTTAAAAATACAAAAACCAGGGGCACCTAGGTGGCTCAGTCAGTTAAGCATCTGACTTCGGCTTGGATCATGATCTCACGGTTCGTGGTTCAAGCCCCACTTTGGGTTCTGTGCTGTCAGCTTGGAACCTGGAGCCTGCTTCAGATTCTGTGTCTCCCTTTCTTTCTGTTCCTCCCCCTCCTGTGCTCTCTTTGTCTCTCAAAAATAAATAAACATTGGGGCGCCTGGGTGGCGCAGTCGGTTAAGCGTCCAACTTCAGCCAGGTCACAATCTTGAGGTCCGTGAGTTCGAGCCCCGTGTCGGGCTCTGGGCTGATGGCTCAGAGCCTGGAGCCTGTTCCCGATTCTGTGTCTCCCTCTCTCTCTGCCCCTCCCCCGTTCGTGCTCTGTCTCTCTCTGTCCCAAAAATAAATAAACGTTGAAAAAAAAAATTAAAAAATAAATAAATAAATAAATAAATAAATAAATAAATAAATAAACATTAAAAAAATTTTTGTTTTAAATGTAAAAACCAGGGGTGCCTGGGTGGCTTGGTCGGTTAAGCTTCCGACTCTTGGTTTTAGCTCAGATCATGATCTCATGGTTCTCAAGTTTAAGCCCTGTGTCAGGCTCTGTCGTAAGAATGCAGAGCCTGTTTGGGATTCTCTCTCGCCGCCTCTCTCTGTTCCTTCCCCGCTTGTACACGCATATGTGGTTTCTTTCTTTCTCTCAAATAAGCTTCCTTAAAAATTGTAAAAGCCAGTCATGGCCCATGAGACATACAAAAATAGGCAATGTCCATATTTGGTCCACAGCTATAGGTTGCTAACTTTTGGATAATATTTTTTTTCTTTGTTTATAACAATTTATTTTCTCAGCTCTGGAGGCCAGAAGTCTGAATCAGGATGTGAGCAGGGCCATGCTCCCTCTGAATCCTATTGGGGAATTCTTGCCTTGACTAAAATTTTTATGAACTGATGTAAGATAGTAATTTTTAAATACTGAATCAAGCAGTCAATACTTGACTTGAATTTTATGGCCTTAGGAATTGATATTTAAATGAATTTTAGGAAGTATCCTATTTAAATACACACCTGGCATAGTCATTAAGAACACTAACTTCTGACATTAAATTTATAAGAGCCATTGTTTACATAATGGCTATTGGCCTATGTACTGTAGTTAAAACTATTATTTCTATTTGTCTTAGGAAACTCACAAATATTAAATGACAATTGTTAATGATGGACTTGGCTTTTAGACTAACAACAGTGTGAAACAATCTATTTCCTAGTACTGAACAAATTAAAATTTTATTAATTTTTTACAGTAAGGAATTTTTTATTGCTTAAAGCCAAATAAAATGGATTTTTGGTCGCTTTTTAAAAGAAAATTTATCATAAAGAATGTATTGAGTTTTGCTAAGACATTTTTCCTGATTTGTGAGAATATGATATTTGGGGAACAAAGTTATAAGGCTTTTTGGTCTGTCAGCCAGACTGGGAAAACATTTATGCAAAAATAGAGGAGCAGTTGATAGTCTGTTCAGGTAGATGAGGAGTGAGGAGAACAGGATAGTGTAACAGGCATGGCCAAGAAGAGAGCATTGACAAGCCCACCTTCCTGCAGGTTGCAGGGCCTCCTTAGTGTTCCTGCCTTAAATACACTAAGCTGGAGAGGTGTCTACAGCCTATTCCAGTTACACAGGTGGAAAGGGTTCCTGTTCAGTTATTATTTGACATCCTGAGAACCATCTTGTATGGTCCAGTTGCCTAAGTATAGCATTCCCTCACCCCCATCCAGATTTTTTGTTTTCTAGCAGTCATGAAGATTCCAGTGACCTGGCACACTGCATTGTTATATAATGCATTAGTAAAGAAGCACAAATTACCTAGCTACTCCTCTCTCTCCTACCCTGTTCTTCCAAAAGGCTAAACTAAATCAGTACTTGTTAGCTTAAGATGATAACTTATTCTTTTTCTTAAACCATTACTATTTCTAATACCAAGATATGTTAGTTTGATCAAAGACTAATTTTCTAGGCCCAGGCTGCTGATGATAATGGGAATTTATTTTTTTCTCTGAAATGAGTGCTGTTAGACAAGAAGTACATACTCGTAAGATATGAATAATACCAAAGCAATTTTTACTACTGTCTTCCCTGAACATTTTGAAGGAAGAAAGAGGAAAATCCTAGTTAGCTTGCACCCTCTTAAGTCAGACAACCTAGTCTGGGATATCATCAAACTGGAGAAAGGGGCATCTTTCTTAATTTGTTCTTCAAAAGACAGTGCTTTGTACGTTTTTTTTTTTTTTTTTTTGCTTCTAGGGACTTCTTTTTGCAGAACAACTAATGAATCCACCCCCCCCCTTAATTATGAAAAACTATAAATATAATTAGAGAGAATAGCATATGATTTTCTATCTGCCCATCACACAGATTACTATAATTATCATTATAACAAGATCTAATGACAGATCTAATAAAATGCCAGAATTTTAAAGTGTGAACATACATATTTCAAGATCCCTGTAAGAGTTGTAATGTGATATCAAAATACCTGCTTTCTGTTGGTGACAGAGTCATGCCAGTGTTAGTAGTGCTGTGGTTTGTTGCCTACATTCATGAAGGAGGGAAATGTTAATTTCTGTTACAGGTTGGTGAAAATAAAATCATAATTTTATTTTAAAATTATTTTTATTTCAGAATTATTTTTTCTCCCATCCATATTAGGGATCCACAACTCTTTGCGCTATGGTAAAGGTTTTTTTGTTTTTGGTTTTTTTTTTTTTTTTTTTTTTTTTTTTTTGGTAAAGGTTTTAAGGAAGGTCCCGGCTGTAGTTCTGTTTTAGTGTTTATTTTCTGTTTTTCTGCAAACTTGTCAAATTTTTCTCAACCTTTTGGCCTTTCTTTGTCTTTGCAGTTCTGTTTGTCTTGATCATTCTTCCTCTTGCTCTTAATAAGATTGGCTCCTGCTGATTGAGACCTTTGTTCAAAGGTCACTTTCTCAGGAACACTGCCCTGTTTTTTCTTCTAGTAATCTTGGTTTTATTTGTTTATTATGATGATTTTCTTTGACTATGTGGATCTGAAGGTAGGAACCCCATCTTTCTTGCTCTCTAGTATATCTCTAGTTCTGGTTACAGAGTACCTGGCAGAGAGGTGTTGCTTAAAAAATATTTATTAAATTAATGAATTTGTCCTAAGTTCATAATATACATTGTATTTTTACTTTCCATTCTTTTATGAGTACAGAGTAGTAGTTACAGTTTGCTATTGTTATTGATGTTTTAGTAATACATTGACCCTCAGTGCCACTTCACAATCCTTTTATATATTTCTTGATGGCCCTTTATGATGCCTTCCTTGGTCAGTTAGGATCTCATACAGTGTTTCTCTCTGTAAACATGGCATCATAATTTCCTCAGTGCCCAGGGCAGGATTTTGGGCATCATCCTTGTCACTTCCTTCTCCCTCACCTCCAATATCTAGCATCATGAAGACCTGTTAACCTTCTAACATCTCTGGAATTCTTTATTTCACTACCATACTTCTGCTCCAGATTATTTTTATATCTTCCAGGATTATGCAGTAGTCTCATAATTGCTCTTCTCATATCACTCATATGTTTTGCCAATATGTTCTTCCTGTTATAGCCAGTGTGCTTCAGAAGGAGTTAAGACAGAGGCCCTTAGACATGAACTAGCCTCAGTTTTTTTTCTGTTTTCCAAATATTGCTGTGTCTTCAGTGGTTTTCCATTACTCTTAGGATTAAAAACCATAGTTCTTTTTTTTTTTTTAGTGTTTGTTTTTGAGAGAGAGCGCGCACGAGCAAGTGGGGGAAGGGGAGAGAGGGAGACAAGATCTGAAGCCGTCAGCGCAGAGCCCTATGCAGAGCTCGAACTCACAAACTGCGTGATCATGACTTGAGCCAAAGTTAGAGTCTTTTTTTTTATTTAAAAAAAAAAAATTTTTTTTTTCAACGTTTATTTATTTTTGGGACAGAGAGAGACAGAGCATGAACGGGGGAGGGGCAGAGAGAGAGGGAGACACAGAATCAGAAACAGGCTCCAGGCTCTGAGCCATCAGCCCAGAGCCCGACGCGGGGCTCGAACTCACAGACTGTGAGATCGTGACCTGGCTGAAGTCGGACGCTTAACCAACTACGCCACCCAGGCGCCCCTGAGCCAAAGTTAGAATCTTAACAGACTGAGTTATCCAGGTGCCCCAAACCATAATTCTTAATATGTGCTATAAGTGTTCATATGGTTTTATCTTTTCCCCCTTCCCCCTCTGCCTTTTTTAACCTTTCTAGCATCAGCTTTTAATAATCTTTCTCTATATTTTTGTGCCTTGGTTTGTTTTTTCATCCTTAGGGCCATTGTAGCTGTTGTTCCTTCTTCCTGGAATTATTCCCCCTTTTCCTGAATCCCATCTAATTATCTCTTAGACATTAGCTTTAACGTTTCCTCACAAGGCTTTCTGACCCTAGGTGACACAGATTAGGTTAGATCTCCTGTTAAATGCTTGCGAGGCATTGTGTTTTTTTTCTACATGACAGATAATCACATTTGTCCTTTCATTCATTAAAAAAGTGGTTTTTTTTTTGTTTTTTTTTTTAATGTTTATTTGTTTTTGAGAGGAAGAGAGACAGAGCACAAGCAGGGCAGGGACAGAGAGAGAAGGAGACACAGAATCTGAAGCAGTCTCCGGGCTCTGAGCTGTCAGCACAGAGCTGGAAGCGGGGCTCGATCTCAGGAGCCGAGAGATCATGACCTGAGCCGAAGTCGGATGCTTAACCGACAGAGCCACCCAGGTTCTCCTGTCCTTTCACTCATTTTTATGAAGATTTGATAAATGGTCAAAGGAGTATTATCTCCACAATACAGTGATTGTTTTTGTTTATTGTTGTATCTACAGATCATGACTCAGTGCCTAGACTCTCAGTAAACATTTATCAAGTAAGGAACAGACTTCTGAATGTTTCTTCAACTCTAAAGAGGACTGGGCTCAAGAATTGTTTAGCCTAATGTTGGAGTTCTAGAATTTTAGTATGGTAAAACTGGTTTAGGGAATCATGCCCAGTGGTTTCATGTGTATTGAATTTATATTGAGGAAAGCTAATGTTTCTCCTCTTGATCTTCGTAGGCATAATAATCCCTGGTTAGAAATGCACTGATATGCAGGCTCTTAAAACATGTGGCTTTTGGTAAGCTTGATCATTAGCACTTTCACCATTGCTCTCTGTTTATGATTGAGTTCTAATAGGCAGTTTGTAAATCCATTTCTGTATAGTCCCAAGATGACTGAGAGGAATTTAAAGTTCGTATAACCAATTATAGTTACTATTTCCAGGATACTCATACTTTTTTTGGTCAACATATATTTTCTTTCTTTTTTTTTTTTTTAATTTTTTTTTTTCAACGTTTATTTATTTTTGGGACAGAGAGAGACAGACAATGAACGGGGGAGGGGCAGAGAGAGAGGGAGACACAGAATCGGAAACAGGCTCCAGGCTCTGAGCCATCAGCCCAGAGCCCGACGCGGGGCTCGAACTCCCGGACCGCGAGATCGTGACCTGGCTGAAGTCGGACGCTTAACCGACTGCGCCACCCAGGCACCCCAACATATATTTTCTTAAATATTGCTTTATTATTTGCAGTATAGGTGAGCCAGTATCCAAATCAGTGGGTGAATTTTATCACTGTAGAGAAAAATAGATTCGATACCTTAGAAAGGTTTCCTTTCAAATAAGATAAAAATACTTTGAAGCCAAAAACTGAAGTTTTATTGAGTCACATTTCAACTCGGGTTCTAGTCTAGGATTTGTTGTTGTTTATTGCCTTGAAAATTAACCTTAAGGAAGACAGGTAGTTTATAGAACAAAGGACAAGTCACAGATAACGATGAGAAGATTGGGCAGAGATTATTAGCAAGGAAGAGACCCATTTATGGATCTTGTCGCTAGCCAGTGTTCTTGTCCCAAGAACACTGGGAACCATTTAAGCACTGGAGTAATGTGAACAGCTTTGTGTTTTAAAAGTGCCATTCTGGCTGTAGTACGGGAAACAGATTGCATGAATATGAGGAAACCAATTGTGAAGTTATTGCAGGTTCATGTGAGAGATACTCATTTGAACTACCAGAGGAGTAGGATGAAGAAAAGTAGATGGATTCCATTCAGAATCCAGATTTTGGGGATAGAAAGATAATGGTGATAACAAGAGAAGGAAGTGGCAGGGATGACTGTTGGTGTTCTCATGTGGCCACTGACTGGAGATGGCCATTCACCAAGACGTGAAATGATGAAAAAGTATTAAATTTCAAGATGAGAGAGGATAACTTCAGTTTAAACATATTGTTAAATGTAGGTATACATATAGACACTCAGACATATAAATAGTTTAAATTTGGGGTTATTGCTTATGAAGTTTCTTTAAAAATTCATTTTATTTTTGTAAAAATTATATTGTTTTTGCCCAGCTGTTAGTTTTCTCTCTTAAGCGTAGAGGAGTCATTTATTCTCTTTTCTCTCTTAAATAAACCTACTAGGAAGAAGGTTGTAACTGTTTCTTTTTTTTTGCTTTTGTTTATTTTTTACCTTGTCAGACAGATTTCTGATAAAGGAATACAGATTTATTTTTTTTAATCTTTTATTTATTTTTGAGAAAGAGCCCATAAGCGTGAGCAGGGGAGGGGCAGAGAGAGAGGGAGAGGAGGATCCGAAGCAGGCTCTGTGCTGACAGCAGAGAGCCTCATGTGGGGCTCAACCTCATGAACTGTGAGATTATAACCTGAACCAAAGTTGGACACTTAACTGACTGAGCCACCCAGGCACCCCCAGGAATACAGTTTTAAGTAGCAAATGTGAAATGGTATAGTCCAGTCCTCCCTTCCCTGTTCATTACTTTTTAAGCTCAGACAACATTTTACAGTGTATCAGGCTCAGGCAGTCAGTTTTTGTTGTGACTTTCCAGATGTGTTGGCTCTCCCTCATAGTAGTATGACTTCAGGAAGTGAGGTCCCAGACTCTGTTTCCCTGATCTCTCCTCAGCAATAAGGTATTTATAGCAACATGGTCTCAGTTGTGTTATTTTGTATGCTGAAAACAACTTTGTTGCTCTTTTGAGGGTTGAACCATGGATATGGATGATGAACAGATCTGAAATTTTCAGTGTGTTTTCTTTAGCAGAGAAGTTCCTGGATCCCTTTGCACTCTTGATTTCAGGTAGCAGAACACAGGGCATGGTCTTATGGAGCATTCATCATAGGAGCTAGGGATCATTTTATTACTTCAAAATTTCCTGGTGGTAGGTTTTCTGTCAGGATTCTTTGGTAACTAGCAAAAATTGAGTCTAACTGTAGCAAAGAAAAAAAGTACTGAAAAATTATATGTAGGTGAGCTTAGAAAATCAGAACCCAGTGGCAGAAGGGACAGGAACCATAAGCAGCTTTGAGGATCTAGGTAGCAAGAATTAATGGATAATTTCTTCAGGGTACTGAAGTTCAAGTGAGTTAGCTCTAATCATTTTGTGCGTGTGTGTGTGTGTGTGTGTGTGTGTGTGTGTGTGTGTGTGTGTTTCCCTTAGGGTTCAGCTTACTAGAAGAGAGGGTCTTGGATTATTTTAGCTTGAGCAGTGCAAGGTAGGCTACCTTGATTGAAAGTCTTCCTAGAGCTTTCTAAATTGAGGGTGGAGTAGGTTTCCAAGGAAAATCTGCCAGTGTTGGGAATTTTCTAGAAGTTTTTAAAGATTATGATGGATTTTTATAGGAGTATAGTTTAAGAATACATACTTTTAACTCAAATCTGGTGTTCTCAGTTTTAACCTTTTTCTTTTTTTTTAATGCTTAATAAGCAACTCCTCTTTAGTCTATGCTCTGTGTTCTTACATCCATCCTAAACCACAGCATTTTGTACTTTGGAAAGAAGAGGGTTCTGTACTTTTCACTTGTTGAGGCACAGTGGTTATCCAGATCTGAGTCTGTTGTTTTTCCTTTTCTGATGCTCAGAGTTCCCCTTAATTCTCTCAGTCATCCTCTTATCCCCCCTCCTCCTGCCAAATACATAATGAGTTTGTGTATATAAAACCAGTCAACCTGTATTCATTATTTTCTTTTACCCTTTTTATGATGGTATCTTTAAGAATAAGTAATACCTATTCTTTTTCAATAAATTTGCTTTTCCACACCTATTCTATTGAAGATGTATGTAAGGACAGGCTTATATGGATAATCAGTAGAAAGAATTTTCTTAAACAGTTCATAGCATTTCCTAATCATACTAGCATAATTTCTTGTGTGCTCTGTTTTTCAGTAAAAATTTCAAAATAACAATGCTGATATTATTGTTTACTATAAGGTAGTCGGATATAATTTTTTCCTTAGACTATATCCTACTATGAATATATAGTCCAATATGTTGTAGTGTGCCTTGGTTTATTTAACCAGGCCTATATGGATGGACGTTTAGGTTGTTTTCTGTCCTCTGCTATTACTAACCATGTCCTAATGATTAGTGTTATGCCTACTGAATATCATATTGCTATCAAGTGTTTTGGGAAGAGATTCCTAGATGGACAATTGATAAGTAAAGGGTAAATGCTTCTGTACTTTTGCAGGATGTTATCAAATTCCCCCCCCCCCCCCCCCCCCCCCATTAGGAGTTGTACCATTCCCACCAGTATGTCTTAGTGTGCCTATTTTCCTACAGGTCTATCAAGGGTATGATGTCAGGCTTAACTTTCTGTTAATTTGATAGGTGAGTAATGGTTTCTTAGTGGTTTTTATTTGCATTCTCATCAAGGTTGATTATGATTAAGGGTCTTATCATTTCTTTCTCTGTAAACTAATGTTTTTCCCCATTTTTCTGTCAGAATGTTGGTCTCTTCCTCTTCCTTTTTTCTTTTGTATCATTTCAGTATATTGGGGATATTAAACTTTTATAGGTTGCAAGTATTCTCTCAGATTGTCATTTGTCTTCTGATTTTGTTGATTTTTTATTGCCATGCCAGAGTTTCTTTCAAAGTATTTTGTAATCACATTTATAAATCTCTTCTGTGGAAAGTAGTTTTGTCGTAATTAGGAAAGTTAACTCTTCTCCCAAGTTATAAAGAAATGCACTCCCCCCACCCCCATTGAACTGGTTTGTTTCGTTATTTACATTTAGATCTTTTATCTGGTTGGAAATTTTTCTAATACATGGTTGAAGAACAAATCTATTTTTTTTTTCCTTATGGCTGTCCAAGTAACCAAACATCATTTATTAGATAGACCATCTTAACTGGTTATCATCATAGTGTCTGTACCCAACATATTGTAGTCTCTCAAAAGATGTTTGAATGATTGAAAAAAGTACCTCAAAGGTCTTCTAATCCTGTCATTTTATTAAAATTTTGATTATCATATATACTTCTAGAAAGTTCTTTAAAAATATTTAAAATTTATTAAATCTTAGAACAGCTTTAGTGAACATGTGCTAATAATGCGAGATATAGTACAGACTTTGATATGATAGCCATTAGCTTGTTAATGAGAGAGACAGAGACAGCACAAGTGGGGGAGCGGCACAGAGAGAGGGGGAGAGAGAAAATCCTAAGTAGGCTTCACACTGCCAGCACAGAGCCTGATGTGCTCCAACTCACAAACCATGAGACATGACCTGAACCAAAACAAAGGGTCAGATGCTTAGCCAACTGAGCCACCCAGGTGCCCCAGCTTTATAGTACATTCTTTAAGATCACTTTCAGTATTTTCTTAGCTACTGATACCTTTTTTCCATATTAATTTTATAATCATTTTGTGATTTCCATCCATACACGCTAAAAACTTTAAAAAATATTCATTAAGATTTGACTGGGCTTACTACAACAGTTTTTTCCCTATTTGGAAAATACAGATGAAGAAAACATGCTGATTGGGGAAGAATGTCCATTTTTAAAAGTAGGTATTCTTGTTAACTAAAAAAAAATGGTGTGTTCTTACTTGTCAGAATTTTTATACCTCTTGGTAAAAGTTTAGTTTTCACCAGAGTTTCCTCTTACTTGTGATTATCCCTTATTTTTAAAATGTTGCCTTTGTGAATTTTTTTTCACTATTTGTATTGTATAATGGCTCGTGTCTAAGACTCTTGTTTTAGTATTTTAATCTTTTTTTAACTGATTATCTGAGTTCCTTTTATTCTTTAAGTTGATATGTTGGATGTTATATGATGAGTAAATATATGTATTTTTATCTTTTCTGTAGTTGTATTTCAGTTCAAGAATCATTGAGGTAGTTTTCAGTAAACAAACAAAAAGCAAATAAACATTGGTCACTCTTTTCAAATGAACTTTGACATGGAAACTTTTCATTTAAACATAAAATTGCAGTTGTACTAAAGTGAGGGCAGGACTTTAAAACACAGCTCTCCTGGTTTTACTAATTATAGTAACTGAGACATATGAGGAAATTAGTTTGAAAACTGTTGTTAAACCATAACACATTATCTCATTATGGGCTTACTGAACATTTTTATTTCTCTTCTTAATTTTATCTGATAATCAAGTAGATTTTGGCTGGGGCTTATGGTAATTTCTTCTAGTTCTAATTTTCTGATAGTATTTATTTTTCAAATCATAACTGGAAACAGTTTTATGAAATTACGTTAAATAACTGTTTTGTGGTTTTAATGTGATTTTTATTGTTTCAAACCTTCAGTATATTAGAAGATTCTCATCGGTGTCAGAATGTCATGTTAATTCCGTTATCTATATTCTAATGTTTTAATAGCATTTTAGTTATGGCATACACCCTTATTTTATTCTATTGTATAAATTTGTGATTTTAAACATTTACTTAAAAATTCATAAAAACATGAATTCAAGATTTTTCATATAATATTATATAGTTTTCTGTTATTTAGTATTTTTATGATCTATTAGATCTGTCGATCTATTTTTTTCAGTGTTTAGGATACTGTCAACAGTGAGATTCAAATTTAGAATCTGTCACATTCAGTTGGAAGTTGAAATGATTAGATTAATAGACAGACTGAGACAATTACGTTAGCTCCAGTTGTCCTTTAGCACAGATATTTGCTCTGGTAAAGAGAGAAGAAACAATTCCTGTAGATACAGAAACATTTTTCTTCCTCTTTTGACATATTGTATCTTGAAATAGTAAGATTTATAGTTATATCGTGCTTAGAGGAAGGTTGTGCACGTGTGTTGATGTAGTGTGTGACAGGTGTCTTCCTGAAACTCAGAACGTCACTTCTTAGTATTTGTGTACATTCTCTGTTTTTTGAGAGTACTGTTTAAGTGATAAACTGATATTCTGTGAGGACTATTAGAAATGTATGCATAGTGGGGATATTCTTTTTTGTCTTCTTAAAGCTATGTTAATTTAATAGATTTTGTAGTTGAGCAGTAAAAACTGAAAAGGGAAAAAAAACCCTGAAATCAGTTGGATAAAAGGATTTTACCACCTCATCCCAAACTAGTAGAGTGAGTAAATGCAGTGCTACTTTTGTCTGTTACTAATGATCTAATGTGCTTCCAAGTAGGCACCTTTTATAATTTCTAACTGCGACATATGTCTGTTGTTTACAGATGTATCTCAGAGCCCAAAGAAGCAAGAGATAAGCAGTAAACTTAGGGTTTTCTAAGGTTTTGGCCACCAGATGTAAACGGTTGAAAAGAAGAAGAAGAAAAAAAGAGGGATCAGATTTCCTTTCTTTTCCCTTTCTCTTTATTTGCACCTAACATCAGGTGCCCCTCCAGTGTGAGAAAATGGTTATGAAGCCTTCCCTGGCAAAAGATGAAGAATAAGCAGAGAATAGTAGAATTAGAGGACAGGCCATTTTTGCTTAGCTCTTTAGATCTTACTGCAGGTGTCATGTGAAATATACAGCAGAATAACATACTGGTTGAGAACATGGTCTTTAAGATGGAGCTTTGCTGCTTTTATTAGCTGTGTGATCTTAGGTATGTAACTTCTTGCGTGAGTCTTTCTTTCCTGTCTCTTAGTGTCATTTGTAAGGATTCTGTGAGATCATGTGTGGAAAGTGGTGTAACACAGAACCAGGCATATAGTGTATGCTCTATCAGTAAATAGTTCCTGCTGCCATTGTTGCTATTATTGTCATAGGGGTTTTTGGTAATAGATACCAGTAAGATTCCAGTTGAGGTTATATGTGATTCTGCTGTATACTAAAAGGTGAGAAATTTAAATTATTCACTTGAATTAGACTTTCACTACCTATAATCTTGATCAAAACTAGTGTAACTATCAAAAGTTTTGGTATTTTTATCTTCTAAAATATTTATTAACACTTTGAGCATAAAGATTACATAGTTGTTCCTGATTTTTTTCTTTGACCAAATGTAGTGCAAATAGAATTTAACATTATATTTTCATGTGTAATCATAATCGCATAGTACTGGGCATGAATAAGGCACAACTACTATTGGTGAGATGTTGAGATATTATAAAAATTCATGTTTTCTGAAGAATTACTCTTGCATATTGAGAGTGGAAGGTCAAGAATAAATTAATAGAATATTTATTTTAAAATACAGATTTTCAGCAGCATTAGGAAACTTTATTATTTGATCGAGTTTTCTTTGAGAACTCTATGTTACCAGATTACTGTCACTCCTCAAGATAGTATTCTCAGGGATATTGAAATGATTTTAAATTGATGTGTAAGATAGGAGGAATTTAGTTGTCTGTTAAGAATTCTGTTTTTCAAAGTCAACTTTTTAAACTTGAATTTTTCCGGAAGAAAAATACTATCTTTTAAAGATCCTGCACTGTAATCATAATTTAGGCAGATAGTGCTTGGGTTCTGTTTCTGGGTACATAATTGCACATGCATACATGTACACACATATACCCTTTTTTTAAAAAAACTTCTGAAGTAGAAATGAGAGAATTACTCTACATTGAAGGAAAGATTACTTTTGTCTTTCCTGAAACTTACTTACCTAATTTGGTATTATCCTCTTATGTGTGACTTTTATTTAATGAGTTTGGCATTTAGTAACTTTAGTGTTTTTATAATCATATAGAATAAATTAAGTGAGAAATGGACTTAACCAAGAGCTGGGATGTTATATAGCTTGGCTTTCAAAATTACTCTATGTAGAATAGAATACTTAAGACTACCGAATTGAAAATGGGAGATATATTCAGTATAAATAGAATGTAACATATTAAATAATAAGTACTTAAACAGTTTCTGTGATTCTGAACTTTAACAATTATTACAGTTCTGTTTTGGTACAGTATCTTTTCAGAATAGAATCAAGGATAAAAATGATTGTCATTACAATTAGGATAAGTAACATCTTCATTAGATTTAGATCGTTAAATTTTACATACTTTTATGAATTAAAAACACTTTCAAACTTAGTGGGTTACTATTTCTTGATTTTAAACTTTGTAATGGAACCAAACAGAATTACTGTGAAAATATTTGTACTGTAGCACTCAGTAAAGATTTTTTTGTTTACTTTTTTTTTATTAAAAACTTGGTAAAAGTGCGTTGTATACATTGTCATCCTAGAATCAAGTGTTCATCAAACGTGTAGTTTTCCCCCATCCCTCCCAAAAAAGGTTTTAAATTGGTGACATGGAATAGTTGTCGTCTACCAAATTAAAAACTGCAGGTTTGTAAACTTGGCACTCAGAGAAAGAAGTAGGTGCCATAAAATGATTAAGTATTGGCATGTGTACACCTGCTGTCAGGAAATAAACTTCCCATATGTTGCAGTTTGGCAGACATGCATCTTAAAAATGTATTGAATGAAACTGCTGCTGCACTCTTTATCCTGTATCTTTTTTCAACAGTACATTCTCTTTGTGCCTGTAATTACTTTTGCTTCAGTTGGAGGAACCTGTTGTATTTTTACAGATATCCTTGAAGTTAAGTGGTAGTACTCCTTAAGAGTGCAATAACTGATCTAGTAGAATAACTCATTTAAATACTAGCTTGGCCCTTAACACCAACAAGGAAACAAACTGTCTATTTTGAAACATTTACTTTTTTTTTCTTATAAAAACTTGAGCCTGAGACACATTGATTTTTCACATTTTATCACATGTCAAAATAATTTTCCCCCAATATATGTATTAATAAAAGAAAATGAGTATCTCAATTGTTATTAAAAGGTAAATACTTAAATGAGAATTGCATTGATGAAACATCTGAACTTTATAAATGTGTTTATGGAGTAATTCAACTAAATCTTATTGCATGGAATATAGTTTTAGAACCCTAGAATAGTCAGGCCAGAAAATTTGTCCTTTGCACAATTACAAATTTTCCTTAAGATTGACAATAATGTTTTATTTACATTTAATTATATGTTAAAATGAAAAACTGAATCTAAAATGAGAAGGGTCTTCTGACTGTCTCCATTTCTTAAATTAAAATTTATGTGGAAAATATATGCAAATACATCTTATTGGCCCTTAACGTAAGCTTTGAACCATTGATGTGTGCATGCTTTTTATTGCATGTTAATACACAGAATCCCCTTATACAGTTTTTTTTTTTAATAGTTTCTTTTGGGATGCCTTTTTTGTTATATAATGGTATTTTTAAGAATTACTTTCAGAAATTAAAAAAATATTTTTTGAATTTCTGTATGTGATGAATTTTAACTAAAACTTGTCCTATGGATGTAATCAGTTTTAACTATACATGCTTTTAGCAATATTTTACAGATTGCACATTTGAAAAAAAAAAATTGTCTTTTCTAGTGTAATTTACGATGGCGATACCTGCCTGCCTTTTCTTTTGCTGCGTTGGCACAAGCATTGTGCTTATTTTGTTGTAAATGGTTCCAGTATTTTATCAGTTCACTAGGCTGGAACTGATGAGAGGTAATTAGGTGGCTGTATTTACAGCTTGAATAAGAAACTCGCCAGTGATTGAACACAAACTCGTTGGGAGGGGGCACAGGATCAATTCTCAACTTGGCAAGACAGATCCCTACGTATACATCTTCCAAGTGCAAACGACGGATACTTAAAGAAACTTTAAAGATCTTCTCTGCCAGATCTCCAGAAAAAACATAACCAGTCCCAGAACAGAAGACAGGGTAGCGTTCACTTGGGTAGAGGTCTGGTGGCATGTACCACTTGCTCTCTTTGTTTCGATTGGGTGCGTATCCTCTCATTAGGTAACCAGTGAAGTAGTTATGTCTGGGAGGCAGGTCTGGCTTCAGTAACTTATGTATTAAATATTCAGTGTTGACAAACATGTCACTGTCAGTTTTCATAACATATGGAATATGTGGACAGTACGTTGCAACCCAGTTCATGCCCATTAGTGTTTTAATTGTCAAATTGTAGTATGTATCTAAATATTCCTGTTGGACTATATCATGATATTGTCTGCTTTCTTCCAGTATTGCACGTTGAAGGTAGCCATTTAACTTAATACTTATGCCCAGCAAAAAAATTCTTGTGATTTGGATACCAGGTGCTAGACTTTCATTGCCCCAAGTTTGCCGAATAGCTCTTCTAGCTTCTATTTGTCCAGGTTCTGCAGCTATTAGCAGTATTAAAAAAGGGCTCTTCTCTTGGCATTTTTCAGGTTCATTGATAATATATTTGAAATGGTATGAATTCGGATGTCCGATACCTTTTTCATTGTAAATACTTCCATTGGCACTAAGTGTATTCTCTAGCCCTGTAACTCCCTGTGGCGACAGGTCTGTGTTATTGGAGTTAGTTGCTGTTTGAGGCCTCAGAGTTTGAGGGACTGTTTCTTTCCAAATGTTCCGGAGGGAGCTGTGGTTTGTCTCACTTTTTGTAGAACGAAATCCTCGGAAAGTGTATGTTACAGGGTTTTCTTTAAATCCACCTCTGCCTGGCAGCCAGTCATGATGATTGAAAAACAAAAACATAGCAAAAATAAACACTAGAGAAAGTACACCAATAAGATGGGTACGGAACAGAGACCTCTTGGCATTCCAGCTCATCTTTGCAAAGCAGCAGTGTCTTCTCCTCCACTGAAGCATGTTGTAAATATCCAGTAATGGGATATGAGATACTGGAGGCTGAAAATGTTGTTTCCTTCTCCTGAATCAATACTTTTCTTTGGTAATCATTTTTTAATTCGGTCACGTTGTCTCCCATGCAGTCATTCTATAAAGATGAAGCATAAAAATTTACAAAATGCAAAATATTATAGAACTGCCTGAAAAGAGACTTTGGATGTTAATAATATTAGGGCAAATAGGAGTTTTTAAGTTGTGAAAATGTGATAACCCAGGGATGAAATTTATAGTTTGTTTATCCTTGGTAACATACAATCACTGGGAATAGGATGAGCACTTTAAAGAGAAAAGTGATGGATTAATTTTCTTCCACTTATTTCATTGTCTGAGTAGTTCTGGTCATTTGTGCTTTTGACCTGAGTTAAAGATTTAAAAGTTGTATGCATGTAGAAGAGAACAATGTTCCTAGATTCCTGAGAGAGGCCATGTAAGAAGGCCTGAGAGCAGATGGAAAATTTATTGGCATTAATTAAAATTGATTTGACATACCATTGGTGGTATGGTGCACAGTCAGCGGCCTTTTTTGTAAAACGGTCATGTATCAGTTGTGGGACAGACGGTGCAAGGTTGATTATGGCAGAGTTCTGTTAGTCACAGTACACTGCTTGGCATGTTTCCATTGGCCCCTACTGTGTTGAGAAAGTCAATGAGAAGATGCACCTGTCAAAATTAATTTTCAGGGTCCAGTAACTTCAGTACAGGATTTTAAGACTAATAAATGATGAACATTTTCAAATACTCTTTCTAATTTTAACCTTCCACTTCAAAGATGAGGTATTCAGGAGATCATGATCCTTACTTAGACTTAAGACTGAGTTTTAAAATATAGTAACTAATTATCTTTAATTATCTTTGGCCTTGGCAGAACACTCTCACATATCTCAGTTGAGTCTCCATGTTAGAATTAAACAAAGAACTACTTTGAACAATCCTTTCAGGTTTGTTACAAAATACAGGCACTAGGTACTATCATATCCAGCTGTTTAAAATTTTGAATTTTACAAAATGCATTTTAAAAGATTCTTGAGTTTTGCTGTGTTCTACATTTGTGTGTAGAGAATTTGTTACATTTTTAGGACTTCTGGTGGTGTGACACTCATTAAAGCCCTAGATTATTTTTCACTACTATTATTATTATTTTAATGTTTATTTGTTTTTGAGAGAGAGAGAGAGAGAGAGAGAGAGAGAGAGAGAGAGAGAGAGAGAGAGAGAGCTTAAGCAGGAGAGGGGCAGAGAGAGAGAGATTGAGAGAGAGGCGTGGAATCCGAAGCATTAAAGCCCTAGATTTTAAGATGTCAGTATGGGAGGTTCATTATTCTCCATATTAAAAACTGCTGGTGTTATCTTTTAGCAAGGTTTTTCGGTTCACAGCACAGATTTTTCATGGTTTTCAGTTTGTTCTTAGTTTTTCTAGATCAAGGAGTGGAGGTAGAGGTGGGTAAGGGGCTGTAGCTTGGATTCTATTTTTAAAGAGAAAACCCTTCTCGAGAAGGGGATTAATAATTTCAATTTCTTCAACTTTTTCTTATGAAAATTATTTCTTTAAGCAAAAGAACTAGCCAATTTAAAAATTTAATTTAGAAGGATTTTGTTTATTTAAAATTCTGTACATACATACCTATGTGTTTGTTTAGCCTGTGATATTAAGAGATTCGTGCTTAATGCCAAATTTGTTTAACTTTGACATGAAACTTAATTATTTTGGGAAAATAATTGTAGTTACATGGAAGCCTTCATATAATTGAATAATTATAGTAAAACTCACGTATCAGGTGTATGAAGTACTTTGAAAATATTGATTGAAAGTGTTAAACATATATGAATGAAAGTACTATTCTAGTAAAAGCCACTAGGAGGAGCAAGTGGGTGGGAATTTGAACAAATTTCTAAAGTATAATACTAAAGGCGCCAGCTTTTGATAATTTTTAGTATCTGAAATTATGTAGTACTTTTAGAAGTTATGGTTCTCAAATGTAAAAAAAAATGTTTAATCATCCTGTGAGATACGGGAAAGTGATTCTTTTTTAAGTATGGAGGTTTAAAAACATAGAATCTATTTTGCTATTTATTAGAGTTTATTTACATGAATTTTAATTTCACATTGCTACAATAAAGACCAAGGCTGTTCACTGTACCAGCAAAACATAGCTGCTGTGAGCTAAACTGAAAATAGGCTGAGTGTTCTGATTTAGAAACTCAGTTTTTTCCTTCCTGTACTTGTTAATAGTTTGCCATTCTATTTAGACCAGGAAACTCTTTCTAATCTTTTATTTTCAAATGAAATATTTTATAGATAGCAATGATTCATAGAAGCCAGTAGATATAAGGGTTAGGTGTATAAATTTAAAAGAAACAAAGTTGCTTTTTAAATTTATTTAGAAATCCATTTTAAACATTCCAAAGCTAAGTTAAATATGTCAACTTTTTGTTGATATGTACTTGATATCTGGTTGAAGTCCAATCATTTACATCTTTTAAAAGTATAAATTTGATGGTTTGAGAAGCAATACATACAAGGTCAGATTTTTGAATAAACGACTGAAGAATGAAGATAAATATCATAGTAATAAACTAATATTTTTATGAAAGCAACATACCTGAAGTGATATCTCTGAAGTATTTCCATGTTACAGAAAACAGCATATTGTTATATAGTATAATCTAGCATAAAGACATAGTTTATGGTCCTATATGATTTTGTAGCAATAAGTGATAGAGATGCATCTTAAGTTAAATTCATGACTTAATATTTGTAAATATTAAGCTTCCCAGGCTTAAAATCCGTATATACTCATTTGGTAATCTCCCATTGATAAATAAAGTATATGTGTCTAGCTTTAAAAATTTCTTTATTGAAAGTTTCTCAGGCATTCATCATAATTTCTCTGTTAAAAAGAAAGATTAAAGTAACTGTTCCTCCTTTTTATTAAATGTCTAAATTACTCTCCAGTTATTGCCTGTTATATATTAATTCTTAAAAAGTGGGAACATGACAAAGTTAAAATATTTTTGTCAATCTAAATAGTTTCGCACTTCTGCATTTTCAGCATAGAAGTACCTTTGATTTAGCTCTTAGGGTTTTTTATGATAATTTTTTCAAGTTATTAATGTATACTTACATATTATGAATTGTAGTACATGGAGAGAATGTTGCTGTGAAATGTTCAGTTACTTCTCACATGCTTGCACTCTCTCTTACACACACACACACACACACACACACACACACACACACACACACTTTTTATCGTTTGTCTTTAAAAAGTGTTGATATTTAGTCTATTGGAACAGTCCTAGATTAAGTGGTGCTTGAATAAAAAAATTCTATACTTTTGTTTTGAGATTTAGTTTATAAAAGTGTTTAATTGGTGTTGTTAACATTAACAGAAAAAGCACTAAGAGAGACTTGAGATTTTTACAGCTGTATTTTTTTATTTAATACCATCTGATTTCATTCTATAGTGGAATAAAAATTCATGGTATGACAGAGTTGATGTTGAGATGTAATAATAATAGGGCTTGATAAACTTGTTTAATCTTAATTTTAGAATAGAATGCTTACATATGTCTCTAAAATATTTGCCTTTTGTGATTATTAAATAATAGGTTATTGAGTTGTATTGTGAGATTGAGCAAATATCAGGTTCTCTAGTAGATTGTAAAAAAATATTTGAAATATATTTGAGCTCCTGACCCATGAGTTGCTCTTCTGTGATTGTTGTTTAAATAGTTTATTAGATTTATTTCTGCCCTGCACATACATACCATGATGGTAGTTCATTAGCACATATTAATAGCCTAGAAGCACAGTAGCTACATTTATATTTAATTTTTTGTCCTTGTATTGCTGTTCATGAATATTTTTATATCAGGTTATTTTCACATTATGTTTTGAATTTCACTGAAAAATTATCACCAAGGACAATCTTATATTTGATCATTTAGAATGAGTTGCCTAAAATGAAAGTTCACTGTTTCAAGTGGGGGAATTTTTAGCAACTATTGCTGTTTCTTTGTTTAAAGTTGTATTCATGGACACGGTAATAACATGCAGATCTGCTGTGGTGGTGTTCTGTGCATAAAACTCACACTGCCTTGTGTGATCCTGTGCAAATGCTTTCCTTTTAATATTCTTACAGCTCGAGAGTAAGATTTGTTGATACTCTCTTAGATTGTGTTTGTTGTCTTTATTTAGGGAGATGGATCTGGGATAATTTTGTTAGTAAAAGCTGTTATATGTTAATAATTTGTTTGAAAAGGACTTTGGAAAAAAGCTCCTAATATTAAGATCATCTTTGATACTATTTAATGTAATTTCACTGCATTGTCTCTTTGATAGCCATTTTTAAGAGATCACTTTATTTTACTGGATAAGAATTCATTTTGACCTAATTTGGTAGAGGCTTGCTATGTTTTCTTTAGAGGGCTAGTTTTTTTCTTTTTAAGTTTAATTTTTCAGAGAATCCTTTAAGCACATCTTGATACTATTTGCCTGTTCTCTTTTATACATCCATAATCTGTAATTACTCCAAGCTACATAATTACTTGAATATAGCAATGACAGTTTTAACAATGACAGATTTTAAAATCATATATCTAGAAACCCTTTCATAGTTTTCAAGGACAGTGAACAGGATGAACTTGTTTATCAGATATTAGTGCCTCCAGGGCTATAAAAAGGTAGCAGACATTTAAATGAATATTACACACAAGATATCGACATACCTTCCTTGGTCAGGCCATTTATGTGGAGAGGATTATGCCCACTGAAAATACTTTTGGCACGCCATCACTTCAGCAAAAAAGATGCTATCGAACATGCGCACATCCCCCAATAGTCTGCCTCCTGCGATTGCTTTTCACAGTATCCAAAGTGTCCATCTGTCTGCTTGTCTTCGAGTTACCCTCCTTGTTCATATGGGTCCTAGTCTTCTGAGATTTTTCCTTTCTTTCATTTTCTTTCTCTTTCTTTAAACAAAAGAGCTGTAGTTGTCCGGTCTATTCGGAGCACTGTTGACTCTTGCCGACAGTTGATGCATTGAAGCTTTTTACATCTGCTGTTTTCCTGGCCGGACAATGCAGTGCTGTATTCTCTTCTCAGTATCCATATTTCTAGTAATAACACTGAGCTGCAATGTAAAGCAGCCGGAGCTAGAATGTAGTGCTCCGATTGTATTGGAATAGAATAGGATTTAACTCTCTTTCGTTGTTGCCTGGCAGCTGCAGGAAGGATTTTGAGCAGTTTTACTGGGGTTTTAGTCTATAATATGAAATCCACAGTTCCTCAGCTGCTGCACAGGCAGGCAGCAGTTTAAATGTGGGCTTGACAGATGCTCTCTCTGACAGAGCAGAATTTAACGTCACTGCTTGGCTGAATCCCACGTGATTGTTTGCATTCATTTTGACTAAAAACCTAAGGTAGGGAGAAGCTTAGAGATTTTGCTTCTGTGAGATAAATTATATATATTCAGTGTAAGTATAGTGGTGAGTGCATAATGTGAAAATGGGATGATTATGAAATGGTTATAATTTTATTTTTTCCTTTTTTCTTTTTTAACTTTATGCTTAAGCACAGGCTTTCTAAATGTTTTCAGTGTTAGATGTTGGTTTTCATGTTTCTTACATGATTTTATAGGACATAAGCAATATAAGCTTTTATAAAATGTAACTTGGTGCAATTTAACCCCTTCAGTGCACTTCTTCCTTTGAAGTTTATTTTCTCAAATTATTCCAATTTTACTAATATCTAGAAAAGACTTAGACCATTTATTTTTTATACCACTACGCCCAATTTTCTGGAGTTTATAAATCAGCTGGAGTGGATTGCTTTAATGATGCATGATGTGACATAGCCCACTTCTTTTTTGCTATTATGTGGTTTCCAGTGTTCTTAAAGGCAGCAAAACTTTATTTTTAATTACTTTTTAATGTCAGCATTTATTTTTTTATTTTTTATTTTCTTTAAAATTACATGTATGATAGAATTCAATAAAATGATGCAGTGGATACAGCACACTTGTACAGGATCTTGGTGGATAATGAGGTTTAACTAATCATATTTACTTGTCCAAATATTTCAAGATTGTTTAGTAACTTGCCTCCAAGAAGATTTTTTAGTAAGCACTAGATACTTATTCTGAAATATTTCTTTGTATGGTTAGTCTCCTAGGCACCTTGCTTTTTTTCTGCAAAATACTGGGGCATGGTCTTTTTTTTTTTTTTTTAAATAGCCTGAATTATCAGTTTTTCCTGAGACTTGAGGGACATTAACTCCTAAAAATTTATCGTTTTAGAACCTAAGCTATATATTTGTAGTCATAAATATGCTTTATCCCACCTGTCTTCCTCAGTTAAGTCTGTTACCTTTCTCTATTATTTTTGTCCTATTTTTTTTTTTTTTCTTGGAAGGCAGGAGGTTTATTTTATACGGCTGGGCTCAGAGGAGATAACTTCTCCAGAGATCTGAGATGCAAGCACAAGTATGGGGGACAATTTACAGTCTGTTGCTTTTGCATTCTGCATTAGTAGTAATTTGGTGCACACAGCAAGCAGGGCAGGAAGAAGAACCTGGAAGAGGAGTCTCTAAGCTAGGAACTAGAGCTTATATCAGTCCCTTAGGCCATGTTATGGTGCATAACTTTACTTATTTTCTCAATATTCCCCTCTTTGATGCCTCTTTCAAAAATCTTTTTTAGTAGGCATCACCCTTTGGCTCTAGGGGTTGGTACTCTTGGATGGCTAAGATGCGTGTTGCAGTTTGGCGAGCAGTGGTGTTTGCAGTGAAGCGTACCAAGGTGTTTAGAATATAGGGGCCGGTGGTCACAAGTAAAATTTTGGAAAGGAGGACTCCTGCCAGGGCAGGGAGCCAGGATGTCCAGTTTGTGGGGCAGCCTCTATTAGTCCAATGTAAGGAGCAAGGTCAGGGTTATGACCCTGGTAAGGAGCAAGGGTTGGCAGAGTTGCATCTGAGCACCTGGACTTGGTTCACACACTGATTCCTCAAGCTTCTGCTGTGTGCAGGCCAGCCAGCTTCCGGGGTAGGGCTGGAGTAGGGCTGAAGATCCCAGGGGCCAGCGTCTTTTTGAGGGTCAGCTTGAGCGGGTTGACTAGGTCTGAGTCACTTCACCAGGTTGAGGACTCTTCCGAGTTGGCCGCCTTAATTCTGGAGTGATGGACCCATGGGGTCTTAATATTATCCCCACAGAATAATGACCGTAGAAGATTGTCTATACATGAAATACTGTGACAATTTTTCTGTAGTTTACCTCAAGTTGTCTAGTTTAGGCAAACAACAAACATTTAAAGACAGAACTAGAATTTAAATCTATAATGGTGCATTGTTGAAACACAGCTTTTTCTCTCTAAAATCCCCCATTTCCAGAGATAGCCAAATCAAGACCAATGCATTTGTAGAACAAGTCCAGTCTTAACAAAACCTGGCCTAATTATTTACATAAGCTCAGCAAGAATAGCTATTGATCGTGAGGATCTTTTAAAGTTTGCTTTGCTAGAACCTTTTATAAGGAATCTCCAGATTGAACTTTTAGTAGTCTCTCCAGGCCAGAAGCCAAGCCAAATACTTGTCATCAGACAGTACCTGTAGAATTGGGTGAATTCCTCTTCACGAGGTCCCCAAGATATCCTGAGGTTCTTGCACCTTCCAGGAAGTGACCTTCTTTACTCATCTGGTGTGGCTGCTGGGAACTCTGTAAGCGAGGTATTCAGCCAACATTTCCAAGGGGCTTTATGACTCCGCGTTTCATAAAGCCAGCCTTAGTTCCTTAAAGCTGTCTGGTCATATCTGAGTCTATGAATGTCACTCACAAATATGACATTCCAGTCAAGGCCTTGGTAAAATAACCAGTATTTCCAATGGTGATCTGTTACAAGATGAACAGATTCTTATTGAACTTATGCAAACAATTGTAATTGCCATGAAAGAAAGAATACTCACTGAGAGTTTTTGTATTTCAGAGGGTTTAGGTAGAGAGAAAAGATAAATGCTTCAGTTTACAAATGAATACTTTATGACATTTCTGTGTATCATCTTAAGAGAAAGTTTCCTTAATCTGGAAGAGCAAACATTTTCATTTAGTCCCATGTTCCTAATTCTTGTTCAGTTTGAATGCAGCTTTTTAGTTCTGGAAATCTTTCAAATACCTGTATTTGTCCTCAAAGTCCTTTTTACAAATCTAAATGACAAAAATCTCAGAAATAGACATTGGTCATTATGATGCAGTTGACAAAGAAATTTGGTTATTTCTGTGACACGTAACACTTCAAGTAATTAGTTAACAGCATTTACCAGTGCAGTACAACCTAAGGTTTATTACCATTGTGCGACAGTGCTTTTCCAAGCAACTTAGCATCCCAAATAAAAGGGCCTAATTGGTCAAAAAGACTTCATTTAAAACTGTATTTATTATAGCATTATATAGTTGTTAGCAAAATCTAGCTCCTTTAACACTGAGAAGTTTTAACTAAGCAGTCAAAGACCTGATACAAATGAAACCTAAAGCTTTGGTTTTCCTGGCAGTTAAAAGAGAAGAAAACCTTTGTTTACATTGTCTTCGACAGTCGAAGAAAACTTTGTCTTTTGAAGAGAGAGAAAAGCAGAATTTCAGCCTTATACCAGTGTACTTTTAAAATTCCATGCATCTCAACCTTAGTCCATCCTGAGCACACATAAAATTACTTACCAAAGATTTTCCTGCACGAACCTTCTACAACTTTCCTTTGCCTTCAAACTTTGTCCCCAAACCATATCTCTCCAAATAGCCAGTCTCAATTAGGACAAAATTATTTTCTTTTACCCTCAATAAAAGATGTGTCTTGCATACCTCCTACTTTCCTACATACAGGGTTGGTACACTTCAGATGGTAAATTCACGAACCAATTAAGCACAATGCATGTTTTCCAATAGGTCCAAATAGCCTTAGTTTCTCTGCAATAAGAAGTTAAAAACACAAACCTATGTTCAGTAATCAAAGCTTTAGCACTGCATCATGCAATCAAAACTTTAAAGTTTCAGGTTACCAATTTGAAAGATATCTTAGCAATTACCCATGAAAAGTTTGGGATAGACAAAATTAACTATCATTTTAAGTCATCTTTTTGCTAACAAATTGCAGCAGAGATAACATGAGCTTATTTGATCTTTAGTCAACCTTGGTAGAATGGAAGTTTCATATTTAATGCTGATAACTTTAAAGACAGAGCCAACAAACTTAAATTAGTTTCACTTGCGTCCACTTAAAAGTCAATCAATCTTTCCCCATTGTCAATTTTCACCTGGGACACCAGTGGAGGTTTCTGAAGTGGGTGGTCCAAGGGAGTGCACTTTGCTCCGTGACCTCGAGGGTGGGAGGAGGAGCCAGTGGTACCTGCGGCGCTGAGGATGGTATAGGAACCAGTTATGTGGACCGCACGCAAGTTGGCACAGAAACAGGAGGGGAGGGGAAGGCAGAAGAGGCAAGGTGCCAGCAGAAGGCAGAGAAGGAAAACCCGATTGAAAACCTTAGCTCAGACAGAGGAGCAGACGCCATGTTTTTTTCACCAAAGTGGAAATACGGAGTCCACATCAGGCCAGTGAAGACCTGGAATTTCCCCAAAACAAATAGAGTTTCAGCAACTGCTTGAGAATATTCCTTAAAGTCCCCCTCCCGAGGTAGACTAACCACAGTTGGCTCCAATTATAGCTGTTAACCCGGGAAATGAATGAGGGAGAAGCCCTCACTTCTTAGGCAGAGGAACAGAGAGAGAGTCAATGTCCTCTTCAATCTGATTCTATCTCGGCCAAACCAATAAGGCCCCCTTCTCAAGGTTCTGATAACGGCTGGGTTTTGGAGGCCCCTTCCGATTCGGGCACTCATTCTTTTCCCTTTTCCTTGTAGTAGACACATTGGTATTTTGCTAAGGGGGGGCTCTGGGCTTCCCCCCTTTTGGCGGCTGGACGTTCCCCATCCCGATGCCGCCGTAGACTGTATGCTATTCACCACAGAATCACCCATGGGCCCACTCAGGCACCGTGGGCTTTTGGAAACCTTAAGGGTGCCCGTCTGTGGAGCCACAGAATCGAACTTGGCAGGCGAGCCAGACAGAGTCACACATTGACACTCACACACACACCAGAGGTTATTACATTCCCTCCCACAGAATTCCTGTAAGACATCTGAGGTCTGTCTCTGGGGAGTGATCAGGTTCCTCTTCCACTCTTGCCAGTGGCCTCACTAGATTGGGGCCCCGGCCTTACTGGTTCTGACGTCGGGTCCAGGTCCTCACCTGCCAAGTCTCCTTGAGTCCAGAGGGGACAGCGGAATGGGGCCGGCCCTAGGCAACCGAGCAGGAGACTGCCGAAATTCAGGCAGGGCGCGCCTTCTCCCTTGCAATTCCTCATTCTGTCACCCCTCGCCCCGCTCCCAAACCGGTGGCAACAGTGGGCCAGGGCAGTTGGGTTTCCCAGTCAGGGAACCAAATATGTTATGGAACCAGGCTGGAACACTGGTGGAAAAACCAAGCGGCACTCAGAGATCTTGGAAGCCCACCGGTGGGCTCAGAGGAGATCCTTCTCCAGAGATCTGAGCCTGTCCTATTTTTTAGTGTAGCTGATGACATGTGTTTGGTACTTGTAGGAATCTCCTCTGACTTTTTTAAGGAGTATTTGCAACTTTGCCAGAAATGCTAGAAGGAATGTTAAAGAGTTTTATAAATGGGAAGCCTAAGGCCTAGAGCTTTGGCTTTTCCTAGTTAAATATGAAGGAGAAAATTGAAAGCCAGGCTTTTATTTTAGTTCCTATGTCCACTCATTACATGCTCACTACTTTTTTTTTTTTACTTAAATGTAGGTAGCAGAATAAGGCTTAAGTGCCTACTTAAAATAATGTATTTTACACGAGTGGAAGTGGATTTTAGAAGATCAGTATTGTATTTATCAGTAATTCCTTACATAGGATTTGACTATGCAGCTAGCAGCAGTGACTATTATTTACCCAAAACCAGATCACATGCTAAGCCTACCTAAATTGTTAGGTAAAAGAATTTTTTTTCCTCATAATAGTTTTAGTATCAGAATACCCATTTTAAAGATGACGAGCCAGTGCTTAGAGTTGTAAAATAATTATCCCAGATATCAGCTAATTAGTGATAAGAGAGTCCAGCTGGGAATTAAAGCAAGATTATGTAAGTCTTTATGCACTGTTCTTAACCATTATACTGTATAACATTGGAGAAATTGTGGGGAGTTTTTTTTATAGGAGTGGCACAGCATACCCAGAAATCATTCATAGAATTATAAATGGATGTTGGTTTATATTTTCACTTACCAAATACATATTGATAAAACTACTTTTTGCCAATATATGTAGTTAGGCACAGTTTATTAAATATTAGGGAGACAGAGTCTTAGACATATTCCCTATCCTTTCTCTAGGAAGGATAAGACAATTATTTTTGCTACTTCTTTTGATTTGACTCTTTTTTGGTGTCCCATTGGATTTATTATAGATCTTGATTACTAAGAGAGCGTTATTAGATAACCTACTGGTTAATGGTTCTCCCAGTACTGATTGGAGCCCCTGAATTCCCAGCAGACTGTTGTTTCAGTTATGCTTGCTAAGGGTTAATGTAGCAAAAGAGACTCCTAGAAACTAATAAAAAGGTGCCTGTGTACTTAATCAGAATGTACTTTAAACTTTAGGTACACCTGCCATCAGTTTCTTAAGTTTAAATTAAACTAGCTAAGCACTTTACATAAAGTACAGAAAAACAGCAGACATGAGATAAAAGTTCCTTTAGTGACTTTTTCTAGCAACCTGCATGTTTCCAGCCAAGAGAAACTGTAAAAATCTTATGACAGGCAAGCTTGTAGAAGTTCTTCCTTTAGTCTAGTTTCTTTTAACATCTGAATTCTATGGTTAAACTTTCTCAGTAAACGTGACATGTTCTTTGTCACACTCAGCAAACTGGCAGCTATTTTATTAAGTTTTATAGTCATAAATGCCTTGTAATTTTTACTTCCATAGGTCTACTTTTTAATCTTTTAACACATCCCTGATGGAAGAAGTAGGCTGTTATTACTCTGTTTTGGCCAGAACTGTCCAGGTTTTTTTTGTTGTTGTTTTGTTTTTTGTTTTGTTTTTTTGGATTTTCCTGGGCATGTCTACAGTAGTTCTCTAGGAGACAGAATTTAAAGACAGGATTTGCAGTGCCTCCTGACTCTTAATTTCTATTGAGTACAGAAGTAATTGTTACTTTATTCATGTGGTTAGTAGCTTTTGAGTTATTATTACATGATAAAATAGGTATAGATTTGCTCACTGATAGTAAAGATAAGTCATTTCATGGAATTCTACTTTCTGTATAAATTCAACTAAATGTCCTTGGTAAAAAGAATGAGGGAGAGGGGTGCTGGGGTGGCTCAATCGGTAAGCGTCCAACTCTTGGTTTCGGCTCAGGTCATGATCTCATGGTTTTTGTGAGTTCAAGCCCTGCATTGAGCTCTGGGCTGGCAGCAGGGAGCCTGCATGGGATTCTCTGTCTCCTCTTTCTCTGCCCTTGCCCTACTTGTGCTCTCTCTCTCAAAATAAATAAACTTAAAAAAAAAAAATGAAGAAAAGGGAGTGGGGGGTAACAATTCAACCATGGCAAGGTGATTCACTGAGAATGAGCAAATATCCTTGAATCATTTGAGAAGAGGAGACATGAATCTGGTTTTCCCTACATTGGTCTTCATTCCTGTTTGTGCTTTAGCATGAGGAATTGGCCCCTAAATGCCAGCGAGTTTTTTATTTTCAGCCAGTGCTCACATGAAGAACTAGTTCTTTTTTTCCAATGTTGGAGAAAAATCTTAATGTTTTGGATCATGTGTAATTTCCACCATAGTACTCTGAAAAATGCCATTTGACAGTTATTTAGAGACCAGTTTTAGTTTTAATTGAGATCAGTCAACAGTTCTGCACAGTAATGTTTGCTTGAGGTTTATATCTTTTGACTTAAAGTCAGTTGAAATCTTTTTCATTATATATAAGATATGGACAAATGGCATATATATAAGATATGGACAGATGGCATATATATAAGATATGGACAAATGGCATATTTTTTTATTAGTAAGTAGTTTTCTCTTTTTGAAGAAAAATTAACTGTGTTCATTAAGAGTTTATAATTTTCCTTTGAAGTCAATATGATTTGTGAACCAGTTTTACTTTTCTTTGAACCTACAAAGCAGGAATTAGCCTGATTGTAAATTAGCAATCTCAGAATGACCACAAGTGTCAGTGTTTGCCTGCCTTATTCTTCTTCAGTTTTCACTAACTTGTGCAGCAAATATTCATACTGCCTAAGAATTTCTTTTGACTTGAAAGCAGAGCCAAATTTAAGGGTCACTTTTAGAACTAATTATCAATATCCTTATAGTTTTAATTCATACAAACTGTTAATGATCCTAAGGGAAAAGATAAGCATGAAAATCAGTAGTAGTTTATATTATGCTTGTATATTCTTCAGTTTCTTAGTAGTATAGCTATTTCAGTTAAGCATAAATCAGCTGGCTTCTTACAATTGTTATTTGACGCACGGGAGATGCTCTTGTTTAGAGCTTTGGTTCTCAGTGGAGAAATAATACTTCCTAGGTGGTATTCTAGAAATATTTTTGGTTGACAAAATAATTGAAGTGCATTTAGTGAGTGAGGCCAGGGAAGGAGGTCTGTAGTGGGTGGTACAATTTTAAATGAACCTAGAACATAATTGAAATGCAAAGTATATTTTGTAAAGTTTTAACATTAAGCATTGAATTTCCCTAAGTATACAGCCACAGTGTATATTGAAGATTGTATTCAACTTTGTTCTGAACTTGGCCATTTTGAAAAATCCTGTTGCCTGTGGCTGTGATGCTTATAGTAGTTGACTTAACCAGTAGAGTATACCAGTTGTGGACATGTGTGAATGTTACATTCACTGTGATTTTTTGAATGGGTACTAGTATTTGATTAATTCATAATGTCTTCTGATGTAATTTCTGAGATTCACATTGAAATGCTTGTGCTTATCATAAATTTCTTATAAAATTTCATTTTTGTATTAAGATATTGATTTTCATTACATTACATACATAGGTTGCTTATATTGTGCATTTCATTTCAGATTGTTAGAGGGATCAATGTGTAATATTTCTCACACAAAGGAGACATATTGAGTTTGGTAGGGGTGTGAAGCTCACTAGGTCAGCATCTTTGAATAAGTTATTTCAAGCATCTTACTCCTTACAACTGAATACATGGATAGTATTTAAAAATTTAAACACTATTAATTCATTACAAAGTATAACAAACAATTTGTAAGTTCAAGTAGATGTAGTATGTTGAAACTTAAAACTGCTTAAACTTCACAAAGAAGCATAATTATTCACATATGAATTATTACTATCAGAAAATACTTTTTATTTAATAGCTTCAGTAGTTAAGGAAAGAAAGCAAAAAGTTACAAGTAAGTAAATAGAATGTTTTTCCCAAAGGGCTTTTTTGAGAAGAGCTGGGAGCGTAAATATACTTAATTCTAAATTCATGGAGCTCTCTTCAGAGTGATTGTTTATGATCTGATTGGAAATAGGAACTTTAGTATAAAGAAACTTTGCAAAGCAGAAAAGAGGCAGGCAAAGGTTATAGGATTAGGAAGGGGTAATGTTTAACTTTAGGGTTTGATTTTCTTCCCCTTCTTCAGGTTCTTAGAAGATACCTAAAGGATTCACTTATATTCAGTAAATGCTTCGAGAATTTTTTATATGCAAGCTACAGGGGGGGATATAAGATATGTCATTAGGTTCCTTTTATTGAAGGAATTGATAGAGCTAATGGATACGTAGATTATTATATAGATAACAAAATAACTGAAAGAAAATATTATATAGTTAAGTTTTTTTCAAAAACCATTTGAAATTGTTTTATGCAATTCATTGTGGCATCCCTCAGTTTCACTCTTTTGATACTTTTGATCTTCCCAGTTGTGGTTGGTTTGCATTACATTTTTATCTTAATTTTTCATGCTTTTCTAGTATTTTTATTCCCTTCAGATAAATAACATGATGTCTCACAAATAATACAGTTGCTGCGTTTTAGTGAACCAAACGTGAAAAATGAAAATTTTTGTTTCTGTTGTACCATCCATTTTTTACCATCTCCCTGATCCTTTACTAACATACTGAGTCTCTTTCTTTTCCATATTCTCATAGTTAGCTGACTTTGAATTTTTTCTATATTTTCTCTGTAATTTTTCACAGATTTTATATTTATTAAAATTTCTGGCATTTGTAATGTTGTAGAACATTTCAGTTGACTCTGTGTTGGGAATGTGGGGGTCAAATAGTTAAATATATACACATCTATGTTTTATTTTGGCTTCTTCAGTCAGTTTATTGAATTATATTAAATGGTGAAATGTTGAATGGTTTCTTTCAAAGCTTAAAATATTGTTATTTTCTTTTCTACCTCTATTCCCAGTATCTATAATTATGTGATTCTCAAAAAACCAAGTTTAGCTAATTCCAAACATGTACCCTTTGATAGAGGGAGCTGGGCAGGAGAATATTATGTTTTTATTCACATGGAACAAAAGAAGAGCACATGTTTATGGCTATACCAAGAAGCCCATGTTGAGTTATGTCTTTAAACTTAATCATTTAACTGGACATTGAGGTTGTACTGCAGTGTCATAGTTCCTAGTGACAGGGTATTACTTATATTACAATAATGGAATTTTAGAGCAGAATTAGGCCTTTTTAATCATTAGAAATCTAGTTTCCTCATTTTAGAGGCAAGTTCATGAAGACCCTGAGATGTCATTTTCTCAGAGCTCCCCACTTTAATGTCATAGCCAGAACTAGAACCTGGGATAAAAGATTTCTTTCTTTTTTTTTTTAACATTTATTTTTGAGAGAGAGAGAGAGCAGAAGTGAGGGGGTGGGCAGAGAGGGGGGGGGGGGGGACATAGAGTCTGGAGCAGGCGCCAGGCTCTGAGCTGTCAGCACAGAGCCCAACGTGGGGCTTGAACTCATTGACTGCGAGATCATTACCTGAGCTAAAGTCAGACGCTTTAACCAACTGAACCACCGGGTGCCCCTGGAATATAAGACTTCTAAGTCAAGTTTTTTTGCACTGATTTACACTGCCTCTGATTACATCAGTTTTTAGTCCATGGACCCATTAAGTTATGCAGATGATCCCTTACCCAGTCCCTCTGCCACTATAAAAACAAGCCCACCAGTTTTAAATGAGAACATTGTGCATTAAACCTTAGTGACACATATAAAAGAATTGCTCATTTGTGCTAGAAAGGTATGTGACCATTATTGATTTTGATATTAAAGGAGATCAATTCCCATACTTCTGTTTGTTTCTGATTTGCAGTTTTATAATTAAACATTTCATTGACATTTATGTGGATATAAGTTTTTAATCTGTAGATAAATAAATGAAAAAAATTTTGACATTTTCCCATTATATAAGAATGCCCCTTTAAAGATTTTGTGTTTTGTCTCACTCTCTTTTCCTCTCTTTTGATCCAAATTTCAGTTACTGTATTTGTAATAGTCTGGATTCTCCAGAGAAACAACCTATTGGATGGATTAGATGGATTGGGTGGATGAATGGATGAGGAGGAATTGACATATGTGGTTGTGGAAACTGAAAAGTCCCAGGATTTGTAGTCAGCAAGCTGGAGACCCAGGAGAGTTGATGGTACAGCTCAAGTCTGAGGCTGAGTCCTGATGTTCCACCTTGACAACAGCCAGGCAGAGAGTGAATTCTTTTTTATTCAGCCTTTTTGTTCTGTTCATTTCTTCAGTGGATTAAATGAGGCCAACCCACATTGGGGAGAACAATCTGCTTTACTCAGTCTACTGATTCCAGTGTTATTTAATCTTATCCAGAAATATTCTCACAGACACATCCAGAATGATGTTTTAACTAGATTATCTGCACACTCCATTGCCCAGTTGACACATAAAATTAACCTTCACAGTTATCCTCTGAAAGCATTCTAGAGAATGATGAATGGAAAACTGGTATTTAGTTTTTTTTAATCAATGAATATCTTCTTATGTTATTCATTAACACTTGTATTTCAGTTTTGTCTGTGACTATAAAGAAAATGTATATTCCCAGGTCAAAGTTTTAATTCTATGAGTGGATTTGGATAGGGATAAAATTTTTCTTTTTTCTTCATTGAGATTAAAATATTTACTTTATGCTCCTTTGATTTCACATAGCAGAAACTTGCTCAAGTCAGCCAAAGGAAGAAAAGGAAATACATGATAATGGTATAAGAATATTCTGCAGAACCCAAGACTGAGAAATATAAATTGGCCTTTCTTAAAGAACACAGTGAGAAATTGGAAAACTTTCAGGAATCAAAGAAGCTTTTCTGTTTTTGTGTGGTGCCATATGATTATTTGTCACTTTTTCTGCATCTGCACCCCAGCTCTCTGGTCCTTTGTATACACAGTCCTCCTTAAAACCAGTCTGGCTACAGGCTACAGCTACAGATAACTGTAGCTCACATTGCTGGGCATATCTCAGTATGGATTTCATAATTCCAAAGAAGAGAAGATTTGATAGGATCACTGTAGTTCATGAGTTTATCCCTTGTGGGTATAGTCCAGCTCTGAAAAGGGGAAATTGGGTGTTGTCTCAGTAGACATCCCTTGAAAAGTCTGCCATCATTTGTAATTGGACTGTGTTTATTTTTATTTAAAAAGTTTTTTCCCCTAATGTTTATTTATTTTTGAGACAGAGAGAGACAGAACATGATCAGGGGAGGGGCAGAGAGAGAGGGAGACACAAAATCCGAAGCAGGCTCCAGGCTCTGAGCTGTCAGCACAGAGCCTGACGTGGGGCTCAAAACTCATCAACTGTGAGATCATGACCTGAGTCAAAGTTGGACACTCAGCCAACTGAGCCACTCAAGCGTCCCGACTATGTTTATTTTTAAAGCATATTTTATACTTTTTTAAGAAGACTTTTTTATTGTTGAATTATATATATGTATTTATATAAATATGTATATATACATATATGTTTATAAATGTTTTAAGGGTACACAGTTCAGTGTGCATTAAGTATATCCATAATGTTAGGCAACCATCACCACTCTGTGTCTCCAGAACATTTTCATCATCCCTAATTGAAACTCTGTACACATTTAAATAATTTCCTATTGCCCTCTCCTCAGCTCCTGTAGCCGCTATTCTACTTTTTATTTCCGTGAATTTAACTCTTCTAGGTACTTCATGTAATTGCAGTCATACAGTATTTGTCTTTTTGTGTGTAGCTTACTTCATTCAGCGTAGTATTTTTAAGATTCATCCATGTTGATAGCATGTATCAACTTCATTCTGTTTTTAAGGCTGATTTATATTCCATTGTACATGTAAACTGTAGTTTGTTTATCCATTCATTTGTCAGTGGATATTTGGGTTTTCACCCTTTGGCTATTGTGAATAATGTTGTTATGAACATCAGTATACAAATACCTGTGCAAGTCTCTGATTTGAATTCTTTAGGTTCTGTACCAAGAGTTGGAGTTGCTGGATCACATGGTGATTCTATGTTTAATTTTTTGAGGTTCCATCGTACTGTTTTCCACAGCAGCTGCTTATTTTACATTCCTGCCAGCCATGCACAAGGGTTCTAATTTCTCCACATCCTTATCAGTTTGTTTTTTTGTGTGTGCTTGTTTGACATTAGCTGTCCTAACAGGTAGAAGTGGTACCTCATTGTGGTTTTCATGTACATTTCCTGAATGATTAGTGATATTTGAGCATATTTTCATGTGCTTACTGAGAATTGTTACTTTCTCTGGGGAGATGTCTATTCAAGTTTTTTTGCCCACTTTTGAATTGGAATGTTTGTCTTGTGGTTTTGAGTTGTAGGAGTTCTTTATATATTTTGGATATTGGCCCCTTATCAGATAATGGTTTGCAAATATTTTCTCCCATTTTGTGGGTTGATTTCTCACTGTGCTGATAGCACCCTTTTTTACAGTCCAATTTTGATGAAGTCCAGTTAATCTGTTTTTTTTCTTTCTTTGTTACCTGTACTTTTTTGTATCATAGCCACAAAATCAAGGCCAAATTTAATCTCATGAAACTTTTACTGTGTATTTTTCCTAAGAGTTTTACAGTTTTAGCTCTTGAATTTACACCTTTTGATCTATTTTGAATTAATTTTTGCCTATAATGTAAGATAATGATTCAACTTGGTTTTTTTGCAGGTGGATATCCAGTTTTCCCAGTACCATTTGTTGAAAAGACTTTCCTTCCCCATTGCATGGTCTTGTACCTTTGTCAAAAATCAGTTGACCATATATGTTGAGAGTTTTCTGTATTTTCCATTGGTCTATATGTCTGTCTTTATGCCCATACTACACTGTTTTGATTACTGTAGCTTTGAGTAAGTTTTGGAATCTGGAAGAGTATGTGAGTCCTCCAACTTTATTCTTCGTTTTTTAAGATTAGTTTGGGGTCCCTTGAGATTCCATATGAAATCTAGCATGGATTTTTCTTTCTGCAAAAATACCATTGGGTTTTTGGTAGGGATTGCATTGAATCTGTAGATTGCATTGAATCTGTAGAATTGAAATCTTAACATTATTAATTCTTCAGTCCATGAACATAGATCTCTTTCCACTTATTTATGGCTTTAATTTCCTAACAGTAATATTTTATAGCTTTCAGGCTTTAATTCTTTTGCTTCCTAGATTAAATTTATTTCTAAATATTTTATTCTTTTTAATGCTATTAAACATGGAATTGTTTCATAATTCCTTTTACAGATTGTTTGTTGTTAGTGTATAGACATGCAGCTGATTTTTATGTTTTTGTTTTGTATCCTGCAGTTTTGTTGAATTCATTTATTAGCTGTAACAGGTTTTGTGGAATATTTAGGTTTTCTACATACAAATCTTGTCATCTGCAAAAAGATAAGTTTATCACTTCCTTTTGAATTTGGATGCCTTTTACTCCCTTCTTCCTCCCTCGTTTCCTTCCTTCCTTCCTTCCTTCCTTCCTTCCTTCCTTCCTTCCTTCCTTCCTTCCTTCCTTCATCTTAATTGCTCTGGCTAGAATTTCTGATGCTATGTTGAATAGAAGTGGTCAAAGTGGACATATTGTTCCTGATCTTAAGGGAAAAGGTGTCCATCTTTCACCACTGAGTATGATGTTAGGTGCTTGGATGTTTCATGCTTAAGTTTTTATTATATTGAAGTTTACTTTCTCTCCTAGTTTGTTAAGGTGGGTATGTATTGTTTTTAAATCATGAAAGGGTATTAAATTGTCAAATGCTCTTTCTGCATCAGTTGAAGTGATCATGTATTTTCCCTTCATTCTGTTAATGTGATATATTGTATCTGTTGAGTTGCATGTTGAACCATCCTTGCATTCCAGGAATCTGTGCCACTCCGTCATGGTATATAATCTTTTTAATATGCTACTGAATTTAGTATGCTGCTGAATTTGGTTTGCCACTTCTTTTCTTATAAAGAATGTTTCTTTATGGAAAGAAGTTGGTTTAATAATTATTAGTTGCTCTTTATTTTGGGAACTGAGCTGAACATACACATACACATTAATAGAAAATACACATATATATTACAAGTAAGTAAATGTATATGTAATTATATTTATAATTTTTGAACTTTCATTCCTTCACTGGTCTCTTCCATTAGATTGCAAAACTTCATGAAGACAGGAAGAAATACTTCTTTTGTTTATTCTGATGCATTCCCAGTTTTTTATTTGGTACTCAGTGCTCTTGATAAATGTGTATGGAATGACAATGTGTATGGAATGAATAAACAGCAATTAATGTTGTTTAATTCTCTCAATAATCCTTTATGATATTTCTACCACTTTTATTTAACAGATTAAAACAGTTTAATAGTTGTGAGTCAGTAGTTCTAAGGCAAATGGAATTGTTTTAATTAGTTGATGTATAGTTTTAAGGATGTACCATGCACCAGGCAACCTGGAATAGACATTGGAGGCATAATAGACAGTCCCTGACCTAAGATAGCTTACATTCTGGTTGAGAGAAATAGACAAGTAAGTAAAGAATTCTAGAGCAAAATGAAGAATTGATAATAGGTATCAAATCTATATGTTTTATAGATATAATATATTTTAGGAATGTGTTTTCTATTTTCCACTTTGGCATACATTGTATGCATATACTTCTGGGTTATAGTAGGATTTAGAAAGAGAATTGTGCTTATAATTTGTGTTTTGTTCTTGAAATCTTTTATGTTTTCAGCCTCATTGTTATTTGTCTATAGAGATACAGTTTTCATTTTGTACATAGCTTTTCCAAAATACTTTTTTTTTAAAGGACTCACTCAGTGTACTTTTGCCATCATAAATACAGTAGTCAGGAGGGTAGATTATAAACTTGTAGAGTCTGCGTATATATTCTGTGTGTATTCTTCGTTTAGAATTTCAGTATTTCATGAAGTTGCATGTAAATAGCATTTTCCCAAATTGAGTAAGTATAATGCATTCTTTTTCATACTGACAATTGTTACACATATTTTTTTTATGATAGTACATATTATATTATTTCCTACTTGTTTAAGCAGCAACCAATATTCTGTCTCCCAGTAACGGAAGATTTTTAGATTTTTCTCACTTGCTAAAATAAGGCAAGTAAGGATTATAAACAGTATACTCTGTTTTGTCTTGTTGTGTTTTGCAAAAATGATTCTATCACTTCTCTGTCACCCCACTCCATTCTTTATCAGTTATTTCTTTTCTGGAATGCCTCAAGTCTGAGTAGAAATTGTAATGGTTCTGACTTTTCAAGAGAAAGCAAGTTTTCCTCTCCAGTTAGCGTAATTTGTCAGCTCTTTTAGTTGTTTTTTTTTTTTTTTGCTGATACTTTATTTTCCCAGATGGGTATTATTTTTTCCCCCAATCCAAATATCTTTAAAAATGTAGAAGTGTCAGTCTCTTGCATATTACTGCCAAATTATTATTCCTGTTTCTTAATGTATGCCAGATATACCACTTTGTAGTCTTTGGAAAACTTCACCTCTGTCTCTTCATGTTTAGAGTAAAGGGTGGTGGTTTTTATATGGTTTATGAGGTTCTTAATGCAATGAGTTCTATAATTTTATTTCAAAAGAGTGTAGTTCAGAGTGGAATGAACTTTTAGCTCTTAGTGTTGGCTAGGGAGCCCTAAAACAGCCATAAGCTAATGACATGATTAGCAAAGATTTCTTCCCTCTTTTCTTTCATGGAGCCCATAGTCTCCTATTTAGTAGGTTTATAGCTGTGTATACACAGTGGGTGTGAGAGAGAAAATGTGTGAAATTGTGCTTGCACTTATGCTTACACTTATTTGTGTTTACTAACTCCAAAATTAAGCAGTGTTATAATGATTTTGGCAACTCAAAATTTTCAGTACATCTGAGAAGACAAAATTGGATAAAACTCTTTTCAGTTGCAACTAACAAACTGCTCAACTAACTGAGGTAAGATGTGTGTAGAATTGCATAGAGTGGTGAGATGAAGAATTGTAAAGGTTCACATAATCGAGAAGAGGTAGGGGGAGAATAGGCCTTGCAGGCTATTTTAACTAGATAGGTTTTATAAGGGATGTCATATTCCACTTTTTTTTTTTTTTTGCATACTAGTGTCATTCTGTCCCTCATAGATGGGTGTTCCCCCATGAGTCAAAAGGTAGGATCATCTGTAATTTTTAGTTTACTGCCTTGTAACCTTGTATACAACTAGAGGTATAACTTGCTAGTTCTAATTTGTAAAACAGATCCTGAGGGAGAACTCTTGATTGACTTGGCATAGGACATACGCCTCCCCCAGTAACCTAAAAGGCTTATTGCCAAAAAGGAGTAATTTGGAGAAGGAGAAGTTCATCAAACAATGATAGCTTACTTTGCAAACAGAAAATACCCATTTTTGTTATTTAAAGGGGTCCCAGTTTTAAGTTTCCTCAAAAGTAGATAAAAATACTTAGGGGTTATGATTTGTAATGGATAATACTTTTTTTCCCATAGTACTCATATCTGCTTGTACTTTTTGCTGACCCATGTTATAATAGCCATAGCTGGTCATATAGTATAAGTATATTTTAGTAGCTGAATTAGTTTTGGTTTGGATAGTTCTCAGTTTGCACCTAGTGCTGTGTTCTAGTGATTCTGAACTTCATTTACTCTGTTCAAAAAAAAGAGAGCTTTGATTTGGATCCAGCCAGCCTTATAGTCAAATGTAGACAGAAAGATGTCTGCATATGTGTGTGCTCATTATCTTTCTTCCCGTCTCATTTATTTTTTCTCTGTTTCTGTGGGTATTCAAACCTCACCCCATGAATCAGCATTTTCATATAAGGGTTTCTAAGTAATATGGATAACATTTATTTTACTTTCATGTTTATTATATAATATCTAGTTTATTCCTCTTTATGCAGGAACAATGGTATGGAAAGCTAAAATCTCTTTAATTGATTTAGTTTATTAAAAAAAACCCTGTGATAATAGTCTACCATTCCAAATGATTTTACTATGTAAAATCTTTAAGTTTTGAAGAGAATGTATTATGGTTAAAATTAATATTAGTTAGGAGCATTTCTTTAGAAATACTTCTGTGATTCTAAAACTGCTTTCTATTATGGATTTATGTAAATTCCCTGCTAGTTATCAAATTTCATTCGGTTTGAGTACAACTAGAGTAAGATTTCCATAAATTACTAGTTGTTTTGAAATTTACTTTTGTAGCTTTCTATTAAAAATGTTATAGGGGCACTTGGGTGGCTCCGTCGGTTAAGTGTCCAACTTCGGCTCAGGTCATGATCTCACAGTTCGTGGGTTCAAGCAAGCCCCACGTCAGGCTTTGTGCTGACAGCTCAGAGCCTGGAGCCTGCTTTGGATTCTGTGTCTCCCTCTCTCGGCCTCTCCTCGCTCGACTCTATCTCTCTCAAAAATAAGTAAACATTAAAATTTTTTTTTTTTAATGTTACAGTGAAGGGTTGGCTGGGTGGCTCATTTGGTTAAGCGTCCAACTCTTGATCTCAGCTCAGATCTTCATCTCAGGGTTGTGAGTTTGGGCCCCATGTTGTGATCTGCACTGAGCGTGAAGCTTACTTAAAAAAGAGAGAGAGAAAAGGAAAAAAAATGTTATAATGAAAAGTTTGGTGTGAATATTATTGAAACTGTAAAGTAAAGATAGTAAACTGTACAGTATAGATAGCTTTTTAAGATCTTAAACATTTCAGAGGCATTTGTTCCTGAGTATATAAACATAACAGATCTTAAATGTAACAAATCTCATCTTTATAAATGTGATTGTTTTCCCTGAATATTTTAAAGGCATTTAATTTGAAATGTTTGTGGGTTTTTTTAATGTGTTCCAAAGTAACATTACTTACATCTTTCTAGTGTGAGATTATGTATCATTTATTTATTTTGAAATTGTTCAATGGAAAAAAGATTGACTTGATTTTAAAATGGATAATGATACTTCTGAGAATATTAAAATTGTCAACAATTAAGCAAATCATTGAATATTAGAAAAATATTACATGCTTATGGTAACTACTATGTGGTAATGAACAGTTTAAATTTATTTTCTACCAAGATTCCTATTACTGCTTCAAGACCAATAACATAAAAGATAAATGAGGGTTTTTTTTTTTGGTTTTGTTTTGTTTTTTAATGCTTGGGATCATAGCATGGTCAGTAGAGGGGCTGACTGAATGAGAGCTAAATATGGAATTTCTTTGCAGTAATTAAATGAAAGTGTTTATTATGTAAAGGAACTCTGGCATCATGTGTCAATTTTTATTCTTTTAAAGGAGGGTGCATCAGCCCGTAAGACCCAGACTCCTGCAGCACAGCCAGTACCAAGACCAGGTAAAAATATAAAACTTTGGCTTTGTTTTCTTTTTTTGTTGTTTGTTTGTTTTTTAATGATGACAGTGAAATTTTTTGATATGTATAATGCTGTGCAGGAATTGAATTTTTAATTAAAGTATTTATAAAGTAATATAAGAACATTTATTTGAAAACAATAGGTATAGTTGAAGAGATAAAGAAAACTTTTTTTTAAATGTTTTTAAATTCTTAGAAAAATATTGTTTGTTTTTTTTTTAAGTTTGAGAGAACATGAGTGGGAGAGGGGCAGAGAGAGAATCCCAAGCAGGCTCTGCACCCTGATGCACAGCTCGAATCCATGTACCATGGGATCATGACCTGAGCTGAAATCAAGAGTCGATTGCTTAACTGACTGAGCCACCCAGGAGTCCCTTTAAAAAGCTATCTATATGTACCCATCCCCTCACCAATTCCTTGTTTGTGTTCCCTGAGAGTACATGTGGATGTGATTTTTCGGCCCCCCGTTAGAAGCACAGCACCATAATTTTAATAGACTCTTCTGTAGCTTTGATTCTTGGACTATCAGATGTCTGTGTTATATTGATCATATAAGTTTCTGTAACCAGGTTTTGTAAGGTAAACAAAGGCATTATTGAAGTTATGTTAGAAATATTTTTCTTCCCTCTTCCTAGTTCCTGAAAAGATTGATGTTTATAAATGCATGTAGATACCAACATTATATCCATTTTAGGTGCTTTGGGCTTGACTTTGGTGTGTGCTTTATTTTTATATTTAGCGTAATTACAGTGTTAGGCTATACCACATGTTTTTTTTTTTTTTTTTTTACTTCATTAGTGCTGTTGAAAATGCTGTGAAAAAAATTAAAAGGATCAGAAAGGCACAGGCAAGAATTTAGGCGATGTTCCTCTTAAATTTGGCAGTATCAGTAGTGTGGATTTGGATGTGTTTTTATTCATAGTATATTTACAAGCTAACCCTAAAATTATGTAGGTTATATATACTAAATATTTCTGGAAACACTTTAGAAGTATGGTGTGAAGATTATATGTGGCTCATGTTGGAATAATTTTGTAGGCTGTCTCACTGTGTCCTGGATCTGTACATTTGAATCTTGACACGACTAATATTTGCTTTTTTTTTTTTTTTTTTTAATGACAGTGAGTTTGTTTGAAATCTTTCTCATTCCTGTTTTTGAGAAGGAGTAGGGAAGAAGAATGTTCCATTAGTCACGTGTTGAATTTGGAGAACATTGGATAAATTTATTTCAGATGACAGGACTGTCAGACTGTTTTTAAGTCAAGAGGACCATAGAGGTGCCTGGGTGGCTCAGTTGGTTAAGCATCAGACATTGGCTCAGGTCATGATCTCACAGTTCATGGGTTCAAGCCCCACGTTGGGCTGTGTGCTGACAGCTCAGAGCCTGGAGCCTGCTTTGGATTCTGGGTCTCCCTCTTTCTCTGCCCCTCCCCTGCTCATGTGTGTCTGCTCTCTCTCTCTTTCTCTCTCTCAAAAATAAATAAACAATAAAAAACTAATAGTAAGTAGAGAACCTTACCAAAAACCATTATAAGAGTATAAGGAAGCAGGGTAACGGGGTGGCTCAGTCAGTTAAGTGTCTGACTTTGGCTCATGATCTAGTGGTTGATGGGTTTGAGCCCTGCATCAGTCTATGTGTTGACAGCTCGGAGCCTGGAGCCTGCTTCGGATTCTGCATCTCCCTCTCTGCCCCTTTCCTGCTTGCACTCTTTCTCTCTCTCAAAAATGAATAAACATTAAACAAAAAATTTAAAGAGTATAAGGAAGAGCAATTAAATTCAATAAATATTAGTCGAATGCCTTCCATGTACTCAGTGCCAGAAACCAGGAAAAGCTAAGAAGGATCTCTCTTTAGGAAGGAAGAAAGTGAAGGAACTGAGTTGGGCCCAAAAAATATAACATCTGAAGTAGAAAGATATTGTAGAGGTAGTTGAATGATTGATACAGAATTGTTTTTCTTTGGAAAGGAGGGATGGGAGGTTATAGTTGGTCATTCTAAAGAAGATTGCCTTAGAAATTCAGAAAGAGTTTAAGAGAGTAAATACCACCAGCTAAGTGAGGATTTTAACCCAGTTTTGTGTTGTGTAATGTAAAATTGTCTCTCATTTCTCTAAATCATTGTCTCAAAATCATTTGGCAGACAAAGGAAAGGGGTAGAGAGAGGCACTAATACCTAAATCAGGGTGTTCAAATATATCATGTGATAAAATGAAGTTAAGGGAGCTGGATTCTACCAGCCAGTTTTGTGACCTTGGAGAAGATCATATGTAAATAAAGGAGCTCTGAGTCTTTTCAACTCTTAATATTCTAACATTCTTTTTCAGTTGTTCTACCAAGGTGCACTGGCAATTAAACTGATTGAAATTAATGTGAACTAATGTCTCATAACAGATATTCTGCTGCTCATCCATGTGAGGTCTTCTCTTACTGCTTGACTCCCATAGGTTCTCAGTCCCTACACACCATTTTATTTTTATTTATTTTATTTTATTTTATTTTATTTTATTTTATTTTATTTTATTTTATTTTATTTTATTTTTGAAAAGTTTATTTTTTTAAATTTATTTATTTTGTTAATGTTTATTTTTTGAGAGAGAGAGAGAGAGACAGTGCTAGTGGGGGAGGGTCAGAGAGATAGGGGGACACAGAATCCGAAGCAGGCTCCAGGCTCTGAGCTGTCAGCACAGAGCCTGACATGGGGCATGAATCCTCAAACCATGAGACCATGACCTGAGCTGAAGTCAGCCGCCCAACCGACTAAGCTACCCAGGTGCTTCTATATTTGAAAAAATTTTAAATTTATTTATTTATTTTGAGAGAGAGAGAGAGTACGCATGAGTGAGGAAGGGGCAGAGAGAGAGAGAGAGAGAGAGAGAGAGAGAGAGAGAGAGTGTGTATGAGTAAGCAGGGGAGGGAGGGGCAGAGAGGGAGAGGGAGACAGAGAGAGAAAATCCCAAGCAGGCTCTGTGCTGTCAATGCAGAGCCTGATGTGGGGCTCAAACTCATAAATGGTGAGATCATGACCTCAGCCGAAATCAAAGTGTCCGAAATTTAACAGACTGAGCTACCCAGGCACCCGCCTGTACACCATTTTAAAAGCAAAAATTGGGGCACCTGGTTGGTTTAGTCAGTTAAGCATCAGACTCTTGATTTTGGCTCAGGTCATGATCACACAGTTGTTAGACTGAGCCCCATGTTGGGCTCCACACTGGGCGGGCTCCATGCTGGGAATGGAGCCTGCTTAAGACTGACACACACACACACACACACACACACACACACACACACACACACACTCTCTCTCTCTCTCTCTCTCTCTCTCTCTCTCTCTCTCTCTCTCTCGGTAGCTTAGTCAGTTGAGTGTCCAACTTTTGGTTTGGTATGGAGTCATTGTCCCAGGGTTGTGGGATTGAGCACCGCGTTGGGCTCCTCGCTGAGTGTGGAGCCTGCTTGAGATTATCTCTCTCTCCCTCTACCCCTCTCCACTGCATGCGCGCGCGCGCTCTCTCTCTCTCTCTCAAAAAAAAAAAAAAAATATATATATATATATATATATATTCTCTCCCTCTCCTTATGTTCTTCCCCATCCTCTCTCTCAAAAAATAAAGTAAATAAAAATAAAAGAAAAAATTTTTTATAAGTTTTTAGCATCAATAAAACCTGGTTTGAGTGGATGCTAAGCAGTTTGTCGTGTTTGTCTAGATTAGTGAATTTTTCTTCTGCTGTAGAAATGTTTATTGTGTTTGCTTATGGAATGCTGCGTAATTTTTTTTACTAAAGATTTTTTTAAGTTTGTTTTTGAGAGAGAGAGAGAGAGAGAGAGAGAGAGAGAGAGAGAGAGAGAGAGAGAGAAAGCACGAGTAGGGGAGGAGCAGAGAGGGAGGGAGAGAGAGAATCCCAAGCAGGTTCCACACTGTCAGCGCAGAACCTGACTTGGGCCTTGAGGTTAGGAGCTCTGAGATCATGACCTAGCCAAAATTGAGAGTCAGATGTTTAACCAACTGAGCCACCCAGGTGCTCTGATGCTACCTAATTTTGAAGGGATATTGTGTCATATATGACATGTTCATTATGTTATCTTTTTAAAATTGAAAAAATAAGAATGCTCAAAACATATCTGACAGTGTAGTAGGCTATAGACAGCAATTATGCAGTTATAATAACTGTTACTTGTAGGTAGAATTTGAATCATTTATTTTTTCCCTCTCCGGTGTGGTAGCTCAAGTATAGAATTCCATTGTTGATTATTGTTTCGTTTTTATTATTCTTTCACCATGTATTTATTGGGCACTAATTGTGCCAGGCAAGTCCCTGGGTAAATTTAATATTCAAAAGTGTCTAAAGTTATTCCCAACTTCTAAACATTTCTTTAGACAACATAACTAACAAAAAGTACATGTTTTTCAGTGGATTAGAGAGGAGAAGCCTTTGATGAGCCATAGTTCTGTACCTGACTGTCATTTTCTTTTTAACTATCTTTTTTTAATGCTTATTTATTTTTGAGAGAGCGACTTTGACTTTGAGAGAGCGAAAGAGCACAAATGGGTGAGGGGTGGAGAGAGAGGGGAACAGAGGATCTGAAGCGGGCTCTGAGCTGACAGCAGAGAGCTGATGTGGGCCTCAAACTCACAAACCATGAGACTGTGACCTGAGCCAAAGTCAGACATTTAACTGAACGAGCCACCCAGATGCCCCTGTCATTTTCTTTTTAGATTAAATCTTTTGCACATATCCCTGCTTCCTGCCTCTTTCTAATGCATTTACATTGCATACTTCACTTCTCCAGCTTTAATTTTCTACTTTTATTTCATAGATTTCCTGAAATGGATAGGTGGCCCGTAGCTCTGGTTTATCTTCTTACATGTGATTTTGAGAGAGAGAATTAGCCTCTCGTGTAATTTCAACAGATTGTGCTGATTGTACTGTCTCATTCCATAGTTTTAATCTGTGTGCCGATGATTTTCAAATTTGTATTCCCAATTCAGACATCTCTTCTTACCTTTGGTATCTTATACAAACTGTCTCTTTAATATTTGGATATGCCATAGGCATCTTAAAACTGGTGTAAAATCTCTGTTCTCGGATTATCTTCATGAATACGTGGTACCACCATCATCTATGTTTCTTAAGCAAAAAATTCAGGAGTTATTCTTCATCCTTCACTCTTCACATTTGCTTATTGCTCTTATCTAATATGTCACTGACTTCTGTCAAATTTACTTTTTCTGTGTTTCAAATTTGTCTCTTTATCTTCTCCCACAACTCATTTGTTTACATGAATTACATTTCTCTATACCAGTACATCATGAAGTCCATGACCTATTTCTGGTTCCCAACAAGATACATATAGAAATTGGTAGTATGATACTGTCACAACATCCACGTGCATGATCATTTTCTAGCAATTCATTGTTACTGCATTTTATTCACTTGACCTTGGATTGGAAATTTAAAAAGCAAACAAAAAACCCCCTTACCATTACACCTAATTTGAGTAGTACCTTTGTGGACTGTTGTTACGAGTCCTGACTGAGCTTTCTGCTTTCATGCGTGTCCCCTTTTGATCTCTTACCTAAATCTATTGTTTTTCTTTTACAGAAGATGTGACATGAAAATCAAACTATGTCACATGCTGCCTTAAAAGTTACAGAGTTCTTCAGTGGCACTTGAATACAAACCTAACATTACCTGGAGGCCTTATATAAATTGGTTCCTGTGTGTATTTTTAACCTCATCTCCCGCCACTCTTTCTTTTGTCCCTGTAGTGTGCACATGTGCAGTTCCCTATGCACAGCAGTTTCTTCCTGTCTTTGGCATTTGCTCACATTCCTACCTCTTGTCTGGACCATTCGGACACTTGTTCTTTGCAAGTTGGCTCCTTTTCATTCTTGAAATCTTAGTTTAAATGCCACTTCCTTTGAGAGGCTTTCTGTAAGCATTCTAGCCAAAGGATACTTTTCTGTCAGGATATGTTCCTTTTGCTCTTTAATATCACATGTTCAAATTTGTTTATGTGTGTTTGTGTGCTTGCTTGTTCATGCTCTGGCTCCCCTACTTCACTGGAGAGTCTTTGAGGGCAGGGATTATTTCTGTTTTATTTATAGTAATAAGAGTGCCTTGTACATAAGGCTCTGAATATTTAAGTGAAGACTGTAATTATATTTGAAATCAAACATAACAATAATAATTACTTACTCTCAGCTCGTACATTTTCAGTCATGGCATTTGCTAAAGTGCAGTGGTAGTGTTAGTGGTACCAGGAGCGGTAGCATTAAGCATTTAGCTGTAGCCACAGGGTTCACTAAATATTGAATATGCATGCGCCAAGACCTGATTAAGGAGTTAAGGTGCATTGTTGTCTTTAAGATTCTCACAGCAGTTTCAGGATATAGAAACTATTATTACTGGTTTATAGTTGAGGACAACCGAGACTGAGCAGTCTCTCAATTCGACTTGCTAGGGTAATTTGCCTAGGAAGTGGCAAAATGGGGATAGGAATTGAGATCATCTGAGTACAGATTCTTGCTCTTAATCACTTTGCCATATGGACTGGTGTTATTCTACACTTTCCTCCCCCTCTCACTTTGAATTATGTCTATCATAGGGGTACCTGGGTGGCTCAGTCGGCTAAGTGTCTGACATCCGGTCAGGTCATGATCTCACCTTTGGTGAGTTTGAGCCCTGCATCGGACTCCATGGCTGGCAGTGTGGAGTCTGCTTGGGATTATTGCTCACTCCTCTCTCCCGCCCCTCTCCTGCTTGTGCTTTCTCTCTCTCTCTCTCTCTCTCTCTTTCAAAAAAAAAAAAAAAATCAAGTTTGTCACAGTGTCTGTACCTTGGTCCTTACTTTACTAGGGAACCTATTTATATTTTTTTTGTAGCTTTTTTTAAATCAAATCTTTAGACTTTATTTTTAATATGTGAGCTTTTATATTTTGTCTTTTTCTTACATCACATCTTCTCAGCCTTGATTTTAGTGAATTTTTTCCTAAATTCAGGAGTCCATCGTGAGCTTCTTTACCAAACCAATGTTGTTTCAAAGATTTCTTTTTTGTTGTTCCCCCTTAGTCATTCTCCTAGCAACTCTTGTCTCCTGTTTATCCATGTATTCTATCCATCCTGTCATTGCTTTATTCCTCTAACAAATACCAGATATTTACTGAGACTGTATTATATTCCAAATGATGCTATCTAGCTAATCAAGTGTATCTGTGAATCCTAGTTCTAAAAATGATTTAAGAAAGTTTTAGGGTTTTTTTTCTCAGCAAGAAGAGATGAGGACACTATAATAAACATGTATGTGTGTGGACTTCTATTTATATATATCTTTCTCTGCTTTATGTGACTGGAAGAATCCTTCTGCTGGACTCCATAGAAGTTTACCACAATAAATAGCTATTACAAAGTATTAAATTAAAATGTAGAATTTTACTGCTTTTAAAATAGAACATATTCCAAAAATGCATGTATCCCTTTAAAAATGGTAATCTGTTTTTAACAACTGATGTTGAGTTAGAATTTTAAATCTACTAAATTTTTATTTATTTTTATGATTTTAAAAAATGGAATTTCTAACACAGTACATGACACATAGAAAGCAGTCAGTATGTTTTTATTATATATGTAAATACTGAAAATTGAATGTACAGCATTTTCAAATTCTAAAATATATTAATCTTGAACCAGTCTGATACTACTCTTACTATACCAACAAATGTTTCTGTGCATTATAAAGTCTATTACATATACAAATAATGAGAAGATGAATATTTGTGTTTTTATAACACATTCACAATTATTAATAAATATAGGCAGTTCAAAATAATATAGGCCTTCACATGACTCATTGCCTATAATGTTTTCTTCTAATAAACAAAAAACAAATGTAACAAAAATGTAAGAAATATTTTAGGTCTTAGTTCCCATTAATACCTTTTTCCTCCCAAATGTTTAAGCACATTTTCCCCTCCCAGTCCTTGCCACAGTGTTTCGTGTTCTTGTAATATTCTGTTTTTGCATTTATTACATTGGTTATCAGTTAATTAAACTTTTTGCTTCCTTTGCTAGACTTTAAAATCCATTAATGTAGATACTCAGTGTCCAGCAATGTAGTATATCCACTTTCGTTGTTACTACAGAATGTTGAGTATTGATAGGACATTTTAATGTTTTTGTGAAACAGAGAAGTAAATTATTTGAGAAGATTGAGGTTATTTGAGAAGATTCCAGTATATTTTAAATTTTTATAACTGGTCATATGTAAATACAAATAAGTTTTAGGCCATATCTGTATTTTTATTTTTTACTTTATTTACTTATTTTATTTGTATTTGTATTTTGAAAATAAAAATGCGATGTTTCTAACACTCAGTTTTTTCCCCTCTTAACAGTTTCTCAAGCAAGACCTCCCCCAAATCAGAAGAAAGGTGAGGTTGTGCCTATTGATTCTAAATTTATTTTAAAAAGTAAAAGTAAGTAAGCTAGATTACAAAATGAAAGCTGAGACTCTGAAGTTACACCAAATGTTTGTGCTTGGTAGTCAGTGCTCAGGTCATACTCATTACCAAATATTTTGAATATTACTGCTGACTTAAAATATTTTTTTAGGTCAAAGGAACTAAGATTATAAATTTACAAACTTTAAAGTTTTAATTGGGCAAGTCTGTGTCTTTTAATGATAATAACAGCATATTTGGTACCTTTAAAATTTTGTCTTTACAGGATCTCGAACACCCATTATCATAATTCCTGCAGCTACCACCTCTTTAATAACCATGCTTAATGCAAAGGACCTTCTACAGGACCTGAAGTAAGTAATTTGTTAGGATATGGAGATAATGTTGAGAATTAGTAGTTAAGAATTTGGTATTCCTTATTTGGAGAAAACAGAATTTCAGTGTGTGTACTATCAACTTTACAGATAGTCTGAAATATTATTTTCAAAACAAAGTACAGTTGACTCTTGAACAATCCAGGGGTTTGAGGTGCCGACCCCTGCACAGTTGAAAATTTATGTACTACTTTTGATTCCTGCAAAAACTTAACTACTAGTAGCCTAATGTTGACTGGATGCCTTACTGATAACATAATTAATATATAACATAACAGTCAAATAGCAAGTATTTTGTATTTTATATGTGTTATATACTCTATCCTTATAATAACATAAGCTAGAGAAAAAATTTCATTAGAAGAATCACAAGGAAGAGAAAATACATATATAGTACTGTATTGTATTTATATAAAACAAAAAATCCATGGATAAGTGGACCCATGCAGTTTAAAACAATGTGGTTCAAAGATCTGCTGTATATTCTTTTCACTCTGGATCCTTTAGGGAAAATTACAGAAATTTTTGGCTAAAGTTCTTAATAAAAAGGGTACTGTTACAGTAAATTTTAATATGAATTATTTTCTTTTGACTTTTACCTGAAGAGCTTGAGGAAGTTCTAAAACAAATTCGGTTTCTCTCCCTCTGCCCTTCTCCCAAGTTCTAGTTGAAGAATGGGAAAAGTGATACCAACTTCTGTATATATTAGGTATATACCTTGTAAGGTGGATGGAGGTTGGGAACATAGTTTTTTAACCCAGACCTTGGGAAAAGTTAGTTGAATGAAGCTCATATCTTATGTTAAAATTTCCAGATACTTAGCTTTCTGAGAAAAAGTTTTTAAAGTATTATTGACCTTTATTAGTTCCAGGTGAATTGGGTAAAGATTTAATATTTGTGTATATTGCAAAATGATCACCACAGAAATCTAGTTAACATCCATCACCGTACATAGTTACAAAATTTTTTTTGTTTTTTTTTAACTTTGATAAAATAATTTTATTTATTTATTTTTAATTTTAAATCCAAGTTAGTTAACATATAGTGTAATAATGGTTTCAGGAGTACAATTTAGTGATTCATCACTTACATACAACACTCAGTGCTCATCCCAGCAAGTGTCCTCCTTAATGCCTCTCACCCCATAGTCCTTCTTCCCACCCAACACCCCACCAGCACCCTTCAGTTTGGTCTATGTATCTAAGAGTCTCTTATGGTTTGTCTCCCTCTCTGTTTTTATATTATTTTTGCTTCCCTTCCCTTATATTCATCTCTTTTGTATCTTAAATTGCACATATGAGTGAAAACATATCATATTTGTCTTTCTCTTTTTTAGTTTGCTTAGCCTAATGCACTCTAGTTCCATCCACATTGTTGTGAATGGCAAGATTTCATTCTTTTGGATTGCTGAGTAATATTCCATTGTGTATATATATATAGCACATATACCACATCTTCTTTATCCATTTGTCAGTCATTGGACATTTGGGCTCTTTCCATATGTTGGCTATTGTTGATAGTGCGGCTGTAAACATTGGGGTACATGTGCCCCTTTGGATCAGCACTCTTGTATCCTTGGATAAATACCTAGTAGTGTAATTGCTGGGTAGTAGGGTAGTTCTATTTTTAGAAACTCCATACTGTTTTCCAGAGTGGCTGCACCAGTTTGCATTCTCACCAGCAGTGCAAAACGGTTCCCGTTTCTCTGCATCGTTGCCAACATCTAATGTTGCCTGAATTGTTCATTTTAGCCATTCTGACAGGTGTGAGGTGGCATCTCATTGTGGTTTTGATCTCTCTTTCCCTGATGATGAGTGATATTGAGCATTTTTTTATGTGTCTGTTAGCCATCTGGATGTCTTTGTTGGAAAAGTATTCGTGTCTTTTACACACATCTTCACTGGATTATTTGTTTTTTGGGTATTGAGTTTGGTAAGTTCTTCATAGATTTTGGATACTAACCCTTTATCTGATATGTCATTTGCATATACCTTCTCCCATTCCATCAATTGCCTTTTAGTTTTGCTGATTGTTTCCATCTTTGTGCAGAGGTTTTTTATCTTGATGAGCTCTCAGTAGGTCATTTTTGCTTTTGTTTCCCTTGCCTCTGGAGATGTGTCAAGTAAGAAGTGGCTAAGGTCAAAGAGGCTGCTGCCTGTTTTCTCCTCTAGGATTTTGATGGCTCCCTGTCTTAGGTTTAGGTCTTTCATCCATTTTTAGTTTATTTTTGTATATGGTGTAAGCAGGTGCTCCAGGTTCATTCTTCTGCATGTCACTGTCCAGTTTTCCCAGCACCATTTGCTGATGTCTTTTTTCCACTGGATATTCTTTCCTGCTTTGTCAGAGATTGGCTGGCCATACTTTCGTGGGTTCATTTCTGGGTTCTCTATTCAGTTCCAGTGATCTGTGTGTCTGTTCTTGTGCCAATACCATACTGTCTTGATGATTACAGCTTTGTAATACAGCTTGAAGTCTGGAATTGTGATCCCTCCAGCTATGTGGTTTTGTTTCTCAGGATTGCTTTGGCTATTTGGGGTCTTTTCTGGTTCCATACAAATTTTAGGATTGTTTGTTCCAGCTCTGTGAAGAATGCTGATGTTATTATTTTGTTACGGATTGCATTGAATATGTAGATTACTTTGGGTACTGTCGACATTTGAACAATATTCTTCCAGTCCATAAGCATGTAATGTTTTTCCAATTCTTTGTGTCTTCTTCAATTTCTTTCATAAGCTTTCTATAGTTTCCAGTGTATAGATTGTTCACCTCTTTGGTTAAGTTTATTCCTAGGTATTTTATGGGTTTTGGTGCATTTGTAAATGGGATTCATTCCTTAATTTCTCTGTTGCTTCATTATTGATGTATAGAAATGCAGCCGCTTTGTTCATTGATTTTATATCCTGTGACTTTGCTGAATTTCATGTATTATCAGTTCTTTAGTGGAGATTAGCAGTTTTTAAAGTGGAGTCTTTTGGTTTTTCCACATAGAGTATCATATTGTCTGCAAAGAATGAAAGTTTGACTTTCTTCTTGCCGATTCGGATGCCTTTTATTTCTTTGTGTTGTCTGATTGCTAGGCTAGGACTTCTGACACTATATTGAATAACAGTAGTGAGAGTGGACATCCTTGTCGTTTTCCTGACTATAGAGGGATAGCTCTTTTTTTCCCACTGAGGATGATGTTAGCAGTGGATCTTTCATATATGGCCTTTATGATCTTGAGGTGTGATCCTTCTAACTCTCCTTTCTTGAGGGTTTTTATCAAGAAAGGATGCTATGTGTTGTCAAATGCGTTTTCTGCATCTATTGAGAGAATCATGTGGTTCTTATCTTTTCTTTATTAATGTGATGTATCACATTGATTGATTTGCAGATATTCAACCAGCCTTGCATCTCAGGAATAAATCCCACTTGATTATGTCGAATAATTCTTTTGATGTATTGTTGGATCCGGTTTGCTAGGATCTTGTTGAGAATTTTTACATCCGTGTTCATCAGGGAAATTGGTCTGTACTTCTCCGTTTTAGTGGGGTCTTTGGTTTTGGAATCAAAACCTTGCAGAATGAGTTTGGAAGTTTTCCTTCCATTTCTATTTTTTGGAACAGCTTCAAAAGAATGGATGTTAACTCTTCTTTAAATGTTTGGTAGAATTTCCCTGGAAAGCCATCTGGCCCTGGAATCTTGTCTATTGGGAGATTTTTGATTACTGATTCAATTTCTTTATCGGTTATGGGTCTGTTCAAATTTTTTATTTCTTCCTGTTTCAGTTTTGGTAGTTTATATGTTTCTAGGAATTTGTCCATTTCTTGCAGATTGCCCAATTTGTTGGCATATAATTGCTCATAATATTCTCTTACGATTGTATTTCTGCGGTGTTTGTGATCTCTCCTCTTTCATTTGTGATTTTATTTGGGCCCTTTTTTCCCCTTTTTGATCAGTCTGGCTAGGGGGTTATCAATTTTGTTCATTCTTTGAAAGAACCAGCTCCTGGTTTCATTGATCTGTTCTACTGTTTTTTTTGATTTCAGTATCATTGATTTCTGCTCTGATCTTTATTATTTAACAGCTTCTGCTGATTTGGGGCTTTATTTGCTGTTCTCTTTGTAGCTCTTTTAGGTGTAAGGTTAGGTTGTGTATTTGAGACCTTTCTTCCTTCTTTAGGAAGGTGTGGATTGCTATATACTTCCCTCTTACAACTGCCTTTGCTGCATCCCAGAGGTCTTGGGCTGTTGTGTTTTCATCTTCATTTGCTTCTGTGTACTTTTTAATTTCCTCTTTAATTTCTTGGTTAACCCATTTATTCTTTAGTAGGGTGTTTTTTATATCCAAGTATTCATGATCTTTCCAAATTTTTTCTTGTGGTTGATTTCAAGTTTCATAGTGTTGTTTAAAAATATGCAAGGTATGATCTTGATCTTTTTGTGCTTGTTGAGGGCTGACTTGTGACCCAGTATGTGATCTATTCTGGAGAATGTTCCATGTGCATTTGAGAAGAATGTGTATTCTGCTGCTTTAGGATGAAATGTTCTGAATATGTCTGTTAAGTCCATCTGGTCCAGTGTGTCTTTCAAAGCCATTGTTTCCTTCTTGATTTTCTGCTTAGATGATCTTTCCACTGCTGTAAGTGGAGTGTTGAAGTCCCCTACTATTATGGTATTATCATCAGTGAGTATCTTTATGTTTGTGATTCATAGAATTATATATTTGGGTGCTCCCATGTTGGCATAAATATTTACAGTGTTAGATCTTCCTGGTGGATAGACCCCTTAATTATGATACAGTGTCCCTCTTCATCTCTTGTTTCAGTCTTTGGTTCAAAATCTAGTTTATCTAATATAAATATGGCTGTTCTGGCTTTCTTTTGATGACCATTATAATGATAGATGGCTCTCCATCTCCTTACTTTCAATCTGCAGGTGTCTTTAGGTCTAAAATGAACTTCTTGTAAACAGCATATAGATGGGTATTGTTTTCTTATCCATTCTGATACCTGATGTCTTTTGGTTAGAGCGTTTAGTCCATTGACATTTAGAGTGAGTACAGAAAGATACGAATTTTGTCTCATTGTATTGCCTACAGGCATGTAGAGTTGGTGTTTCTGGTGATGTTCTTGGTCCTTTCTAGTCTTTGTTGCTTTTTGTCTTTTTGTTTTGTTTTGTCTTTTCCCCGCTCAATGAGCCCCCTATGATTTCTGGCCAGGCTGGTTTAGTAGTCAATATTCCTTTAGTTTTTGTTTGTCTGGGAAACTCTTGATTTCTCCTTCTATTTTGAATGACAGCCTTGCTGGATAAAGAATTCTTGGTTGCATATTTTTCCGATTTAGCACATTGAATATATCCTACCACTCCTTTCTGGCCTGCCAAGTCTCTGTGGATAGGTCTGCTACAACCTGATCTGTCTTAACTTATAGGTTAAGGACTTTTTTCCCCTGGCTGTTTTCATAATTCTTTCCTTTTCTGTGTATTTTGTGAATTTGACTATGATATGCCTCAGTGATGTTTGGTTTTTGTTGAATCTAATGGGATTTCTCTGTGCTTCTTGGATTTTTATGTCTGTGTCCTTCCTCAGATTAGGAAAGTTTTCCAGTGTTATTACTCACATAAACCTTCTGCCCCTTTTTCTCTCTCTTCATCTTCTGGGATTCCTGTGATTCAGATGTCATTCTTTTTTAATAAGTCACTGAGTTCTCTAAGTCTTGTATCGTGATCTTTTCCCTTTGTTTCCCTCTTTTTCTGCTTCATTGTTCTCCATAATTTTATCTTCTGTATCACTGATTCACTGGATGCTGTCGTGGCATCCATTCGAGTTTGCATCTCGGTTACAGCATTTTTAATTTTGTCCTGACTATATTTTATTTCTTTATCTCCAGAGAAACCCATTCTATGCTTTTTTCAGCCTCAGTATTCTCATTATCATGGTTCTAAATTCTAGTTTAGACGTCTTGCTTATATTTGTGTTGATTAAGCCCCTGACTGTCATTTCTTCCCCTTCTTTCTTTTGGAGTGAATTCCTTTATTTTGTCATTTCGGTGGAAGGAAAAAAATTAATAAAATAAAAAAGAAAAATTAAAAAATTAAAACCAAAAAAAATCAAGTAAAGGAAGCTAGATTCTAGATGTGTTTTGGTCTGCTTGTACAAAGAAGCTTGATAGAATAGAGAAAAGGGGGAAAGAAAAATGGTAAGAAAATTAAAAATTAAAAAGAAATTTATATAATAAAATAGAATAAAATTAAAGAAAATGAAATAGAACAAAAAGTTTAAAAAATTTAAAATAAAGTAAAAAAAAAAAATAAAAAATTTCTCTTTCTATAGCCAAGAAAGAGGAAGAAAGGAAAGAATGAAAAAAAAAAAAAAAAAGAAAACAATTTAAGCAAGGAAAATGAGTAAATGAACCAGCAAACAGAATGAAACCCAAATAAAGTTACATCCAGTTTGCCCTAGAACTGAAACTGTGAAGCCTTCTATAGTTTGTAGGCTAAGCAGGTGGAATGACTTGTGCTGGTCTTTTAGGGGATGTGCTTGGAGGGCACAGTTGGGTAGGGCTTGGTGTAACAGCTCCATTCTCCACGAGTTGGCATTGCTTAGCTTACTGGGGTGGATCAGTGTGACACGCATCTGTCTTTATGGGAGATGTGGAAATGGCTTCACTCAGCTCCCTAGTCTTCTGGCACAGAAACTTTGTGCTGTCACCAACTTGCCATCAAGCACCCCTCCTTTGTCTCAGGCCTCCGTCCACTACCCTTTCCATGTCCAAGCTGTCTACCTTCCAGGTGGCACTGCCTTCCAGAGTTTTATCTCAGATGGGATTGTGTTTCAAAACCGCACATGTCAGAGACCCCTGTGGCTTGGACCTGCTCCAGCTCTCTGGGGGAGGGTCTTGCTGAGCAATGGTTGGGTGCCGGCTTGCTCCAGAAAACCTTTGTGCAATCACACAGTGTCAGAGGTTCAGAGATTATGGCAAATCACAGCACATAGCCGGTGCTAGGTTTCACCACACTCTGGGGTCTTTGTCCCAATACTAGCAAACGTGGCTGCTCTTCAGGGTCCTCTGGGACCTTTGCCTGTGGGGAGACCATATGGCTTCTACCAAATGCACTCCAAGCAGAGGAACCGCTTCTTCCCGTGTGGCCCTCAGACCCCACAGACCCCTCTGCCTTGCTCCTGGGGATTTGCCCTAACTTCCTCACCAGAGCACCGCCAGGCACTGAACTCAGAAACTACAGACTTTGTTCCACTGTTTATAGAATTTTGGTGGTATTGAAACCCTCTCTTTTCTTCCTGTCAGTGGTTTTGGGGAACAGATTTCTTGTTCAGTGCCCTGTGAGTGTTTTCACTCTTTTCTCTCTCTTTCTCTCTAGCTACTCTCGGTGGAGTGCTTTTCTTGCATGATCCTGATGTACCGTACTCTCCCCCTTTCTCTCTTTCTGTCCTTTTTCTGCTAAAACAGCTCCCTACTCTCCATGGCTTTTCTCTTCCACAGTTCACCTCTCCGTACTGTGTACCTGCTGAGTTCTCTGGCTCAAGTTATGCAGGTTGTTGTGTTAATCCTCAGATCAAGCTCCTAGGTGTTCAAAACGGTTTGGTGCTGATCTAGCTGTATTTCAGGGATAAGACAAGCTCAGGTCTCCATGCTGCTCCGCCACCTTAACTACCCCCCTCCCCCCAATGTTTTTCTTGTGATTACAGCTTTAAATATCCATTCCCTTAAGTACTGTCAAATATGCAATGCAGTATTATAGCTATAGTCGATATGTTGTACATTACCTGTGATTTATTTATTTGGTAGCTAGAAATGTGTACCATTTTATTTGTAACTGGAATTTTGTATCTGAAATTTTTAGTCTCCTTCCTCATTTCTTGTTTAAAATGAGTATAGTCACAGTAGTATCACTTTGCTATAGTAAACACAGATCATGATAATGTGTACAAAGTTAATCTCTCCCTTACCTAGCTAGCTTCTCTAGAAGTATTTATCTTCATGTTAATTAATATGAATAGGTGTGCCACTTTTAGGATCATGATTATTATTTTTTAATCTTTATGCTACTTGTAGTGGTTGTCATTTACAGAAGAAAAATGGTGATGCTAAAATTGTTTTAAATAATTTGCAATGATATGTACATTAGTAAGATTTAAAATGGGTGCTAGATAAGTGATTTTCGGAATGCTGTCAAGTTTATGAACATTATTATTAGCATGGCAGATAATGAGTGGTTGCTAGTGATTTCTGGATGTCTACTTTTGCTTTTGATGGGAGGATATCCACTATGTTTTCCTCTCATTTTAAATTTCATATACTAGATTCTCATGATTTATTTGTGCTCTTGGCCTTTTGCTGTTTGCATTTGTGAATTGTTAGTGGACTTTATTCTAAGGCATTGCACTTTTATGTAGTGTACATTAACCTAAATTAACTATCTTCTTTCATTAAAAACTGAAAGGGGTGTGTGTGAACGTGAGCTTGTGTGCATGTATGTCTGCATGGCGGGGCGCAAGTATTCTCAGCCTCCTTGCTCAGGTAGGCGATATTTGTGTCCTTTTTTTTTTTAAAAAAAATTTTTTTTAACGTTTATTTATTTTTGAGACAGGGAGAGACAGAGCATGAACAGGGGAGGGTCAGAGAGAGGGAGACACAGAATATGAAGCAGGCTCCAGGCTCTGAGCTGTCAGCACAGAGCCTGACGCGGGGCTAGAACTCACGGACCGCAAGATCATGACCTGAGCCGAAGTCAGCCGCCCAACCGACTGAGCCACCCAGGCGCCCCTTGTGTCCTTTTTAACACAGTTAAAAACATAGTTGCTTACGTAGTACTAGGCGTAATAAGTTAAATAAAATCATTTTAATAAAATATTTTCAAGGGGAAAAATTTGTTTTTTCCTGTTCCCACATAGAGGCTCATGAGTTAAGACAGAATAATTTATAAACATTTATTGCAGAGTTCATATAGCTTGAGTGTAGTAAAATGCTATTCTGAGGAAAGAGTGGTCACTCTATCCTGTGGTGTTTGTCAATTAAATTTTTTCCCATCATGCTGATTATTAAAATGGGTGAATATATATTGAACATTCGTGGGTACTTAGGGTTTTGTTTTAAGGTAGTTCATTCTGTTTTTTATTGGGTAAGAAAGAAAATGGAAGAACCCAGCATAGTGTTTTGGAGGCTAAGAGTGGTGGTGTGGTCATTAGTTGGAGAGAAGGGGGTTAAATGTATTCTGCAGCAATACTTTTCTAGTGTTTTGTACTCTGTTATGGTACTCCTTATTAAATAGAGGTTGTCAAATTGTCCAGTTATCTTATACACATGGCGATTAAATCTTGGCATTTGTTATGAATTTGGACTTTTGCTCACTAAGCTTTAACCTTAATTATTTGAAGAAGTTCTGGATCGAAGACATGCCCTTACATAATTATTTTATAAACTTGTTTTTGTTGGGTGCTGCAGGAATGTAATACATCTAAAGTTGTTTTTTTATGTTAAATTCTCAATTCAAGGGGTTGGCCCTTGGCTGACAAATTATCTGGGACTCCTTTCTTCCTCCCCTACTCTTGAACCAGATCAAGATGGATACACGTCTTTAAAACTTGGAGAGGCGCCCAGGTGGCTCAGTTGGCTGAGCCTTTGACTCTTGATTTTAGCTCAGGTCATGGTCTCGTGGTTCATGGGATTTAGCCCATGGGGCTTGGGATTCTCTCTCTTCCTCTCCTTCTGCCCCTCCCCCGCTTGCTCGCACTTGCACTCTCTCAAATGAATAAACTTTAAAAAAAAGAAAACTTGATTAGAATTTTTTCTCCAAGTTCACCCTTTTGTTGTTTGTTTATTTACGTCTTCTAAGGTTACAGTTCTAGTTTCTTTGTGCCCTTCCTTTCTGTGGGTGGTAAAAACCAAGTCTCAAGCAGGTATTCCTGTCTTTCACTCTCATCCACTGCAGCATCAGTTGATTTCTGACTCATGACTATTTTCTTTCCAGTTCACCTATGCATTTCAGGTATTTGTTATATTTTATCTGACATTTCTTGGAAGGATTTTTATAATTACTGGAGCACTGTATTATTGGAACTGGAATTTTATAAGGTGTATTTAGTTTTTCTATATTGAGTTTATTTATTCAACACTCATAGAACAGTAACTAACAATCAAAGTACTATGTAGATAAATGTTCTGCGAGCTCAGCCTTTTTGGAGCTTACATGATAGTGGTGTTAGTGTACTAGGAGTCACCTATTGCAACTGATGAGAAATAAAATATGTTCCAGCATTTGGGATAAAACTGAATCTTAATGCCTTATTATTGAGAGTATAATGAAAAGTGTAATTTTCTTTGACACCAGTTTATAAACTTAAATCGCATCTTGAAGATAAGTTCAAAATCAGATTAGACCTCAGCAATAATATATCAGCCATGAAAACCTTTACCTACCTCCTCTCATAAATTATGTGGTGTTAGTGAGAAGGTATGTAACTCTAGTGATTTTTTTATAATCTAAAAAAATACTTGAAAATTACTGTTTTCTAGATTTTGAGACCTAAAAAGGAATCTCAGAATATACTCTTATTCTCAATGAAAATGCTGAGAGATAACCCTAAAACCTACTCTGGTAGTTGCAGAGCAGAAAATACAACCAGGTCTCCCAATGTCCAGTTTAGTTATTTTAACTTTTGGATAATGGGGATTCTTAACCAACATTCTGATTAAGAAATTGGGTTTTATTCTGGAACAAAATACTCTTTTGCAGTATTGAAGGTCTTACATTCACTATTAATTACAATAACAATATTTTGTAATTTGGTTTAACAATGAAAATTCTTATTAAATATTTTTAGTGGTAACTAGGAAAGTATTTTTGGTCATTAACATAATTTGTAGCCAAAGGAAGAATGTGAATGCTCTGCCTTCTCTCTTGGTGAAATAACAGTGATAATTCTTGAAGAAAGAAAACAAAAGCAACTTTACTACCAAACAGAAAATCATACTGCTTCTAAACTTATGACTAATTATAAATGAGACACAAAATGAGTTGTAAAACTTGCTAATTTCAGGTTTTACCGAGGGCAGAATTGGATATAAGTGCCTGTGTCTTAAAATAGCTGTATAAAAATCCATGTAATATGACACATACCAATATATCTGTACAGTCTTGTTTAGTACTTTTGAATAAAATTTTCACCGAACTTTTTTCCATTAACAGTAGGGAAAGAAGAAATTTTTGTTTTTATCATTTAGTGTTTTTACAGTGTTGTGGATTACTCAAGCAATTCCTCATGTCATCTACAATCGGGTGAATAAGAGATATTATTTTGGTCTTCTTTGAAATAGATTTGATAATGTAACTGAGACTGTGCCAGACCCATGCAAAAAATGGATTTGCTTAACTGCTTTAACTTTTTTTTTTTTTTTTTTTAGTTTGAGGATTCATGTGTTTTCTTTCCACCTAATGAATATACAAGAGTTGTTTTTTCATTGTTTATATTCTGTGAAATAATGTATTTATTTTTTTGTTTTGTGATGGCTTCTGTGTTTTGCATCTGGCACCCAGTTGGAATTCACAATTCCAACTAAATTGTGAATTCCTTAGAGAAAAGGGCTTGTTACTCTGTTGTCATTTGTATCTCCGTTGTTGAAAAACAGTGTTTGCCCAATAAAGGATATTAAGTAAATGTCTAGGAAAATGAGAAGCAGAAAGGATCACACTGAGAAAATTGGACAGGGGTAGATTTGTATATCTGAAATTCAAGGTTTGTTTTGTGTGTGTGTTTGTGCAAGCTGTGAACTCATTCAGTGCATTTATTTCAAATTTCAGATTTTTTTTTTTTTTTTTTTACATTTGTTTATTTTTGAGAGATGAGAGAGACAGAGCATGAGCAGGGGGAGAGGCAGAGAGAGGGGGAGACACAGAATCCAAAGCAGGCTCCAGGCTCAGAGCTGTCAGCACCGAGCTGGACACAGGGCTTGAACCCACAAACCATGAGATCATGACCTGAGCCAAAGTTGGACCCTTAACTGACTGAGCCACCCAGGTGCCCCTCTAATTTCAGATTTCTTTTTTGATATATGATAGTTGTATCTGTACCTGGGACTTGATTTTAGTTCCTGTGAAGTGTCATTATACTTGTTGGTATTGCGTTTTGTGCACTTACTGTATTTGGATCAGGTGATTTTTAAGGTCATTTTTAGCTCTTTGATTTTTATGATTTGTGAATTTGGTATTTCCAACTCTCACAGTTTTTAATAATTGACAGCTATTTATAATTTTTATAAATATCTTAATGGTTACAGAAAATTCACAGTAAGATTTTGGAGTGTTTAAAAAGAAATTCTATCTTTACTTTTTCATTCTCCAGAACCTTTGCAGTGCTCATCTGAATGCATTACAAATCTAAATCTTAAATATTGTTTATAATGGTAGATAGTAAACAGTGCAAAGAAATCACAAAGTAAATTTTAGTGTTTTTTTCCCCCCTCTTTAGGCTTACAACAGAGAAACCAAACAATTAAATAGACCACATTCTTAGGGTAGACCAAGCCTAATTTTTCTTCTAAGTATAAAACACTCCCTTCATTGTTTAACACCTCATTGCAACTGACATCTCCCCTACAGTTTGAGTCAGCTGGAGGCTTTGCTATGTAATTAATGCATAATTGAAACCTCCTCCACACAATTACAGTACTGGCTGTACCCCATAGCTCATTTTGGCATAGATTCTATTTGGTTTCATGTAAAATTAAGGATTCTTCCTTTTTTTTTTTTTTTGGCCCTTCAGTAAAAGAATCACACAAAAACAAAACCCTTAACCTTTAACGTCTGTAAATAACAAAATTAAGGTTGTGTTATGAAAGTATTAAAAAATATATTTTACATTTATAAATGTGATCCTGAGAGAAGTTTTAGTAGGACTGTAAGTTTATTTAAAATAAAATGATTGGATGACACTCATGATTCTGGCCATTATGGTAGCCTCACAGGACCAAGGTTCCAAAGGGGAGAGATTGCACGTAGAGAGTGCCTCAAAGATATGCGGAGGATTCTCTTTGCAGTAGTCAAATACTGTGGAGTACATTCATGTGAGGAAACTGCTTGATGCCTGGGGAAGAAGCAAGCAGAACAAATACTGGAGTTTATACCGGACCATGAATAATTCATGTTCCAAACAACCACAGGTAATGCAAAAAGATTCAACCACTTTGGAAAACAATATAGAAGTTTTTTCTTTAAAAAAAAATTTTTTTTTTAACATTTATTTATTTTTGAGAGACAGAGATAGAGCACAAGCAGGATAGGAGCAGAGTTAGAAGGAGACACAGAATCCAAAGCAGGCTCCAGGCCCCGAGCTGCCAGCACAGAGCCCGATGTGGGGCTCGTACTCACGGACCGCGAGATCATGACCTGAGCCGAAGACGGCCACTCAACCAACTGAGCCACCCAGACGCCCCTACAATATAGAAGTTTTTAATTTTTTTCTCTTTACATTGAAGATATTATTGCACTATCTTCTAGCTTCCTTTGTTGATGATAGGTCAGCTGTTAGTGTGATAATCCTATGAAGGAAGTCTGCTTTACCTGGTTATTTTAAAGACCATTTTAAATTTATCTGCTCTGCCTAGATGTAGATTTCTTATATATCCCATTTTGGGATTCATTAAAATTGAATGTATGGATTTGTGTTTTTCATCAATTCTGAGTCTTGGCCCTTATTGCTTTAGATAATACCTCTGTGTTGCCTCCCCCCACCCCCCCTTTTCCCTTCTCTTTTTTGGGACTTTTTCAATTTCAGTGGTTCTATTTAGTTCTTTTTCAAATCTTTGGTCTCTTTCAAAATAAATTTTTCTCCTGTAAATATTTGCAAACTTGTTTTGTAAGCTTTGATCTTTGATATTTGTATTTGAAGTCCTTAGTTACCTTTTCTTTTGACTGTTTTGACTGTTGTTTCATTCATGATACCTCTCATTTCCCTGCATGTTTAGTTTTTTAGTACATTTAATATTTTTGATTGTCTTCATTTACTCATTTACGGTTCATTTTCCTTGGAGTTTTTTTCTGTGGAAATTCTTTGAGTTCCAAATTGAAGGTGGGTGGATGGCAGGGCCGTGGAGGGGACTCCAGGAAAGGTTTACATTTGCGTTTGCAAAGTACCTAGGAGTGTTGCCAATATTACATCACTTTAAATGAAATTTTCAGTTTGAGGGTTTTTAACATCCAGACATTGTTGCTTTTTCTTGTCTTTTCTCTACTTTTCAAATTTCAACTTCTTTTATTTAGGAAAAAGGAAAACTGTATTTTTAACCTGCTGGGAAATATTCATAAACTTGCTCTGTTTTAAAAATAACATACAGTTTTGAACTTAACTTGGCTATATCAACTATTTGTATTTTATTCTTTGACAATACTAACATAGTTATTTCACTAGAACTGTACCAGTTTAGATAGTAGTGACTTTAGTCCTATCACCCATACTCCTTCACTCATGGAATGTAAAATAGAATAAATAAATTGCAAATATTGGATGAGTCAGTGGACATCATAATATTTCTCCAAATTACATATATTCATCTACCATATCACATGTGCATTTCTGGTTGTATTTGTTAGAACACTTTAAATTGGAAGTGATAAATACCAATTTGTAGTAGCTTTACCAAAAAATAACTTATTTGGCTCAACATGACTGAACAGTCCTGGCTTCTGACACAGTGCTAAAATGATATCATCAGGGGTTGGTCTTTCCATCTCTTGGGTTCTCCCCCTTCAGGGTTGAAGATGACTATCAAAAACTCCAGGTTATCTAGCACAGTAGAAGGACAGTGCCTGTTTTCCAATAATTCCAGCAAAAATCCAGGATTAAGTCTCATTGGCCTGGCTTGGATAATGTGTTTATTTCTCAGTTAGTTATTGTGGTCAGGGTGGTTAATTCCTGCCTAAGATTCAAGCAAGGGCCAATTTACAATTCGGAGATTCGATTTTCCTTGCAGTTGCCAGGGCGTTGATAAGAGGTAGGGGACAGGAAAAAGAGTGGGCAGTGGGTTTATTTCTAGTTTACCATTATACTGAACTTAACCCCTGAGAGTCCTACCTTTATGAAAGAAGGAACTTATGTTAGATTCCCTCCCTTGAGCAGAATTTGACCTTTATTTCCTATTCCAGGAACTGAGTGAAATAAAATAGCTTGAGCTTAATTAGTTTGCCAGCGCCTTCCATGGATGGAAAAGTCTGCATTGTTATTCTAACTTTAGTTTAGGAGAGTAGGTTAGAAGATCTATCCTTGTGTTAATACATGAGATCAAAGCTGAAAAGCATTTTGAAATACAGACACATTTTACTCTACAGAAGGCTGCTATCCTAAAGAAAGACCTAGATATATTCAGAAATTAAAAATACTAGCGCATGTAAAAATTGTAGGCCATTAGTTGTAGGATGTTAAAGAACCATGTTAATACTCTGAACCTCAATAAAACTTTCATCAGCAAATAAGTGAACCTGCAAATGCTATGTAACTCCTTCCTTAAGCTTTAGAAGTTGAATTAGGTGTTTAATAGACATTAAAGTTGGATATTATAAATCACTCGTGTGTGTGTGTATAGTAATTTATTAAAGTTTATAAGTAATTGTATACTTTTATAACATTTACAATTTCAAAAGCTAGAAAATAGATTCAGTGTTATATTTAAAAATGTAAACATTTTAATCCCATCTGGATAGAGAGGATTGAAATAAAGCATCTTTCACTTGCCAGTGAGACAACTTTGTTCTTTGTATCTGGAGCATAAGCTTCAAGAGGGCAGGGACGATGTTTTGTACAACTATGTATATTGTGTAACTTAGCACAGTGTATTACTGTTCACTTAATACATTTTGTTGTAGCTTTATATTAAAACTGTTTCCAACAGTGCATGTATATTAATTTTAACATGTTTAATGATTCAGAGTGTTAGTATTTGGCACTTCCTTTTTTGTTTTTTTAAAGATGTTTATTTTTGAGTACACAGTCGAGTGGGGAAGGAGCAGAGAGAAGGGGATAGAGGATCCAAAAGCGGACTCTGCACTGATAGCAGTTAGCCCAATATGGGGCCCTAACTCATGAACCACAAGATCATGAACTGAGCCGAAGTCACCAACTGAGCCACCCAGGCGCTCCTATATTTGGCATTTTCTAAGTAGGCTTGATTTATAAATAAACTGAATCCATAGGGAGCAAAATGATTATCTGGAGGAAATTTTTAAATTTATGGAAATCTTAACTTTTCCATTAGATTTGGACATGGATATGAAAATAGCTCAGAAATGAAGTTTAGTTTATCACAGTCACCATCTACTAAAGACCTTCATGAGTATGAGACTAGTTTTACTAATGATGAATCCAGCATGTGATATTCAAAATTTTCAAAGGACTTTAATAAAATATGCTAATAGACTGTATTAGGAGTATGCAGCTAAAAAAAAAAAAAAACGACTATTTTGAAATGCTTTGTGAACACCAACAATCTAGAGGTGGCAACAGCTCTGCAGATTGCTAAATTATATTTGAAGATAATCTGTTGATGGTACAGTGGAGAATTGAATCACATGGTAGAGTTGGTAATTTACTAAATTACTAGCAGTATTTACTAAGACAATTAGCATACACTTATTTAATTTCCTCCTTAAAAATTTGCAAAGCAACCCTGAAATTAGATGGCATTTTTCTAATTTTGCTTAGTCATAATCCATGAAAAGGGGTATTTTGTGAAGCTCTTGGATATACTAAGTCATGTATCTGGGAAGAAGCCACATCATCTTATTTCAAGTGACCTTTTGATTTATAATAGGATATCCTTCTAATAGCATTTGAAAAACCAAGGATTAGTATGGTCTTTTATGTAACTTTGGAGAATGCTAAGTGCTAGATGAAAGAACATAAATTGTGTGTGTCTCTGTGTGAGCCAACTTATGGACTAAGTGAGCTGAGTGCTATTTGGCATGGGAAGAAAGATTATACTCTCTACACATTGTAATCTGTACATGCAGAAGCAGGTTCATTTAAAAAAAAAAGAAAGAAAAAAGGTTTGGTTTAAAACTATCAATATTTTAAAAATAATTTCTAACTTATTTTCCCATTTGTGTCCCACTGAATCATTTGACCTTTTTTCATCTCTGTTTTTTCAAAGATTTGTCCCATCAGATGAAAAGAAGAAACAAGGCTGCCAACGAGAAAATGAAACTTTAATACAGAGAAGAAAAGATCAGATGCAACCAGGGGGCACTGCAATTAGTGTCACAGTTCCTTATAGAGTAGTAGACCAGCCGCTTAAACTTATGCCTCAAGACTGGTAAGATTATTTCTATTTTATGTAGTCATTAATTTTTTTGTATAATTAAAAAGTATCAAGTTTTGTCATGAGTTCTAGATAGAAACTATCCCTGAAGACATTGTTAGTGTCTAACTTGGTCATTAATAATGTCCATGTTTTAGTAATACCTAAATAAATTTGTATTCTGGATAGCTAAACATTATTTTACTTATAAGAAACACTGACTTCTGGAAAATTTAGTAAAAATTCTTAACACTGTTTATTTGTTTTGGATCAGCTTTTAGAACAAAACTTCCAAATAGACTAATGTTTTGAGAACCTATTGTTGTAGTTTTTTGTTTTGGAGAATTCACATTTTAGAGTAAGAAATGATAAGTGAAGAAATTGTTACTTTTATTATGAGGACTAATTTATTAATAAAAACAACATGGTCACCCTACCCTGGTTTAGCTCTTTAATTGCATTAAAATGTTCTTTAAGGGGCGCCTGGGTGGCTCAGTCGGTTAAGCATCCGACTTCGGCTCAGGTCATGATCTCGCGGTCCGTGAGTTCAAGCCCCGCATCAGGCTCTGTGCTGACAGCTCAGAGCCTGGAGCCTGTTTCAAATTCTGTGTCTCCCTCTCTCTCTGACCCTCCCCCATTCATGCTGTCTTCCCTGTCTCAAAAATAAATAAACGTTAAAAAATAAAAAAAATAAATTAAAAAAAATTAAAAAAAATAAAAATAAAATGTTCTTTAATAAAATATTAAGGTATTTTTAACAGTGTCTATTAGCTCAGATACATGAATTATCTTACATTTTATTAATATAAGGTAGAGTAAAAACAGTCTTGAGAGTGCATCTCTGTGTGACGTAAGAGAATGCAACACATTGATGCATTAACTGAAATTTACCTTTGAGGTACTTACCAGTCTTCACACATTAGGAAGTCAGGGCATTGAAAATATAAGTATGTTAAAAATGTATTATATGAAGTAAAATGAGAATGTCAGTTATCAAGTTTAAAACTTGTAAGAAAGTTATTCCATATTAGTATTACATGTTTGCAGTTATTTGCAGATGTTGATAATACAGTGTGTACAAGTGCCATCTCACCGTGCTACAGAATAATGCTTGTATATATTAGCTAGGTCCCTAGTCATTGGTATCTTAACTTAGGAATATTTTCCTTACCTTTCTTCTTTCCTTTCTCTGTTAATCCTTTCAAGAATTCACCAAGAGTACTATTTATATTATCCTGCTTACATGCTAACCCTGCGAAGCCCAGTAGGATCTAGGTGATGTCTCTCCAGCAAATTTCCTTTAGTTTGGGAGGTACCTTCTGCTTTCAACTATTGTATGGCTAAAGCTAGGTCATGAAATTAAGAGGTCATTTAATAGTGAGCTCTATTACCAAAGATCATTTGGCAGTATGGGACATGTATTCCATGAAAGGAGGAGATTTTTAATTTAAGATTTCATTTTAGCCTTAGAGATTTTGAGCAGGTTAGAATTTTAAGCTGTGGCTTTTCACAGCAACTTGAACTGTTGCTGTAGATCTTTTATCTGAATAGAAGGTAGCCCTGGTTTAATTCTTTGTTGGATGTATAGAGTCTTCATCTAATGCAATGGTTATTAAAAATGTGATCTTGGACCTCTGGGCATTCCTAAGACCATTTCAGGGAGTTGTAAGGTTAAAATGATTTCCGTAATACTACTAAAATGGCTGTTCTCATGATTTATCAGTCCTCACCCAGGAACAGTAGCATAACCGGGGCACAGGATCAGCCATTCCCTCCCTTTCTTCTTCTCACTCCTCCTCTTCTTCCTTTCGTTTCTCTTCTGCAAATGGACTGTCCATGCCCTTCTGTTTCCTCATCTGTAAAATAGGGTAATAATAGCACTCACCTCATTGGATTTTTTGGAAGATTCAGTGTATTAACATAGGTACTGTGTAAGGTGCTTAGAACAGCACTGGCACATAGTGAATGTTCATAATAAGTCTTATTAATGTTAACTGTTACTGTTTATTATGGTTTTGTTTCCACCTCTTTAGTCCTAGGCATAAGCTGTTTATGACTGTTACACTTATTATAATTTCTCAATTTAATTAAATATTTTGTGAACTAATGAAATACGAGGGCCTAGAAAAAGATTTGTTCTTTTCAGAAAAATAAAGTCTAACAGTTAGAAAAACAAGGTTTTAGAAAAACTTGCGTTTTTAGAAAAACGCTTACAGACTGGGCGCCTGGGTGGCTCAGTAGGTTGAGCATCCGACTACGGCTCAGGTCATGATCTCATGGTTTGTGAGTTTGAGCCCCTTGTCAGGTTCTGTGCTGACAGCTCAGAGCCTGGATCCTGCTTCGGACTCCGTGTCTCCCTTTCTCTCTGCTCCTCCCCTGCTCACACTCTGTCTCTTTCTCCTACAAAAATAAAAAAAATTAAAAAATTAAAAAAAAAATTAGGGTGAGTGAAACAGTTGTAAAACAATTGGAAAAATTTTTAAGAAGTCTGATGGTTTCTATACTCAAATTACTTTCCAAATACTCAGAAGAACTCAAAAATAAGACCTTGGGGCTTCATAAAATGATTGGTGAGTTATTTATAATGTTTTTAATTAATGTAAAATATTTAAGATCTACTTGAATTAAATGATTTCCTTTTAAAACCAACTTTTTCAATTAATACATCCACCAGTGTTCCCTATTGCATTGGAAGAGTGGGCCTGTTAGTCTAGGAGAAGGGCAAATTAAAAGGTTAAAAAGATTGCATATAAGGATTGTGTATGTAATTATGTTTAAAAGACCCAGGTGCAGTGCATGAGACGTATAGCAATCATTAATGTATTTTAATGGTAACGTAATGAAGAGTTGTGGTAATGGACTTTGTTTGCCTCACAGATGTGTTGACAGGAGACTATATCACATGAATCATTGAGTCCTTTTCTTAAGGATTTACAGTAACCAAAGTTCATCTATGAGATACTGTCTCTCTATTCTAATCCTCCCCTGTTTCTATTTATAGGGATCGGGTTGTAGCAGTTTTTGTGCAGGGTCCTGCATGGCAGTTCAAAGGCTGGCCATGGCTTTTGCCTGATGGATCACCAGTTGACATATTTGCTAAAAGTAAGATTCTCTTTATTTATACTTTTACTTTAAATATTCCTACATTTACCAATATAGAAATGCTCTTGCTTTATGTAAGAGAAAGCCATCTATGGCTGTGCATATACGATGTGTGTATCAAAGGATTCCTATTAATATATTTTAATTTTTAAGCACCTGTGAACTACTTTTTTTTTTTTTGGACATTATTATTTTTTGTGTACTTATATCTAAAAGTGAATTATCCCCTGAGTTAAATAGAATTACTTTAGGCCTTAAACTTCAAAAGCATTAATATTTTTGCACGTCCATATGTTTTTATTAAAACTGATGACTAGTTTTAAAATGGGCTGACTTTTGCTAACAGTAGTGTATAGCTGTAATTTGAAGTGCCATATGATTTTTACCAGCTGTTTCCACTGTCTTGAATGATTGTAGCATGATTGACTTTTTCTTTTCATTCAACTCTAAATTCAAATATTCTCTCCTTTAGAGAAGCCTTCTCTGGCCATCCTGGAAAGCCATTACCTCCTCCCAGTTACTCATTAAGCCCTTTTATTTTCATGATAGTACTTGCTGCTGTTTGGTATTATCTTGTTTTTATATCTTTATTTTCAGTCTTCCTGGTTATAATGGCAAGTTGCTTAATGGGAGGAGCCTTTTCTGCCTTGTTCGCTCTTGTATTGTCAGCACAGAAGAGGGCGTGGCACAAAGGAAGCATTCAATAGATACCTGTTAAATTAATGGATTTCATGTGGCTTCTATCTTTTGGTATATTAATATATCAGTATATACCAAATGTAGGTTAATCTGGTCTATTTTTTTTGCTGGTAGAGATACTCCAATTATTATTTAATTCAAGTACCCAATTAAGTTAGTAACCACAGTAAAATTGTTTTTAAAAAACCATTCTAATGAAACAAGTATGTTTATTAGAAGTAACAGCTTCAGTTATTATGAACGTAGAGTGTGCTACTGTAAAATCCAGCCTCTTTTAAAGCAGCCTCAGTTTTTGTTAGTGGTATCACCATTCTTCCAAGATAGAAACTACCCAAGCTTGAAAGCTTTACTCATTTATTCTGTTCTGCCTTCATTCATTTTAATTAATTATTCTAATATTACTAATATTATGATACTTTTTATGTTATTTCTGAAGCTACAGAGTTGATAAATAGAAAGTTAAAGATAGAGAATGGGGATTTTAATCAAAGTAAAGTATCCATGAACACGAATATTTTACCTACTTGCTTGCCTGTTGAATTGTGTTTTAATAAAAAGAATGATTATGCCTTTGTAAATGCTGTCTAAATTTCATTTAGAATATAATGATGTTGTAGTAGTTTCGTTCGTATTGGTAGTCTTCTGAAATTTAGATAACTTGAGTCTTTTTTTTTTTTTTAACAAAGTTACGATTTTCTTCCATGAATTATTCTCTTTTTAATCTTCCTTCTTTACTGAATCCTTTCTGTCAGCATTTACAGTGAAAGTAAATCCAACTCTTGATTTTGGCTCAGGTCATGATCCCAGGGTTGTGGAATCAAGCCCCATGTTAGGCTCCACACTGCACGTGGAACCTGCTTGGAATATATTCTCTTTCTCCCCCACCCCCACCCGTGTGAGTGCGTGTGTGCGCTCTCTCTCTCTGTCTCTCTCTCTCTCTCTCTCTCAAATAAAAAGAAAATGAAAGTACTCTTGCCTCTTCCCTCTTAAAATAAAACCCTTTCTCCTGACTTCAAAGCTCCTTTTCTTTTTCCTTTTATGAAATTTTGAAAGAAATGTCTCTACTAACTCATTTTCTATTCAGTTCTCAGTCCTCTGTTCAGCTTTCTTGCTCTCCACTAAACTGTTCTCACCAAACTTACCAGTGACCCAGATATTAGATCCCTTTAACCTCCTTATCAGACTTAAAACCTTCTTTTCCAAGGCTTATTACTCTTTTTTCAGACTCTAGCTACTTTCCCTCTGGCTTTCAACTACCTGTTAATATTTTGTTTCTCTTTTCCTTTAAGTATAGATACTCTCTCAAGGAGATCTGATAGCTTTCAATTATCATCTATATCCCTCCCCTTATTCTAAGGTTTCTAGCTTATATTCTGGGCCTGTATATCTCAGTAATTACCAGATAACTCCTCTGTGAGGTCTTGTTGGTATGTCAGACTCAGCTTGTTCCATATGGAATCGTCTTGTTCTCTCCCTCATTCCCAAACTGTTTCTTTTCCTCATTTAGTTTTCTTTAGTAATTTGCCTAAGCTAGAAACTTAGGAGTATTATTATCTCTTAGCTTTTAGTTGATCTCCTTGTTTTTACTCTTGCCTTTTCTAGGTTTTCACCCTTTGCCCCATAACACACTTAGAAAATGGTAACATCTATATAGCATAGCGGAAAACTGAGGGTTTTAACAGGAGCATCTATATGGGCCATGGTAAAAGCTTGTACTATTTTTCTTCATATTGCATTATAGTAAAATCCAAAATTTTTCAGAAGATATTAAGTATTGACTTGTATAAAATGGGCAAATAAAATCTTTTAAACGTTACAAGAAATTTGAGCTTACAACTGCATATAGCTTTTTAAAAATATTTTTAGGGGCGCCTGGGTGGCTCAGTCGGTTGAGCGTCCGACTTCAGCTCAGGTCACGATCTCACAGACCGTGAGTTCGAGCCCCGCATCGGGCTCTGGGCTGATGGCTCAGAGCCTGGAGCCTGCTTCCAGTTCTGTGTCTCCCTCTCTCTCTGCCCCTCCCCCGTTCATGCTCTGTCTCTCTCTGTCTCAAAAATAAATAAACGTTAAAAAAAATTTTTTTTTTTTAAATATTTTTATGTTTGAGGTAGCTACATGTATTTGTTGATCAAGATTTTTAAATGATGATTTCTTCAAATTTTTGCTGGTTATCATTGAGAAAAAGTTTTCATTAATCTTCTAGATTATGTTGCCCCTTTGTCATCTGATGTGCCATCTTTGTACCTACTAAATATTATTCAAGAGCATTTTGTCTATTTCTTTTGCTTCTTTGTTCCTGTAAAATAATGCTGACAAGATTCATGCGGTTTGTAAAAAATGAACAATTCTGAATTGTGTGAAATACTTTGCTTCAGTACTCATTGTGCTACCAGTTAGAAGACTGGCTTTCTTATAAAAGAACTTCATTTGTTCTATTTTTTGCTGAGGTTTGTAAACTAAAAGTCTTTTTCTGAATCAGAAAGATGTTTTGTATAATGTCTTGGTGTAAGTTTGCTTGCCTTCACAGCTTCATGCCAATAAAATTTTTGTATAATGAGAGAAGCCTTATGCTTTCTTATTTGTGACTTAGACTTTTTAGACTCTAATGTTTCACCATTAATTTTAAAAGTTGTCTATTCTGGTGGAATAAATACTGTATAAACTAAATCTATTGAAAGTAGGGAGTGGAGTACTGTATGCTTTTATAGATTTAGATAAATCATTTTTAAAAATATATTTTTAAGAATGATTTAAGGTAGGGGCGCTTGGGTGGCTTGGTCAGTTAACTGTCCAACTCTTGATCTCTAGCTCAGGTCATGATCTCACAGTTCGTGAGATCGAGCCCTGCATCAGGTTCTGTGGCTCCCTTCTCTCTCCTTCTCTCTCTCTCTCAAAAAAAAAAAAAAAAAAAAAGAGAGAGAATGATTTAAAACAAATCATACTGAGAAAATTAGAAAAGTGAAACATGTAGTAAGGAAAATAGGAAGTATTGAAACTGTTGACTTCATTTAATTTAAAAATTTTCTAAATTAAAAAATTTTTACACATAAATATTTTGAAAATGGGTTTTTTGAAGCTATAATGTGTAGCCCTTTTAATGAATCAGTTTAATTCATTAAATTGAATTAAACTCAAAATGAATGATGTGTTTGGTGAGGGGACCTTTAATTGGAAAAGCAAATAGTTTAGAAGTAATGTTTAAGTGTTTCTGTTTGTGAGCACAAATGATTCGTTTTGGATTTGCATCAAGAATTAATTACACTTCGATTCATTGTTAACATCCAAAGCCAGTAGGCTAGCAAGCAATGTGGAATAAACAGTCCATAACGTAGCTATCAAAAAAATGAAGTCAATCATTTTTCTCTTTAGAGACCCCTACTACTAGATGATGATGATGGTAACAATCATATCTTATATACAAAAAAAATTAATGGAAAGAAAAGCTAACTCTTACGTGTGTACTTGTAAAACAGAAGCTTCACTGATGGTAAACTGATTGCAGATACAAAAGTAAGATTCAACTGGATGATCAGGGAGAGAGATTCAAAGTCAGTATTTTATGGTCCATTTGTTAACCTTTTGTAGGATACACCAGCTGGGAGGATTTGCCCGCTAGAGTCTTTTATTCACCCGACACTAGAATTAACTGTTAACAATGAAAATCAGATAATTTCATCTTCTTGCTTTAATCACTTTCTAGTGGTTTACTATCACATTTGGAACAAATTCAGATTTTTTTTTTACCATAGCCAAATTTTACAGTATAGGACATTGTCTACAGAAGAAGTTATTCTGGTTTATAGGGTGTGTGCCAAGCTTGCTTTCATTTCAGAGCCCTTTACCACTGTTCTTATGCCTGAAATCCTCTTCTTGATCTTTGCTAGACTCGCTTTTTATATCATTTAATTATCTCCTTCTAGGTAGCTTTCCAAATTTTTCTTTTTCCCTTTTCATCATTTCTTACCAAGTCCCATTCGTTCTCACTTGCTAATTATTTCTTGAGTCTTTCTCTTGCCAGGCACGTACCTTCTCCCTAGTTGAGCAAATCTCTTTCTTCTCTAGATTGTTAAATTGTATCAATAGTCGCTGCTAAACACTTTGCAGTGATTCTCCATATCTCTTAGATGAAAATCCAAACTCTTTAATATGGCCTACAAGGCCAGCATTGTTCTGAATCTGGGGTCTTACCTTTTGCTCATTCTTTACATTACTTTGTATGATGCAGTTCCATTAAATTTCTTTAGTTCCTAGATGAAACTGTTTTCTCTTTGAGCATGTTCATGCTAAACAAAAGTCATTTTCTGTGTTTGCTTAATTCTTACTCAGCCTTTAGGTCTTACGTTAGATATCATTACCTACGCAAGACTTTCTGAACTCCATGGTCTGGGTAAGATACTCTTTTATGTTTCTGTGGTACACTCCTAACTTTATCATACTGTATTTGAATAGTTTTTTTCTTATTATCCTTCACAAGACCATATGCATTTTATTAGCCTCATAATATGCATTATTCCTCATTTCAGTCCCAGTGACCCAGTCCTTGGTAGGTATTTGTTGAATGTTTTTGAGGATACCACAGTACTTAGTAGAATCTATTTCAAAAGTCTCTTTGGTTATAATGTAGCTTCATCTGGTTGAAGAAAGATTGTTTTTTTTTTTAAAGTTTTTGTTTTCTTTTGAAAAAAGTTTTTTTTTCTTAATGTCTATATTGGGGTGTTTTTATTCTTTTATAAAACATTTTTATAATTTTGATTGCAGTTTGAATTAAAAATATTATTTCCCCCCATACAGTTAAAGCCTTCCATCTCAAATATGATGAAGTTCGTCTAGATCCAAACGTTCAGAAATGGGATGTAACAGTATTAGAACTCAGCTATCACAAACGTCATTTGGATAGACCAGTTTTCTTACGGTTCTGGGAAACATTGGATAGGTAATTCTGATCCTAAAATTCATTTACTTCTGCTTTATTATAGTAATTTTCCTTTCTCCTCAGTTAGATTTTAAGCTCTTTAAAATTGTATGCATATCCCCCAGTTTCCTTTTTTGAACATTGTATGATGCTGATTTCTAGTAGATATTAATAAATATCTTTGTTGTACTGATTTTAGAAATAGATGGAGAAAGGGCTTATAAGCTTGTTAGAAAGAACAGTAAACTCCTGAGTCAGAAGACCTAGATTTTAGTCCTGATTTTATGATCTGGCTGTAATGAACTGTGTGACCTTTTTGAACCTTGTGTTCTATCTATCCCAGGGGATTGGATTTATATGATTCCCTGCAGGGTTTTTTGTTGTTTGTTTGTTTGTTTGTTTGTTTTGTTTTTTTGCCAGCATCAAAAGGTCTCTGACTGGATTTGAGTTAAGGGTAGCCTGTGAAAGGAATTCAGGTTTTGAATTTATTTTAATTACTGTTATAAACAGAATTCTTAAAGTCCTTTTACAGTAATACCAGTTTTGTAATTGGAAAATTTAAGAACAGCCTTATGATCACAGTACCACTGAATTTATTCTCATGGTGCTCTTTAAAATCTGTCACTTTCTTGGTGTAAGTCTCTTCTGAATATTAAGGGTTTTCTAAAGTCAGAGGTTGCTGAGGTAACCCAGTGATTATAATTGATAATATATTAAAGAAAAACATTTATTATTCTAGCCAGAAGCTCTGATTATAGAATTTAATAAGAGGAGTGTTTCTTCTGGCTTCAGAAGTTCTTATTCTGTATTCCCAAAGTATAGTATCAGGCTTCCAGTTTTTTAGAAAACAAAGCATCCTGTTCACTTTTGAATTTTAAGTTTAAAAAAAAAGTCAACTTATTTTTACATTTCTAAAAATTCTAAAATTCCTATAATCATTATAACCTATTATAATATTATTTTCCAGGTACATGGTAAAGCATAAATCCCACTTGAGATTCTGAATTTTACTTGGTTTCCCTTTTTCTGGAGATCTGGATTAAGAAGCATGGATATACCTTGACCTAAAGACTGAGACTCAAGCTTTATGAATTTATCAAGAACTTACAAATGAAGAAGGTCACAGATCCATCTTTTATAAGACCTTATTTGATGCTTTATGCTTCAAAGGGATGATGCTTGTCATCCATATAAGCAAACTTTTTGGCTTACAACTATTTTTTTAATATTAGCCTTCTAGTCTGTAACGGAAATTGTATATTTTGATAGAAGTTTTTTCTCCATTGGTTAAATTAGCATTACTTAAAATTTGTTTCTTTAGAAAATAAATGCAGGTTATAAATGTGTGTATATTTAGAGGTTATAAGGCTCTCTAAGCCATCTTCTGATTTTTCATTGCTCTATAATTCCTTTTATTGAAAATAGTATGCTATGAATGGTATCAAATTTTAGTCTCTGGAACTTCCAAAACTAGCAAAGGGATGTGACTATTTTGAATGAATCAGAATGTCAACCTGTATGTATACTATACCTATACTTATTCTTTATTTAAAAAAGAATAATGAAAAATCAAGAACAATTCTTCAGCTTTGGTTGAACTGTTCGGCCTTTTCAAGACTTCTTTACTTACAATGAATACATTGAATGAATGTACATTCTTCTTTCTCACTGACTTTGGTGATTTTAAAACTTAGAATGATATATTTCTATCTGTGCTTATCTTTCCACTTGAAAAATCTCAGAAGACAGATTAAAAACATGATAGGCTGTAGTACTTTTTGTTTTGGGAGCCAGAGTATGTTTGGGGGAAAGAAATGTATTAGTCCTACTACAATGTAACTTTAACTTTCTTATCTTTCTCATAAGTTCACCTTTGAATCTTACTTTGTATGTATGGTATAGGTTTTGAGTCTTCTGTTTCTAGGCATGTTGATCTTGGAGTTCTTATCTTCCATTATCCCTAAATATTGATAACTCTCCCAGACACCAAAGAACACATTTGCTTAATTAAGTGTCTGAACAGAAACAAGATAAAAACACTGGTATTTTTATGTGCGTATTCAATATCGTATAAAATATAAAACCTATATTTTAACTTAGTAAAATATTTTACTACTTCTCTAGAGTGTTGCATCCAAGGTACAATGAATGAGCATTTTCCTTGAGTCTTGATTTCACCTTTTATTACTTAAAAGCAACTGGAACCTCTACTCCCCTAAAGAGTTTTCGCCATTAGGATTGTCGCTGATTGTTCATCTTGTGTCATTTTTTTCTCCATTTTTTCCCCAGTGATCTCTTAGATGAACATTTTTTTAGTAAACATTTAGCTCCTTCTTATGTTATGCTGACATTACCTAGCTTCATTTTGAAATTTAATGCTATCATAAGAATGAGAAGCACTTATTTATTTTTAAAGTAATCACAAAAGTCCATACCAATAGTGGATAGAAAAAAGTATTTATTCATGTGGAATTCACTATGTTCTTAAGAAAAGCAGTCAGCATTTTAAATTATTAGATTATAGGATATTTATAAGGTTTGAACAGATTCTACCCCCTTCCTTTCTGTGCACCTCTCTTCTTGAAAACAAAAGAACTCAAATTTGTTCACTTTAGACTTTCTCATCATATAAACTGTTTTCAAAATGAATTAATGTATTGTATAAACTTTCTCCATGATGAAATCGTCAAAGACTAGAATCTGTACTATTTTAATGTAAGATTACTTGTTAAGACTACTACAAGTGGACGAGAACTACCTTTCTATAAAAATTTTTAGTATTTATACTTATGTCATATATGAAATTTACTTGATACAGAGTGTGGTTAAAATTGGGAACATCTACTTTAAACAGGGTTTATTTTTCTATCTTGAATTTGCCTTATGTATATTCAAAGGCTTCTGGAAATACTGTAAAGGAACATTAGGAAAAGTACAAATATGCTATGCTGTATGTATTTTAAAATCAAACCCTTAGTATGTACTTAATTTTCTTTTTCTTTTTTCAGCAGTTCAGTCCCTCATTTAGGTCCATGTAATTAATGTAATAGTCATTAATTCCAAAACAGTTTTTTTTCAGCCAGTCATTCGTTATCTCATGACTCCCAAGTCCTACAGCAGCACCTATCACTGTGCCTTGCACATAGTAGGCATTCAGTAAATATTTATATGCATGAATTAATGAACTTTTCAGTGTGACTGATTTATTACAAAAAGTACTTTGACTAGGTCTTGGAGTTTGAAAATACAGAAATACAGGGAATGAAGAGGTACACATAGACGTTTAATGGAAATGAGGTATACATTAATGACCTTGACTTACCATAAGTTACTGTTAACTGGAGACACCCTTGCTTGTCCCATTGGTAAAAGAAAACTCCCATTTCTTTATTCATAGGACACTTTTCTGAGTCAGGTAACATTAAGAAACTTGTAGGTTTCAGTCAGTTAATTGTTCAACCTTGACTGCACGTTAGAATCACTTGGGGGACCTTTTAAATATTTATTGCCTGATTCCTGATTCTGATTTAATTTGTGCTGAGACCTGATCATCAGTATCTTTAAAAAGTTGTTTAGGTAATTTCATGTTCAGAAAGGATTGAGAATCACTGATTTAATTTGTTGTTGAAAACAATGCCAGTATTAAATGTCGTATTTCCTCATCTCCCGCCTTCCCTCCCTCCCTCCCTCCCTGCCTTCCATCCTTCCTTCTCTCCCTTCTGCCCTCCCTTCTTTCCTTCTCCCTGCTTTCCTTCTTTCATTCTTTCTTTCTTGCTTTTACTTTTCCTCTTGGTGGCCACCCTTTGCACTAGACTGACCCCCTTATCGATGGTATTGGCCTGTAATTCCACATAACAAATTCAAGTCTTATTTATTTAATATAGGAGTATTTTGCTGTTTAATATTTAAACAATGTTTAATATATTGCATTATAAACTAGTATTATAGTTTATGATTTGTTTCCCATGTGTCCTTATCCTTATTTTTTTTTTTTAACAGCAGCATGATAACAATCCATACAGAAATAACTAGTTCATAATGAGGAAAATTTCATAATAATTTTTAAGGTAGAAGAACGTAAAGGATTAATTTCTTATCTGCCATGCAGAATTAGTTTGCTTATGAAAGGAAAGAGGCATACTTTTTAATTGGTCTGCACAGAAAAGTAAATTATTCATTTAAATAAAATTCATTATCAAACATTGAAGGAAATATTTTTCCAAAATAAAAATTTTTGTGACTCCTAACAAAGTTAAAGTGATACATTGTTCTTTTTTGGAGGGTGGGGAGGGAGTATTTAGTCTCCATATTTCTTACTATATAACAATTCCATTTTATTGGTATTAACAGTAGAAAATGATGATAGGATACATATTATGTGGCCAGAAATAAAATGCCACTTTGTCAGATAACAATTATCTGAGTCTTAGTTGTTGAACTAATTAGTTAGTTTATAAAACTTTTTGAGACCAACAGTGTATTTTATAAATATTATAAAAGCTGACCAAAATTAAAACATGAAAAATAAATTTGATTACATGAGCCTTAAATATTACTTGACTGAATTTTTATTCACTTGGATTTGATAGTCAACTGGTTACCCTAACCATAGTAAATTAACTTTAGAAATAAAAAACTAAAAATCACTGAATTTTACTTAAGAACTGGATTAGGAATTTTGAAATGTCATGTCCTGTATGTTCTGGCCTATTCATTGCCACATTTGGCTGTATAGTGATGCCAGCATGGTTTCTATCTGTATATGTTGGAATGATAACCAAGGAAAAATTGGAAATGTATAATAGGTGTATAAAAATTATATTTAGTAAATGCATAATATGCAGTAATACTTTCAGGTCATTCATCTTTTGGGGCTTATATGTATTATTTTAGGTAGTGTTTATTAGACTGATCTTGAGAGTTATACATAAATGTATGCCATTTAAATGAGTAAAGCTAAGGAGATTAATTTTATTGCCAAAATTCAAAAAGTGAAGTGATGCTATGTCAAATTTAGGTAGGTGATGTATCTCTCTGAGAGTTTTGTTTGCTACTGAATTCCATTTCTATCCAGTTTAAGTTTGCTAAAAGCTACTTAACCTCCAAGTTTGGTTATATAGTGCTTTATATATAATGTAGTTCATTTACATGGTATAGGCACTATAAATGATTGTTTACCCCCCAGTTTGTATATTTCTCATGCAAAGTGGGTTCTTCAGTGGAACTTAAATTTAGGCCCTGTGACCTGATTAAATGTTCTACTCATTCTTACTCCATTTCAGTGGATTTTTAAGTTTCAACTTGTAAATAAGTTTTGGGTATATTCCCACCCCCACTTCTGCCCTAGTCTTCATCCTTCCAACCAAAAACACATTCAACCAAGAATACAGAAACTGTATTGTGGTGTAGGATATGGACGATGACAGTCTTTTCAAAAAGGGATTTATGAGATTTTTCAGGCATTGTATTTGTTTTGAAAATAAACGTAATGGAAGTTTTCACTTTGAAAACTAAAGAGTTAAGTACATTTCAGTCTTCTGTTAATGTGTTACATAATGGAGAGAATCACAATTCTTCCTAAAAGTAACAAGCTACATGCTGTAATGAGCTTAGTTTGGTTATTGTCCAACTTACCAAGTCCTTATTGTTAGAATGTTATTTACCAGCATACACTCTTAATTCTATTATCTTTCAGCAGTTTGGGCACCCTGATTTTAACATTTTGTAGTTTGAAAACAAACTGCACTCCGCATGTAATCAAATCATTAACAACATCATGGTATTATTGGTGGTGCCAGTAATAATGTTTAACTCTTTTGCAACAAAATTCCTTTAATGAAGTGTTTAATGGGCCCTATTCAAACTTAATTTCCATTCAGTTCATAAGTGCCTACTAAATATGTATTTTATCCTGCTCTTCTGTTCATTTGATCATCTGCTTTTAGGCAGATGAGCATTCACATAACTAAAATAGATACAGCAGGAGTTGTAAATGCTGTTGGATTTTTTAAGGCTCAAAGGTGCTAGTATATAAGAGCACATTGCCAAATAAGCTTTTTTTCTTCTCATTTTCTAAAACAGTTTCCATTTATTTTTAATTAATGATCAATGTTTATGGTGAGTTGGAAAACATCCTCTTAATTTCCTTCAGTGACCATAAAAAAAAACATTAAAAAAGCAGCTCTAGAGAAGGCTATGGTGTTGAGTCTGTCATAATTATTTGTAGATACTTTATCATAGAACTGTAGTTTATAATTCACTGTCATCTAGAGAATATTGATTTATATTACATGACTAATGTAAATAGGGCTCAGGCCACATAAGACCGAAGACATCAGAGGTTTAGTTAATCACATTTGAATATTTTATTGCGCTGTGATTGATTTGCCAAAAAAAATCCAAATGGAAACACATTGGGTTATACAGCATTGACTATGATAAAATATGATAATGTATACTCACAGAACTTGCCTTCATGGAGTTTAACATGTTAAAAATGTAAATATGGTAATGGCATCAATTTCTCTTTTTAAAATTGTTAAATAATGATGTGTTTTTCTTTAAAATGGAATAGTTTGAAATTTTATCAAGTTGGTGTATGTAATGGTTGGGGAAGATCAAATGGGCTTGTTCATGGCATATTCAATCATGACATAACTAATGTTTATGGTCATTTTGACTGTAAAGCAGTTTTAAAGTATTTGTATTTTTATTTACATGTTTTTATTTCATAATGCACCACTGAGTACAAAAGAGGAAGTGTAAGGGTTACTGATGATGAAATAAAGTGAGGGTGTTAATGTAGATTAAAGCAAGTTGATGTAGGAATTTGAGGAGAAAGAAGAAATTATATGGGAACTCACAACTCCATGGGGAAAAAAATACATAGTAAGAATTGGGCAGTGATGTATCTTTTGGGGGATTGGTCATAAATTTAAATGAAACGAGGCAAACTGTGGTGTGATTTTTTTTTTTTTTTCCAGCAGCATTTAGGTACTTGATTCCAGGTGTAGAAAAAGCAAATAGATTTTTAACTTTTGATAGAAGTAGAAACAGACCAGGGAGGTGAAGATATTCACAAAGGTGGTGATTATAGTACCAGAACATGGAATCTAAGCTCTTCAAGGGATAAATGATGGAGAGGAAGTGGTGGATTGTATGAAAGTGGTGCTGACCCACGAACTGAAACCTTCAGTGAAATGAAGCTAAAAGTGAGCCTAAAAGACAAGAAGGTGAGAAGATTGGGTGTGTGAAATCAGGATTTCAGATGTGATCTGATATTGATGAGGAAAAGTCAAAACCTTGGAAGTGACTGAGATAGAAGAAGGGCTCTTTGAGGTGGGGAGTCAAAGATCTGAGGCCATGATTACTCATGTGAATGTTGAAATAACTGAGAACTACAAGAAATAAAGGTGGCAGGGAAGATAGCCACAGGCTAGTGACTCAGCTTGATAGCAACAGGAAAATTCTAACTAGATAGCATGAACTTTAAAGGATCCATGCTCAAAACAAAAATCTTTGGCTTTGTTATCAAGAGATGAGTGAACGTACATTTAGATATTTTTAGATTTTTTTTTAAAGGTATGGATCATCATTTCAATGCCCCCCTCTAACGTGCTTTTTTAAATAAAATTCTGTACTTGTTCCATTAGGACAGATTATGAGGGCTTTTACTATACTAAGTGTAAATCCTCCTTTTTGACAATAATAGCCTTTCTACCTTCTCTGAGTCTCGTTTTCTCCAATTTGCTCCCACATCAGGCTAGTTCTTGTATTCTTTGCCTCTTCTGTAGCCCAATAATAACTGGAAGTGGGAAAAAGTCTTTGTTGGAAGACCTGAGCACTGCTCTGTTCTGAGGTTTCATAATGAGCCCAAACTGAGGTCTCTCCTAGTTGTATGTGCATCTTACTACTAAGGGAGAACACCTTGAATGGTTCCCATAGTGGGTTCAGGGTGCTGGAAAAAAGGAATACTTGGAAATATGGGAAATTGGAAAGGGTTTTTCATTGACTTTTCTGTGGACATCTTATTTCCTCAGTTTGTTTTGTTCTAGATTTTGGATGAGAATTCTTAAAATGTTGCAAGCTTTTTCCCCCCTATACTGGGGTGGGCTAGATGTTATTTTGAGCCTAATCTAAATCTTACCTGAATCTCTTTCTTTCTTTGGTTTCCTTGTTAACATGAAGTGGCATATATTTTCTTGTTTGGTGGCTGATGGCTTTATGGCTTTTCTTTTTTTCTCAATCCCCTACCAATTCTTTAGCTGTTAAGTATGATCGAGCTATGATCCCACTTGACTTCACTGTCTTCACCCAGAAGTGACCTTACCTATTTTTGGTGGAGGAAACAGAAGCCATGGACTTCTTAGTACTTTATCTCACAAACTTATATGCATATAATAAGCATCCTTTCTTTCATTCCTCCTATTACAGTGATTTAAATGTCCTGTCACCCATCAAGGACTTGTCTATTCATATGTTCTCCTACAGCCTTCCCCGCTGTCATGAGTATTGCTCTGTTACAGTTTTCCCTCTAGCTTGTGTCTTCATCCTGTCATCACCCTCTACTTATACCTTTCCACCCACATTTAAACTGGGTTGCACCTTACATCTTAAACAGGGTTCTACGGAGTATGTGAGTGCCTCCCAAAGATCTGTGGGCTTAGATGTATCACAGGTGTGGTACTAGGAAGACTACCTTCAGAGTACCTGCTGAGCTGCTGCGTGGTAGGCTCTCAGTTCCTGTTTGTATGGGTACTGGCATCTTTCTGGTTAATATATCCTTAGCCCACAGAAGTAGAGATAACTGGCTTGCTTGTATTGCTCACAGGTTTATTGCCACTCGTACTGTCCCACAGTTTGACTTGTGCAAAAGGGCAAATGAGTAGACAAAGGAAAATAGTAAAGAAGTCTACAGAAAAATAGGACATTCAGAAGTGGGTGGTGGTGAAAAAGAATTGCTGGTGGAGATGGATAGCAGCTTTAATTTTGAGAAAGCACATGAGGAAGTTCAATCAGTGTGAAATAAACTTTCTATAAATTAAAACAACAAAACCCAATGCATTAAATGTAGTAGAAAAAGAGGGAAATGGCCACTCCTGAGGACCAAATTAGAGGCCTGGATGGAATATGTGCAGTAGTAGTTACCTCTAGAAACACAAGGCCCAAAGACCTGAAGATTGTAATAAAAATGAAAACACCTTGAAGAAAAGTTTGGATATTTAATGTGAATAAGTAAAGAACCGTAAGGAAGAAAGAAAGGAAACAGACTTAGGAAAACAGTTCATAGATACTAGAGGAAAATTTCCCTGGTTTGAAAGAGCTCTCATTCTGGAGGCTCCCTGTAGCATGGAGGGAAGGGGGAGGACACTTAGGCAGACATTTCATTCAAATATTTATGGTCTACTTCATGTCAATGATAATACTATTTTAGTCACTGGAAGTCAGGGTAAACAATTTTGAGCCATGCCCTCATTGAATAGGAAGAGGTAGATAATAAAATGAATGTGTCAGATGTGAATAAGTGATAGAGAAAAAAGTGAAGTAGAGTGACTAGACAGTGCTGGGATAAGGCAGAGGCAAGATACAGTGTTTTATTGGGTGGTTGGAGGCAAGGTGATATTTGAACAGCAATTTGAAGGAAGTGAGGGAGCCAACCTCGTAAATACCTGTGGCGAAAATAAGAAACAAGAAGTTTAAAAGTCCTAAGATCGTGAGTCCACCTGGGTGGCTCAGTTGGTTAAGTGTCCGACTTAGGTCATGATCTCGTGGTTCCTGAGTTTGAGCCTGCATCGGGCTCTGTGCTGATAGCTCAGAGCCTGGAGTCTGCTTCCCATTCTGTGTTTTCCTCTGTCTCCGCCCCTCCCGCCTTGAGCTCACACTCTCGCTCTCTCAAAAATAAATAAACATTACATTTTTTTTAAAAAAATCCTATGGTAGTATCATATCTGCAACTCAGAGACTGGCAAGGAGGCCACTTGGGCAGAGGTGAGGCAGCAAGAACAGTTAAGAGGTGAGTGCAGAGTGGGAGCTGGAAACAAGATTATGTAGGACTTTGTAGGCTACTGTAAAGCTCAGCTTTTATTCATTGGTACATAGGGGAAGCATTGGAGAGTTTTTGAGCAGAAGAAGAGTGACCTCATTGTGACCTTAGGTTTTAAGAGGCATAATGCTCTTAGAGAATAGACTATGTGGTAGTAAAGGCAGAGGCTGGGAGATCAGATCATTGGATATTACAGTAATTTAGATAAATGATTAGGGCTTGGGCCAGTGTGGTTACTGGGGAGGAGTGACAAATGGTCAGATTCTGGAAATATTTTGCAAGTAGATGGATTGGGTGTGATGTGTGATAATAGAGCCAACAAAAAGGTTTTTTTGTTTTGGGTTTTTGCCTAAATAACTGGAAGGATGTAGTTTTCTGCTTACTCTGATAAGAAAGGTTATGTAAAGGTCATATTTGGGGATGGTATTAGCTAAGGGAAACTGGAGTTTTGAGGAATGTTGAGTTTGAGATGCTCATTAGACATGCAGGAAGAGATAATTCAAATTCTTTAATTTCAGGGTAAAGAGAGGACTTCATAAAGGAACAAAAAAAGAAAAACACATCTCCAGGCTTTAAAGAATGACTACAAATAAATGTTTCCCAAGTGAGACCATTTATCTTGAGGATATGCAAGGATCCAAAGAGTATATCTCCCAAGTAACCTCGGTGAGGAACAGGGACATTAGAACTTTTAAGAACTTCAAACAAATGACGAATTAAAGATCTGTGTTCTGTGATAGAGTGGGAATTTGAAATGTTAAGTGGTAAGTAAGAGTTCCTCAAGTGGGAAAGACATACTACCTGGAAAATCTCACATCAGTAACTACAGATGTTAAGCTATTTCAGCAAAGATGTGGGGGCTGAGCTGAGCAGGGAGTAAAGAGTGAGCACCCTAAATTTCTCATCCCTGATGAGAAAAATGATTTCATGGAAGATGACCAACACTTGTTCTTGCAACTAATCAGAAGTTCTATATTTTTGACAAATAGCTTTCTAAAACCCACTTAAAGCACTTTGGAATATTTAGGGGGAAAAAAACAAACTTGTTTTAAGGTTTTGGAGATTTTTAAATAGGTCAGGAAATTACTTGCAAGTTGTGAAATTGTGAAGGTATGAACATTTTGATAGGTATATTTATGTTTTCAACGCAAAAGCACAAAATAAATATCTCCAATAACCATTTTTAAAATGTTCTTTCCATAGCACAATTTTTTTCCAACAGTAATTACTTTCTTGTTCATTCACAGACTTCTGATCATCTGACTTCATAGTAATTTCTAACCTTGTTATTTAGCAAAGAGCTAACTTAGGTTTAAGAGGAAGGTCAACTCTCATTTTCTTGTTCCCACTTGGTTCCATTATTACTGTTATCTTTGTGTTTTTGTTTTGTTTTGATTTTTCCCTCCCTCCTCAGAGATCTCTTTATGCCACTTTTCCATTTTGTAAAGTACCTATAAAGTGTCTGTTTCATTATGCTGGATGAGGGAATGGGAACTTCATTGTCAGGTCTTTTTCTTCCCTCAGTTCACCTTGTACTGTGTACAGATAAAGTGAAGGCATCTGTGTCAATTCATATGTTAACTATTAATAAAGCTTAACTTAAATGCAAATATATATTTATTGTCTTCTTCCTGCACCCAACTGAATCATCTTGCATGCACCCTGGAATGTGTTTGCCCTACTTTGCAGACCAATAGCATGAAGTAAAAATGTTTCATACAGCATTTGTCAAACAGTGTTGTGTGTGGATCAGGAATGTTAGCATTCCAGTGAGGGTGAATTGTGTGACTGTTCAAATGCGAATTCCTTGACCTTTGTTTCAAATTTACTGAATGGGTTTTTGTGGGATAGAGACAGAGAATCCACATATATAACAAGATTCTCAAGTGATTCATGGATGTACTATTTTGAGAGTCAATGACTGAAAACCTGAAGCCAGATTATATTTTCAACCTCATCAAATGCTTCCCTCCCAAAAATTTAGGTCCAGATATACTGCCTTGCAGTCTTTCAACATGCCATCCATTTTCACTGCTCCATGCCTTAGTAAATGTCCCTTTCTCTGCCTGGAAAATGGGTTCTTACCTTTCAAGACAAATTCACACCTGTGAAATTCACATCTCTACTTATAAAATAACATATTTGTGTTTTTGTGATTTCTTCTCATTACGAGCAGCATGAGGGATTTGCCATTGTTAGTATTATCCCATATGAGAAAAAAATCAGAACAAAGTTTATGTTCTTAAAACCAATTGAACAGAGATGTGTTTGCATCAGTCATCTATGTACTGATTAGGAATGGACAACCAGATCTTCATTTCCCATATATATGATGCTACAACTCACTTTAAAATAAAACCGTAAAGAAATCTACCTATGCAAGGATTATTACAGAGATTGTCTCGAAAGGAATGAAACACAATAATAGAAATCTATGAAAGACTAAGCAAAGTTATACCAGTATCTAGTAAGGAGTAAGTATTCACATTTTTCTTATGTGTATTTATAGTACCAGTGCACTGTAATTAGTCATGTTTTAAGATTTTAGGGTTGACCAGTTATCAAGTTTACTATCTCAGCTCCAAATCCACCCTTCTTTGCCCTGCTTTGTAATGGCTGGAACTGGGCCCTGTACAGGTTTCTCCTGTACAGGCTGAATGTTAGGCTGTCACTGGAGGAACAATGTAAGGTCATAACAGGGGAAAGAGTGTCTTTTAATGATTCTGGTGGACTGTATTCAACTTGGCTGCCAGCAGATTAGCATGCAGAAGGTCGGGGACACCCATTCAACAGCCTTCATGGGTCATCTGCAGCTTACATCTTCCTGAAAGTTACTCTGCTGGAAGACCCAGCTGTGGCCCACCCATAGTCTCCATGGACCCCACCACTTGGTAAGGTGCTCCAACTAGGCCAACACCACTATCCCCTCCAGCATATTTCTTCCAAAGTCTATATTCCTGTGTGAGCTAGGCCCTCTCCAATGAGTTCTGAATCTCACTGGAGTAGGGGTGGGGTGGCTCTTACAAGTTCTTACTTTCTTTTTTATTCTCCCACCACTATAGAGGGAGTAGTTTCTTTCTGCTTCTCTTATTTCTATATCCATTAGAATCTTTTTACACCACCTTTTATTAACAGTCTCTAAATTTTCTGTATCAAAATTACTGATGTGGTGGTTCCTATCTCCTGATTGGATTCTGACTGATACATGGGGTATGCTGCTCAAGAGAGATTACTTTGAGAGTGGGGGATAAACTACTTCCTAAAGGTTGTGTTGAATCAGAGAGAACATGTGTTAGAATTATGGTTTACATAAATATTTGAAGTCTCAAAATAGCAAATGAGAAAAACAATACTGTGATGAAGTAATTGTGTGGAAAAGAGAGAACGATTTGGTAGAGTTTTGGTGGCTGACCTGATTGAAACCATGCTGATGGACATGGGAAACTTTAGATCAATAAATATTAATTTATTCACATGTTACAAAGAAAAATACAAAAGGAGGTGATTACTGTGTCCAGATTCCTGGGAGCCTTCCAGAGCTATTTTGTACATAAATAGATGAATAAATAACCACATTTCTCAGTCTCTCTCCCTTTTTTTTTTTTTTTAACATATTTGGCATTCTTCTGTATCTTGCTTTGTTCGCCTACAATATATCTTGGAAATTGTTGTATGTTTTTTCAGGTTTTTTTTTTCTGTTTTATTCTTAATTTTTTTTTTAAGTGAAGTAAACATCATATAATGAATATGTTTCCTTTGAACCGGCTACATGCTATTTCACACTATGGCTATGCCAGCACTATGAAGGGACATCTGGGTTGAGTACAGTTCTCATTATACCATTATAAACAATGTTGCAGTAAACATCCATGTACATATTTATTTGTACATGTGTTTGAGTGTGTCTTGGGTAAATTCCTAAAAGTGGCATCACTGGCTCAGAGGTCATGTTATTTTTTTTAACTTTTTATTTTGAAATAATTATAGATTCATGGAAAGTTATAAAACTACTACAGAGAGGTTCCAGGTGTCCCTCTCCCAATTTCTCTCAATGACATCATCTTATATAACTGTAGTACATTATTAAAGCCAGGATATTAATACAGTCTACAAATCTTACTTGCATTTCATCAGTTTTACATGCCCTCATTTGTGAATGTGTGTGTATGTTCTATGCAATTTTATCACAAGTAGATTTGTGTAACCACCACCAAAGTCAATATGCAAAACTGTTCCATCAGCACAAAGATCTTTTGTGCTACACTTTTATAGCCACACCCACACTCCTCCCTTCACCACCACCCGGTTCCTACTCCTGGCAATCAACTAATCTGCTCTCCAGCTCTATAATTTTGTCATTTTGAGAATACAGTAGACCTTCTTATCTGTGGTTTCACTTTCTGCAGGTTTCAGTTACCCATGGTCAACAGCTGTCTGGAGGGAGATGATCCTCTTTCTGACCTATTGTCAAGAGGTCAATAGTAGCCTAACGCTATGTCACAGTGCCTGTGTCATTCACTTCACTTCATCTCATCATGTAGACATTTTGTCATCTCCCGTCATCACAAGAACAGGAAGGGTGAGTACACTGCAATAGGATAGTTTGAAAGGCTACATTCACATAACTTTTATTACAGTCTGTTGTTATAATTGTCCTATTTTATTATTATACTAACTAAATAATAGGTACCTACTTTAGTTGTTAATCTTTTACTGTGCCTAATTTATAAATAAACTTGATCATAGGTATGCATGTATAGGGAAAAACAATATATATGTAGGGTTCGGTATTCCTGGTTTCAGGCATCTAACGGGGGTCTTGGACTGTATCCCATGCAGGTAAGGGAGAACTACTATATTCTATAAATGGAATTATACAACATGTAGCCCTTGAGATTGGCTTTTTTCACTTAGCATAATTCCCTTGAGATCCATCCAACATTTGCATGTGTCAGTAGTTGTTCCTTTTTATTTCTGAGTAGCGTTCAATGATACAGACGTACCACTATTTGGTTAACCATTCACCAGTTGAAGGGCGTTAGGTTGTTTCCATCATTTGGCTATGATAAATAAATTTTCTGTGAACACTCATGTACACATTTTCGTGTGTTTTCTTTCTTTGGGATAAGTGCCCAAGAATATGGTTGTTGGGTTGTGTGGTAAGTATATTTTAGTTTTTTAAAGAAACTGTCAAACTATTTTCCAGAATGATGTTACCATTCTACATTCTCACTAGCTGTGGATGAGAGACCCAGTGCCTCCACATCCTTGCCTGCATTCTATATTGTCATTATTTTTTTTAAGAGTTTAGCTGTTTTAATAGGTGTGTAGTGATGTATCTTCATGGTTTTAATTAGAATGTCCCCAGTGGCCAATATTGTTGAACATATCTTCGGGGTACTAATTTGCTGTCTGTATATTCTCTTTGGTGAAATGTCAAAATGTCTGCTTATCTCTTGCCCATTTTCTTTTTTTTTTTTTTTTTTTTTTTTTACTTTTGAGTTTTGAGGGTTCTTTATACAGGCAATTCTCACTTTTCAAGTTCTGATATATGTGACTTTTTTTTTCTTTTTTATTTGGAACAGTTCTTTTTTTTCTTTTTTTTTTTTTTTACCCCACCAGCTTTATTGAGATATAATTGACACATAACAGTGGGTAAGTCTAAAGTATACAGCATGATGATTTGATATATGTATATATTGTGAAATGTTTACTACAATAAGATTAGTTAACACATCCTTCACCTCACATAATTACTTTTTTGTTGTTGTTGTTATGGTGACATTTAAGATATACAGTCCAAGCAAACTCACCCTACTGTACTAGATCCCCAGAACTTAATCTTCTTGAAGTTTATATGCTTTGACCAACATCTCATAATTTCTCTCACTGGCCAGTCAGTCCCTGGAAACCACCATTCTACTCTCTGCTTCTGTGAATTTGGCATCTTTAGATTCCTCATTTAAGCGAGATCAGATTAGCATAATGCCCTCAAGGTCCAGCCATGTCACAAATGATAGGATTTCTTTTTATTTTATGGCTAAATAATATTCATATACCACATTCTTAGTCATTCATCCATTGATGGAAATGTCAGTTGTTTCTATGTCTTGGCTATTATGAATAATGCTGCAGTGGTAATGAGAGTACAGATGTCTCTTAGGATTAGCGATTTGGTATCCTTTGGCTATATACCCAGAGGTGGAATTCCTGGATCATATGGTAGTTCTATTTTTAACTTCTTGGGGAATCTCCATACTAGTGGATGCACCAATTTACCCTGTTCCCACCAAGAGTACACAAGGATTCCCTTTTCTCCATATTCTTACTCACACTTTATCTCTTGTCTTTTCGATAATAAGCATCCTAACAGGTGACACTGTGGTTTGGGTTTGCATTTTCCTGATGACTAGTAATGTTGAGCACCTGTTCATGTATCTGTTGACCATTTGTATGTTTTCTTTGGAAAAATGTTATTCAGATCTTTTGCCCATTTTTTATTGGAATATTATTTTTTTTATACTGGGTCATATGAGTTCTTTATATTTTTTGGATATTATTGCCCCTTAACAGATTTATTTGGCTTGGATATGTTTTCTCCCATTTGGTAGGTTGCCTGTTCATTTTGTTACACGTTTCTTTTGCTGTGCAGAAGTTTTTTTGGTTTTATGTAGCCCCATTTGTTGATTTTTTTGCTTTCGTTCCTTGTGTTTTTTGGTATTATATCTAAAACAATCATTTCTAAAATCAATGTCAAAGAGCTTTTTTCCTATGTTTTTGTCTAGGTGTTTTAAGGTTTTAGGTCTTACATTTAAGTCCTTAATCCATTTTGAGTTAATTTTTGTGAGTGGTTAAAGATAGGGGTTTATTTTCATTCTTTTGCATATGGATATCCAGTTTTTCCAGTACCATTTATTGAAGAGACTATTTTTTCCTCTTGAGTATTCTTAGCTTCATTATCAAATATTAGTTACTTTATAAACATGGGATTATTTCTGGTTCCTGATTCTGTTTCATTGATCTGTGTGTCTGTATTTATGCCAGTACCACTGTTTTGGTTATCATTGTTTTGTAATATAGTTGGAAATCAGGAAATGTGTTGCCCCAGCTTTGTTCTTTCTCAAGATTACTTAGGGTGTTTCAGGTTTTTTTGCAGTTCCATACAAATTTCAGTGTTTTTATTTTTTCTACTTTTGTAAAAAAAAAATACCACTGGAATTATGATAGAGGTTGCATTGCATCTATAGATGGCTTTGGGTAGTATGGACATTTTAATAATATTAACTCTGCTGATCCATGAACATTAAATGTCTTTACATTTATTTGTATCTTCTTTAATCTTTTTCATCTATATCTTAAAGTTTTCAGTGTATAGATCTTTTACTTCTATCTTTTACTGGTTAAAATTATTTCTAAGTATTTCATTGTATTTGATGCTATTTTAAATGGGATGGTTTTAGATAGGGGTTTTTTCAGATAGTTTATTGCTAGTGTATAGAAACACACTGATTTTTTTTTTAATTCTGGTTAGTTAACAGATGGTGTAATATTAATTTCAGGTGTACAATATAGTGATTCAACACTTCCATACATTACCCCTTGCTCATCACAAGTGTACTCCTTAATCCCCATCACCTATTTAACCCATCTCCTCCCCATCCCCAGCATCCCCTCTGGTAACCATCAGTTTGTTCTCTATAGTTAAGCATCTGTTTCTTGGTTTGCCTCTTTGTATCTTTTTCCCTTTTCTCATTTGTTTCTTAAATTCCACACAAGAGTGAAATCATATGGTATTTGTCTTTTTCTGACTGACTTATTTCACTTAGCATAATACTCTCTAGCCCCATCCACATCATTGCAAATGGCAAGATTTCATTCTTTTTTTGAGTCTGAGTAATGTCTTTTCCTACCAACATCAGTCCATAAAGTTTGGAAAAGGTGACTGCTTCTTCAAATGTGTGACACCTATGTAAGGCTAAAGGGATCATGAAGAATTAGGGAAACATGACACCACCATAGGAATATAGTAAACTTCCATTAACTGAGTACAAAGAAAAGGAGATACATGAATTGTCTGACAATCATTCTAAAGATGCTCTGAAAGCTGTAAGAGAACACACATAAACAACTCAATGATCAGGAAGACAATAGAAGAACAAGACGTTCAACAAAGAGATAGAAAACATAAAGAACTAAACAAAAATTTTGAGACTGAAGAATACAGTGATTGTAATGAAGAATTCAATAGAGAGCTTCAACAGCAGACTGGACCAAGTGGAAGAAAGAATCTGTAAACCCAAGGACAGATCATCTGAAATTATCCAACCAGAGGAGCAAAAAGAAAAAGACAGGAAGAAACGCAGGATTATTGAAACATCATTAAAAGAAACAACCTACGCATTAGAGTCCCAGAAGAAGATAGGGAAGGGGGGCAGAAAACATATTTAAAGAAATAATGGCTTAGAACTTCCCAAAACTGGTGAAATATTTGCACATCCAAATTCAAGAAGTTAATAGGTTCCCTACAAATTCAACTCAAAGAGATCTTCTCCAAGACACACTATAACAAAACTGTCAGAAACCAAAGACAGAATCTTGAAAGCAGCAAGAAGAAAGAAACTAGTCATTTATAAGGAACACCCATAAGACTGTCAATGCATTTCTCAGCAGAAACCTGACAGGCTGGGAAAAAGTGGGATGATATATTCAAAGTGCTAAAAGAAAAACACTGCCAACAAAGAATACTTTAGTTGATAGTTATCCTTTAGAAATGAAAAATAGATTAAAAAAAAAAAAGAAGTGAAAACAAGATAAAGACTTTTCCAGAGAAACAAAACTGAGGGAGTTCATCAACACTAGACCTGCCTTATGCCTTACAAAAGATACTGAAAGGAATTCTTTAGGCTGAAATGAAAGGATGGTAACTAGAAACATTAAAATATGAAAATGAAAATGTAAAACACACTGGTAAAGGTAAGCGCAAATTCAAATTTGGAATACCCTAATACTGTGATGTGGTGATGTGTTAATCACTTCACTGTAGTATAAAAATTAAAAGAAGTATAATATAATATCTTATATAAAATATCATATAATAATATATAAGATATAATATAACTATACATATTATATATTATATAATTATATATAAAATCAATTATATTTTATATAGTTAATATAAATTATAATGAATATATGTTAATATAGTGAATATGAGTTAATATATTAAATATAGTTATAATGAATACACAATATAAAAAGATTTAAATTGTGACATCAAAAACAAAATGTGGGGGTGGTATAAAAGGGACAGAGTTTTTAATGCAATCATAGTTGAGATGTTATCAGCTCAAAATTGACTGTTATATCTAAAACATGTTGCATGTGAGCCTTAGGGTAACTGCAAAGCAAAAGCTTAGAGTAGATGGACACAAGGTAAGGAGAAGGGAATCAAAGTGTATCACTACAGAAAATCATCAATTCACAAAGGAAGACAGCAAGAGAGGAAAAATGGAAAAAACAAAAAAACCTGCAAAACCGCCAGAAAACAATGAACAATATGGCATTAGTAAGTCCTTACCTATCAATAATTACTTTAAATGTAAATAGCTCATAATAAATGTTGAACAGGAAAAAGTCATTATATTTCCCTACAATCCTTTGGAAGCTCTTGAAATCTAAGTTTTTACAAAATATGTTTACATAATAGCATCTATAAACTGAGCATGATTAGTGTAATCAATATGTTGAAAAGCTTACCTTGCAATGCTGTCAAATTGTAATTTTTGTGAATGTTAATCTTTTCATTTTCCTCCAGTTGAAATTTTCATCAGGCCTTTTACTTTTGTGCTACCTCTTACATGATAGTATTATAATTATTTAAGTCATAAATATAGGCTTAATTCAGATATTCATTAAGCAAAACTCAAATTTGATTTAATGCCACATCCCCACACCCGTTCTGGCTGGTTGGAAGCACTGAGTGGGGGGGTGGGGGTAGTCAGGGTTCGGCAGCTTCTCTATTTCTCCATTTCCTCCTCCCCAGTTTTCTCCCCTCCCAAAGCTGACCTGCCCCTCTACCCCCACTTCAACTCCAAGTCTAGAGTTAGGAGAAAGAAATGGTTAGACATGGGAAATTCTTATAGGAATTACTATAGGTATACAGGTATACCTATATAGGTATATATTCCTATAAGTACCCTTGGAAGTTGACTTCATACCCTTTTAGCCTGGCATAGGTTCAAAGCAGACTTTGGCTCTTGTGGGTATATTTTGTGGATTCTCAGAGGTTTCCTGCCAGGTGCCTCTCTTCTGCAGTTCAGTGGGCCTGGGAAACTCTTTTCCTGGTGGCTTCTGTATTTTGTTCTTGTTCTGAGAGAGGGTGCAAGTGAGCGAGGGGCATAGAGAGAGTTGAGAGAGAGAAGTGGGGCTCACCCGAAGCAGGACTCAATCTCTCGAACCATGAGATCATGACCTGAGTCGAAGTCAGATCCTTAACAACTGAGCCACCCAGGTGCCCTACTGGTGGCTTCTTGAAAGAACTTCTTCCAGTCCTAATAATATAGTGTTCACCTCCAGCTTTTTGTTTTCCAAGGTCACTGTGCTTCTCCAGGAGACAACCCACACCAACTGCGTCTCCTTATGGGCCATGGAAAACATCTGCCCAGCTGTAGCTCAGGCAGCCAGCCCTTTGTGTTAGCTCTCTCTGACATGAGGTAGCACAAATTCTCTAAGATCTCCAACTGCAAGAAACATTGTTCCAGTTCTCCCTGGGGTCCTGGTGAGACCCCAGTGAGAAATCACTTCATAATGCTTGAAGTGACTAGTGTCTCCTCTACACCTCTAACCCTTGTTATCCCCTCACCCTCTCCCCCAGCTGCAACATGGTCTCCAATTCTCTCTAAAGGTGATCATCTCAAAAATAAGTCTTCTCCTCTGTGTAAGTCCTTTTATATCCTCTTACTGGATGAGTCATTTCAAAACTCCAAGAACAAGAACGTTCTCAATACTGCCTTTGTGAATTATGTTGATGATGATTAGGTTTTAGAATTTTGAATCTGTTGTATCTTGTATCTCAGTCAAAGCTTTAATTTTAACATCCTGTTACATTTCTTTATTACCTGTCTTCCTCAAATGAAAGTCATTAGGATTTCTGAAGTTACCAGTGTGGAAAATAGGAGCCTATCTGAAGTCTCCTATGCTACAATAAGAGAGCTATATGATACAATCTCTTCTGGACTATAAATGAGAGATGAATGTTCTTTTACTGAAAAGCCCAGGAAGTATTATTAGTGGCTTATATCAGCTTACATTCTACAAGGTCACACTCTTATTCTGTACCAAAACATTGGAAAATTACTTTAAATTTATTATTTAGCCTTCCACCTAGGGCGGTGGAAAAAATTTAGTCCTTTGCTTAATCATGCCACTCTTTTAGAACCATTTCTAAGAGAAGAATCTGATTTCTGGTCACTTGAGAAAACTAATCCTGCTTATTCACACAAAACAATATCAGTTTAAAAATATGGAAGTCAGCAATCAGTGAAGTTATCAATAATATTGGTCTTTTATGTGCAATATATTTTTTCACAAAGATGTAGTTAATCTTTTTATTTAAAAAAATTTTTTTTAACGTTTATTTATTTTTGAGACAGAGAGAGACAGAGCATGAACGGGGGAGGAGCAGAGAGAGAGGGAGACACAGAATCAGAAGCAGGCTCCAGGCTCTGAGCCATCAGCCCAGAGCCCGACGCGGGGCTCGAACTCATGGACCGCGAGATCGCGAGATCGTGACCTGAGCTGAAGTCGGACGCTTAACGACTGAGCCACCCAGGCGCCCCAATCTTTTTTTTTAAATGTTTACTCATTTGAGAGAAAGAGAGCACCTGTGAGCAGGGGAGGGAGAGGGAGAGGGAGAGGGAGAGAGAGAGAGAGAGAGAGAAAGAGAGAGAGAATTCCATTCAGGCTATTTTGATCAGTCCCTTAAAGAAATTGAAGGCCTGGAACCTAAAATTAAACTTAAAAGAGTCATAATTCCCACTTCAATTTATTACTGTACTTTTCCAGTTATTTTATTTATAAATTCATCTTAAAAGATTTTTCACGGCCTCAGAATTGATGACACTTTTAGCTCCCTTATTCTGAACAACTACTATTTTAGAGGAAGAATAGCTTTAGAATATAACAAACCACAGAAAAACTTAATGGCTAAAACAATAAACATGGGGCGCCTACGTGGCTCAGTTGGTTAGGTATCTAACTTTGGATTAGGTCATGATCTCACGGTTCATGGGTTTGAGCCTTGTATCAGGCTCTGTGCTGAAAGATCAGAGCCTGAAGCCTGCTTCAGATTCTGTGTCTCCTCTCTCTGCCCCTTCCCTGCTCATGCTATGTCTTTCTCTGTCTCTCAAAAATAAATAAATGTTAAAAAAAAATAAACATTTATTATTTTTCATGATTCTCTGAGTTGGCTGGGCAGTTCTTCTGGTCTGGGCTGGCTTGGCCAGAGCTGAATAGTCTATGAAGGCATCACTCTCATGACTGGCAATAGTTTTGACTAGTTAATCTTGGTTAAAAGCATCTGTATGACCTTCTTTAGTTGAAAGCTTGGTCTGGATGGGGCTCAGCTGGGACAACTTCTCTCTGTTCTATGCAGTGTCTCATCATCCCACAGGCTATCAGAGGCTTCTTCACAGGTGGTCTCAGGGTTCTAAAAAACAAAACAAACCAAAACAAAAAACAAAGTGAGACAGCCCTAATGAACAAGCACTTTTCGCACATCTGCTTACGTCATGTATGTTGATGTCTCATTGGCTAAAACAAATTATACAACCAAACATAGATTCAAAGTATAAAGATGTAGACCATATTTTTTTTAACAAGAGGAGCTGTGAAGTCATACTGCTATGGGTATGTATATGTGAACAAAAGCATTTGTAGTCATCTTTATAATCTAACACAGATGTCATAGCTTTTTGTTTTCTCTCTCTTAGTTTTATCAAGAGGCTATCATTTAACAAACTAAAACAACAAAGCAACCTCTTGGTAAAACAAATATACTCAACCTTAGAATTTGTGTTTTGTTATTTTTTGCCTTCTAAATAAAGTCATATAATCCCTTTATGTATTCTGTGCTTTCCTTTATATCTACTCTTATTCAGCATATCTCCCCTTTATAGGGTTAGGAGCCCACAATCCATTATAATTATAATAACTACAGTGCAGCTGTTTATTTTTTTCCCCTCCAAATACTATAGGGTGACAAGAATAAAATTTTGATTTACAGTTGAGTTAGAAAATGAAAAAAAAATTGTAATAGTTGGTAAATTTAAAAACTGTTTTTAAACAGTGTATGCTGAATCTACCCAATTAACAAATATTAGTTCAATTGAGAACAAATATTTATGAAGATTCTCTGTATGCCAGACACTTCTAGATGCTGAGAATACAGTGAGCAAGACAGACAACACCCTGTTTTCACTAAACTTACCTCTGGTGGGGAAGGCAAATAATAAGCAACTAAACAAATAAGTGAATGAAATAATTTTGTATTTTTATTAGTTTTATAAGATAAATCATTAAAACTAATGATGGAGAAAATATGAGTATCACTACTACGAACATATAATAGGATAATTAAATTTATTAGTTGAGTAGCTGATTCTATATGTTGATGTGTGCAAAAGCCCAGTTTTGAATTTAAACAAGTAAAATAAAATCCAACAAACAGAGGCTCACAGTTCTGAAAATAATAGTTTCTCATTCCTCTGTTAGGAGATCTAAGAAAGAAAAGATTACAATTGCATATATCGTAAACATATTTATGTTGAAAACTTCAAGAAAGCTTGCATTAGTGTTCTTTGGTGGTAAGCAACCAAAATCAATTTTAATTAACTTAAGGGGAGAGGCCTGTAGGGGCATGGTAGAGTTCCCAGGATTGAAGGGAAGGGTAAAGAACTAGAAGGAAAACAGAGAAGAAGCACAAGAGTTTGAGTGGCTTTGGGTTGGTATATATAACAGATTGCATTTAATGACTGGGATTCTTCATCTCCTCTTGTAGGTACACTCTTTGTCATGTAACTTTGCAATTTTCTTCCACTGTGGATGGGGTTTTTTGCCATACTCCTTAAGTGGGACTTGTTTCAGTCAACAGGGTATAGTAAATGGACATAGCAGAAGTTTGAAAAAGTGTTTGCACAATAATGTTTGTTTGCTCTTACTGCTCTGTCATGACCATGAAAACATGCCAGATTAGCCTACTGGGAATGAGAGGCAAATAGCCCAATGTCTCATCGTCATATTTAGCAGTCAGCTCCCTGCCAGACATGTGGACAAGCTCATCCATGACAAGAAGAACTACTCACTTTCTGATCTGCAGATTTATGAGAATAATCTCATTCTTTCAAGGAACTGGGACTTAGAGTTGATTAAATAATACTACTATTATGGCAAAACATAACTGATACAATGTAGATCTCAGAAGAGTAGCTGATGGATGCCTATTTTAGGCACAGCTATTTTCAGTTATTTTGTCCTCCTGCTCACCATTCCAATTCTGTAAATAAACACATAAATTGACCCAACTTGGGTCATGTGTGCACACATTGGCTAGAAGAGAGCAGGTCATCTTGTCATTTCCACCAGTCCTTATCCAATGGAGGATGTGCTAAATCTCCTAAAAAAGGTAGAATGAATATTGATTTGACAAAAATACTTACAAGGGCCCTTACTGAATAACACCGAGTATTTGTTTAAAAAGTGTTTTATGATATTGACAAATATTTAAATGTTAGGGTGTTTATTTATTTATTGTTTTCACAAAGATTTTGTGAGATTTCTTTCTTTCTTTCTTTCTTTCTTTCTTTCTTTCTTTCTTTCTTTCTTTCTTTCTTTCTTTCTTTCTTTTATTAAATATAATGTATTGTCAAATTGGTTTCCATACAACGCCCAGTGCTCATCCCAACAGGTGCTCTCCTCAATGCCCATCACCCACTTTCCCTCTCGCCCACCTGCCATCAACCCTCAGGTTGTTCTTAGTATTTAAGAGTCTCTTATGGTTTGCCTCCCTCCCTCTCTGTAACTGTTTTGTTTTTTTAATGTTAGGGTGTTTAAAAAGAAAAAAAGATTATTTAAGAGCCAGCTTGATTAGGAATTCATATATTCATTCACCAAGTACTTACTGACTTGCTACCATGAATAAGGCACTGTGCAAGGGTTAGAGATACAGAAAAAGCAAGTGTGTGTGTGTGTGTGTGTGTGTGTGTGTGTGTGTGTGTGTGTTTCTTAGATCATCACCATGTGGAAAGACAGGCAATGAATCCCATGATTATATTGCAGTAGAGTGCTTGAGTTCAAATATGTATGGGGTGAGTGAGAGAAGGGGGTAGGTGGGTCCTACCTCAATGTAGGGGTCTCAAAGAGGAATACAAGAGAAAATAATGCTTTAATTAATCTTGAAGGTGGATGAGAAGATTGTTCCAGACAGTTCATGTGCAAAGGAAAGAAGGAATGAGAGAAAATGGTGAATTGAGGGAATTGTATGTGATATAACCAGGGTGGTTTAAACGGATTGAGAATGAAAGACAGACAATGGCCAGATGGTACAAGACAATGCTTGAAGTGTGAAGGACTTTAGACTTTGTCCAAAGGTGATAGAAAACTATTGAGGAATTTTAAATAAAAGAGTTGTGTGCTCATTTAAAAAAAATTATGATAAAAACCACATAACATAAAATTTACCATCTTAGCCATTTTTGAAGTATACACTTCAGTAGTATTAAGTATATTCACATTGCTGTGAAACAGATCTCTAGCTCCCCTAAAGTGTTTTCCTGTCAGCTTTGGCTACAAGAAAGAGAAATCAAAGTTATAAAGATAAGAGATCCTTGTCAGAGGTCTTATTTAATGAAAACTTCCCTTGTGCCAAATTATTTGAAGGGTGTTTGTTTAGAACCAGTTCTTCAGAGAGAAATATTTTCTTTGTGTGCTTCATTATTTGTAACTTAGTTCACAGTACCTTGAGTAATTCGCTAACAGCATCAAGATGAACAAACATACAAATAGTATGCTCTACTGAAGCATAGTTTAAAAAATTAATTCAGCAAGTATTATATATTTATCTGATTGCTTTGATTGTTTAGCATGCACTTGGCATTGTGCTGTTTTAGAGGCTTCAAAAAAATTCTTTAATATTCATTCTAATGAAAAGCTTAAGACTTTTGGGAAATGTAAAAAAAATCACAAGATACATTAGATAATAGTACCACTGAGAATTACTAGATTAGATGTTAATGTAGAGCTACTACTCTGATAAGGTTGTGCTTGAAAATCATTCTGAGTATATTTATCTAATGGTGTGTCACAAAGGGTCCTGAAACTTGATGACTTAACACAACAAAAATTATTATCTCATGCAGCCCAAGGTCAGAAATCCTAGAGGGGGTTAGCTAGGTGGCTCTGGCTCAGCATTTCTCTTGAGGTTCCAAATTGCCAGTGAGGGCTGCAGACATCTCAAGGCTTAACTGGGCTGGAGAATCTAGCCAAGCTGACTCATATCAGGATCAGCCAGTCTCCATTCCTTTATGGCTGTTGGGGGAGGCTTTAGTTCCTCACCATGTAAACCTCCCCAGAGGGCTGTTCACAACATGGCAGCCTTGCTTCCCTCAGAGTCAGCCATCTAAGAGGGAAACAGAATGAATGCCCAAGGTGGAAGTCCCAGTCTTTCTATAACCTAACTCGAGAGTGACGTATCAGACTAATTCTGGTAAAATGTGTCCAGGACTACACAAGAGGGTGGGTATCAGGAGGCAAGGTTTATTGGGAGCATTATGGAGGCTGTGGACTACACAGGCAGGTAGATCAGCTGTGCAGAGGAAGAACGGCTAGTCATCTGAGGCAGCTGATGGGCTGTCCTGTATAGCTAATGAAAGGCCTCCAAGATCTTGCCTGCTGGCAGCTGGCCTGTTTATAATGGTCTGCTTGGGGCCCACACGGCTGGCTGACTGAGATAGCCTTCATTTCAAGAATCTTGAGGAGATGTGGGCAGCTTACAGTGGCAAGAAGTCAGAAATGTAAGATTTGAACCATCCCTTTGATCTTACCTCTGTCTAGCTACCTACATAGACTTTAATAAGCCTATTTCATCCCAGCATATGTAGTGAACCCTGGAGATGCAGTGGTGAACAAATAGAAATGATTTTGACCCGTATAAAACTTTCTTTTTTTAACGTTTATTCATTTTTAAGAGACAGAGACAGCGCGCAAGCAGGGGAGGGGCAGAGAGAGAGGGAGACAGAGAATCCGAAGCAGGCTCCAGGCTCTGAGCTGTCAGCACAGAGCCCAATGCGGGGCTCGAACTCACAAACTGCGAGGTCATGACCTGAGCCGAAGTTGGTGCTCAACCGACTGAGCCACCCAGGCACCCCGACCGTTATAAAATTTTCAGTATGATAGATGAGATATGTATTAACTAATTTCACAGGTAATCACTTAATTACAATTAGTAATGGCAGCAGTTTTTTTCAATATATGAAGTTTATTGTCATATTGGTTTCCATACAACACCCAGTGCTCATCCCAAAAGGTGCCCTCCTCAATACCCATCACCCAGCCTCCCCTCCCTCCCACCCCACATCAACCAGCAGTTTTGTTTTAAAGTCCATAGAAAGTGTCAGGGCCTCTTCTAGGCATGGACACAAAGTCAGCTTCGAACTCATCTTCAGAGGCCTAAGAGTTATGCAACCGTAAAATGAATGGGCAACTGTTACCTTGGGTTTAGAATAAGGTCTTTTTTTGTTGTTGTTTTTTTTAATTTTGGTAGAGGAGGTAGGTTGCTTGCAAACTGCTGCTTTTGTTGATGTGGTGAGTTCAGAGAAGCCAGCCAGAGTTCTGAGAACAGAACACACGTCATCTCCTGTGACCTGATCCTTAGGTTCTCACTATAACTTCAGCATGTTGTACAATAGTGTTTCTGGGAAGACTTACAATTACAGAAATTTGTTTCTTTTTAGGATACATAATCTCTGCTGCCGCCATTAGGCACATTCAAAAATAAATTAATAATCCATTAAAGGTATCAATGCTTGGGCAATTAGTTTATTTAATATTTGATGTGCGTCATATCCTCTAGTTTATTTATATTAAAAAAAACAAACAGTTGAAATTTTCGTCTTCTTTTAGTGCATTAAGCTTTCATCAAGTCTTTTAGGTTAATTGGTCACAGTTTTTGCTTTGTTTCTGTGGTTGTGTCATGATGGTATCTTAAGTTGTCCTTTGATAGAGACACACTTTTTCCTACAATAAATATATAGGAATATTTTTACATGTTGAAATAAATAGGTTTTCCCCATTTTTCTTGAAACACAAAAATGCTTGGTCTGCCTTCCATTCCCCCACACGTGAAGCAAATATATGTAAGAAATAGTTCATTTCCCTCTGCTCTTGAAAAGAAAAAGCAGCACATCCACACTGATAAATGCAAACTGATATTTGGCCTTGAGTTAAGGCGGCAACATGGAATAGCAGAGACTGTGGCAAACTGGTGAGTGGGCACCGTGTTAAAGGACACAGCTGCTGCTCAGGTTTAGCCCATGTTGCCCTTTGGGAATGTGGGCCCATTGTTGGAAAAGCTTCCAAATTTTCAAGAGACACTGTCACTCCAAATTTTTGTGTGAAATCGCCTGGCATTTATTTATTTATTTTTATTTTTTTTAATGTTTGCTTATTTTTGAGACAGAGACAGAGTGCGAGTGGGGGAGGGGCAGAGAGAGAGGGAGACACAGAATCCAAAAGAGGCTCCAGGCTCCGAGCTGTCAGCACAGAGCCCGATGCGGGGCTCGAACCCACAAACCGTGAGATCATGACCTGAGCCGAAGTCGGACGCTTAACCGACTGAGCCACCCAGGCGCCCTCACCTGGCATTTAAAGGTCAATCTTATCAGGGGCACCTGGGTGGCTCAGTCAGTTAATCCTCTGACTTTGGCTCAGGTCATGATCTCACAGTTTGTGGGTTTGAACCCTGTGTTGGGCTCTGTGCTGACAGCTCAGAGCCTGGAGCCTGCTTCAGATTCTGTGTCTCCCTTTCTCTCTGCCCCTCCTCTGCTTGCACTCTGTCTCTCTGTCTCTCAATAATAAATACATGTTAAAAAAAAAAAAAAGATTTAAAGGTTGGTCTTATCGGATATGTCACTTGCAAATATCTTCTCTCAATCCATAGGTTGCCTCTTAGTTTTGTTGATTGTTTCCTTCACTCTGCAGAAGCATTTTATTTTGATGAAGTCCCAGTAGTTCATTTTTGCTTTTGTTTCCCTGGCCTCAGGAGACTTATCTAGAAAGAAGTTGCTGTGGACGATGTCAAAGATGTTACTGCCTGTGTTCTCCTCTAAGATTTCGATCGTTTCCTGTCTCATATTTAGGTCTTTCATCTATTTTGAATTTAGTTTTGTGTATGGTGTAAGAAGGTGGTCCAGTTTCATTCTTTTACACGTTGTTGCTCAGGTTTCCCAAAACCATCTGTTCAAGACTGTTTTTTCCCATTGCTAGTCTTTCCTGCTTTGTCAAAGATTAATTGACCATATAGTTGTGGGTTTATTTCTGGGTTTTCTATTCTGTTACTATTGATCTATGTGTCTGTTGTTGTGCCAGTATCATACTGTCTTGATTACTACAGTTTTGTAATATAACTTAGAATGGTGATGCCCCCGGCTTTGCTTCTTTTTCAAGACTGCTTTGACTATTCGAGGTCTTTTGTGGTTCCATACACATTTTAGAATTGTTTGTTTTAGTTCTATGAAAAATGCCATTGGTATTGAAATCAAAACTTAAAAAAAGAGTGCCTTCTCTAATAAAAAGTAAACGAATAAAGGTCAGTCTTAGACAAACAATGAAACACCGTTTAGGCCAAACAAAATTGATCGGAGGCTGAGTTTAAGTTGGGAGCTGCCACATGCTGGGGCTTAATGGCATGTGGAACAGACACCCAGGGTTCCAGCACCGTGTGCTGTGTGGGAGAATGAGAGCCACGCCGGCCAAGCAGAACCACACCTGGGGCACTTGCACAGTCTGCCGGACACCACGGAAGCACAGGCAGGCAGTCGACCTTGTGGGCCCAGCCCTCTGTTGAGGGAGAAGTGACACTGTGGCGGGCCACTCGGACTCCACTGTGCTCTGCACTTGGAAGCAAATGCCTTTGGACTGGCTGAATTCCTGAGTGCCTGGATCATGCAGGGAAACCTCAAGAAGGAGATGGCAGGCTTCCTTTTTTATAATGCTGGTGGGTTCTGGACAGTTCAGTGGAGGGACTGAGAGAGGCCTATGTTTAGATCTGATATTGGTGAAGCAGGCCACAAATGTTACCGGTGCTGAGGAGTGGGGAGAAGGCATAACAGAAGGAGGTGACCTAGTCTAGGGGTCAGGAAAGCCTCCCCAAGAAAATCTGAACAGTGAGTGGTAGTTAGCCAGGCAAAGGGCAGCAAAAGAGATGTCCAGGTAGAGGAACTAGCCTATGAGCTGGCCCTGAGGTGGGAAGGATCATTGTGCTTTTGAGGAAATTGAAAATATGCAGAGAAGGACAGCGATTCTTCTGAAGCTGGAGCCACACTGTAAAGGTAAAATGGTAATGATATGGGGCACCTGGGTGGCTCAGTCGGTGAAGTCTGACTTTGGCTTAGGTCTTAATCTCCTGGTTTGTGGGTTTGAGCCCTGCGTCGGGCTCTGTGCTGACAGCTCAAAGCCTGGAGCCTGCTTCTGATTCTATCTCCCTCTCTCTCTGCCCCTGCCCCACTTGCACTCTGTCGCTGTCTCTCTCAAAAATAAGAAAAACAAAACATTAACAAAAATTTTTTTTAAGTTATAATGTTGTAGGTGTTGTAATAGTTTTGACCTTTAGTCCCAAGACTGATGTCAAATAGGAGGATGGCATGATCGGATCAGTGGGTTTTTTAAAGTAGGCTTTTTGTAGAAGTATAACATGTACAGAAAAGAGTGCAAATCATAAGCATGCGGTGTAATGAAATTTTACAAAGTAAACACTGTCATGAATGAAACTAGTACCCAGATCGAGAAACAGAAGTAGTAGTACCTAGAATTCCTTCTTCCAGTTGTTACCTACCCCAATGCTACTCCCAACATCAGAAATTGGTTTTGCCTAAACATCCTAGATGGTTTTTTTCCCCAAAGAAGACATACAGATGGCCAAAAGGTACATGAAAATGTGCTCAATATCACTCATCATCAAGGAAATACAATTCTAAACCACAATGAAATGTCACCTCATACCTGTTAGAATGGCTTTTATCAAAAAGGTAAGGTATCACAAGTGTTGGCGAAGATGTGGATTAAAGGAAACCCTGTGTACTGCTTGTGGAAATGTAAACTGGTTTCGTCACCGTGGAAAACAGTATGGCGGTTCCTCGTAAAATTAAAAATAGAACTACCATGTAATCCAGAAATTTCACTCCTAGTTATATACCCAAAGGAAATGAAAATAGGATATTGAAGAATTACATACACTTCCATGTTTATTGCAGCATTATTCAGAATAACCAAAATATGGAAACAACCCAAGTGTCTGTCAATAGATGAATGGATAAAGAAAATGTGATATATATAGAAATCTTGCCATTTGTGACAACATAGATGGATCTTGAGGGTGTTATGCTAAGTGAAATAAGTTGGAGTAAGATGAATGCCGTATGACCTAACTTATATGTGAAATTAAAAAGAAAAAAAGTCAAACTTATAGAAACAGAGAGTCGAATGGTGGTTACCAGGGGCTTAGGGGTGAGAGATGGGGAGATGCTGTTCAAAGAGTGTAAGCCTTCAATTCTAAGATGAGTAAGTTCTGGGGATCTAATGCACAGCCTGGTGACTATAGTTAGCAATACTGTATTACATACTTGAATTTGCTAAGTATTCTCACCACAGGGGCACCTGGGTGGCTCAGTCAGTTAAGCATCCAACTTCAGCTCAGGTCATGATCTTGCAGTTCGTGAGTTTGAGTCCCACGTCAGGCTTTGTGCTGACTCAGGCTTTGTGCTGACAGCTCAGAGCCTGGAGCTTGTTTCAGATTCTGTGTCTCCCTTTCTCTCTGCCCCTCCCCTGCTCATGGTCTCTCCTGCAAAAATAAATAAACATTAAAAAAATTAAAAAAACCCAACATTCTCACCATATACACATACATGCATGCACACACGCATACGCTCACACATACACAATAACTCTGAGGTAATAGATGTGTTAATTGATTTCGTCATGATAATCATTTCACAAAGTATATATGAAATTGTCATATTGTACACTTTAAATCTATACAATTTTATCTGTCGGTTATGCCTCAATAAAGCTGGAGGAAAAGAACAAAGTGGCTTTGCCTAATTTTGAGCTTTACATATGTGGAATTATAAATATGTACTTCTTTGTGTCGATTTACTTCAGTCAATACCATGTCTCTGAGATCCATCCATACTGCTGTGTCTACATGTAGCTCATTCTACTTTCTATGCTCTGTAGAATTCCAGTGTACTCTTTCTACTGATACGGACTTTTGGGTTGTATATGGTTTGATACTATTACAAATAATGATGCAAGGAATGATCTTGTACCTGTCTTTTGGTGAACATAGCATATAGATGCATTTCTGTTGATTGATGTTTTAAAGAGAACATTGTGCTTCTGTGGTAGCATGAAATCGAGGGAAGGCAAGAGTAGATGTGGAGAGAAATGGAGAATGTCTTGAAGTGGTCCAAGTACCAAGGTGGGGGTAGCTTGGACAAAGGTGTTGGCAGTGAAGATGACAGATTGATGGGTGACAGATTGATGGATCCTGGAGCTTGTCACAACTTAGTTACTGATCATATATAAAGGATGAAATAAGGGCAAATGTCAGTAATACCTTCAATGCTTCTGAGTTGTTTAATGTGGAAATTGATATTTGATTCATCATTAAGGCATTCTGGTTTTACTGACTTGGAAGCCATTTGTAGAAGTGTATGAGTTATCATTGCCTGAGTTCAAAACTTTGATTTAAAAAAGCAATGATTTTAGAAAGTCATCTAAAACAAAGCATAATTATTTGCATGCAATTTTTACAAAAAAAAAAAAACCCTGATTGCTGTAGTCTTAAGCTTGCAGAATACAAACTTATATATTATCCTTAAAGTGGTTTTAAATGTACTTGTTTGCAATATTCCAATTAAAAAATGTTCACCTTTAAAAAGATGTAGATGGGTAGGGAGTAGATTTCCATTCCTAAGAGAATTACTGCATTTTTCACTTCTGTCATGGCTTGATAGAGATTGAATTATATCACTTGATGGCTGGATATTGTGTAAAATGAACCGTTCTCAATTCCATTTCTTATAGGCCAACACCTTCACATCCCTCAATTGCTGTTTCAATAGCTACTTTATTGGTAGTCTTAGCATAGGGGCTAAAGCAGACTGAGCAGAACCCCAACCATTGATTTATTTGGATACAGGCTAAGAAGTTTAAGTAGACAATGGTGTGGGAACTTCCAGCACCTCAATTGTTGAAACGAGGATTTTGTTTTACAGCATCAAACTACATGTGGTGCCTCACTAAAAGTCAGGTTAATAAGAAATGATATGTGTTGCAAAGACTCCTGGAGTCTCATTTAATGATTAATTTGTTTCTCTTTCCTTTCCCTTTTTAAATTATAGGACACTGTATGTGGAAAAGGAAAATAGTTCAATATAAGGACAACTGTAACCTTTGCTTTAGGTATCAATGATTTTATTCCTTTATTATGGTATTGTCTTTGGACAAATTCTAGTTTTCCTCATCTATGAGTTCTGCAGATGGTTGTGGCTTAATTTCATGGCATGTGCTATATTTATTCTTTTTCATTAGTGTGTTTTTAATCTGTGACATGTCACTTCTGGCCTTTGCTCTGCCCCTGAGATCCTTCTGTTCTATTCCCTGTGTTTCTTTTCACTGACGGGACTCACTGGGCAGAGCACTGGGTGCCAAGGAAGATATGAGTCATAGAGAACCTGATTTTTGCCCTCATGTTCTCAGGTTTAAATATGGTTCACACAGAAAGTCGGAGTAGTGTTGTTTTTTTAACTTTTATTGTCTTCATTTACACAAGGCCTGATCAAATGTGCACTATGCTGTTTTCATGGGTGTGGCCCACGGTTCACTCCACTGCAAGGCATGAGTCACAAACCTAAGCAATAATTCCAGCTGGGTGGCTTTTTTTTTTTTTTTTGCCATCTAATCTTTTGACAGGTCTCAAAGACTCTGTAAGCCTTGGTTTCCCCATCTGTAAAATTAGAATAGTAATATCTGTTCTAGTGACCAGATGAAGTTGTTGTGAGGGACAAATGAGACACCAAGAAATAACTTAAAAAATTGAGATGTGCTATATGAATGTACCATGAAATTGATATTTTATAATGATCAGTTGTACTTGTTAAATTGTTGTTTTGACTGCTTGCAACAGAGACTCAAATTAACAGCACCTTGAAAAAGATGGAATTTTATGTCTCTCTCATGAAATGATGTGATATGCACAGTCATCAGGGGCTCAATCTTTTTTTATCTTGTTCCACCATCTGTAGATTTTTGTTCTCATTTGCAAGGTCCAAGGTGGTTCATCACTTTGTCTAAATTCCAGCTAGCAGTGGGAATGAAGCAAAAGGAATGGAAGAAGGTATCTTTTCTCTTTAAAAGCTACATACCACTTCCTTTCATATACTATTCACAGTGTAAAGGGGGCCACCCTCAGCTGCACGGGAGGCTGAGAACTTAACCTGCCTAGCTGAAAATTATAGGCACTATCACCAGAAAAGAAGATGGAACAAAAAGATATTGGGATACATCTCTAAATTTCTGCCACATGAATTGAGAAGAAGAATAATGGAGTGAACTTTAAAAGGTGTATTATAGAACAACCCTGTCAAATACATAATTTCTAAATCTCTAGTAGCCACATTACAAAGTAAAGTTAATTTTCATAATATGCTATATTTTCTATATTTTCCACTCCACATCCCACCAGAAGTAGCTCTTAGTCAGAATAAGAATTTGAGAACAGTAGATATAAGAATACAAGTGGTTTCACAGAATCATGAGGGAGCTCTGTATTCACACACAAGATCAAGTAAGTCAGGCATAGGTTATTTGGGAAAGAGACATATGGAGATGTGTTTTCAAATGTAGATCTAAAGAGGAGACAGGATGGCGGTGTGGTCCTTATTTAAAGCTTCAGAGCATTGGTCCAGTCATTGAGTATTGCTCATCCAAAGAGCAGATAAAAGTCCATGTTGGCAGGTGCTTGGTTTCATAGCATCCAGCTGGGGAGTGGTTGGTTTTTTTAATTGTTATTATTTTTAATATATATTTATTTATTTATTTATTTATTTATTTATTTATTAAATTTACATCCAAGTTAGTTAGCTTATAGTGCAATAATGATTTCAGGAGTAGAATCCAGTGATTCATCCCCTACATATAACACCCTGTGTTCATCTCAACAAGTGTCCTCCTTAATACCCCTTGCCCATTTAGCCCATCCCCCAACCCACAACCCCTCCAACAACCCTCAGTTTGTTCTTTATATTTAAGAGTCTCTTATGTTTTGTCCCCCTCCCTGTTTTTATATTATTTTTGCTTCCCTTCCCTTGTTCATCTGGTTTGTATCTTAAATTCCACATATGAAAGAAGTTGAAATGATATTTGCCTTTCTCTGAGTAATTTTGCTTAACATAATGCACTCTAGTTCCATCTACGTCGTTGCAAATGGCAAGATTTCATTCTTTTTGAGGGCAGAGTAATACTCCATTGTATATATATGCCACATCTTCATCTATTCATCTGTCGATAGACTTTGGGCTCTTTACATACTTTGGCTATTGTTTATAGTGCTGCTGTAAGCATTGGGGTGCATGTGCCCCTTTGAAACAGCACACCTGTATCCTTTGGATAAATACAAAGGTGCAATTGGTGCAATAGGGTAGTTTTATTTTTAACTTTTTGATGAATCTCCATACTGTTTTCCAGAGTGGCTGTACCAGTTTGCATTCCCACCAGCAGTGTAAAAGAGTTCCTCTTTCTCTGCATCTTCGCCACATTTGTCGTTGCCTAGGTTGTTCATTTTAGCCATTCTAACAGGTGTGAGGTGGTATCTCATTGTGGTTTTGATCTGTATTTCCCTGATGATGAGTGAGGTTGAGCATTTTTTCATATGCCTGTTAACCATCTGGATGTTTTCTTTGGAAAGTTTGTATTCCTACCCTTTGCCCATTTCCTCACTGGATTATTTGTTTTTTTGGGTGTTGAGTTTAATAAGTTCTTTATAGATTTTGGATACTAGCCCTTTATCTGATATGTCATTTGCAAATATCTCCTCCTATTCTGTCAGTTGCCTTTTAGTTTTGTTGATTGTTTCCTTCACCGTGCAGAAACATGTTATCTTGATGAGGTCCCAATAGTTCATTTTTGTTTTGTTTCCCTTGCCTCTGGAGACATGTTGAGTAAGAAGTTGCTGCGGCCAAGGTCAAAGGGGTTTTTACCTGCTTTCTCCTCTAGGATTTTGATGGCTTTTAGTCTTATGTTTAGGTCTTCCATCCATTTTGAGTTTATTTTTGTGTACGGTGTAAGAAAGTGGTCCAGGTTCATTCTTCTGCATGTCGCTGTCCAGTTTTCCCAACACCATTTGCTGAAGAGACTGTCTTTATTCCATTGGATATTCTTTCCTGCTTTGTCAAAGCTTAGTTGGCCATACATTTATGGGTCCATTTCTAGGTTTTCTATTCTGTTCCATTGATCTAAGTGTCTGTTTTTGTGCCAGTACCATACTATCTTGATGATTACAGCATTGTAATACAGCTTAAAGTCTGGAATTGTGATGCCTCCAGTTTGGCTTTATTTTTCAGGATTGCTTTGGCTATTTGGGGTCTTTTCTGGTTCCATACAGATTTTAGGATTGTTTGTTCCAGCTCTGTAAAGAATGCTCGTGTTATTTTGATAGGAATTGCATTGAATATGTAGATTGCCTTGAGTAGTATCGACATTTTAACAATATTTGTTTCAAGAGTGGTGGTTCTAAGAGAAAGTCCAGCTGTTAGGAGTGTTGGGCTACTTTCACTCCAGATTTACCTAGAAGGGAACAAAGAAGGGGTGACTGGGTGGCTCAGTTGGTTGAGCATCTAAATTGATTTCAGCTCAGGTCATGGTCCCAAGATTGTGGGATCAAGCCTTGCATCAAGCTCTGCACTGAGTGTGGAGCCTGCTTAAGATTCCCAGTCTCTCTCCTCTCTTTCTCCCTCTGCCCCTCCCCTGCTTGCACACGCTCTCTTTCTCTCTCTCTAAAGAAAGAAGGGAACAAAGCAGAAGCCCTGTTACTAAGTCTCATAATTCAGGGTGGGGACCTAGGAACCAAGGCCAGAACTTAACCAGACACAAGAAAGTTCCAATTGCCAGATGATATTTCCAAGCTTAGGGACAGTAATAGTACCATGGTTTGTTGTGGGGCAGAAATCTGTTGATATGGATTAAGGACCTTCATTTGGTCAAGTTTGAGGGCATACTGGGACAAAAATCTATCATTCTTACATGAAATCAATGTAAGTAATAAGAACTGAGTAGTAATATTAGAGAACAAATAGCGCTAACACATTGTTAAAATCTAAAGAACAGTGTCCTAATAAGGTTCTCCTACCCCAAACTGCCAAAATAAACACTAGGATCTGGGCTTCTCAAGGTGCAATGTGCAATTAGGTGGAGGTCCTGGGTTCTTGTTAAGGATTTGATTGAGATAAATAGGCCTGATGTACATAAAACATGATCTAGAGCAGTGGTTCTTAACTCTGGCTATGCATTAGAATCACCTAGGGGAGCTTTTAAATTTCCTGGTGTACCAGCCTTATCACAGACTAATTAATACCAAAATCTCTGGGGAGTTGGTCCAAGCAGCAGTTGGTTTTTAAGCTCCCAGGTGATTCAAAATATACAACCAAGGTTGTATACCATTCTTCTAGAAGAATTTACCAATTAAGACATGGAGTATCGGGAGCAATGGCCAAATGGAATTAGATCTAGAATGGGGAATAAGGTGGTAGATGATTAAGAATTTGTTATACCACTAAAAGTGAATAGTTCAGATTAAGGGAAGGGGATATTACATCATTAGAAAGTCAGTTTATAGCCAAAAATAGGTAGATGCCATGCTTCCCTATTCTGGCTTCTTGGAATTTCTTAATGAAATTTCTAGATGCCTTCGCTGTAATGTTTGTTTGCTGTAATGTTTGCCAATAAGACCAACTGTGTTTGTTATATCATTGAGGGAAAGGCATTTTTCTTTCTTTCTTTCTTTCTTTCTTTCTTTCTTTCTTTCTTTCTTTCTTTCTTTCTTTCTTTTTTCTTTCTTCTTTCTTTCCCTCTTTTTTTAATTTTATTTTTTATTTTTTAAAATTTACATAGAAATTAGTTAGCATATAGGGCAACAATGATTTCAGGAGTAGATTCCTTAGTGCCCCTTACCCATTTAGCCCATCCCCCCCTCCCACAACCCCTCCAGTAACTCTCAGTTTGTTCACCATATTTATGAGTCTCTTCTGTTTTGTCCCCCTCCCTGTTTTTATATTATTTTTGTTTCCCTTCCCTTATGTTCATCTGTTTTGTCTCTTAAAGTCCTCATATGAGTGAAGTCATATGATACTTGTCTTTCTCTGACTGACTAATTTCACTTAGCATAATACCCTCCAGTTCCATCCACGTAGTTGCAAATGGCAAGATTTCATTCTTTTTGATTGTCGAGTAATACTCCATTGTATATATATACCACATTTTCTTAATCCATTCATCCATCGATGGACATTTGGGCTCTTTCCATACTTTGGCTATTGTTGATACTGCTGCTGTAAACATGGGGGTACATGTGTCCCTTAGAAACAGCACACCTGTATCCCGTGGATAAATGCCTAGTAGTGCAATTGCTGGGTCATAGGGTAGTTCTATTTTTAGTTTTTTTTTTTTATTTTTTTTTATTTTTTTTTTCAACTTTTATTTATTTTTGGGACAGAGAGAGACAGAGCATGAACGGGGGAGGGGCAGAGAGAGGGAGACACAGAATCGGAAACAGGCTCCAGGCTCTGAGCCATCAGCCCAGAGCCCGACGCGGGGCTCGAACTCACAGACCGCGAGATCGTGACCTGGCTGAAGTCGGACGCTTAACTGACTGCGCCACCCAGGCGCCCCTCTATTTTTAGTTTTTTGAGGAACCTCCATACTGTTTTCCAGAGTGGCTGCACCAGCTTGCATTGCCATCTTTCTTTCTTTTTTAAAATGTTTATTTATTTATTTATTTTGAGAGAGAGCAAGAGAGCGAAATTGCACACAAGTAGGAGAGGGGCAGAAAGAGAGGAAGAGAAAGAGAGCCCCAAGCAGGCTCTGTGCTGTTGGGGCTCCATCTCATGAACCATGAGATCATAACCTGAGCTAAAATCAAGAGTCTGATACTTAACTGACTGAGACACCTAGGTGCCTGAGGGAAAGGTTTCTTGTCTTGTCTTGTCTTCTCTTGTTTTGTCTTCTCTTGTCTTCTCTTGTTTTCCCTTCTCTTCTCTCTTCTCTTCGTTTCTTTTCTTTTTTAAACATTAAAAAATGTGTGTTTATTTTTTGAGAGAGAGAGAGAGAGAGAGAGCACTCAAGCAGGGGAGGGGCAGAGAGAGAGGCAACACAGAATCCAAAGCAGGCTCCAGGCTCTGAGCTGTCAGCACAGAGCCTGACGCGGGGCTCGAACTCATGAACCATGAGATCATGACCTGAGCCAAAGTCAGATGTTTAACCAACTGAGACACCTAGGTGCCTCAAAAGATATTTTTTTTTAAATTTTTTTTTAACCTTTATTTATTTTTGAGACAGAGAGAGACAGAGCATGAATGGGGGAGGGTCAGAGAGAGAGGGAGACACAGAATCCGAAACAGGCTCCAGGCTCTGAGCCGTCAGCACAGAGCCTGACGCGGGGCTTGAACTCACGAACTGTGAGATCATGACCTGAGCCGAAGTCGGACGCTTAACTGACTGAGCCACCCAGGCGCCCCAAAAGATATTTTTTAAATTAACTTGTTTTATGAAATGCTCTTCTTTGTGAGAAGGAAGATTCCAGTGGAATATAAAGATAGATAAAATGAGACAGCTTGGACTAATTTGTTGCTGATCAGTCACAGTTACTTGAATTCTGAATGCTCTTTCACTGACTTCAATATATTTTGAAGTGAGGGGCTCCTGGGTGGCTCAGTTGATTAAGACTCTGACTCTTGATTTCTGCTCAGGTCACGATCTTAGGATTATAGGATCAAGCCCCACATGGGGCTCTGTGCTGAGCATGGAACCTGCTTAAGATTCTCTCTCCCTGTCTCTGCCCCTACCCAACTTTCTCTCTCTCTCTCAAAAAAAAAAAAAAAAGAATAACAAAAATATTTTCAAGTGAGGTATGCAATGTATGTGAAATGAGATCAATATGGTAAGAAATCATTGATATTTTGCCTTGACATAACCTTGATGTGCTTCATTCATTCATTCATTCATTCAGTTAGTCAGTTCCTTGACTAACTCATCCTGAATCCCTTATCCCATCTTAAGAGTGCTGTGCTGAGCATTATAAGAATCATGAAGAAGACAAAGATGAGTAAGGCTCTCCTTGCCCTTAAGAAGCTGGTAGAAGAGAGAGAAAATAGAGAATTATTAAACAGTATAGAAGAATAGTCATAGAGATACACATTAAAAGTGGGGCAGGGAATCTATGAAGGCTTCTTGGAAGAAATGTCAGCTTTAGTATAAAAGGATAGTTAAGATTAACCTTGAAGCTACCAAAGAGAAGGCCATTTCAGAGACAGAGGCAGATTTACCTTTTGAGTCATTCTATTTTAGGTTCAGGAGAAAATTGCTGAGCATTGGTTATATGCACAGAAGAGTAATTTATGACTTCCATCAGTATTGGGATCACATATGAATTTATAATACCGTAGACAAACGGAGTCAGAGAGTTACTGTTCAGAGTTTATATGTTCTGAGATGTGTTTTTTATTAGTATTATATATATACATATATATGTATATTTTAATGCTTTATGTACAGAATAGAGCTTTCTAGGCAGTTCCAGATACATTTTAATAATAATAATAATAATAAACACTTAATGAGTGCTTACTATATGCAGGCTCTATTCCCAGTACTTTATAAGCATTAATTAATTTAATCCTCACACCCAGCTTATGATATACATGAAACACTTAGAACACAAAGCAGTAATATAGCTTGTTCAATGTCGTCTATTAATGAGAAAATCCAGAATTTGAACCAAGGCAGAATTTTACTGTTGACTCTCATCAACAGTCTTAAAGCTTCCATGAAGAATAATAGAGCATAAATCGGAAAGTATTAAAACATTGAGTTTTAATATTTCTCTGGGTGATAATATTGCCATTCATCTTTTCTGACAATGATAAATGCATGGATAAAGCTTGATTGGGAAGGAAGTCTTTCACTAGGAAAAAAAAAACTGAAGAGAAAGCACATTCAAACCAATTTTAAAGTAGCATTTGAGGAGCTGAGAGGAGAGCTGTCTCTTAACACAATGCTCCTCAAACTGCCTGTCACAAGAAACTTCCAAGAGGAATGCGCGGGGGAGGGGGCAGAGGGGACACAGAAAACCTGTGGTCACTCTAACTCCTTTACCAAATAAAAAATGGATTTTGAGAGCTACAGCATATCAGACGCTTGTCAAAATATCAGCCCAGGAGAAAGCTTGCCAAGAAGGAACTTGACAGACTGCATGCTTGGGGGAGCACAGGAAGCAGACGTTGTCACTCACGAGCATGCAGACAATTACAACAGAGGCTAAAACAAAGTATTTCACTTGAAGAAATTCTAATAATAATAAAGAAAATTCAGTGTGTGTCAGTACACTACATTATCTCCCAAAGGGAATGATGCTATCAACTATTAGACACATTTACCCATCACAATTAATTTTGAAGGAAAAGATGTTCCAAGTCTGTCTTGTTACAAGTTATGAGGCATAGCATTTAGCCTAAATCCTATTTGTTTGCATCAGTTTCACACTGGTTTCAATTCATTCTGAAAGACTTCACTTTAGTGAGGAAAAAGCATATGGCGGTAAAAATTCACAATCCCTCTTATGTAATTCTGAAATCTAAAATTCTCTGTAGGGGCACCTCTGTAGGGGTGCCTGGTTCAGTCAGTAGAGGCTATGACTCTTGTTCTTGAGGTTTTGAGTTCAGACCCCACATTGGGTGCAGAGATTACTTAAAAACTAATAAATTCAAAAATAAAATAAAATTCTCTGTAAAGTGATATTTTTAAAAATAAGTCTGGCATCACAATGCATTTGGATATAGAGGTGCCTGGCTGGCTCAGCCAGTCAAGCTTCTGACTCTTGATTTCCATTCAGGTTATGATCTCAGGGTTTGTGAGTTTGAGCCCCATGCTGGCAGCGCAGTCGGCTTGGGATTCTTTCCCTCTCTCTCTCTGCCCCTCCCCTGCTCTCTCTCTCTCTCTCTCTCTCTCTCTCTCTCTCTCTCTCTCTCTCAAAATAATTAAACTAAAAAAAATGCATTTGGATATAGAATCTGACCTGACCTGACATGAGATTATGTGTGTTTTTATTTATCACATTCAGTGTGAATATTCATATATTTTGTAGCAAAATGAGTTTAATTCTGTGGTCCTTTTCCAAACTCCATTGTGGGTGTTACATAATAAATTGTGTATATACCATATTACTTCTCTAAAATCCAAAAAATTCTGAATTCTCTTGTGCATCTGGCCCCGTGGCTTTTCAGTGAAGTATTGTAGACATGTACTGACAAACTGAATGAACTGTGAACTTATTTTTAATTTGGATTATATTCATTTTATTCTCCTAGTTGCTTTGAGAAGAAACATTATTTATCAAGAGTTAAGTCTTTATGGAGCAGTCAATATTTAGTCTTTATGAATCATTCTTATTATATTAACAAAGCAAGATCAAGTGCTAACTTTTTTTAACATTGTTTCACAGAAAAATTGAGTTTTTCTTTTCTGAAGGCAGTTGAGTTAAAACTGAGATAGGTCAGGGAGCCTGGGTGGCTCAGTCAGTTGAGCGTCCGACTTCGGCTCAGGTCGTGATCTCGCGCAGTCTGTGAGTTTGAGCCCCGTGTCGGGCTCTGGGCTGACAGCTCAGAGCCTGGAGCCTGCTTCGGATTCTGTGTCTCCCTCCCTCTCTCTCTGGCCCTCCCCCGCTCATGCTCTGTCTTTCTCTCTGTCAAAAATAAATAAACATTTAAAAAAAATTTAAACTGAGATAGTTTCAAAGCATTAGTGGTTTAGATATGAAAGGATTAGATACTTGTTAAAACAAATTTCTCAAACACATATATTTGCTATTACACAGCACAGTTTAAGTCTTAAAAAGGAAACCAGTAGAAAGACAAAAAGGACTGTTTCAAAGGGTAAAGTATGGGCAGATATACAATGTCCTGGAGAGTTTCAATAAAACTGGTAAATTACATACGCATTTGGTTACTATTTAACAGATCAAATAGGCTATCATACTTTAAACGTCAATTTTCTTTAAGGTTTTAAAGTTTTATTGCATGTGCCAGATAAGCAGCTATAAAGTGATTGTACACTTAGCAGTTTTAGATTTTTGGCTAAACCTACAAAAGGAGGAACGACTGGTGTGAACTGTGAACTCTGACATGGCACAAAGGACTTGCCCAACACTGTGCTGAGAGATTTGACCAAATTTTAACCTGGATTCCACCTGCACTAGACTATGTTCCTAATGATGACCCCAACTCCCGTGCTGAGTTTTGCTTAAGAAAACACAATGCTGCCAAACCACAATGTGCCCATTCTCTCCACCCACCTTGCCAACCATTTTCAGTAGTTCTCCACTTACCCCCCATTCTGTAATTTTCCATCTACCCCCTTGTCCCTCTTTTGTTCCTCCTTTTTCATGACCCTACGTGCCCTTTTTTGTTCCCTCAGGCACCTTTGCCTTAGAGAGTAGAGCTCAGTTTATATGCAGTCTCCTCTACTGTAGTCTGAATAGCATCTGTCCTGCTGCCTTGAAGAAGTGTCCAGCACAGTTTTGCTTTGACACTGGTTTCTGGTCTGGTGTAGAAGGACTTTGGAAGTCATCACTCTAACCTAACAAGTAAAAGTCTGGATAGAATGAAAAATCAGCATCTCTTCTTACATCTGTCAGAAAACTGAGGTCACAGGACAAACCATTGCCCCCTAAATGGCAGAGGCAGAAAAGTAGATAGTCACACTTATTGAAGCAGAAACCCATGAGCAGAAGCTTTCATGGGAACCAGTGTTAGAATAGGAAATCTGAACTGAAACTGATGAATCCCTGGAGGCTTAGTGTGGACAGGTCTGAGAATTAAAACCTCCAGTCTTAGGAAGACCCCATATTTTTATAAATTTTATTTCCAGGAGCCCGACCAAGTTCTCTCAGTGAAGATTGGAGAAAAGTCCTATTCTGTTTCAGAGGGAGGAGAAAAGTAATCATTTTGAAACATGCATTCTTTTCTTAATAAATCTTGCTGTCAAGAGAAACTATTTTACTGGACTCTAAAATACTGGTGGGGATGCAAAATAGTACAGCCACTTTGGGAGAGTGTTTGGTGGTTTCTTACAAAACTAAACATACTTTTATTCAGCAACCGTGTTCTCTGTTATTTACGCAGAGAAGTCAAAAATATTTCCACCTGAAAATCTGCACATGGATGTTTATAGCGGCTTTGTTCATAATTGCCCAAACTTGAAAACAATCTTTATTTATTTCTGCTTCCTTTCTTTATGGAGATTTGAGTTTCCGACCTCCATCCTTTACTTTTTCTCTGAAGAATTTCTTTTACTATTTCTCGCAGGGCGGGTCTACTGGCAACAAGTTCAGTTTTTGTTTTTCTGATATGGTGTAATTATTCACTCCCCCCCCCCACCCCCAGCGAACATCCATCTCCAGACATAGTTAACAGAATTTTTTTTTCTTATGATTAAGAACGTTTACGATTCTAGCAACTTTCAAATATGCAATGCAGTGTTATTAATTCCACTTGCCACGCTGTGCATGGCATCCCCACGACTTACTTATTATATAACTGGAAGTTTGTACTTTTTGATCACCTTCACCTGTGTTTTCTACCCTTCGCCTCCACTTCAGCAAGCACCAATCTGTTCTTCGTATCTATGAGCTTGTTTTTTTAAATCTACACATAAGTATGATCAGATGGTATTTGTCTTTCTCTGTCCAACTTATTTCACTTAGCATAATGCCCTCAAGATCCATTCATGTTGTTGCAAATGGCAAGATTCTTTTCTTTTCTTTTTTCAACGTTTATTTATTTTTGGGACAGAGAGAGACAGAGCATGAACGGGGGAGGGGCAGAGAGAGAGGGAGACACACAGAATCGGAAACAGGCTCCAGGCTCTGAGCCATCAGCCCAGAGCCCGACGCGGGGCTCGAACTCACGGACCGCGAGATCGTGACCTGGCTGAAGTCGGACGCTTAACCGACTGCGCCACCCAGGCGCCCTGATTCTTTTCTTTTTTTAAACATTTATTTATTTTTGAGAGACAGAAAGAGACAGAGCATAACTGGAGGAGGAGCACAGAGAGAGGGAGACACAGAATGGGAAGCAGGTTCCAGGCTCTGAGCTGTCAGCAAAGAGCCCGACGTGGGGCTCGAACTCACGGACCGCGAGATCGTGACCTGGCTGAAGTCGGATGCTCAACCTACTGAACCACCCAGGCACCCCTCTTTTCTTTTTTTTCAATGGCTGAATAATACACGATTGTATATATCTTTGCTATATATAAATAATGTTGCAGTGAACATGGGAGTGCAGGTATCTTTTCAAGTTAGTGTTTTTGTTTCTCTTGGTAAGTGGAATTGCTGGATTATATTGTAGTTCTATTTTCAATTTTTTGAGGAACATCCACACTGACTTCCATAATGGCTGCATCAGTTTACATTTCTACCAACAGTGCATGAGGGTTCCCCTTTCTCTGCATCCTCACCAATACTTGTTATTTCTTGTCTTTTTCATGATAGCCATTCCAATTGTTGTGAGGTGATATATCACTGTGGTCTTGATTTACACTATCATTCACTTTATGGGGTGCCTGGGTGGCTCAGTCGGTTGGGCGTCTGACTTCGGCTCATGTCATAATATCACAGTGAGTGAGTTCAAGCTCCGCATCAGGCTCTGTGCTGACAGCTCGGATCCTGGGGCCTGCTTTGGATTCTGTGTCTCCCTCTCTCTCTGTTCCTTCCCCACTAGCACTATGTCTCTCCCAAAAATAAACATTAAAAAAATTACATTATCATTTGCTTTTGAAGGATAATTTTGCTGATAAAATTATAGTTTGATGGTTCTCTTCTTTTCCTACTTTAAATATTTCGTTCTGTTGATTTCATGCTTGCATGATTTCTGAGGAGAAGTTTGATGTAATTCCTATCTTTATACCTTCATAGATAAGGAGTTTTGTTTTACTGGTTTCTTTCAAGATTTTCTCTTTGCTTTGTCGTTCTGTGATTTGAATTTTTATACCCACATGTAGAGTTTTTGCTATTTATCCTGCTTGCTATTCTCCCAGCTTCTTGGATTTGTGGTTTGGTGTTTGTTATTAATATTAGAAAATTTTCAGCTATTATTACTTTAAATATTTCTTCTGACCCATTCTCTTTTTCTTTTCCTTATGATGTTCCATTACACATATGCTATAACTTTTCTAATTGTCCCACACTATTTGAATATTATATTCTTTTTAAAAAAATTCTTTCTCTTTGTGTGTCAGTTCAAGTTGAACTGATTAGGAAGTTTCTATTAAACAGATGGAAGTTTCTGTTGACATATCTTCAAGTTCACTTATTCTTTCCTTGGCCGTGTCCAGTTTACTGATAAGCCCATCAGCGACATTCTTCATTTCTGTTGCAGGGCTTGTGACTTCTAGAATTTGCTTTTGATTCTTTCTTAGAGTTTCTATCTCTCTCTCTGCTACATTACCATTCTATTTTTGCATTTTGTTTACTTTTTTCCATTAGAGCCTTAACATATTAATCACAGGAAATTATATTGCTGATTATTCAAAAATCTGTGCCATATTCAAATCTTATTTGGATGCTTGTTTTGTCTCTTCATATATATTTTTTAGACTTTTAACATGTGTTGTAATTTTTTGATGAAAGCCACACTTAATGTGTCAGGTTAATAGAAGCTGAGATAAATAGGCCTCACACATGGAGTTTTATGTTACTCTGGCTAGGAGCTGGAGTATGTTAGACGTTTGCTGTAGCTATAGTTTCTGGTAGTGCCCTTATGGTTTTCTTCCTCTGTTGTCTTTGGGTTTCCCTAAGAACTGTTTCTCAGATAGAGTCTGTCTTGTAGCCATATCAATTGAAATTCACTATTATTATACTAGAGCCCTGCTGATGTGATGATAAGGTGGGTAGGAGGAGAAATGTTTTTTTTTTTTATTTAAAAAAAATTTTTTTTTTCAACGTTTATTTATTTTTGGGACAGAGAGAGACAGAGCATGAACGGGGAAGGGGCAGAGAGAGAGGGAGACACAGAATCAGAAACAGGCTCCAGGCTCTGAGCCATCAGCCCAGAGCCCGACGCAGGGCTCGAACTCACGGACCGCGAGATCGTGACCTGGCTGAAGTCGGACGCTTAACCGACTGCGCCACCCAGGTGCCCCAAAATGTTTTTAATCTTATGATTAAATCTCAATCTTTTAGTGTGCCTAAGTTTCTGGGCTGTGACCTTCATAGGTGTTTCTTAGCACTTTTTTTCTCCCTTTAGGTGAAATTGGAAAATAAGGCTCCCAGATAGATGAAGCTCTGATAAAGTAGTTTCTCTTGAATAGAAAGCCTTTGCTATGCAGAATATTCTGGATTTATTAAATCCAGGGGGATACTGCCCCTGCCTGAAATAATAGGATTTTTTCCTTCAGACTTTCACTATGAGAATCTGTCGAGTTCCTGGAAGTAAAACCCGCAAAACACTGGGCCCCCACAAATTTGTTGCTCATAAACCTAATCCACACTCTTCCTCCAGCAATTGGTCAAAATTACCAATTAAGTTTTCTTATCAGTTTATGGCTCCAGTGGCTTTTGTTCCAGGTAAGCTGGTGTTGATTGTTATTCTCTATATTTGCCTGTGTCTTCAGATTTCAGGATGATCATTCCCTGTTACCTCATTTCTTCAACTGATTTAAGAAAAGTGATCTGCAGTTTGTTCAGCTTTTTCTCTTGTAAAGACAGAAGTGATAGTTTCCAAACTCTTTTCATGTTGGAACTGAAATTAGAAGTCCTTTATTGCATTTAAAAATACATCATGCAGAGGCGTCTGGGAGGCTCAGTAGGTTAAACGTCCGACTTCAGTTCAGGTCATGATCTCCCAGTTCGTGGGTTTGAGCCCTGCGTCAGGCTCTGCACTGGCAGCTCAGAGCCTGGAGTCTATTTTGGATCCTGTGTCTCCCTCTCTCTCTGCCCCTCCCCCACTCATGCGCTTGCACTCTCTCTCTCTCTCTCTCAAAAATAAAAAGACATTAAAAAAATTTAAGAATACATTAGGCAAAGGCTTTTTTTCTCCATGGTATAACCATTTTAGTTAAGGTGTATAGTAATGGGAATTATTAAAAGAGCAAATGGGCTGAAGTGATCTTCAGGAATTGTTACTATCTGTTGAGTTAAAGAGTTTACTTAAAAATAAAACTGGAATTCTTTATTTTCATGAAAAGCATTTTTTGGTCTGAACTCTAGCTATATTTTTGAATAAAATAGTGTCAAATTAAGATAAAAATATCAATACAAACAGCTGATAAGTGTTATATTCCTTATAAATTACCTAGGAGATATGTATATATTTATATATAGTTCTGTGGATTTTTTTTGGAAGTTTATTTATTTATTTTGAGAGAGGGAAGGGCAGAGAAAAGAAGAAAGGGAATCCCAAGCAGGCTCCGTGCTGTTAGTACAGAGCCTGATGCAGGGCTCAATCCTACGAACTGTGAGATCATGACCTGAACCAAAATCAAGAGTTGAATACTTAACTGAGTTACCCAGGTGCCCCAGTTCTGTGGATTTTTTTTCTTTAATCAAATGACCCAAGGTTTTGAAGTTCATTTGCCTGGCACTGATTTAAGCACTGTGGATGTACCAGCCTTTAAGTACATTATAATCCAATTGGGAAGCTAAAACTAACACAAAACAGTGAGACACCAAGTGCAACAAACTGAACTGAACAAAGAAATGATAATATCTGTGACTGATTAGAGGTAGGAGATGACGGCTCAAACATGGCTCCAATTTGAAGAGGTATGTGGTTCTGTGAGATATATTTTATTTGCACCATTGCCCACTGGCAGCTCAAAATAGATTTGCAAGTAATGTGTAGCTGGCAAACACTTACCATAGTGAAATACAGCTGCTCCCCTGAGTCCCCTGTGTGCCCCCACCTCGCAAACCCCATCCATTCCCAACCCTCCCCATAGTCTCCTGGAACTTCCCTGTGATCAGAAACTAACAGATTAACAGCTGGTACAACAGGAAGACTCTAGGACTCTGCTCTGGCACCCAAGGTCTTTTGGTTGGTTGATGTTAAAATTTTTGAGTGTGGGGCGCCTGGGTGGCGCAGTCGGTTAAGCGTCCGACTTCAGCCAGGTCACGATCTCGCGGTCCGTGAGTTCGAGCCCCGCGTCAGGCTCTGGGCTGATGGCTCAGAGCCAGGAGCCTGTTTCCGATTCTGTGTCTCCCTCTCTCTCTGCCCCTCCCCTGTTCATGCTCTGTCTCTCTCTGTCCCAAAATTAAATAAATGTTGAAAAAAAAATTAAAAAAAAATTTTTTGAGTAGAACTTTGTCTCTCTCTCTCTCTCTCAACCTCTCTCTCTATATGTATATGTGTATATATATATATATATATATATATACACATATACACACACACACAAATCTATATAAATCTATATATATATTTTTTAAGTTGTCTAGAAGATGACAATATATACACACAAAAAAAAGAAATATTGAGTTTATCATTTAGATGCTGAAGAAACCCAATCAGATGGTTGGAAATTTCCAGTGTCATAGCATAGACAAAGTCTTAAACTAAGTGATAGTGACTGCTAACTTCTCCTTAGAAGGGCGGGTCTCAGAATGCCCAGGAGTGTAGTGATAAAAAGGATAACGTAAAATCATCTCTCTTGAGTGATGTATACTTGGACCTTGTTTATCATTAAGATGTTGTACAATGCTAAGAGAGAGCATTGGTTTCAACTGAAGGGAAAAATCTATTGGATTTTATTTTTCTTGTATTGTGTAAATCAGGGGTCAGCAAACTACAGTCTATAGACCAAATCTAGCCTGCTGCCTCTTTTTGTAAGTAAAGTTTTCCTGAAACACAGCCATGCCCATTTTTTTTACATATTGCAACTGTTTTTGAGCTATAAAGGAGGAGTTGTGCAGTTACAACAGAGACCATATGGCCTGCAAAGCAACAAACTATTTACTATCTGGTCTTTTACAGAAAAGTTTGGAAACTCCTGGCTTAAATGATGACAACAAACTTTTTAAAACATCAGACCAAACATGCAACCTGCCCCAGGAAATCTTTAGTAAACAAGTCTTTTCAATTCTTAAGATATTATTTTTGTGAAAGCAATTACCAAAGGTTTAGTTGTCTGTGTTTTGCATTTTTCTCTTATCAAGAAAAGTTGCTATGCATTGCTTTTTTTTTATTTCATTTTTTTTTCTTTTTATACCCTTGCTGCTTGAAAATTCTCCTCCTAGACTAGTTAAATAAAATATTGGAATTCAATGTCATGTCCACAGTTCCTTTTAAATTTCCACTGACACTAAAATGCATTTTGTGTTATGACATTTCTCATAAGAGCTAAGTGTTGGAATAGAAGATAAAATATCAGAAGACATCTAATAACCAGTTTTATCTAGCAGAATCCTGAAGTATTCTCCTGAGTTCAGGAGGTGAATGGATATTCTAGATAATGGAGCAACACTTCAGAGATTTTTATTTTTTCCTTCTTCCTTCTAAAATAAGTATTCACTTCATGAGTTTAAATAACCCTATAAGATTCTCTTGAAAGAAGTATTTTATTTTAAAAGCTAGAAGCTTTCACTCAATTATACATTAATTTTATTGTTGTCATTTAATAAATGGCGATTTAAAATTAAGAACATTAATACAACTGTGTCCTAGCAAATAATTGAGTTGTAATACAACAGCCCTTTCAAAAAATTAAATTTCCTATCAAATGAGGATCAGTTGGAGTAACCAAATGCATAAGTGCCCTTGATTAATATTTAAGAATCTTTATGAATACATTTGCATTCATATGTATTTTGAAAACACTGTGAAATTAGTTCTGATTTGAAATAAAGATTTGAGGGAGAGTATTTATATGCTTCCACTTTCACCTTATATTACAACAAAAGGTAGGTTTTTCAATCAAATGAGAAACTCAAATTATTAGAACCATGTGATAAGATTTAAATCCACTGATTATTTTGCATATCCACTAAATCTAACTTAATTATAATTTCCTTGAATTTTTAATAAACTGTTATAAGCGCATATCAGATATTTGTTCAATTATTTTAGTGCAGGGAATTCTGGGTGTTATAGAAACAAAACGTGGTTTATGCCACCAAGGAGTTTATAATCTTAGGAAAAAGATTAAAAATATATATGAAAACAATCATTTACTCATTCAACAAATCTTTAGCCTCTACTTGCTGTGTGATTAGCATTGTCTGTGAGCTAGGCCCGAGGAATGCAGCAGTATACAGAATAATCTTGCTTTCATAAGACGTGATACAGAAAAAGCTGAGTGAAAAAAGCCCTAGAAGTAACAAAACATACTAAGAGAGACTAGAGCAGGAAAAAAAGAATTTTGGCTGTTTAGGATAGGAGTTGAGGTAGAAAAACTTCATGGTAGATGAGGCCAATGAGTTGCATCTAACAGGATGATAGAATTCAACTCTGAAAGGGCATTCTGGGAACTGAGGGGAGAATGGGTCATGGTGCAGAACTCAGAAATTTGTATGTGGTATGTGTAAAGAATAGCAATTATATTAATCACGTTGGCAACTTTGTTTTCCCATTTCTAATAAAGTTAAATACCTCCTTCACCATGTAGCAATTCCACTTCTAGGTGTTTACCCAAGAAAAAGGAATGCATATGTTCACAAAAAGAGTCACAAGAATATTCATATTAGCTGTGTTACTAATAGTCCAAATTCTCATCAAAAGGAGAATGGATAAACTATGTTATATCTATAATAATAAAAATAAATGAGCTGCTTATACATGCAGCATAAACGTGTGAAATCTTCAGAGATGAATCTCATTAACATGATGAGCTAAATAAGTCAGACAAAAGAGTATACACTGAATGATTTCATTCAAATGAAGTTCTGGAATAGACAAAATGAATCTATGATGATAGAAATGAGAGTAGTTTTTGCCTCAAGGTATGGGAGTAATTTGTCTGGAAAGGGGGCGTGAGAGAACTTCCAGGTGATGGAATTTTTCTAGCTCTTTATCTGGATGATGGTTATATGAGTGTACACATTCATCAAAATTCATGGAACATTTGTACATTTCACTGCATGTAAATTTTACCTCAGTAAAGTACTGCTAGTATGAGAACAGACTAGTTCAACAGTGATGAGAGTACCCAACACATGGCAACCTAGTGATTTTCATATAATAGCAAAAATTTTAATAAAGAGCATGAAAGTAGTTGCTTATTCCAACTGGTCTTGTTTTATACAATCAAAGTAAGAGGCAAGATTAGCTACTGAAAGAAGTGAGGGTTTAAGGAGAGAGAAAAGTTAGGAAGAACTGAATATGGAAGGGAATTATGACACACTGATAAGATCAGCTAGTGTATTTCTTATGGGGTTTTAATGTCATTGCCAACAGTCATGTAGCCTGATACACTCAGTTGATTAGATCGTGGGGAAATGAGCCCATCTCTGCAAAGACTTGAAAAAAAAAACCAAATTGAGCAGATTAACAAATAAATAAATCATGGACTATTTGACAACAACTTCTTATGTCCACTCTTAATGTTCTACCTGGATATAAATTAGGTTTCATTGCATCTGGTGCCTCTTCTTAATTAATTATGGTGTGGAGTTGTGTCTTATTTCTACTTATTGTATTTCATTCTGTGTCTCATTTTTCAGCTGGTTTCAAAGAAGAGAGTGGAGCAGAAATGATCCTGCTCCTCCGCTTTTAATTGGAAGTCTCCAGAAATACTTTTTCATATTAGCATTTTCTCAGTGCAGGGTGTAGAAGCATGTTGGAGATATTTGTGATATTAACTCATGCTTAGCGTTGCTTATAAAAGATGTTCCTAATAAGTTCTTTAAAATGCCTAGGAGACACCTGGAATGCAGGCTTTGGAGCTGGCCTGATCTATTTAAGGTGGCTATCAGAGTACCTGGAACAATGGTAGGAACACAGCAAATATCAACTATAATTGTTAATTGGTGAGTTTGTTGAGGTCTTTTTACAACTACAAAGCTTGACTATTATGCCTACAGTCTATAGTCCTTCAATTTGATTTGGCTTTGGAGATAACTAAAGAGTTAATTTAGTATTTATTATATTTTTTAACGGTACTAAATACATTGTCCTCTTTTTTGACCAGAGAAAGTTATATAATCTAAATCAAGAGTCAGCAAGCTTTTTCCATATAGGGCCGGGTAGTAAATATTTTTGGCTTCAAGTATCATATAGGTTCTGTGGCATCTACTCATCTCTGTCATTGTAGTGAGAAAGCAGCCACAGAATGTACACAAGAGGGTGGCTACATTCAGTGAGACTTCGTTTACCAAAGCAGAAGACAGGCAAGATTTGGGACACAGTCGCATTTTGATGTTCTGAATTCTGGTAGATTCCATATTACATGGCATGTGTTACTCTTTTGCCTAATAATGATTACTTCCAATGATTTTATTTTATGGAGGAGGCTGCTTATACTTTTTGATGCTGTTTCAGACATGGAGTTATTTTTAATGGTCCTGGAGATGCTGTATATATTCTACCTCCTCCCAGTTTTGTTGAGGTATAATTGACATAATTGTAAGATATTTAAAGTATACAATGTGGTGATCAATCATGGAATTTTTAACATTTTGAAAATGTTTATAAAAATATCCCTTACAGATAATTCACTTAAGTAACTCAAAGAAATAATATACAGGAAAAAATCAGTCATGACATAATAGAGAACAGCTCCTCCTACCTCCATCTAAAATATAACAGTTTGTAAATCATATCCACAGAAAGAAGTTGTGTATCTGTGTAAAATATTGTTTAAAAGTTTAACATACATGAGGTTTTAGGATTTTTCTCTCGTTAAGGACTATTTTCAAGGAAGTTACTTTTCAAGTAGATTTTGATTCCTAATTGTATTTGGGTCAACCTGAGTCATGAGAATGGAATAAGCCTGGTACCAGACTAGGTGAGGAGAGACCATTCACAGAGCCCTCTGAACAGTCTTGCCTGGCATCCTTGTGCTTGAACTTGAGAAATTCAAGCAGGAATTCAACAGGGAATACTTATTGAATGTATTACAGGATAGACAATCACCAAGAGATACATTTATATGGTGAGGGAGAAAATCAACATGCAGATACGTAAATGTCTCTCAGGCCATTGCTAGCCTGTTCCCAACCCCTGATTCTCTTAACAATTTATCCCTCAGATAGTGATGCTTGCAATATTGCTTCTGAAGAATTCACCTTGTGTGTTTTCTTTTCATCACAGGAAAATGGAAATGAACCAAGGAGATCTATGTTTGGGTTGGACTGTGTGGATTGTAGATTGTAGGTTTTTATAAAACCTACCACTGTCACTGTACCTTAGAATAGACTGTGGTGTAAAACTGGAATCCAAGAAGAGAGGAAATCCTGGGTTTCTCAGATTTATTTAGTTGAATTGTCATTTGTATGTTTTAATATAGAGTTTTACTCTTTGAATAAATGTGTTTTTAAAATTTCTTTTTTTTTTACATTTTATTTATTAAAAAATTTTTTTAACATTTATTTATTTTTGAGAGACAGAGAGAGATAGCGTGAGCAGGGGAGGGGCAGAGAGAGAGAGAGTGAGACACAGAATCAGAAGCAGGCTCCAGGCTCCGAGCTGTCAGCACAGAGCCCGATGTGGGGCTTGAACCCATGAACCGTGAGATCATGACCTGAGCTGAAGTCGGAAGCTCAACCGACTGAGCCACCCAGGTGCCCCTACATTTTATTTATTTTTGAGAGAAAGAGAGAGAGCACAAGTGGGAGAGAGGCAGAGAGAGAGAGAGGGAGACGCAGAATCCAAAGCAGGCTCCAGGCTCTGAGCTGTCAGCACAGACCCCGATGTGGGGCTTAAACTCACAAACCGTGAAATCATGACCTGAGCTGAAGTCAGACACTTAACCAACTGAGCCACTCAGGCGTCCCTGAATAGATGTGTTTTTGATACTATTTTGGTAACTTCTATAGTGCTGTCCACATAGTAGATTCTCACTAAACACTTAAGAACTTCCCAGCTGAATAATCTGTAGAGTTATACTATTCATACTTCTAGTAGGCCTATGTGGCCTTATGCTTACTCAGTATACTATCACTGTTAGATTTTAACCTATGTCAGGAAGGGATCAAAACTACTACATATAACATGGTCCTATATTTTCTTGTTCAAACATATCTGTGTGGCAACAACCATCGAAGTCTTTTGCAAATGTAACATAATAGCCACGAGAACAGTTTTGAGCGTGTGTTCAGCTTTCAAGAAGAACATCGTTTATTTCTATGTCTAATAAAATGACAGTGTCATCACTCAAAATGCAAAGCGTCGATGAGGAGAATTTTCATTACTTAATTCTGACAGACAAGAAAATGTGGTTAGTGATTTATAATTAATGGGAATTGAGACAGTGTCTTGTCATCCTGAGTTAGTATTAGTAGAGTAAGGGAGAGCAGGCACATGTTTCCTAAATGGGATCAGTTCTTTCATTTAATATTTGCGTGCCTTTTTATGTACCAGGAACTACCCGAGTTGTTGGAGATTCTGTTTTGGACAAGATAGAAAAGCGAGCCCCTGGTCCTCATGGAGCCCACATCCTTACAGGTGAGACAGTGGCTACCTGGGCTAGAGGAATCCATGATATCCTGCAATAAGGGACATTTAAGTGAGAACACAAATTTAAAATTTCAGAAAAAAAAAAGAGATCTGATGACATTGTCAGAAATTCACAACGAGAGCATAAATCAAGAGCATTAGGCTTTGTGTATATAAATGCTAAGGGATTCCTACATGCTGGGCCCTTTGCTGAGTGTTTTATATTCATTAGCTCATTTATGCTTTACAACAGAGCTCTACAGTATGTCTGGTAATCTATACTTTGCAGATGAAAAAAGGCTGTGAGAGGCTGAGTAATTCACCCAAATAACAGCCAATAAGTGGAAGAGCCAGGACTGGAAGTGAATCCGTCTGTCCCCAGCTGTGGTCAGGAGCAGTATGCAGACAGGGAGGCATGTAAACAAGTAAATGCCTCCATCTCAGAATTAGTCTGTTGCGCTCAGAATCTGAAGAGGGCACGTATAAAACTAGAAGGGGTAAGAAATTAAGGACCAATATCTAGAAGAGGCATAGACTTTTAAAGGCATCCTGACCTGAAAATCCTCTAAGAAAGACTAATAAATAGAATAACCTGAAGTTTATGGCAAAGGTTAGAATGTTCAGGTACCACTAGAATGTCACTTCTCTAGAGAGTAGGCTTGATGAGGGCAGGGATTTAATCAGTGCTGTGTCCACCTAGAATGGGGCCAGGGTGCAGCAGGCATGCAGAGTCAGCCGTGCAATCCAGCTTCAACACAACCCCCAGAACCAGGAGTTCTTTCCTGATGGCCTGTGGACCAGATGGAGAAATGTGATTCGACAACTAAAATGACAGTGATTAGATTAATGCATTTATATAAAAATGGATGAAGTTCTCTAGATTTGTCCCATCAGGACCTCTTAGCCTTCCAATCGTCAATTTTTCACAAGTGTTTTCCATAAAGAAACACAGAAATTCGTGGCAGCTTCTTGCTTACGCTGGAATTTAGTGTATAGAACATAGCTTGAGATGAGAGGTAAAGGGCACTGTTAGGCTTTGTATATCCCTCCACTCTCCGGCTGCTTATAAAGAATCATTTGCAGGGGCGCCTGTGTGGCTCAGTCAGTTAAGCATCTGACTTCGGCTCAGGTCATGATCTCATGGTTTGTGAGTTTGAGCCCCGCGTCGGGCTCTGTGCTGACAGCTCAGAGCCTGGAGCCTGCTTCAGATTCTGTGTCTCCCTCTCTCTCTCTGGCCCTCCCCCGCTCACGATCTGGCTCTCTCTGTCTCTCAAAAATAAATAAACATTGGAAAAAAAATTTTTTTAAAAAGAATCATTTGCTGCAATGGGATAAAAATATAGAAGGCATGCTTATAAAATATGTGGGTGACCCACTCGAGAGACAGATGAACCTGATATTATGTTGAATAAATGAGGAATCAAAACAATCATGATAGCCAAGCAGATTGGCTTGAAACCAACAAAGATTTTTGAAAATAGAAGATGGAGAAAATGTATTTTGATGGTATATTATTATGTAAAATATCTTTGGGATTTAGTTGACTATAAACTGCTTAAGAGCCTATTAATAGGGACTGGCTGTTTAAATTAATATATATGTATATATTTTAACTTAAAAAAGCAAAAGAGATAGATCAGTGTAGGTAATAGACTCATTATACTAGACGCCAGAAGGATCGCGTTCTTGGGATTGTTTCCCTGTCAAGGTGGTCTGCTTGAGAGGAACATTTACACACCAAAAGGACATAAACCCTAGCCTGTATGGGAGTCTAGCTGTAGGTTAGGCCTTTGTCCTATCTTACCTGGATTATTCCAATTTTTTTTAAGTTTATTTATTTATTTTGAGAGAGAGCAAGTAGGATAGGGGCAGAGAGGAAGGGGAGAGAGAGAATCCCAAGTAGGCTCTGTACTATCAGCACAGAGTCTGATTCAGGGTTTGAACTCATGAACTGTGAGATCATGACCTGAGCCTAAATCAAGAGTCAGATGCTTAACCGACTGAGCCACCCAGGTGTCCCTAGATTATTCCAGTCTTATTCCCATTTCCCTGTCTAAAGTTTTGCTTTCTTTAATCCATTAAAAAAAAAAAAAAAAAAAAAAAAAGAAAAAGAAAAAGACTTCATTTTGTAGAACAGTTTTAGGTTCACAGCAAAACTGCACAGAAAATATAGAGTTCCCATATACTCCCTTCCCCCACACAAGTACACCCTCTCCCCCTATCGACATCCTCACTAGAGTAGCACATTTGTTACAAATGATGAAGCAATGCTGACACATTCTTTTCATACAAAGTTCGTAGTTTACGTTAGGGTTCGCTCTTGGTGTTGTACATCCTATGGATTTTGACAAATGGATAATGACAGTGTATCCACCATTATAGTATCATACAGAAAGTTTGTCATACTAAAAATCCTCTGTGCTCCATCTATTCATCTCTCCTTCCTCCCAAGTCCTGGCAACCGCTGATCTTTTTACCATCTCCGTAAGTTTGCCTTTTCCAGAGCCTTCCATTTTTCACACTGTGGCCAGAGTGTGATCTGAGATGATAACCCTCACTGTCTTCACTGACTTGGCTCTTCATTGTTTTCAGGGTCGAGTATAAACACTATGTTGATCTGGCAGTGAACTAGGTGCTCAGGTTCCTTCCTTCCGTGAAGATTGTTCTGTGTGTGTGTATAGACTGATCAATAAATTGTGAAACGAACAGATAGTAAGAGGAGTTCATGCAGCAGTAAGTGCCACAAAGATGATAAAACAGTAATGGGATAGAGAGAGTGTGCAACATGGGAGACATCTCTGAGGTGGCCAGAAATGGGCTGAAAGTGAATAATGGGGAGTTAGCCAGGAGAAGATCTTGGGGATGAGCCTTCTGGGCACAGGGAACAGCCAAGTGCAAAAGTTCTAGGGAGGTGTCAGTCTGGGCCAATATTCTGGAGAGTGATCTCTAGGAGGGATAGTTTGATGAGAATCTTGAATAGCATCTATGGACGAGGGAAAAGGGACCAGCATTTACTGAGGCTTTTATCTATGTAATTCATTTTAATTTTGAAGAGATTAGAAATTATCCCTTTTTACCAGATGAGAAGAAAAGAAGTTCCTAGAAGTTAAATAACTTGTCCAGGTTTTCCCAGCCAGCAGCGGTAGAATGGAGTCTGAATTGTTATGTCTGATTTTAGATACACTTCCCACTTTAGGTAATTTTCTTGGTGAAAGAATTCAGGATGTTTATCTCTGCTGAAGAGCTTATCCGTGAATGTCCTTTATTCATTTTTTATTTGCATAGTAGTTATCTCTTTCTATATGTGTGATATCATTCTGCTTAAGAAAGTAAACTACAAGGAGTCATGAACCATTTCAGTCTTACATTCCCCACTGTACTTAGTCATGTTTAAATATAAACCCATCAGGATTGAGTTTCAGTGATAAATAAAGGAGTTAATGTGCCTCTCAGCAGAACCTCCCTTATGATAAGGGCACAGTGTAGGAGTTGAGAGATAATGGCTCATTATATGTAATCCTAGAGTTTATATTCCAGTTTTCCTTGTTGATGATGCCAAGGAACGTAGCAGTATATGCCAAACAGAACAGAGCACTTACATTTGAAAAAAGAGATTTCCATTTTCCTTAGGGAAAATGACCCCACTTACATTTTTTAAATGAAAAAAAGAAACATAGGATATACTGAGATATGGTGGTTCAACTGTAAGATATACAGACAAGGTCAGTCAGTTTATCCCAATATAAAAGCACACAAAAAAGGATGTGCTAAAGACTACCCCACCTCATAAACTTCTGATATTGCGATCACCGTGGCAAGGGAAGAATTAAAAATCAAAGTTGGGGGGCGCCTGGGTGGCTCAGTCGGTTGAGCGGCCGACTTCGGCTCAGGTCATGATCTCACGGTCCGTGAGTTCGAGCCCCGCGTCGGGCTCTGTGCTGACAGCTCAGAGCCTGGAGCCTGTTCGGATTCTGTGTCTCCCTCTCTCTCTGACCCTCCCCTGTTCATGCTCTGTCTCTCTCTGTCTCAAAAATAAATGAATGTTAAAAAAATAATAATTAAAAAAAATAAAAAATAAAAAAATCAAAGTTGGAATCTCCAACATTTCCCTTTCCTCAAGAAAATCCTCTATGGAGCTCCCTCATTTGGTAACAATAATTAATATTACTGTTGAGATCTGTGGCTCGAAAATATACTTGGCGCTTGTATGAAAGCTCCAGGTTTCCATCTCTTTAAGTAAAGAATACAGCATCTCTTTCTGGTGGGCAGGAATAATTTAGAATTGTTCTGTATTACGTTTCATTATGGATGATGAGTTTCTGCCTAAGCAGAAGTATCCTGGCTTCCTGTAAAAGTGTCAAGGTAGACTGGGCAGGGGAGGCCAGAAATTTTGACTGTGCATTGGGGAGGTGAGCTTTCTGCATTGAAAGTTTGGTGGCTAGCTTGTGGACTGTGTTATGAGAACATATCATTAAAGGAGCCACAGTAAAAGTACTGTAGGAAAAAAGAGCGGTAAAGATTTAAAAGGTAGCCGAGACAATAGGAAGGCTACAAGGCAAAAGGGCAAGACAGGAAATAGCTCAGGCAGCATGGAGGTGTAGACAGGACAGGGAGGATAAAATATGGAAGCCAAGTGCAAGAAGCCGAGTCAAGGGGGTCAAATAGCTATGGAAACTGGTTAGAATCCCCATCGGGATCCTGAAAACAAAGGCAAGAGCAATGGACAGGGGAGCTGGGAGCGAGGGAGGTGGGAAAGAGACTGAAGTCCTGTCAGCAGATGGGAAGTAATGGAAGCACAGGTCAGGGCGGCCTCCAGGATGGAATTGCAGAGCCGGCAACGGAGGATAAGAGCGCGGTGTGCGACCAATTTCAGATTTCTTGTCTCGGAACCTGTTTTGTTCTTGCAAGCAGATCTAGCAACAGAAGCAAACATTTCAATGTAACAATGTGGTTTCAAAGGGCAAGCCTCAAAAAACAAATGGAAGCTTGGCTGTTTCAAAATAGGTCACCCTGTGAACGGTCAGTTTAGCTCTAGCTTATGACCTACCTTGAATTTTTCTGTTTTTTTTTTTTTTTTTCCTCTTGCCTTTAGCAAGGCCTTTTGCATTTTGTCACATGGTGTATTGTGAGGCTGCAAAGTGCACCGGAGAGCAGACTTTTGATTTGAGTGCTGTAGCTTTTGTTACTTAAAGTAAAGTACCAAGGCATTATTAGTTAGTCAGATTGATAGATTGACTGAATGTTCCAAGAATTGGGAGAGGGGGTGAGGTGGGAAGTGGTTCGCGCTTTGGAGCTGATTGCTCTCAAATAGTTATTTCTTTTCTAGAGGGTTTTTTCCCCCCTCTGTGGTAATAACCACAAAACATGCAATCTGTTGGTATCTCATTTCATTACATTGCAGATTTTAAGTGCTCCTGTACTCTCATCTATAAATCACTTATGCTTTTGTATGACATTTACTGTTTCAAATTCAACATAAGTTGCTGCCTGACAGCGTAATTGACAAGCCCACATTATCCTGGCAAATGACTGCAATAGATACTGGCGGCCCCGCTCTGCCATTCCCATGCCCGCGTGTTGCCAATCGCTCAGCTGCTTTGACAGGGAGGTTCCACAAACAACGGCAGCAATCACCATTGTTCATATCCAGAAACAAACTTAGGGAGTTTCTCCTGTTTGTTCTCGAATAGGCCAAATGCCAATCTGGTGAAAGTAACTTGGCATCTTATTTAACAAGGGGAAAATGATTGTGTGGGACAGATGGGATTTTATTTCAGCAAGACTGGGTTTCATGCTGTTTCGTGGAGCTTTGGATGCATATATTTTGTCGTGTCCAGATGCACCTTCCCTCTTGTTTTTCCACCTTTCCTTACACATGGCGTCACACCCAGAGGTGTGCCTTCCCCTCCAAAGCTGGATTCTGCGTTGCCGTGATGGTTTGAGGGTCATTCATTGTGACCCCAGGAGGGGCTGGGGTGGAAGGGTAATAAATATTTTTTCTTCCAAAGAATACAACCTTAGGTTTAGAGGATTTCCAAACATTTTCTTCTTTTCCGGCTATGGCAGGATAACAAAATGTTCTTTTAGTAACCAGTGCTAGAGTTGCTCTTATGGAGATACTTGCTAAAGGAGAGCGAGAGATACTTGTTATGTCTGAGGATAATACCACGGAGGCTACTTTAGAGGAGGAAGGGAAAGTTTTAAGGTTTTGATCTGGAAAGTGTGTAACAACAAAATGGTGAACAATGAAATGGCTCTGCCAGAAGAGGTAAGAGCAACTTGAGGAAGAAGAGGAGGTCAGAGATGAGCAGGAGGGAGGTCACAATATGATGGGCTCTTCTCGGGAAGGAGACCTGAGAGAAAAGTAGGTGGAAAAGCAGTCGAAATGCTCCAAGAATCGAATTTACTATTTGACTTTATTGGCAACGATGTGCTGTAGACTCTTCCCATTACTTGAAATTTATACTTAAAATCTGCTCCATATGCCACCTTCTGTTGGTGGCATTTGGGGGCGCGAACAGATCGGAGGTAATGCCCAACGTGAGGTGATACAGTGTGCAAAAAGTGCTCCTGGTGCTGTGTGGCAAGATGTTCCAAACATGGGATGAATTGAGACAATACAGAAAGTTTGAGCCGGATGTGACTGAGTGAGAAATAAGCATTTCCGTAGAGAGACGGTAGGGCCACGGGCTTCCCTGAAGCAAGAGAAAATAGGTGTTCCAATTATTCCATTTGAACACATAGGCAAAGTTATCTTGGTTGACATCTCTGCTTTTCAACTTTACTCCTTGACCCATTGTCATCTATTGTGGTTGAGTTCACATAACAACCCCAGTGCTATTTAATCTTTGTTATGGTTCCAACGCATGTGGGGGCAGAGGATACATGAGCACAGGGGTGGGGGAGCTGTTAGTAGGGAGGCCAGGTGAAGAGTAAATCTGGGTGTGCCTGGTAAACTGGGCTGGCAAAGTCTGTTTACCTGAAGGACTAAGCCGCCTCCCGGGGGGTCTGGCTTTCTCATCATAAAAAAAACTTGGACACGGGCTCCTGGGTGGCTCAGTCGGTTAAGCATTTGATTTCAGCTCAGGTCATGATCTCACGGCTCCTGGGTGTGAGCTGCGTGTTGGGCTCTGTGCTGACAGCTCAGAGCCTGGAGTCTCCTTCGGATTCTGTGTCTCCCTCTCTCTCTGCTCCTCTCCTGCTTATGCTCTCTTTCTCAAAAATAAATAAACATTAGAAAAAAAGAAAAAAGAAAAGACTGAGACAAAGTGAATCCAGCAACAGATCCTCAGAGCTGAGGCAAGAGGGGCATTTCAGTGTGTAGTCACATGCCCTGTTTCCCGGGAGCTCCTATCTAGTCTCCAGGAAGAGAGAGGCACTTGTGAGTAAACACATACATTCTAAAAGGTATTAGGGATCAAGGCCAGCTGCTTGGGTAACTCGGAAAAGAATGTAGCATTCAAAGTGAGAGAAAGACGTCCTACTGCCTTCACCTGAGAACCCCACACAGAGGCTCTGTGAGGCTTTCAGGGCATTTGTTTTCAGGCACATAATGTTTTTGTATCCTTCCTGTTTCTCCCTAACCAACCTGAGCACCTGTAAGATAGAGCTTAGAGCTTGCATAAAGCTTTGCTAAATGCCAGAAGGCAAGGCATAACCTTTCCACACTGACCCTCCTGCTGTAACAACAGTGAAGTTTTCTCTTTTCTCATCTATGTTCTTGGTAGTCCTACTGGTGGAACCTGGGCACGTGGCTGAAGAATTCAGTGCTGTCTTTGAGGAACTTACTACCTATGCCTCCCGAAGTCCACAGGCCTCTCCCTTCTCTCAGACCCAGACATCGTTATTTTCCTGCTGTACCCACATCTACCACCGGATCTGCACTGAACCTTCTTTTGTGGGTCCTGCCTGACAGCAAGCTTCCCCATTTTAAGCCCTTTGTGGCTTAAGTTGAAGCTATTTATTTACTGTGTCACTGGGCCCTCTGGGTTCTGCTCACCTATCATACTTCCAATGAGTCTTTCTTCTGGTTTGGGGCTCTGGACAATGGATTTTACTCTCCTACGGAGAGCACACTTCTGTTGTGTCTCCTACTCTCTGCCCCCCCCCCCCCCGGCCCCCTGCCTTTCCCATTCTCCCTCTAATGTCCTTTTTGTCTTGCTCTTGATCTTAACATGATTCTGGTAGATGAGTTCTATTTTAATCGAGAAGTATTTTGAGTCTTGGTTACCTATTCTGGACGGACTCCTTCTGTGTTTTGTCAAGCCTCATCTTGGAACTCTTAATAGAACTAAAATTAATGTTTAGTTCCCCAAAATCTTGATCTTCGTGTTCTTTTGCCTTCCAAAACAACTGGTCTGATGTTGCCATTTCTCCATGAGGAGGCTGCAGTAAAAAGCTGGACCCCAGAGAATCCCACCTGCTTTGCTCAAGGACAATAATCCATTTAAGCTCAATACATGTTTGTTGACAAAGTAATTAAAATCAAGCTATGGAAAAATAATTAATGGCATAAAAATACTCATTATATATTGTTAGATTAAAATAAAGTAGCTTACAAAGGTAGATGTAGAGTATATGCATAAATAGAAAACAAAGGTATACATATACAATACCAAGATTTTAACAGTGGCTCTCTGATTAAGAGAATCATGATCAATTTTTATTTTCTTCTTTTGGCTAATATATTGTTTAGAGTTCCCATATTGAAGTATTATTTTTATTAAAGGAAGAAAAGCTTTTATATAAGCAGTAACATCCAAACATGCCTAAGACCCCACATTTACATTTATCACATCTTGCTTTATGTTTCCTTGCTTAACTCACGGTCACTTCTTGGAGAAAGGCGGTTCTTGTGATGTCAAAATTCAGGCATACCACGTTAAAGGGGCATTGGCCATTTCCCAAATGACTTGTGGGGTGACCTGAACCAGTAGGGTTGGGGAAGTGAGATAAGGGGTTGATGTGATTTTAGAGGGTCAGAACCTAATCTAGGGAGTAGGAAACTGACCTAAAAGGGAGAGACATTTGCACAAACCACCAGACTTATTTTTTTCTAAGGAAATGGCACTTATTTTAAGCACCTAACCCACATTGATTAAGCGTGCACTGAGTACTAGGAACTATTCGGGTGTCTGGTCCCTCCCTGTGTTCTGAAACTTACATTTCAGCGGAATAGACAGAATGTGCAAGTACATAGTAATAAGTGCTATGAAGAAAATAGAAGGGATCTCTGAGCTAGGAAGTCAGGAAGAAACTCAGTGAGTGACATTTGAGAAGTGACACAAGTGATGTGAAAGAATAAGGCATGTGAAGATCTCAGAGAAGATTGTTTCAGGAAGGAACACTGCAAGTGCAAAGGTCCTGAGGCATGAATTAGTTTCACCTGTTAGAGGGAAAGCAGAAAGGCTGGTCCATTGAGCAGGTGGCAGAATGGTAGGAGGTTAGAGAGGGAAGTAGGCAGGGACTGGCTCAGGAAATGCCTGATAGGTCTTGCCGAGTAGTTTGCTTTTTTTCCCCCTAAATGTGATGGGTAGCAATGGGATGGCTTTATGCAAAGGAGTGATAAACCGACTTATGTCTACAGAAAAAAGGTTAGTCTGACTGCTGTGATTACTATCCTATTTTCTAACTTGCCAAAACTTCCTAGACTTAGGGAAGGGAAGAGCCAAAGAAAGTCTCTATCATTCTGTGGAAACTCTACCTACCTGTACTCAGCTATGAGAAATTTAAATTTTTATCCACCCTGTCTAGGGGTTTTCTTACCCTGAGGTAAGGTGGTTCTACAAAGCTAGGCTCTGCCTGAGCAATTTCAGAAATGGAATCTCTCTCTCTGTCTCTCTTTTTTTATTAAAAAAATTTTTTTAATGTTTATCTTTTTTATTTTTGAGACAGAGAAAGAGCATGAATGGGGGAGGGTCAGAGAGAGGGTGACACAGAATCTGAAGCAGGCTGCAGGCCCCGAGCTGTCAGCACAGAGCCGGACATGGGGCTCAAACCCACGAACTGTGAGATCATGACCTGAGCTGAAGTCGGACGCTCAACCGACTGAGCCACCCAGGTGCCCCATCTCTTCCCCCCGGCCCCCCGAATGGTATGTGACAGTCAGTGTGTAAAAGTACCTCTGAGGATGCTCTATGGATTTTCTCCCACTTGATCATAGTTTAAGACTCAGTATATAACAATATCATCGTAAGGGAAAAAAACAGATCTATTGGGAGGAAGTTATTATTGCAAAACTATACAACACTTGTGCCTGGGTGGTTCAGTCGGTTAAGCATCTGATTCCAGATTTCAGCTCAGGTCTTGATCTCAGGGTCATGAGTTCAAGCCCATTGAACCAGGCTCCACACAGGCTGTGAAGCCTACTTGAAAAGAAAAAAGAAAGAAAAGAAAAGAAAAGAAAAGAAAAGAAAAGAAAAGAAAAGATAACTATACCACAGAGTTGGGTAATAAAACAGTTTCTATTTTCATAAATTCATAGTGAGTTTCAGGCTTCTCAGAAAGAAACTACACAGATTTGAGGGGAACTAGATTCTAGGAAGTATACTGTTATTATATTTTATTATTTTTTTTAAGTTTATTTATGTTGAGAGAGACAGAGATAGTGTGAGTGGGAGAGGGGCAGAGAGAGGGGCGGGAGATAGAGAATTCCTAGCAGGTTCTGAACTGTCAGCATGGAGCTCAACTCGGAAACTGTGAGATCTCACAGGAAACTGTGAGATCATGACCTGAGGCGATACCAAGAGTTGGACGCTCAACCCACTGAGCCACCTAGGCGCCCTTGCCTGAATTTTTCAATTTGTTTTCCTTATGAATAAGATCAAGTATTCATAATTGAGCTATTAGCATCTTATATTAGCTAGTTACCTTAATAAACTAGTCTTGTGGTGAGCCTGAGTAGCTCAGTTGGTTGGGCGTCTGACTGCAGCTCAGGTCATGATCTCACAGGGTTCAAGCCCCACATCAGGCTCTGTGCTGACAGCTCAGAGCCTGGAGCCTGATTCAGATTCTGTGTCTCCCTCTCTCTCTGCCCCTCCCCCATTTGTGCTCTGTCTCTCAAGGATAAATTAACAAATTAAGAAAAATAAAAATAAACTAGTCTTGTAATACCTTTACCCTGGTGTCTAAATCCTTAGACGTTAAGGAAAAAGGTTTAATATATATATAAATATTTATATATATAGAAAATATGCTAGCTTAAGCAGGCTATGCTGCAATTTGGGGTTGCTCTTTTGCATAAAGAATAAAATGAGTCTAGGGAATATTATTCCACTGCCCTTAGAGGTTTATTAAATACCAATTTAAAGATCTGTGACATCTTTAGGAAGTTAAATCTGGTTGTTAAACTTAGCACTCCCACTTTGCTGTGTGAGGTTTAGAACAAAAGCAGCTGACTCTTCTCATCCTTTATATATCAGGGTTTACTCGTCTACATCAGGATGGGCAAATAGATTTCATTTCATGTTCCAGCCCTTATCCACAGGTTGTGGTTGCTGCAAATGATATATTGCAGAGGACTCTGTGTCTTTGTCCCTGATCCATGGGAGAGAGTACAGGGCTGTGTGAATAACATCCCCCAGCAGCTGAGGAGTCAAGTGGGAGGTGTGGTGCTATGCATTTGCTAGCCCTGACTTAGATCTTACTGAAAATGTGTGTTCTCAGGTTGTGTGCAACTGTGAGTAGATTGTTATTAGGACCATTGCTTGCATTTTAGAAACTAGCCATGGCAATGTGGTGCAGTCCGAGAAACATTGCAGTGACAAATTGAAAACCTTTATTCCAATGTTGAACTAAAGCAGTGATTATAGGCATTCTTTGTCCTGATTAAATTTTTTTTTTTTTTTTTTTTTTTTTTACATCTGCTGTGGGCTTTTTAAGGTGCTGTGGTAGGCAGAATAATGTCCAATCCTGCCCTCCTCCCCTCCTTCCTCCAAGATGTCTACATCCTAATTCCTGGAACCTGTGAATATGTTAGGTTACATGGGAAGGGAAATTAAGTTTGATAGATGACCTTGAGATGAGGAAATTATCCTGGATTATCTGGATAGGCTCACTAAAATCACAGGATCCTTGTAAGAAGAAGAGGGAGGCAGAGGAGACAACAAGAAAGAAGGCAGCATAAGAAAGACTCCTAGGCTCTGTTGCTGGATTTGAAAATGGAGGAAGGGGCCAGGAGCAAGGAAGGTGGGTGGCCTCAAAAAGCTGAAAAAGGCAAGGAAAGAAAGTCTCCCTTAGAGCACCCAGAAGGAGCAGATCTGCTGACATCTTGAATCTAACCCAGTGAGACCCATAGCAGACTTCCGACTGTAAGGTAATAAATTTCTGTTGTTCATGCCACTAGATTTGTGGTAATTTGTTACAGTAGCAAAAGGAAATGGACACAGGCCCCCTTTTACAGATTAAGGAAGCTACTTTCAAGTCTTAGTTCATTAATTTAAAAACTGGGTTGGTAGTGACTTTTGTCAGGTGTATTTTATTCTGCATGTATTTTGTGCCTTCTAAGCGAATGTGAAAGGCAGGCCCTGGTGCTATCAGCTAGGTCTTTGTGTTTCCTTGGGCTGCTCAAGAATTCCCAGCTTGACCTTGGTGTTCTTTGGGTCTGTTTCAAAATTTCACAGAATATCAAAATTAGAGTCAGTCTGTGACCATGATGGATCAAGGCAAGATCGAGCCCACCCACAACGATGTCTGAGTAAAAAACATGAACATCGTCCACACCACAAGAAAAGTCACGTCCTGGCTGAGTGAGTGACCACAGCTTTTGCTTTTCCCTCTCTTTCTTTTCTTCTTCTCTCTCTTTTTAATACCAGTTGCATCATTAGCCTCAGTATAGTCTTTCCTCATACTGGATACAATTTAAGGTATCCATTCATAGAAATATCCCTGCTTACTGACCCCATCCAATCTAAAACAAAGCACGGCTGCCGTAAATTCTCCTCAAAATCAACTAACATAAACCTAAATCCTGTTAGTTCTTTCTAATATCTTCTTACTGAGATGCCCATCAATTTCCCATTGGTTGTTTTATTTATTGCTGCAATGAGTAATAAACCCAATCTGTCCAATTAGATGTGTGTTCCTGGTAGTCTTTAGCTGGAGGGCATTGACAAAGGTTAGGTTTTGTATTTCATAGGTATACTGTCATTGTTTTAAAAATTAAGGAGGAAGAGTTATGATGGCAGAGAAGTGGGGGGACCAGGATTTCCCTCAACCCACAACACGGCAGTATTGAGGTCAGAACACCTGGAACACCCACACAGTCAGTCTGCAGAGTGACAGAAAAATGTCCACAGGTGGAGGGAGACAGCTTGGAGGGACTGAGGTGCGTGTATGCAAATTGGGGGAGACCAAACAGTGTGGGCAGGAGGGGAGGGAACCCCTTCTGCCAGAGACAAAAGGGAGAGAAAGAGAAGCTGTGGCTTGCAGTATTGTTCGTACAAGAGAAAAACCTCTCCGGACCCTCCCTGGACAGGGGGATGAGAAATACAGAGTGTGCCAGTTTCTACTTTGTGAACGGCCTTAGGAGCTTAAGGCTGGAGTTCTCAAAAGTGCGGGACTTTCTCCTGACCGAGGCCTCTGCCTGGCCTGGGGAGGTGGGGAGCCAGCCCTGGGGCATGGTAGCCATCTCAGGGGTGCACTGTGAGCAAACGGTCTCCTGCCTTCAGTACTGTGGGAAGAGGGTATATTGCCCCCAACAAGGACGAAAGACTCTGCGGGCGGCACCAGCCATATGGGCAGGGCAGAGTGGCACTACCCCGGAACCTGGTCCTTTAAGACATCAGGTTCTGAATCCCGGCTGAGGGCCCAAGAGGCGCAGGGGACGGTGCCGCAGGACAAGCCACCTGCCGGTGCCACTCTGTGAGGGCTGCCTCGAGAGTGTGGTGTGAGACGCGTGGTCCGGGGAGGAGAGATTGGGGTGTGGCCGCCTTTCTCCCCATCACCAACAGGGTGTGGCTTCAGGGAACGGACAGCGGCGCCCAGAGGAGGTGGGACCCGCTTACACCATCCCTGCCTCTCGGTGCCTGGTAGCTGCTTATCTCCTGGACTGGGACTGACACTGATCTAATGGGACAGCCTCTCTTCCAGACGTGTGCAGCCACTGGTCCCAGGCACCAACAGATGACTGTCCACAGGTTTAGTATGTTAGTCTCTTTTTAATAATTTTATTATTATTTTTTTTCGCTTTTCTTTCCTTCTCCCTTCTTTTTCTTTCTACCCTCCTCTTTTTTTTTCCTTCCCTTTGGAATGAGGCTCATAGTTTTAATTTGATTTGATTTTTAATCAATTATAAATATATATAATATATATTTATATATATTTATATAAATTTATATAATTTATATATTTTTTATATATATTTACTTCTTTCTTTCTTTCTTTCTTTCTTTCTTTCTTTCTTTCTTTCTCTCTCTGCTCTGGTTGTTTGTTTAATCAGGCATCTTTACTCTCTTCTTTTGATACCTTTTCTGTATCCCCTTCTTCTTTATTTTCTTCTCTCTCTCTGGATTAAGCCCTTATACTTTCTTTGATTCTCTGCCTGGTCTTTTTTTTTTTTTTTTCACTTCTTTCATTTTTCTCTTTGTATGAGATAAGGCCCCCCCTCCTTTTCCTTTTTTCCAGGGTTACTTTAATGAACAAATCAAAGCATACCTGCTGGACGGTCCAAACAGTCCACCACTACAAGCAATGGGATAGCACAGCCAAATACGCAACAACAGAGGGCATGCAACACACTCCAAAAACCCCTCCTGAAGGGCCAGGCCCTGGACAGTGTGTGACCGCTTTTTAATATAGTGGTGCTCACAGGTGCAGGACACATAACAAGCTATTAAAACACGTAAAAGGGGCGCCTGGGTGGCTCAGTCAGTTAAGCATCTGACTTCAGCTCAGGTCATGATCTCATGGATCATGAGTTCCATCCCCGCATCGGGCTCTGTGATGACAGTGAGGAGACTGGAGCCTGCTTCGGATTCTGTGTCTCTCCTTCTCTCTGCCCCCCCCCCCCCCCCCCCCCCCCGCTCACACTCTGATCTCTCTTTCTCAAAAAGTAAATAAACAATGAAGGAAACATCAGCAACAACATATAAAAGGCAGAAACCTAGTCAAAATGACGAAATGGAAGAATTCTCCTCAAAAGAAATTCCAGGAAGAAATGACAGCCAGAGAATTGCTCAAAATAGATATAAACAATATATCTGAACAAGAATTTAGTTTTTTTTTTTAATGTTAATTTACTTTTGAGAGAGAGAGAGAGAGCAGAGAGAGAGACAGAGGGAGACACAGAATCTGAAACAGGCTCCAGGCTCTAAGCTGTCAGCACAAGGCCCAATGTGGAACTCAAACTCATGAACTGTGAGCTCATGACCTGAGCCAAAGTCAGGTACTTAACCAACTGAGCCAGCGAGGCGCCCCTGCACAAGATTTTAGAATAACACCCATATCTAATAACTGGGCCTGAAAAAAGCATAGAAGACAGCAGAGAATCTATTACTGCCCAGATCAAAGACCTAAGAAATAGTCATAATGAATGAAGAAATGTTCTAAATGAGACACAAAATAAACTAGATTCAGTGACAGCAAGGATTGGAGAAGCAGAGGAGAGGATAGGTGAAACAGAAGATAAAATTATGGAAAATGGTGAAGCTGAGAAAAAGAGGGAAACACAATTACTAGACCATGAATGGAGAATTAGACACCTAAGTGATTCAATGAAATGAAGCAATATCCATATCATAGGAGTTCCAGAAGAAGAAGAGAGAAAGGGGAAGAAGGTTTATCTGAACAGATTATAGCTGAGAACTTCCCTAATCTGGGGAAGGAAACAGCCATCCAAGTCCAATAGGCACAGAGAACTCTCTTCAAAACCCACAAAAACAGGCCAACACCATGACATACCGTAGTGAAACTGGCAAAATACAAAGAAATACAAAATTAGAAATGACAGGAAAGCTTCCAGACTCATTCTCTGGAGCCAGCATTACATGGATTCCCAAACCAGACAAAGACCCCACTAAAAAGGAGAATTATAGGCCAATATCCCTGATGAGCACGGATGCAAAAATTCTCAACAAGATACTAGCAAATCGAATTCAGCAGTATATTAAAAGAATTATTCACCATGATCAAGTGGGATTCATTCCTGGGCTGCAGGCCTGGTTCAATATTTGCAAATCAATCAACGTGATACATCACATTAATAGAAGAAAGGATAAGAAACATATGATCCTGTCAATAGAAGCAGAAAAAGAATTTGACAAAATGCAACTTCCTTTCTTAATAAAAACCCTCAGGAAAGTCAGGATAGAAGGAACATACCTAACATCATAAAAGCCATATATGAAAGACCCACAGCTAATATCAGCCTCAATGGGGAAAATATGAGAGCTTTCCCCCTGAGATCAGGAACACGACAGGGATGTCCACTTTCATCACTGTTGTTTAACATAGTGTTTGAAGTGCTAGCCTCAGGAATCAGACAACAAATTGAAACAAAAGGCATCCAAATTGGCAAGGAAGAAGTCAAACTTTCACTTTTCGCAGATGACATGATACTCTACGTGGAAAACCTGAAAGATGCCACCAAAAAACTGCTAGAACTGATACAGGAATTCAGCCAAGTCACAGGATATAGAATCAATGTACAGAAATCAGTTGCATTTCTATACACCAATAATGAAGCAATAGAAAGAGATATTAAGGGATCGATCCCATTTACAATTGCACCAACAACCATAAGATACCTAGGAATAAACCTAATGAAAGAGGTAAAAGATCTGTATGCTGAAAACTATACGAAGCTTATGAAAGAAATTGAAGAAGACACAAAGAAATGGAAAAACATTCCATGCTCATGGATAGGAAGAACAAATATTGTTAAAATGTTGATACTACCCAAAGCAATCTATATATTCAATGCGATCCCTATTAAAATAACACCAGCTTTCTTCACAGAACAAACAATTCTAAAATTTGTATGGAACCAAAAAGACCCCAACTAGCCAAAGTAACATTGAAAAAGAAAACCAAAACTGGAGGTATCACAATCCCAATCTTTAGTCTGTATTACAGGGCTGTAATTAAGACTGCATGGTATTGGCACAAAAATGGGCATTTGACCACTGGAATAGAGTAGAGACACCGGAAATGGATCCACAAATATATGGCCAACTAATATTCAACAAAGCGGGAAAGAATATCCAATGGAAAGAAGACAGTCTCTTTAGCAAGCAGTGCTGGGATAACTGGACATTGACACGTGGAAGAATGAAACTAGACCACTTTCTTACACCATACACAAAAATAATCTCAAAATGGATGAATGTGTGACAGGAAACCATCAAAATCCTAGAAGAGAAAACAGGCAACAACCTCTTTGAACTCTGCTACAGCAACTTCTTAATTGACATGTCTCTGAAGGCAAGGAAAATAAAAGCAAAAATGAACTATTGGGACCTCATCAAGATAAAAAGCTCTGCACAGCAAAGGAAACAATCAACAAAATGAAAAGGCAACCAATGGAATGGGAGAAGATATTTGCAAATGACATATTGGATAAAGGGCTAGTATCAAAAATCTATAAAGAACTTACCAAACTCAACACCTGAAAAAAAATAATCTAGTGAAGAAATGGGCAGAAGACATGAACAGACATTTTTGCAAAGAAGACATCCAGATGGCAAATAGACACACGAAAAGATGCTCAACATTGCTCATCATCAGGGAAATACAAATCAAAACCACAATGAGATACCACCTCACACCAGTCAGAGTGCCTAAAATTAACAACTCAGGAAACAACACTGTTGGCAAGGATGTGGAGAAAGGTGAACTCTCTTGCACTGTTGGTGGGAATGCAAACTGGTGCAGCCACTCTGGAAAACAGTGTGGAGGTTCTTCAAATACTTAAAAACAGAATTAACCTATGACCCAGCAATAGCAGTACCAGGAATTTATCCAAAGGTTACAGTAGTCCTGATTCATAGGGGTACAAGCACCCCAATGTTTATAACAGCACTATCAAAAATAGCCCACTTATGGAAAGAGCCCAAATATGTATCAACTGATGAATAGATAAAGAAGATGTGGTGTATACACACACACACACACACACACACACACACACACACACAATGGAATACTACTTGGTGATGAAAAAGAATGAAATCTTGCCATTTGCAACAACAATGTGGATGGAACTGGAGTGTATTATGCTAACTGAAATGTGTCAGTCAGAGACGGACAGATATCAAATGATTTCACTTGTATGTGGAGTTTGAGAAACTTAACAGATGACCATAGGGGAAGGGAAGGAAAAATAAGATAAAAACAGAGAGGGAGGCAAACCATAAGAGACTCTTAAATATAGAGAACAAACTGAGGGTTGATGGGGGTGGGGAGCTTGGGAGATGGGGAAAATGGGTGATGGGCATTGAGGAGGGCACTTGTTGAGATGAGCAGTGGGTGTTTATGTAAGTGATGAATCATGGGAATCCACCCCTGAAGCCAAGACTACTCTGCATGTTAGCTAACTTGACAATTAAAAAAAAAAAAAGTTAAACATAGAGTTACCATAGGACCCAGAATTTCCATAGCTTAAATATATATCCAAGAGAATTGAAAACACACTTCCATACAAAAATTTGTGCACTAATTACTATTTTTAAAAAAATTTTTTTAACGTTTATTCATTTTTGAGAGACAGAGAGAGACAGAGTATGAGTGGGGGAGTGGCAGAGAGAGAGGGAGACACAGAATCTGAAGCAGGATCCAGGCTCTGAGCTGTCAGCACAGAGCTGGATATGGGGCTTGAACCCATGAACTGTGAGATCATGACCTGAACTGAAGTGGAATGCTCAGTTAACTGAGCCACCCGGGCACCCCACTAATTAATATTAATACATATAATAGCCTTAAAGTGAAAATGACACAAATGTCCACCAATTGATAACTGGGTAAGCAAAATGTGATCTATCCATACAATGGAATATTATTTAGCCATAAAAAGGAATAAGGTACTGATACCTGCCACAAGGTGGAAGAACCTAGAAAACATTATGCTCAGTGAAAGAAGCCAGACACAGAAGGCTACATATTGTATAATTCTATTTATATGAAATGTCCAGAACAGGTAAATCCATAGAGACAGAAAGCAGATTAATCATTGCCAGGGGCTGAGTAGTATGGTGGGAAGAATGGAAGTGGCTGCTAATGAGCACAGGGTTTATTTTAGGGGGTGATGGAAGTGTCCTGGAATTAGTGGTGATGGTTGAACAGCTTTGTGCATATGCTAAAGGACCTAACAACCATTGAATTACACTTTAAGTGGGTGAATTGTTTTGTATGTGAGTTATATCTTAATAACATTACTAAGATCATGAAAAAAAAAGTTAAGATGAATTTTGCATACCATAAAATTTGCCCTTAAAAATTAGTGTGAATTAGTATATTCACAATGTTGTGCAACCATTACCACTATCTAAATCTCGAGCATTTCCATCATCCCCAAAGGGAACTTCATATTCATTAGAAGTCACACCTCAGCTAGCACCTGAGTGACTCAGTCAGTTAAGCGTCCAACTCTTGGTTTCCGCTCATCATCTCACTGTTTCGTGGTCTCAAGCCCCGCATTGGGCTCTGCACTGTTAGAGGAGAGCCTGCTTGGGACTCTCTCTCTCCTTCTCTCTGCCCCTCCCCCACTCACACTGTCTCTGTCTCTCTCAAAATAAACTTAAAAAAAATGCTGTTCACTTACTCATAAAAAAAAAAAAAGTCACACCCTAGTCCCTCTCCACTCCAACCCTTGGCAACCACTGATCTATTTTCTGACTGTATGGATTTGCATGCATTGGATATTTCATATGAATGGAATGATAGGATATGTAGCTTTTTGTGTCTGGCTTCTTTCACGCAGCCTAATATTTCAAGGTTCATCCATGCTGTAGCATGAATCAGTACCTTATTCTTTTCATGAGTGCACAATATTCCATTGTATAGATTTTTATTTGTTCACTCATCAGTTGAACATTTGGCTGTTTCCTCACTGTTTGCTATTATGAAGAATGCAGCTCTGAACATTTTATACAGGTTCTTGTATGTACTGATGTTTTTGGTTCTCTTGGGTATATACCTAGAGTGGAATTGCTATGTCATATGGTAACTCTATCTTAATCATTTGAGGAACTGCTAGACCATTTTCCAAAGTAGTTGTATCATTTTCTGTTCTCACTGACAATGTATGAAGTTTTTATTTCTCCATGTTATTACCAACACTTTTTTAAATAATTTAAAAAAAATTTTTTTTAACATTTATTTATTTTTGAGACAGAGAGAGACAGGGGAGGGGCAGAGAGAGAGAGAGACACAGAATCTGAAACAGGCTCCAGTCTCTGAGCTGTCAGCACAGAGCCCGACGCGGGGCTTGAACTCACGGACCGTGAGATCATGACCTGAGCTGAAGTCAGACGCTTAACCGACCAAGCCACCCAGGTGCCCCTTAAATAATTTTTTTAATGTTTATTTATTTTTGAGAGAGAAAAACATACAGCATATGAGCAGGGGAGGGTCAGAGAGAGGGAGACAGAATTTGAAGCAGGCTCTAGGCTCTGAGCTGTCAGGACACAGCCCCACGCAGGGCTTGAGTTCACTAACTGCAAGATCGTGACCTAAGCTGATGTTGGACGCTTAAGTGACTGAGGCACCCAAGTACCCCACCAACACTTGTTATTGTCTTTTTTCTTTAACTTTTTAAAATCTTTATTTATTTTTGAAAGACAGTATGTGAGCAGGGGAGAAGCAGAGAGAGAGGGAAACATAGAATGCAAAGCAGGCTCCAGGCTCTGAGCTGTCATCACAGAGCCGGGTGGGGTGTGAGCTCACGAACTGTGAGATCATGACCTGAGCCCAAGTCGGATGCTCAACCGACTGAGCCACCCAGGCGCCCCCTTGTTGCTGTCTTTTTTAATTTAGGCAACCTACTAGGTATGAGGTGGTACCTCATTGTGGTTTTGATTTGTGTTTTTTTGATGCCTAATAATATTGAGCAGCTTTTCATGGTTTTTTGTTTGTTTGTTTCTTTCTTTTTTGGTCACTTGTATATCTTTTTTTATCTTATTTATTCAAAATGTCTAATAGATCCTTTGCCCATTTTTCAAATTAGTGTATTTGGGTTTTTTTGTGTTATAATTGTTCTTGATGTATTTTGGATACTGAACTATTATCAGATATGTGATTTGCAAATAGTTTCTCTCATTCTACAGGTTGTCCTTTTACTTTCTTTGAAGCACAAAAGTCTTTAGTTTTGATAAAGTCCAGTTTATCTTTTCCTTTTGTTTCTTGTGATTTTGCTGTCATATCTAAGAATTCATTGACAAATCTAAAATCAGGAAGATTTACACTTACATATTTTTGAAAGTGTTCTATAGGTTTCACTGTTATTTTGAGTTACTATTTTATCTATTTTGAGTTGCTCTTTGTATATGGTGTGAGTTAGGGGTCCAATTTCATTATTTTGCACATAGATTTCCAGTTGTTCTAGCCCCATTTGTTCAAAAGACTAATCGTTCCTCATTTAGTGGTCTTGGCACCCTTGTCAAAAATCAACTGGTCATAGATATGTGGATTTATTTCTAGACACCCAGGTCTATTCCACTGACCTACATGTTCATCCTTTTTTTCAGTACCACACAACAGATTACTGTTCTTCAGTAGTAAGATCTGAAGTCAGGAAGGTAAGTCTTCCTATTTTATTCTTTTTCAAGATTGTTTTTGGCTATTCAGGGTCCTTTTAGTTTCCATATGAATTTTAGGGTCAGTTTATTAATTTCTACAAAGAAGCAGCTGGGATTCTTACAGGAATTGTTTTGAATTTGTAGGCCAATTTGGGGATCATTGCCATTTTAACAATATTGTCTTTCTGTCCACAAACATGGGTGTCTTTCCTTTATTTAGATCTTTTTCTTTCTTTCAACAATATTGTGTAGTGTTCTTAGTATAGGTAGTGCACTTTAAAAAATTTATTCATGAGTAATTTATTATTTGCAGTGCTGTTATAAATTAAATTATTTTCTTATATAGTTGATAAAAAAATTTTTTTTATTTTTAGGGGACCTGGGTAGCTCAGTCGGTTAAGTGTTTGACTTTGGCTCATGATCTCACAGTTGGTGAATTCAAGCTCACATCAAGCTCTGCACTGTCAATGCCCAGCCTGCTTGGGATTCTCTCTCTTGGCTTCTCTCTTTTCCCCTCCGCTACTTGTGCTCTCTCAAAATAAATTAATAAACTTTAAGAAAAAAAGAAAAAAAAGTTTTAGAGACAGAGTGACAGACAGACAGACTGAATATTAAGCAGGCTCCATGCTCAGTGCATAGCCCAGCATGGGGCTGGATCCCATAACCATGGGATCATGACATGAGCTGAAATCAGGAGTCCAATGTTCAACCAACTGAGCCACCCAGGCACCCCCATAGTTGACTTTTCAATATTGATTTTGTATTTTGAAACCTTACTAAAGTCTTTTATTAATATTTTTCCCATTTTGGAAAAAAATCTAAAAATTCAATTTTTGAATGGATTTCCTGGGATTTTCTACATAAAAGATCATATTATTCACAAATAAAGATAATTTTATTTCTACTTTTCCAATCTGGATATCTTTTATTTCACTTTTTTGCCTAACTGCCCTCTACTCCAATGTTATAAGAAGTGTGTGAGGGGATATCCTTGTTCCTGAACTTGGGTGGAAATTTTTAGTTTTTCACCTTTAAGTATGATGTTAGCTTGATTTTTGTAGATACTTTATATTAGGTTAAGGTGGTTTCCTTTTATTCCTAGTTTGTTGAACATTTTTATCATTCAGGAGTGTTGTATTTTGTCAAATGCTTCTGCATTTATTGAGATCATCTTGTAATTTTTGTTCTTTATTCTATTAGTGTGGCTTAATATGATAACTTTTCTGAGGTAAATCTCATTTAGATATAGTATATAAACTTCTCATGTGTAGCTCCATGTTTTTAAAGTTTACTTATTTATTTTGAGAGAGCGAGAGATAGACAGCACGAGAAAGAGAGAGAATCCCAAGCAGGTTCCATGTGGAGTCTGATGTGGAGTTTGATCTCATGACCCTGAGATCATGACCTAAGCCAAAATCAAGAGGCTTAACCGACTGAGCCACCCAGGTGCCCCTCAATTTTTTTAAAATGTACTTTGTTGAGGAGATTAGCATCTATATTTATAGAGGGATATAAATATAGCATCTATATTTATAGGGGATTTTGGTCTGTAGTGATTTTCTTTTAATTTTCTTTTGATTTTTTTTTTTTTTCTGATTTTGGTATCAGAACACTAGCTTCACTGAATGAATGGAGAAGTGTTTCTTTATCTTCTACTCTTTTGAAAGAATTTAAGAAAGATTGATATTATTCTTCTTTAAACGTTTGATAGAATTCACCAGCAAAATCATCTCATCCTTTACTTTTATTTGTGGGAAGTTTTTGTTTATTAATTCAATCCCTTTACTTTTTTTAGGCATTTCAGACTTTCTGTATCTTCTGTTTTGGTAATTGTCTATTTCTATGAATTTGTCCATTTCATCTCAGTTATCAAATTTGTTGGTGTAAAACTATTAATAGTACATTTTTTTATTTCTGTAAAATCAGTAATAAATGACTCCTTTTTCATTCTTGATTTTAGTAATTTGAATCTTTGTTTCTTTTTCTTGGTCATTCTAGCTACATATTTGTCAATTTTCTTATCTTTTCAAATAGCCAACTTTTTGTTTTATTAATTTTCTGTATTATATCCCATTCTCTATTTTGTTTATTTCTGCTATAATCATTATTATCTTCTCCTTTCTCCTTGCTTTGGATTTAATTTGTTCTTCTTTTTCTAGTTTTGTATGGTGGAAGTTTAGGTTATTTTCTGAGATCTTTCTTACTATTTAATATAGGACTTTACCACTACAAAATTCTTCCAACACTGCTTCAGCTCCATCCTGTATGTTTTAGGATGTTATATTTTCATTTTTTTTATCTGTATCAAAGTATTTTCTAATTTGTTTACTAATTTCTTCTTTAGTTTATCTTCTTAAAGAAGTGTGTTTAATTTCCACATAATGTGAATTTTTCAAATGTCCTTTTCTTATTGATTCCTAATTTTATTGACTGTGGTCAGAGAATATACCTGTATGATTTTAATCCCCATACATGTATTGAGACTTGTTTTATGGCCTAACATATGATCCAAAACGTTGGAGAATGTGTTATGTGTACTTGAGAAGAATGTCTATTCTGCTGTTGCTAGGTGGTATTATATAGGTGTCTATTAGATTTTGTTGGTTTATAGTGTTATTCAAGTCTTCTACTTCCTTATTGGTCTTCTATTTAGTTGTATATTATCTTTTATAAGCACTTATGGATTTAGTTTGCTAAACTTTGTTTAGAATTTTTGTATTTATTTCAGTCTAAAAATATGTGGTCCTGTGGATTTAAGTTGGTGACTGTATATGCAATGCTTTAGAGAGAAATTACTCATTATTCATGCTGGAAACTCAGGAGATGCCACTGACCTGGAACTAGTTCATTTTCTTTTGAGGGTCTGCTCAGTATGTGAATCTTACAATTTACCATTCTTCCCCTGACACAAGACTTATTTTTCAATAGCAGTGGTGAAAGAAACATCAACTTCAGGCAACCTTGCTGCATGGGCTGTGACTCAGACTCTTCTACTTCCTCTTCTGGACTTCCTCTGGACTGTAGTACAGGTTTTTGTTTTTGTAAAATGATGTCATTTGATACACTTCCCAGTGATATCTCAAAACAGTGTGTCCTTTCCAAGGTTTAGTTACTCTTTATGGAGGATTTTTCAGAGCACCTAGACAGCCTAGGCCAAAAGTAGAAGATCTCATTTACTCTTTACCTGACTGAAATATAGATGTTGCCCTTCCCATCGAGAGGGTGACTTTCTCTGCTATCTACTCTTAATTATTCTTATTGAAGACTAACTCCATTACTTATGTTCTTGATTTCATAACCTTGAGTCTCTTCTCTACTTTTTTCTATTTGTTATCCTTTCTCTTCAGTGTCTTCAATTTCTCCCCAACTGGTGGCTCCTTCCCTTCAGTTTATGAACATTCTTAGTGACTACAATACCAGAAAACCAGGTAACACATTTCCCTTGACTTGTCCTTCTGTGCCACATCCTTTTCTTACCCTTCTGAGCCAATATTTTCATTAACCACTATGCTATCACTCTGTCTTCATGTCTCCCTTTGAATTTAAACTTCTTTAAAAAGTCAACACTGAGAACCTTCACTTCTCTACCTCCCATTCACTTCTTAACTCATGGCAGTTTGGAATCTGCTCCCAACTGCCTTCACTAGTTGTTTCCAATGTAACCAATTGTTTTCTAGTTTCTATAGTGAAAAATTAGTAGTTTTTATCTCACTTGATCTGTCTGTAGCACTTACCATTGCTGGTCACTCCTTCCTGAAAGCTTGGACTTCTCTTGGATTTGGTGATACCACTTTCTACTGTTTTTCCTGGATTTTCTCTGATCTCTTCTACTTGGTAGCTTCTTTTGCCCACCTCTTGAAATATTGATTTTCCCCAATTTTTTGACCTTGGTGCTCTTTCATCCATAAACACTTATACACTGATGATCCTAAATCTATTTTGTCATATCATCTTCCTTTCCTTAACTCGAAGACCAGCATATCCAACTCTGCCAACCATAGTCTCTTGGTTATTCCATGAGTATCTCTTTCCAAACTTGCCCCAAACTAAACTTATTTGTTCAGTAAATAGTATCCACTAGGTTCCCAAGATATATATATATATATATTCCTACATTCATGGAGCTTATGGTCATCACCTGGTTACACAAAGAAGCTTTCTCTTTGTTCTGTCTTTCTTTTGTCAGAGAGATGAATCACTATTATCCCTCCGTTCAATTAAACCATAACCTAGGCATTTCCTTAGACCACATATTCTGTCTAAACTCCTAATTCTAATTTGACTGAAGTCCTGTCATTTCTACTTCCTCTTGGATTTCCCCCCCGCTCCTATTCACTATATCATTGCTGTGATTCAGATCCTTAGAGATTCTTACTGCAATGAAAATAGCACCTCCTAATTAGTTTTCCTTTTTTTCTCACCCCTCCTTTGCAATACTTTGCATTACTATAATTCTAACACTATGACTTACTTCAAATTCTTTAGAGGTTTAATGTTGCTTTTGATTGGTACACAATTTTCATTCCTTTCTTGGTTGCTATTGTCTTCCTCCAGTCTTATCTTTCACTTTCCTAGCATATTGCCTCTTGTGTAGGAAACAAGTTTATTGAGGAATTAAAACTTGTTGAAGTATATATATGAATTCTTAGATTTTTTCTTACAACCCACCCTGTCAGGTTACCTTTTTCCATTGGATAATCATTCTTCTAAAGTTTTATTATCGTTCCACAACTTTCTGGTCATCTTTATTAGAGCAGCCGAACCCTTCAGTACCTGAGAATCAGTCTGGCTTATTTAAAATCCTTTTGCCTCAAAATCAGTTCAGAGTTTGCTGCAAACTCTCACTTCATGTCAGCTGGAGAAAGGTGTGGTCTGGCTCTGAGATATCTCATTTTTATATCTCTTCTAAGCACTAGTGTGAAAGTAGGAGTTTGGAGTAGGGAAGAGGGATGGAGAAGCAGAGGGTAATCTGATTTAGTTTGCTGTTGACCTTTGCTGATATGGTTTCCATGTAGATTTTGCATGGCCCCTCTGTCTCTGAGGAACTCCCCTAGAGGAGCAGCCGTGTCTTATTCTGATACTCCCAACATTGCTTTCTCTAGATTGGGAATACCATTGCTTGGTCTTATGCCTGCCTGAGTGGCTTTATGGCTCTGTCCATACATTAATTTCTACATTTCTTCATGTGGAGTTACCAAACTCCCAAAGTCCTCTTTCATACCCTCCCAATTTTGTAAAGTGTTGCTCCCTGAATCCTCAGAGACATATTATAATACTGTTCCTTCAGGCTCTCCCAACATGGACTACTCCAGCAAACCTACTGCCTCCAGAAAAATCTAAACCAGAATTCAGCATTCATCTTTGCCAAATTTGAGAGAACTTATGGCAAGCAGCGCTTTCCTCCTTTCAGTGGTATACAGCGGCTGAATAGGGCATCAGTACCTAGACTCATAGGACCCTCTCCCAAGATCTGTCTCACAATGTGAGTGATGTTACCTGAGTGATCCAGAAATGGAGGAATACATTTAAATATGACTGGAGATGGACGGTGGTGATGGTTGCAGAACAGTATGAATGTACTTAATGCCCCAGAACTGTACTTTCTACATTCTAACTTCGGTTAGAATCTAAGTTCTATATTATGTATATTTTGCTACATGAAAGAAAAAACATTTACATATGAAACACCAAAGTGATTGGTGGGAGAGGAAGTTCAGCAGGCTTCTACTTGATGAGGGAGATGCCAGTTTTCATTTTTTACAGGTGCTCTGATTGGGTTCTCTTGGAGCTCTCTTAGCTTGGTGTAAGAGAATGCATCTCCCTTCCCTCTCCAGTTGAGAAGGAAGGAAAGAGTAGCCTTTCTCAACAGGCACTGCATGCCCTAAAAAGCTGTTGACTAATTTTTCCCCAGGCTTACTTTTATATTGCTGGGAATTAAGAATGTTTGTTTTTTGGTTGGGGCTGTTATCCGATGCTTCTCAGTAATTCCTGCAGGAATACGAGTAGCCCATCTACTAGGGCTGGGGTCTATATAGAATGTGAAGTAGTTAGTATTTGCTTTGGACATTACCTCAATTCCAAAAGAAGATAACCTCACTTGACATTCTCTTACACAAATTTGTACTGATATGTCAAAGTATAAAATGAAAAATGCTATAACAGAAGTTAAGAGAGAATAGACAGAAATTTAAGGATTTCTCATATTGCTTTGCCCTTTTAGATAAACATTTCATGTCTTTATTTAGAAATGAGAAGGATAGGGAAGATGTACCCCCACAAAAGACATGTTTGGGGTTCTGATTATGTATGTTTGTTTCCCTTTCATATCTGCCTGCATTCCATATGTAATTGACCTAAGGTCCCAGGAGGCAGAGTAGGGATCTAACCCCAGTAAGTGAGGCTCAGCTTCAGATGTTGGAAGTAGGGCAGAGATTCTACTATGACATTCGTGGATGTGCCCCCTCTTTCATTATGCCTTGGTGCCTTTGCTCTTACAAATGTAGGGTTCCAAGATAGACCACTTAGACTGAAATCAAAGTAATTCTATAGTAAATAGATAGAGCAGGTAAGGTCCTAGGACACCTAACTTTGGTCCCCATGGATGTTCAACTGACTCTCAATCTTTATTTATCAATTTGGGGAAGTGGCCAGGATCCTGTTTGAATCTTAGGTGGTTCAATAGCATATGGATGCTCTCCTCTACAGCTTTAGATTAGGGATGTTCTTGATTGTGAAAAATGAAAAGACAAGCAATAGACATGAAGAATTCCATGGATCATGATGAGAAGCTGTAAGTGCAGCCATTGCCTTAAAGCACCATGAACTTCTTAAGCCTCACTGTGCTTCATTCTGCTGAAACTCCAGCATGACTCAAGTTTGACCATTTGGAAAACGTAGCTATTAAGAATTTTGCATGTGCTATGCCAGCTGTATGTCATTTTTAGAATATGGCTTTAGTTCTCTATTTTGAGCAGGCATTTTATTCAGTTTCCAGTTGGTCAGCATTACTAAGAGACACTCAATTCATCAGAGGTTACTTACAGGGCAAGCTCAGTGGGAAAGGGAGATGCAGTGATTCTAAAGCATTATGAATGCAGTCCTTTCAAAGGGAAGTGGCTTAGTTTTAACTTGAGATGCTGCTACCATGTTCTGCTAGACAGCAGCTGCCATTCCATAGTTCAGTTTGCTTTTTTCATTTTACTAAGGAATTCTCAAAGTCTTGTGAGTTATTTCAGAGATGTTTGGAATGATATTCTTTATTATTCTAGGAACTTGTTTGATAAAAACAGTTGTGTATTCTAATGAAAGATACTAGGTCCAAAGTGGATAAACCTTTCAGCAAGGGCAACATAACTTATAGCAAAAGCAACATTTTTCTCCTGTTATCTCAGATGCTCGTTTTTAACTCTCAGAATGATCTATACTCACACTTTTAGCCTAAAGCTGAATTTGATAAAAATGAGTTTCTTTTTTATGCTCCTTTTTTTTTGACATAAAGTTTTCATAAAGTGAAAATGCATATATCTTAAGCATATGAAAAATCTAATGAGTTCTGCTTAATGTACATTCCTGTTGAGCCATCATTGCAATCAAGATATAGACTATTTCCATCACCCTGGAAAGTTTCCTTACTTTTACTTCTATTCTCTTGACCCCCTATAGGCAAACATTGTTCTTTTTGTTAACATAGATTAGTTTTGCCTGTTCTAGAACATCATGTAAATAAAGTCATGTATGTGTATTTTCTATGTCTGGCTTTTTTTTCACCTACTATAATATTTTTGAGGTTTGTCCTTATTGTTACATGTATCAGTAGTTCTCTGAACTTGTGTACCTGTAGGTTAATTTTTTCACCCAAGTGGGAAATTTCAGCCATTATTCTTTGAGTGTTTTTGTTTGTTTGTTTGTTTTCCATCTCATTCTTTGTCCTTTCTTTTTGGGACTTGGATTCTGTGATTAGACTGTTTGATATTGTCATTAATGTCACAGAAGTTTTGCTCAGTTTTTCCAATTCTCTTTTTCTCTTTTCCTCAGAAGAGATTTCTATTGATATTTCCTCAAGTTCACTAACTTATATACTTTAATCTGCTCTTACATTCATCCAGTAAAATTTTATTTCAGGTATTATAATTTTCAGTTCTAGAATTTTTATTTGGCTTTTTTTTCATTGTTTCTATTTCTCTGTGGGATTATTATGATCTAGTTTTTACTTTAAGCCCTTAAACACATGATGATGATAGGAAAATATAGGATAAAACAGGGAGAGAAGGAAGGATTAGGGTCTGATGTCCCTGGGTGGGGAAAAATACCTATTTTGGAACAATGTTGGGAGTGTCTGACCACAGCAAACCCCCTCAGGTGTAAGGTTCCTCTTAAGAATGTAACAGACCCCACTTATGCTCCCTCAGGTTTCCCTCCTGAATTTGACAAAAGACCTAAGTATGGCCATAGGCCACCCCTCATACAATGGAGACGAGCCAATCAAGAATGGACAACCCAGCACCTAGAGTTATCAAGCCAATAAGGGTAGAACCCAAGAAGGGACAAGGGGGAAGAGGAGGGGAAGGACTGACCAGAACCTTATAAAACAAGGACCCTTGCCAATAGTCCTCAGGCATTCATTTTTGAATGTCCCCTCTGTAAAGAGAACTTTCCTACTATTCTTCCTTTCTAATCTTATACTCTAATAAACTTTGCCTGTTGCTCATTTTGTGTCCACTTCTTCATTCTTCAAAGTGGTGAGACAACGAATCCCCAGTATTGAAGTCAAAAAAATCCTGCAACATTATCATAACCTCTTTAAAATATTACTATGCTAATTCTAATACATGAGCTACCTCAGGGACTGTTTCTATTGATGATGTGGGGTTTTTTTCTTGATTATGGGTCACCTTTACCCATTTTTTAAAATGTATGGTAATTTTTGATTATATTTTGTATATATATATATATATATATATATACATTTTGTATATATTTTATTTTTATATATATAATATATATTTTGTATATATATACACAATACTCTACATAATGCATATTTATATATATATGTAAAAAATATATATTTTACATATATATATATATATATATATATATATATATAAAAAACACTCTACATAATGCACTATAGAGACATTAGACGCTATTATCTTCCTCTCATGAGTGTTGGTTGTTTGGTCTAGTGGTTCAGTTGCTGGTTTGTCACCTTGATCTTAGGTATGCTTGGTTTGTTATAACATATCTCTGGTGTTAAAAACAAACAAAAATTCAACCAAGTAAACTTAAAGATCTAATTGGTTTTATTTAAGAATTCATCAATTAGGCAGCATCCTATCTGGCAAATACAAGGGAGTTCCAAGGAGTTGTACAAAATCAAAGGCTTTTGTAGGCAGAAACAGGGCAGGACTAGTAACTTATTAGCTAAAGAAAAGAAAGTATTGTTATGGGCAAGGTCCCTTGGGGGGTGGGGAAGCAGGGGGTTCTTATAATGCAGATTACCTCATACTTGCTGATCAGGAAATTCCAGACTGATTAGTTTAAAATTCCACCCTTAGGAGGGGCTAAAACTACAATTAGGTTAGGTATTAAGTCTTGGTGGGGCTTAACATGTAGGTGACTCCATTTTGAAGCTGTTCTTTTTAACACTGAAAAGCCTTAATTTCTCTTAAGGCCCTCTAATTTTGTAAGATTGGACTCTAAACTTTGTTTCCCCAAGAGGTGTGCAGTGAATAATTTTTTTTGCAATTTCAGACTTCTAGCAGTTCTGATCTCTTCGAATTGTTCTTGATTATTGGTTCAGAGTTAGCCAAGAATTTTAAGAGAATTTACATGTAGATTTTAGGGGCTTTTGCCTTGTTTTTTTTGGATTCCCCCCATCAAATACCAACTACTTTGGGATCCATGAATGCTACTAACTGACTTCTTATTATACTGTCTTTTTGCTTGAGTTTTCTCCACCCTGCATCAAATGTGGACTGGAAGTGCCCCCAGGGGAAAAGCCATGAAAATGTGCACCTCACCCAATGAATGTGGTTTAATTGCTCTTAAGGGTCTAAAATCTACAGTTTCTGCCTGCTTATGATTGCTCTCTGGTGTCTTCAATAGGTGTTTTATTTTATTTTATTTTTTAAAATTTATTTTGTTTAGAGTTAAAAAATTTTTTTAATGTTTATTTTACTTTTGAGAGAGAGAGAGGGAGAGAGACAGTGTGTGAGCAGGAGAGGGTCACAGAGAGAAAGAGAGAGGGAGACACAGAATCTGAAGCGGGCTCCAGGCTCTGAGCTATCAGCACAGAGCCTGATGTGGGGCTTGAACTCATGAACAGTGAGATCAGACCTGAGCCGAAGTCGGACGCTTAACCGACTGAGCCACCCAGGCGCCCCTTGAACATTTATTTTTGAGAGAGAGAGACAGAGTGTGAGCAGGGGAGAGGCATATTGAGAGGGAGACGCAGACCTCCAGGCTTTGAGCTGTCAGCACAGAGCCTGATGTGGGGCTCAAACCCATGGACTGTGAGATCATGACCTGATCCAAAGTTGGACCCTTAACCAACTGAGTCACCCAGGCGCCCCATATTTTGTTGAGAGTTATGATTATTATCTTTCAGGGGCTTAGTCAAAATAAACTACTTCTCCATTACTAAAACTTGACTTCAGAATGAGTTTCAAACTAAATGTTTTGTATTCTAAACATGACAAAGTATGAAATTTGAGAAGTGATTAGATAAATATTTACAAATATGTTTTCCTTTCTCTCTGGTCTCATTTTGTTTTCTTTCCCTGGAGATTATGTTTAATACTTGTTTTTCTGCAAGCCTCAGCATTTTGAGCCTGAAGCATTTTCTTCCTCTCTCCTTCCCAACCTTTACTTAGTACTTTTCCTGATCACAGTACTACGTTGTGATAATTAACTTACTTGTTTATATACCCCTTTGGCTTTGGCGGGCATGAGGGCTTTACCTTGTCTATATCTGGCTCATTAGTTGGCACTTAGCAGGCACTGAACATACAAATATATTGATAAATGAATAAGTGAATGGAAGAATTAAACAAAATGGATATACTTGAAATGGAAATTTGAAACTGAGATTTTCAAGAAACTTTCATTTTTACAGAGATCTTTGATTTTCCTATACTGAATTTTGTCACAAGTGATCAGTATTTTGGGTTTAGTCATTTTAACACTAATAAAATATTTACATTGAAAAATATATGTAATTTTATGCAATTGAAAGACAGAAGAAGGCTCTAGGTCACTGATTCCAGCAACTACAAGGTCAGAGGCAGGTCAATAGGGAAGAGGAAGATTAAATCTTGAACTCATCTGCTCTAATTTCTCACAAACCATAACTCAGGATAAGACTCCAGAAGTATTAATGCACTAACGCATTTCAGAAGAGTGAGTGACAGTGGTTTTATGTCACTTTATGTCACATAGGTTAAACTTTAATGTATGATGAAAGCTCCATTTTGCCAGGTAAGAGAACCTGGACCAATTTATAAAGAACATTCTAGTAAAATAACATAAAAAGCTAATGTTAATAAATGGTCTCCTTTTTCTTTTTGAAATAAAGGTGACTGAGATAGTGAAAAGAAATTTTAGGACAAGCTCTGGAAATTTCTGCTTATCCATAGACTGAATGGGATTGAATTTAATTGTTTTGCATTCTTAAATTTTCTTGTAACATTAACTAATAAACCTATTTATTCCTTCATTTATTCCTTTATGCACATTTTTTATATATATACTACATGCTAAGTGTGGTGTTAAGTGTTAGTTACATACACGTGAATAAGACAGTCCCTGCCAGGGTGGCTGGATGGCTCAGTCAGTAAAGCAACTGACTCTTGATATTGGCTCAGGTTGTGGTCTTGCTGTCCTGAAATTGAGCCCCACATCTGGCTCCTTGCTGAGCATGGATCCTGCTTGAGATTCTCTCTCCCTCTCTTCCTGCCCCTCCCCTGCTCACTCTCTCTCAAAATTAATAAATAAACATTAAAAAAAAAAAAAAGAAATAGTCCCACCCCACAAAGCGTCACAGAAATCTGCAATTTGCTCTGAAAGATGTAAATATTGACATATAAACTATAAAAATCCTAGGGAAGAATGTTTAAGTTTGCTCGAAAAATAATAGGGAGTGTACCTGGGAGGAAGTGACTTGTGAATTAGAACATAGAAACAAGGTCAAAGACTTTAAAAAAAATCAGATAATGAAGTTGCAGCTATAAAAAAGAAATGGAGAGAAGAGTAGAAGGAAAAGAACACAGCTAATGTCTTAGAAGATAAGACGGTGATAAGGCAAATGTAAATACAAATCAACTTCCTGAAATTAAAGTCCTTCGGTGATTATTGCTGTCTAGTGCAATGTATGGCTTTGGGCAATTGTGTATCAATTTATGGTAGTGTTATTTAACTCTTTCTTAGTACCAACCGCTTAAAGATTAGTATTAACCAACCTATGCTATGCAGCTATGCTTCTGGATACAACTACAAATTTAAAGAATTTCGTTGTAGACATGTTTTACTTGGCCGGCACAACCATTTAAAAAATTCTTTTTAAGTTTGAATGTACTTACCAGTTTGCAACAACTTCCACATGTCTTTATTGCTCTGTGTGTGTACTTCACACACTTAGGTTTTCTTGCTGCCCCTAAAGGTATTTTAGTGTGCAATCCTCAGTCTGGAGACTGGTTTTATGGTCATTTGAAAACTCTTCCCAGTATAAGACACAGTATGAATAAACAATTGGATTAAAGTTGATTTCAGAAGTTGTGCTGTTTTGTGTTATTATGTTTGAGTCTGAGAAAATTCTGTTACTTTGGACAGTATAATAAACAGTATTTGTTTTAATGCATGGATTATTGGGCATTAGTCCAATTATCCAGCAGCAGAAGGGTTTAAATTACAGGGGCCTAGAAATTAGCTGGGACACATTCCTCAGCAGTGACTTCAGGAATGCAGTTACTGAAGTCGGCAAAGAAATTGTTGTATTGCACAGTATCACGCTTGTAGAAGGGAAAACAGTGATAATAAAACAACAATAACACAACAGAGTTGTTTCAGGGAAGCTGTTATCCTTGATAGAAGCAGAACAAAAAGCCCTCTGAGATTTAAGTAAGGGAGATCTAGGAACAGAATCTCCAGAGGGGCAGTGGTTGTGATTTCAATAGACCCCAGTGCTCTTTCCCAGAATTGTACCACTCCCTTGATTTCTGTCATTTTGTCTTTTGCACTGAGGACCAACCTCAGCCCCTATGGCTGTGCTTCTCTCTCCCTAGGAAACTCTAGCCCCCATTTATATGGAAATCCTTTGTGTTTTTTCCTTCAACACACGGGAGACACAAAGAAGCATTAACAAATATGTCTTTTACATGGTAAGATATATATATATATATATATATATATAGATAGATAGATAGATAGATATATTTATAAAACTTAAACAGAGAAGACTTTATTTTATTTTTTTGAGGTTGTATGTTTTTTCCTATTTTTTATTTATTTATTTATTTATTTATTTATTATTTATTTATTTTTAAATTTACATCCAAATTAGTTAGCATATAGTATAATAATGATTTCGGGAACAGATTCCAGTGATTCATCCCCTATGTATAATACCCAGTGCTCATCTCAACAAGTGTCCTCCTTAATGCTCCTCATCCATTTAGCCCATCCCCCTACCCACAACCCCTCCAGTAACTCTGTTCTCTGTATTTAAGAGTCTCTTATGTTTTGTCCCCCTCCTTTCTTTTATATTATTTTTGCTTCCCATCTGTTTGTATCTTAAATTCCTCATATGAGCAAAGTCATATGGTATCTTTCTCTGACTAATTTCGCTTAGCATAATACCCTCTAGTTCCATCCACATAGTTGCAAATGGCAATATTTCATTCTTTTTGATTGCCGAGTAATACTCCAATGTGTGTGTGTGTGTGTGTGTGTGTGTGTGTGTGTGTGTGTGTACACACACCATATCTTCTTTATTCATTCATCTGTTGATGGACATTTGGGCTCTTTCTATACTTTGGCTATTGTTGATAGCATTGCTATAAACATTGGGGTACATGTGCTCCTTTGAAACAGCACACATGTATCCCTTGGATAAATACCTGGTAGTGCAATTGTTGGGTCATAGAGTAGATTTATTTTTAACTTTTGAGGAGCCTCCATACTGTTTTCCAGAGTGGCTGTACTCTGCATTCCCAATAGGGAAGACTTTAAAAATATTTTTTATTTAAAAATTTTCAGCATAGTTCTTGATTCTCAGATAGCTACACTGTTGCCTCCAAGGTCTCATGCACTCCTCTTGGTGCCTTCTGTGGCTCCCCTCTTTACCTACACCTTTATCAGACACCAGTCTCTGCCCTAGTAGGGCACTTCCTGAGGACCAGTCACTTGGTTGTACTGACACCCAAGAGCTTTTCTAATGACCCATCTGCTTGTGATCTAGACTATTGCAAAAGACTTCGTTTTAAATCATGAAGTCTATTTCCTTGTAACCTTGGGACCATTCACTCTATTTTGACATATGAGAGACAGCCTTCTCTTTCAGTAGATTTGCAGCCCTATTGATAATTGATTCTTCTATCTGTTGATGATGGAGCTTCTCAGGCTTGGATGATCAGCCACACCTATTTGTGAAGCTTTCTAAGATTTACTCATAGAATACGAGACGGATAGGATTTTACTTATTTCAATCCTACTGTGGTTCCTAATCATACATTAGAGTCTGGTACAGTTGCCTGTGTTGTGTTGTCGTTACTGTAGTCCATTTGATAGTGGTTGGTATGCCAAATGGTAGTGCCCATATAAAAAAAGGTCTGGATTGGTCATATGAAATTACCACCAAAGCAATGGAAGGGAGGTATTCCACCTATAAACCAGTTTTGAAACTGTTAGCACCTGATGGACTTTCTTATTCCTCCAGATGCTGCTGGTGACCCCAACCACTGATATGTTAATGTTGTGTGTGTGTATACCCATTGTGTCTATTCAGGGAACAACTAGTAGCTAAATAAATTGTTATACTGAAAACTGATGAACAGTATTTGTTAGTATCCTTGCCTACCGCATGTCCCATTATAAATGTGGCCAATAAACTACATAACATCTGTTTCTAATGAGACTTATTTTTTAGTAAATATAACATGAAATTTACATTCAAATAAATATTGTATTCACTGAAAAAGAATTCTGATGTTGCTGCCTTTACTTAAAATGTCTTAAAATCTTCTTTATAGAAATTACCTTTAGAGGTTTTAGCAAATTCTTCTGCATATTCTCAATACTGACAATTTTTTTTTTATCATTTCTTGGTGAGTTTGATTTTTGGAACTAGCCAAGAGTTATTTGTTGTGAACTATGGTAAATAAAGTGGCTGATAATGTTAGGTATTATAGTTTTGCAGAAGGAAATAAAACTGAATGTGATGATAAATAATGAGGTTTTTGTTTTGTTTTGTTTCGTGGCTCAAGCTGACTTCCTCAGATCTTCCTCGTCTCATCTACATAGCTGAAGAAGGAATGGTTGTGTGAATATCAATATGGTATTGATAAATGCCTGAAAAGCCTCTGACAATGTGTTTTCCAACCAGAAGGTTTGAACTTGAAACTCTCTCACAAAAAGTGAGTAAAACCTCTTTTCTCTCCAAGAGACTTTACTGTAACTACTACCATGAAACATTTTGTGAAAAGGGGGATAATGTTTTTTCCCTCACTTTTGTATTTTCCACATCTCGTATTCTGCATGGCACATAGTGGTGTATTCAGTAAATATTTGTTGAATTTTGAATTAACAAAATGTAAACATGTTAACTTTTCTCTCCAATAAGCATTAGCACTACTGTTGGTGAAAGCAGTATTAACAAGATAACTTTTAGATAATTACAAATTGTAAATGACATGTGACTAAGTTTCTACTGTCAAATATAGATTATTTTTGCTTATATTAATATATTTTAAAAGATAATAAAAGTTGTCTCATAGTGGTCACCTAAGTAAGATATTTAGATTTTGTTATGATCTAGTGATATAGGGCAAGTATTCATAGGAACTATGATTTCTAACAATACTCTTATTTCTCTACTGAGTAAGCACGATGATCCTGCCAAAAGTTAGTTAGAACTGGTCATTCTTGACATGGTATATATACACAATGGAATATTACCCAGCCATAAAAAAAATGAAATTTTGCCATTTGCAACAATGTGGATAGAGCAAGAGTCTATTATGTTAAGTGAAATAAGTCAGTCAGAGAAAGACAAATACCATATGTGGAAATTAAGAAACACAAATCAGATGAACATGTGGGAGTGGGGGAAAAAGAGAGAGAGAGAGAAACAAGCCATAAGAGACTCTAAAAGATAGAGAACAAATTGGGGTACCTGAATGGCTCAGTCAGTTAAATGTCTGACTCTTGATTTCCGCTCTGGGCATGATCTTGCGGTTTGTGGGTAGGTGGGATCAAGCCCTGTGTAAGGATCCACACTGAGCGTGGAGCCTGCTTAAGATTCTCTCTCTTTTTCAGTCTCTCAAAATAAATAAATAAATAAACAACAGCAACAACAACAAAGAGAACAAACTGAGGGTAGATGGAGGGAGATGGTTGGGGGGGGGGTGGGCTAGATGGTTAATGGGTATTAGGAAGGGCACTTGTTATGATGAAGACTGGTGTTGTATATAAATGATGATACACTGAATTCTACTCCTGAAACCAATATTGCACTGTGTGTTAACCAACTCGAATTTAAATAAGAATTTTAAAAGAAAAGAAAAAAAAAGGAACCGGTTGTTCTTTGCCCGAAAGCCTCTACTGGCTCCACATATGCTAAGATGGGCTCCCTTCAAGGAACCTTGGCCTGGCATTTCCCATTGCCCACATCCACTTTTGCAGATATCAGCACAACCAGGTTGTTTGTTGTCTGCCAGTTTTAACTATAAACTATGGATTCTGGAAAATAGTTTTTCTAATTGTCTCATTGATCTTATGAGTTTTTCAGGAAAAATTAGGCTCAATATTGCAGTAAAATTATTTGAAACAAAATTAAGGTAAATAAAAAAGCAAAAACTCAGAAATGGTATTAACAGGTAGATAATTCTATTAGAAGTCATCATAGGTAGATTGAAAAGCCTGTCTTCACTGTAGGATTTTACCTCTTTTCAAGTAAAGGGAAGTAGTAGCAGAAACATGATTTTCTAGTCTATTTAGTGTTGGTTGATTATTGAACATTTTGGCTTCTAAGTATGCTAATATTATGAAGTGACAGATTAATGGTCCTTCAATTTTATTGCCACATCTCTTTACCTTGTTATCAATTAGGTTTGTATTCTATTTCATATTCCTACAGCTACATTTGACTAATAAAATGTCTTCTAAGAGTGATGATTTGGTGTTATTTTAAGGCTGGTATACTTAGCCCAGAAGTAAATAAAAGAACATTGCCATTTTAGGAGATATACCTGAAAAATGAGAAATACAGAGATGTTTGTCAAAGGACAAATATTTAGTAGAACGAAAATTTTTATTTTCTCATTGCATCTTGGAGTATTAAAGAATATATTAGAGGATATATTGTAGAGACTATATCTTGCCTGTTTTTAACGGAAATATAATCTTGAAAATGAAAATACTGGTATATACCCTTAAGTGTAAATTTTACTTTAAGAAGATACATGATGTTAGTTAAGTGGGATATTATTAGAGTTTTATAAACTCTTTTGTTATCATTCCATTTCCATCAAGTTATGCAAAGAGTTTCTATTATAATGATCAAAATCTGATTCTGATTTTTTTAATCCATGTCTCTTATTTGGATTATCTATGGGAAACCTGTTCCCAAGAGGGGATGTGTTGCAATGAAGTTTTATAAGGGAATATTTAGTGCTGGAAATTGGAATAGGAGCTGTATCACTACCCTTTAATTTTTGACCATAAAGATCATTTTCAGTAACTTTGTTTTGAGAGTTAAACTGTATTTCGTATTTTAGGTAGACTGGTGATTTGTTGCTGGTGTTTTATCAGGAGTGAGATTTGTAGAGGATTAGTAAGGTTAGAGGAGTTTTATTTTTTAATTCATTGCATAGAATACATAGCACTGAGATAAAAGGTGGTTTGCAACTGCACTTTGGAAGACAATAGTCATTTATTAGGCTTTTTTTTTTATTTGAACTTTTTTGTTATAACATTATTGCCGCAAATCAAATAGGAAATCTCACAGTAAAGCTTTCTTTGTTATAGTCTTCAGAATATTACTCTTCTATTTTAAGCTTATACTAAAAATGTGATTTCAGAGTCCCAATATTCCAATACTTGACTATATCGTTCTTTCTGAGGTAGATAAAATGTTAGGATCAGATTTGTATCAGCTTCCATGTTATTAGTTTTCCTCTCACTTTCTTCTTTGGCTTTGGAAAAACAGCTGCCAAAGTTGGTTTGAGACCTTTTATGACTTCTCTCACTCAACAGATTCAACTATTTTAGTGTTGACCTTTGTCCTTCTCTCAGGGATAGAGATAACTTGATATCACTAGTCACGGAGAAGGAAATTGAACATCAAGGATCAAGAGAAGTAAACTAGAGAGAAGCAATATCAGTGACTTTTAAGGCAAAAAAGAATGGAAATTCCCTCTGGGTATTTTCACATAGAATCAGGTTATAGAAGCAGATAAAAATATTTTATTATTTTCGTAGTTGTTTTTTTTTTTTTTTTCCTAGAAGCGTAAAAGGAGCTGAAGAGATGGATTGTCATAAAGTCTTACTTGAAAAAAAGAACTCTGATAATCTTGTTAGGCTGAATTTAGATTGTTACCAAATGTCTTTTTTCGTTTTACCTCTTTTACTTGTGAATATATTTCTAATTTCTTTCTGAATTTTGAGCATCTGTGTTTCACCTGAAAGCCCATGCCAGATAACTGAACAGATTGCTGGTTCTTTTATGGCCAAAACATTAATCCTTCTTCCACCCCCCCCCCCCAACATATATGCCAATAATTAACGTATATTCACATAAAAGGAACATAATTATAATAAAATCATCACATCCCATGTGTTACCACTGAGATTTATTTTTACATGACATTTATCACTATCTGGTATATTCTTGTTTATTTGTTTGCTTATTGTTTATGTTTTCCCATTAGATGGTAACTTTTATGAGAGGGAACATTCATTTTATAAACCTATATTCCTGTTACCTAGAGAGTGACAGACACACAGCAGATGTTAAATGTTGGTTGAATAAATGGATAAATGAATCACCCAACACAGATATCGTCCATAGTGAAAGAGTGCCCTATCTTGACTTTGCAGAAAATTCTGACCACTGTTTGGAGATACTGAATGTCCAACTGCCTACTTGACTTTTCCACTTGGCTGACAGGAATCTGACATTTAGCATGTCCACAATATACCTCCTAATTTCGCAAACCAAATCCATTCTAAGTCAAATCCATGTTTTAATTATCTCAAGTAAATGGCTACTTGATTTCTTTTTTTCCTTCCCTCTCTGTATACAATCTGTCAGTAAGTTCAGACAGCTATACCTTCAAAATTTTTTTTTCAAATCTGTCTACTTTTCTTCACCTTTCCATTTTTCATGTGGACAAGCTACGACTGTCTTTCATGTGGACATCTGCAGTGGCCTCTAAATGGTTTCTCTGAATGCCCCTCTATCATCTGTTGTCCACAGTACCAAAAGTGCTATTTAAAATTCCTAAACCACTTCAGAATGCTTTCCCTCTACTATTAGAATAAATTCTGAACTCTTTATTGTGGTTTTAAGAACGTCTGTACTCTAAGTTCCTCCTCTTCCTCTGCCTGACCTTGTTCTACATTTCTCACTACCCTCCAGCCACAATGATGTTCTTCCTGTTCATCAACCAGGCTGTGGTCACTCCTGAACTTAGGGCCTGTTGAACTTACCATACCCTCTGTGTACATACAATGTTTTGCTCCCAATCTTGTCATTTCTAGCTCATTTTGTCATTCATATGTCAGCTTCAGTCTACAAAAGTGGCCCAAATCATGTTCCATCACATTCCCCGATTTATTTTCTTTATAGAACTTAAACTACATAAAGTGATTGTGACCTTTCCTTCTGGAACAGAAACTCCATGAGAGCTGAGAACAAGGACTTTGTCTTTCTTATTCCATATTATATCCCAGGGTCTAGAACAGTGCCTGACATATAGTATGCAGGTGCTCAGTAAACTACAATGTGTGGATATACATATGAACTTGCAGAGCACAAGACTTAGAAAGCTGAAATATCCTTACCCCTCTTTCCTTAGATATGGAAAAGTTTCAGACTTGCTAAAACTACCAACTGACACAGAGATAAGGTAGGAAGCAAAAGACAAATAGGTTTGTGAGCTCTAAGCTTATTGGGAGAAAGGCAGAGATAGGGAAAAGCCTGTGTGTTCAAGAGACCAGAGAAGTCAAGTGCCAGTGTGAGTGGTTCTGTTATTAGCATGAACGTGCAAGTCTCCATATTACTGTGCCTTCCTGCCAGCTGCCATTTCTCTGACACATTAGGGTGTCATCTTGAAAAGGCTACTTTCTGTAAATCTTACTTAAGCAACAGTGCTCTTTCTCTAAAAAAGGGAAAATTTCAATTAAGTTTTAGAAAGTAAGGTTATCTTGGAGATGTAAGTAATATGTTAACATTGTACTCATCTCTAAAAAGCTAAGTACATTAACTTGGAATGTGCTGAGCTGGTGGTAAATTGATATCCAGCCTGCAGCTGCCAGAGAATTTTTGTCTTGTTTCTTTTGCACAGGAGAGAAAATGCAAGGGAGCCCGGGTCAATTAATTGCCTGCTGGGGTACTGCCCTATCTGTTTCGGGCAGGGAAAACTGGAGAGGGCTGACTGGTTTATTCTCTAAGTAGCTTCTTGCCGAGGGAGCTCAGTTTCAAAATCCTAGAAACCATATGTGTTAGTTTAATCAGAGTTTGGCCCTGAGGAGAATTAAAACGAAAGGAAATTCCACAATTAGAAGGTGTGGAAGTGGAAAGCCGACTAAATCAAGCCCTTAGAGAGGCAGTGTGGGTTGGTGAGATTACATTCTTAGGGCGTATAATAGGCCAAGGTTTTAATTTCCAGATTCTTTCACTTAAGAGCTTCTGTGTCTGAATTCTAGTGGAATGGAGGCCTTTCCAGTCTTTTCTCCCCTCCATTATAAGGGCCTCACCTTTGTAGTTCTTACCTACAAATGAAAAGGGGGAAAGCCCCAAGTTTACAAGAGGTCTCAATAGAGGTTTGTAGCAAAATCCTGAACAAAAAGCCTGACTTTAAAATGGGCTTTGTTCTCCTTCTTTCCCAGGACTTATTTCCTATTCTGTCAGGTTGGTTGGCTTTTTACTAAAAAATCAGAATAATGAAGAGAAGAAGGCTTCATGGAAGATCATAGGAGCCGCTGTTTGTATTTATTTGGGACCCCTGAGGGAAACCTCTGCTAAAATAACTTGGTTATGAGTTATGAATTATGCATCGTAAATTAACACTGACACGTATCTGTGCACAGGGAAGTGGCCCAATCAGATGGAATGGGACAGGGACCAAGCCTGGCCGCATTCCCAGTAAGGATGGAAAGATTGAAACTGAGTTTAGAAGTTTTGAGGGATAAATGGATGTCTAGTCTTAAACCCAGTACTAACATAAAAAAGTTCTATTTTAAATTTTTTGAGGACTCTTTATATTGTTTTCCATAGAAGCTACACCAGTTTACATTCTCATCAACGGTGTATGGAAGTGCTCTTTTCTCCACATCTTTGCCAGCACTTTTTATCTTTTGTCTTTTTCATAAAAGTGACTCAAGCAGGTGTGAGGTGATATCTCATTGTGGTTTTGATTTGCATTGCCCTGATGGTAAGTGATGCTGAGCACCTTTTCATGTGTCTGTTGGTCATTTGTATGCCTTCTTTTGAGAAATGTCTGTTTGGATACTTTGCCCATTTTTTAATCAGGTTATTTGTTTTTCTGTTATGGAGTCTGAGTTCCTTATATATTTTGATACCAAACCCTTACCAGATATGTGGTTTGCAAATATTTTCTCCCATTCTAAGGTTGCTTTTTCACTCTATTTATTGTTTCTTTTGCTAAGTAGAAGTATTTAGTTTGATGTGATCCTATTTGCCTGTTTTTGCTTTTGTTGCCCATTCTTTTGATGGTATAGCCAAGACCAATGTCAAGTTTGGGCTGTACATTTAGAGATTTTTTTCCATTTCTTTTTTTTTTTTTTACATTTAAGTTTTGAATCCATTTTGAGTTGATTTTTGTATATGTGTAAGGGTCCAATTTCATTATTCTGCCTGTGGTTATCCAGTTTTCCCAACACCATTGATAGGACTATCTTTTCCCTATTTTTGTTCTTGGCACCCTTATCAAAGTTCAGTTGACCCTAAATGGTTCAATTCATTTGTAGTTTTCTTATTCTGTTGTATTGGTCTATATGTCTGTTTTTATGCCAGGACCACACTGTTTTGATCCTACTTCTGAATATATAGTCAAAAGGAAATGAAAATCAGGATCTTGAAGTGATATCTACACTCCTGGGTTCACTGCAGCATTATTCACAATAGCCAAGATATGGAAACAACTAAATGTCTGTCAAGCTAATAAATGGATAAAGAAAATGGCATATTTATATATGCATATACATATACACCATGTATTAGCTTTTGGAATATTAGTTTTTGTTAATAATTAATTGTGGACACTTCATAATACATACACATACATTAAGACATCAAATTGTATACCTTAAATATATACAACTTTGAATTGTCATTTATACCTGAATAAAGCTGGGGGGAAGAAACAACTAAAAAAAAAAAAAAAAGAAAAGAAAAAAAGAAACCCAGCATTAACGTTAATGTGGGAGGAGCACATAATAAAAAAAAAATAAGAACAGCACAAAGACAATAACCCGCTAATAAGCAAGTAGTAGAGGTCTAGAAATGCTTTTTTTAAATGATTTACATATACATTGGTTACCTCTACCTTCCTCAGGACCTTTACTGCAGTGTTCCTTTCCTCTAACACTCCTTCCTCCCCCTTCCCCAAATCTGTGAATAGCTCTTCAATTCAATTCAATTCAATTCAATTTTGAGCCTATGATTTGCTATGTACTAGGGAGAAAGTGATGAACAAACTAATCTGTACTTCAAGGTATTTAAATATCTAGGTAAGTAAATATACATGTACACAAATTTAATTTTATATAGTATTTTACATATAATAATATAAGTATGTTCAAGGGGTACAGATAAGCACTGATGCAAAAAAAAACCGTTTAAGCCCATGTGAGGTGTTCGAGGTGTTAAGAATGAGATGTTTAAATATATTTAGAAAGAGGACTGTGGAGGTGCTAACCAGCTGATTGATCACTGTATTACTGTGGGCATGATTTTCTTTTTCAGAGGGTAGAAAGACTATTTTAGTCTAGCTCTGTTTTATTCATTTCTTAGATCTAGACTTGTTAATAGAAAATTTGAAATCAGTGATAATGTTATATTTATGTAACTCCAGTATAATTAATTAGAACATGAACTTTTAAATAAGAATGTCAGTGACATAAAACAGGTTCTTTTTGACACAATAAAGAAAAATGATAGTCTGTTGGTTTTTTTGCATGGTTTGTCAGGTTTAATTCTTGTTTGTACTTAGACCTTTTTTTTTTTAAGCTAGAATCAGAATGTGTTTTAGAAAAAAATGCACCAATGTATGATAAAACTCATTTTATAAATGGACTTAAACCAGGACTCGGCTTAGATTAGTTTGTTCAAGCTAAGCTCCTTTGAATTCTAACTTCCGTGCAACACTTTGGCTGCTGCATAAGCAGGGATTTATCTGAGACTGGTGCAATAAACTAAAATGGTTATTAGATTATCTTAAATTGAAACGATATGATAATCCATGTTGAAATTAGAGGAATTTGGAGTTCCTCTTTTTCCCTTTACTAAGTAACGACTTCATTTTAAATTATGTTATTCAAAGGCTACTGGAGCTTTTATAAATTATTCATTTGCAAAGATCTAGCTATTTCAAGCCACATCCCCTGAAACAGAAGGGGTTGGGTAAGATGGTTTCATTTTGCCAAAGCATTCATAAATATCCCTTTGCCATACTTCCGAAACAAATTTGGATGTCTGTTAGCTTACAGGACACTTATATGCCACTACCAGGTTATCTCATCTAATAGTTCCCCTTTCTAGAACAACCTGAGAGTGAGCTTTTTCTCATTCTGATTATGTCACTAACTTCTAAACTGAGAGAAAAATTAACTGTATCTCTGGGAATTTCAGCAATTCTTGCATCTTCCTAGGCAAGCCAGCCTTTTCCTTAACATTTGTGATCTGTCTTGTAGGAGAAGCAAGAGCTGTTTTGTTTTTGTGTTTTCCTATTTATGTATATTTCAATAGTAATATACTTAATCTCTGAGACCCTCTTGTTTGTGTATTTTTGTTACAGTTAAGCTGACTATATTAATTAGGAATCTTTTCTTTACTTTTTTAAAGATTTCATTTTTAAGTAATCTCTACGCCTAGCATGGGGTTCCAATTGACAACCCCGAGAGCAAGAGTCATGTACTCCATTGCTCCATTGACTGAGCCAGTCAGGCACCGCAGGAATATTTCTTCTTTTTCCTTTTTCTTTTTCTTTTTCTCTTTCTTTCTTTCTTTCTTTCTGTTTTTTTTTTTTTTTTTTTTTTTTTCCTGTAGCCCAGGATTATTTCTAAGCAAGGTATTTTCTGGGTAGATTTCTGTTAGTCTGAATCAACCCTCTCCATTATTGGACACAGATGCAGCTGGTAATCAATCATCTATAATTATGCTTTGGAAAAACCTCATATGCAGAGATACTCAACTTATCATAGATATAATTTATAAGTAATTCTACAAAATTTATATTCTGTAATCTCTTTGAAAGATTTACTCAGTGACTAAAAGATTGCTTCTCTTCCTGATAACCAGTATTATTTAGTAAAAATGGTGCTATTTAGTATAATATTATCAAACTTTGTTAGGTTTCGAGTTCTGAGTCGTTTATCCTTTTCCTATCCTTCCCCTTCAGTGCAGAAAGTCCCTTGACCTTGACCTTGTGGTGAGACTTGGAGACAGGTGGGGGTGGAGAATCAGAACCTAGAATTGCATTTCCCTAAGAATGGGCTGAGAGCAGCCTAAACGGAAGAGGTAGCAGATTCAAAAGGTCATGGGAATGAAGCCAGAAAGCTTCAAGTAAGGAGGAATGAGTCAGTGATAAGTAAAAGCAACAAATGCAGATCGACTAATTCTGTAAGAAATTTGATCATGAAGTTAAGGAGATCAAAGAATGGATTGGAATGAGGAAAGTTTCTTTAAAGGTAGAATAGATTTGAGCATATTTACCTAGAAGAAGAGCCAGTGCAAATGGAGAGACTGTTAAAAATTCTTGGAGGAAGATAGAAGGAGAAAGTTCAGGAGCTCATGTGGAGGGGTTAGCAATTGCAAGGAAGCAGAATACCTGTTGAGAGAGTAAAATGAGGGGAGAAAGAATTATGGAGATACAGAATGTGATGGTTAATTTTATGTGTCAACTTGGTTAGGCTATGATACACAATTGTTTGGTCAAAAAACAGTTCGGGCTTTGCTGTGAAGGTATTCTTTTAGATGTGATTAACATTTAAATATAGTGGACTTTGGGCAAAACAGATTGTTTTCCATAAAGTGGGTAGGCCTCATCTAATCAGTTGCAGGCCCTAAGAGCAAAGTCTGAGGTTCCTGTGAAAAAAGGAATTCTGCCTACTGATGGCTTTTGGACTTGAGCTGCAATATCAACTCTTCCCGTAGTCTCCAGCCTAATATATTTGCCAGTCCCACATTTGTGTGAACCAATTCCTTAAAATAAATCTCTGTTTCTGCATATATGTTGGTTCACAATCTTAGGAATCTTCTGGGTGAAATATGAAACTGGCTCCTGACTGTACATGGAGGACAAGGAGAGACCTAAGAAAGAGACCACTCCAGATTGGTAGGTAGCAGTCTTATTAGGCAAGGGGACTTAGATATGAGATTTATCTTGGTAGGCCATGACAAGTCGATTTCACCTACCTGCCAGAATCATAAGAATCTATACAGAAAGCTTAGAAGGTTCAGTCACGTATTAAGTCCATATAGTCTTAATAACACATACTCTCTCAAGGCTGCATCCTTGAAGCGGCTCCTAGTGCAGGAATAGTGAGTGGAAGGTACATTCCAAGAACGAGGGGAGTATTTAAGGAGACTTGGATTGCTCAGGTTCAGCTTGAGGGTCAAGCAGCAGTCATGTCCTTTCAGTGACCTTCAACAATGTATATATATATATCCTGCTGGTTCTGTTTCTCTGAAGAACCCTGACCAATACATAGATTCAGGAAGAAGTGGAAAGGTTTTGAAGATGCTCAGGTTAGTGATGTCAATATTTTTGGTAAGATGGGGACATATGTAATGGAAATGAGGAGGAGGCTTGAAAGTAGAAGAGTTTTCAAAGAAGTTTTAGGTGGGTATATGAAACTATGAATTCTTCCACAGCAGGAAGCTTATCTTATTCATTTTGCATCCTAAAATCATAGCACAATAGTTGGCATTATGAAAGTGCTCAACAAATGCCTGTTGTTTGTCAAATAAGCTGAAGAAAAAGATGATGAAGGGCTCAGCTAAGATTTGCTGCTATAAACTCATGATGAATAAATTGTGACAGCTTTGTAATTTTTTATAATAACATTAGTTCTCTGGAAGTTTCATCAGAAAAAGTGAACTATGGGAATCAGCACATGGAGACCTACTGAGGGTCAAGAGATCAAGGACAACCAGTATGGCAGTAAATGAACTATGTATTGTGAAAATGGCACAATGAGAACCAGGCTGGGTAAAAAAGTAAAAGAAGACATATTGGGATGATTGGTCTGAGAACTGGAAGTAACCAAAGGATTAAATGCCTTAATGGAGATAGGGAGGATGTTTAATGAGAGAAGTAATCTAGAGAGATGGGAAGAAAGGGAGTATTTGTCTATCAGCTTCATAATTTTCAGGATCATTGTGGTCAGACAGTTTCAAGTGGGCAAAGTAGGGGTAACATAAAGACTGGTATTATTGAGGGGTGCCTGGGTGGCTCAGTCATCTAACTCTTGATATCAGCTCAGGTCATGATCTCATGATTATGAGATCAAGCCCTGTGTCAGTCTCCATGCTGAGCATGTAGACTGCTTGGGATTCTGTCTCTCCCTCTCTCTTTCTCTCTGCCCCTCTGCCACTTGCATGTGTGCTTTCTCTCTCTCTCAAAATAAATAAATAAACAAGCCTAAAAAAGAAGATTGGAATTCTTCAAAGAATATACTGTTATTTTGCTATTTATACATATTGGAATTCCTAATGTATAATATATACTTTATTATTGCTATTTTAATTTTGCTATTTATATATATTTTAATTACTTAGTATATAATTTAAGAAGGTTCTGACAAACAGAAAATATAGTCAGTAATTGCATAGCATTACCTACTTTGATTATGAAACATTATCTAGAGTAACAAAATACTTCATTAAGTGTGGGATCTTTCTAGACTCCAGTCAGGGTGTTGAATATTAAGAGCACTGAACTTGGAATTAGAAGACCTTGGAATGAGGCTTTTCCATTTGCTAGATGAGTGAACTTGGGCAATTCATGTAATCTCATTAAGTTTTTATTTTACCAAAGATGAATGATAATGGTTAGGATTATTGTAAAAATTTGATGAAATATACAGGAGCCCCTTTCAACTGTGAAGTTTAAATATTTGTAACAAATATTAATTAAACACGATATTTTCCTTCAAGGAACATTTTACTTGAAAAAGATGCTTAAGGGTTCATTTTTAGTATGACAATGGCATAATGAGGTTAAAACATCTTAATTATGTTTATTAATTTTATTATATTTAGCAATTACAAATATTTGAGAGATAATTATATATAGTTTAATCTAATGTAAACCAAAACCAAAACACAGATTTAAAAAGCCCCTGAATGTACTTTAAGTGTTGTGATTTCCCTTGTTTTCGGAAGAATAACTCTTATGGTTCTTCCTGCTAACAGCAGTGATGGAGTAGATTTGTGTGTGTGTGTGTTTAATTAACTTTCAATAAAATAAAATCCTAGACATGGAAGAGTAACTATAAATTGTATATACTCTGAATACAGCTAAAGTTAACCAAAAGGATTCATTTCATGTTAGACTGTAAGCCAGAAATAATGGAAAAGTAAGTGCAATATACAAGTGGAAAATAATACACTTAAAAATTTTTTTTAATGTTTTATTTATTTTTTTAAGACAGAGAGAGAGCATGAGTGGGGATGGAGCAGAGAGAGAGGGAGACACAGAATCTGAAGCAGGCTCCAGGATCTGAGCTGTCAGCACAGAGCCCGTTGCGGGGCTCGAACTCCTGAACTGTGAGATCAAGACCTGAGCTGAAGTCGGACACTCAACCGACTGAGGCATCCAGGTGCCCCGGAAAATAATACACTTTATATAATATCATTTCACTAAATGTTAATTTAATTTTTTATAGTTAATGTTGTAAGTTCAGAGATTCAGTCTCCTAATAGAATTCCTAGGCAGATGTTAAATATCTACCCCTAATTAACAAATCTTAACTTGAATGTTAAGCCCCTGTGTAATCAACATGATATTTAGTATTAAATATTTGAACAGTTAACAATCATAATTTTCTGCACCTGAGGTGACACTTAATGTATTGTACAAGACCTGTCATGACACTGTGCAACAGGAAATCCTTTTCACTTTAGAATCTGTGGAAGAAGGAATTCTTCCCATTAACATAGCTTCAAATGATCCCCGATGCTCCGGCCCACATTATCCAAGAGAACAGAACCCAGGTCTTGGCAGGAATCAAGAAAGAGAGCACATGCGCAGAGAACATTCAGATTAGAAATAAAGAGAATTTGGAATTCTTGCAGCATTTCTGAGGGCATTAGGGTATAAACAGATGTACTGCAACCAAAACTAAAGTGTGGGGGTTAAGTGAGGTAGGATCTTACTTCTCTCTCAGATAACAGACAACAGATAAAGTATGCAGGTAGTCCAGGGAAGGTAGCATGACCTGATCAGGGAGACTATCCAACCAAATATGCTGGACGGTAGTGACTTTTTTTCAGTAGATTTAGGGCAGCTCCTTTAAGTGTCCCATTTCCCAGCCCCCGAGGAGCGTGAAAGGGGAAACGAAAGGTGAGCCTCTCTTTTTGTGGATGTGACCCAGAGATTGCTCAGACTGCTACCATTCACATCTCCTGTCTAGAATTTACAAGGTCACACTTAACTGCAAGAAAGGCTGGGTGACGTACTTTCTAGCTGGGAAAGTTTATGCCCTATAATTGGTGGTGTCATCGTTTCCTCTTCTGTCTCCCACCACCGGCATGTAATCTGTAAGTGAGTCTGATAGTTTGACTTCCAAATGATTTCCATTATTTTCCATATTCCTAACAATACTCTGCATCCCTTGCCTGGCCTACTGTGATAACCTAACTGGTTTGCTTGCTTCCACTCTTGCCTCATTAAGTCATTTCTCACAGAGTAGTCACTGAATTTTAAATATATACACCAAAGCTCATCACTCTTCTTTTTAATCCCTTTGGTGTCTACTCATTTCTAGAGAGCAAAGTATAAACTCTCTGTCATGACCCATAGGCCCCAGCAACGTCCAGGCTCTAGTCTATCCAGCCCCATTCTTGTACTCTGCTTTTGCCTGGTCAGCATGTTCTGGCCACTCTGGCTTCTACCTTTTTCTAGAGCACATTCCCAGCCTCAGACCTTTAAACCCACATTCCTTGTCTAAGAAATTTTTTTGTGAGGATCTCTGTGTGGCTGGCTTACCCTCATCTCTTGACATTCAGCACAAATGTCATCTCTTCTGAGAACCTTTCCTGACTGCTTTAAGCAGATATCTTGTTTCCAGTTACTCCTTATCAGCCACCTTGTTTATTCCCTTCATAGCACTTATTAAATAATATAACAAGCTTATTTGTTTACTTATAGATTAATCAATTGTCTCTTGATTAGAAAGCGATCCTTAAGAGGCAAGTCTGATTTCTTGACACTGGAACATAAATAGAGCTTAACAAATGTCTGTCAAATGAATGACTAAATGGAATTGGTGAATTTCATATGCTTCTTACAAATAGGATGAGGTTTTGAAGATTATGCCTGCCCATGGTGGGAAAATCAGGTACAAAGAACCTTATACAAATTTACCTCTATTAGTTTCATTTCTGACTTGGGTGTACTGCATGTTATACCTGAGTCATCAATTTATCAACCTCAGATGGCATTTGGAGTTTTAGCCATTTTCCTCTGTAGCAGGTTGAATGGTAGACCTCCAGAAGTTATGTTCATGTCTTAATACCTGGATCCTGTGAATGCTCAGTTACTTGAAAACGGGTCTTTGCAGATGTGGTTAAGGTTCTTGAGATGAGATCATCTTAGATTAGCTGAGTGGGCCCTAAATCCAATGACTAATGTCTGGTAAACGTAGAAGGAGATTTGAAAAACTAGACAACATGATGGGAAAAGAGAGGCAGAGATTGGAGTTATGCAGCTATATGCCAAAGGATGCCTGAGCCACCAGAACCTGGAAGAAGCAAGGAAGGTTTCTCTTCCAGAGCCTTTGGGGTGATTGTGGCCATGCTGTCAACCTGATTCAGAGTTCTGGCTTCCAGAAGACAGAAGATTTCTGTTGTTTCAAGTCACCTGAATGATTTCTTAGTATAAGTATGACACAAATATTACCTGGAACATCCTTATACTAAAAAATTATTTGTTATTTATATGAAATTCTAATTTAACTTGGAATTCTGCATTTTTATTTGCTAAATCTGGCAATTTTACTCTAAATCCCAAGAATTTGTGAAAAATGAAGAATTGGCTGGGAATGATATATAGATTCTGCCAAGTAAGAATTGGCATCAAAAAAAATTTTTTTAAGTCTATTAAGTAACTAAAAGAAAATGAAATTGGTGTCATGGGAGTTTTAAATATGCTACAAAATCCTGAAATTGTGCCCAGAAAATTAACTAAGCAAAATGCTTGGAAATATAAAAGATTTCTGATGCTCTAAATCTGATCTAAAACTATCTCAGGAGTGGCTAATTTGTTTCTTATGATTATAAAAAGTAAGAACTAAATTCCGTCTGATCCTGGCTTAATTTTTTTACATCTCAGGGGAATTAAGATTGAATTAATGACTGTCTCTTATTTCTACTACCAACAGTTTATTAGATTCAGCTTGAAAATAGGTAGATTAAAGCACAGAAATTAAAAAAAACTTAGACTGAAAATAGCCTTCAATGGTGCACATTGACAGGTGGTCTTCTCTGGAGGTGTGCAGGTGTTTCCAGCAATGAGTGAGGAACCTCTACAAGACCATTATTTCTTCTGATGCCTCAGGAGCAACTAATACCACTCATGAGGCAAAATTCTGGTTTCCTCTGTTTAAATTTTGTATTCTTAATGTTTTGTAGTCACTTCTTTTTTTCCCTTGTGAGTTTTTAAGCACACATACCATGCAAGCTATTAAATAAGTAATTAAACCTATTTCAGGATCCATGGAATAGGCAAATAGGGTGGGGGACAGCAGTGGGGGGAGAGAGAAAGGGAATAAGAACAGAGCACCGAAATGGCCCACATCTCAGTTTTATTTAATGAAAGACTAAGTGAACTGGGTGGATTTCATATGTCTCTTACATTTGCCCATGGTGAGAAAATTAGGTAAAAAGAACCTTATGTAAAGGTTCTTCTATCAGCTTTATTTCTGACTAAAGTGTACTGAATGATATACCCAAGCAAAAGACAACCTCACCTCCTCTGTTACAATTGATTAAGAGTCTTTAGGCAGGCAAGGATAGAGAGAGAGAGAAGGAAAACTGAGAAACACCAAATAGTGGATGATTCTTGGTGCTGCTGGAGGTCCCAGAGTCTCTAGGGAGGTCCTGGTGGGAGGCTGTGCTGGCTTCTAGAGGCTTCCGTGGTAGCATCTGGAACTAGGGCTGAGGTCACAGAGCTCTTAGAGTCCAGGCTGAGGACAAGGAGTGCATCCCCCTCACCAGACTGGGCTGCCTGGTTAAGACATGAAGATCAAGTCTGTGGAGGAGATTTCTCCCTGCACATCAAGGAATTTGAGATCATTGACTTTTTCCTGGGGCATCCTTTCTAGGATAAGGTTTTGAAGATTATGCCTGTTGTAAAAGCAGACCTGTGTTGGCCAGTGGACCAGGATAAAGGCATTTGTCACCAACAGGGATTACAATGGACATGTCTGTCTGGGTGTTAGGTGCTCCCAGGAGGTAGCTCTTCCCCCCATAATGCCAACTCTTCATCATCTTGTATAGCAAGGCTACTGGGAGAACAAGATCAGCAAACCCAATATCATCCCTTGCAAGGAGACCTGCCACTGTGGCTCTGTGCTGGCACCCTGTACCCCACCACCAAGAGGCACTGTCATCTTCGAGACCACTGTGCTATACCTTGGCCAGGGGCTATACTACTGTCCTGTGTGACCTCACCAAGGCCACCTTTGATGCACAGCCAAGACCTACAGCAAAAATAAATAGAAATTATATTTATATTTGAAAAAACTCCTAAAACTAGAACTGCCCTGTGAGTCAGTAGTTATACTTCTGGGTATGTATTTGTTTGAAGAAAACAAAATATTCCCTTGAAAAGGTATCTACACCCCCATGTTCACTGCAGCATTATTTACAATAGCTAAGATATGGAAACAATCTAACTGTCCATACATGGATAAATGGGTAAAGAAAATATGGTATATGTTTATAATGGAATATTATTCAGCCCTAAAGAAATGAAATATCACCATTTGCAAAAACATGGATGGATCTAGAGGGTATAGTGCTAAGTGAAAGAAGTCAGACAGAGAAAGACAAATACCACATGATCTCATTTATATGTGCAATTTAAACCATACCAAACCAAACCAAAGAAACACCAAGCTTAGAGATACAAAGAACAGATTGGTGGTTACCAGGGGTCAGGGGTGTGGTTGTGAAATGAGTAAAGGGAGTCTAAAGTTACAAACTTAGACAGTGTGTAAACAGTTATAAACTGGCTCAGTCAGAAGACCATGTGATTTTTGATCTTGGGGTCATGAGTGCAAGCCCCATAATGGGTGTAGAGATTACTTAAAAATAAATAAAAAACTAAAATAATTCATCAGGATATAATATACAGCATGGCAACTATAGTTAATACTGTATTGCATATTTGAAAGTTGATGAGAGAAGAAATCTTAAAAGTTCTCATTACAAGAAAAAATTCTGGGAGCAGCTGGGTGGCTCAGTGGGTTTAGTGTCTGGTTCCTGATTTTGGCACAGGTCATGACCTGAGGACTGTGGGATTGAGCCCCATATTGGGTTCTGTGCTGAGCATGGGGGCTGCTTAAAATTCTCTTTCTTCCTCTTCCCCCTCCCCCACTTGTGCTCTTTCTCTCTCTCTCTCTCAAATTAAAAAAAAAAAATTAAATAAGAACTCTGTAACTATGTATGGTGAGAGATGTTAGCTAGATTTGTTGTGATGATCATTTTACAATATATACAAATATTGAATCATTATGTTTTACACCCAAAACTAATGTTTTATGTCAGTTGTACCTCAATTAAAGAAAAAGGAAGGGGGGAGGCCTGTATGTGTAGGGGGTAGGGTGGGGGTGGGAAAAGGGGCAGGGACTGTAGGTGAAGAAGGTAGAGACTTTGCAAAGAGGTTATGGCAGGAGAAAAGCCAAGAATTTGGTAATGACTTTTTTTGAAAAATTTTTAACGTTTATTTATTTTTGAGAGAGAGAGAGAGAGACAGAGTGTGAGCAGGGCAGGGGCAGAGAGAGAGAGGGAGACACAGAATGTGAAGCAGGCTCCAGGCTCTGAGCTGTTAGCACAGAGCCCCACACAGAGCTCTAACTCATGAACTGTGATATGATGACCTGAGCCGAAGTCGGCTGCTTAACTGACCGAGCCACCCAGGCACCCTGGTAATGATTTTCTACCAAAGACAGAGCAATAGGGAGTTAATGATCATCGGTAAAGGAAGTTTCTGAAGGGTTTGGTGTTTATTCATTAACTTATTCCTCAATCATTTATTGACTACTCAGTATGTATGTCAGGAACTGTGTTAGATGTGGGGGTTTCTCCAGAGAAAAAGTGTTAAGCTCCTGGCTTTAGAGAATGGACAGTATGGAGATAGGAGAAAGATATGCTACAAAAAAAAAAAAAATAAGTACAATACCAGTGAAGTGCTATCACAATGGAAATGTTTATAGGGTGTAGTGGACATACCAAAAAAATGGGCATGGAAGGGAGGGAGGAGGATGTGGGTATCAAAATCTTTACAGTGTTCGTGCCCAGGTTAAACTTCTGCGTTTTGTTAGATTAATCTGTTCTCTGAGATTAGGCACATGTTTTAAAGGAGCTAGTGAAGATTCTGAGAATCATATTTATGAGAAGCTACCCTATATCAAGTGCTTCTTATGTGCAGGCACTATATATTTACGTTAATCCTCACCATAACCTTAGGAAGTAGAGAGTCTTGTGTCCATTTTACAGGTGAGGACGTTTAGGATCAGAGATCTGTAAAAATTATCTGGGTTAGCACAGTGATGGAACCAAAAACGAACTTTTGATTGCCATGTTTTCCATTTTGCCTTGCTGTCCGTGTATTAGAAGACACATATACCAATAGTTGCTTTGTTCTTCAGTGTGTCCTACTTAATGTACTGGTGATTTCATAGTTAACTTTCAGCTGTTTTAATGGAGAGAAATCACTTTCCTTGATGAAAGCAAAACTTCACAGTCACCGATTTAAGCGGCTGTGCTTTCTGCTAGAGCCACATAGTCTCTGTGACGTCCGAGGCCAGATTTCATCGAAAATCCCCAAACTAAAGTGTAGTTATCAGAGAATGTGGTGTTCTGACTCACCAAATATAGATAAGGGTTTGTCTGTCTCTCTCCTTTAAAAAAAATAACTTTCATATGCATTTTACTGGGGATAGTGATTCTGAAGTTTTATGATATGTTACCCTGAAAAGTTTAAGAACCATCAGGGTGGAGTGTGATGAGAGGTCAGGATGGAACCTGAGACACCGCAGAAAAAGCTGCGTGAAAGAGAAGAATCCAAGTCTCAGAACAGAACCCTGGGGGATGCCAACACAAGGGAAATCTCATCAGCCGTTCCTGGGCTCTGAAGCTTCAACTGCTTTTTTGAAACAAAATATTTATGTACATATGCATGCATGTATGTATGTACGTAGGTATTTAGAGAGAGGGGGGCGGGAGAAGGGCAGAGGGGGAGAGAGAGAGAGACTCTTAAGCAGGATCTCCTCTCAGTGCAGAGCCCAACACAGGGCCCGATCCTGTCACGCTGGGATCATGACTTGAGCCGAAATCAAGAGTCAGGTGCTCAACCGACTAAGCCACCCAGGCTCCCCTTCAACTGCTTTTTTATTCTGCTGCATTTTTCCTAGTGTGGATTCTGGGAAAAGAAAGGCCTGGCATCTGGAAGACTGGCCCACAGACACTGATAAGGTTTGGGAGTAGAAATAACAAATTAAAAGGGAGAGGACTAATGAGCATTTAGTTGGACTTCAGGCCTAGGGGTTTTTGGAAACACTATTCTCAGACTTTTCTGAAACCTAGAAATGTGCAATTACACCTTCAGTAAAGAAAATTAATAAATATAATCCTTTCAGTGTAAAGAATTCTTGTCCATGGAACATGTAATTGCTTTTTATTCATCAGGCTACACGGGATAAGACGAAATCCAAGTCCAGCATTGGCTTCACCTGGTGAAATGAAGATAAAGGACAAAATGTCTTTTGAAGTACAAATAGAGTATTCATTTTTAATTCATGCTTTCCGCAAATACATTATATTTTGAAAGGTTTTCACGCCAGTTGGACTAAGAACAATTCAAGTTTGATCCTGTATCTGCTTTTTGTTTTTTTTTAATACTTACACTAGCAACACTTTGACTTTGTCCTCACAGTTTGTTTTGCTACTTTTCTTTACAGTCTTTTTAGGGGAGAAATTCAGGAATTTTGTTACAGAGTGATACAAAATGAATGATACCAATAATCAGGAAAGAGAAGGCATAGGACTCTCTATCACCAATAATTTTCTGAGTATTTACTCATTGGTCAAATATTACATTTCTCTATCTCTCAAAATAAAAAAATAAATATAGTTTAAAAAAGGCACCTGCCTGGGTGGCTCAGTCCGTTTATGTCTGGCTCTTGATGTCTGATCTCATGGTTTGTGGGATTAAACCCTGTGTTGGGCTCTGCACTGACAGTGTGGAGCCTGCTTGAGATTCTCTCTCTCCCTCTCTCTCTGCCCCTCCCTGGCTCGCTTTCTCTCTATTTCTCAAAATAAATTAAAAAATTAAAAAATAGTTTAAATATTGTATTTATACCCTGATCAGTTATCTTTGTGTTGGTAACTGTATTAGCTTTCTCACTGTATAACAAATAGCCCCAGGCCTTGTGTTTTATTTATTTATTTATTAAAAAAAATTTTTTTTAATGTTTATTTATTTTTGAGACAGAGAGAGAGCATGAAAGGGGGGGGGGTCAGAGAGAGAGGGAGACACAGAATCTGAAGGAGGCTCTAGGCTCTGAGCTGTCAGCCCAGAGCCCGACGCGGGGCTCGAACTCAGACCGTGAGTTTGTGACCTGAGCCGAAGTTGGACGCTTAACCAACTGAGCCACCCAGGCGCCCCCCCCCAGGCCTCGTGTTTTAAAAGAAATAGTTATCTCATAGTTTCCTTTGATCAGGAGTGGCTTAGCTAGGTGATTCTGGCTTGAGGTTTCTTGTGAGGTTGCAGTTAATATGGAGGTTGGGGCTGCAGACATCTGAAGGCTTTGCAGGGCCTAGAGAGCTGACTCTAAGGTAGCTGATTTGCATGGCTATTGGCAGGAGGCCTTAGTTTCTTGTCAAGTGAATTTCTTTATAGGATTTCTTGAGTATCTTCATGACATAGCGGCTAGTTTCCTCCAAATTGAGTGATCAAGGAAAGCAAGGTGGAGGTCTTAATGTCTTCTATGACCTAGCTTGGGGGTCCCATTCTGTCATTGCTGCAACATTCTATTGGTTACCAATGTCTGTTCTGTGCAAAATGTGGGAAACTATATAAGAGTGTGAACACTAGGAAGCAGAGACTGTTGGGGGCCCTTATGGAGGGTGGTCATCACAATAAAGAAAACTATTTCTTAAATGTCCTCCTGGAGTTTGTAAATTCCATTAAAACTGTCATCACCACCACTATCACCACCAAGCATGCTGCTTTATTTTCCCCCAGTTTTATTGAGATATAATTGCCATTTAACATTGTATAACTTTAATATATACAACATAATGATTTGATATATGCACATATTGTGAAATGATTACCACATGAAGTTTACTTAGTATCTGTCACCCTAGCATGCTACTTTAGAGGTTTGCCAAAGATCTGCTCAACTGCTAATCAAGATTGAGACACAGTTAGGTCTTGGAATACAGTTGTTGTCAATAACATCACTTTAGCCACAAAGAGGAATAGTACCTATGAGCTTTTGCTCCCATACGTAACATAGTGACCTCTAAATCATGAACCTTAGGTCTCATCATGAGTCAGCATTAATGGATGGTAGGACCAGGTAAAGTTGGGGTTCAGCAGAATAGTTAATGGATATTATTTTCAGTAGATTGAATTTGGCAAGGTATCAGTTGCTTTTAGTCAAGAATTTCTCCCCATGAGGGTTAAGCCTTTGACTCACGAAAAATAATCACTCCATACAATCTATAAAAGGCTAGTCTACGAAAAGTATTTATGTACAAAGAGTGTCATAACCCTTTCAAAAGTCTTCCATTTCCCTTCCTTATTTTTGAGGGCTTCCAAAAATGCCATTCCTTATTCAATCATGACTCAATTCTAAGACAAGTTGTACCAAATTGTAAGCTTAGAATTAATGTAGGTTGTGAACTTAACAAGATGCCTTTTGAAGGTCCCACTAATGGCTAATAAAGACATGAAGTACATAGAGGAAATTCAAAATGGAATGTGGTGTAGGTCGGTGTTAGACCTCATTCTCTAGTCTCTGTCTAGCAGCTCCTTCCTGTAGCTCTGTGGGGCTGCATTCTGTAAATGTGGGAGTCCATGCCACTAACTGTGGGCACGTATGATCTTTCAAACAGGGTGGATCCCATCCTTCTGGATCCAGGGGAAGAAGTTAACTAACATGAGAGTGTGTGGGGCTGCTTTCTGAGGTCATGGCTAGCCTTTATGTTACTGACCATTAAGGTGTACTCTTTTGAAATTGAGAAAGGAATCTTGGTTATGGTCGTATCGTAGCTTTTTGTTCTGTCAGAGGACTCAAGTGCTAGTTATATTTGAGAACAGTTTGGTTTTACCACCTGAGGAATAAATCAAGAAGAAGGGAAATTTAAAATGGGCTATCTAGGGGGAAAAGCAGGCTTAACTAAATCACTAACACTCCAGTGACTCTGCTTGTATTGATTCTGAGAAGCAGAGCTGCAACTAAATTTGCTTTAACTTCAAATTATTATACAGAAATTCTTACCTGTTTTTATCCCTGTATTGATAAAATAATTCAAATATGCCTCTTAAATTCTAATGGGAAACGGACTCTCTCTTTGAAGAATTTACTGCCCATCTTGTGGGTAGGATATTTGTATAATTCTCAGGAAATGTCACCTTAGTGATTCTTAGAGCATAAGTAGAAAAGTGGCAAACAGGAGCTCTCCCACCTGTACCTGCAGGTAATTTGATCAAGGTCACATATACTAATAGACAAGAAACTGCATGAGTTAAATATTTGTTGAACGAACGGATAAGAGCTTTAGAGCAACAGTTGTCTAAAAAAGGCAAATAAGAGATGTGCAAAAATACTTCTAAGTGCTAAAAGATAATTATAAAACTTTATGATAATTTCCCTGAAGAAATAATTTCTTTCAGTTGGAGAAATCTGGGAATGATTCAGATAGTTTGGGCATGTGGAACATTTCTCCTGTAATATTCCATAGCTAAAAGCATTGATACATCCTTGCCCTTCGGAACCCAGGATATTTCCCAAGGTTGGATGAAGTCAATACAGTGAAGTTCAAGGCCTGCAGATTCCAGAGCACTAGTGACAACATCACCAAAAAGGTTAAGATCCAAAGTGGGTAGAGAGGTAAAGGGTCTCAGAGGGTGTGGGGGATGGGAAACAAATTCAGGAAGCTACTTACCTCCCAGCCGTGCCTCATCTGTCAAATGGGTCTAATGAAGGTGATGGACGTGAAAGCACCTGGAATAATGCTGGTCAAATTGCCATGCTTAGTGATGGAATCATGCATAAGTTAATAAAGAATTGGCTCTCAATCAATGTTGGGAATCTGGAAAGGGTTAAGAGAGTGGAAAAATAGAGAAAACCAAAGGAACACATGCCATTATGAGTGAGAACAGGGTTGACAAAGTGAGCCAGTGGAAAGGATCAATAGAAGGTGTGGTCCTTTCAGACTTTTTCTTTCACACATTAGACCTGTTGTGACCTGGCTTCTCCTTTTCACTAATGCTTTTCATTCTCTCCATAATTCTTACTGTACATAAATCTGATGCCTGGCCGTACGCACACTCACCTTTAGAAAACTACTTTCCGGCAAGCTGTGACGCATTTGCTTCCCCCATTTGAACTGTCTGCCTACGGAGGGTGTTGTTTTTCCCCAAATCTGTTTATGCCAGTTGCACCTGAAATTATGTAAGTTATTTAAACACAACGTAAACTGATGAAATATAAAGGCAAAAAGATGAGACTATCATTTCCATGAAAATTTAAGTTGAATGATGTGTAGAGATGCAATAAAATTTAATTGCTAAAAAAAGATTGCTCTCCAAGTAGATGTGGGTGAGAGAAACATAAAGAACTGAAAAAAAAAATTGAAGCATCCTGCATTTGCATTTGTTTTGTTTGTTTGGTTTTGCATGAGGCAGTATCATGGTGAGGATACAACCATGGACTCTGGAGCCAAACCTGCCTGAGTTGAAATCCACTTCACCCACTAGGTAGGTGGGTGATACTCAGTGCCTCAGTTGCTTCATCTATAAAAGTAGGGATAATAAATAGCCTGTTTCATTAGGTTGCTTTGTGGCTGCAATGATATTGTATGCTAACTACTGGAGTTAGGCCAAACTTCACAGGTCAATGGCACAGTTTTTCATAAGACTCCTTCTCTGACTTCAGACACCAGCCATAAGTTCAGGATCCCCAGGCCACCCTCACTTCTGAGTAGCTAGCTACAAATTGAGGATTTCTGCTGAAGTTTCTCTCACGTTTGAGAGTTTGCTAGAATGACTCACAGAACTCAAGAAAGAGCTACATTTATGACTATGCTTCTGTTAGAGCAGAAGGATACAAATCAGAATGTGCTGAAGGGAGAGATGCCTAGGGCGAGGTCTGGGAGGAGTCCAAATACAAGGCAGATTCCAAGCATCTTCTCTCTGTGGAGCCCCATTGTGCACATCCATGTGTGACAGTACTCAGCAATATGGCCAACCAGGGAAGCCCACCTGAGTGGCTTTGCTGCCACAGTTTCACTCAGGGTTTCATTACAGAGGCATGACTAAGTAACGGCTGCACTGTTGAACTCCATCTCCAGCTCCTCTCTGCTTCTCAGAGTTTGGAGTACTGTCACCTGGCTCAAAGCCCCAACCCTCTAATCACGTGGTCTTGGTGACATGGCCAGCCCCAGTTCTGAGTCATCTCCTCAGCAGAAACTAATCTGGGGTCCACCATGAATCACCTCATTACCATTAACTACCAGGGCCCACCGTAAATAATAAGGACACGCCTCTCACTGGGGATAATTCCCAGGATTTGGCAGCTGTTTCCCAAGAACCAGGGACAAAGACCAGCTGAATGCTCTGTCAGACAAGGGCTAAAAGAGTTACTGTCTGAAACGCACTTAGAACAGTGCCGACATATGAGAAACACGGTATACGTGTTCGCTAAATAATATATTCTCACTCCACTTTGAAGATGCCAAACCAAAATTCATATGTTTACTGAATATTGATATCTTTTTAACATAGCTGTTGGGTATAATAGCACCGGACAAAGGACTTTTGCTGTATTCTTTGTGTTGTTTTCTTTTAGATCCTTTTCTTTAAATCTGAGAAAGCATCATGGACTCTAATTTTATGCCAATGAACTATCTTGGAAACTATGTACAGTGAAACCTACCCTACCAGATTGGTGGCCAAGAGGTTTGGATTCTAGTCCTCGCTTTGTTCTTGATTAGTTGGTTGACTTCAGGAAATCCCTAACCTCCTTGAACCTCAGTTTTATCTGGCATTGGTCTACTTGCTTAGGGGTCATTTGGCACTAAAATCTTTCTTGGATGAAAAATACATTTTCCCCCTTATCTCTACATTCTTTCTCTCTCCTGCCTCCTGTCCACCATGTTTTTCTAATTTAAATTTAAAAAAAAAATAATGAACTTCATTTAGATCAGATCTAAAACATCATTTTGTGGGAAAGTCAATATTCTGATTCATTTGGTGTTATTACTCATGTTATTAGTATTATGATTATTCAGGTCACTGCCTTCAAGGAAGGAATAGTAATCACAGCATCATTATGATGGTGGTAAATTTTTTTTTTTATATGAAATTTATTGACAAATTGGTTTCCATACAACACCCAGTGTGATGGTGGTAAATTTTGAAAGAGATGGTGAAAACGCCACGAACTGGTAAAATTTCATGGCTCAAACATGTTTTTATCCTGTTTTCACTGTTTAAAAAAATGGTTTGTCCAAATATTTGTTACTCAGTGCTGACTTAATATAAATTTGTAGCTAGCACTTACTAACTGTAAGATATATGTCAGACTCTATTCCCAAAATAGAGCAAGACAGAAACCTAATATCTGTATCTACATCTATAACTAGATCTATATTTATATCTGTCTCTCATCTATTTAGCTATCAACAGCTAGATAGTTATTAACAGTTATATATATAAAGACCAATGGGACGAACAAAGTATGAAAAATCGTATAAAGCTCACTGATGATAATGAAAAGATGTTACTTCAAGTCACAGACATTTCTATGTTCTTTAAAAAGACATTTATATGTTCTATAAAAAGTTTCTAAGGCATTGGTAGTGAAGTTTGTTTTTATTTTTCCTTCATAAAGAACATAACATTAAAAATATTCGTTACTATCTGAACTTTTTATATCCTTTATATCCAGAGGTTGGTCTTGCAACAAGGTCATACTTGTAGAAGAGCGTTTCTTGTGAGATAGGAAAGGGTCCCGCAGTCAGATATATTTGGGAAATACTGGAGTACTTTTTACAGTTAAAGAAAAAAGAAGCTCACGTGTCTTGCGAATATTCAAGGTTAAGACATATGCAGCATTTTCCAAATGTATTTACCCATGTAATTCTTTCTCAGTGAAATACTCATTAATGCCACAGGGAACACCAAACAGGGCAAACAAAATCCCAATAAACAAACAAGGAAACAAACAACCCCTCTCCCCAAACATGTCTCAAAGTAGCCCTTAACCAAAGGCAAACAATGTACTTTTGATCTCACACAGAAAGAATTTGACTTCTATTTTCCAAGTAGTCCTTAGTGCATTGGTTATTTTATTATCTGGTTAATACTTTTTAAAAAAGCAATGTAGAATAGATGTTAGTTAGTTTGAAATAATTATAAAAAGCCAAACTATCAGCAGATCTTAACAAGACTGTAATGCTGAATGAGGAAGCAGAAATATAAAAAATGGATATAAACAGAATATATAACAGATGTTCATAGTGTGACTGTGGCATTAAGGAGAACTTAAATTATGTTTATGATCTTTGTATAAGAACACATTTTTGGCAAGGTATCTGTACAAAAATGATTTTAAAAACCCTTTGTTTAAAATGTTTGTTTTATTGGTAAACTTCTGTTATCTGGAAAATTAACTTATACAAAACATCTCAGTGCCAGGTCGTGGAAGGAAAATGTAGCTATGACTTGAAGGAAAAAAGCACTATTATCAGGAAACTGAGTCACTTAGCAATTTTGTTACATTGGATACAGCTTTTAAATTTCTCTGAATCCAAGTTTTCTAAGATGTGAAAGAGCGATGGTGAAGTCTGCTTCCCAGGATTATTGTGAAAATAAAATGAGACCCAATATGTGGAATCATCTAGTACTTGCTTACAAAACAGGAAGCTATAATAAAGGTTCTTTAAAAATAATTTACTATTGTTATTTGAAATCTAAAAAGCCTCAGAATTGTTTAATTTTCCTCAGTCTTTATGTGTTGATGATCCGGTAGGTTTTGAGTTTTTAGAAAAAGCAAACTATAGTTAACAGAGCCACACATTGAAGGAGGTGGGGAGCATTTAGCAACTGTTGATAATTTTTGAGAGGCAATTTCATGAGTTGTGAGGGTGGAGGCCAGATGGCAGGCATGTGAGTATCAACAGGGAATTCCTTCAAGAAGTTAGGCAGAGGGGCGCCTGGGTGGCTCAGTCGGTTAAGTGTCTGACTTCAGCTCAGGTCATGATCTCTCAGGTTCGTGAGTTCAAGCCCCACATCAGGCTTGCTGCTGTCAGCACAGAGCCTGCTTCAGATTCTCTGCCCATCCCCTGCTCATCCTCTTTCTCAAACAAACAAAAGTTGGGCAGAGAAGAGAGGGAGAAGCCTGAAGGGTTTAAGTAAGGAATTTTTTTTTTCTTTTTCCAGATTAGGAGGAGATGATATCCTTCAATTTCTTAAAGGTCAGCAAAATAAAGAGGAAGAATGGAAAAGAGTATAGCTATAATAATCAGGTCTGTTTCAAGGGCAGGCTCAATCACTAATTCACAGTGTTACCTTGGGCACTATACTTTGCCCCTCCAGCTCCCTGTGAAATACCTTCCTTACCTCCTCTGTGGCTTTGGGGTGAAGATCATTCGAAACAAATCCTGTAAAAGTACCTTGAAAGCTACAGGGTATGTTATCATAAAAATTGAGTATAAAATCTTTTCAGAAGACGGTCTCTCTGTGTCCAAGATACTTACCTTTATGGCGGGCGCTATGAAAATGTTCTTTGGCTGCTTATGAAGGGCACTCTCTCAGAGAAGTGTTTATTGAACTGAATTGCACTAACATGGCAAATACGTTTTTAGATTACTAGGCAAATCACTCCTCCCCATTTATAAGCTAAGAGCCCTTCCCTGGCTCTCTTTGGACATTCTACCTTGGATCTTGTTTTCATTACTTACCAACTGCTGTGTGGCCTGTCAGTTCTGTGTTCTTCATCTCACACACTTTAACCATATCTCTCAGCAATTTTCTGTCTGGAAAAATTGCCTGCTCTTTGTTTTCATTGAGGTAAAACGGTAACCACTTAAGGCCCATTTACACAAGGAGGGAAAAAGACTGTTTAGAAACCTAGTGTCAAATATGGCTTTTTCAAACCATGTTGTGTTTTGAACACAGTAGTATCGACAGAGTCAAAAGTTAATTTTTTTTTTAATTTTGAGTACACAGACTGCGAAAGATCTTCTGGAGTCTGAGCTTTAAACATAACCCCTTAAATTCTGATTGAGTTTATTCTTCAGCTTTCGAATTTATTTTTGGCACAGTATGTACTATGTGGGGCCAAGAAAAAAAGACATTTGCCAAAACTTGTAGATCCCCAATAAGAATGTAAGCACCTTAGAAGGAAAAACTCCAAGATTTTCAGTTTGTTCTCTGATTTAAAGATTTATTCCTCAACCAGGCATCATTCTAGACCTGGGGAGTAAAGATGAACAAGGCATTATATTGTTCTTTTTCTTTTAAGTTTATTTATATTTATTTTGAGAGAAAGAGCATGAGCAGGGGAGGGGCAGAGACAGAGAGAGAGAGAGGGGGGGGGGAGAGAATCCCAAGCAGACTCCACACTGTCTTGTGCAGAGCCTGATATGGGGTTTGAACCCATGAACCATGAGACCGTGACCCGAATTTGAGGCAAAATCAAGAGCTGGTCGCTCAGCCGACTGAGCCACACAGGTGCCCCAGCATTATATTGTTCTTAATGAACTTTGGCATTTGGGAAAGTAACCACAATCGGGATGGTGAGTGTTATGTGGGTGTTGTGTATACAGTCTAGTGGGGGCATAAAGGACCATCCCAGAAACCTTGTAGGGGAGCAGAGATGGTCAGTGGTCGGTTGTGAGAATTACATGGTGGCATCGGACACCCTGATTGTCGGCTCAGAGGCTTGTAACAAGTTGCCAGCTACCGCCACTGATATAAGTGGGGGAGCCCAGAAGAGGACTTTTTATTTTGTCATTGGGCTTTAATCTGTATTTATTTTTCCTTACAGCTTGATTGGAGTAAAATTGACATGTAATAAACTGCACATATCTAGGTATTTTGGACATATTTATGTACCTGTCCAATCATCACTACCATCAAGGTAACGAACACGCCCACCACCCCACACATTTCCTCGTGTCCTTTTGTAAGCTTCCCTTTTGTCCCTTTTTTCTCCCCTTCTCAAGGAACTGCAGATCTTTCTGTCACTTTAGATTAGTTTGCATTTTCTAGAATTTCATATAAAGAGCATCATACAGTATGCCCTCATTTTTCCGCTGGCTTCTTTCACTCACCATAATTATTTTGATATTCACCCATGTCATTATGTGTGTCAATATTTCATTTTTTAATTTCTTTTTCATCCTTTCTTCCTTTCCTTTCCTTTCCTTTCCTTTCCTTTCCTTTCCTTTCCTTTCCTTTCCTTTCCTTTCCTTTCCTCTTTCCTCCTTTGTTTCTTCTTCTTTTTTATTGTTATTTTTTTCCTTAGTAGTTTCACTCTTGGATATGCACACTTTGTTTATCCATTTACTTATTGATGGACGTTTGGGTTGTCTCTAGTCTTTGGCTATTGAATCTAAAGTTATTGTGAATATTCTCATACAAGCTTTTATAAGGGCATATACTTTTATTTCTCTTGGGTAAATACCTGGAAGTGGATTCAGAAGATAAAAAGGCATATATAGGCTTAATTTTTTAAAAGTGTTTATTTGTTTTTGAGAGAAAGAGAGAGAGAGAAAGAGAGCACACACGTGCACAAGTGGGGAAGGGGCAGAGAGAGAGGGAGACACAGAATCTGAAGCAAGCTCCAGACTCTGAGCTGTCAGCACAGAGCCCGATGTGAGGCTCAAACCTACAAGCTGTGAGATCATAACTTGAGCTGAAGTTGGTCGCTTGACTGACTGAGCCACCCAGGCGCCCCTAGGCTTAATTTTTAAAGATATTGCCATGTTGTTTTCCAAAGTGGTTCTACCTTTTTACATTCCTACTAGCATGGTATGAGACTTTTAGTTCCTCCATATCTTTGCCAACACTTACTATGGTTAGTCTTTTTTAAAATTTTAGTCATTCTAATGGACGAGTAGTAGTATCTCATTGTGGTTCTATTTTGCTTTTTCTTAATGTCTAGTGATATTGAATATCTTCTCATGTACTAATAGGCATTCATACATCTTCTTTGAAGTGCCTGTTCAGATCTTTTGCCTATTAAAAATATTAGGTTATTTCTTATTTCTTATTATTGGGCTTTAAGAGGTCTTTATATATTCTGGGATATGTCTTTTATCAGACATATGATTTGCAAATAGTTTTTCCTGGTTTGTGACTTTTCATTGTCTTAATAGTGTCTTTCAAAAAGCAGAAGTTTTTTTTTTTTAGTGTTTATTTATTTTGAGGGAGAAAGCAAGAGAGAGAGTCCGTGCATGCGTGCATGCGTGCATGCGTGCAAGTTAGGGGAGGGGCAGAGAGCTAGGGAGAGAGAATCCCAAGCAGCCTCCATGCTGTCAGCACAGAGCCTGATGTGGGCTCAATCATTAGCCATGAGATCATGACCCGAATTAGATACAAGAGTTGGAAGCTTAACCAGTAGAGCCATCCAAGTGCCCCTCAAAGAGCAAAAGTTTTTAATTTTGACCTAATTGAATTTATCAGTTTGTTCTTTTTTAAAAACAGCTTTATTGAGGTATAATTGACAAAGTTGTACGTATTTAATATGTACAATTTGATGAGTTTGGACACATGCAAACATCTGCTGATACTATCACCACAATCAAGGTGATAAGACATATTTAACATCTCCTGGAGTTTCCTTGTGTCCTTTTGTTTTATGTTGTTTTGTTTGTGATAAGAACACTTAACATGAGATTTAGCCTCTTAACACATTTTGAAGCTCCTAATGCGTTATCACTGAGTACAGGCAGTGTGTTGGACAGCAGATCTCTACAACTTACTCATGTAGCCTCATTGAAACTTTATACCCATTGAATAACAGCTCCCCATTTCACCCTCTTTCCAGTCCCTGGCAACCACTATTGTAATCTCTGCTTCCATGAGTCTATTTTAGATTCCTCATATAAATGGAATCGTGCAGGTATCTTCTGTGACCAGCTTATTTCGCTTAGTCTATGTCCTCCAGGTTCATCCATGTTGTCACAAATGGCAAGATTTCCTTCTTTCTTAAGGCTGAATAATATACCATTGTATGTATATATTGTATTTTCTCTATCCATTCATTCACCAATGAACATTTAGGTTACTTCCATATCTTGGCTCTTGTGAATAACGTTGCAGGGACCATGGGAATGCAGGTATCTCTTCAAGATACTGATTTCAATAATTTTCGATGAATACCTGGAAGTGGAGTTGCTGGATAAACAAGTTTTATTTTTAAGTTTTTGAGGACTCTTTGTACAGTTTTCTATAGCTGCTGCAAGTTTGTTCTTTTAAGGTTTATGTTTTTTATGTATGTAAGAAAAAGTTTGCCTAAGCCAAATCACAGGGGTTTTACCTCATCTTGTCTTCTAAAAGCTCCATAGGTTTAGGTTTTAAGTTTAGGTTTGTGATCCATTTTGAATTAGTTTTTATGTTTGTTGAGGTATGGATTGAATTATTTTTTTCCATTAGACATCCGATTGTTTTTTTTCTATTTATTGGAAAAGACCATCCTTTCTCCACGTTCTAACATGGAGAGGGGGGAAGGGACTGTAAAATATCCTCCAAACTGAGAAGTCACTTTGAGACTGAAAAATGAAAGAGGCAACTTCGTAGAGTTTACATAGTTTTATTCAGGGTAACTTACTGACAGGGAGGATTGGGCAGATGGCAATCCAGACCTGTGCAGCTATTCTCCACAAAGTCCAGACCTTAGTCTACAGATTTTATGGGCTGAAGGGATGCCCAGGAGGGCACTGTAGTGAGCAGGAGGGCACTGTAGTGAGATCAAAAGGTTTGTATGCACCTAATTGATGGCTAACATTTAGTTGGATCTTGTGGTGCCCCACCTGTGCATCAGGAAGGGGAAAGACTATGTTCTCTCTAACAGATTCATGCAAGCCTTCCTGCATTCCAGCCCTGGTTGGCATTTCTAAGATACGTATATTAATCTCCAAAGACCCAGAACACATAGCCCCGAGAGAGGTCCTTGACTGGACAAGACCAAGATGGAAGGTGAGAATGGAGTCAGTGTTGTCAGCATTCCTACACTCCACCTCTGACATCTTTATGGCCACTACAGTCTTTTACATGCCATTCTCCTGTGATGACCCTGGAGCCACATGTCAGGAGGTGACTTGCATCCTGATGCTGCAGTAACAAGACAGCAACGTGACATTAATTAATTAATTAATTAAGACAAAACACTTTGGTTTCAGATTTCAAGCCCCGCATCTGGCTTGCTCCAGTCTGTGTAAAGCCTGCTTTGGATGTTCTGTCCCCCTCTCTCTCTGCCCCTCCTCTGCTTGCACCTGCTCTCTCAAAAATAAACATTTAAAAAATTATTAAGAAAAAAAGGAGGTGAGCCATCTAGTGAAGGCATCAGCAAAAGAGATCTTCACGTGATCAATATCTTTTTGCATATGAGACACTAAGTTCAGCATTCTGTAGACCCAGCAGTCAGAGTGATTGTGACTTTCAACATAAGTGGTGGCCCATGACAGGAAGATGGTTACCTGAGGCACCAGGGAGGGACAACATCAGTGTGGGACCAGGGATAATAAGACAAATGTTTTAAAGGACCAATAGATATGGTAAATCTTCATTTGGTAACAACACAGTAGCTGTTCGGTCTCCATGAACCAATAACACCCTTGGCTTTTCACTATTACTCATTCTGGAGGGATGGAGTGATAACCACTCTAGCTACTTCCTACTGAAAAGGGGCACAGGTCAGGATTTGAGGATGGAAACTGGCTTGCATCCAATAAAAGAGGCATTGTTTTAGAACTCTCATGTATAGTCTTTTAAAAAAAAATTTTTTTTTAATGCTTATTTCTTTTTTGAGAGAGAGACAGAGAGAGTGACAGAGCATGAGCAGGGGAGGGACAGAGAGAGACACACACAGAATCTAAAGCAGACTCCAGGCTCTGAGCTGTCAGCACAGAGCCCGACACGGGGCTTGAACCCACGAACTGTGAGATCATGACCTGAGCTGAAGTCAGATGCTTAACCAACTGAGCCACCCAGGCACCCCTAGAACTCTCATGTATAGTCTTAGATAGCATCTCATTTCATTTTATAACGAGGTCACTTGGGTTAAACAGTTGTCTTGTTTCAGGAGCCAGTCCCACAGGTGAGCTTTCAAAATTGGGCCTATAGGCAGAACATTAGCCAGATGTGCAAGGAAACTAAAAGAATTCAGGATCCAACCCAGTTTTATAGGTAAACAAGACACATTCAAGGACAATTAATTGTAAACAAGAAACATCCAAGTACAATTAATCAGAACTAGAATCTAACACACATAAAGGTGTGTTACTAAAACACAATTTTTTCCTCTCTAAAATCACCCTCATTTCCATCAAAGATAGCCAAACTAAAACTAATCTGTTTGTGAGACAAGTCCAGTTTTCACAAACTTGGCCTAATAATTTACATAAGTACAGCAAAATAGTGGCTGGCCATATAGGTTCTTTTAAATCTGCTTTGCTGGAACTTTCCATAAGGAATTTCAGATTGAGTGTTTAACAGCCTTTTAAGGCTAAGAACCAAGCAAAACATTCGCCACCAGACTTGCCTATAACACCTATACATGTGGGTTACTTCCTGTCTTCTTGAGGTCCACCAAATATTCTGAGATTCTTGAGCCTGCCAGAAAGTGACCTTCTTTATTCACCTGTTAAGGCTCCTAGGGACTCTGTAAGCAAGGTACCAGGCCAATTTTCCCAAAGGGATTCACTAATTCCAAAAAGTCAACTTTAGCTCCTTAAAGCTATCTGGTCTGAGTCTATGCATATCTCTCTTAAATATGACATTTTAGTCAAAGCCTTGGTAATATGACCAATGTTTCCAATGGTGTCCTGTTACAAGGAGTACAAATTCTTACTGAACATATGCAAGTACTTATAATTGCCATGAGTGTAAAAATGCTCACTGAGAGTTTCCAAATTTTGGAGGGATCAGGTAGGGAGAAAAAGATAACTGTTTCCTTAAATCTGGAAGACCAAACCTTAGAGAACTGGTAATGTTTTAAGTAAGAATGATAAAAAACTATAATCATTTTTCTTAATTCATTCAGACTCATGTTAATCATTCTTGCTCTTTTAAATTCAGTTTTTCCATTAGTTCCAGAAATTCTTACTCAGCTTAGTTTTATGATCTTAAGGGTATAAGAAACCTGTATTTGTCGAAAGTTCTCTCTATGAATCTTCTTGAAAACAAAACACATTTTGCAAAAGCATCAGAGCAATAACTGCAAATAACAAAAGACCCAAAAGTGGCCATGGTTAAAGCCCTGATGAAAATCCATTGTAGTGCAATTGACACGAACATTTGGTTATTTCTATGACATACAACACTTCAATAATTAGAATTAGAAGGGATGACATTATAGCAGGACATATCAAAATCTTAGAATTTTATATGATTTCTGGGATAGTTATAGCATAACTATAATATAACCTAAGATAATATAACCAGAGAAGGTTTATCATCACTTATTTGACATTACTTCCCATGTAACTTAACATACCGAGCCTAATTAGTTGAGAACTTCGCTCAGTCATTGAATTTGGGGAAGTTTGTTAAAAATGTCACAAGGTTTTAAAGCACATGCCTAAGTAGGAGCACAAATCATTATAAAAATTAAAACTCAATTGCCTAATTAACCAAGGTGGCAATAAGAGATTCTTAAGGCAAATACATAGTTGTTAACAAAACTTAGGTTTTTAATATTGGTAAGATTCGGTTTTCTTAAGTATTTGAAGACCTGATAAAAAAGAAATACAGAAACTATTGTTTTGTTTTTTTCTGGGGAAAGAAAAAAATCTTTGTTTACAATTTCTTATCAAGAATAGACGAATAATCTAAGAAAACTTTACCTTAATTGAGAAAAGCCAAATTCCAATCTTATTCCAGCGTACTTTTAAATCTCTTTCATTTCAGTCTTCGTCCTGACCATGCATAAAATTCTTTTCCAAAGATTCCTATTTCACAAACTTTCTACAACTTTCTTTTTTATTTAGATTTTGTCCTAAGTTTTCCCTCCAAACGACCAGTCTCATTTTAGGACAAAATTACTTTCTTTTCCCTCAACAAAAATGTATTCCCACCTCTTATCCCTTTCTTACCAAAAACGCATACCTTACTTTCCTTGCATACAGAGTTGTCCCCCTTATTATTTCTAGTAGTCTTCATTACATTTATTAGAATTCTTAATGCTTAGAAACCTTACTTTCTAGTGAAAACTAAGTAGTAAGCAATGGTGAACTGTCTGTTACACCAGAGTTCTTTGGATTGGCAAATTTATAAATATATTCCATAATTTCTAGAAACATGCTTTTTAATAATTTTAATGTTGCTTGTAACTGCTTGCCTTTAAACTACCTAAATAGATCTCTTTTACAAATTAATTTTAGCAATACCATTTGGAGGCAGAAAAATATCTCACACTTACAACACACATATGTGGATACACACAGAGACAGATGTAAAGACCCTATAGTTGTGGAGAAGATTTCCAAGATTTGTATTTGTCCCTGGAATTAGTCTTGAGGTGACTGTGCTAGAGTTTGGACACAAGAGCCATCTTAGCAGTTTGGTTTTTTTTAAAGCATTCTCCCCACCCCCACCCCCACCCACTTTTTTTGTTTCCTTCAGTGACAGGTGATTGTAGGCTGTGTTTGCATTTCCAGGACCCGACAAGTTGTAGAATTTAAGATGGAGAAAGAATGCAAGTTCTCCTGAAAAGGACTTTGGTTTCTCAAAGCCAATAATTTACAAGTCTTTAAGATAAATAGGGGAGGCTTTGGGATCAGTAAAGGAATCGGTGAACTTTGGATTGCCTCCAGAGTTGCCTTTCTAGCTTTGTAAAATTTTGTAAGATAAGCAAAACTGCTTTCACATCTTCAAAGAACTGGGCTGCAACTCAAATGACATTGTAGATTCATCTACTCATCTGATTCTACTTTCCTCCATTTGCTTCTTCCCCTCGGGTTACATCTTACTTATTAGTTTCCTGCATGGATAGTATCCTGAAGTGTTTTTGGAAGCTTCAAAATACCAATCAAAATATGCATCCCAGTCAGATTGTTTAGTTTAGTGGCTGACTTTCTCAAGTTGGGTCCACAAATGCAGGAATTAGGTATTTTAAAGGATCCTCATTTAGGCCACTTGAGAGTTAAAATCGTCTGTGGTATAATCCTTTTAAAACCTTTCCTGTGACCTCCTTCACCTGGGGATTTCTAGGCTCAACAGGAACAAACATTTAATTCCACATCGCCTTTTACTGAGGGGGTCTTTCTCTCAAAACATTTCCCCAGAGTGTTCCTTTAGTCTTTGGATTAACAAAGCGGAGAGCACTGATTATCACAGATTATCGTGGGGGAGCCAAAGCTCATTTAGCTGTCGGTCCCTTCAGGTGCTGAACAGAGGGTGTTCTGGTGGCTACTTCACCCCTCAGGTCACGGGATCAGTGAGCTCAGAGTCACCAGCGGCAAAATGGAATGGTCCTAGTTGAGAACCCAAGGTGACAGTTGTCCAGAGTGAGTAAGCACTGAATGAGGTCTGCTGCCAGCTGCTTTGCTCCCGCTCTCAGACCACCCAGGCACACAAACCACCCACAGGTCTCGCCGGGGTCGCCCAAATTTATAACCCAACTTAAAGGGTTCGTCATTTGGGGTACATTAAATTGGACATAACCCAAAGGAGTGTTGAAAGCAAAGAACATTTTATTATGTAAGCAGGGAGATAGGGAGATAGGTCTCAAAGCACTCTTTACTCATAATTCCTTTTCTGTGGAGTCTTGTAACGCACAGAGCAAAGGCTGGGGTTACTGTTGCAATAGCTTAATCACTTACCCGTTTCCATTTCCTTTCCCCCACCTTTGGGCTATCCAGCAATCCCTTGGATGTTTTCAGGGAGCTTGCTTACTGGTCTCAAACACTCAAAGACTTGGCCAACCCTCCTGACATGAAGGTGGCTGGTCAGCTTGGGATTTCCCCCACAGACACTGGGCTTTCCCTGCACAGCCCCGTGTCCCATGCTTATTTCTGTTTCCATCTCCTGCCTGGTTGGCTAATTGTTAGAAAGTGGAAGAGGGGAGGGACTGTGAAGCATCCTCCAAACTGATAAGACAATTTGAGACTGAAAAAACAAAGCAGGCAATTCCATACAGTTTACATAGAGTTTTGTTCAGGGTAACTTACTGGCAGGGAGGGTCAGATGGATGTCAATCTGGAGCTGTGCAGCTATTCTCTGCTCAGTTTAGACGTCAGTCTACAGATTTTATAGAGCAAGGGGATGCCAGGAGGGCATTGTAATGAGAACAGAGGGTTCCCATGCCCTTCAAAGGGTTTGCATGATCTTAACTGGCAGCTAACATTTAACTCGATCTTATGGTGCTACCTGTTGTGCATCAGGAAGGGGTAAGACTGTGTTATCTCGAACAGATTCACAGATGGCCAAAGCAAGCCTCTCTACATTCCAGCCATGGTTGGCATTTCTAAGGTATGTGTATTCATCTTCAGGGGGCCTGGAGCACATAGCCCCAAGAGAGGTCATCCTGAACAAGATGGTGGGCCAAGGATGCAGTCAGTATTATCTGCACTCCTATATTCCACTTAATTGCCTTTGCAGGTACCTCTGTCAACATTCAGTGGTCCATATATGTGTGGATATATTTCTGGATTTTATAATTAGTTCCTTTCATTTATTTGTCTGTGTTTATGTCATTACCACACTATCTTGATTACTGTAGTTTTCTAAATAGGTCTTGAAATGAGACAATGTTAACCTCCTAACTTTGTTCTTTTTAGAAGTTATTTTGGCTATTGTAGGTTCTTTACATTTTCATATGAATTCTCAAACCAGTTTGTCAATATCTACAAAAACTTATGCTGAGATTTTGGTTTTGATTGTGATGGGCTATATATCAATTTGGGAGAATTGAAATATTAACAATATTGAATGTTCCACCTTGTTACATGGTATATCTCTCTGTTTACTTAGATCCTTAATTCCTCTCAGTGGTGTTGTGTGGGTTTTTTTAAATTTTTATTTATTTATTTTGAGAGAGAGTGAGGGTGGGGGATGGGCAGAGAGAGAGGGAGAGAATTTCAAGCAGGCTTCACATTCAGCATGGAGCCCAATGCAGGGCTCAATCTTACAATCGTGAGATCATGATCTGAGCTGAAACTGAGTCAGATGCTTAACTGACTGAGCCACCCAGGTGCCCTTTGATTCCATCTTTAAAAAGAAGAAGAGTTTTTGTTTTTGTTTTTGTTTTTGTTTTTTTAATGAGCAAGTTTAGGTTCATAGCAAAATTGAACAGAAAGTACAGGAGTTCTTATATACTCTCTGTCCTCACATATGCATATTCTTCCTCACCATCAACATCCCACAACCAGAGTGGTACATTTCTTTTTTCTTTTTTTTTTTTTTTTAATTTTTTTCAACATTTTTATTTATTTTTGGGACAGAGAGAGACAGAGCATGAACGGGGAGGGGCAGAGAGAGAGAGAGACACAGAATCGGAAACAGGCTCCAGGCTCCGAGCCATCAGCCCAGAGCCTGACGCGGGGCTCGAACTCACGGACCGCGAGATCGTGACCTGGCTGAAGTCGGACGCTTAACCGACTGCGCCACCCAGGCGCCCCCAGAGTGGTACATTTCTTACAACCGATGAACCTATACTATTACATCATAATTACTTACAGTTCACAGTTTATACTGGAGTTCATTATTGTACATTCTATGGATTTTAGCCCATGTATAATGACATTTATTCACCATTATACTATCATATAGTAAGTTTCACTGCCCTACAAATTCCTTATGCTCCACAATTTATCCTTCCCTTCCCTCTAACCCCTGGCAAACATTGATCTTTTCACTGTCTATAAGTTTTGCCCTTTTTAGAATGTCAAATATATTGGAATCATACAGCCAAATCAGTTGACTATATCTGTGTGGGTCTTTCATTTAGTAATTGGCTTCTTTCACTTAGTAGTACATACTTAAGTTTCCTCTGTATCTTTTCATGGCTTGATAGCTCATTTCTTTTTAGTGACAACTAATATTTTATTGTCTGGATGTACCTCAGTTTACTTATCTATTCACTTACCAAAGGACATCTTGGTTGCTTCTAAGTTTTGACAATTATGAATAAAGCTGCTATAAACATCTTGACAAAGGTTTTGGTGTAGACATAAGTTTTCAGCTCCTTTGGTTAAATACTAAGGAGCATGATTTCTGGGTAATGCTGTAAGAGTGTGTTCAGTTTTGTAAGAAACTACAGACTGTCTTCCATTGTGGCCATACCATTTTGCATTCCCACCAGCAGTGAATGAGAGTTCTTGTTGCTCTACATGTTCTCCAGCATTTGTTGTTGTAAGTGTTCTGGATTTTTGCCATTCTAATAGATGGGCAATGTTTTCTTGTTGTTTTAATTTGCAATTCCCTAAAAATGTATCATGTGGAACATCTTTTCATATGCTAATTTCCCATCTGTATATCTTCTTTGGTGAAGCGTCTGTTCAGATCTTTTGCCCATTTCAAAAAAAAATTTGCTTATTCTTGAGAGAGAGGGAGAGAGCTAAGGTGGGAGAGGGAGCAGCAGAGAGACAGAGAATCCCAAGTGGGCTCCTCATAAGCCCAACGTAGAGCTCAAAGTCATGAACATTGAAATCATGAACTAAGCCCAAATCAAGTGTTGGATGCTTAATTGACTGAGCCACCCAGGTACCCTTCTTTTGCCCATTTTTTAGTTGAGTTGTTAGTTTTCTATTATGGAGTTTTAAGAGTACTTTGTGCATCTTGTATAACAGTCCTCTATTAGATATGTGTTTGGCAAACATTTTCCCCAATGTGTGGCTTGTCTTCTCGCTCTCTCTGCAGTATCTTTTGCAGAGCATGTTATTTTATTATTTTATTTTATTTTATTTTATTTTATTTTATTTTATTTTATTATTTTATTTGAGAGAGAGAGTAGGGGAGGGGGCAGAGGGAGAGAGAGAGAGAGAGAATCTCAAGCAGGCTCCACGCTCTCAGCATGGAGCCCAGGGCAGGTCTCCATCCCACAACCCTGGGATCATGACCTGAGTCGAAATCAAGAGTCAGACACTCAACCAACTGAGCCACTCAGGTGCCCCTACAGAGCATAAGTTTTTAATATTAATAAAGTCCAGCTTATTAATTCTTTCTTTCATGGAGTATGCCTTTAGCGTTATATCTGAAAAAGTCATCACCAAACCCAAGATCCTCTAGATTTTCTCCTATGTTTCTCCTTAGAGTTTTGTATTTTACATTTAGATCTATGAATCATTTTGTATTAATTGTTGTGAAAGGTGGAAGGTCTATATCTATAATCATTTTATGCAAATGGATATCCAGTTGTTCTAGTACCATTTGTTGCAAAGACTATCTTTCCTTCCCTGAATGACTTTTGGTCCTTAATCAAAACTCAGTTGACTATACTTGTGTGGGTCTGTTTATGCACCCTTCATTTTGTTTAACTCATCTATTTGTCTGTTCTTTTGCCAATACCACACTGTTTGGATTATTGTGGGTTTATAGTTAGGTCTTGAAGTGGGGTGGTGTCAGTCTTCTGACTTTGTTCTTCCCTTCAGTGTGGTATTGGCTATTCTGGATCTTTTGTTTCTCCATATAAACTTAGAATTGGTTTGTCAATATCCACAAAATATCTTGCTGAGATTTTGATTGGGGTTGTAGTAAACCCATAGATCAGGTTAGGAAGAACTGATATCTGACAATATTAAGTCCTCCTACACACGAACATGAAATATCTACTTATTTAGCTCTTCTCTAATTTCTCTCATCAGAGGTTTTTATACATAGATTTTGTTTGTATTTTGTTAGATTTATATCTATGTAGTTCATTTTTGGGAGTGCCGATGTAAATGGTATTGTAATTTTAATTTCTAATTCCATTTGTTTATTGCTGGTAATAGGAAAGTTATTGACTTTTGTATGTTAACTTTGTATCCTGAAACTTTGCTATAGTGACTTATTAGTTCCAGGAATTTTTTTTTTTTTGGTCAGATTTTCTACATAGATAATCATGTCATCTGCAAACAAAGAGTTTTATTTCTTCCTTTCCAATCTGTATATCTTTTACTTCCTTTTCTTATCTTACTGCATTAGCCAGGACTTCCTGTGTGATGTTGAAAAGAAACAGTAAGAGAGGAAATCTTTGCTTTCTTCCTGATTTTAGTGGGAAAGCTTCTAGGTTTTCAACATTAAGTCTGATGTTAGCTATAGGTTTTTTGTAGATTTTCTTTAACAAGGTGAGGAAGTTCCTATCTATTTGTGGTTTGATGAGGGTTGGTACTATAAATAGGTATTGAATTTGTCAGTTTTTTCTGCATCTATTAATACGATCATGTAATTGTTCTTCTTTAACCTGTTGATGTGGATAAAATATATTAATTGATTTTTTCTTTCTTTCCCCCAGCTTTATTGAGGTGTGACTGACAAAAATGGTATATATTTAGGTTGTACAACATTTTTAATCATGTGATGATTTAATATACATGAGTATTTTTAAATGATTACCACAATCAAATTAATTAACATATCTATCACTCACACAGTGTGTGTGTGTGTGTGTGTGTGTGTGTGTGTGTGTGTGTAGAACATTTAAGATCTACTTTCTTGGAAGATTTCAAGTATATAATACAGTATTATTAACTATAGTCACTATGCCGTATGTTATATATCCAGAAAGTATCCATATTGCATAACTATATAACTTTGCATGACTGTATAACTTGCATAACTGCATAAACTTTGTATCTTTTGACCAACACTTTCCCATTTCCCTCACCTGCAGCTCCTAGTAACCACTGTTCTACTCTCTGGTTCAATGAGTCTGCCTTTTTTTTTTTTTTAGATTCCAAATATAAGTGGAATCATTTGGTATATGTCTTTCTATATCTGGCTTATTTCACTTAGTGTAGTGTCCTCTATGTTCATTCGTGTTCTCCTAAATGGCAGAATTTCCTTCTTTTTTATGACTAAATAATAATATGTTGTTTTGTGTGTGAGTGCACATGTGCCTCTGTGTGTGTGTGTGTGTGTGTGTGTGTGTGTAAAAGAGAGAGAGAGAGAGAGAGAGAGAGAGAAACATTTTAAAAATCCATTTGTCTACAGATGAACACTTAGGTTGTTTCCATTATCTTGGTTATTATGACTAATGTTGCAGATGAACATGGAGTGCAGATATTTCTTTGAGATATTGATTTCATTTCCTTTGGATATATTCCCAGAAATGGGGTTTTGGATCATATAGTAGTTCTATTTTTATTTTTTGAGAACTTTCCACATTGTTTTCCATAATGCCTGTACCAATTTATATTTCCACCAGCAGTATACAACAGTTTTTCTTCATACCCTTGCCAACACTTGCTGTGTCTTGTCTTTTTGATAACAGCCATCCTAACATTATAAAGTGATACTTCATTGTGGTTTTGATTTGCATTTCCCTGATGATCAGTAATTTTGAACACCTTTTCATATACCCATTCGTCATTTGTGTGTCTTCTTTGGAAAAATGTGTATTCAGATCACTTGTGTATTTTTAAATCAGGTTATAGGTTTTTGTTGTTGTTGTGGGTTTTGTTTTTGTTTTTGTTTTTGTTTTTGTTTTGCTTTTGAGTTGTATCAGTTTCTTATATATTTTGTATATTAACTTCTCATCAGATATATGATTTGCAAATATTTTCTCCCATTATGTTGGTTGACTTTTTGTTTTGCTAATTGTTTTCTTTGCTGTGCAAAGCTCTTCAGTTTCATGTAGTCCCACTCCTTGATTTTTGCATTCATTGTGTGTACTTTTGGTATCATATATGTTAATTGATTTTTGAGTGTTGAACTGGCCTTGCATACCTGGCATAAATTTCATTTGGTCATGGGGTATGATGCTATATTTTTAAAATGATAAATTGCAGTTTCTAATTGTTTGTTGGTGGTATATAAAAATACATTAGATTCTTGTGTGTGGATCTTGTGTTTTGATCCTGTAATCTTGCTAACCGGATCTATTAGTTCTAGAACTTTTATGTAGAATCCACTGGATTTTCTATGTAGACAATCATGTCAGTATTGGTGAGTATGTGGCTGAAGACTTGAGGAAGACCCTCTGTAATCTTCAGAGCTCTTTGTGTGCATCTCTTTAGTTTATAGCACTCTACCCTATGAACTCTAGGGTCTTTGACTTCCCAGGCTTTCAGACCTCTCTTCTTAACTCGGGGGAACTAACTAATGGGCTCTATCTGAGTACCCCAACTTTGTACCTCAGCTTGGAAATGTTTTGCGATAAAGTCATAAGTTTTGTTACCTATCTCTCAGGACCATTGTCGTTCATTGCCTAATGTCCCATGTCTTGCAAAGCATTGTTTCGTATTTTTTGTCTGTTTTTTGAGTTGGTTTCTTTGGGGGGGGGGCAATGTAAATCTTGTTTCTCTTACTACATCTTGGTCAGAAGCTAAAAATTGAAGACATCTTCCTATATAGGAATGTTTCAATGTGTTTCAATTTTTATCAAAGAAAGCACTATATTTTGTGTTTATGTGCTGTAATTTATTCACTATTTTCTTCTTGAAGGGTATTTCAGTTGTTCCATTTTGTTTTCTTTACAAATGAGATGTAATGCATGTTGTTCTCAATATTGTGTGAACTGCACTGAATTTTGCATGAACAATGAATACTTACTGAGATACTTCAAATTGTACACTTATCAGAAACATTGAATGCCTAGTACTTGGCCAGAATTATATTAAACAATGTGTATAATCCTATTGAGAATTCTTATTTAAAGACATGATACTTAAAAGAATTAGAGCATAAAGTGAAATAACAAGACTATGCAGCCACGTTCAGTTTATCCAGAGTCCTAGGGGAATTAGGTGTTCTGTGTAAACTCCATTTATGGACATCTTTAAGGTTAAAAAATGAGCTAAAAAATTATTTGAACTCAACCTAATCAAAATCCTGAAAACTGTATGATATACTTCCTAACTTTAGCATAAAAAATATATTTAAATAATTTAACCACACCTTGATGATCCAAAATCATCCTTGTTAACACAAATGCTTATATGTTGATGTCGAAGATGTGAGACATTGAAATGAATCAGTGCTGGCAACTGCTGTCAGGGTTAAGGAAGTAGAATGGCTATGCGTTTTAGCTGACTTCATCATAGAATACCTCTAGTCTTCCCAATACTTTCATAGTGCATATTTTATCTTAGACCTACTATATCAGTTATTAGCATGGTTTGTGTTTGTATCTTTTTATTCTGCTAGATTTTTAGCTCCTGGAAGGCAGGAACAACTTGTTCTTCATGTTTTTAAACCCCACAGTTCCTCAGTAAGTATTGGATAGGATTAATTAAATGAGGTATGCGAAGGACTTAGGAAAGTAAGAAATTTCAAACTCTATTTGGATGAATTGGGATATAAATAAATATGTAAGTTGAAACAATATTGAAAAGGCTAACAGTCCACTATTATAGCAAGACAAATAGTCTGTATCTTAATCTAAAATTTATCTCTGCACATGTTGAGAGTTTATTAATGTGTATGTGGACCAGCAAGAATACACAAAGAGAGTGAACGATGAATAAATTGGAAAAAGGAACCTCTCCAGTAACTTTAAGGATAAAAAATTTTACCTTTTTGCTTCTCAGAAGGAAGAGGAAACAAGCTTAGTTTGGGTGTTTTGTGTCTTCTTTCCCATCTAATGCACTGTCATAAGGCCAGTGAGACAGGGAAATTCTTGGGTCTAATATATTAATTAGTTAATTAGTTAGTTGAACAAATGTATATATTGAGCACTTATTATTCAGTTCTCACTTTGCTAGCAAAATTTGGAATCCACTTTTTAGATGTTTACTAAGTAGCCATGGTTTATTTCTTCTGAAATAGAATTTTTCTTTGGGGTCAAGAAGACAAACCCTAACAAGGATGAATTGGAAATTAAAATATAAGGTACTTCTCAAGATTTTCCTTTACACTATGAATAATTCTTGCTATGGCCATATGAAAAGTAAATACAGAAAAAGATAGCAAGCCTAGTTTGAGAAAGATAACTTTTAGGAAGATTTTGATATGCCTTGACAAAGTTACCATCTGCATTTTAAACTTTCTTCATAATTTATGATTGCTACCCTTGCCCACTTTCCAAGCAAGGTCTGAACTAAGAGGGAAATATTTTCCTTTCTCTTTTTTCTTAACTTATGTGTATTGAAACAGTTGTATTATAAAATTAAAGAGCACAGAGCATAGCTGAATCTCTTTTTTTCCATGGGGATTGCTTACACATCCCAGAGTGTGGTGCAAAGTAGACTATAGGAAAGATGTTTTGCAGAAGAAAAAAAGCATAGTTAGAAGCATGTTGATATAGTTTCCAAGTTTTTAACCATGTAATTTGGAGAAAAAAAATGATCTTAGAAAAATAATGAAGAACACATTCCTGGCTCATGATGGTTCAACTTACAACTTTTAGACTTTACAATGATGCAAAAGCAACATACGTTCTGTAGAAACCATAAATTTTGAATTTTGATCTTTTCTTGGGCTATTCATATGTGGTAAAATATTCTCCTATGGCACTGGGCAGCTCTCAGTCAGCCACATGATCATGAGGGTAAAAAACTGATGCAAATATGACAGTTCTGTGCATACACAACATACTGTTTTTCACTTTCACTGTATTCAATAAATTACATCAGATAGTCAACACTTTATTATAAAATAGACTTTGTGTTAGACAATTTTGCCCAACCGTAGGCTAATGTAAGTGTGCCAAACTCATCTAAGGTAGGCTAGGCTAAGCTAGGATGATGGGTAGGTCAGGTGTATTAAATGCATTTTTGACTTATGATGGATTTATTGGAATATTGGGATGTAATCCCTACCATAAGTTGAAGTAGATCTGTACTGAATTCAATACTCTTTTTCTGATCTGCTGACTTCTAAATGCAAAAGATTCTATTTTAGGACAAATCCTTCTCTGACAAATTTTCTTTCCTGATACATTTTCGTATGTGGTTAATTTTGTAAATTATCTAAACTGTAACATTTTTCTATTTTACGAACTCACTGAATCAGTTTTGTAACAATTGAATCAAGGCCTGAATGAAAGGATAATAAAAGATAAAGTAGATTATGAATAGTGCTTCAAACAATGGAAATGGGTTATTTCAACATGTTCGTTTTTTGCCACAACACACTCGAATGGGTACGTCTGGATGTTGACCTTCTGAAAAAGTTATGGCAATATAAAGCAACGAATACTATGCACAATTATACCATTGTACCTTTGACTAATGTCTCCCCATTTTCGCCTTCCCATCCCCCGCCCCTGCAATCACCCTTGTATTTTCTGTTTTTATGAGTTTGACTCCTTTACATGCCACATATAGGTTAGGTGAGAACATGATGTATTTTTCTTTTTGTGTCTGTCTTATTTTACTTAGCATAATGTCTTCCAGGTTCATCCATGTTGTCTCATATGGCAGGTTTTCCTTTTTTTTTTTTTTAAGGCTGAATAATAGGCTGAATAATATTCCAGTGTGTGTTTGTGTGTGTGTGTATCACTGTGTGTATCATCGTGTGTGCATATATATATATATATATGCGCATTTATATATCACATTTTTTTTATTCATTCTGTTGTTGGTCATTTAGGTGGTTTCCATATCTTAGCTTTTGTGAATGATTCTGTAATGAACATGGGAGTGTAGCTATCTCTTCAAGAAGGCACTATTATTAAATATATCTTCTTGCTAATTAATAATATTTATGGATTTTGGGGGCACCTGGGTGGCTCAGTCGGTTAAGCATCTGACATCGGCTCCAGTCATGATCTCACAGTTGGTGAGTTCGAGCCCCACGTCGGGCTTTATGCTGATAGCTCAGAGCCTGGATTCTGCTTCAGATTCTGTGTGTCCCTCTCTCTGCCCTTCCCCCATTCACGCTCTGTCTGTGTCTCTCAAAAATGAATAAATTTTTAAAAATTAAAAAAAAAAGAATATTTGTGGATTTTTAACCCATCATATGATGAGCATCATGGCTAGTATCACCACCATCATCATTTGGTCTTCACTTGATTTGGTCATTTGAACTGCCAACCAATGTCAATAGCATCACTGTGGCTCACTTATCAAGTCAATGGAGATCACTGGTTTTAAAATGGTCAGTGGAATCCTGGGGTTCCATGGATGTGCCTCAGGCATCAGCAAAAGGGAGTAGCTAGAGGTTAAGTAGGGGCAGCCTGGTCCCCTGCCCAGGGTTTGGATCAGAGCAATTTCACATTTATCTGTTTTATATTTTGGGATTCTACAAAAGTCTCCCTTTGAAAAAAGTTTCCTTTTTCCTTTACAAAGAAGATACTTGAAAACTTCTGCTATAAATGCCTTGCTATGTTCTTTTTACCTCTCTTTTCTTAATAAAAATTTATCCATGGGTAAAACTAAAATGAAAATGGAACCAAACACAAAATCAGCACCAAGAACACTATAATGATTCATAATTGCTGTAGTTATTAATGGCATATCATTAATGATGGCTCACTAAGGGATGTGGCAGAGGAAAAATAAATTGCAGGTTATGTCTAATTCTTTCTACCTGCAACTTCAACTATTTCTTCCAATTTTAGAAAGCAGGTAGGAAAGCATGTGAGTGAGAGAGCGGTACTATATACTATAACCTTGACTCTATTTTGATTTAGAAGAGAAAGTAAATCATTTGTGTGATTGACATTCTAATTATTACTATTAAAATTATTTCAACACCCCTCATTACTAATGACATCACACCGGTTGAGGATTTTCTAGGGTAAGGAGCTGAGAGCAAGAAGTTACTGCACTGATTTTAAAATATGAAATATTTGGGTTGTAAGGTATACATTCTGTTGAGGACACCCTAGATTTTTGAGGTGTAACAGCTCTTCTTCTGTATTTATTATTCTCTTTTTTATCATAATCTCAACAGAAGATAGTCTACGAAGCAAGAGAGAAAACACCCTTGGAAGATGGCTAGTGAGTTCGCCTCATAGGATTGGTGTGAGATTCTCATGAGGTCCTCTGTGAATGGTGCTCATAAGGAAACAGTTCTTAGTCTACAGGGATGAAAGGAAGGAGCCATAGCTCAGAGAACCACTGTAGCCAGGAAGAGTGAGGGATAAGTTAATTGAAATGAAACCAAACAGCTTGTTTGTAGTAACATAATCCTCAAAGCACAGTTTTGTGGGAGATTTGGATCTGTGTGGAAAAGTGAGATTTATGAAAGGAATATAATCAAGAGGGTAAAAATCTGTCTTATTACTAGAAATTAGTAGGCCAAGGCTGTGCATGTTCTCTTTAGGAATAATGCATGGTTTTATAGGTGACTTGTTTAAAATAAAACTGTCACAGACTAACTGTCCTAGTGAGCTGTGCCAGCCATGAGTGTGGGCTAGGCCTGGGGGCAATTACACATGGAACATTGTAAACTGGAGGATGCCTTCAATAACCCGATGCACCTTCCTTTATTTTGATAGTGGGTTGGGTGTAAATGGGATGGATGGGAGCTGGGTATGGAAGGATCCCTAAAGGAAACTATTAAGAGGTGAAAGTGTTGAAGAGAAAAGATGCTTCTAGCCCTCCTTTCTTCACAACCAGGATTTCTGAAAGCGTTCTGGGTTGCTACTTTCAGTGGCATGTGCAGAAATCCAAATAACCAATCCAACAAAATTAGATACGGTACCTTATCTGTATCTTTAGAAATCAATACTTGTTCCAAATTTTTAAGGGTTGAGAAACTAGGAGCCACTAGTATTACTAACAGAGATTCTAAGACTTTGTAGGAATTTTGCCTCAGAGTCTGAGGAAAATTGCCTAAGACATGGTTTGCTATGTGCCAGGTGTGACTTGAAGGGCGGAAAAGAGCTGACAGCACCAGAAGGTCAGAGCATTCACAGAACATGCTGAAGGAGTGGGGTGAGGCAATATTTGTTGTGTTTGAATCCAGAAAAAAATACCTCCAATTAGATGCGTCATTGCTTTCTCTAATGGCAAAAATTATGGTTAAAGTTGTGTCTCTGCCATCACACAAACTTAGGGTTGAATTCCTGATTGGTCAGACACTGGTGACCTTGGATAAATTATTTAACCTTACCAAGACTCACTTTCCCTATTTTCTTTTCTTTTCTTTTTTTTAACATTTCTTTCTTCTTCTTCTTCTTCTTCTTCTTCTTCTTCTTCTCCTTCTTTTAATGCTTATTTATTTTTGAGAGAGAGAGAAAGCACAAGCAGGGGTGGGTACAGAGAGAGCAGGAGACACAGAATCCAAAGTAAGCTCCAGGCTTTGAGCTCTAAGCTGTCAGCACAGAGCCTGATGCAGGGCTCGAACTCATGAACTGAGAGATCATAACCTGAGCTGAAGTCAGATGCTTAACTGACTGAGCCACCCAGGCACCTCTCACTTTCCCTATTTTCAAAGTGGCATAATAATGATAATCTCATAAAATGGGATTAAATTAACACTTGCAAAGTTGCTGGTAACTCTTCTTATTCCAATTATTATGAATAACAACCAAATGATATGCAGAATCATATAAAGCAATCACAAAATACAAATGTGACCCCCACCATTATTCTCAGGGGGCTGTGTAGAGGGAGGAAATGTAAGAGACCACAGGCATGAAGAGGGCTTTCTCTAAAGATAAGCTCTTGTCCCCCTCATCAAGGATACATGTCAAATTTGGGGAAAGTGGTCACATCAGCTTAGATTTAAGACAATTTTAGATGATGTGAAAAACTAGTAGAGCTAATTGCTGGAGGTCTATTTGCATGAAGTGGGAGGGGGCTTTTAAGAGAGGAAGAACGAAGGGGCAAAGTATGGTTCATCCGACCTAATGCAATGTTTGTCTTTTGCTAGTCAGATTTTGCATTTTACTCTTGAGAGACTGGCTATAGAAACAGACAGTGGCTAAAGCATATATGACAATAGAACTCTGACCCCTGTAGGAAACCTGAATGCCAAACCACAATATCTTTAGCAACCAGTTCTGGAAACCAAACCACAACCTGTGCAACAGACAGCTCAGAATGGTGAGGACTGAGTAACTGTCAAGTTCCCTGTTTTTGCCTCTACTTCCAACTCAGGACCAGCCAGATAAAGCCAGATACACTCTACCAACCAATCACATAAGATGACCCACTTGCTTTTAATTAGTTGCTTTACCACAGCAACAACCTCCAACCAGAGCATACCCGAAGTCTTCCCTTTTTCCACGACAAAGCTTTCCCACGTCCGTGCCTGCTTTTGGGTTTCTACCAAACCCAAGTGATGGGTGCTGGCTTCCTTGTTATAACAAGCTCTGAATAAATATCCTCTGTTTGCATTTGGGTTGTTTTCATTTATTACCAATTTCTATAGCATATATGTTTGTTTTCATGAAACAATAATGTTTAACATTAATGTTTGAAATTATTGGTGAGTAAAATGAATGTTTCAGTGTAACACTATGTTTAACCCTGTACCTCTGAGTGTTCAGAAGCCCTGGTTTGAGGATTTTTTTTAATGGTATTGTTCAGTGATATATACTAAAAAATCTATATAATTCAACCATTGGAAGGGTTCTCCCAGTCTGTGTTAATATTTTATTTTTTTAATTATATCTTTTTTTTCTTTTTCTTTTTAAAAAATTATATCTTTGGAAGTGCAAGAGTTTTTCATTTTGATGAAGTTGAATTTATCAACTTTTTCTTCTCTGGGTTTTATGTTTTGTGTCATTTCCAAGACATCTTTGCCTAACTCAAGGTCAAAAAGATTTTGTGTTATGTTTTCTTCTGGAAATTTTATAGTTTTAGCTCTTATACTTTGGTCTACAGTCAGGTCGAGGGTGATTTTTGTGCATCGTGTGAGGTTAAGGTCTAGGTTTATTTTTTTTGTATATGAGTATATGAGTACTTTTTTGTATATGAATATTTTTTGTATATGAGTATCCAGGTGTCCCAGCACCATTTGTTGAAAATGTTATTCTTTCCTCCTCTTGAATTGCCTTGACACCTGTGTTGAAAATTAATTGACCATAAATATGAGGGTTTATTTCTGGATTTTCTATTCTGTCCCATTGATCTATATATATATTGCACTGTCTTGATTACTGTAGCTTTATAGTAAGTTTGAAATCAGGTAGTCTAAGTCCTCCAGTGTTTTTTTTTTTTTTCAAAAATGTTTTGGCTATTCTAGATCCTTTGTACTTCCATATGAATTTTGGAGTCACTTTTGTCTAATTAGCCATAGACCTCCATGCAGCTTAGGAGCTGAGATGAGTCAGGGCTTGGTCGTGCAGGCTGGCAGAGTCCCTTTCCTCTAATTCATTTTAGCAGATACTATGTTGAAGTGAAATATTTCTTCAGTGAAATTCACCAGAAGGTCTTAGAAAGCTATTTCTTTTCTTAATTCTACATTCCCTACTAACATCTTTGATTTCTCTAAAGAATCATTTCTCTTCATTCTCTGAAATGTTCTTTTCTGTTTTGTCCTTTAACATGGACATTCTTCAACATCATATAAGCGGGCACATCTGCTAAACTGTATCTCCAAATGTTTCATTGAGAAGAACAGGGAAAAACTAGGATTATCCCCTCACTAAATAGGAATTTATTATTAGTGTAACCTGAAAATGGGAATGTTGAATATAGTGATATATATACCTATACATTAAAACCATAAATAATAAGGACATGCCTCTCACTAGGGATAATTCCCAGGATTTGGCAGCTGTTTCCCAAGAACCAGGGACAAAGACCAGCTGAATGCTCTGTCAGACAAGGGCTAAAAGAGTTACTGTCTGAAACGCACTTAGAACAGTGCCGGCATATGAGAAACACGGTATACGTGTTCGCTAAATAAGTAATATATTCTCACTCCACTTTGAAGATGCCAAACCAAAATTCATATGTTTACTGAATATTGATATCTTTTTAACATAGCTATTGGGTATAATAGCACCGGACAAAGGACTTTTGCTGTATTCTTTGTGTTGTTTTCTTTTAGATCCTTTTCTTTAAATCTGAGAAAGCATCATGGACTCTAATTTTATGCCAATGAACTATCTTGGAAACTATGTACAGTGAAACCTACCCTACCAGATTGGCTGCCAAGAGGTTTGGATTCTAGTCCTCACTTTGTTCTTGATTAGTTGGTTGACTTCAGGAAATCCCTAACCTCCTTGAACCTCAGTTTTATCTGGCATTGGTCTACTTGCTTAGGGGTCATTTGGCACCAAAATCTTTCTTGGATGAAAAATACATTTTCCCCCTTATCTCTACATTCTTTCTCTCTCCTGCCTCCTGTCCACCATGCTTTTCTGATTTAAATTAAAAAAAAATAATGAACTTCATTTAGATCAGATCTAAAAAGTCATCTTATGGGAAAGTCTATACAGTAAAATCCTGGATTGTGAGTAACTTGTTCTGCAAGTGTTCTGCAAGATGAGCAAACATTTCTAATAAGTTTTAACTTGATAAATGAATGATGTCTTGCAATACGAGTAGCATCTGATGCCGAATGTCATATGATCACAACTGAGCCAATGGTTTCTCTCTTTCTCTCCCTTGTGCACTGCAGGAGTGTGCGTTATCCTCTCCCATGCTCAGATGCTTGGTCTCAGGCCATGGTGTTTGGCAGAGATCAGTGATTTTTCAGAATGTTGGAAGATGCCACAACTGGCACTAGTGTGTTTTTTGTCACTTGAAAGCACCTATGGACGGTCCTTTGCTTTTCTATACAGAGGAAACTTATGAATGCTTTGCTTCATTCCTAGGTCAGGCTGCCTGCAGATATAGATCCTTTCCTCTGCTGCCTTATTGCCAGTTACATTAAATAGTATATGAAAAGAATTTATTAATACCATGCTATAGTCAACATCCATGTGAGCATATACAATGGCCTCCATACAGCAAAAGATTCCATTGAGCAATAAATAGCAGTGATTCTGTTAGTGTAGTGAAAGTCGTCCTACACAATAGCCCCCTTCTCTCCTGTCTCTCTTACACCAGCCACGAAGGTTTATAAAGGTAAGTGTAGGTTAATTTGTTTATTTTTCTTTACATTTTGTTCTTTTGTATTTCTTTATTTTGTAGTATATTACAGTAGTGTAATTATTTTTATATGAATATTTTTGGGTTGTGGAACGAATCATCTGAGTTTCCATTACTTCTTATGGGGAAATTTGCTTTGATATGCAAGTACTTTGGATGACAAGCATGTTTCTGGAACGAATCATGCTTGCAAACCAAGGTTTACTGTATATTTATTTTTGCAAAGGAAGTAGTGATAGAAATTATCTTCTGTATAAACATAGATGGTGTTCAGAGTAAAATGGCTCCCTTTATGAAGAAAAGAAATGTATACACAATATAAACATTTATGAATATGGGAGAAAAAGTGATTCTGGGATTGCCTAACAACTCATTAACTAGCTAGTCTTTAAGGCAAGTGGTAAGATATGCCTTTTTGAGCTTACCTGTTAGAAGTCTCAATAATGTATAAGAGGCTGACTTTTGTTTTTCTTATATTGCTGCTATTTAAAATATTAACACATGAATTTATTTGTATTGATGTTTCTAACAAAATGCAGAACTTATAAAAGTGGAAAAATTTAAAGCACATTAGCATTAGTAGAGCACCTTAAATGTAGTAAGCATTCAATGAACATTTAGAGCTGATGATATAATAGCATTTATTTTACTTTACTTTTTTTTAGTTTAAAAAATATTACATACATATCAGGGTATATTTTACATAGTATTAATATAAATTTTGTACCAGAAAAAGTAAATGAAAAAGCATTCAAACATTTTACCAAAATGTGTCTATGTATTGTTAGGAGAGCAAAAACAAATAACCTCAGGGTTAAAAAAGCAATTCTAGGAATTTAAAGATAGTTTCTTTCAGCAGAAATAAAGTAACCAACTCTCCAAGCATGTTATTTTATTCAATTCAAAGAAGCAAATTCAAAATGTGTGTAAACTAGTCTAGTTGAGTAAAAAGTAAGCGAGTGACTTTATATTTAGTATGTAATTGTCTTGACATCTTTTATTACTTAGTGGGTATCAGTGCTGATTGAAGGGGACTGGCAGAAGTTCTACACTTTGAAAAAGTTGAGCAATTTTCATCTAATTGCACTATATATATATATATATATATATATATATATAATAAATTACTGATATATACATATCAGTAATATTAATACTTATCAATTAATAGGGATTTCTTGAGTTTATGTGTAGGTATCTATACATTAATAAGTACATATGTAAATGAATGTATTAAGTAGCTAAGTGCTTTCTTAGAACAGTGCTTGACAGATAGTAAGGAGTCAATATGAATTAGTTATTATATGGACATATTAGTGTTATTGATATATTACTTCACTGTATGTTTATTAAATAACTAGAGGAAATTCCTGCTCTATTAGCTTTATTTATTTATTTACTTATTTATTTTTTATTAAATATAATTTGGTGTCAAATTGGTTTCCATACAACACCTAGTGCTCATCCCAACAGGTGCCTGCTTGTCAGTATGAACTTTTGATGCTGGTATTGCCCATCTCAAAAGAGAGCATGTGGCTGAGAACCGTTAAATGCTGAAAGGTCACCAATTCTCTCAGCACTAAATGTTAATTTTGACATCATCTTGCCAGGGAAAGGAAGAAAGCGATACAGATACCTGAAGTAAAGAACCAGAAAGAATGATCCTGCAAAACTGACATCTATTTTATATTATCAACTAACTTTTCTTTCTCCTTTGGCTGAAGTTTAGACTCTTTGCTAATTGTGTCGGTTGGCTTTATTGTAAAACAAATCACTTTCTTTTTCATCGTGACTAACAGGGAGTCATGATTTAATATGTGTTAATTACAGGGATACAAGTATTATTCAGCCTATTCCTTTTTATAACAAAAGTGTCGAGTGAAACTGGTAGGCAGCTTCTGATGTGCTTTCCAATGAACTCCACCTCCTGGTATTCACACTTTTGTGTAATCCCTTTGAGTGCGAGCTGGACCTAATGACTTGCTTCTAATAAACAGAACATGGATAAATGGATGGACTATCACTTCTGGGTTTGGATTGCTAGCATTCTCTTTCTTGAACTCTCTCTTGCTACTGCCATATTGTGAGCTGCTCTGTGGAGACACCTACGTGGCAAGGAACTGAAGGAAATGTCCAGCTCATGAGACTCGATGCCTGAGTCCAACAACCTGCTGAGATCTGAATCCTGAAACCACGTAAGTGTGCTGGGAAGTGAATCTTTCTGATTAGGTCTTGGGATGACTGAAGTCTTCCTTGAGTGATGCGCAGAGTACTTCCCTAAGACATGCCTGTGTTCTTGGTCCAGAGAAACTGTGAGATACTAGTAAATGCTGTTTTAAGCCCTAACATTTTGGGGTAATGTGTTACACAGTAATACATAACTAAAACAATGGATACACTGAAAAGCCAAATATTTACTCAGTGAATTTGAGTTGTGGAGCTATGCAATTTGGTTAATTTGATGCCAATTATTGGAGATATTTATAAAATGTCTCTTAAGAGTTAAAAAGAATTAGGGGTGCCTGGGTGGCTCAGTCAGTTAAGCATCTGAATCTTGATTTTGGCTCAGGTCATGATTTCATGGTTCCTGAGTTTGAGCCCAGTGTTAGACTCTGTGCTGACAGCAGGAGTCTCCTTAGGATCCTCTCTCTCCTTCTCTCCCTGCCCCTTGCTGCTTGCGTGAGCTCTCTCTCAATCTTTCTCTCTCTCTCAGAATAAATAAATACACTTTAAAAACAGAATTATACAATATTATTACCATACATTATTTTTCTAATAATTTTTCCTCCTCCCATTCCACATCCAGCCTGAGCTACATGATCTATTTATTTCACACACATACCTATGATATTAGAATATTTCCTTATGCATAATTACTCACTAGCCAAATGACAAAAATAAAGCAATTTGACAAAAATGCTTTGTGTGTAATAGCTCTAGGCCATATCATGTCAAGGAACGTAAAATATAGCATTTATTTGTAATACATTTATTACCCATGAAAAACGTTACTTCCCATGGGGTATTCTTGGCAGAGCGCTTCTTTGAGATGCTCTGCCTGGATTATACCAGTCAGGATGCGTCACATCATACAAGAGAATGAGGATTGTCCCTGTCAAGTGCAATGTGCCAGACGGAAATTGTCAAATAAAATTTTCTTCAAGCTTACATGATACACATTTTTCCGTGCTTACCCTCACCCTATGTAATTTGTAATTCAAAAGGCATATCGTAGGCAGGCAGAATTCTGAAAACAAATATGATTAAAGATATTGTGTCAGATATATGTGCCGTAAGTTAGCCATATTTTCTTCCTACAACTTTGGGCTAATGTATCCAGATGAGGAAGTATGTAAGGAAAGTCAGGCTGAAGTTTATGGAGTCAACTTACTTTGCCAGACAAACTAGATGAAACTGAGTGGTGTTTCTTCTAGTTTCACTTTATTCCAGGTCTAACAATGGTTTTTGCGCAAGTTTGACGGCTCATGTTTGAAGTTTTTCAGTTAAAGTGTTGTAGTTTTCATCTTCTGATGAGTATAGCTGATTCTAAATAATTTAGCTGTTAGCTTAAGGGCAGTTTTGGGATGGTACAGATTCTTTTCTTCTGGGTCTGTATTTAGGGCACTCTAATTAAGCGTTTCAACCCAAAGCAGAAGGGTAGCTTAGGTTATTCTGCAGTTTGGCTTACTGGCTGATAAAGAGGGTCAGTGGAGGAGGAAGTTGGATTTAAGAAAAAAAACATCTAATTTCAATGATCCATATTAGCTTGGGTCCTGTTAACAAAGAAATCACATTACTTGGTTTTAAATTTCAACTCCTGCTGGATCAGTACAACTGGCCAAAATACAATAGAAAAAAAATTATTCACGAGGATGAGAATTTACCCTAATGATAACTGTTTTGTTGTTCTGTCATTAAATGTTATAAATACTCTTTTAACATTATTGTTATGGACAATTGGATAAACATCGCCTGTTAAGTCATGAGTCAAATTTACTAACTTTCCGGGTATCTGCTGGTCTGTTTAGAGAGAAATTGATCTTGATTATCTGTTATTTGCTCAGATTACTTGTAATCAGCCAGGTGTAGCAAGTATTTCTGCATCCAGACACATGTAATCTTAAGAAAGTCTGTTCTTTGTTCAGACGTTTCTACTGGTGGTTGTTCTCAGGAGCCTTGAAGAAATCATTCTTTTCAACAGTACATAAAAGATAAAACACATGCTTTAAGTTGGCAGTGATGGGAGAGAATGGTCGATTATTTTTATATATTTAACTTCAGAGGTATTACCCTATTATAAAGTCACCTAAATAAAAACTCTTTATTCTTTCAAGAATAAAAATAAATCTATAGTATGCTTTCTTGTTTTATAAATTAAGGTGTGGTTTGAAAAATAAAACTCTAAGACAAAAGTGTGCACAGGATACTGGATTATCTTTCAACTCCTTAGAGGGAAAGAAAAAACATGTCAGTCAGTCAGGAAGATTGTCCTGAGGATATTTGCAAAATCTGTCATAGATATGAATGGTTGGATCAGGGAAAATTCTTCTTTATTAACTTTTGTGTGAGAATGGCTATAATCTCATGGATTAATATTGTTCTATGTATTTAATTTTCAGAGAAATATATTCATTATTACAAAACATTATTTATTATAGAACAAAGTAGAAAATTAATTTGTCTAAGAAAGCTATAATTTCTCCAATCAAATATTAACCTTTAATCCTCTGGTTATTTATTACATACCTTCCAGATAAACACACACATAATTTTTGAGCCAAGATGGTATTGAGGATTATGCTATTTTGCCCTGATTTTAACTTGCTTTTTGATTAAATATTATTTTGCTAACACATTTCTTTTCAAGGAATTAGTATTTCAGTATATGGATATACCATAATCTGTTTACCCAGTTGACGTTGCTGACCATTATAGTCTCTTGTTAAGGAAACCTGAAATAAACTTCCCTATTCATAACATTTTTGAGCCCTTGTCAAATTCTTTCTTTAGGATACATTCCTAAAGGTAGAATTTCAGGATTAATGGTATGCATTTTAAATGTTTTGATATACTCTCAATTTATTTTATCAGCTGAAAATTTCTGATACCTTTAAAGGACATTTTCAGGATCCTTCTTATTTGATCATTTTGCACTTTATAATATAAATAACTCTAGTTTCACATGCCAATGTGTGTCTTGGGTGACCATTAGAGGTCATCTAGGAAACTAAATATCCCACCTGCAACTCAAATTTTTCAGTCAGGAGTTGACCTTTATGTAAATCAAAGAGAAAAATAATCTTGAGTTCATGCTTGCTAACTCTAATAACATTAAATATTAAAGTCAAATCTCTTTCTTCCACACCATCACCTGCTTTAAGAAAATGACTTTATATTTGTGGAAGACTCAACAGCATTTGATGGTATTTTCTTTGTGTTTGAGAAGTAGGCTGTGGCCGTTTGTTGGGCACGTGTTTCCTTTTCACAACCTTCCTTTGGTATATTTTGCTCTTTTATACTTACTTGAAATAGTTTATGTCAAATAGTGGATCTAAGAAATTTTGGAGTCAAAATGCCTGGTGTAAAGTATTTTGACCCTGTTTTATTAAAGGGGCAAGTATTTTTACTACTGTATTCTTCCCACCCCTCTATTATGATGTAGGTTATGTATGGATGTGCCAGACTTTGTTTAGCAAATTTGTATTTTTTTGTTAATACATTTTCATCTTGATGGATGAGTCATCATCATTGTCATTCTTGAAGGCTTTGGTTTTACACTTCTTAACCATTAGCACTGGTCTAAGTACGTGAGAATTATTTCTTTCTATGCTCTACTATTCTCTACATAGGGTAAATAAGGCAGAAAAGATTTTAAAAAGCCCCAAAGTACACATAGTACAAATTGAAAAAAAATTTGGTCTAAAAATCTTCTATGGTTACTTTGCTGATCAACTGGAGGGGACAAACACCATCTAAATATATGCATGTTCTGGGTAGGGATAGAAGTTTGTGTTGTGAACATTTAGCTAGCTACCCACACATCAAGGAAGTTGTCACACTGATCAGGTGAACCTCCTAATTTCTTCTGTCACCTGTTTTTATTTTATTATCTATATCTATCTCATAGTATATAACACATGCTGTGATATATAATATAAGAGCAATTATATACAATTTCATTATGGTTACATTTTTGTAACTCACATACGTGTATACCTTTTTTTAAATTAAAGGCTCATCACAGTTCGTGGCAAGCTAAGCTCTTCACCCTCTTTCAGTATATCGTGTTGAAGGAATTCCTTGATAATCTTTTAAAATTTGAAGTCCTATTAAAACACACACAATAAAATCTCGTGATGGAAGCATTCAACTTCTCACTTCCTAATTCATATTCCATTCTACTCCCATACAATTTTTAAAAACCACAGAGTATCACCTGGCAATAATCTCTTGGAAGTTCTGTCATCATGGAAAAATGCCCTCGGTTTGGGTGGAGGCCGTGATAAAAAGGACATTCAGTTTCAGGGTGCCCAGATAACTTTCTAGCTAAATTAGCTGCTCATTGAAAACCGCTCCTTGTATAATCTCATTTTCTCACTTATGCCTTTGTGCTGACAATGTCATAAATACTATGAGTGTTCTTCAAGGTTCTCAAACTTTTTGTTCTTAGGATCCCTTTAGACTCTTAAAAATTGAGGCCCCAATGCACTTTTGTCTATGTGATTTTTTGTATATTCTATGTCTAGAGATTTTTTGTATATTCAAACTTAAAACTGAAGAAACTTTTGAAAGATGTATTGATTATTTAAAAATAACAAACTCTTTGCATGGTAACAGAAATAACATTTTAATGACGAATAATCTTATTTTCTAAAACTAAAAATAAAGAACTTAAGCAAGAAGTCTGGCATTGCTTTATATTTTTGCAAGTTTCTCTAATGTCTGGCTTAATAGAAGACAGCTGGATTCTTCTATCTGCTTCTGCATTCAATCTGTTGTGACATCACAGGTCATATAGCCTCTGGAAAACTTCACTGTATGCTCATGAGAGAATAAGAATAAAAAGGCAAATAATGTTTTCGTATTATTATGAAAATAGTTTTGACCTCACGGTCTCCCTGCAAAGGTCTTGAGGACCCCCAGGAGTTCTCAGATCACACTTTGTGAAACACCGTGCTAGATTATAAAAATATGGGTGCCCTTATACATCTTTATTGCAGAATAAAAACATTTATGGGAACTACTATTGCAGAGTGGTATTGGAGTGTTACAGGCTAGATTTAAAGAGCAGCTCTGCCGTTGAGTTGCTTTGTTATCTTGGGAGCATTAAACTTCAAAACCTCAGTTTTCTCTCGTGACACACAAGTATAATAATGTTTACCTCAGGGGATTATTTTTAAGGATTGGCATTCCTAGTTACAATCTCTTGCAGTTTTAGTTATTATAAAGTTATTATTGAGAACCTGGTGAACTCCAGGTGGATTGACAAAGAACCTTTTCTGGTCTTGCAAAGTGGAGAACCCGGCTCTGTATTGTGTATTGTGGTAAAATCAGAAAACGAATGGCGAAAAGATGTTGTTATATCTGTATATAAGATTAGTGCTGCTGCCAATAGTATTATCCCTGTGTTTGAGTGAAGACACTGATGCCCCCAGAGGTCAGGTCGCTTGGGCAAGGCCAATGCCAACAGAAGTGGAATGGAAATCTGTGAGTTCACCCATAGAGTCCACATCCCTAACCAGTACATCCACAGCCTCTCTGGGTAGTATTTTGATTGTCATACTCCAAATTAGTCAAATCTGGAGTTTGATTCTTCTGATATTCTGAGTGCGTCTTACATGATGGAAAAGTTATTACAATTTACACCCATCGTTAAGTTAATCATGGGACCATTGCTATAAAATAACAGGTGCCTAATGTGAATTTCTTCTTGTACTCAGTCAGTGCTTCGTGCACTTAGGGATATTACCGTATTCACGCTAGGTATCATTGCTTTTCTCTGCATCTTGTTTGACTTTGTCAGAATTTCATGTTACTCATTGTGTAGATGTCTTATGATGTTCATTCTATAGAGCTTCTCACTCTTGACTGTGTAAGGAATATTTTTCAGCATGATTACTATCCAACTGAAATGTGTTTTTAAAACTTTTCAAGAAAGAGAACTTTATTACTTTAAATAAAGAGCACTCTCATTTGTTGGATTTCATGAATGAAACATTTCAAACATTTTCTCTTCACTCAATTTAATTAGTCTTTAACTGTACTGGACCATCCAATGTATCAGTGATGTCATTCTTCAAAGCAATTGAAATTAGAGTAATAAGTTTGATTTGGTTTTCTCCAACACATCTTTGATGCAAAAATTATGTTCTCATATTTATGTAATAATTATATAGCTGATTTAGATCTCAATGTCAGAGGATAAGATTAATCTTTTCTGATGAGTGTCCTTTCTTTCATCAGCGAAGGAACCTCTGTATAAAGCTGGGCTGCTAATATTCATTGTTTTTCTTGGATAAAACTATGTGGCACAATTTAGGTGATATGTGCAATTTAATTTGTGTTAATAAGGGTCAGCATTGCCATCTGGACTATAAAATAAGGCTGCCTCTTGAGGAAAGAAATGATCTAATTTCTAAACTCATTATTAGAGTTTCCTTTTAACAACATTTATTTAATTATGATACTGAAGGGAAATTTCATTCTCTGAGAGTCGCTTTAAAAAAATATTTCATAATGTTGGCCCAACTGCTATGAAGTCACATGGTTTCAGCAGTTTGAAGAAAGCTCTGAATGAAGTGTGAGAAGGTAGAGATTGATCGTAGTTCCTATGTTTGTGGCTCCTATTTCTCTAAAAATTTCTGGCTCTCTTTGCCACCCCATCTCCTGTAAGCATTTTGTTTTTAATCTCTTTTTAACCCTTAACTGTGTAAGTCTTGCCTCTCCAGGGTTTCTCAGAGATCAAAGGCATCAACATCTTTCTTCCTCTATACTAATTCTCTCTCAAGCAGACACCCCCCTACCAGGCTGAGTTTATCAGGCTTCCAGATCATTTGTTGTGTGTTTCCATTTCCCTCTTCTGCACCCTTTCCTGCCCTACTCCCAGGGCATTTCTATCTATGCTAGCTATTAAGAATCAGATTCCTTTTGTGTCAGATTAAGTTAAAACCCCATTTAATAAGGTAGTTGTTTTTTAAAAAATATTGCAGCTGGAGGTACAATTCATTGTTGTTTGAAACAATAATCCTCCTGATGGCTCCCAAATTAATCAGGTGACACAAAATTTTTTGTATCAGCTCTCATAACTTGGTAGAATGATTATATATCATTTTCATACTTCTGGGGATTGTTAAACCAAACGTGTTTTTAAATAATTTCAGACATAAGTGATTTTGAATAGAGTAGATCTAAATATTCAGTTTAGAGACACATTGGAAAAACTCCCTCTGATGATTTGGTTTACATATTGGTGATTGGTTTTAATTCTAATTAATTATTTTAGCCCCAGACTAGATAATAAGGAAGAAAACACAAATTGTAGTAGACAAGAGACAGTGGGGGATTAACAGCATTGTTGGTGTCTTGAAAGGATTGCTCAATTTACACCTGGAAAAATGACTAAGATTTTAAAAATCTGTTTTCCCAGGGATAGCAAGAAGAGCTGCTTTTAAAAGAGCCACATTGAAGGCAGGGATTTTAGGATTTCTCCATTGAAATCCCAGGGGGGATAAAGGGCCCTAAGCACAGTTCTCTAAAAGCTGTAGTGCAGTTACAAAAATCATGTTTAACACAGAATCCCATGTATGAGGTTCAATGTCTTTAGTGATTACAATTTCAAACTGTTTATACTGTCAGATGAATACATTTTGCCATAAGGTGGTATACCACATTTTTCTTTTAGGTTCCCCTTGAACTTGCCCTGATAGCAAAGGTCTATAATAGGAAGGAAATCAGAATCGTCACATAAAGACTGAATGGCTCAAGAAGCAATTGTAGTCAGTGTACTTCTGGATTCATAAACTTGTATCTTTTGAGATACAAGGATGTTCCAAGGGGTCCTCTCCTCATCTCCAGTCCAGATTTGTATTGAGAGGATCCTTGAAGGAAACACTGACTCTTTTTATGGAGGCAGACAGGGGGAATATCTATTGTTTGGTCATCAGGTAATCCACTCTTTCAATCAGCAGCCAGCTAGTGAGCATCCCCTGTCTGCCAGGCATTCTCCTAGTGCTGGAAGATAAAGTAATGCATGACAAACACTATCACCCTCTTCTTTTGGCTTAGTTGAGGTGAATGGCTGCATGACGGAAGAAAGACAATACATTGAAGTAATTTCAACAAGCAGTAAAGGTAGTTTTGAAAGTAAAACAGAGCAACAGGATAGAGATTGACTGAGGAGACTACTGTATTGAGATTTCAGGGAAGGTCTTTTCCTGAGAAGATGATTTTTGATGTAAGACTGGCCTGGAGATAGAATTGAACCTGCATGGATGTGGGGCTTGATTCCAAGCAGAGACAGCAGCATGAGCAAAGGCTCTGTGGCAACAGCCAGTTGTGTTTAAAAACAGGCAGTATGGTTGTAGCGCAGGGAGTGAGACTGAATATTGTAGGAACTGAAGTCACAGAAGAGGGCAGGCCATGTAGAGCCTTTCAGACCATGCTAAGGATTTTATTTTATTCCAAGTAATTGGGGGGGGGGGTTAAGCAGGAGACTAATATAATACGATGTATATTTTTTTAAAAAAGATGATTACCCCATCTGCTCTGAGGATTATGGATTGTAGAAAAGAGACTGTATTGGCAATTTAATATATTATTTTTAATCTTCATTATGTACTGATGAAGGAGATATTACTATGGTTTTCACATAAAAAATGAAAAAAAAACTTAGAGAGGAAACATGTGCCAATTCACACAGCTTGTAAGTCAGAGAGCCAGGACTTGCAATCCATTCTATTTCTAAAGTCCCTGCTCTTCTTCAAAGATGCACAGTTAAGGGCGCCTGGGTGGCTCAGTCAGGTAAGCATCTGACTTTGGCTCAGGTCATGATCTCCTGGATCACGTGTTCAAACCCTGCGTCGGGCTTTGTACTGGCAGCTCAGAGCCTGGAGCCTGCTTCTGTTCTGTGTCTCCTTCCCTGCTCCTCCTCTGCTTGTGCTGTCTCTCTCTCTCTCAAAAATAAAGAAACATTAAAAAATTAACAAAAAAGATGCACAGTTAAGATAATATAGTGAGAAACCACTGAGGAAAATGAATTTGCACAGTTGCTATGTCAGAAAAGTTTCCTAAGTAGAATTATTTTATTGTTGTGTAACATGCATTCAGAAGAAAAGGGCACCATCATCGGTTCACAGCTCAAGGAAGTGTGACAGAATGAACACACCTGTGTCTCCATCACCTGCTCGGGAAGCTTCTTGTCCCTCTTCACAGGTGCCAGCACTCCACAAAGGTAACCATTATTCTTATTTCTGGCACCAGAGATTGGTCTTGTCTGGCTTTAAACTTTACATATAAGGAATCATTATTCTTTGCTGTCGGGCCCTTTTGATCAACACTGTGTTCTCGATTTTTACCTGTGAGGTTGCATATGGCAGCAGTCTGTTCTTTGTTGAATATTATTCCATTGTATGCATGCAGCACAACTTATTCATCCCCCTATACGTGAACATTTGGGTTGTTTCCAGTTTCTGGCTTTTAACAATTTTGTTGCTATGAACATTCTTGTAGATAGCTTTTGGTGAACATATATGTGCGTCTTTGGGGGGATTATAATTAGGAGGAATTTTTCAGGGTTAAGGTGAAGATTCACCTCTAGTCAAAGGAAAGATGGAGTAGTCTGTACCGGTTCACATGAATCTATTTCACACATCTCTGCTGAATCTGCTGTTCAGTGATGTCACATTAGTACTTAAAACTGGCCATCAGAGTTTCCCAACTATATTGGGAAATATAGTTTCCCAAGTTTGTTTGTTTGTTTGTTTGTTTTTTTCTTTCTTTCTTTCTTTCTTTCTTCTTTCTTTCTTTCTTCTTTTCTTTTCTTTTCCATTCTTTTCTTTTTTTTTTTTTTTTACCAGTTTACAAATTTATGCTAGCATCAACAATAGTAGTTCATTTGGTCTATGTTTTCACCAACATTTGCTACCTTGGTTTTAATTTTAGTCATTCTGGTGGGGATGTAGTGGGATTTCATTTTGAGTTTAATTGGTATTTGGAAAAAGTCTATTCAAAATGGCATGCTACCTGCATTTGTGAACCCAGACATAATTTTTTTTAAGAGTTTATTTTTAAGCAATCTCCACACCCAATGTGGGGCTCAAACCCATAACCCTGATATCAAGAGTTTCACCCTCCACTGACTGAGCCAGCCAGGCACCTCCCCCCCACCCCCCGACCCAGACATAATTTCTGTGGGCAGATGTTTCTTAGTGGAGAGAGGACCAGTTGAACAAATTAAATTACCTACCTAAAACTCACACTATAGAGGAAATTCTTTTTTTCTGTAGAAGGTTAGAAATGCTTCTAAAGTTTAGATGGTTTTTGGTCAATTTAAAGACATTTGAAACTTTATTTAAAACTTTCTCAACACTGCTTTCAATTATAAACTTATCAATTAATTTTGATATCAAATGAAATTTATCAATACCTGTAAATTACAAAATGACATTGTGTAACATCAGCATAAAGGATGAATTTCCTCTCATCTCCTACTTGCATGGTCCAGTGGGATGACAGAGGGCATGAAGCCACTGTAAACTATTAGCTTTAACACCACATCAGCTTCTTCATGGAGTTTTTTGAGGGAGGGGAGAACTTTCCAGCCTGTATCACTGCTGCAAGCAGCCTTCTAACTGGTGATTTGTGGTGATTGCTCTGGCCGCTCCAGCTTTATCTAAGTTACATGTTCTTTCACATCAGGCAACTGACTGATGGTAGCAGTGATTTGGATTTGAAAAATTAAGAACTCTTTTATACTAAAACAGCATTTGTGATTGTATTTGAAAATGACCTACCTATCCAGTTGGACAAGGCAGGGTAATATGATTTATTTTAAATCTCCTATTATTTCTTTCTTAATTCAACAATGGAAAGTAAATGAAGGGGGTATAGGAATATATAAATACACATTTTAAGAGAAGAGACACATTTTGTAAAGCATTGGGGATATTATGCTCATGAAATGATTTGAATGCCACACTGCTCTGAAAAGTGGAAGTGCCATGGATGGAAACATGAATATCAAACCTTGATAATATAATAAAAAGAACTGAGGAATAATGTATGGAAAACTGCATGTAGTGATTCTGGGTTTTGCCTCTTTTTGGAGGAGGGACCACCTTTAATTTATCTTTTGTTCTAAGATGTTTCACTTACCACATTATGTTATATAAACAAAATTGCAGGACTGTCTGTTAAAAATAACCTCTGCTTTGGGGGCACCTGGGTGGCTCAGTCTGTTAAGTATCCTACTTTGGCTCACTGCATCAGGCTCTGTGCTGACAGCTCAGAGCCTGGAGCCTGGTTCGGATTCTGTGTCTCCCTCTCTCTCTGCCCCTCCCCTGCTCTCTCTCTCTCTCTCTCTCAAAATAAATAAATAAATAAATAAACAAACAAATAAATAAATGTTTAAAAATTGTATAAAAATAACCTCTGCTTTGGACTGGCAGTGCAATATTTGCAAATGTTTGGGTATTTAGAAAAATGATCAGTTATTTCAATGAAATTCTTAAGGATTTTAAAGCGGATAAGATGTGTCAATAGTTTAAATTGAGAGACTTTCAGGAGGAAAAGAGTAAGTGAACTGGAAGGAATAGTTCAGAGATTCTGAGGTCATGTGGAGATGAGGGGGGTAGAGGAGAGTGTCAAAGTTTCTGCAGAGAATTTCGCACCTTGACCTGTATCCACACAGTCTCTTTTCCTACCTTGTTTCTGCTCATATCCAATCTTTTGCTGATGCTCTGGATCCCATCCATGCTTCTCACCAACTCTTCCTTCTCCCCTGGACCATTCCCAATCCTATTAGCACAAGAACATGCTCTGGTCTTTTCTATATTTGGAAGAAAACCCAAAACCTTCTGAGTCCCCATATTCCCTCCAGCAATTCTCCCATCCTCTGCTCCCCATTCATAGCCAAATTTGAGAGAGGAGAGAGAGAGAGAGAGAGAGAGAGAGAGAGAGAGAGAGAGAGAAGTATGAGTCTCTCTTACCTGCTTTCTCTCCTACTCATTCCAGCTTGATTGTGAATCTTACTATTTCACTGCATCTGCTCTGGTTAATGTCACCCATCATACTGCGGTTGTCCACTCCGCTGGACATATTCCTGTCCTCATTTTTCTTTACTTTGTGTCAGCAGCATAGCTCAGAAGGTCCTCATAGTCTGAGCCCTGCCTCTTTCTCCAGCCTCATCCTTTGCCCCTCTCTGTCCACCATGCTCTGCTCACACTTGTCTTCTCTTAGAGCTTTGAACACGTCTAGCTCTTTCCTTCCTTGGGGCCTATGTGCTGCTGGTCTTTGCAGGAGGAAGCTTGTCTCCACCCTTTGCAGACACAGTATCTTATTCTCAGGTCTCAAATTTAATGTCACCTTAGAGATGCCTCCTCTAACCATTTTATTTAAGCTTACCTTCTAATTCTTCTCTATCTTAGTCACTTTTCTTTCTATTTGGCACTTACAAGGTTTATATAGTTGTATATTTATAGTCACGTGTTTACTTCTTTTTCCTTCATCTCCCTTATTAGAATATAAAATCTATAAGACAGAAACCCTGTCTATGCATTGTTCATGGTGGTATCTTTGTTACCTAGAACGGTGGTAGGTCTTATTTATGAATGAGTAAAAAGGGACCAAATTGATTACGGTTATGTTAATCTTACCATGCTTTAATTCCAATAAATAGGTCTTGGGTTTTTTTAATTTTTTTTTTATTTAGAGAGAGAGAGAGAGAGCTTGTGAGAGTGGGGACGGTGCTCAGAGGGAGAGAGAATCTTAAGCAGGCTCCATGCTCACTGCAGAGCCCAATGCATGACCAGGCCCAGGTCATGAGCCCATTCTCAAGCATTCTTTTTAACTTTCATTTTTCATATATATGATACTGCTATAAAGAAATCACCTCCTCATTGAATTTTCATCCAAAAGTTTTAGGTAACATTGAAAAGGCTTTATATTTCACCCCACTTAACTGACTCTGAGCACTTGGATTCGATTTAAATTAAGTCAAGGATGCACCTTTGTGCAGTATCAAAGATGCTAAATCCCCCCCACTCTTGGATCTACTCCCCACTCCGTGAGTTTGAAGTTTTGCCTTCCCTCAGAGCTTTAATGTCACATGATTTGGGATACTCTCCTCTTTTTAGCTTTTGCTTCCCAGTATAATTGCAGCCAGAAGTGCAGAGCAATTTGAATGCTTTTGACGGGGTTAGCTTTGGATAATCTTTTATTAATGTAATTAGCTTGGCTTAATTAAGGGTCAAAGCTGAGGGTTCTCCAACCATTGCTATCCTCTACCCCACAGTAAATGTTTTTAGTTTTACTCAGGGTAATTCCATTCCAGGACAGATAAAACCCAGCAGGACATTCTGACCTGGTTCTGTCCCCAGTACACACACACAGATAAACCCCACATCAGATTCAAGGTCCTTGTGTTTTTGACTTGTTCATCTTTTCCAAGTCTGCATTGCACAGAGATTGCTTCTCTCCTGCTTTCATTTTATCCTCTCTCCTTAACCCTCAATTTTCCTCTCTTTTAAAAAAAATACCAGAATCAGTGCATTCTCTTAAAAAAGCTGTTGCTAACTACTTATATGTGCGGGAAGAGAGGCAGCCTCTGACCGTGACATATGGCTTCTCCATATCTCCTCTCCTTTAGCATAGAAATTCCTGCAAAAACAGTTTATCATTTAGAAATTATAGTAGGCAGAGAGAATTAAAGGATAGGATATAAAAGATATTCTTCACTGCAAGGGGAAAACTAGGGGTGCTGAGCAAAGGAGGGCACGTGGGGAGGGAGTCCACTGTGAACAAGTGTTCAAGGACAGTGAATTAACAGGAGGGCTTGGAAGTGATATGGAAGGTGAAAGCACTGCATCAGGGAAAATCCTGAATATATAACATACTCATCCTTGCAGTTGTCTGTATCTTGGGTTTTACTTCTACCAAATACCTGTGAATGTGTGGATCTTGTCCAACTTCAGTGGAGGGCTTTTAAATTCTACCGAGAGGAAACTAATGAACGCATGGTCCTGATGAAATACTCCTTGATTTCATGTCCTTTCCCTTCCAATTCATTTTGAACTGTGACTCCAAGTTTCTTTCTTTCTTTCTTTCTTTCTTTCTTTCTTTCTTTCTTTCTTTCTTTCTTTCTTTCTTTCTTCTTTCTTTCAAATGTTTATTTGATTTTGAGGGAGAGCAAGTGGGGAAGGGGCAGAGAGAGAGAGAGAGAGAGGGACAAAGGATCTGAAGTGGGCTCTGCACTGACAGCAGAGAGCCCGATGTGGGGCTTGAACTTGTGAACCCTGAGATCATGACCTGAACGGAAGTCTGACACTTAACCTACTGAGCCACCCAGGCACCACTTTCCATTTCTTAATACATGCCTTTCACCATGTTTCCTTACGAATCAAGAATCTGTGCCTCCTTATTGCCCATTGTAAATAGTCTAAACATTTCATCCCCTACTTTAACCACATCCAGCATGACTTCCCACTGCTTCTCCACACATACTCTTTGCTATCTCCCCTTACTCCAGCCTATTTCCTGGTTCTGTATTTTAAAAATTCATTTCTGGGGCGCCTGGGTGGCGCAGTCGGTTAAGTGTCCGACTTCAGCCAGGTCAGGATCTCGCGGTCCATGAGTTCGAGCCCCGCGTCAGGCTCTGGGCTGATGGCTCAGAGCCTGGAGCCTGTTTCTGATTCTGTGTCTCCCTCTCTCTCTGCCCCTTGCCCGTTCATGCTCTGTCTCTCTCTGTCCCAAAAATAAATAAACGTTGAAAAAAAATTTTTTTAAAAAATAAAAAAAAATTCATTTCTATGGAATACATATATTTTAACAAAAGGAAGACCAGTGCTCCCCTATGGTGAATGATGCAACTATGAATAAGGTATGTTTAATAATGTCATGATGGGGGTGGGGGAGCCTAAAACAAAAACACAAATAACTATCTTATATAGTTCTTTGATGGGAAAGACTTTCTTTTCTACTTATTATGATGATGATGTAAATTCATAATGTTTACAGTTTCCTATATGACATCAGTGCTTCTGAAACTTTAGTGTGGGTGAAGAATCACCTGGAGAACCTGATAAAGGAGAGATTTGGGGGCCTCCTTTCTAAGTATTCTGAGTCAACACGTATGGATTGGGACTCTAGAATTAGCATTTCTAACAAGTTCCCCGGTGATATTGATGCTGAAACTTCAGAGATCATACTCCTTTTTTTTTTAAGGTATATTTTTTTATTTAGAGAAGGAGAAAGACCAGAGGGAGGGGTAGAGAGAGAGGAGAGAGAGAGAGAGAGAGAGAGAGAGAGAGAGAGAGACCCCCAAGAAGGCTCTGTGCTGTCAGTGCGGAGCTCGACTTGGGGCTCAATTTCACAAATTGTGAGATTGTGACCTGAGCCAAAATCAAGAATCTGACAACCAGCTGAGCCACCCAGGCACCCCTAAGGGATCACCGTTTGAGTAGTTTTAGTGTATCCAACAACCCTAAGAGGTGGATAGAATTACTTCTAATATATAAATGGAGAGAACGACACTCAAAGGAGCATAGTTGACTAATCTATGGCCCTATGACTAGTGAATGACAACATTGGGATTTAGGTCCTCCAAGCTGTGATCAAGTGTCATTGCTCTTGTATCCCACTGCCTATGTACAATCTGCACAACTTTGAATGCCTTAACTCAATTCTTATTTCAGCCAGGCAAAAAAGTGAGGACTTTTGCTCGTAATCTTTTATGACAGTCAGAGCTCACATCAGTACTTCAGTACTTCTCTGTGGACATCAGTCCCTAGAGCCTGCGGGTCCCTGAAATCCTTTCTGAGTGTCTTCAAGGGAAAAATTATTTTCATAATAATAGTAAAATGTCATTTGCCTTTTTCCTCAGGCGACATTTGCAAGTATGGTGGAAAAGCGACGGTAGGTAAAACTGCTGGAAGGTCAACACGAATTGAGGCCGCGGTCCCAAATTGTACCAGTAGTCATTGAGTTTTCATTGCCATACACTTGCAGTTAAAAATGCCAGTTACACTTCAGAATATCTTTATAAAGAAGTAAAGGTTATTAATTTTATTAAATCTCAGCCTTTGCGTGCATGTCATGTTAACATTCTGCATGACAAAACAACAGAGTGGTGGTTGTGAGGGGTCGGGGTAAGAGAGGGGGAAAGTGGGTGAAAGTGGTCAGAGGGTACAGACTTCCAGTTATCAGATGAACATGTTCTGAGATGTAATGTACAGCCTGATGATTGCAGTTAACAATACCATATTGTCTATTGGAACGTTGCTAAGAAGAGTAGATCTTAAAAGTTCTCAACACACACACACAAACACACACACACACACACACAATTTGTAACTATGTGAGGTGATTGATATGTTAAATAACTTTATTGTGGTAATCATTTTGCAATTTATACATATATCAACTCACTACACTGTATATTTTAAACTTACACAATATATTAACATCTCAATAAAACTGGGCAAAAATAAAGTGCTTCAGTTGCATACTGAACTAAGATGGCTGTCTTGGAGAAAAACGTGTATATTTGACCTATATGCTGAAACAGCCCCTTTTTTTCATGGAACATCATATTTAGTTGGAACTGTCAGGCAAACTAGGGCTATTCTGATTTATTTGGCAGATATTTTCTTGAAACTCAATGAAGTGAGCCGATCATTTTAAAGAAGCAACTGACATTATTTGTTGCCAGTGAAAAAATTTGAGCTTTCACACAAAAATTCAAAATTTGGAAAACTTGTATTCACCACCATGAACTAGAGAGTTTCCTAATACCTAAAGACTTTTCTAATGAGAATAATGATCATATTGATGAATGTGATTTTTTGACATTGTAAAATGAATGGGTTAGCATTTGGAAGATCTGAATACCTCAGTTGATCAGTGATTTTCAAGTGACTAATCATGTGTGGTTAACAAAAAGTTCCACTCAAAGTGCAAGATAGACCAAAGGCTTTTAATGTAACAGACTACAAAAAGTTCATGGATTTGGTTTCTGATTTCACATTTTGGTGTAGAATCAATGAATAACTATAATTATCTGAAAAAACTGTTAAAGCACTCCTTACTTTTCTAACAACATATCTCTGTGAGGCTACTTTTTTTTTTCATGTATTTTAACCGAACAGCATATCACAAAAAACTGAATACAGAAGCAGATATAAGAAATGAAAGGTCTTCTAACAAGCTAGAAGTTTGAGAGAAATGAAAACGTTCAATAATGCTGCTCCTCTCACTGAAGGTATTTTGGTTTAGAAAATATGACTTTTTAAAAATAAAAATATGTTATTTATGACATTTATTATTGATAAGTGAGTTGATACACAAATGTTTCTTAACATCTGCTTTCTTTTCTAATGTAGTCAATATCATTAACTAAAACCTACAGAAATTTTAAGAGTGAAAAGAAGTCCTTAGACCAAAGAGTTTTCAAATTGCTGGCCAAGTCTATGAATTTTGGCAATTGATTACATTCAGTATATTAGTAACATGGAAATAGAAATGTCTTAACTTAAAGAAATTACTTTGATTTAGCCTTTGTGAAAATTAAAAGCAATTCCTAGTTGCAATGATAAGTGTCTGGAATAAATTGTTCTATGTAAAGTATTTTTAATTATTTTTAAATTTGTCTTTTTAATCTAATAATACATACCCATTAGTTAAAAAATAAAATTATATATTAAGCATCCTATCCCAATCTGTACAACCCCTAATTCCCTCTTTTCTGTGAGAGATTCCATTTAGTTCTTATAGTTTCTTTCTTTCTCTTTCTTTCTTTCTTTCTTTCTCTTTCTTTTGTTTTTTTTTTTTTGGTCACCTTCTTTATCAAGCACCTCTTATGCGTATCTTCAGAGTCATACAATCTCACTTGTCTCTAGAGAGTTTGTTTTGTCACCTGTGCAGTGACCAGCTCTGTGTGGGCTCCAGAGTCATGACCAAAGAGGCTCTCACTTCCAGCCCACCTCCCGTGCCTCTTGCTTCACATCCAGGGCTTCCCTATTGACACTGAGCTTTGCCTGGCACTTGATGACTATGTTTGCTTAACTCAAAAATATGAAGTGAAACTTTGACCAATAAGATATGGAAGCTTGTGGCTAAATCTTCTCTTTACTCCCACTATAATGGACTGTCTCAAGTCACAGTCATTTATATAGCCTCTCACAGGATGGTCTTGTGAAAAGAAGCCATCAGTGGTGCTTGATATCAAGAGTGGCTGGCTTGGTTTACAACTTGACAGTCACCTTTGATTAGTGCTTCCCCTTTATTCACTTCACTCCCCTCATATCTCTCTCATTCTTCTTCTCTGTCATTGAAGTTTGTAATAAAGGCAGTGTATCAGCCTTTGCCTCAGGCTCTGCTTTCTGGGGAGCCCAGGTTAAGGCTCTCCATATTTCCCAATAGTGTGTTTAAACTGTTGTCTCTCAATTTTTCAATTGAAGACCTTATCAGTTGACTTTTTTTGTATGTGAAAGATGAGGATTTTGTGCTCTTACATTTCCATTCCCTACCAACCCCATACATTTTTCACTCTCTTTCCCTCCACGTGTTCTGTCACAATTTTTCATTAAATGAACATTTAGTGTTTATGTTATTATAACTGCCTTAATATAATTTATAGATGAGTCACATAGTATACTGTAATATGTTTCTTTTCTTTTCAGTTACTTAATTTTTATGTACCTATCACTAGTTAAACCCCATACCCTCTGACCAAACATTAAAACTTCTTTCAATAGAGTCAGACACAACAAGGAATCTATGAGTTCAATGTGTGTGTGTGGTGGGGGGGGGGGGATGGGTGTGGTGGTCAGAGTGGGAAAGCTTATCCTTTCTGGAATCCATCTTATTGCTCCATCCAGACCTCGCTGTCTAGGTTTGCTGCCCAGCTGTCACACTGGAGTATCTTTTCACCACCATTATTGGAATTCAGTTCATTTCACTTTTAGTTTTTAGACCTTCTGTTTTCTGCATTTTATGTCCTCCTCTTTGTTGGATTCTTCCCTTGCTTTTGTAGAGCACATTTCTGGTAACTTCCTGAGGAAGTATTTGGGAGGTAAATCTTTTGGGATTGCCCAAGTCTGCAAAATCTGCCTCCTTTTACGTGTCAATAGTTTGCTAGGTATAGGATCCCAGGGTGACCCTTATTTTCTCTTAGAATTGTGTAGACTTTTTTCCATTGTCTTCCATTCTGTCTTCTTTTTGAGAAATTTTGATGACATTCTGATTCCTGTTCTCTTTCTTTCTTTCTTTCTTTCTTCCTCTCTTCTTCTTCTTCTTCTTCTTGTAAGTGTCTTGTTTTTCTCTCTCTGGAAGCCTTTAGAAACTGCTGTTTATCTCAGGTGATTTGAAATATAGTGATATGCCTTCATGTATGCCAGTTGTGGCTAACTGTCCACCAAAATCCATTCTTCTTTTCTGTGGTATACAGCGGAAGCTGGAAAGCGGATAATAATAGATGAGGAACCACAGTTTCCAGGTCTTTGTGCAACAGGATGTGGCCATTTAACTAATTCTCACCAATGTAATTAGCAGAAGTGATGTGTACTGTTTTGGGACCAAGGCTTTTGTGAAACAGGTGTGCTTCCTCTGTATTTCTTTCCCCTTCCACAGACTGGATGCAGATGACAGTGATGAACTAGGGGATGGTAGGGCCACCATATGGAATGATCATGGACACCTGAATTATTGCATGGAAGAGATATCCTTACCCTCCTTGAGCTCCCATGTAGTGAGATATAAATTTCTATTGTATTTGAGCCATTACATATATGGCTCAGAAACATAAATGTATATTCAGTTCAAAGCTCTTCTTGGGATACTCACTCAGTGTGAAACACAGAGCTCTCCTTTAATCTCCTTGGAAAGTAACATTAAACTTTAAGACATTAAATTCCTCACTTAATCTATAGACTATAGAGCTCATGAGTTGGAAACAAAATGTGTTAATCAGATCCATCATTAAGTAAATCACTTAAATTCTCTGTCAGTTGGAAAAACTTCACACTCTTGGGCCTAGTTTTTCTCCTACCTGACAATTCAAATTAAAGAAGAAAAATGTTGGGTCTGGTGGATTAGAACCCAAAACACAACTGGAAGCCTAAATGCTGTTTTTATATTTTTTTATGTCTTTTCTATGAATTCACATTAAATTATTGAGGCAGAGGCTATGTTACGTACTTCTTTTGTGTACCCTATTGGCTCTTCAGGAATAGTTTTTAAAGTTTTTTTCTGACTAGCCAGTATCAGAATCTCCGTCAAAAATGCACATCTATTGAATCAGAGTCTCTGTGGGAGAGCCTTAGAATCAGACTTTTAACAAGCATCCAAAGGTTATTCTTAACACTTTAAAATTTGAAATCTCCTGCCTCACAGTGTGCTAAGTAATTTAGACTCTTATACATCTTTTTAAAATTAAGTAGTTAATACTATAACATATATCATTGAAATTTATTTACTTAAAAAGAGCATTATGACAATAATGATTAGGCTTGATAAGCAGAATTTCCAATGAAGTTTGTATAATGATTTATATAGCCGCAGAGAAAATTGTTCCAAAATTGGGGAAGAACCATTTTATAAGGTGTGAATAATCTTGATGTTTTAGTGTTATCCATTCTTTTTTTTTTTAAAGTTTATTTATTTATTTTGAAAGAAAAAGAGAGTGTGAGCAGAGGAAGGGAGAGAGAGAATCCCAAGCAGCCTCTAGGCCATCAGTATAGAGCCCAATGTGGGGCTCAATATCACAAACCATGAGATCATGACCTGATCCGAAATCAAGAGTCATACGCTTAATGGACTGAGCCACCCAGGTGCCTTTAGTGTTGTCCATTCTTAAATTCAAAGTATTCAATATGGACAATCCCAGTCCTCTATTTCCTTTTGGACTATTTCCATTATTTTGCTGGCATTGCTGCTCTGGCTATATATTGCTGGGTCATAAATCAACCCAGACTTAGTTGTAGAGAAAACAACCATTTTATTATGCTCGTAGATTCTAACAGCAGGACTTTGGATAAGGTAGAGTGAGGTGGATTTAAAGAAAATCCATGACAGAGGCCTCAACTGGAAAGACTCAGAAATGGCTGGGGTTAAATCATGTGGGTGCTCCTTTACACACATGTGTGAGCTGACAAGTTTCAGAGCCTGGGCTCAGCTGAGCCTATTGATCAAAGCGCTGGCCTCTCATTGTGGGTTGGGCTTCTACGGCATGGAACTGGGTTCTGAGAGGCAGCATCTCCAAAAGGCGTATGAAGTAAGTACTTCACGAGAACCAGGCAGAAGCTGCATGGCCTTTATGACCCTGACTGCCACTTCTGCCTTCCTGCAGAGTTCAAAACAGCTACAAGTCCACCCCAATTAAGGTGGTGGAGGGCAATATAGACACCATATCTTAATGGGAGTAGTATAAAATAATTTGGGGGCCATGATTTAAAAGTACCACAATTACTGGAGTACCTGGGTGGCTCAGTCGGTTAAGTGACCAACTTCAGCTCTGGTCATGATCTCCAGGTTGGTGAGTTCAAGCCCTGCATCAGGCTCTATGCTGACAGTGCAGAGCCTGCTTGGGATTCTCTCTCTCTCTCCCTCTCTCTCTGCTCCTCCCCCATTCACTCTCTTTTTCTCTCAAAATAAATAAATACACTTAAAATAATAAAAGTATCACAATTACTAAATTAAGAAGCACTTCTAATCATTTAATTTCTAAACTTCTTTCTTAGCTCTTTGATCTTTATAATTTATAAATGATAATATTTCTCTGCTCTTCTGGTGAAGACAAATATAGCCAAAAATCTATATATCTCTAGGTCTTACATGTAAAATCCATATATTCTTATTTACATAGGTAATTTTCACAACCACTCTATAACATTGGCATTATCATCACCATTTAACAAGTGAAGACACTGATATGTTGAGAGGTGAGTAGCGTGGCCGGGGTCACACAGCTGGAGAGGTTCTGACTCCAGAGCATAGGCCCTTGACAACAACTAATGGGTAGCATTTTCATATTCATGTGAAATCTTCTCAGAGCAAATCCAGGGAAGTTTACATAATCTAAATGTCATTGGCGAGAGCTGAAATAAATTTATAATCACACTCTATCAAATATCCTAAGCCTTTTGAAAAGTTGCTTTTGGCTAAATGATGGCTGGATCATAAACCTTATCATCTTATGAAAGCACTCAGGGGCTACAAATTTTTAAGGTTTTCATTTCCTGTGGAAAAAAGAAAATGTTCTTCTCTGCACTCTGCTGCTGAATTTTGACCAGGGAGTAAAAGACGCCTTTCTCTGTGGAAAAGGGCAAGACACTTCCATTTGTTTTTCCCTGAGGGACTGGCTATTTGGTCTAATTTTTGTGATAAGCTGACTAAGGGTCAGGGAATGTCAAGAGTGCAAAAGGCAGCAGAACCTTGGACAGGAAAAAGGCTGGTATCAGGTGGAGACCATAAATAATAGAATGCCTGCCTGGGAAGGGTCTGACCCAGGAGACATGGAGTTAACTATCTTAAATCAGTTAAAGCTAGACTCGGAATCTACATAATGGGTCAGGTCAAAATTTGGTTAATGAAGCTGAAGTTCAAATCAGAGAAAGAAATTTAAGCTGAGGAAGCTGTAAAAGTCACATTTAGTGAATTAAAAAAGTGAGGATATGCCAGCTTGCACCTTGTCCTCACCAAGACCTGCTTAATAGTTGATGGCAGAAGAGGTAAGACAGGGGGTGGGTGTTCAGTCTCCTAAAGGTTTGCTTACAATTTATAGAAAGAAAAACAGTAAAGTCCTAATAAGACGTCTGGAAGCACGAAAGAAAACAGTCACAATCATTTGAAGTTCCTGTTGGGAAATTTAAATTTTCAAATTCCTGTTGGGAAATCGATTTTTATTTCTATGGAGAGAAAATGTGGTAGTCACTTCATCCTTAAGGATATGGGAATGGCTTTTCTTGACATTAGGATATTCCCAAATCCAGGAGTTATATGTTTTCTTCCTACTTTCTGTATGTTGCTTAAGTTTTTAGAATCAAATCATAGATCATTATTACCCAAATCCCTTGCCATTCTGAATAATGTAAATAATAAATATTACGAAGCTTCAAGTCAGCCAGTAATTTGTTTAGCACTACCTCCTCCCACAGTATCACACTAAATGAAAGGATAACAGATGCGTGACTATGTATATCCTCTCTTTGTCCATGGAAGAAATTCTTAATTGGTCAAGACACACAAAACTTGATCTTGGATCTTTTTCAACATGTGTTTCAGGTGATTATTCACATTTAACCTGAGTTAATACTTGAGGTGAAAACTAAGGTACTATTAAGTGCTAATAGTGGATAGAAAAAAAGTTATCAATTTGGACTAACTTTGGGATAGATCAGACTGACTTAAAGAAATGAAATGTATGGCAATAAGATATCTAATTACAAGTGGAAGCCAACTCTGAACTAGGTATAGCAGATGCCGTTGACAATCTGCCAATGTCTCTTTGGCTACCTGAGTTTTCTTGCAGTTGTGGAAAACTCCCACCCCGTGATAGTTTCCCACCTTAGGTACACCTGCATTCTCCCCTTTCTCTGCCTGAGGGTTTCCTCCAGTGTTACTAGAGCTTACTCACTTGAAAGCTAAACCAGAAAGCTTGAGGGAGCTAACCTTCTGGGAGGCAACCTTCAGTCAATGGTGACGGGAGTGGTAGACAAATGCCCCAGACTCCCTTTTCTTTGGTGGGAGGGTCCTGATGTTTGTCTCACAAGATTTCTCAGAAGGTCTCCAGCAAGACTAAGCCCCTCTTGCTTTTTATTGGCACTTCTCTCTTCCCTGTCTCATGTTCCTAACTTCCTAACATGTCTTCCTGGGTTTACCTTCCAAACAATCTGTCCACCTCTAATCTTTATTTTAGGGTCTGCGTTTAGAGGATCCAAAATTAAGATTCCAGGCTAAATATTATAGGGACCATTTTGTAAGTGAATAATTTTTATAATCAATATCACTTTTTAATGTATATAGGGTAGTCATTGATATTATTCACTTACTCTCCTTGTGAGAAGATTGTACAACCCTACTCTGTTGAATTTAGGAGTGGCCATAGGACATGCTTTGGCTAATGAATTGTGGGTGGAAGTGGCACCACTTCCTAACAAAGGTTTATGAGCTAGCTCATGGTTTTCCATATCTCTTTTCCCTCTGCCATAAGGCAGTCAAAATTCCAGATGAAGCTACTCTATCAGCACTGAGCCCAGGTATGAAGATGACAGATATGAGCAGAGTTTCCACTGAACTATAATGAACATATGCAATGAATAAGAAATAGACTTTGTTCTTGTAAATCACAGAGATTTTGGAGTAGTTTATTGCCTTAGCATAGCTTAGGTTAAATTGGCTAATAAAGAATTTTTTTTAAATAATGCAGTCCAGTGGTTCTCAATCTTGGTTAATCATAAGATTTACTAGTACATCTTTTCATTTATAGATTTAAACTTATTATAATTCAGTAGGCTTGGGTCAGAAAGTTAAGGGTACTTTGTATTTTAAAATCTCTCCAGATGGTTCTAATGATCTCACTGTTTGAAACACAACCATTTTGCTTAGTTTATTTATTTTTTCATTTTGCTTATTTTAAGGGAGGAGACTGACAGCTTGAAAAGTTGTCTATTCTTTTAAATAATTTATTAAAAATACTATGTGATACAGGTTGGAGTTTGAGTTATTTATAAAATCTTTTCTTCTAAAGAGCAAAAGAGCAAACTTAATTGTATACCTGAATAGAGGCAAAATCTGAATTAGTATTATCCAAATTAATAAAGTTTAATTGTATGTCACATATAGGCCATCTGGGTTCAAACCTAATCAAAAATTATAAATGCAGCATGTTACTAAAGCCATTAGTAGGCCAGAAAGGCTAAGAGTAGTAGGGTTTTAATAACTGAAAGTAAATTTGTTGCATAGATATGCACATAAAAATAAAATCTTTGTCCTTGCTATTAACAGATTATGGGTCCACAAGGAGAATTTGCCTTGGAGACTGACAGATCAAGTTAAAGGTGTTTCAAAAGCATCTGATGACATTTTCTAGCATCACACCTTGCAACTATGTACCATTCACTTGTCTGGGTCACTGTATATTTTTAAGCTGTAGAAATTACTTATATAATTTTACTTTTTAAAAACATTTATTTATTTATTTTGAGAGAGAGCATGTGTGTGCACAAACAAGGCAGGGGCTAAAAGAATGGAAGAGAGAATCCCAAGCAGGTTCTGCTCTGTCAGTGCTGAGCCCAATCTCATGAATGGTGATATCACGACCTGAGCAGAAATCGAGTTGGACGTTTAGCCAACTGAGCTACCTGGGCGCCCCAATTCAATTTTACTTTTTACCTCATATGTATTCTGGGGAAGGCATTTTAATAGACGCTTCTGGTATCATAAATTCCAAGGGGGAGATGGTGGAGGTAAAATATTGGCCCACATATGATGGTAATATAAGGCAGAATATACCAACGTGGGTTGCTCGCTAATCTTCTGCTGCAAGGGAACTTCAGTCTTCAGGGACTCTCACATCATTGTTCAACTTAGATTTCATAGTCAGGATATTGTTGAATGTGTGCCATAGGACCCACAGCTGCTCAGGCAGCTCTGGAAGGAGAGTTCTATTCCCATCTTACTTTCTCACTACCACTCATATTAGCTCCTTGCAATCTAGCATTTCATACTACCTTATTTCTCAGACTGACCTCTTCAAAGTTCACCAAGGAATCACACAATTCTTAACCCATCCAGCTTTAGACACTATTGACAAATCTCATCTTGAAACTTGTTTGTTTTAGATTTTACAGTACTATGGTATTCATTACATGTCTATCACATATTTGCCTTGTGCTTTAGGGATATAACAATAAGAACTTTCATTTACTGAGCACTTGCTACCTTCCCGGGGCTATCTATCTTTCTATTTCTCCATTTATCTACCTAGATATGCAAGATATAGATATAAGTAAAATTTTATTTATTTGTTTATTTATTGATTCAAAACTTACAATGATCCACTGAAGCAGCTGTTATCTCCACTTTCCATGTGAGGAAATTGATATTTAGAGAGGTTCAGTTCTTATGCATGGTCACACAAATAATTATCAGGGGTAAGACTCAAACCTGTGTTGCATTCTAAACTTGTGCTCTTTAACAACACATCGGGGTCTCGGGATCTCTTACTCTTACAAAGTATTAACAAGAGGTGCCTGGGTGGCTCAGTCAGTTAAGCGTCCAACTCTTGACTTTTGCTCAAGTCATGATCTCACAGTTTGTGAATTTGAGCCCCACCTTTGGCTTTGTGCTGACAGCACAGAACCTGCTTGGGATATTCTCTCTCTCCCTCTGGCTCGTGCTCTCTCCCCCGCCCTCACTGGCATGCGTGCACATTCTCTCTCTCAAAATAAATAAACAAACATAAAAATAAAGTATTAACAATCTCAGGGGTTTTGTTTATGTTATATCTCTTTGATACTTATAATAAAACTTAAAATGAAAATTTAATAATATTCATTAATTCATTTGAAAATAATAAGCCCATTATGCATTGACATATTGTTATGGGAAATAACTCTTCCTAAACAAGCACTGTAGTGAAAAAGTGGCATTGCTTCACATTTTTACAACTCCTCTTAGTGACTGGTTTAATTGAAGATAGTTGGATTCTCCTATCTGTTTCTGCATTCAGTCTGTTTCTGTATGATGTTTTGGTTGAAGTATATGAAGATAGGCTAGCTTCACACAGATATGTAGATGGAAAAGTGAGGAGTAATGTAATAGCATTTTCAGATAATTGTGGATTTCCTCCTTTAATAGTACACAAACATTCAACAAATGGAGGTTTCTTAAAGGTTAGCTGCTATGTGGCATCTGAAACTTCTTGTGCTCTTTTATATTAAAATGCATTGGCCTATTTTGCATTTTGAATGGATCTTTTACCTGTGTGTGAAGCTGGTCCAAGGCTTCACTTACACCACTGCCCTTTCTAACATTCCAAAAAACAAAACAAAACAAAACAAACTATGAAGCATGAAACTAAACACAAATTTGCTTGAACACAGCTAGCAAGTTTCTCAAGTAAATTAATGAGAGCTGATGATAAAACTGTAGACAATTTAAGGAAATTTCTGACTTTTTAAAGTTATTTATTTAGTTTTGAGAGAGACAGAGAGAGAGCTCGAGTGTGGGGGGAGGGCAGAGAGGAAGGGAGACAGAGGATCTGAAGTGGCTTCTGTGCTGACAGCACAGAGTCCACTGTGGGGCTTGAACTCACAGACTATGAGATCATGACCTGACCTGAAGTCAGATGCTTAACCAAGTAAGCCACCCAGGAATCTTGGGAAATTTCTGGTTTTTATGCTTATTAAATCAGATTGTGGACTTGGAACCATCTTGATGGTTCTATGAGGCTGATAACATACTATTTCCTAGATGCTGATGTATTCACTATATTTGGGTTAAATATAAGTAGCTGTTCATTTTTGCCATTAACCATCTAATCTTTATTGCCATTGATAGTTTACAAATGCTTCAGGTCAAGGCTATCGAGTTCTAATTTTATTTTGGCAGCATCTTAAAAATCTAACTTTGCCCATCTATGGCTGCTTTCCACCAAGCCATTCAGCCTAGGTGATAGTTCTCTTCTATAGTTTCTCTCTCTTTCAGAGAATGGAGACTTCTTCATCCTCATTAATACTGTTAAAGCTATTGAAGATAAACGTTTTCCTACAATGGAGCAATAATTTTTATTTTATTTATTTTTTTAATTAAAAATTTTTAAAAATTCATTTGAGAGAGGGAGAGAACATGAGAGCAGGGGAGAAGGGAAGATGGAGAGAGAGAGAGAGAGAGAGAGAGAGAGAGAGAGAGAGAGAGAGAAAATCTTAAGCAGGCTCCATGCTCAGGGTGAGCCTGACAGGGGGCTCGATCCCACCACCTTCAGATTACAACCTGAGCTGAAATCAAGAGTTGGATGCTCAGCCGACTGAGCCACCCAGGCATCCCTGATTTTTTTTTTTAATTTAAATGATATATATGTCATAAGTAAATGTAAATTTGATAAGGGCTGAAGCCCACACATTAATGGATTCCTACCATAGGGATAAATTTATGACCATTTTTTATATCAGAATATTTTCCACTCTCTAATTGTAAAGAAATTAAAGATATAGTTTTCAGCAAGATATCACATGTGTTGACCAAAATATAATAATTGCTCATGAAGAGGTAAAAGCATGCTACAATTTCTATGATTTGGTTAGTTCTTATATGCCTTATTTTGACTCAAGAGACAAATGTCTGTCATCTTTACATATTCTTGGGGCTTGACAATGACAAAACGAGACTGGTTTTATAACTTGCAAAAGTGCATAAAACACAAGATATGTATAGAGTGTTGTTTACCTTTGAAAACATTATGTGTTCAATGTTCTCTCAAATGTGTATATATGTGAATCAAGTCCCTCCTTTCACTGTGAGTTGATCACATACATCCCCTCCCATCCACAGTTTTGCTTTCTGCAGTTTCAGTTACCAGGGTCAGCCACAGTCCAGAAGCAGTTCATCCTCTTTCTGATGGAGCTTCAGAAGGTCAATAGTAGCCTAATGCTGCCTCACAATGCCTACATCATTTCCTCACTTCATCTCATCATGTTTAGATATTTTATCATCTCACATCATCACAAGAAGTACCATATAGTAAGATACTTTGAGGGAGACCACGTTCACATAACTTCTATTACAGTACGTTGTTTTAATCTATTTTATTATTATTTATTGTGTTTTTATCTCTTACTGTGCCTAATTTATAATTAAACTTTATCATAGGTATGTAGGCATAGGAAAAAACAGGATGTATAGGGTTCAGGATTACCTGTGGTTTCAGGCATCCACTGATGGGAGTCTGAGGAAGTATCTCCCACCAATAAAGGGGACTACTGTGTATGCAAAACTCTCTACTTCTTTGTTCTTTAGCAAGGCACAACTCTGAATATGTTTATAAAAGCGTCTCTTGCTGGCCTCTGTGGAATTAGTAAATCATGTTGATAGCAGAAACTTTACATTTTCAAGATACTTCCTCAGTACCCTTGTTTTTTCTTTAGGTGGTAAACCCAGATGGAACCAAATAGGGAGATTTATTTGAACAGAGAATATTGATCTCAGCTTGTCCAAGACTTTTCTTACACCTCTGCCCTTTATGATGTTTCCATGAGCTCTTTGGTGAATGGGATTGCATAGGAGTCCTTGCTTTCATGACTTCGGATGCTTTCTACTGTCATCTTTTTTCTAAGGTTCTTGAGGAGCCTTTAAAGGTGAGAAGGAATGCAGCCCATTGAAGGGGTAACTCCTTCACCCTTCTATAGATAGCTAACTTCAGATCCTTTTTAAAGACTGCTTATATCTCACCTCCTCCAGGAAATCTTTTACTGTCATCTCTCCCCTCTTCTGCTGAGCTGTGTCCCTCCTGTAGCATCTTTCACCTGTCTCCATGATAGCAAAACCCTTACACTGTGGGAAAATACATCATAATTGTCTGTCTTTCTGGATCTTGACAGAGAATTTTCCTTCATTTGTTTATCTCTGGTGCCTGGTGACATGTCTGGTAGTCAGTGATATGATTCAGTGGTGCTAAGGTGATCTCATAGTACCAGTTGAGTAGTCTGTTAAAAGTCATGGCTTGGACTTCGTGTTTTCAGAAAGTTCAGTGAGGTAATGCTGGAGCTGGGCTGAAGGAAAGAAGGAAGCTAAACAGTTTTTTAGTGAATCTAATACTGCCTAAATACTTGTTTGGCAAAGTCTGTGGGGGAAAAATGTTAGTTGCTAGGATAGATGAATTCAATTTCATACTTCAAGGTAAGAATATATTGGTGGGGCAATGGGGTTATATATTATCTGATACTATTTTCTTACATCAAATGTTCTATTTCAGCTCCATTATATACAGCCTATTTATTATGGTAATAAAGAATAAAAAAATCTCCTTTAGATTGCTATCAGTTTTGGAAGGACTAGGGATGGGGGAGTGGATTTTTCCATTATGTCATGGTAGGAAAGAAGTATATCACATATACTTGAATCTTCAGGCTCATTGAGAGGCTGCTTCCTGGGATTCTTTCACACCCAAGTAAAGAGCTTGTTTGCCACATTTATAATACTATAGTGAAATCTGGGATTTACATTTTCTGCTTTTATAATACACTGTTGTCTTTTAAGAATTATTAAATAAATATAAATTTTAAATATTGACTTCTTGGGAATGAGTACAATAAGAAGCACATAGAAAGTGTCCCATAAATACTTATAAATATTTTTTTTAGAGATTTACCCAGAGAAGCCATATGGTAGTTCTTTTTCTCCAATGATTAATGGTAACTTTTTCTTCTTATATCCCCATCTCGTCATCCAACACTATCTTAAAACACTGCATTTGGATAAGATCATTTGGAAGATCTACACTTTTAACAGCTTTCTTTTGTTCTGGCTGCCTCATATGGGTTCTTTATTCTTAGAGTAGAATCTCAGGAAATCTGTGGATATAGCTAAGGCTGAAAGACTCTCAAAGAATAATCTTGTCTACATATTGGCAATGAGGAGGAGCTCATCAAAACCAAATTTAATGTGACCAATTCCAAAGAGGTCACTTGATAATAGTTCTTTTCACTTTGGGTAGGCATAAACCTAGTCCAGGTATTTCCATCTTCATCTCATTGCCTCAGGCAAATTCCTTGATTTGATTTGATCTTTCATAAATATGATATGTCTGTGGAGAAAGGTGAGGGTTGAGGTCTTAAGCAACACACTAGGGTGTTGGGATGTTAAAACTATATACCTCAGACAGTGGTTTGACTTTGAAGAGACTATCATGAAAAGATTGGAAAAGTGGTTGAAATCAATTTAGTTATTTTTTGTTTGTTCTGCAGTGTAGAATATACAGTTCACAGTACTCTGGTAAAAATATTTTGAAATAAGCAGTTTGTTAGGAGTGTGAATGACACTTAGCACTAAGTCATAAAAAAATCTAAAAAAAACCCAACCCAAGAAAAGTCACCCCAATTTAGCCATAAGTCATGTAAGCACTGAGGTGCAACTATTTTAAGAATAGATATGCATACTGAATTTCTTCTCACAGATCCTCTTGTGAATTAAGCTCTGATATCTCATTTTTAGATCTTGTTTAAGCTGGCTTAACACTAATGAGTAAAAGTGCTGAACTAGCTTTGTATGAGTATTCTCATTGTGTATTTCCTAGGGCAGTGCTCTATATGAGATTTTTACAACAAAACGGTTTCCATTTGGGTGCCCACAGAAACAGATTCTGAGACCGTTTCCTAATGCAAAGTAATTTATTTGAGAAATGTATGAAACACCATTTTGGAAATGTGGAAGTGAGACAGGGAAGAGAAGGCAGCCAGTATGAGGTATTATCAAGTCATTTACTACTAATGTCTGCTGGCACTTAATCCCAGAGGAAAATCTGGGAAATGGTGTAGAATATACATCCCAGAGATCTCTGACCCCAGGGATGTGGAATATCTCTATCTGTATTGGTCAGCTTGGGCTCTCATAACAAAATATCATAGACCGGGTGGCTTAAGCAAGGGGAATTTGTTTCTCACAGTTCTGAAGGCTGAGAAGTCCAAGATGAAGGTGCAGGATGATTCAGTTCCCCAGTAAGGACCTGCTTCCTGCCTTGCAGGTAGCCACCTTCTCACTGTGTGAGGACAGAGTGTGCTGACAGAGAGAGAGAGAGAGAGAGAGAGAGAGAGAGAGATAGTAAGCAAGCTCTCTGGTGTCTCACATAGGGTCACTAATTCCATCATAAGGGCCCCATCCTCATGACATTATCTAAACCTAATTACCTTCTAAAGGCCCCATTTCCAAATATTATCACATTGGTGTTTAAGGATTTAACATATCATTTTGCATTGGGTTGGTGGGGGTGGGGGGACACAATTCAGGCATAATAATATACCTAACTCTCTCTTTCTATCTCTATACATCTCTATCTTTATCTCTATCACATCTACCTACCTACATTGTCTCTCTCTTTCTCCCTCTTTACCTCTCCCTCTTTCTCGAGGGAGCTGTGTATTAATTCTCCACTCCCACCAGTCAGTGGAGGAAGGCTGCTCCAGAGGTTAATTCCAGAAACTCCTGTCTCACTCTTTGCTCAGGCAGAATGGGCTCTCATTAGCTTCAGAGAAAAGCCGTTAGACAATGAGACTCAGACAGGTAGGTGAAGGTTGGCCCACAGACACTGAAAGTGCCAGCGTAAGTTGTTACCCCTGTGGGACTTACTCTGCATTTACTATACTAACTGGTTTCTGAGATGGCATTCCTATGTTACCCATTCAAAGTATGAAACTTAAAGGTTTGTGTTTTAAAATACAAGTAAATGTAAAATGTGCATTTTGTTTCATAATATATTTAGAATTATAAAAATAATGTTAAAAATTACTTATAAGTTGAATAAAGTTAACTTTTTCCTTCAACATAAAAATTCTTTGAAAGGAAAAGAATGTCTTAGCCTGGTTTCCCTCGAAAGCAGAGGCTAAGACAAGTCTTGCCTGTAAGTAGTTTATTTAATTGCAGGATCCAGAGAGATGTGAAATAAGAAAGGAAAGCTAAAATAAAGGTAAGCTATCAAGTTGGCTATTGGTGTAGGTTGACTGGTGATTACCTTGCTGGGATTTTCTGAGGAATGAAATACCTTTCAAAACTGTCCATGCAGGACTAAGAAATGGAAGTCTTAATCCATCATTTCTATGGTCAATCGTAGTCACATAGGGACTAACTGTGTTCTCCCCAAGGTAGTACATGCCTGAGCCATGATCAGGTGCAGAAAAGTCCTGGGGCAAGAGCAAGGGGTAAGAAGTACAGGCTAGTGGGTCATTCTTAGGTTACATTTGAGGAAGTTGGTTTCTGGAAGCCTGAAGAGAAATGATTGCTGTAATAGTGGCTGAAATGAGGATGTGTGTGTGTGTGTGTGTGTGTGTGTGCACGCGCGCGCGCGCGCGCATGCATGTGTGAGTGGGCGTGGCTAAGAAGATGTGCAATGGTGCACATGAGGTACCAATACAGTGATGCTTCAGGAACATGAGACTAGGAGTTGGGGACGTTAAAGAGCATGCTCTAGGGTGTTGTGTGGAGTTATTGATACATCATCCCTTTGCCAAGATCCAGGACTCCTTTGCTGAATTCAGATGATTTCACATTGTCTAGTTTCTGTCAAAAAAAAAAGGAGGGGTTCAAATGCATTCTTTCCTTCACTTCACAAATACCTATTAATTTTATATTATTATATAAATTTAATTTGTTAGTCCTTCAAAGTTATTTATTAGAGTTGCAATAATTACGACTATTTGGATTTGTTAATAAAGATTCAAAATATAAAAATCATTTTTCTTTCAAAATATAAATTCTCATTAATATTATGAAAACATATAGGTATATGCTGTATAAAAGAGAACAGAAAATCTATTTATAAGTAGTCTTCAATTTGAGTCTTTCCCCATCATGCCCACATCTTTCACTATTTGTTGGTAGTGGAGTTCTGCTTTTTCACTATCCACATAAGGAGAGATGATGAAGAGATAGTCTACCCCGAGCTCTGCCAGCAGCTATGCTCCTTCCAATCACAGATTCAGAGGGAACTGGGAGAACAATTTATTAGAGTGAGTATTTAATGCGTGGTGTCATAAAGTAATCAATCCCACATCAGCTGCTATTGTCCATCTTAGTAATCTGTGAAATGGGCAGGCACAATACTGGACCCAGTGGAAATGAAAGGAAAGCCACTGATCAAAGAATGCCTTTTTTTTTCATTACAGAAATTCATAAAATGCACATAAATATACATTTAAATATTTGATTTAATAATTTGTTTTGTTGCTGTAAATACATTTTGTGTTTCATTACATCAAGCACAGACGTCTTTTTAAATCAAGATTCTAGAAAGCCTTTCAACTTGTGTGATTTGAAGAAAGATACTGGTACTGTTTTTTAGTCATTCCTGATAATTATTTCTATTGAGTTCTAGTGAAGACAATTAGAAAATATCCCCTTACTTGAGGCTGCTTCAAATCAGAAGGTATATAGGGCTTCCTCATCCGTAAAATAGGTATAATAATTGTGTCTTCGGTTTAATATACATAATGAGATTAGAGCAATACTTGGCACTTAGTAAGCTCTCAGCAAATGTTAGTTATTAATCTTATTATGTTTGTGTACTACAACCTGGGCTATTGAATACTTATCTAAATCTAGGTAGTAAAAACATCCTAACATTCCAAGAAAATAGCAAGCTACATAAAAATGTCATTAACAGCACAATAACTGTCTTTAAACCCAAAACTTTAAAATCAAGGATAATGTACAATTGAAAAAACTAATAGGGCAATTCTAGGACACAGCCTCAATAAATCCTCAGATATTCTCAATGTGTGTATTCCAAATGAAACCTATCAGGTACCAATTCCTTCATTTATTCAGCAGATCTTTAGTGAGTTCCTACGATGTGCCCACGCATTAGATGTAGAAGATTCATCAGTAATTAAGACAGATTCTCTGACGTCAGTGACCTTAAACTGTAATGAGAAAGACAAGACAATGAAAAAATAAGTAAACATAAAAACAAGGTAATTATGGACTGTAATAAGGATTTAAGAAAAACAGAGTGATGATATAGACAGTAGCAGTAAGAGGCCATTCTAGATGGAGATCAGGGAAGCCTTCTCTGAGGTGGTGACATCCATGCCAAACTTTAAGGATAACAACAAGCCAGTCAAGTGCAATGGTGGGGGCAGAGAGGAAGGACTGGAAGAATTTCAAGTAGAAAGACGAGCAACTGCAAAGGCTTAAAAGTAAGAAAAGGTTTGGTGTGTTCAAGCAATAGGAAGACCATGTACTTGGGCTATGGTGACTAAAGGTGAAAACTGGGTAGAGGGAGGTTGAAGAGGGGCACGAGCGCATGGTTAGGAATTTGGCTTTATTTGGGGAGAAATGGGATGCCATTGGAGGGTTTTAAGTGAGAGGTAACATAATCTAACTTATGTTTTAAAATATCTGGCTGTTTTAGGGAGCATGGGTAATTGGTGTTGTCAGAAGCGAGACGCAACAGAAAAGCAACTCAGAGACTCTGGAAGTGGTCCCAGGGAGAGATGGTGGTGTCTTGCAATATGGTGATAATACAAATGTAGAACAGTGAACTGACTTGAGATGTATTTTGGAGCTGGAACCAACAGGACTTGCAGACAGATTAGAAGGAATGGGGAAAGGAAAAATTCATTGATTCTGGCTTTAATGACTCAGTGGGTTGTGGTTCTGTCTCCTGAAATAGGAAAGAGTTGGAGGAAGAACTATGTTTTTGTGTTGTGAGAGGCCTAGTACATGTTCACGAGGAGTTTTCAAGTAGGCATGGTGAGGTCCAGATTTAGATCTAGGTGTACATTTGGAAGTTGTTACTGTAGATGGGATTTAAAGGTGTGGGACTAAATGTGACCATCAAAGGACGCTGCTGAAAAAAGAATTGTAATAAGTACATAAAAAATGAGCAAGGACTTGGCAACAAAAGTTTTTGGTGACTTAATAGATTGGAAAGTTTGCAGAGAGAATTGAAAATAAGGAAGCAGATATAGATGACTCATTCAAGGAGTTTTGCTGTGGAAAGAAGGAGAAAATGAAAGTGTTTGCTGGACTGGGGAGTATGTGTTCAAGGGAGTTTTTGTTTTTTTAAGATGGGAGATAGAAAAAATATTTGCATTCTGATGGAAATGATCCAGCAGAAATAGTGGATGGATAGCAGTGCATGAGGAGATTCCTAAAGCTACAAAATCCTTGAGAAGGTGAGAGTCTTGGAGCAAAAGCACGTGTGGAAACAATTGTTTTTTAATAGGCATAAAGACACTTTTGAAACTGAAAACAGGAAGCATGTGTAGAGTTGATGGTGGCACTATGATGGAATTCCGATCTGGTAGTTTCTATCTTTTTCAATGACTTTTAAGAAAGATCCTTATCTGAGAGGGTTTGAGAAGAGGTTTGCTGAGAAAATTAGGTAATTTTAGCAACAGGGGACATGCAGTTATTTGGGAAGGGTTGTAAAGTTGTTGGGAACAGATGACTGATCATTTTAGGTTTGTTATCATGAAGTTAAGGTGAAACCAATAAGCCAGCATATGATATTTGCTAGCACTAGCTAGCCACTGTGTGGCAGACAGACAAAAGGAAGAGAGCAAAAAAGAATTATTTCAGTTAAATACAATAAAGATATGACAAGGAATTTGAGAGAGTTTCCAGGATTATGATATAGTCATGGACCATGGGGTCTAACTTGAATGAGAAGGAAAGTGAAGACAGAAAAGATGTGATAAAGTAATGAGGCCATAGATGGAGATCACAGTGATGTGGAAGAATTGATGAAGTGGATGTTTTAGAGGGATTGACCTAGAAGAGAATGATCTGAGTTGACTGTTTTGAGTGGAGACTTTGGTGGTGATGCATTTACAGACAAATGCAAGGTCTCTGTTGTAACAGTAGGAGTGGATGGCTAAGGTGGAAGACAGGCAGATGAAAGTGAGATCAAAGACCTGGTAAATAAACCAGAGTTTTTGATGAGTCACCCACATGGCTGCTGAAATTCCAAGGAATGATGAATGGTGTAGGGATGGAAGGAATGTAGGTAGTCAAATAAAAAATGTCTTCAATAAATGAGAGGTCCATATAAGTAGGACCATAGAGGAGAGAAACAAGAAGGTAGGTGGCATAGCATGATGGCATAGCTTCAAAGGAACTGTGGTCTTTAAAAGCTTTTGGAGAAATACATGGTTTAGAAGTAGCAATATGGATCAAAAAGGACACACAGGTGTTTAGGCTTCTTTCCTGTTCCTGAGACAACTACAGGGAACAATTTCAAATTAGCATATGGGCAAAGGGGCATTCAGAGAAGAGTGTGAGTGAGTTTGTTATAGATCCAGAGTTTCAGAAGGCACTGTGGGTGGGTGAGAAAGGGAGAGAAAGGGGTTAGGAGATGTAAGATACACTGTCCGTCTTGTGGACACCGGATGTCTTGGGTTTTAGATAGTGATGGTTCTCTTATGAGACCCTACTGTGGTGATGGACAACACAAATGTGTCATTGGCCCAACTGTTAGACCTTGATATACCTACAAAGAAAATTTATGTAAAAACCATGCTGTGACACAGAAGACTTTCATACACGTTTGAAAAGTTTGAACTACTACTTGTACTTGTGTGTATCATGAAGTGTTTGAATGGTAAAGTCTTAGGTTATGGTACTTAAGGAATCTCATAGGACTCCTGCTTCTCTCCTGTAGGAGATCAATTTTTAGGTTGAAGTCAACTTGGAAATTTCTCTTCTCACCAAGGGAAGTTGGGTTGAAGCTTAGAGAATGAAATTTTCAAGTTAGAATAGAAAGCACATTTCTAGCAGCTGCTTATAAACTTTTTTTTAAGATTCCATTGTAGAGGGCAAAATATCTCCTTAGAAAACAAGTGGGAGACAACTCTGTTATACTGAGTCTGAATTCTGAGTTTTTGTTGACATAGAGCCTGTATAAGCACTCTCATACAAGAAATTGGCCACATAACTTGCATGGGGAAAGAACAGCATGGGGTCAGGAAACAAAATGGACAACAAGAGAAAGAAGCAAGAGAGGTAAGAGGTTGGGGGCTTCATAAATTCTTAGTGAGGGAGTTTAATATTAGAATCTCATTGTTTATTTACAGGTTTTTTTTTTTGCAATTATGCTAATGCATGTACAATAACCTTTTAAATTTTGATTTCATAATGTTGGGTTCAGTTAATCTCAACCACTTTTTGCTTTTCTTTCCCCCCTAGAGACTCAAGATAAAGAATATCTCCCGATACTGTTAAATATAGATATCTGGACTGAATTGAACTTACATGACAATTGCAGTCAAGATTCTGGAACTCAGAATGGGCAAACCAGGTAAGCCGTGCCAATTTTAGAATGTTGTTTTAATAAGGCTTATTCCTGTCTGGGTCGGCTGCATTTTACATATGCAATCTACTCAGGCTGTGAGTATGAAGAGTTATTGCCATGACAACCAGGACTGACTGACTTGTCTTTCAGAAATGGTAACAATTCAGCATGTTTGTAGATGATACCTGTGGTTCTCAAAGACTTTCTGGAAGGTCAAACAGTTTTGACAATGGTTCTCAGTGATGTAGAAAGACCACTCATAAGGAAAAATGTGAGTTAAGTTCAAGCCATGCCTCTCCATGAGCCAAATGTGGAACTTCAGGCAAATCTATAGAGGCTTCAGTTTCTTCACCCATTTAATAGGAAGTTGGAGGCTAGATTATATAGTCTTTAAGGTTGTTTATAGTTCTAAGTTTCTCTCATCCCCTAGATTTACCTATTGTGAGAATATGGAGCTAGATAATTTATCTACTTACTCTGTAATCAAGTCATCATTTCTAAATATTTTGTGAACTCTTTTTTTGTCTTACCTTCAGAACCGACAACCTTCTCTCTGGATTTTGATTTAAAAAAGAACAAATTAAAACTCTTGGGGGTTAAAAATAATCCATGAAGAAGACAATTCTAAAATTTTTTTGAGCAATTGCAGCTTTATTGGTCAGAAAGGATAATTTTTTTTCAAAGTAATAGACTTGAATGGGTCAACTAATTTGATATAAATGTTTATACTGGAATTATTTTAAACATCAAAGCATGTACTTCAACCAGAAATTGATTATTTTGATTATTGTCCACAACAGAAATATGAAGTAACCCTGCGTTGGGAATTTATTCTTTGTTTTTCCTGGTTGTGTGTAGTGGCTGGCAATCCATTTTAGCTATCAATTATATAGCAGCTATCTAACTCCTGAGTTTTATGTAATATAAAGCAATATTTCATAATGAATAGTTTTGTCTGTTTGCATTCAAGTGCCCTATCTTTTCATTATTTGCAAAGCTAGCTGTGACAGTGAGGGAATTTAGTTTCAATAGTCAGATGTCCTCTTCATTCCAAAAAATAGATTGATCCACCTTGATGTTTTTTTTTTCTTCTTCTTCTTCTTCTTTTTTTTTTTTTTTAACGTTTATTCACTTTTTGAGAGACAGAGACAGAGTGTGACGAGGGCAGGAGCAGAGAGAGAGGGAGACACAGAATCCAAAGCAGGCTCCAGGCTCCAAGCTGTCCGCACAGAGCCCAACTTGGGGCTCAAATTCACGAACGTGAGATCATGACCTGAGCCGAAGTCAGACGCTTAACCGACTTAGCCACCCAGGAGCCCCAACCTTTGATGTTTTCTTGCTCAAAGGACTTTCAGAGAACTTTTCCATAACACTTAGTCATTGACCTTTTTACAATCCCTCCTCCCCTGGCTTCTAATCAGGCTTCTTGGGTAATTGGAATTATCCTTTTCTTGGAGTGAGGGCACATACTACCAACTTATTTGTTGCTTAATATGGAGACTCAAATATGAACTTGCTTCTTTTGGTCCATATTTCTAGTGTGCCTTTGGCAGATTGGGTTGACTCAGGTTTGTCTTCTTCCTTTTGTCCTTCTTATCTGTTTCTTTCATCTTAATTTCCTATTTTTCTCTCTCTATTCCCTGCTGTTTCCTTAATCTAATACCTTTTATCAGGTCTTCCATTATTTCCTTTCCCATTCCCTTAAATATTCCTGGACTTTCATCTGAATTTATGTGCTTGCCTTTATTCCCATTTTACTTACAAGCTCACACCTTCATAATCACGGCAGGTTTCGTAGGCATGAGACCTGTGCGGTTTATATGGGTCCCACACTGAGAGGGCCTCATGCTTGGTGTAATGCTCTGCTGTTACCATCTTGAAATTTTTAATAAGCTTTGAACAAGGACCTCTGCCCGTTCTTTTTGTAATGGGCCCTACATATTATATAGCTGTTGCTTATTATAGCGATTTTTTTTCCCTTTCTGGTTGGGTAAGTGGTTTTGTTTTAGTTCATCATATTTTTTTATTTATTGCCTTCCTGTGGTACATCATTTTGACTGCTATTTTAATATAGCCATATTTAGCTCTGTTTATTTCTCACATCCGTCAGGAACATTTAGCATTATATAAAAATAGTATATGGTCAACTTTTGATTGGCCACCCTGACTAAAGGAGAAGGGAATGAGAGAATCAATGAAGATTACAATTCATATAGGGAGTAATCATTTTGGAGAACATTGTGTGGTTTTTCACCTTTCAGGGCCGTACCTTTTAATTCATGTTTGCTCAGGTTAATTGTTTTGAACTCCCTGAATACATGGTAATTGGTGGTTGGGGAGCCTGCTGAGTGGCATAGGCTAGCTAACCTGAGGTTAAATATCTCCTAATAAAGGAAATTGATTGCTCTTGTATTTTTTTGTTTTTAGACAGGAAAAATGAATTGGTTTTTGGTTTTTACAAGTTTACTTGAAGGGGTTAGTAGGAAGTAAAGGATTTTTTAATAATATTCCAACACCTTTTTTGGTTTTGACAAACCAAAAGGCCAAGTCTTATCTTTTTACCTGGTGGCAGAATGACTCACTTTACTCTGTGATACTGTCTGCCCAGAAGCATTGAAATAGTAATGAAGTCTGACATACCCCAGGTTAGCCTAGCTGTTTAGATGTTACTTATCTTGGTTTGCTTGCTTTTTTTTTTTAACTTTATTTATTTATTTTGAGAGAGAGAGAGAGAGCATGAGCAGGGGTGAGCAGAGAGAGAGAGAGAGAGAGAGAGAGAGAGAGAGAATTGGCACAGAGCCCAACATGGGGCTCAATCTCACAAATCATGAGATCTTGACCTGAGCCGAAATCAAGAGTCCGACACTTAACCAACTGAGTCACTCAGGCTTCGTGTTTGTCTTTTTCTTTCTTTCTTTTTTTCTTTCTTTCTTTCTTTCTTTCTTTCTTTCTTTCTTTCTTTCTTTCTTCCTTCCTTCCTTCCTTCCTTCCTTCCTTCCTTCCTTCCTTCCTTCTTCTCAACACCCCTTCTCAAAATCCTTATTAGGTGCCAATCACTGTTTTTACCACTTTAAAAATGCAAACTCATTTAATCCTAGAAATTAGGTACTATTAACTATCCCCTTCCTATAGTTGGAGAAGCAGATGCACAAATTAAGTTATATAACTTTCCCAAAGACACAGTTATGCACTAATGTGAGAATTTGAACCCAGGCAATCCATCTAGGTCTCAGTGCCATGCTGCTGCATGACCTGTTTAATTTTATCCATTCAGACCCTGAGAGTTGGAAACCTGGGCGATTGATGAAATAAAATCTTATTGTAGTAAAGGACTTCCTAAAAGTCTCTTATTTCTTTAACTTTTCTTCAGATGGCAATATCTACTAACAAGTAAGTGAATGTGTAAAAAAACCCAGGCAGACCTAAATATTAAAAGTGCTTATGACTCTAAAGTAGATATGTCTGAGATGCCATTCTGGATCCTACTGAGATGAATACTTGACAGTATATTCCTGGGAACTAACATTACAGAGATGCTTCACTAACTGTCACAATCCCTTTTGGAAACTTGTGATCACAGCTGGTGACATTGCTGACATCTTTTATCTGTTGCCATACTTTTTCTTTTGGCTAGACATTACAGAGTGCGGAGTTAGATGGCCAATCAATGTGCTGCATCAGAATCGATAGATCTCAGTAAGCATTCCATTAGGCCCAGGAGCCTTTCCATTTCTCAGTCCTGTCTAGGTTTTGCACACTCTTTCGTGAAAAAAGAGAGTTTGGGGATTATTTTCTCTACCTGTAGCTTCTCATGGACAAATGCATCCCCTATTATTGTAGAAATCTAGTCAATAAAGCTGTCAGAATTTTAAAAATATTGACAGTAGAGCCAAGTTCAGTGTACTTAACCTCTGTAGTAAGTTCTGGGAGTGAAATATAAGAGAGGGAAATGATATTTATAGGAAAGTGCCTGAAGTTTAAAAATAAGCTAAAAATGTTAGATGATAGAAAAGAATCCCTGGCTTGAAGTTGGAGAGTTTGCTTTTTGGCTTGGTTCTGTCACTAAGAATCCTGGGCAGTTAATGAAATCCCTGCAAAGTGAGAGGACTTAATCTGATAATTTTTTACTGTCCATACCAGCTCCAAATACTAAATTTTTCTGACTTCAAAGAATTTTATTCCCACAAATCCATTTCACTCCTAGGTGGATAGGCACCTATGGAATTTATGTGAGAAATGGCATATGGCTATTGTTATTATGGTCTCTATTCTTTTGTATGCACCTAAATATCTCTTCCTTCTACTTGCCTTCTCACAGTCGGCCCACCTCCCTGCTGATAGCAAGTCAGAACCCATATGATAGCTTTGCCTCTATTTCAGAACTTAAGAAAATTTTCTCTGACCTTTTTCTTTGGGCAGATGGGGCTAGAGTGGTTAGCTTTACCTTCTACACATCTTAATTTCTCTCTTAGAATCCTGGAAATCATGCCCACCTTCAATAACACTTTCAGGGGCGCTGGGGTGGTTCAGTCAGTTGAGTCTCCAACTCTTGGTTTTGTCTCAGGTCATGATCTCACAGTTTGTGGGTTCGAGCCCCGCATTTGGGATTCTGTCTCCCTCTCTTTCTGCCCCACTCCTGCTCACTTTCTTTCTCTCTCAAGATAAATAAATAAACATTAAAAAAATTAACACTTTCATATGAGTTAGGTTAATGCTAGCAGCTGTAACAGATAAATGTCAAGCCTCAGGTGGCTTTACACAATTTGGGTATTCTTGACCAACTGGTGGCTTTCTTTCAAGTAGCTTCCTCTTATCCTGTGGCTTCACCATATTCCATACAGATCTTTCGGGATCAACATTACGCTGCAACAGGACAAAGGAAGGGGAAACATGGATTGTAATTAATGGGAAGTTTTTATTAATGTAACCAGGAAATAATGTCCATTGATTTTGTTCATATTCCATTGGCTATGTCCAAAGTGGGAAATGTGGTCTATCTAGTTCTCTGCCTAGGAAGAAGAGGGAACTGGTTTGATATGCATCTGGTCCAGTGGTTCTCAAATTTTAGTATACATCACCTGGAAGGAGTGTAAAAACCAAGTCTGTTGGACCCCACTCCCCGAGTTTCTCATTCAGGTCTGGAATGGGCCTACGAATGTGCATTTCTAATAAGTTCCCAGGAGATGCTGATGCTGCTGATTCAGGGGCAATGCTTTGGAATCCACTGAACTAATGTATGTTTGCTACACTTATTAACACATAACATAAGAATTATATTTCTTGAGAACTTGCAATCTTTCTTGGAGGGAGAGGAGAGAAAGGTTAGTTGACAGAGAGCCAGAAACTTGGCTTGTAACGAAGTGAGGCTCCGGAGTACAGGTGACCTGAATTCTGGTTTTGACTCTACTTAGCTGTGTGACCCTTGCAAGTAACTTCATCTTTCTTAACCTTAGTTTCCTGTGTATGAAATGGGAATATAATAATATCAATTCTGCTTAAAACAAGGCACTGTTGAAATCAACTGAGAGAAATAATGGGGTAAAACAATGATCTTAAAAGCGGATTTCTGAAATCGCCTTTGGGTAAGAATCGTCTTTTGTAAGGAAGATATCTTGACAATTTCCTCGGGGGTGGAAGTGCAAGGTCTGAAAGGAGAAAAAAAGAAGTAAAACTGCTCTGAAAGAGAAATGGCTGGGAGTTTGGAACAAGTGAGCACCACAGAGAAGGGAGGGAACGAAGCAGAAGGGGCAGTGGTTTTCCCAAGCACCTTTTTGAACAGGGATAGCTACTGTTCAATTTTCAGTTGTTTGTGTTTCTGGCCGTAAACTTCTCTGTCTCCCTAAACTTTCAGGAAAATTGTAGCTGTTTTGTGGGTGGAAATCAGTGAAGAGAAGATGAGTTCTGTGTCTGCTCGGTTCAGAGCAGAGACAAGAGGATGCCTAAGGTATAGGGGCAAGGCATGAAAGCCAAGAATGTGGAGGCAGGAGCTCCACGCTGGAGTCTGTCACGGACACCTAAGCCCCTGAAAACGTGGAAATGGCTCTATCTACAAAGTTTCATGAAGTTAGCATCTCAGACATTTGTGTAGGAAGGGCCTGGCATGAATGCTACAAATATATGATTAATTATTCTTGGACATGCCAAAGGACATCTCTAATGATGACACTTAGAGTGGTATTGCTTACATTTTCAAGTATCTTCTTATTCATTCATATATTATTTACATTATTATGCTCTTCATTATACTTTCATCGGGCTTTTAAATTTTAAGTTTAGGTATGGATGAATTTTCTAAAAACTACAAAATTACCCAAATAGAAAAGATCGAATTTCAAGGTTAGGAAGTTCTTCTAATAATAATTTATGGCCCAAGTACAATGTGATGAAGTAAGGTATTGTGCATGTAGGTATCAACCTTGAGACTACTTTTGCCGAGTGTTGGATCAAAAATGGGGAAAAGCATTCCTAGCTTTAGTTAGAATTGCTCTTAGAATGTATTAATTATTATTTCTAAAAAATGGTATATTGTACAGGCACCTGGGTGACCCAGTTGGTTCAGAGTAGGACTTCTGCTCGGGTCACGGTCTCACGGTTCGTGAATTCGAGCCCCATGTTGGGCTCTGTGCTGATAGCTCGGAGCCTGGAGCCTGCTTCGGATTCCGTGTCTCCCTCACTCTTTCTGCCTCTCCAGCGCTCACACTCTGTCTTATCTGTCTGTCTCTCTCAAAAATAAATAAACATTAAAAAATTTTAAAATAAAAGAATGGTGCATTGTATATATTTCTCAGTGTAATGGCTTAATTTGGAGAGCTTCCATCTCATGTAAGATTTTTCATTTCCTTCTGAAATTATAAGAGCCTCTCCCTTAGTTTCTAAGACCATTATAACACCCATAATGGTATAATTTATGAAAGGGTGTATATTTTGCATTTTCACCTTTGAGAGTTATTTTTCCCCAAGCTTCTCCTTTTTGGAGTGTTTGCAAAGCTCTGCAAATGACAAGCGCATCCACAATGCAAAGAATAATCTTTCTGTTGGGCTGTTCCTGGGGTAGTGATTAGCAGTATCTTCACTGAATATTTAGCTTCTTCAAAATTGCTTATCTGTGCTGGGGATCAGTGAAGGATCTGGGTGAGCTGTCACTACTTTACATAATTAAGTTTTTCTCACTGAAAAAAGAAAGTAACAAAATATGGAGTGAAAGAAGCCTAAGGTTGGGCTTTTAAAACATTTTCCTTTATGTTTGTTCCCGATTTAAAATAACCCGAAACAAAAGCAAAATAGTTGAGACTGAGGAGGAATTTTATGCAGATCAGTGAGGCTGACAGCTCACATTTTCTTGCAAAACCCTCAAGAATTTTCCTACGCAGACCCCTCTGCAGTCAGTGATAAACAGTAAATGCCATAAAGAAGACTATTTCCCATTGTTCAGTACTGACTGGTTTGGTGTGTGGGTGAGGGGAAGGACCGGGTAGAGGGACTTCCATTGCAGGGAAGCTGAAGTCAGACAGAGACAGCAACTCAAATGTACTGAAATGATAGATAATTCAAGCTTCTCATATCACTTTAAATTAATACAAAATCATAGCACAGGATTTCTGCTTAATCTCATTTTTACTATGCAGAAAATAAGCGCCAGAATTAGAATGAAATATACTCTTAATGCTTAGATGGGATGTCCAGTCACTGAGAATGTGTGGATGAACACTGACTTTGCTTGCTTAGCTGTGCATAATCCCTATTTGCCTCTCATTGGAGTGGGCTAGTGGGCCCAATGGGATCCCCTCCCCGGTATTTATTGAGCTCACTAATGTCTGGGGGGTGTCTTTCTCTGGTTACTGTAATAGGGAAAATTGCATTTGCTTATCTATCACAAATGAAAATCACCTGGGGAATAGAAAGAGTATTTTCAATTCTGCTACCATTATTTCAGAAGCAATCAAATGCAGAGGGATGAAAGTCAAACATAGAGAAAAACACTGATAGATTGGGCAATCTGCATGGCTCTCTGGGACCATCATTATTTCAGTGTTCAAGAGGAAAATGCACATTTGAAAGATGGTAAATTCCATCGTATGCAATCAATCATTCATCTCCTATAGCAAAAATAATTGTGGAGGAGATAATAGTTCAGAATTTAACTATGGAGCCACCCCTGCTTCTTTGTTTGTTTGCTTGTTTGTTTCAAAAGATACCAAATGTTCTCTAACATTATGTGGACATTCCTGTCCCATTAGAATACGGCTCCTAGATGATTTTCAAATATTGGTATTCAGTCCCAATCACCTGCGAATGATGAGGTCAAAGTAAATCCCGCAGCCACAAAGAGCAAGATGCTTGACATTGCCTTTCTTCTAGGACATTTTGCCCTCTTATTCCAGACTTTAAAAATAGGTTATCTGTCTGCATTTTGTGCACTTTTTCTACCTTTATAATCTGAAGGTGATTTTATTAATACAGTAAATCTTGGTTGACTGATACTTTAGGAAGATGCTTTTTCTGGGTAAACTAAAAGCCTGACATGGCTCTTCCTGATGTTCTTAAATATTTTATTAGCAATGTCTCTCCACCCCCTTCCTATTCATAGTCTCCTTCAGTTTAATGATATAAAGCAGGTGGTAGGGTTGTCAAAACTAGGTTTCCATTAGAAACAATCTCTGAGAATGTGGTGTGTTTTCTTCCTTATTTTTCTCATTATTAGGTGTCTCAGACTCAAAAGGCTTATATGGCAGTTTAGTGAAATATACATCCTGCTTGAAACCAATGTTCTGAGAGTTTTCAAGCCATGAAAATCAGATATCATAGATTTTACGTTTTTTTTTAACCATTCAGAATGTGGATTCTGGGTTTCTTTTTCTTCCCAATACTAACAAAAAGCCCAATTTGCAACACCACCTCCCTCTCTTCCCCTTCTGGTACTGGATGGAACAGCATAAGTAAGGAAAGAACTTTGTTGTGATGTTGAGGCAAATTTACCCATCAGTCTTGATGTTTGGAGAAAAGCTATTTAGTTACTGACAACTTTTTAAATTATTGGTGGGTCAGAAATTTTATCATTCTTAACTTTCTTTGTAACCCTTTATCCCAAATAAATTGAGGTGGGATATTCAAATTATTATTTAGTAGAGGAAACTAGAAATAGCTTTTCCTGCTTTTAGCTTTTTTTGCAGGAGAGAATTAAAGAAAAGAAGGAGAAAGAAAGGTAGGAAGGTATAATGGGGATATGATACTTCAGGATCCCCTGCCTTGGAATGGGACAGAGAGTTAATAGGAGTGAGGAGAGGCCTATTCACTGCTTTATCTAAGGTGACCTGAAAGTTCCCATTCCCCCTCTTTCAAACCTTTTATTGACTATAATTATGTACAGAAAAGGGCACATGTTGTTTAAGTACGTAGCCGGATGCATTTTCACAAATGATCACACCACGTAATCAACACCCAGAACAAAAAACAGACTTAACAGCTCCAGAACCACTCCTCATATATTCTTCCTGTTACCACCCCTCACTCCCAAGGGTTACTACCACTCTAACTTCTAACAGCACAGGTTTGCTTTGCTTGATTTTGGTTATTTAATATAAACGGAATAATACCCCATGTACTCTTTAGTCTGGCTTCTTTTACTCAGTATTGTGTCTGTGAGATTCATCCACGTTGTTGCACAGAGCTTTAGCTCACTCATTCACCTGCTACCTTTTAAGTATCTTAATTTGATACTATACTTGTGAATAGCCATTTTCTCAGAGAGAGGAGTGTGGTTAATTAAGAGCACGGAATCTGAAACTAGGATGTTTGTGATAAAAACCCAGTTCTTCTATTTATTAGACATATCATCTCAGGTAAGTTACTCAAGCATTCATTACCTTAATACCCTTATTTGTAAAATGGGGATAATAATACTATCTTCCTTATGGGGTGAGTCCTTAATGAGGTAGATATTAACTTGCAGTAAAATATTTACAGTATTTATCAGAGTGCCTAGCAAAAGGAGACAGCATTTGTAGGTCTAGGCTATGGCTAGTTCTCCAACTCACCCTTCATTTTCCTCCTTCTGTGTTGCTTCAATTCTCCACGCACAGAGTGGGGGAATAACATACGCTAACTGACCAAAAGTAGAAAAGAAGTGACTTTGATAGAAATAAAAGACATTCTTGATATCATTTACCCTTTGATCCCACTCCATAATTTTTAATTTTTTTTTTAAGTTTATTTATATTGAGAGAGAGAGAGAGAAAGAGAAAGGGGCAGAGAGAGAAAGGGAGAAAGAAAATCCCAAGCAGGCTCTGCACTGTCAGTGTGGAGCCCAACACAGGGCTTGAACTCACGAACTGTGAGATCATGACCTGAGCTGAAATCAAGAGTCAGATACTTAACCGACTGAGCCACCCAGGTGCCTCTCCATTAATTTTAGACCTAAGTACCTACATTTAGTTTTCGAAGGTTTATTGTTTAATTAAAAACTCTAATTACTCACTGGAAATCTAATAAATAATAACATTGAGTGTACAGTGATGAAAATTTAATTTGCTACAAAAACTTTTCTAATAAAATGATAGAGAGGTATTAGCTATAAGAAACTTCATAATGTTATGCTTTAATTTACTTCTCTGGCCCATTACTTACAGTTAGCATGAATAACCTAATACTGCCTTTGCAGTATTTGTGATTTGGAGTCTTTTATGGGAGGGTGGTGGTGGGGAAAAGATGGTACCACAATCTGAATGATTGGAAGTAACAAAAAAATTTTCCATCTTCATTTCTCTACCCTACTTACCTTCCTCTCCTTCTATTTCCACTTCCTTATGCCCACGTCCAGGAAGAGCTGGGAACAATGGTGCAGTATCATTTAGTGTAAAAAAATACATTAATAAATGCTAAATTATTTATTTCTTCTTCTTTTCTCTCTCTCAGTATTTCCTCTACTAGCATCAGACTCAAGAGAGAGAGTCTCATGGACTTGAAAAAGTGTGAAGGCAAGTGTAATGCTTTTTCTAAGAAAGACTTTAGAATGTGTATAGATATTTTATTATTTAAATTGGACATCAAATTTCCTCAGTATATTGCTTGTGTTTTGTTATTCCTAGCAACTTGGGTCTGCAAAAAAACAATGTTCTAAATGCCATTAGGTATTCCATTTTCCTAAGAAAGTAGTTCAAGAAAGTTAGACAAAAATTACATTGTTCTGTTTATTGCCTTAATCTAAAAATTCTTTGTATTTCCCACTTCATTGATATATAGTGTGTGAACCCAGGATTTCTAGAAGATATAGGACACAGATATTATAAAGTTTTAAGGGTAACTATCTTACAGAAAAAATCTTGACCTGGTTCTAAAATCTGAAATTACAGTGTTTCAATATTATAGTTTACCTTGAAATACAAATCACTGAGCATTTGGGTCACAGTAAATAAGTAACTATGTTGGTCTCATGAACTCCTCCTCATGTCATGAGGTAGTAAGTGTGTCTATAGACACATGTGATGCTAGTAAGCTTCGTTTTGAGTAAGTGTATCTATATTGAACAAATTTTCAATATTTCAATAAGTTTCCTGGAAATCAACCCAAGGGTGGGGGGGGGGATAAAAATACAAATTAACTGTGTCATATAATTGTATAGAATTCCCATGATCCTAAGGTCCCCTTTAGTATTTAAAAATGAAATTTGATCAGTGATATTAGAAGCATGTTTTGGGGTCCTATATTTTTGTTTTTGCTTCACACACTTATACCATTATCCATTCCTTTCAAAGTTTCTCCTCAGCTAATGTTTATGTGTATCTGTTTGGGTGGACAAAACAATGTATGGCCTTTCCCACACTAGTGGATTAGCCCTAAGGGAATACCACTGGAGCTATTTCAGAGAAGTTAGGGTGGGGTGACCCTGGTGTTCCTGGGATGGTCCAATTTGGGCACTGAAAGTCCCATGTCCTGGGAAACCTCTTGGTCTGGGAAAACTGGGATGGTTGGTTACTCTGAGATCTTCTTACCCTCCAACATCTCTACCACTAGCCTGTCACAGAGTCTGAAATGGATCCTTTAGACTGAGTGCTGTGTTTTCAGCAATCTCATGTTAAAATGTAAATATACCAAGATAACTGATTAATATTGGTTTTCATCATTTATTTTTTACCGAGTACATGTTTATCAGCCACATGGCTTCCACTTCAGAGAGCAGAGAGCTGAGCCAGGCAGAAGAGTAATTATTCATAGTGGGGAGAAAAGGAAAAGAACAACCATTTGTTAAGGACCTACTGCATGCTGAGGAGTTTGGTGGGCTCTTAATGGAAACAGAAACAAGGCAATAGCCTCTAAAGTGGATGCGATATTGGGTTGGAGAATGAGAAAGATGAAGAGTGAATCCTCCAAAAGAAGAAAGTCATTACTTGCCTGAGTGAAGATACACCTGTGGTTGAACATAGATCTGCTCATGGGCTCCGCATCTTTCTGACAATATAATTGGCACCCAAAGTTTTAACCTCCAACACTGAAATCCTCATCACTAAAAGTGGGATATGATACTTTCCTAATAAGATTCTGTGTTTTGTGAAAATTAAATGATATAAGGCGTGTAAAATACTTAGGGTAATGCCTACTACCTAAAAAAGCAGTATATAAATAGAAAGTGTTACTTCTGTTGCTGTTAGTGTATTTGCTCAGGGACACCCTGCTCAAAAGCTGTGGCTTCTGAGTTGGTGACATTCATGGCCACTTTCAAGAGCGTATCATTCCTTTGTCTCTTTGACATCTAGGCTATTTGATGCCTTTGCTGGAAACTGCTGGATTTATTGTTCCATATGTGTGGATATGGGTATACAAACAGGAAAAAAAAAACCCCGCACAGCAAAAAGCAATTGGATTTGTTTATAAAGTCATGATCACAGGAGCATTGTTTCTCTTCTGTGCCTCATTCTGGGTCCTATTCTATTAAATTTCTCTCAGGCATCAATTCATTGCCTTCAATTTTTATGGGTTTTAAGTCATATAGAAGGTGCTATATAAATGCAAAATAATAAAGAAGGAGAACAATTTTGGGCATTTCCATGTGTACACTATCAAAAGTACTGCAAAAAAATTCTTCATTTTCCTCCACAAAGATCTGCCTGAACATTATTTATGGTAGTAGCAAAATAGTCAACATGGAATGAGAATTCGTCCAGCTAAAACATCTGAGTTATTCATAGGTGAACCAATGGCCTAAACTGTCATTACATTTCATGAGCAGCATTCCAGTGATAGAGTCATACAAAATTGAAATTGTAATGAAATGTAACTTTCCATGTATTCATGGATTTAAAAGGAAAAAAAAAAGAATACCATTTCCTCCAATGGGTGTCAATTTAAAGTACAGTTTCCTATTTTTTTATTTAGGTACCTACTAAAGAGAGTACAATATCTGTGACAATATGAGAACTTTCTTAATCTACTTTTATTCCCTAAATAAGTATAGATGTGAACACTTGAAATTCATCTTTACAGTCTTGATATAAATGTAAAGAGCAGAAAATCACACATTGTCAAATATGTGAGGTATAGCAAAGCATAGTCAGTATGATCCCCTCATGTTACAAGTGAGAAATTTGCTTTGAGTCTGCATACACAGATGACACATCTAATTTTTTAATTTCAATTCTTTTTCCATTCCATGTTTTTAAAGGAAAAATCTCAGCAAACTGTATTGTAATAGGTTCTAAGGAGAGAGGGGGGAATAGAGAAGTGCCTTCCAAAATGCTAAAAAGGTCCAATAGTTCTGATAATTTTAAAATGCTGGTAAAATATAGATATAATCAATATTATCAGGATGACCATAAAGAGGTTGAGCAAAGTAACTTTTGGAATAGATTCCAAACTGCCTAACAATGACCTTCTATTCAACGCTGGCAAAAATTCTAAGGAAATGATGTATTACATTATTTACCTGGTAAACTATGGGGATACTGATTTTTTTCCCCTAGAAAACAAAGCAGTAAAAGCCATGATTAATTAAGCCTCATTTATTTCTGGTTACTCACCCTAGTTAGTTTAGAGTTTCTCAAAATGAGGTCTCTAGACCACCAGCATCAAAATCAGTGTAGTGCTTGTTAAAAATGCAGGTTCCTGGGCCATTCTTCAAACCTAGTGGATTGTAGTATCTGAGGGATGGGGCTTGAGAATCAGCCTGTTAGTAACTTCCCTGGATGATTTTGAAGTGCAATAATACTTTAGAGGTCTATCTAAGTATTACTCTTTTATGCTTGATTAATGGTTTGATAACGTAAAAGACGATCTTATGCATTACTTAGGGTTAGTGCTATTTGAAAAGGTGGCTGTACTAAGTGTTCTTTGCAGGGGATTTTTGGTTCTATTATATGGAATAAATATTTCATTTTATGTGGCAGCATCTGAAAAGCCTACCAAAGAAATTTCTTGGAACACAAAGGTTGAGCCTATAAAGTGTGGCACTGTTGAGGTAGTTCTTTTGCATAAACCACTGGGATTTGAATAATGGACATCATGTCTGCTAGAATTTGTAGAATCAATAGGCTTACTCAGAGATGGAAAAATGATGCCATCAAGCAGGAATTGGCAAATTTATTCTGTAAAAGGCCAGATAAATATTTTAGGCTTTATGGGTCATACTATCTCTGTTGCAACTACACAACTCCTTTGCTGTAGTATGAACACAGTTATAGATTTACATAAATGAATGAACATGACTATGTTCCAATAAAACTTTATTTACAAAAGTTTTATTCACTGTCTGTATTTGGCCTGTGGACCATACTGTGCTGATCCCTATCAGAGAATATTTAATGTGCAATTCAATCAATACTTATTTATTAAAAATTTTTTTTAAATGTTTATTTATTTTACAGAGAGAGAGAGACTGAGCATGAGCAGGGGAGGGGCAGAGAAGGAGACACAGAATCCAAAGCAGGCTCCAGGCTCTGAGCTGTCAGCACAGAGCCTGATGCGGGGCTTAAACTCATGAACTGTGAGATCATGACCTGAGCCAAAGTTGGACACTCAACCGACTGAGCCACCCAGACACCCCTAATTCAATAAATATTTAAATTAAGAAAGCACAAAGCACAAATATTGAATAAATTTTGATAATCTGTATTTATATGAGAATGTTGATAAAATAGGTAAAATGAAAAATATGGATATGGCATTTCTTTTGCTTTCTGTCCTTATTTGTGATCCATTGTCCTTTTCATGGGTAATAAAACAATTTGATAGGTTCTAAATATAGCCATAGATTGACCTATCATCAAGAGGTGAAGTCTGTTTCCACAATTCTTTAAATTTGACCTGTGATTTGCTCTGTCCCATAGAATGCAGCAGAAGTGATATTTTTCCAGTTCTAACCCTAGGCCTTGAGAAGTCGTGAAGCTTCCATTCTCATTCTAGAAATGATGACGGAGAGTGAGAATCCATGTGGATGGGGCGCCCAGCTGCCTCTGCCTTCCCAGCCATCTCAGTTGAGGCCCATACCTGTGAGTGAACCCAGCTGAGAACACAGTAAACACAGCCCAAATTACCAAGTCACAGAACAGTGAGTTGAATCATTGTTCCTGTTTTAAGCTGCTACCTTTCAGTATGTTTTATTAAGCAGCAGTAGATAACAGACACAAATAGCAGCAAGATCGTGAGCTGAGCGTGAAAGATGGAGGCTGTGTTTGAAGGTTAAAGAGAAGCCCGAAATGGAGAGGGTTTGAGATGGTGTATCTATGTATCCTGGGGAAATATAGTAGGGCTGCTGGAGAGCATGAGGACTTCATCTGAGGTGAGTGAACTCAAAGTAAGGTCTATTAGAATGGTTATGTGGTTTTTTTTTGTTTTTTGGGTTTTTTTTTTTTTTGCAGTAATAGTCCAGCTGTGCTGGTTCAGGCAACAAGTGGAGAGTTGGATTTAATTGTGTGTGATGTTTGAGCAGGTGAGCATGATGAAGAGAGAGAGGAAGGTGAGATATGGGCTTATGCAAGGGGGTGATACCAATAATAAACTGGGTACAGAGGAAATGAGGATATAGTGACGGTGAGGCACCTTAAAAGGATCGCTGGATTACTGGACACTTTGGAGTGGTAGCAAAGAACTGTTGGAAGAGTTCTAGAGGTAATGAGCTGGAAGGATAGCAGCTGGTTTCCAGGGACTACCTAGTTTAAATTAAAACTATGGGAGGTGGGGATGGTGGTTTTTCAATGAGCCAATTTGGTCCAGCTGAACCACCTTACCTTCTGGCGTGTTTGTATTTAGGGGGAGGGTGGGATCAAGGCAACAGTCATCTTGTTTTTATGCTCAAAAACAGGGTGCGTGCTTTGTAGCTCATGTACATTGTTGCCTGTTTGCTGGGTTATCTCACTGCTTTGGGCAGCAGCTAGACTGCCACCACAACACCCCCTGGATTCTCCTTCAGCTTCTCCATCCCTTGGGTCAGGTATGTGTCTCACTCCTTCATGGAGGGCCTCAGTATCTCCAGCAGCAAGGTGCCCAACTTAAGGTTGGAAGTGGTGAGAGACTGAAATGGCTTCCCATGTGTCCTTGTGGGTTCTAATTTGTTTTCTCTCCATTTTTATATTCTTCCTTTTTAACTGCCTGCCCTGTGGACAGTTCTAGCATTGGACATGAAGATAGCAGCCTTACCGAAGGTGAGTAACCAGCTCCCATTTCTGTTCTATTTGTTAAATTTTTAGTGGTTCTGTTTCTCTGGTTGATACAGACAGCTTACGGTTTCAGTTTTTGGTATTGCTAAGTTCTCAGGTATGAACACCTGAGTGGATGGGTAAGACAAAGTAGACAACAGGATCCTTGAAAGAGAGGTCCCGCGACGGAAATGAGCTTTGTGGATATTGAACTCTCTAAGAATTAGGACCAAAATAGTATTGGAAAGAATGGTATGGAGCCCAGAAGCCAAAATCCTCGAGGACTGAGCAGGCCTCCCTCAGACGGTTTATAGCTGCTGTAAGGAGGTAAAATAGTTGGTGCGATCTGATGGCATAAATGCTCAAGGTGAGAGGGAAAGCACTATGTCACTGATGTAGACTACACACAACCCAGTGTTGGAGGAAACTTACAGTGAAAACGGAAGAGTAAACATGTTGCCAAGTCCTGCCCCTCTTTTCTGTGAAGTCCCTTTCTCAGCAGATTTAGTCCTTCTCTGTTCAGGTTGTACTGAGACTTTGATTATTCGTCTGGAGGGGAATTTGGGATTTACCCCCAGGGTAAGGTGAATCTAGATAACAGAAAGTGAAGCAGGAGAAGTATTAGGTAATTTTGAGACCAGCTGAATCCAATGAGAGGTGTATGCGGGCATCTTGCTTCAAGAGGGTAGGGGACTATCTATCCTAACTTTCCAGTTCCCTGTACGTTAGTCAAGCCCTCTGCACTGTCCTGTGTTTCCCAGTTCCTTACAGGTGCTAATCCTGAGAGCAGTCCCTAGGAAACCTGCATGCACATGTGTTTCTTAGAGAAACCGACTAATTATCCCCCTTTTGAGATATTCCCTTCTCTTTGCTGCTGGGATACCATTCTCTTAAGTCTTGCCCTGCCACACTAGCTGCTCTTAAAATTATTTTCAATTTTTTTTTCCTGGTCTCTCTGGCTTTTAAACATTAGATCTTTTTTTTTCCCCCTGCACTTACGTGAAGTGATCTCATCCTGACTCACAGTTTTAAATACTTTCATACACACACACACACACACACACACACACACACACGGGACTGAAAGAACTTGGATTGCTATGTCAAGGCTAGGAGTCCACTTTGGAGGTTAACCATCATGAATTTAAAATGAGACCAGTTGGCAAGATTATGTATTTTTTTCCCCTAGCCATATGATCAGTTGTCTGATCATACATAGGCATTCATTCACTTATGTATTCGTTCAATAAGTACTTGTCTAGTTTCTTCTTTGTGTCAGGCATTTACCTAGGAAGAAACAGCAGAGACCAAAATAGGTTAAAACCCCTGGCTTTGTGTAATTTATTTCTGGCACACAAGTTCCAGTCCTCAAAAGTCCTTATTGACTAGTGGGTGATACACTAAAATTCCTTGAGTCTTAGTTTTTGAAACTGTTGATTGGAGAGAATAATCATCATCTTCCAGGTGTGCTGGGAAGAGTAAATAAGAAAGTGCTTAGAATCTTGTTCTACACATAGTAGTTCAACAAGTGGTGATCCCTTTTAAGCAATACCTTGGCTCATACCTTGTTACAGTTTTAGAAAGATTTAGTTGCCTCTTACAACTCTGAATTGGGATTTCAAATGTCCTTAACCCATGATATTTATTTCACCGTAATAATAAAAAAGATGAGTTCATTCTATCAGTAAATATTTAATGAGCCCTTACTTTGTGCTGGGCACACAGTAACAGTGCAATTTTTTATTCTCCATTTCTTGCTGCAGGTGGATTGACTAGTAAAGATGCGTTCTACCCTAGAGCATGTTAAAAGAACACCATTCTCGACATTTGATGATTCTTTTTCCTGTAACTGCCCTTGAATAGCCAGTTATGTTGAAAGAGGTTTCTTTTCCTGAACTCTCTGGAATTTACACAATCTGTACTTCAAATCTTAGGCTTATCCTAATCTTCTCCCATCCAGAGCCTAAGATCTTAAAATTAGTATCACTCTCTTTTGAGGTAAAATTTAAAATAACATACAGTTTCACTGTGGTTTCAAATTTCTGGGGTTATTTTCAACTAGTTTTTTTGTAATACTAGTTGGTAAACAAACCTAAACTGCTTTTGGGTTAATCCCTTCTCTCCTTTTATTTTTGCTTTTACTTCCTCCTCCTCCTTGCTGCCTTTTGGGGATTTTCCATAGGTCCTTCTCTGTTGTTTCTCATTCCATCCGTTCCTGCCTCCCCAGGGCTGTTTTTCCCTCTTTCCACAAATCTGCTTGTCTACTAAATTTGTTTCCCAATCCCATCTGTTTTCCAGTCAGCTTTCTGTCTTCGACTCTGGGTATCCAGCTCCTTCTTGCTCATGTGCTTTACCTGCCCCGTGGCCTACTCTGCTTTTCTTTTCTCTGGTCACCCTTCCTCTCTGTCCCTCTTTCAATGACTGCTTTTAATTAGGGCTACTGTATTGCAGAGGGATAGGAAAGTAGGAAACATGGACACGAAGGAGCCTTGGGTTTTTAAGCTTTGAAGCTTTACTCTTTTATTTATCTTTGTCCTTTGGATCTGAAGAGTCTGCTTCTACTTCTAGTTTCCATGGGTGTGAATATCCACCTTCTGCTCCCTTTGCTCTGTGGAAAGGATCTGAGCTAAAGTCTCCAAAGACTTCTTTATTGCCAGAGGTAAAGGTCATTCCTCCTGAAGATCATGCCACATTTTCAATAGTTCTTCTAGCATCCTCTTAATCTCTGTGCTGTCCTCTTTTTTACCTTGTTTCTTCCTGCCTTGACTCAAACTGTAATTTGAATACGGACAACACCCTTGAGCTATAGGTCAGGATTTCCATATTTATTAACATTTCTGTTTGAAACAGTATGATTTCCTTTTGGTTTAGACCTAATTGCTTCTATAGGTTACTCTTTAGGCTTTGTGTTAATTAGTGAGTACATAATGCATGTAGCTGAAATCTCTAGGACATTTTGTGGTTTTTGTTTTTGTTTTTTTGGTGACTTTTATGTTGAGTTTGTAACTTATCTCACAGCAAAATGCATGGCAGTGTTAGCTTTAAGGACAGGGCTGGGGCCAGCGTGTAAGCAGAGAAGGAACTGAACTAATGATTCTCTATTGCTTTTTCTTTTCTGATAATCTGGATCCACTCTTTTTTTTCTCCAGGAGATGAGAAAAGAAGGAAAAGGAAAAAAAGAGAAATAGAAAGATGGATAGGCAGGCGGCTGTAGGAGTTTTTCAATTGTTCAGATGAAGGGGGTAAATAGATTATAAATAGCTAGTCCACATTTTCCTTCCCAATGTGCTACCTCAGTCCCTTAAAAGGATTCTTTTAGTGCTGACCCCTTCTAAGGGCATGTTGGCCCAGAAACCACCACCTTTCATGGAAAAAACATGGTCTCTACAAGTGAGATTAGGGACCAAAATTTAGAGTTTACTAGCTACATAGATAAAAAATAGACTTTAAAATGTCTAATTGCCTAATCATTTGCTGTTAGATAATTGAAAACAGATGCTATGGCTCCAAGGTGGTCCTGTATCTTCCTTATAAAAGTCAGATGAGACCTGCATTATAGGAGTACCTAGAAAGCAGGTGTATGATCCAGATGAGAAGGGGCTGTGCAGAGATTTTTGTCAGCAAAGTATAAATTTATGACAGCTGATGGGAGATTGTTGATTCTTAAGTAGATTCGAACTGCAGAATTTAAATACTGATAGTTTTGACTACTCAACAATAGAAACCAACATTTAACCAAAGCAATGAAGCAGGGAAGAGGTTAAAAAAAATCATTAGCTTTCGTTTGGTCCTGGGTTAGCAAACTTCTTTTCCAGCGGGGTAAGCCAGATAGTAAATATTTAAGGCTTTGCAGATCATGTGGTTTCTGTCACAACTACTTAAACAATATGCACATTTGTAGAGTTGTTAGAACATTGTAAATTTCAGATTTTATTATGAGTATTCTGGTGGCAGCTAATACAGACAAGTTACTCGGTTTAAAAATGAAAAGCCTTCCTAGGGCATTTCTTTACACATTAATTTTTAAAATATGTTGGAAGCTACCTAAATGAATGGGCTGCTCTCTTCAAATCTGGGATTTCCTTGGTAGAGCCATATGGAATAGAATGTGCTCCAAAGAACTTTCTGAATAAATGATTCCGTTTCCTATACCTATCAGAATGTTCCTCTGTAATTGGCTATGTTACTTCAATATTGAAGGCCAAATCAGGAGATTGTACTGTTTCATTTTCATACGAACAATATGGATCATGGTTTTTCATGGTGTCCAGCTGTTCTGGGGGGCATTTTCTGGTGACTTTTAAAAAGTATACTTGAGTGTTTAACTCTCATGCTTAAAAATTTTTGGGAATAACCTAAAAATGTGATTCACAGATCATGACCCTTAGAATTCTAATCAGGGGTGCCTCGGTGGCTCAGTTGGTTAAATGTCTGATTTCAGCTCAGGTCATGATCTCATGGTTCCACTGCTTGAGCCCCATGTCAGGCTCTATGCTGACAGCTCAGAGCCTGTAACCTACTTCAGATTCTGTGTCTCCCTCCCTCTCCCTCCCTCTCCCTCCCTCTCCCTCCCTCTCCCTCCCTCTCCCTCCCTCTCCCTCCCTCTCCCTCCCTCTCCCTCCCTCTCCCTCCCTCTCCCTCCCTCTCCCTCCCTCTCCCTCCCTCATTTCTGTCTCTCACTGTCTAAAAAAAATAAACAGTAAAAAATTAAAGAATTGTAATCAAATTTATTTACCATATGTAGAGTCATTGGTTAAATAGGGAAAATAAGGTTTTTAATCTAAACGAATTTGTCAAGGACTCTGCTTTCTAGTGCAGAACAATGCGCAGGACTATAAGGGCAATTGTTCTATATGCTAACTAAGATGTAAATTTAAAAAAACCATGATTTTTCTTAAAAAAAATAAGTGCTACTGTTGGCTAAGGGGGAGGAAACAAATTCAAAATTTTCTAGGACCTACTCAAAAGGTATTGTTTTAAAGATTCTATCTGTGTCTACCTATCTGAATTCTTACTACTGTGTCATATTATACTGGAAAGAAAGTTAAAATGTGTAGTAAAGTTTAACATGGTGCTAATTCCATTTTTCATGTGCTGTTTCCCCCCCGGGAAAGTCTACCATTTTATGATGAGTCTTCAAAGGCATCCAAACACAGGTACAGTAAAATCACTTCTTACCCCTCCAGCCCCCAGCTAGCCACTACTCCCTCTTCCAACCTGGACTGAGGTCTGGGAATTGGGGCTGATCAATGTTACAGCGATATCTATTTTACTGACTACTACTTTCAGTTCTTGAGCGTTGGCTATTTGTGCTTGCTTTTGTGCATGGGTATAAATGAAGGAGCAGTGAGGGCTGACCTAAGGGAAGGTATGAAGTACTTGGTGTGGCCTCAACTGTCTTTTTAGTTGCTTCCTTCAACTGTTCCTGGAGTGTTCGTCTACCCTCTCCCCTCCCCCACAAAGTCTTGAATTGAAGGACTAATTCTCCTTACAATTGGAGAATGATAAGGTTTCAAGCTGCTGTTGGAGCAAATTTTGGAAGGGTGTCCTTTCTCAGGCTCTAAATAAATGTGGTCACTTGAGTTGATGTTAATATTGCTTATCAACATGACAGGCAGGAATGTGGTCTTATCTTCAGAGTGGCGTGAAAAGCCCAACCTGTTTTAAGAGTATAGATTTATTAGCTTTTTGACTTTTTTGACTTGTAATATGGTTTTTTGATCATTAGAATTTGTGATATATTCTCATTCAACATACCTCAATGATCACAGGTGAATTATAATAATTACACACAACCTCCTTGATTTAGACTTAGTCTCCTAAATAGAGAAAGTTAGGTCTCAATTGATTCAAATGAGGAAATGGTAATAATGAGTTTTAGAAAAGCATAATGAAGCATCTGCAAAACACTTAGTACAAATAATGGGCTAAATAATAATGTATCTTAACAGTGCTAGGTATAAATTATAAAAAGATTTGACCAAAAAAAACCCCCACAATGTTTTATAGTTTTGTTATCTTAATGGAAACCACTTATAGCAAATGACTACAATTTGCATTTTGGTCCCAATGCTATAAAGTGACTTATCAAGAAGTAAGAATGCATTATTTCTCTTAAATTCAGTTTTTGTATTTGTGTTGTAAGCAGCCCACAAACTTTCAAGCAACAAACGTGCAAGTTGACGAGAAATCATTTTTTCTTCCTGTAGAAAATCTAAATAATGAACTCTCAAAAATGCAGATATGCCTGCACTCACAAACTTTGCTCCTTTCCCTATGCAGTTCCTCTTCTTCATGGGGCCTAATGATGAAAACTGAAAGAGAACCAGATCTTTTTTAGGATATTAAATGCCAAGGCACATCAATAAATATTAAATAATAAATGCCTAAATGATACTGTACTAGACAGCATTCCATGAGGGAAAAATGATAGGTCAAGCATAGTGCTTGTCCTAAAATAGGTACAGAAGTAAATAACAATACAAGTTAATATAACTTCTAGCTAAAGGCAACAGAGAAGAAATGTCCTTGGGCAATTATAATTTATAATTAATACCCAGTTGAAATCTACAGATAATTTCTTACCAGAATTAAGTCTTGTGGCTGGGTTATTCAGATTTGAATTTCTAGATGTGAGAACCTTATATCCTTGCATTATGTGGAGATACCAGAAGACGAGGTTCGTATTTTTCTGTAAAACAGGCTTCTCTGTTCTGCTGTGTGGCTGAATGACGCTTCTTTTCTTTGTCTTGGTAGATGCAGGAGATTGGCTTTATTCCTTTAAGACTTTTCATGTTATTTATTTGATGTCAAGGTATTGCAGGAATGCCCACCCTACCCCCAGCATTTTATTGCCACTGTGAGCCCCTTGGGCAGGATCAGCACTATTTCCCCAGGGTGCTGCTGCCTTCTGCGGATGCTGCCTGTGCCCCGCCTGCCATCCCTGGAGGGGCAGCAGGGACCCTCATAGAGGCAGACAGGCCTCCCAGGGGTCAGAGACGGGCAGTTTGCAGCCCGTCCCACCCCTAGAGGGCCCGCAATGAAGTGGGACCAGGTAGCAGAGGGGAGGGCAGGGCTGCATCCTAGTGAGCCCGCAGTGGTCTTGGACGTGCGCGAGCACGTCAGTGCTGCGGCTGCGCAGGGTGAGCGTCAGCCACGTGACCGGAATGCAGTCGTAGCCCCAGCTCAGCATCCCTGACGAGGAAGGCCCAGAGGTGGAACATGCGCAGAGGGATGCTCACCAGGCACTGGTAGAAGACCGCAGAGGCCGGGAGCACCCCAGTCATGCCACGCATTCGCTGCCGCCTTGGAGCCTGGGCTTGGGAGGTGTCTGATGTGCTTAGTAGCGCTAGTGTGCACGCGGACAGTGCAGTTCTGCCAGATGCAGGTGATAGGCTGGGAGTCCCACCGTTCCTGCGGCTGAAACTCCTTGTTGGTAGTCTGAGCTCGGCCTTGGCCTTCTGGAAGGCGTAGAGAAGAGTCACGGTGAGCCAGATGAGGCGGTCGGGGATTGCCAGCTTCAGGAGACGCTCTGTGATGGGTGAGTAGTCCATATTCTTGAAGGGCTTCATGGAGAGGGAAATGGGCTTTTGTGTCTATCGGGTGGAAGCAGGGCCTGATTTGTCTTTGGAAGATGATACCTGGCTTGCCCCTGGTCCACGTGGCCTGGGTGGGACAGATCTGCCTACAACTCCAGGCCTAAGTCCGTTCAACCTCGATCTTTTGGCAGTATCGGGAAAAAGTGTGCTCTTTCTGCTGGGCTTGCTGAACTGGTGATCTGTGAGCTTGCAGTTGTCATTAATCTCATTCTCACCTTGTTGGGAAGGTCCACTTAATTGTAGTGGACACCAGCGGAGAGGTGGGAGACGTGTTTCCCAGCATATGGACCTCTAGACTGACCCACTCTTGCACTTGTTAAGTAAATAGTGAACAAATTTCTTTTCAAATAATCTGGTGTTTAGGGATAGGGTTTCTGTCACTTGCAATTTATCCATTTTAGAGCTCTTTCTTTAAAGGTTTAAGGTGGAAATTATGCTCTTACTCGATGAATTATTTTGATGCCCTGTGGGAGACAGACATAATCTTAAATCCTAGAACTTATGTGAGTTCAGTGTGAAATTTTAGATAAGCTGAACACCATTTTAGAAATTTTTTCAAACATTTATATATGGAGTAATTGTGAATAGATGTGTTTTGTACTTCCTACTCAGAAGTGGAAATTTTGTTCAAAACTCCTCACACACTGTAATTCAATCTAGTTCTATTGGTGAGAAGTATACAAAACTTATTCTAATAAGCTTATAATTTCTAGTTACACATTTCAAATCCTCTTTCTCACCCACCTCATTATATATAAACTATTGAGAAAATAATTTTCTCAAGCTTAGCATAGATACTTTAGTATTTCTCTCTATATATTATGCTGATGTGAATATAAGCACATTAATCCTTTCAAAAGATATTTAAATTATCTAAACTTGCCTGAAAAGGAACATTTTTCAAGAAATGTTTTAATGTCAAAAATAAGTTCGGTATCTTATTTAACAATAGGCATCAACAATGTAACATATTTTTTAGTAAAGAAAGGGAAATACAGTGACTTTAAAATACCTTCATCTGTCGAGCATTTAACGGAGGTTTGATGACTGAATGTTTTATATAGGATTCTACTGTCGATTTATCTTTGAATTTTCTCAAATGAAAAATCTAACTTCAGAAATGTGACTCTGGTCATCCTGGTTAAGTGGCAAAATGGTTCTGGTAAGCCATTCTGGTAAGGGAGGTAGGGGACAGAGGTTTTTAGGGTCAGGCATTGGATTTCTCTAATTACCGTAATGCAGCCTGTGGTGGTGAATTGGAGGCGGGGTGAGAGGAGACAAAGGGTGAATGAAGTGGAGGCAGCAAAGCTGACCGAGCATTTGAGTACACCGTGTGAGTGCTTATGAACCCATATTGGATTTGGAAACTTCGTTCAAGTGTGCAAGCTTTTACTTGGAAGCCCTGTTTTTATAGACATGGAAGGGTCACCTGGGTGTCCCAGTCGGTTGAGTGCCTGACTCTGCTTTCAGCTCAGGTGTTGATCCCAGGGTTGTGGGATTGGCCTGTGTGCTAAGGGTGGAGCCTGCTTAAGATTCTCTCTCTCTCCTCTGCCTCTCTCCTGTCCCTCTCTAAAGTAAAGTTTAAAAATGGAAGAATCAGGAGCCTCTAGATTGTTTCCACAGGTGACTTCTAAGAGAAGCTAGGACCTGGAGCAGCTTGGTTTAATCTTCTGGTGGGAGGCCTTCTAGGGAGACGTGCTGTTGAAACCATCTTGCCTTGGAAGCTGACCTGCTTAGTGTGGTCTAAAGGCTTGCAACCTATTAAGATGGTTAAATTACAAATTAGCAAAGAATGAATTAAGTAGATAAGGATACATAATTGTAACCTGGAAGAGATCCCCAGAATGTATTTAAGGTTTTTTTTTTTTTTTTTTTTTTTTTTTTTTTTTTTTTTTTTTTTTTTTTAAGGCATAGGTCTGTTCACTTTTTCTAAACAGACAATTTTAATGGTCAGTTACTCCATTGTTGACTTTGTACTTTGTAATTTTAAAGAACTGTAGTGACTATCAAATAAGTTCATCTTCCTTATATATAGTGCATATTTACTGCACACAGGTAAAATAACTTTGTAAATAATCATAAACAAGAATTTTGGCTCACATTTTTTCAAGCTGTGTCTGTAAATGAAATATTCTTCTCAACTGGCATAAATGGTCCTTTTCAGAAAACAGCAGTCTTCAGGAATGTTACAGGGTGTGGATCCAAGTTTGTGAAAATGACTTCCAATCTAAAAGTGTTATAAGCGCTTCCTTTATATGGACATTTGGATTATTTTCATGCCTTTCAGGTCATTGGCTGAGTTGTGTCATAATGGCAGGAATCTTATCAGAGCAGTGGCTTAAATAGCTCAGGATAGAAGGAACAATGCATTGCGTGGCTTAAAAAAATCACATGGAGACATTCAGTGTATTCAAGATTTCTTCTTGAGGTTTTAGCATTTCAGCACCTGTTGTGCACTGATTCATATTCTGACAGTCATATTAGGACCTACATCTTTTTTTTTTTTCCTGCTTAAAGCCTAAGAAATGGTAGTTACATAGCAAAATTGGAAAGCTGAAATTTTCTGCTAAATTGGCAACACTATTGGTTAGATGTGGGATGTAGTGCTCAATATTTACTCTCTGAGGTAGAATTAAGACGATATTGCCAATTTATTTTAATGTCTGTCCTATTTGTGATGAAGCATATATAACTTAGTATTTGGAAAGTGAAATACCACGTGCCTGATGCATAACAAATTCTAAGTTCTTGGCTCTAGCTGATAGCTCCATAATGATGTTAGAATGTGCTTATCTGAAGGTATTGTTAACAAGTCTAGGGATAGCTATCAGGTACTGGCATTCTCCTTGGAAAACAAATTTGTGGAGCATTTTAGTCTGTGCTGAATGCTGACTCATTTCTGTCTTCTCCCTGACTGGTTGTGGAGGAGCTCAGTAGGGCAGCCAAGTGACCTGCTTTCTAATGGACAGAGCTGAATCGACACTGCAGGAAAACATTTTTAGTGTTGCATGAATGAAAATCCGCCATGAGGTCAGTACACGTCCTTACAGGAAAGATTTCCTGATGTGATCATGCAAATTCAAACTCCTCAGGCATGTCCTCGGTTAGGAACCATATACAGATTTCAGGCCTGAGCTGTAACAAGGGTTACTGTAGGGAAGAAGTACGGGTAGTGAGCATCTCAGAAAATGGTTTTGAAACAAAAGCCAATTTCTGTAGTACCTCAAGGGGAATATCTAAGAAGATATGACAAGCTTTTCTGTCTTAGGTACTGGTAAATGAGCTGTAATCCCTATAAAGTCTTCCCAGAATGTGTATATATTTTAACTTACCCTGTGTGTGTGCACACATGTGTGTGCATGTCTGAGGATTTGGGGAGATTTTTTTTTTCTTTGTGTAAATACAACCTGACTTCTGAGGAGCTGGGTCTTTTATGTATTACAGACGTGCTGCAGGGCATACCCATTATTCAGGAGAAATTTGCTTCCGATACAGCCATAAAAGTTAAAGGAATTGCAGTATCTGCCTGAGATGAGGGGTCTTTTGGGGGCCCTTACTTCTCATGAATCCTGAGTTACAGAGCTAGGATCTAGGTTGAGCCTTTTTTTCTGTCCTCCAAATTTGCCCTAATTTCTAGGTCTATGTTGTTTTTGTAGTATACAGTGATGCATAGTAAACTTGGAATTCTTAGGGTTGAAAAAGAGGAAAATAGAGATTTAGAGTAAATACGGATAAGAGCTTTGGGTGATAGGGTAGAGCAGTTCGAAGGGAGGAGAGGTCTGGAGATTAGACACAGTGTGGAGACAATGGGGCTCCAGAGAAACGTGACCGACAATCAGGTGGCATCCAAGTGGTGGGATTTAAGAGGCCTCGCTGGGATAGGAGTGTCAGCAAGAAGTGACCTGGGGCCCAGCAATAGTTGGCATGACAAGAACAGGGTAAGGACTAGTAAAACCCATTTTACCAATTTTCTGTCTGGCCTGAGAAGTGACTTCATCTCTGGAGTCTCTGTTTAGTATGAAATGGTTTTATTTTTCATCCACAGCCCCTGTTTCTATTCAACTGCGTTCCCTTATAAGGGCATCTTGGGATGGTCTGCTTCCCAGTTGTTTTTAGTCTAGTTCTGCCGTTTAGAGCTGGACTTTTTCTTGAGTAGAGAGTACTGCTTAAGAATATAGACTTCTGAGAGCTAGACACTTTTTTTTTTTTTTTTTGGCTCATAGCTGTGTGTAAACTAAATCTCTACCCTATTGCATAAGGACACTAATTTCCACCTCCTAAAACTTGAGGATGAAATTAGAACCTGTAAGGCACTTAAGAGTTCCTGGCATATAAATGCTACATGTGCTTGAGACCATTAGTATTGCTATTATAGGATTCAAATCTCCCCGACCCCATTGCCCCCACTGGCTGGGGCATCTAGGGTGGGGAGGCAATTTGATCTGCTTTTTCTCCAACTTTAGCAGCTAGGAGTTGAGAACAGGTAGTGCCTGGTTAAGAACATAGTAAGAACGTAGGTTACCACTCTCACTTCTAGTTGTCATTGTGTGTGTGTGTGTCTGTCTGGTGAGGGAGGTATGTAGCATTGTCTTGCTACTGGTGACCGGTGGGCATCCTCCTTTATTAAACTTTTAATTTAAGTACAGTTGACAATTAATAGTTTCAGATGTACAATATAGTGATTTGTCAACTGCACATGTTACAAACTGCTCATGTTAAGTGTAAAAGTTAAGTTGCCACAGTTAGTACAGTATTGACTATATTCCCTATGGTGTGCTTGTCATCGTTGTGACTTGTAACTAGAAGTTTGTTACTCCTAATCTCCTTCACCTATTTCTGTTATCTCCCTTATCCCCCTTCCCTGTGGCAACCACCAATTTGTTTGCAGTGTTTGTCTTTTTTTTAATTTTACATTCCATATATAAGTGAAGTTATGTGGTATTTGTCTTGGTCTTACTGATTTCACTTAGTGTAATATCATCACGGTCCATCCATGTTGTGAATAATGGCAGGATTTTATTTATTTTTTTTAATGGCTGAGTAATAGCCACTTGTGTATATATGCCACATCTTTGTCCATTCGTCTATCGATGGACACTGAGGGTGCTTCCATATCTTGGCTATTGCAAATAATGCTACAGTAAATGTAGGGATGCGTCTATCTTTTCAGATTAGTGTCTTTGGTGTTTGGATAAATATACAGAAGTAGAATTGCTGGATTGTATGGTATTTCTGGTTTGAACTTTTTTTTTAAATTTTTTTTAACGTTTTTATTTAATTTTGAGACAGAGCATGAATGGGGGAGGGGCAGAGAGAGAAGGAGACACAGAATCGGAAGCAGGCTCCAGGCTCTGAGCCATCAGCACAGAGCCCGACGCGAGGCTCGAACTCACGGACTGTGAGATCGTGACCTGAGCTGAAGTCAGATGCTTAACCGACTGAGCCACCCAGGTGCTCCTGGTTTGAACTTTTTGAGGAAACTATGCTTTTTTTTTTTTCATAATGGAGTGCCAGTTCACAGTCCCCCAACAGTGCACAGGGGTTCAGTGGGCATCCTTCTCAAGCATCTTGCCTAACTCCTTCCCACCAACTGTAAGTATTAGTGTTTGGAATCTTAAAAATACAACTTTTAGAAAATCTGTCTCAAAAGTCCGAGTCTTCTGTTTTAGACTATGAAGACCACTTCAACTGGAAATAGAGCAGCTCCCATACAGTGCCACTCATGCATGCTGAAGATGTTGGCCTAGGTTTGTTTTTAAAAGGATGATGTCTTCCTTTTAAGCAGAGGACTGCTTCTGAGGGATGGTTAGAAGGTGGGGCAAGGTAACCTCATAATCTCTGGCCAGACAGGACCTTACTTAAATTAGCAGGAAAGCAGGTGAGAGAATTCTTGTGAGAAGATCTCCAAAGAACTCTGTGTTCCATGAGAGAATATCTACTTGAAATACCATCTGAGCCCCGAAGCTGCTTCCAGATCATGGTGGTACCAGACAAGAGCCATCATGGACCCTCAAGTTTCCTATCTCCTCCTCCCTTCATGCTAATGTTAGAGAGGCAGAAACCTACGGTTGGTTCTGAATTGTGGAGAAGCAGCCCAAGCCTTGGGAATGGAGGCCCTAATTCATCTGTGCCTTTGCCATTGTTGGCTTCTGGCTCAAAGTGGGCAGAGCCAGGCACGTTTGGGAAGAAGCTGATCTTTAAATGAAGTTGGCGGTTTTGATGATGACATGAGACTGGAAAATGCAAATACTGACCTGAGAATATCCCCTGGGTCAGGTGGAACTTCTCTGTTGCTGAGGAGTAATCCAGATAGTTTTGGGTTTTACCTGAGATTTCATTCAGCGTTTGGGGGAAGTGAGCAGTTGTAGGAAAGGCTATGCTGGTTTCTATATGGTGGCCCCCTTCCGTGTTCTGTGTGTTCACCATGATGGTTATGTGCCCCTAATTTTTAAGAATGGTGAAGATGTCGCTGATGTTTTTATTGCTGACAGTTGCAGTGAATCTTAAACATGAGTTTATGAGTGGGATGATTGGCATGTAATTAAAAAGATGCAACTAAACTAATTCGTTGATAACTCTTTGGTTGATAAGAGGCAGTAAGAGCAAGAATACCTTTTTAGACTTTTGAGGTTTTTCTGAGCAGCTGACATAGTTCTTGGTTTTCCTTAAGCATTTCTTTACCATTTTTGGTCCTTTCTATGCTAGCCCTGGTATTTGAGGGAAACTCTTAGGTTCCCTGGCCAGCAGGGTTCTGTTTTCTGCCAATGAGAAGCATTCTCAAGAGATTTGTAAGACAGAAGACAAACCCATCGTGCTGGCAGTTGCAGCTGATGTGTGCTTCGGCAGATGTTTACATTTAAAATTTCTTCTTCTAATAGGCTGTCTTGCTGGTGTTAGATCCAGGTTTTGTGGAGCTTACACAATTTTAGCAATCTTTAAGAAGAACACAAAAGTATTGGTTAAAAATTACTTACAAAATAGAATGTTGTAACTAGGAGTCAAAATAAAAAACGAGACACAACAGTGCTTATTTGAAATAGGTAAAAGGAATCTCAACAAATGTCTATGGCTAGGTATGAAATTCTTGATTCATACTTTAATGCTTCAGGAATCTGTGTGACTTATCCCACTGTCTTCTAAAGTTGAATATTTCTGTGGAAAAGGCTGGCTAGGCTGATTTGGTTATCCTTCTAGGTCACTTGGGCAATGTTTGCTTGGCTGCTGAAATGAGTCTTTGAAGTACACAAACTTCACTAGACTATTCCTGGGATTTGCTGTTCTGGGTTAATTTTCTTTGGAACATGAAGTACTCTTTCAGTATAGCTTCGTTTTTTTTTCACTTGAAGACTTTATTTTCTGCTAGGTCTCTAGGTGTTCTTTATTGTTCATTTCCCCCACTTGGGTAGCAAGTTATACATACACTGTTCCTCAATAACTGGCATTTTATTTCTAAATTACTTTAAAATCTTGGATTTTATTCTCTCACTTTGTATCTCTTTCTGGATTTTCAACTGTTTGTTCTCTGTGATTCTTTTAATTTTGGTTTTCAATCATGGTTCTATGACTTTTCTCACTCCCCTGCCCCCTCAATGTTTTTTAAACTCTGCTAGTCCTGTTTTATCTCTTCATAATTTTCCTCCATTTCTACTCTGAGATCTTTCATCTCTGCATTGTGCTCTTGTTTCATAGAAGTAATTACTTTTCTGAGTTTTAAAAACTCACGGTAGAAGGTTTGGTGACAATTTATTTGCTTCATGGTGAAAGGTTTCCAGTGAGGGTTATTTCTTGTTTTTCTTCCTTCCAGTACCTTCCAATAGATCCTGTCTTTCGTTCGTTCGTTCGTTCGTTCGTTCTTTCGTTCGTTCTTTCGTTCGTTCTTTCGTTCGTTCTTTCGTTCTTTTTTTTTACACTTATTTTTGAGAGACTGTGAGACAGAGTGTGAGTGGGGGAGGGGTAGAAAGAGAAGGAAACAGAATCTGAAGCAGGCTCCAGGCTCTGAGCAAGTGGTCAGCACAGAGCTCAACGTGGGGCTTGAACCCATGAGTTGTGAGATAATGAGCTGAAGTTGGATGCTCAACCAACTGAGCCACCCAGGTGCCCCCTGTTTTGCTTGCTTTGATTGCTCATCTTTTGAAACAGGTATTTCCTGGATCAGATGTCGAAGGATGATTAAGTTGGGGATGGGTAAAGATGAAATTTTTTTTTTTTTTTTTAATTTTTTTTTCAACATTTATTTATTTTTGGGACAGAGAGAGACAGAGCATGAACGGGGGAGGGGCAGAGAGAGAGGGAGACACAGAATCGGAAACAGGCTCCAGGCTCTGAGCCATCAGCCCAGAGCCGGACGCGCGGGGCTCGAACTCACGGACTGCGAGATCGTGACCTGGCTGAAGTCGGACGCTTAACCGACTGCGCCACCCAGGCGCCCAAAGATGAAATTTCTTACCTAGCATTTGTGAGTTTGCTCTAAGATGAAATATCTTCCCTAGCACTTACTGAGTTTGCTTTGACTTAACTTGTCCTAATCAAAGTAAATAGGCAGTTACCGAACTTTTTTACTTTCCAAAGTTTCTTTTTTCTCCTCTGGTGGCCACTGAGTTTTGCAGATAAAGCCCATCTAAGGGGCTCCGTTGTCTGCTGGCAGCCATATCCAGTCCAGTGAACCTGCTGGTGCTTACTCATACACCCTCCTCTTCCTTTGCAAAACAAACAAAAAACGAACAAAAACAAAAACAGATTTTGCACCTCAATGTGTATCCCTTAGCTTCAGGAGGCAGATGGTCATGGCTAGCTTGAGCTCTTTCTCTGCTCTCCATTTCACTTTCTTAAACACTGCTTTACTTGATCACCACTGCTGATGGCAGTCCTTCAGTACAGATTTAAAATTTTGGGTTTTTCTGTGCTCTAGTTACACTGAGCATCAAGTTCATGGTTTTTCTTTTCTCCTTTATTGAAGTGTTACTCAAAGTACAGTTCTCAGACCGTGTGCATTTTAATTACTTGGAATGCTTATTAAAAATTCAGATTCCTAGTGTCCTTTCCAAGTCCTGCTAAATCAGAGCCTCTGAGGCTGGCTTCCTAGATTCAAAATCTTTACCCATTATAACTTTTATATACATAGAAATTGACAACCACTCTTGTGGTGAGTGAATCAATACTTAGTTTTAAGGAGTTACTTTTATCCATCTGATAGGATATAAAGTTTTGTGAACTATAATACATTTCATAGTATAATTTCTACACTGTTGTCTTGATATTGCTCTCTACTATATATAACAGAGGTTCATGTGATTGTTTATTTTACAGGTCTGTAAAACTCTGCAGGACTCCAATGGGGGTGTCAGCTATATACCATGTAAACTTTTATCTTATTATCTGCAATTAAAGTTTTCTTATGGTCTTAATCCCTGGTGGGTGATGACTTCAAATATAAATATTGGCAGCTGTTAGACCTATATAACATATTCAAGTCTCTTGAGCACCCATTAAAGAACTTGTAGGACTTACTTGATGCCTATAGAAGTCTTAATTCTCCTTAATTCTCCTTGGATGGCCAGCTTACTGGAGCTATGAAAATGGAGAATCCTTTATTGAGAGTGAAGGGGAGTCTGTAAGTTGCCTTTTACCTCCTTCTGTCCACCATTCCAAACATGACTGTAAGAACTGGGAATTTCAGAAGTAGAGAAGGTGACATTTTGGGTTTCAGATGCCTTGATTTTTGTCAGTTTTTTGTGATTTGATGAAATGAAAAGAAATTTGCCATCTTGGAACATAGGTACTTCTTCAGAGATGCCGTAGATGCCCTACATATATTTTAAAGTAATTTTTAGCTCTTGGGCCAAATTGAGCCTCATAGTGGGGTTACTAGTAAATAATGTGCAGACATTTTTCTTTAAAGATATTTTAATTTTCTTTCTGGATCTGATGGGTAGAGGGTTTTCTCCTCAGGGTGTTATTCCTGTGGATGAATATTGATCTGAATATTAACTCAAAAACCATATAGGGGTCTTTGGAAGGGTGCATATTAGGTTAAAATCTTAGATACCGGACTCAGTGTTACCCAGGCTGTAGCATAATAAAAAGCTCTTAATTAAAAAAAGGTCTTCGTCCAAATGTTGTCAGTTTATTTCCTTTTCCTATTGGGACTCACTGTCTCGACTCTTGGTGAATGTAGTCTGTGTGCTGCAGAGTTTCTGGCTTAGCCAAAGTTTTTGCTAACTGGGGAAGGGAACAGGGCAGGACCAAACCTTGCAGATGGAGCAATTTACCCTAAAGCATCTTTTTAAGTGACATTGTGTTGAAGGTAAATGCTGCTGCCCATTGCCAGCCACTCTTGAGTAGAGCAGTGCAACCCTGACTTACAGATAATGTTTAAGTTAAAACAGAATTTTAGATGGAAAGATTCGGGACAACCATGCCTTGGGCCAAGAAAAGCAATAACTTGAGCAACAGATGGTTCTTTTGCTGATGGCAGTCAGGGTTAGCATTCAAAGAGTAGTTGTTATTGGATTTGTTCTCTTATGCACAAATCACAAAAGGTGAGTAAAATAATGGTGCTCATATTTACAACCCAGCAATGTCCCAGGCACTAAATCAGCTTTTCGTGTTTCACCATTTACCATCATAGTTGCAACAACCATTTGATATTACCATTCAGATTTCAGTCATGTCAAAACAGACTCAGAGGAGTTAAGTTGCCAAAGGCCACTTAGGTTGTGAGTGGCAGAGCTGTAACTGGAATTCAGGCAGGACAGGAGACTAGGACGCTTTGCGCAAACTACATCGTGCATTTGGACAAATTTGAATGGATCAAAATACACTGAACTCTTTGCAACTTTCTGCATATTGGTCATGTTTGTTTTTCTTTGACAAGAATCCTAATAGAAGCTATGTAATCCATACATGTACGTTTGTAGGAAATCATGTTTAGTAGAGTTCTTACTGTGTGGATAGTAGAATGATTCTGTCTTAGGATTCAGAAAGACTTGGGAACTGTGCCCTTGGGCAAGTTACCTAACAAACTTCAGTTTTCTGTTCTGTAAAATGGAGGCAATAATAGCAACCTCTTAATACTTTTGGGATGGATTAGAAATAGTATATGTGAAGTGACTAGTATGGTGACTAGAGTTAAGATGCAGTAAGAGTTAAAGTGGAGTGAGGTATTGATATATGTTGAGGATGCATTTGTTGAACACTTGGCTGCCGTGCTCATTATGGACAATGATGGTTGAGCTTAATAGTCTGTATTGATCCCTCTGATCACGCTGTAAATATTCCCAAGCAAATCAGTTGGGTATGGTAACAGTTCAAGTATTCTTGTAAGTCAGTCATGATTTTAATAAAACAATGTAGATGGCTGAAGATACTTAGATTTTATAAGAATTCAGGTAACTTTATAATAATTAAACTTGGTCAGTTTCATGAAGAAATTAGTTTCATTAAATTTTTTTGAACATTTCAAGTAGGCATAAAAGTCACTTTAAAGAACAACACCTACTCATCAACCAGATTTATCTGGTCAAGATTTTACATTTTATGTACTTTTTTTTTAAAATATTTGAAGTATGTTAAGGAAAATTCCAGACATGTTATTCACTCCTAGGTCTTTAAAAATGAATCTAAGGACATTTAATTACCTACCATGAGGATATTCTAGTATACCTAACAAAGCTAGCAATAACTCCTTGGTAATGCTGAATACCCAGTCCATAACCAAATTGTTACAGTGGTCCCAAAGGTGAGGGAAATAATGGCTTCACTCAAATTCCATGAGTTTCATTTAGTTAAATCCCAGAAGTCTTCTTATTGATCTAGAGTAGACCCTTTTAGACCCCCCTTTCATGAGATTGATTTGTATAGAAAATGGGTCCATTGTCTTGCAGAATGTTCCACAGTCTGGATTTGTCTCTACTTCCTTGTTTAACTTTTTCCTGTTTGTTACAAGTGTAAGTTAGCTGTAGACTAGGGACTTGATTATACCTATGTTCATTTGGTGGCCAAGAATATTCAAACATGTTACGGAGTGTTTCACAAAGAGGCTACAATGTCTTGGTTGGTCTGTTTTTAGTGATGCCGAAATGGAGTAATTCCAGGTGCTGACAGCCTTCTGTTGATGGGGACTGTCTGATAATTTATTAGGGGTTACAAGGTGGTATATTCCTATCATTCCTTTTTAAAAAAAATATTGAGATATAATTGACATATAAACTGCACACATCTAAAGTGTACAATTTGAAAAGTTTGACCTAGGTACATCCATGAAACCATCACAAGCAAGAAAATGAACTTAATCCTCACCCTTTGGTTTCCTTGTGCCTTTCTATACTCCTTCCTTTGGTCCCTCTCTGTTCTGCCCTCATTCCCAGATAAGCACTGATCTACTTGCTTTCACTATAGATTAATTTTTACCTTCCCTGGTTTTTTCTAATGCCTGTCCTCATGAAGTGAAAGAATACTTGTTTGCAAATAATAATCTTAAAAGTTTTTTGTGGGGCGCCTGAGTGGCGCAGTCGGTTGAGCGTCCGACTTCAGCCAGGTCACGATCTCGCGGTCCGTGAGTTCGAACCCCGCGTCAGGCTCTGGGCTGATGGCTCAGAGCCTGGAGCCTGTTTCCGATTCTGTGTCTCCCTCTCTCTCTGCCCCTCCCCTGTTCACGCTCTGTCTCTCTCTGTCCCAAAAATAAATAAACGTTGAAAAAAAACTTAAAAAAAAAGTTTTTTGTAAATCAGCATAATTCTAAAAGTTAATAAAATTTTCCACTTTGTTACATGTGAAAAACACATTGAGCTTCCTGTTAATTGGGTAATGTGTGACTGACGTAGCCATCAGTGGAAGAATTAAATGCTTCCAGAGCTTCCCAGAACTTCTTCATTAACATTTCCTCAAGTTATTTGACTAACATTTCTTTTCTCCCATACAACATTTACAGATCCACAGGATCTGAAAGATAATAACAGGACAGGGATTTATTCATTTCCCTTTATTGCGTTAACTACCCAGGCTTGGCTGCTTACATTACAATAAAATATACAGGATAATTGCTGGCATCCACACAAAGCATTTTTCCTCTTTATTGAAACTGTAAGCAGAGTAAATTGTTCTTTCCCTTCCAGTTCTCAGATTTCAATTCATTCTTAACTACCTAATGAAGAGCAGAGTATAATGTGTCTTCCTTCTTCTTTATTTGGCAAGCAGTTGAACTGTGGAGAGTAAAGCTACCTGATTCAGTAGGACCAGTGACTTTCAGGCAGCTCATGTAGATTGGTGTCTGTCTTTCCAGGGTGGCGCACTTGGTGAAAGGCAAATAAAATGCTATGAATACTGGAAAAGATGTGACAGTGAAGTAGGAAACAACTTCAAAATGAGTGCAACATGAATATGACCCCTTAGTTGTATAACTTTCCCCAAACTCTGCTTATAGACCAAAGCAATTAGAGTAGCCAATGAAAAACCTGTGGGTACATCAGTGAATTCTTTCCAACCCTCAGCATGTGTGGCTCAACTACCAACAGCTGTGAGACCTGCACAGGCTAAATCGCCGCAGTGAACAGCAAGAAGTGAAAAGGCAACAGTGCTAACACACTTGTGTGCTTTGTGTGATTAGATAGATCATACAGGGACTATCTAGCTCTGGTAATGCTTTGTTTTGTTTTTGTCTTTGTCTATTTTGTTAATATCATTTATCAACTTCCTTTTGGTATTTATCTAGTACATCCTTCATTCTTAGATTTTTAACATTTTACGTGTCTGTTTTAGAGATGATACATGAATAAAGCATATGATTGGACTCAGGGCCGCTACTTGGTGTGATCCCATATGGGCACACTGGACATGACCAAAGTTCTGGTTTGTTGGCAAATGCATTTCTACTAGTCAGTGCCTATACCACACCAATTATTATTAAATAGTTGCATTATCATTTATAGCTGGATTCCATTTTTAATGCAATGATAATCTTTGTCCTTCAACTAGAGGATTTCATTTTATACCACCTTATGTGGTTTCTGCATCTTTCTCCTCTCTGCTTTTTTCTTTATTTTTGCCCAATTGAATTAGTCTCCTTAATCTCATTCCATGTTCTTGCTGTGAACTTTAAGGAACTTCGATTTTGTGTCTATCTTAAAGGGGCTTTCTTAATTATCTTAGCATGCATATTTAGTCTAAGTTACCATTTTTGAATCCAGGACTCTCAGATCACCCTCTACCAACATGACACTTATTTCCCACAATATTGTACTTGTATCTTGGCCCACTGTCCCTGGATTAAAACACTAGCGATAGTAATATCTATATAGCCAGTAGTGGTTTCTCTAGCCTCCCATATTTCTGACTTCATCGGCTTACTTTTTCTTACACTTTAAATGTTTGGTCTGGAATCCTATTCCTTTACTTGGAAGATTTTTTTTTTTTCTTGCCAACCACTTTTAAGATCTTTTTTCTGTAGTGCTCTTCAGTTTTACTGTTGTGTATCTAGAAACTGATCTTTTTAACTCTTCTGGCACTTATTGTTAATATGAGCATTTGTATTAAGAGTCTTAGAAAACTGAGGCAACATCTTCATATATTGACTCTTTTCCATGTATTTACTTTCTTAAACTCTGGTTAAGTGAAATTATTCATCTGCCTCTTAATCACTTTTGTATTATCTTTGAGTTACTTTTTGTATAATCTCTTCAGATTTTGTTTTTCTAGTTTACTGTTTTCTCTTCATCGTGTTTAATCTTTTTGATACATCCACTGAGTTCTAAATTACATCTAGAGTTCCTATTTTTGTTCTTTAAAAATTTGCTTGGATATACTTTATGGCCTCTTAATCCTTTTTCATATCTACAGGACTCTTTTGTACATAACATATTACATATGATTTTATAATCAGATTTTTTTTCTGAACTGATGTTGGTGAAAGTTGTGTCTTGTAGACTTTGATTTTAATGTTTGTTTTTGAAAGAGAGTGATGGAGTGCGAGCAGGGGAGGGGCAGAGAGCGAGAGGGAGGCCCAGAACGTGAAGCAGGCTGTCAGCACAGAGCTGGTTGTGGGGCTTGAGCTCACAAACCGTGAGATCATGACCTGAGCCAGAGTTGGACGTTTAACTGACTGAGCCACCCAGGTACCCCACTTCATTTTTTGACTTTGGTCTGTAAGCTGCTTGTTTTTCTCAGATGTTTGCTAGAGTAATGGTTAGAGCCATGAGGTGATGTCCAGTGCTCCAGAGAGGATGTGCATTTGCTACCGCCAGTCAGCTGTAGCCGCTACATACTTAGGACCACTTTCAACTAAGCTCCCGTATTTTGGGCTACACAGATACAGTGAATTCAAGTTGCAGACCATTGTGAACACCAATAAAACTCAAAGGAGGCTTTTTCTCGATGAAACTGCAGATTTTATTTTGAATGCCTTGTAGTAGACTGGATAATAACATATACTCCAAAATGTCCTTGTCCTCATCCCTGAGACCTATGAATGATACCTTATGTGGCAGAAGGGAATTAGCAGATGTAAGCCTGTTAAAGATATTGAGATGAGGGGCGCCTGAGTAGCGCAGTCGGTTAAGTGTCTTACTTTGGCTCAGCTCATCATCTCCCAGTTTATGGGTTCGAGCCCCGCATTGGGCTCTGTGCTGACAGTTCAGAGCCTGGAGCCTGTTTTGGATTCTGTGTCTCCCTCTCTCTCTGCCCCTCCCCTGCTTGTGCTCTGTCTCAAAAATGAATAACCATTAACAAAAAATTTAAAAAGGATATTGAGATGAAAAGATTATCCTAGATTATTAAGATGGGTCTGATGTAAACACAAAGCTATCTATACGAGAGACACAGGAGGAATCAGAGCTAGAAAGCTAGAATGGTGCTAGAAATAAGAGATTGGGGTGATGTGAGAAAGGGACCAGAAGCCAAGAAATATGGTAAGTGTCTAGAAGTTGGAAAAGATAAGGAAGCTTGTTCTTCTCCCTTGAAACCTTCAGAAGGAACTCAGCCGTGGCAACACCTTGACTTTACATTTGAGACCTCCACACTTTTAAAATCAACTTGTCTCATAAGCAACTAAGTGTGTTGGTATCTTGTTACAGCAGTAATAGAAAACAAGTTATACCTCTTGTCATTAATTTTTGTGACCTTGCAATGAGGGATGAGTGACCTTTTGGTATTCAACTTTTCCAGATAGTCTTTAAAGTTCCTCACTCTGGGTGAGCCACAGGCTTGGATTTCCCTTGTGGTGTCCTGTGCAGCCATCAGCAGGAAGTTGTAGGGTCCAGAGCTTAGCAGAAACTTTATGGTAGAAAGTGGCTTTGATACTCACTTCCTAGTTACATTTTATTTTTGGTAACTGAGGATTTGTACCCCTTTCTGCCCACTCAGCAATGCTTTTTGCAAAATGTGTTTTAAATATTTTATCCAGCCTTTTAGCTGTTGCAATTAGGTGGGTTTTTCAGGGTATGTAGTCTGTCAGAATGCTGGAAATAGAAATTTAGGGAGACTTTTATAATTACTTTAAAAAATCATTCCCACCCCCACCCCCCACTTGCCCTTAAGGCAGGATACCCACGATTCATTTGAGATCTTCCTCCCTGGCCCTCTGGAGCCTGGAATTTATAAAGTCAGAATTTCTCAGTGAGCCTCTATCTAGGAAGAGTGAGAACCTAAAAACTAATGACTTATATCATGGGCTCGTTAGAGACTGTTTTTCTCAACAATTCATTATCTGCTACTCGCAAAATATTTCCTGGGACGGAAGAATTTGGCAGCCACATTGCACTTGAGTAAATGATTATTGAGACTGACCCTGTTTATTCACATGTATCATGGTTATTTGGAGGGTAGTTTTTAAAAGCTTCTGGTTTCTTTTTTATCTTTTAAATGCAAAAGAGTCTGCAGTAGGGACCTGAATTGCACCTGCTGTTGTACCTCGAAGCTTTTCTTTTTCATTGTGTGTGTTCTCTGCTAATTTATATAGGACTCTTCTATGTCTAAATCTGTCGGGGGGGGGGGGAAGAAACCTTGGAAATCATCTAAGGAGATGTGAGGCAGGGATGGGGATGAGGGGCAGCAAATAAATCAGGTAATCCCACCTTGAATCATCTCCATTAGTAAGGAGAACTTGGTTTCTTTTCATATTTAACTTCTCTTAAAGCCAAGCATAACACTACTGAGAGTTAGGTTTCAAACGTTTGTTTTTCTTTTTTCCCATAATAGTATCAGTTTGGTAATGGTTTTTAATAAGGTCACTGTGGTTGAGTCACAGATAATGTTTTTTTTTTTTTTTTTAAATGCATTATAAGAATGTCAAGACAGGCCACTAAAATATTTGAGAAATGGAAGATGAAACCTATTAATACTTAGAGTGCAAATGTTCCCATTTTTTTAATACAAATGGCAAAAGCCAGATGTGCGGTGGTATTAGATTGCACAGAGTTTAGTGACCTAAATTAGGAACATGGAGACAATAGAAATGAATATACTCAGATGATCTTGGTGAACTCTAAGGGAATTTCTCTGGGAATTTAGGTGATTAGAAGACATGTTAAAATGTGTATATATCAGTGAAATTTGGAGTAAATTCGAGGTTCTAGCTTATGCTTCATAATCGTGGGGGATAGTCACTACATTTTCAACTTACTGTATATTGAAGTATTTTGAAGAAAAAAATCATTGCTGTAGCACCTATGTATAGCTCTTTAAAACACTATGATTAATGACTTTTAATCTTGTTCCACGTTGAATATAAACAATTACATAAAAATTTTGGTTTTCAAAGGCATAAGTTAGGATTTAAGCTCACTGAGTGAGAACCCTTAATGGAAGAAATAAGTTGTCTGTATTTTCTATTTATTTATACTTTGTTTTTAGGTTTATTTCTCAAGTAGCTCTATTCCTAGTATTTCACAATGCTGAACACAATACTCCTAGTTTTTTACTGCTGGTTAAAAAAAAGTTTCAGTTGTCATGTTGTTCAGGTTTTGAGGCAATCACAACTGAAGGCAATAATCAGGAAAAGGCTTTAGATAATTTGTGTAATGATTTTACTATTTTTTGTATTCTCTCCTTACTACCGTTTAAATTTTATTTATTTCTGAGCTAGTTTTGTGCACTGAACCAAATATATTTTTCTGGAGCTGGTGCAGCTAATTCTGAACTACAGTTCAGATGTAAGATGAATTACAGTTGAATTGTTCCTTCTGACCTGCATTACTACTTGGTGAATTTCAGCTAATGGTAATTTTCTGAAGATAGTGCTGATTCCCACCCTCACTATCTCAGTGAATTCGAGTAACTGAGAAAGAGAGCACTTTAACCAAACTTGCCTTACCTAGTCTTTTGGCTTACCCAGGGTTTGTTTTTCCATAGGGCACTGTTTGATGTCCTTAGATGCTGACCCCTTAAAATTAGTGCAGTGTAACAGTATATTTATTTTTCATAACTGTGCTTTCATGTTTAACAAGAGTCAGTTTTAAGTGAAATTCCTGAATTTCTAGGCTAAAGAGAGACAGGTTATTTTTTTAAAGAGAAAAACCTATGACTTACAGAGGAAATACAATTGTTCTAGCATTGGGCTTTGCTTTCTTATCTACAACGTGGGGAAAAAAAAAAACCACCTACAGACTGTTGAAAGGAGGCCTGGAATTCAAGAATCTTACATACTCCTAAGGTAGCACGGATCTAAAGGGTAAATGAATGTGACCTTTTTGCACATACAGGGATTTAGAAGTACCATGAATCCTAAAGAAAATACATGGGGTTGTAATTTAATCAAATGATGATTCAGAAGAACTTTCAAGATAGAGGAAGAGAGGAAAGCATTGTGAACGAGGACTCTGGCTAAACATATGATTGAATCTAAATTGGGCATTTGAAATAGAGGTGTTAACATGAGAATTCTTGAAATATCTAAGCTTATACTCTAAGGGAAAGAGTATAAGATTCTAGTTAAAAAAAAAAAAAAAAACAAAACTCTGCTGAGCTATCAGCACAGAGCCTGTTGCAGGACTCTAACTCCCAAACTGTGAGATCATTACCTGAGCTGAAGTCGGACTCTTAACCAACTGAGCCACCCAGGCACCCCATCACTTAATATTTTTAAAGCACTATATAGTTTGAGACATTGAGGCAGACAAGTTCACTGTTTCATGGTATATAAATCCTAGTAGGAAACAGACCTATTGACAGGGAAATTAGAAAAATTGAGTATTAAGTACTCTGAAGGAGATAAATCAGGGTAATTATAAAGTACTTGAGAATTGTGGGTAGCTGCTTTTAGGGAGCGCTTCTTTAAAGGCAATGACTTCTGATCTGAGACTTGAATGACCAGGAGGAAAGAGAACATGCTGGGAAAAGGATCATCTGGTTCTGATGCTCTTATCTTCCAACTATAAACTTCATACCTATCTTGATCTTGATGGTTGCTGTAACCTGTGGGTAGCTGGGTTTAGTTATGACTTGGACTCTCAGAGTACTTGTGCAGAATTCTTTCCAATGGACCAAACTTATGCTTGGAGTTGTAAAGCTATTGCATATGGGGAGCTTGGAATTTCATGGTTTCCCTGATCTTAAGAGGTCAGGAAGGATTATGGGATGGGCTGTCTTTCTTGCCTCTTGAGACTGGAGTGTAGGAGACCAAAGAGCATGAAAGACTTTTAGCAGAGGACTGAGCCTGCTTTTATACCTCAGGTCCAACGGGGGATTCTTTCACCCTCTTCCGCTTGCAGGTTTTCTGTTTTCTAGGATACTTAAAAAAACAAAACAAAACAAACTTGTCAGTGAGCCGCTGGAGAAATAATTATCTAAGGGAGACTCAGAAGCCAGAGACATAAGTAGAACAGTCACGTGGTTGGTGTTCATAGTTGTTGAAGGATATGATTAAAACTTGAATTAAACACTTCAGATTCAAATACAGTGGGGACAAACACTTTTTGGATCTAAAGCCATAATTTTTCCATCTATATCATTTAGTTACACCTCTAATAAACTGGAAGGTAAATTTCAGGAAACACATCAAAGCCCAGAGGAAAAATAAAGTGAGCTTTTCCATGAGGAGTTGTAACCTGGATTAGCAGTTCTAGGGGATAAAAATAAAAGAGGCAATAATTAAATAAGGGACTAAAACTTTCACAGACAGAACAGATATCTTAGAACCAGACTGAGATATAACTTCTCATATGTAATACCGGAAGTCAGAAAAGCATAGAATAAGGTTTACAAATGACAAAGTAGGGGGCTTTATCAACAAGTTTAGACTCAGCTAAGGAATCCTTCACCTGTTAAGGAAAAAGAAAGCTGTGGGTAACTGTGGGAGGTGTCAGAGTGTTTGTGTCAATCAGGACTGTCTTGTCTAAACTGTGCTACCAATCTCCAGATCTCCCAGGCTTAACACAAAAGCTTATTTCATATTCTTGCTATACATCTTGCATGGGTTAGTATTAGGCTCTGCACAGGGACTCAGGCTAATGGAGGATCTGTTTTAATGCATGCTTTCATGATCACTGTAGTAATAGGAAAGGAGTGATCCTGAAAGAAACCTATTACTTCCTGTTACATCTTATTGGTCAAAGCCAGTCATGTGGCCATGAGTCACTTCTGAGGGAACAGGGAAGAGTAATTCTATGATGTGTCTGGGAGGAAGAAAATCTGAATATTTTTGAAAAAGCGTTAATGGCTACCACCATAATCACCCATGTATTGTGTCTGAGGCAAATAAGAGTTGAATCAAATGTATCCATAGACCTCAAGTTGAAGAAAAAGATGATGAAAGTCAGCAGTGCATGTTAGGTGTCTGCTCATGTGTGTGCACATGCATGTAGTTTTGTTTGTAAGTTAAATGTAAATGGATGACGAAAACCATAATTGCTTAAAAAATTACTGAGACTAAAGAGGCATTCTAGTGGAAATTTTAATAAGCACAAACTACCTCTGCAAAAACCTAGTGTGTGGCAGTGAGGGCAGGAAATAAAGAATTTCAAAGCACGTAGGAGAAAATGAGGGAAAGAAAGGAGTCATTTTATTAAAGTAGGGAAGGGAGGATGGGAAAAATGGACCTTGTGTGGGCACAATGTATACACTGCATAATGGAGGAAAGAGTTGATGTTTTGTTTCAAGTAATTATGGACTTCCATGTATTTGATGGATGCAGAGTAAATAGTCACCAAATTAAAGTCAAGATTTCTACTGAAAAGGAAAAGGCTAGAATTATCAGCAGTCTGATCAAACCAGAAAAAAAATGAAGGGAAGGAAAAAGATGAAATTATACTAAAAATAAACCTAAAATGGAAGCATAAAACATTTCACATGTGACAATACATGAATTGTGACAATACATGAATACATGAATGGATCAAATTTTCCTGTGAGCTATGGTTGTAAGAGCTCAAAACTGTGCTATTTACAATCCACTCCCCCACCCCCATTGGTAGTTTAATAGTAAATAGGGAAAGCGTGCCGGGCATTTTCAAACCGAAAGACACTGATAATGCTATAATAAGTGTAAAACCTACGATTAAAAGCATTAAAAACTGACATTATAGGGGCGCCTGGGTGGTGCAGTCGGTTAAACGTCCGACTTCAGCCAGGTCACGATCTCGCGGTCCGTGAGTTCGAGCCCCGCGTCGGGCTCTGGGCTGATGGCTCAGAGCCTGGAGCCTGTTTCTGATTCTGTGTCTCCCTCTCTCTCTGCCCCTCCCCCGTTCATGCTCTCTCTCTGTCCCAAAAATAAATAAACGTTGGAAAAAAAATTAAAAAAACTGACAGTATAAAATGACAAAAGGCAAAATGTAGAATGAAGTTTTTATTTATACGACATTGGTAGAAATGTAAGGCAAATTCTTAAAGTCCATAAAGTGTGAGGAGGAAAAAAGCCAGAGGGGAGAAGAAGCTGGCGATAATGCAGATACTGCTCCAGGGGTAGCTGCTGATTCTGGATTGTTCATAAATTACATGTATGACAAGAAGAAAACTGGAGGTTCATACAGGATAGGAGTACATCAAGATACAGGTGGAATCCACAAAAGGTGACATCAGTTAACTAGGAATGAAAAATATCTGACCCACAGAGGGAAATAGTAAAGGGATTACTTTTTTTTCCCTCTCAGCTTTGGTTCTGAATGAAAAAAAAGTCACTTCTGCAGATTCCTAACTGAAAGCCAGCCCTTGCAAGAGTATGGGGTCAAAGTTTACTCTGTTGCTCAAAAAAGTCTGAACCTGGAAGCTTAGCTTAAAGTGGGGCTGGGCTGTAATAAGTTAGAAATGAAGCATCTTAGTTTCTATACTACTTGGAAGTTGATATATTATTCTGCCACAGATATTTTTTTATATAGGTACTCTGAAAGGAAACATAAAGACTCTGGATCAGAAAAAAGATCACTCACAAAGCATCTTAGCACTGGTTTTCTAAGCCATGATTTCCACAGGGGGACATGATAATAGCCTGATACTGCCCTGCAACACTGGAGAACCTCAATCAGGAGACTAGAAGCTTATGTAGGATGGCTGGCACATCGGGCCCATTCTTGTCTAGGTAGGGAGAGAGGGAGGGGTTAGAGGGATAGGGGGACCTTTACTCTTAAATGTAAGCAAATGGCTCTGGAGGAGATAAATCTCTAGATGTTTCTGGAACAATACAGTATCTGTTGCTTGCAAGACATGTTTGCTATTCTGTCATCCTTCAATAAAGTGTACCAGTGTTGCATCAGAAAGCCCAGACCCTGCAGAAATGTGGGAATACTCATGGAAAATTTTCTTGAAATGGACTGCTTATGCTCTGATGTGTATAGGAAAAACAAAACATTTCTTGAGGAATGCACTTCAAACCCAAACCTCAGGAATATTCAGTGATGATTTTCCAAATAAGATGAACTTGTAATCAATTATGGAAGTACAAAGGAGATACAAACTGTCACCAATTAGCCCCAACAACAAACTATGAATGACAACCACAAAGTTTGCAGATAATAGAATTCATATACATGCAGTATAAACTGTGAATGTCTAACGTTTAAAGAAACAAAATAGATTTAAGATCAAAGAATAAGAAGCTATCAAAAAATGACCAGATGGAAAGATAGCCATGTAGAGTTTATAGAGAAACTTCAATAATGGAAATGAAAATTTTACTGGATAGTTTAAACAGAAGTTTAGACATAATTGAAAGATTTAATCACAAATAGAATTGCCAGCAGAGAGACAAAGCGATGGGAAACCTAACCTCTACAAAAGAGAAGTTAGTGTATTAACAAATGCAGAAGGAACAAATGAGAACAGGAGCAACAAAATATTAGACAAACTAATGACGGCGTTTTTCTAGAATTGCTGAAAGATACCTTTTCTGAGACTCACAAATGGGTAAGGAAGCAGATATGTAAAACTAGACATTGTGCAGAAAAACTACAGAGCAGCCACAGGGAGAAATAAGGGGCTTGGCTTGGCTTGGCTTTGCTGTTGCAGAGTACAAAAATAGCTTCAAAGGGAAGAGGAAAAAAAGATAAATCGGTAAGCAAACCACTTTCCAGGAGCAAGGGCAAAATATTTTAAAGAAATAAAATTGGATGTCTGTACCAATTTTTAGCATATCTAACACTTGTACTTCAGAAAGAAACATAATTACTGCAGAAGCAAGCATCAGGAACACAAAAAGGAATGCCTAGGAAAGAAATCTGTAACTAAATGGTAAATATAAACAAACACTGACTGTATAAGGTAAACATGCTTGATTTTGTGAGTATTAAAAACTAGAATTAGAATATGGACAGAAATAACCTATTGGGTAAAGAGGCAGACCAGAGCTAAAAGTTAAAACATTTAAAGGTTGGCATACCATGTAAGAAAATGGATAAAAAATGAGTCTAAATTCGTAAAAGTTACCTGTGGTTACTGAATTATTTTAGGGCAACTCTGAGAGAACAGAAACATAATAAAAAATTAAAAGAAAAATGAATTGAAAGGCAGAACTCAAGCTAAAAGATGACAGGAAATGCAAAAAAAAAAAGAAACCCACAGCAAAAGAACATCGAATAAAAAGCATGTTAGAAATCCATTTTTAGTAATAACCATATGTATAATTCCTTATTTGAAGGACAAAAGTTGGACTAGATTTAACATTTTTTTAAATGTTTGTTTGTTTTTGAAGGAAAGAGCATGAGTAGGGGAAGAGCAGAGAGAGGGAGACACAGAATCCGAAGCAGGCTCCGGGCTCTGACCTGTCAGCACAGAATCCAATGCGGGGCTCGAACTTACAAACTTGTGAGATCATGACCTGAGCTGAAGTCAAGACACTTAGCCGACTGAACCACCCAGGCGGGCCTGACGTTGGGCTAGATTTGAAGGTAACTTCAGTAGAGCTCTTGTTGACAAAGCTGAAACGTTGGGGTACAGAAAGGTTTGAAGTAAAAGGAATGGAGAAAGATAGTAATTAAAGCTGCTGTAGTTACTCAAATATAACAATACAGCCTTTAAAATATCATTAGAGATACAGGAACATATTTCATATTGATGAAGGATTAAAATTCATAGAAGATCTAACTCTAAATGTATCTACAGTTAATAGCTTTAAAATATGAAAAGCAAAAATTGACAGCACAAAGAAAATGATTTTGACCATGATAGTGGGAGACTCTAATAAAACCATTTCAGTAATTGTTAAGCAGACGGTCTATCAGGATATAAAATATTGGAACAATGCAATTAACAATATTGATCTGGTAGATGTATATGGAACACTGCACAAAACAATTGAATACATATACTCAAACACACAGGAAACACATAAAATGACCATTTAGGAGGCCTTGTGCCACCAGTATATTTCAAATGATTGAGACTACAGAGACCGCAGTCTCTGACCACGATGTAATTAATTTAAAATGGCTAACATAAAGATAACTAAAAACTTCCATGGCAGAGAATGCTAATTATTTCCCCCGTATCCAGTCCCCCTTCTTAGTCTGTGAGTGGAACTCACTGAGCCAGGAACATGGTGGTTCTGCCTGCCTTGCAACTGGGTCTGGAGATTGCTTTCAGGTTGAGGTGCTTGGTGCAACTTTGTGGGGACCTGATTTAGAAAGGAAATGGGTTTAAGAAAATTCTTCCCTGTCCATGGGCTGGAATGTAGATGGAGGTCAGTGAAGCAATTTTCCTTTGCAAAAGACGGCAGCACCCTAGGGGCTGGGATAGCACAATGGACAGACTCCTCCAGCAGAGCAGTCCCTACAGGCTGGCTTACCCACCTACCTCTGAAAGGAGAATCAACTTTTTTTTTTTTTTTTAGCTTATTTATATTTAGGTTATGGTATAGCAGCTTAGTTTATGTCATAATTCAGGTTGGCACATATATGGAAACTAAACAAACCACATTTCTAAACAATTCATAAATTGGAGAAATTCTAATGGAAACTAGACTATACATAGAAGTAAAAAGTCAGGAAGAAAATAGGTATACTTTCCTGTGTGTGTGGGATGACACTAAACCAGTCTTTAAAGTCTTTATAGTCTTCAGTGCCTGTCCAATAGAAAAGAGAGACTGAAACGGAATAAATCCTCCTCCTCAGATCACCTCAGTTGTCTCAGTCTGACACATTGTGCTGCACATGGCACTATGTGGATACCCTTTTCATGTTGCTGGGACTCTGGCTTTTTTTTTTTTTTTTTTTTTTTTGAGCTGCCTTGGATGTTTTCCTTGCTCGGCTTCACCTTATGACTTTGGCACTGGATTGTTTACAATGGGAAGGGAAGAGGAAGGAAGGAACAGGAGAAGGAAGAGCAGTGAACCCAACTCTGTCTTCCTTCATCTCTCCTCCCTACCCCCCCCCACCCCCCCCCCCCCCGGGCCAAATAAACTCTTAGCAAAATCTGACAAAGATGCTAGAAAATAGAAAAAACTGCAGGCCAGCCCCTCAAACACAGATGCAAGATACCTAAATGAAATATTAGAACTTGAATCAAAATGCTATTTTAACAGGATAGATAAATAGATCGTGACCAAGTTGGGTTTATTTTAGGAATTCAATATTCACTTGGTATTAGAAAATGAAGTCTGTGTAATGCATCATGTTTATAGAATAAATGACAAAAATCATATAATCCCAATGGATACAGGAATAGCATTTGTCATAGTTAAAAGTTGTCAGAGTAAAAAGTTAAACTAAGAATACAAGTGAGCTAACTTACCCTATGACCCAGGGATTATCAATTGCACTACTAGGTATTTATCCAAAGGATACAAGAATGCTGATTCTAAGGGGCACATGCACCCCAGTGTTGATAGCACTATTGACAATAGCCCAAGTATGGAAAGAGCCCCAAATGTCCATCGACGGATGATTGGATAAAGAAGGTGTGGTGTATATACACACAATGGAATATTACTTGCGATCAAAAAGAATGAAATCTAGCCATTTGCAACAATGTGGATGGAACTGGAGGATATTATCCTAAGCAAAATGAGTCAGAGGAAGACCAATATCATGATTTCACTCCTACATGGAATTAAAAAAAAACAAACAAATGAACATAGGGAAAGGGAAGCAAAAATAAGATAAATACAGAGAAGGAGACAAACCATAAGAGACTCTTAAATACAGATAACAAATTAAGGGTTCCTGGTAGGGTGTTAGGTGTGGGGATGGGCTAAATGGGTGATGGCCATTAAGGAGGGCACTTGTTGTGATGAACACTGGGTGTTATATATAAGTGATGAATCACTAAATTCTATTCCTGAAATCATTATTACACTGTATGTTAACAACTTGGATTTAATTACAAAAAAATGAACTACCTTAATCTAATAAGACTACAAAAATTCTATAGTGGACCAAACACACGAAAAGATGTTCAACATCACTAATCATCAGGAAGATGCAAACAAAAATCAGAATGAGATCACCTCACATCTGTCATAATGGCTAAAATCAAAACCACAGGAAGTAACAGGTATTGGCAAGGATGTGGAGAAAAAGGAATTCTTACACATTGTTGGTGGGAAGGCAAGCTGGTGCAGCTACTGTGTAAAACAGTATGGAAGTTGCTCAAGTTAGAATTCCTGTATCATCCAGTAACTTAACTATGATCTGGTAATTTCACTATAGGGTATTTACCTAAAGAAACACTTATTGAAAAATACACATACGTCCCTATGTTTATTGCCAAGAGTTTTTATTTACAATGGCCAATATAGGGAAGAAACGTCAGTGTCCATCAGATGAGTAGATGAAGGTGTGGTATATATACAACGGAATATTACTCAGCCATTAAAAGGATGAAATCTTGCCATTTGCTACAACATGGATGTATCTAGAGGGTATAAATGCTAAGTGAAATAAGTCAGAGAAAGACAAATATACGATTTCACTTCCGTGGAATAGAAGAACCAAAGAACAAGTGAACAAAGAACAAAAACCACTCTGAAATAGAACAAACTGGTGGTTGGCAGAGATGAGGTGGATGGGGGAAAGGGTGAAACAGGTGAAGGGGATTAAGAGTACACTTCTTGTGAGAAACAGGGAGTAATGTATAGAACTGTGGAATCATCTTAGTTTCAGGTATGCAGTGTAATACTGTATGTTAATTATAACTGAATGAAGAAATTTAATAGACATGATTAGCTGGAAGAGCAATGTCAAATACGTTTTCTCTGAAATCAAGCATGAGACAAGAATGTCTCTTGTCACCATTTGTGTGCATCATTATATGGGAAGTCCTAATCAGTGACCTAAATAAGAGAAGTCAGAAAAGTAGGCAGGAGCCAGGATATATTTTCTAAGTATCTGATTTTTAATGTCTTTAAACATATTTATACCACTTAATTTTTGTGTGTGTAAGACATCACAAATCCTTTAGAGGAAATAAGGTAGATGGAGGAAATTAAAGATGGCTATAAGTTCTTTGTTTTTACTCTTAAGAGTCCACTTCCTCTACCCTGGAATCTGGGCTGGCCTTAGTGACTTCCGTGACCAGAATATGATAGAAGTGACAGACCGGGACTTTTGAGCCTGGGTCATAAGAAACATTGCCAGTTTGGCTTGTGCCTCCTGGACCGCTGTCTCTGGAAGCCCCAGCCACAGCATAAAAGTCCTTCTGTTGAAGGCCCCTGAGACCTTCAGTACTGGAGAGGACACGGAAGTACTCAGGTTAATGGTCCAAACTGAGCCAAGTCTAATTATCTGTGTCAAGGTGTCAGACTTGAGAGTGAAGCCATCTTAGACTGTCTTGATCAGCCCCATCACCCTGCTGAATTCTGTTGAATAACTTTTGTTGGTTTCCCATGGAACCAACTGCTGATCTGAGCTTTGCCTTAATTCTGCACCCGCAGGACAATGAGATAAAAGATTAAGTCACTAATTTCTGTAATAATTCATTTCACAACAAAAGATAACCAGAATATAGGTGTAACAAATAGTGCAAAAAAATATAGCTTCTAAATAGATACATGGACACTCTCTCTTTAAATTTTATTGTGCCTTTTCTCTTAGTTCTTTGTGAATTCCTGTATTTTTTTTTAAATTCACGTTTACTCAGCTGTACTGAATTTTATTGTATCAGTGTGGCAGACTTAAAATAATTCTTCCAGAATTATGGTGTGTTTCTATTTAAATATTTTCCCCGGAAAAGGTTTCAACCTAGAGTTTAATAAGCGTTCCTTGATTAAACTCACTCATTGTTCATTTCTTGAGATGCTAGGTTAGACTGAACAGAAAGACGACATAAGCATGATAATAATTTCTTACGTTAGAAATGATTTAAATTAGTTCATCTGTAGGATCCACTAAGGCTGTGCTTGTTAAGATAAATGGGTCTCTAATTATGTGTTTAGTATCCTAGACAGTATGCATTGACCTCTCTGTCAGATAATTTAGCTGAGTATGTTGTTCAGACATTTCCCTTAAAATATGGAGTATCCAAGTTAAGAAGTAAAGCATGATAGATTTTGAAGCTTGGTAAGATAAACAATGTTTATTTAATTTATTCTTTAAAATATTCAGATTAGTTGAAACATGAAAAATGACTTTCTATGACAGTGCTGGGACTTATCAGATGGAAATACTCAAAGTTCTTGGAATCAGTCCAGTTTGATTATAATTATAGATGTCTTTGGACGGAAGGCTCCTTTAGAGGATTTGTATATACAGCCTGGTATAGCAAAAATAGTCCAAGTCTGAGGGTCCAGCTGCCTTGGGCTTTAGTCTTTCTCTTCTCCATGTTATTTGGCTTTCCCCACCTTCCCTGGTTTTAGTTTTGTCATCTATCAAATGAAGAGGGTTAGGTTAGCATCAAAAAAAAAAAAAAATTGGGAGACCTGGAAGGAAGCTGAGGAGCCATCTAGTTTAACTTCATTTTACAGGTAAGGAAATAGAATGCACTGTCTCCTGTAATAGAAACATCTTCACTTTTTTATTAAAAATTGTAAAAATGGTGGACCTATAATATCACTCTACCAAAAAACTTATCAAAAATAAGATTATGCCTACAAATGTATGTGTACATTAAAACAGTAAAGAGCCTTCATGTTTATAATCTAAATATTAGAACTAATGAGGGTGCTTGGGTGGCTCAGTTAGTTAAGCATCAGAGTTTGGCTCAGGTCATGATCTCAGAGTGTCGGGGTCTGTGTTGACAGCTTAGAGCCTGGAGCCTGCTTTGGATTCTGTGTCTCCCCCTCTATTTTTTTCCCTTTCTCCCACTTGTACTCTGTCTCTCAAAAATATTTAAAAAAAATACTAGAACTAATCAGGATAGTCTTGGTATATATTTAATCAGTTTCTTAGCTGAATCTCTTTTAGAAATTATACCATTTGTCTATTTAAACAATTTCCCCTAAATTGTCGTATTTTTAGTTTTGTCATAAAATTGAGTTGCATTTTAAAGATAATAGATTTTATAGATGGTCGATACCTTCAGTTGTCCTTTCTATAGATCTTACTTTGAGTTGGGTGGCTTCTCTCCATAGGTGTTGGGTAACCTGAGAATAAATACTGCTAACTGAAGATATTCTCAATTAGATTTTTATAGTAATATGTGATTACTTTGGCCCAAATATTTTTACTAGTAAGGTCTTTTTGCCTTCAAAATATTTATATATTTATATATATTTTTTCCTGATAAATATTTTCACAAGGTATATAGTTCTTTTAAAAATTTAGCTCTATATGATTTGTTCCAAATTTAAATTTAAATACTGTAGAATTTAAAATATAATAGCTTTCTGTAGGTGCAGATATCAAAATTTGAAAATTAAAATTAGTATGTTCATTGAAAGATTCCTCCTATAGTGTGAGATAATTTGAAGCCCAATTTCTAAATTTCTAAGTTAAACCTTGCTCTCTATTTGAGCTCTTATTTTTTTCAGCCCTTCCTTAATTTCATAGGGCCAATCTAAATTCTTACTGTAAGATTTGTTTTTGATAGTGAAAATTAACTAAAAGCTTCAAAAGCTGAAATTTCTTGATGTTCCATTTACTAGTACTTTGATTAAATATTTGCAACTGATTTAAGGAAAATCTAACTGAAAATTTAGATGACTGGGAAAAAAGTCATTGTTGGATATATCATTTAATGTACAAATTAGTTCTCTAGTAGTATAATTATTATTAAATCTGGTTGATGATGGTCAGCAAAAGAGAGAAAGCATGTACTGCCCTGAACTATATTTTTGTATTTAACATAGGTGATACTAAAAACATTTTGAGTTTCAGTATGTCTACCTTCAGAGTCAGCCAACTTTTTCTGTAAAGAGCCAGATACAGTGTCTTAGACCCAGTGGGCCATATGGTCTCTGTTGCAATTATTCAGCTTTGTCACCATAGCAGGACAGCAGCCATAGACCACAGTAACCAAACAGGTGTGGTTGCATGTATTAGTTTCCTAGGACTGCTCTAACAAGGTACCACAGACTGACTAGCTTAAACCAACAAATTTGTTCCCTCACATTCTTGGAGGCTGTATGTCCTAAATCAAGATGCTGGCAATGTTGGTTCCTTCTGTAGTTTCTGAGGGAGAATCTGTTCTGTCTCCTAGCTTCTGGTGGTTGGCAATATTTGGCATTCCTTGACTTGTGGTAGCATAACTACTCCAATCTCTATCATATGGTGTTCTCCCTGTGTGTCTACCTTGGTATCTCTGGGACTATGTTCAAATTTCCTTCTTAGAAAGATACCAGTTATTTGTTTAGGGCTCACCCTAGTCCATTGTGACCTTATTTTTGACTTGATCTGCAAAGATCTCCTTTCTAAATAAGTCCACATTCATAGGTGCTTTTGGATTAAGACTTGAACATATGTTATTTTGGGGAGGGGGTACACAATTCAATCAACTACACTCCGGTAAACTTTTATTGACAAAATTAGATAAAAGTACAGTTTTGGCCTGTAGCCCGTAGTTAGCCTTGCTCTAACTGAACTTTAAATATAGTAAAGTAGTTTAAATTTTCACATCTATAGATTTTATCCTGGTTGGTAGACTAGTTATAAATGATCTATACATTACAGCTAGTTTCAGGTATATTTCTGTTCATAAGTTTCTCAATTTAGTAATGTTTATTATAACGTGTTTCCACTAAAATTTGTTTTCACATTATCATGGCAAAAAATACTTGCGCATGTATTCACCAACTTTTAAGTGAATTTCAATAGCATTCATAATTTCAAATGTTTTTTATGGAATGAATCACTAAAAGATTTTCTTACATTGTTTGAATTGGATAAAGAACTTGAACCATGAGTAGAGTCAATTTTTTAATTTGTAAAATTTTTTTTTAAGGTTTGTTTTTCAGAGATAGAGTGTGAGCGGGGCGGTGGCGGGGTTGGGGGGAGAGAGGGAGACACAGAATCCGAAACGGGCTCCAGGCTCTGAGCTGTCAGCACAGAGCCCGACACGGGGCTGAACTCATGGACGGTGAGATCATGACCTGAGCTGAAGTTGGACACTTAACCGACTGAGCCACCCAGGTGCCCCATGATTTTTAATATTTTGTATTAGGGTGGTACATTTGTACCAACTGGTATAACAGTATTGATAACTGTCATGAACTGTAGTATATGGTTTACATTAAGGTTCACTTTTTGGGTTGTATGATTCTTTGGGTTTTGACCTCTACATAGCGACATGTATTCACCATTGCTGTCTCTTGCAGGATAGTTTCATCATGCTAAAAATCTCTGGTTCTTAGTCTTTTCTTTCCTTCCCGCTGTTTACCGATTTTTAAAAACCATCTAATGATCTTGATGTAAGACTGGCATCATTCAGTGATTTACATTATTCTTCTAGTGGAACTAAAACATGAGTAGCTACTGTTTCAGTGTTATTTTTGCACAAGAAAACTTGGAATTGAAAATAAGGAAAATTTATATTAAAAGAATAGCATTTGACCTAAATGAAAAATCATGCTTCTCAGAGTGATATCTAAACTCATCTTGTGTAGCTGAATGTGTCAAGTTATAACCTCTGGTCACAGCTTTATTGAAATAGTTATTAACTTTTGAAGTTGACACTGGTTCTTCACATTTGTCTTCTGAGTTTTCTGAGGTTGGTATTATTATAGCCCTTGTGGGGGACAGTAAATGCTGATATTTTATGTATATTACTCCTGATAACTAGTCTTAACAAATGGAAATTTAATAGTAAACTTGTATTAACCATGTAGTTTTTAAAAAATAATTGAGGCTAAAAAGATTAACTGAAGAAAAGCTACCAAACAAAAGAAGTAGTCCTACATTTATACTACACACTAAATAATAAAACCACATAGCAAGAGCATATTCAGGTTGCATTTTTTGTTTATATTTCATTTCAATTCTAGTATAGTTAACACACAGTGTTATATTAGTTCAAGGTATACATTATATTGATTGAACAATTCCCTATATTACCCAGTGCTCATCACAAGTGCCCTCCTTAGTCCCCATCACCTTTTCCCACCATCCCTCCACCTGTCTCCCCTCTGGTAACCATCACATTCTCTATAGTTGATAGTATGTTTTTTTAGCTTCTTTTTTTTCCTTGTTTGCCTGTTAAATTCCAAATATGAGTGAAATCATACAGTATTTTTCTTTCTCTGACCTATTTTGCTTAGATCTAGATCCATCCGTGTTGCAAGTGGCAGGATTTCATTCTTATGGCTGAATAATACTCCATTGGGTATATATACCACATTTCTTTATCCATTCATCAATCAAAGGACACTGGGTCTGCTTCCATAATTTGGTGATTGTAAGTAAAGCTGCTATAAATATGGAGGTGCTTGAGCTAGTGTATTTGTGTTTTTTTGGGTAAATAACCAGTAGTGTGACTGCTGAATTGTTGGGATAATTTTTAGCTTTTTGAGGAGACTCCCCACTGTTTTCTACAGTGGCTGTACCAATTTGCATTCTCATCAACAGGGCATGAGGGTTCCTATTTTTCCATATCCTCACCAACACTTGTTTCTTGGTTTTGATTTTAGCTATTCTGACAGGCGTAGGGTGATAGCTCCTTATAGTTTTGATTTGTATTTCTCTGATGATTGATGTTGAGCAACCTTTCATTGTCTGTTGGCCATCTGCGTGTAGTGTTTGGAGAACTGTCTTTCTTCCCACTTTTAGCTTATTTGGTTTTTGGGTTTTGTTTGGGTGTTCAGTTTTAGGAGTTCTTTATATATTTTTATCCTAACCTTTTATTGGCCAGGTCATTTGAATATACCTTCTTCCATTCAGTAGGTTGCCTTTTAGTTTTGTTTCCTTTGCTGTGCAGATGCTGCTTATTTTAATGTAGTCCTAATAGTTTATTTTTGCTTTTATTTCCCTTGGCACAGGAGACCTATCTTAGAAGTATGTTGCTATGATCAATGTCAAAAATTACTGCCTGTGCTCTCCTCTAGTATTTTTATAGCTTTAGGTCTCAAATTTAGGTCTTTTATCTATTTTGAATTTATTTTTGTGCATGGTGTAAGAAAGTGGTCCAGTTTCATTCTTTTGCTTGTTGCTGTCTAGCTTTCCCAACACCATTTGTTGAAGAGACGGTCTTTTTCTCATTGCATGTTCTTTATTTGCCAAAGATTAATTGACCTTAAAGTTAATAGGTTTACATCTGTGTTTTCTAGTCTGTTCGATTGATGTATGTGTTGGTTTTTGTGCTGGTACCATACTGTCTTGATGATTACAACTTCAAGCCTGGATTGTGATCCCTCCAGCTTTGCTTTCCTTTAAGATTGCTTTGGCAATTGGTATCTTTTGTGGTTCATACACATCTTAGGATTGTTCTAGTTTTGTGAAAAATGGTATTGGTATTTTGGTAGGGATTGCACTGAAGCTGTAGACTGCTTTGGGCAATATAGATATTTTCACAACATTCTTCCAAGGCATGAGCCTGAAATGTTTTTCCATTGGTGTCATCTTCAATTTTGTTCATCAGTATTCCATAGTTTTTAGAGTGTGGGTCTTTAACCTCTTCAGTTAGGTTTATTTCTAGGTATCTTATTATTTTTGGTGCAATTGTAGTTGGATTATTTTCTTAATTTCTCTTCTGCTTCAGGATGCATGTTTTCACACTCTGTACTGGATTGCTTAGTCTCTATTTCTCATATGCTTGTTAATGCGTTTCTGGCCTGTTGGTAGCTGCCTGATTTTCTGCAAAATAAACATGGTCTGTGGTGTGGGCCACATCTCACCTGGGTAGTACAAGTGGCTAGCAGGAGCAGCAGCATCAAATACTTCTCCCTCCTACCACTAGAGGAAGGTGGCTGTTCCTGGCTTCTCTTGGCTGTTCACATATTTTTTTTTATATTATTAATATTGGCAAGGGCCTTGCTTGCAGACCTTGAAATGAAAAAGTCAGTTATGATGCATCTAAAAGGAGTTAAGAGAGGCAGCTGGGTGTCTCAGTCGGTTAAGTGTCCAACTCTTGATCTTAGCTCAGGTCTTGATCTCAAAGTTGTGAGTTCAAGCCCTGCGTTGGGCCTCTGTGCTGGGTGTAGAGCTTAAAAAAGAAAAGCCAAGGAAAGGGTTGGGTTACCTCTGTTTATCTTTCAGATTTTATGAAACTGCATGTTATTGTGTGAACACTGTTGTACATCTCACACACTATCAGACAAGACCACGGTAGGAATGGCATGTACAAAGTACAGTTTGCCAAACCCTTTGAGAAAAGCTTATTTTAATGCAACTATTAATATTTCACTTAAAAATCCTAAATAAAGTCTAAGCTTCCAGTATGGAGAACAGCAGGCATAAATTGGGGGTACCTGGGATGTATGACCATCCTTAGTATAATTTCATGCAGTAAAGATAGACTTTGAGAATCTTAAGTCTAGCAGAGGTCATTTATTTCTGTAAAAGTGTACTTTTGGGCTTCATTTATATATGTTATCTCCTTTGATATTTAATTTTCCCTGAATTAATTTGCTTAAAAAATTTCCCTACTTTGTCCCTCCTTTGGAACATGTTTAGCTTGAAGCAGGTTAAAGAAAACTGCTTTCTTCTGAAGAATACTGCATACTTCATTCCCTGGAGGAATTTATTTTATTTTTATTTTTTATGCTTATTTTATTTTGAAAGAGCATGAGAAGGGGAGGGGCAGGGAGAGAGGGAGACAGAGAATCTGAAGCAGGCTCCAGGCTCTGAGCTGCCAGCACAAAGTCCAACACGGGGCTTGAACCCAAGAACTGTGAGATGATGACCTAACCCAAAGTTGGCGCTCAACCAACTGAGCCACCCAGGTGCCCCTTTCTATTTATTTATTTATTTTTAATTTTTTTATGCATTCCCTGAGGGAATTTAAAAGATGTCTTCCTGAGCTAGTGGCTCTCAAACCCTGGTTTGTATAAGAATCACCTACTGTGCTTATTAAAACTGTAAATTCCTGGACTTTACTGGTGGTAGAAATTAAAAGCTGAATTACATTTGGGGCATTTTAAAGCTATTGACTTCTTGGCTACCTACTCCTTTTTTTTGTTTTTTATTTTTATGATTTTCAAATGCATTTCTTCCATGCAACAAATAGTGTTTGTATCAAGCAGTATTTAGGCATACCTGATAAATAGGTAATGTCCCTCAAAAAGGCAGGGGTCTCAGAATAAAAATAAGTAGTAAGTGGTTAGTGTGTTACCAAGAAGAAATCTAGTAAGGGGGAAGTGGTACATATTTTGAGTTTATTTTAAAATTTGTTTCAGGCACCTGAATGTGATTAAGAGAAGGATATATAGACACCATAAAAAACAGTAATAGGCAGAGAGAATATATTAAATGTGTACAATGCTAACCTTTCTGATCTTTTAAATGCATATTTCAGATAATCAGAAATTTTCTTTTTTCGGAGCTCACTAAACTTTGCCTGAGTACAATGATTTTTCAGTTTCTTAGGAGTTTGTTCTTCAGAAAAGATTTAATTAAACTTTTTTTATAGCAATCACATAATGATAGCAAACCTAGCTGGCTAACATATCAGTGATTCAGTAAAATTGAAAAACTTAAGTAACTGAGGATACTCCATTGATTAAAAAATCACTTATTTTCATCAGTCTTTACTTTTTTTTTCCATTTCTATTTTTAATTCATTTTTGTTCCTTTTTTAAATATAAATTTTAGTTACCATACACTGTAATACTGGTTTCAGGAGCAGAATTCAGTGATTCATCACTTACATATGGCACTCCGTGCTCATCACCAGTGCCCTCCTTAGTACCTGTCACCTATCTAGCTCATCCCCCACCTACCTCTCCAGCAACCTGTAATTCTGTATAGTTAAGCCTCTTGTGGTTTGTTTCCCTCTCTTCTCCCCCTCCCCACCTTCCCATATGTTCATCTGTTTTGTTTCTTAAATTCTATATGTGAGTGAAATCATATGGTATTTGTCTTGCTCTGATTTATTTCACTTAGCATGAAACATTCTAGTTCTATCCATGTCATTGCAAATGGCAATATTTTATTCTTTTGATGGGTGAGTAATATTCCATTGTATACATATATCACATCTTCTTTATCCATTCATCACTTGATGGACATTTGGACTCTCTCCATAGTTTGGCTATTGTTGTTAATGCTGCTATAAACATTGGGGTGCATGTATCCCTTCAATCTGTACTTTTGTATTCTTTGGGTAAAAACCTAATAATGCAATTGCTGGATCGTGAGGTAGTTCTATTTTTAGTTTCTTGAGGAACCTCCATACTGTTTTCCAGAATGGTTGCACTAGTTTGCATTCTTACCAACAGTGAAAGAGGGTTCCCCTTTCTCTGCATCCTCACCAACACCTGTTGTTTCTTGTGCTGTTAAGTGTAGATATTCTGACAGGTGTGAGGTGTCATCTCATCATGGCTTTGATTTGTATTTCTCTGACAGTGATGTTGGGCATCTTTTTATGTGTGAGTTAGCCATCTGGATGTCTTCTTTGGAAAACTGTATGCATGTCTTCTGCCCATTTCTTAACTGGAGTATTATTATTTGCTGTTGAGTTTGGTAAGTTCTTCATAGGTTTTGGAAACTAACCCTTTATCTGATAGGTCATTTGCAAATATTTTCTCCAATTCTGTAGGCTGCCTTTTAGTTTTGTTGATTGTTTCCTTCACTGTGCAGAAGCTTTTTATCTTTATGAAGTCCTAGTGTTTGGAGACATGTCTAGTTAGAAGTTGATATGGCCAAGATCAGAGAGGTTGCTGCCTGTGGGATCTCCTCTAGGATTTTGATGGTTTCCTATCTCACATTCAGGTTATTCATCCATTTTGAATTTATTTTTGTGCATGGTATAAGAAAGTGGTCCAGTTTCATTCTTCTGCATATCACAATCCAGTTTCCCCAACACCACTGGTTGAAGAGACTTTTTTTCATTGGATATTCTTTCCTGCTTTGTCAAAGACGGGTTGACCATATAGTTGTGGATCCATTTCTGGGCTTTTTATTCTGTTCCATTGACCTATGTGTTAGTTTTTGTCCCAGTTTAATACTGTCTTGATGACTACAGCTTTGTAATATAGCTGGAAATGCAGAATCATGATGCCTCCAGTTTTCATTTCTTTTTTTTGTTTTTCAGGATTGCTTTGGGTATCCAAGATCTTTTGTGATTCCATACAAATTTTAGGATTGTTTGTTCGAGCTCTGTGAAAAATGCTGGTGGTAAATTAATAGGGATTGCATAATGAGTAGATTGCTTTGGGTAGTATGGGTATTTTAATGATGTTTATGTTTCCTTATCATGAGTCTGGAATGCTTTTCCATTTCTTTGTGTCCTCTTTAATTTCTTTTGTAATTGTTCTATACTTTTCAGAGTATAGATATTTACCTCTTCAGTTAGGTTTATTCCTAGGTATGTTATGATTTTTGGTGCAATTGCAAATGGGACCGATTCCTTGATTTCTTTTTCTGCTGCTTTGTTACTGATGTATAGAAATGGAACAGATTTCTGCACATTTATTTTGTATCCTGTGACTTTGTCGGATTCATATGTTCTATCAATTTTTTGGTGGCCTTTTGGGTTTTCTACATAGGGTATTATGTCTTCTAATAGTGAAAGTTGTATTTCTTCCTTGCTGATTTGGATGCCTTTCATTTCTTTTTGTTGTCTTATTGCTAAGGCTAAGACTTCCAGTACTGTGTTAAATACTAATGGTGAAAGTGGATGTCCTTCTTGTTCCTGACAGTAGGGGAAAGGCTGTTTTTCCCTGTTGAGGATACTAGCTGTGGGTCTTTCATATATGGCTTTTATGATGTTGAGGTATGTTCCATCTATCCCTACTTTTTATCAAGAATGGATGCTATATTTTGCCAAGTGCTTTTTCTGCATCTATTGACAGGATCCTGTAGTTCATACCCTGTCTTTTATTAATGTGGTATATTATGTTGATTGATTTATGAGTATTGAACCAGCCCTGCAGCACAGGAATAAATCCCATTTGATCATGGTGAATAATTCGTTTAATGTACTGTTGAATTCGATTTGCTAATACCTTGTTGAGAATTTTTGCAGCCATATTCATTAGGGATATTGGCCTGTAATTCCCCTTTTTAATGGGGGCTTTGTCTGTTTTGAGTATCAAGGTAATGCTGGCTTCATAGAGTGAGTTTGGAAGTTTTCCTTCTACTTCTTTCTTTCTTTCTTCTTCTTCTTCTTCTTTTTTTCTTTTTTTTGGAACAGTTTGAGAAAAATAGGCATTAACTCTTTTTTAAATGTCTGGTAGAATTCCCCTGGGAAGCCATCTAGCCCAGGACTCTTGTTGATTTTTGAGATTTTTGATGATTGATTCAATTTCTTTGCTGCTTATGGGTCTGTTCAAATACTCTATTTCTTCCTGTTTCAATTTTGGTAGTTCATCAGTTTCTAGAAATTTATCCATTTCTTCCACATTGCCCTGATTGGCATATAATTTTTCATAGTATTCTCTTGCAGTTGTTCATATTTACATGGTGGTGTTTATGGTATCTCATCTTTCATTTGTGATTTTTGTCTATTTGGGTCCTTTTTCTTTTTGATAAGTCTGGCTAGGTGTTCATCAGTTTTGTTAATTCCTTCCAAGAACCAGCTCCTGGTTTTGTTGATGTGTTCTATTTTTTGTTTGTTTCTATATCATTTATTCTTCTCTAATCTTTATTTCCCTTCTTCTGCTGGATTTAGGCTTTATTTGCTGTTATCTTTAGCTCCTCTTGGTGTAAGGTTAGGTTGTGTATTCAGGACCTTTCTTGTTTCTTGAGATAGGCCTGAATTGCAACGTACTTCCCTCTTAGGACTGCCTTTGTTATATACCAAAGGTTATGGACCGTTGTGTATTCATTATCATTTGCTTGCATGCTTTTTTTTTTAACTGTTTAAATTTCCTGGTGAATCCATTTATTCTCTAGTAGGATGTTCTTTAACCTCCATGTATTTGAGGGCTTTCCAAATTTTTTCTTATTTATTTAGTTTTTCAAATTTTTTCTTATGGTTGACTTCAAATTTCATTGCATTGTGATTTGAAAATATGCATGATATGATCTTGATCTTTGTGTTCTTGTTGAGGACTGATTTGTGAGCCAATATGTGATCTGTTCTGGAGAATGTTCCATATGCACTCAAAATGTTAGGATGAAATGTTCTTTAGGATGAAATGTTTTGAATGTATCTATTAAGTCCATTTGGGTCCAGTATGTCATTAAAAGCCATTGTTTCCTTGTTGATTTTCTGCTTAGATGCACTATCCATTGTTGCAAATGGAGTGTTATTTATTATTTTCTGAGAGTTTGTTATTAATTTATATATTTGGATTCTTCCAGATATATACTTACAGTTGTTGGATGCTTGTAAATACTTTGAATTGTTAGATCTTGTTGGATAGACCGCTTGATGATATAATGCCCTTCTTCATTTCTTGTTACAGTCTTTGTTTTAAAATCTCTGATTCTCAGGTGGATTTGCTATAGTGGGGCAGGGCTTGGTGTAATGGCTCCATTGTCCAGTTGTTGGCACTATTTAGCTCACAGGGGCAATCGGTATTGGTGGGTTAATGGTGAAAATGACTTCACCTAGCTCTCTAGTCTCCAGAGTGGGAAGTTCATGTCCTCAAAGATGTGCAATCAGTCACCTCTCCTGTGTGCCCTGCGTCTGTCAGCTCCCCTCTTTCCCCTGTCTGTGTTTTAGCTGTCCACCTACCAGGTGGCGCCTCTCTTCAGTTTTCTCAGGCGTGGCTGTGTTTCAAAACCTCACACTTCTGAGACCCCTGCAGTTAGGACCGCAGTGATCTTCTGGGGAAGGATCTCCCCATACTGTGGCCAGGGCCAGCTTGTCCCAGGAAGTGGTTGTGCCACTGTGCAGTGGCAGTGGCTCAGAGTTTATGGTAAATTGCAATACACAGCGGGTACCAGGGTTTGCTGCCCTCAGCAGACGTCTTTGTACCTGTATGGGTGAACATTGTGGCTTGATGGTGTCCACTGGGGTCTTTTGTCCCCAGAGAGGCTGTATCACCCCTGCCAAATGTCCTCCAAGCAGGGGAACCACTTCTCCCCATTTGACCCAGGAGAGCCTCACGAAGTCCTCCCTACTCCTGGGGCTCTTCCCTGCTTCCTTGTCGGAGCACCACCAGGGGCTGACCTATGAAAACTTCAGGCTCTGTGCTCTTCTGTTCATTAAAAAAAAATGGTGCTATTGAAACCCTCACTTTCCCCCACTGTCAGTGTTTTGAGGGGGCAGTTTCCTTGTGCAGTCCCTTGTGTGTATTTTCACTTTGTCTCTACCTGCTTTCAAAGAGCTGTGCTTTCTTGTGCAAACCCAATGCACTGCTCTCCTCTCTCGCTCTGTCTCCTGTCCATGAAAATGGCTTCCTCTCCACTGTGGCTCTTCTCTCCCCTGATGCACCTATCCGCACCACATACCTGTTGCATTCTCTCCCTCAAATTTGGTAGATTGTTCTCTTAATCCTCTGATCAATTTCTTAGGTATTCAAAATGGTTTGCTGTTCTAGCTGTGTTTGAGGGACAGCATAAGCCCACAGTCCTCTTACTACTCTGGCATTTTAACTCCTCTAAAATAGATACCATTTTACTTCTAGTAAAGTGTAAATTGGAAATGTTCTATGCCATTATTTAACATGCAATATAATACTATAAAATTATCCACTTTAGGAACCACTTCTCATTGCAGTTTGTTTTTTGGAAAATCAAAGTCCTATTTTTTTGTTTTTCCATGTCACTTTTCCCTCGAACATAGTCTGAAACATAGCTCATGAAAACATCATGAATTAGTTAACTGTACCATGGTAATGAAGCAAAGACTTGTTGTGTAGTTTACTTGTGACTGCCAACCTAGACAATGCATGCCACTTTACCATATAAGCAACCTCAGTTGAAAGCATGGAGGGAGTAGTACAAATTCATGGTCACTCCTGAAATAGCTTCAATTTTATCTTTCTGTTGAATCAGCAGCTTTGATCACTTTTGATAAAGGTAAAATAACTTTCATCCTACAGATTTAGTTTTTACTTGGTATTTTTAAGCTCCTAAAACATATTAGTGGGACTTGAGAACGAGATGCCAGAATAAAAACGGCAAGTAATAGGGTTGAGAACAACAGTACATGCCAACAGTTCCTTGAAAGATCCTAATTAAGTGGTATCTGTTGGATGCAGCAGGGACTTGGGGATGTATTGACCAGACACATCAGTGGCCTAGTTGAGCCTAATTTGGAGATCACTTTTGGAAAGGCGCTAAGGCAGCCGGCCTCTTTCTAAGTGAGATTCTTTCTACCACTTGGTGTAGTCAGTACAGGCAGATCTGCATAGGAAGTGGAAAAGTGTTTCTAGCAGCGAAGGTTTTCAGAGTAGAGAACTGAAGGGACCCAACGAGTAAATAGGAATTGTATTTTCCCGGTCAGAGCATTGACTCAAGACCTGTGGGTGCCATTTGGTCCTGTCCTTAGGTCAACCAGTGTAGACTGTCACAAAGGAAGCACAGTTATCTGTGCACATCTTTTCTCTTGCACTAGAGGTGTGGTAGGATATTACTTTCCCTGTGGTTACTTCTAGTCACCCCATGGCACTTCTTCCATTAGCACATCTTGATTATAATTTCTGCATGGCTTCAGAGGAAGACCTCTACTTCGGAAAGCAGAGAAAAAGCTCCATAGCCCCAAATCTGGACTCTAGAGGGACTTACAGGATAGAAAAACTAAGTTAGTACCAGAGCTTCATGCTGCTGGGACAAAGTAAATATTTTTCTGTTTGGGGTATGGAGACGAGAACAGGACATGAAGTGAGGAGCCCTTAAACTTTAGTGGCTCTTAAAAAAATGACCTTATGCTCTGTAACTTAATAAGAGGAAGTGACGGAACCCTAGAAGGTTTGCAGAGTTCCCAAAGCAATGGGGACTTAAGCTCCTGTGCCCCAAGAGAGCTCAGGGAGGTATAAAGAACCAGTTCCATAGTGCCCAGCATGAGTTGGGGGCAGAAGAAGGATCACCCATGACTGAGACTTACATGGAAGAAGCAAAGAGAGTCCCCAGACCTGGAGAAGTCTTGGGGACCAAGACCAAAACAAGAATGTCTCAGACTCTCCAGAACAAAACTTTGATGTCCCTCAACAAAGACTTGGAATTAAATAGAAGCTAGGTGAAAATGTTATAGTTGTGGGAAAACAATGAATTGAGGTTAAGTGAGGGGGGCTCAGTGTAGAAATGAGTGCGTCATTGGTCACCTGAGATTGTGGATTGAGATTTGTTTCTGCTATAGCTGTTTAATTTCCTCATGGCAAAAAAGTCTTTCCCATATCCATCTTCATACCATCTAGAATATTTTCACCTACTTAATAGGTTTTTATTTAGCACTTGCTAAGTGCTAAGGAAATTGGAATTCGTTCTTGCCCTCAAGGAACTCCCTGTTAGACTGCAGGCTCTGTAAGACATACACATGGGCAAATAACTGCAATACAGTGTGATAGGCACCATAATATCTGCTCAAGGAGTAAAGGTGGCACTAAAAGGTGGTGATTTACTCTGTGGGTGGAAGAGAAGTCAGGGAATACTTCAGAGAAGGTAGCTTTAAGAATCCTTTAAGGATGGGGGTGCCTGGGTGGCTCAGTCAGTTGAGTGTCCAACTTCAGCCCAGGTCATGATCTCACCATTCATGAGTTTGAGCCCCACGTCAGGCTCTGTGCTGACAGCTCAGAGCCTGGAGCCTGCTTCAGATTCTGTGTCCCCCTCTCTCCCCACCCCACCCCTGCTTGTGCTGTCTCTCTGTCTTTCAAAAATGAATAAACATAAAAAAAATTAAAAAAAAGAATCCTTTAAGGATGAATAGGAACTTGCCAAATAGTTGAATAGAGAAAAGGTTTTTTCAGGAATGAGAAACCTTGAAAAAGGTGCAGGGTAATGAATTCTTTTTTTTTTTTTTTTAATCTTTTTTCCTGAACAGAATGGAAGCAAAAATTACTGTTCTAAGCATAATGAGTTTACTTCCTATTTGACCTTATGCTGTGGGATGGTGGTGAGACCCCAAGGAAATAATGTTTGTAAAACTCATCAGAAATGCCACAAAGTACAAAGTTGTGGTATTATTTATTTAATAAAACCTTAATAAATTTCAGTAGTGTCATTTGTCCTCTAGATTTTTTTGTCCTTTAGATTTTTGTGCTTTGTCACCTTCTTATCCCTCTGTTTTTTTAAATGCCGCCTTTGCAATCTAAAATTTTCCTAGTTATTCTGCCACTGAAATGAAATTGTCCTGTCATTTACAAAATGTTTTATAGTGTTCAAGATTGATGGAGAAAAAGTTTTTGATTTCTATGCTAATAGTTGGTACACAGATACACATTCTCTTAGTTTTTAAATAGGTTTTGGAGAATTTCAAATGGCAGATAATTACATTGTGTGCCCCTTTTAATTCTGGAACATTGGACCAGTCAACATTTACTTTGAACATTAGAATAAATCTGTAATGGCAAAGTCAATAGCAATTCTTCCCAAAACAAAAGACCTAAGTGTGTGCCTAGTAATAGCATTTGTAGAAAAATGAGTATTAATGCATTATTTAAATGAGAATTTAGGGGCCCCGGGTGGCTCAGTTGGTTAAACGTCAGACTCTTGATCTTGGCTTGGGTCGTGAGTTCGAGCCCCACATAGGGCTCTGTGCTGCCAGCACAGAGCTTACTTGGGATTCTGTCTGTCTCGCTTGAGCGCTTTCTCCCTCTCTGCCCTTCCCGCGTATTCTCTCTCAAAATAAACTTAAAAAAAAAAAGAGGAATTTAGTTTGTGTTTTAAAACTAAAACCGTTGAAAGACTTTCTTTGGCACATCATCTTATTTGTTTCCTAGAAGACTTAAAAATGCCTGTTTCCTATTATACCCTGTTTTTGCTTCTCTTTCATCAAATTTGTCTGAGTTGCTAAAACTAAAATTAACATGGAAGAGGGCATAAAAGACAAATACTCAAGGTAGACATGGGCAATAAACCAATAGCTCACTTTGAGGAAGGATTTGACTTTCTCTTGCTTTTTATTAGATTTTCACAAATAGAACTCAAGCTTAGTACTTAGAACTTGGAAAGCCAGGAATTTGAAGATCTCCATGAATAAGGATAAAAACATAAGGAACTGCCCATGAGAATTTAGGAACACCTAGAATGACTTACACAATCCCAAGTTTGGTAGCAAATATATTTTTATACAGTCCCCCCCAAAAGTCAAATATTTGTAGATGTACTAGAAATAGTGAATCAAAACAGTTTGGCTGAATACAGACTTTAACATATAACATTTCTAATTTTATGAGAAACCTTTAAAATATGCTAGATTCTTACTGGTAGATGTATAGCTCTTTGGATACTTTGAGTATTGGGCTTTTTAAAGTCGTGAATCGAAGCTTTTCTTACTACTGGGAAACAGTTTGGCATATCATTAGGAAGGAAGGTAGACTTTGCTTATTTACCCACTCATGCTTTCAACCTGTCAACATTCAGTGCTGAACATACAGGTTTCATGCAAGGTTTTATTGTAAGTCCTTACCAGTGGCAGTAATGAAAAGCATGGGGTCTGGAGACAGATTGATAGATGTTGTAGTTCCAGCTCTACTATTTAGCATCTGTGTGACCTTGTATGTGGTATTAATGTTTACCTTTTTCTGTCTGTAAAATGGAGAGAGTAATACTACCTACCTACTTTATATGGTTGTAAACATGGAATGATACCACTTGTACTCAAGAAGCCAGAGTTTGAATTTCACTTAGCCTTTGTCAATTTTTTCATTAGTAACATGGGCTAATACACTTGTGTTATGTATTTCACTGTATTATAAAGACAGAAGGTACAATATATTAATTCGCTTTGTAAACCCTGCTGCCCTGGAATGAGAGGCTCTACTGCCTCATATTCATAGTCTAGATAACTATCATATAGACCTGAGATGTGGAAGATGATCCATAGATTTTTTTTGTGTGTGACTCATCAATGAATAGGGTTTTTCCCAGAAGCTTATTGCCAGATGAAATAAGCATTTAAAGGGTTAGCCCAGTGTTGGATTCTTGGTAAAATATTCAGTATATGGGAGTTGTTGCTGTATTATGGCTATTGTGTGATGTAAATGTAAAATAACAGTAATGTAGTCAAGAATTTTTTCATCTTAAAAAGGCTCCAAATATGCAACAACATATGGAAGCATTTTAGTTTTAGAATTGGAGAGCACATTGTGCCCCTTTAGCATTATCACATGCTGCCTTATATTTTTCTTGGGTGCCTGTGACATTCTCCTCCCTTTCCTAGCCTCAGGTTTAGGCTTCCTGACATTCTCCTCCCCTTCCCCAGCCTCAGGTTTTAGGCTTCTATATTCTGAATGTTTAGGGGGCTTAATATGTCTGTCTGAAGTCCCTACATTTTTCCCCAGGAAGCTTGGTTAAGATTTAGTACTTCCCTCTAAATAAGGCTTGGCCTTCAGTAAGAGCCAAAGCACTCAATTTTTCTAGAGAAGTTTACAGTCAGTGCTATGTGGAAAAAGACATAGGGCCTAGGACTGAGTTTTAGAAAATTTTCTCAGTAAATCTGAGGTGTGAAGCAGAGTCATCAGCAAATATTCAGAGAAATAGTAGAAAGATTAGAGAAACAACGTAGTGTTATCTAAATTAAAGATCAATATTTGAGAAAGGGGAAGTAAAAAATAGTATATGAAACAGCTGGCATTTGGGTTTAGTTTGGAAAAAGTGGCTAACATTAGAAAGCCTCCTTGTGAAGGTGATAGGGGAAGCTTCAGGTGCAGGGGTTAAAAGTGTGACGAGGTGGATGCTGCATGGTTAGATCCAAGGCCAAAAGTAGTTTCACTGAGAAAAAGCATGAAATAGACCAACAGCTGAAAAAAATAGAAGGCCCGAATGAAGATGATCTTTCAGTGTGTCGTCCATTTGTATTTAATGATCGTTTAAATTTTCAAGAGCGAAACTAGACATTTTAATTCTGCAATTACTTAACTATGTTTGCTGGCAGTTTGTTTGCCAGCACACTGTTAATTATAGTTTTCATTGGTGAAAGTGGTTGTTAATATAGTTAATGAGTAACCTGTTAGAGGTAAATGGAGCTCATTGGCCTTTGCCTTTGGATGCAACCATCAAACAAGTCATTAACTATTGCCAATGACTAATTTCTTAGAAATCACTACTTGTTTCACAGCATCAGAAGGGATGCTCCCTGGATCTTCAGTGAGTAAACAGTACACAAAACAGGTTACTAAGTAGAATGGGATTATACCTGTGAGTCTACAATGCAGAATGAGATTTTGGAGGAGCACTTCGATCCATTGACAGGTTGATGCGAACCCATCAGTAGGTCACAGATTTTTGTAGTAGTTAGTGCTGTCATTCATAAAGCAAAGACTGCCTTAGAGCCAGTATGGACAGAAAGCAACTTGAGACTGCTGAGTGGTGGCGTTATCTACTGTTTACCCGAGAAGAGGTGAAAGAATCTTCTCAAACACAGTGTGCTATGCTGAATTTTTATAACTCAAGAATACAGCCGTGGCTGTCCCAAAAGCACCTCTTATTTTTGAGGCAATGGCAATAAAAGAGAAGCACCATATGATGCGTCAGGTTAAGGGTTGTTTTGATAGTTTCTGGGGATGATTTGAGTGTTTTCTTCCTTAATTTTTTTGCCTTAAAAGAACCCAAAGGTTCCAACAGTCTAGGTTTTTCAGGTATTTAGGGAACTCTAAGGCATAACAGGAGGTCCTCAAAGTCTTTTCCATCAGGCTGATGGAAATTGACATCAGGCATTTCCTCCTGATCATACTGCACATCTCAGTAAAACACTGTTGTGTTTTGCTTTTGTCTGGGATTTTGTTAATCTGTGTTAATCAGGGCTCTACTGGTTAAACTTGCTATTAAGTGAAGATCCATTTATTTATATTTTAACATATTCACAATGAAGTGTTTTACAGCATGAGGTAAGAAGTTAACAAAAATACACAGAATGAAAAAGTTGGGGGCTATTGCCAGAATTTCTCTACTAATGTCATGGCTTCTTATGCTGGAAATTGGGGATTTTTCTTAACCCAAACAGCTTGATGCATGGAATTGTTTAAATTGCCTGATTATCTCTATTGACGCAGGATGGGGCTTGAGGAACCAGTCTTTTCCAGGCCGGCTGCCCCTCCCAGTTTTACCTGCAGCCTTGCTGTGTGAGTTTGTGCTGAAGCTGCTAGGGGAGAAAAGGTTTCCTTAGGGAGACGCACTTTAGACAGTGTGAATAATTGGGGTTTTATTTACTGCTGAGGAATAAACACATGCTGGCATTTTTATTACTGTTCTGGGACTTGTATGCATCATTTTCCATGATTGCTGTTGCCCAGCCGGGTTGCTACTTGGGCAATCTGGCAGAGAGAAAATGTTATCTCGTTGCAGATTCTCTTTTTAATTATCAGGGATTTGGAATTCCAATCCAAGAGATTAAAGTTGAGCAAATAAATTTTAAAAATGCATAACACAAATAAAACCTCCAAAAGTCAGTTCCTAGTTTTATTTTTAAGAGTTTTCAAAATCCAGATCACTTCAAGGTCATTTCTATAAGGCAACAATGATAATCTTTGATCATGGGAAAAATCTATGGGCTTGATCTGAGTTTCCTCTTTTTTCCTAAGGTTATTAAGATGAAAATGTTAATGTGTTTTTGGATTCTAATTATCATTGAAACCAGAGAAATTTGGGGACATGAATGCCCACTAGCACTTTTATCCATGGGCCATGGGTATTAAATTTTTTCATATCTTGCTAATTATCAGAGGTAAAAATGCATACTACATTTGTTGAAAAGACCATGTACTGCATGTCTTTAAAAAGTACAGCACTTTATTAACCCTTACAGATTTTTCACGATTTTTGCCATATGAAATGGCAGAAAATTGAAGTGGAAATGATATAATTATGAGTTATGTGTTGCTTATAATAGCTCTAGGTCACATTTTCTTCATGCAGATTAAAATACAGAAGTTCACTGGTAAACACTGAGTTTTAAAATTAGAACCTTTCATGTTTCTGTGGACAGTTCCTCTTCTATTAATTAAAAATAGACATTTCGTAGAATCTTGCTTCTTTCTGAAGCTTAATACCTCTCCAGGTGTATACATATCAGTAGTAATCAAATATTTTTGGGTAAATGGAAAGATTAAAAGCATCATGAGATCCTACAGTTGGGGTTAAAATACTTATATTCTATCCCTTGATTTTATTTATCAATTGTGTGAGTTTAGTGATGTCTTACAACTGCTCAGAGCTTCAGTTTCCCCATATATAAAATGAAGGTATTGGACTAAATAGTATCGAGGATTGTTTCCAGAGCTACCTCTCTGTGATCGTATTTTTTGGTTGTTAACAGTTGTTCACTGGAAGCCTGGGCTGTTGTTTTGTGAGGAATGGTTAAGCGTGTGCCACCAGAACCAGACTGCCTGGGTTTGAATCCTGCCTCTGCCACATAGTAGCTACTTATACCGGAGCAAGTTACTCTATTTGTCAGTTTCTTTACTTGAGCAAAACCGAGACCGTGATAGGATGTACCTCACAGATTTGTCAAAGGATTAAGTGAGTCAGTTTATGCAAAGACTTAAAACAATGCCTGGTACGTAGTCACACTTCATATCCCTGTCGTGATGATAAAGTGTAAATCAACTTTTAAGCACTTGATCCAGAAACCATACTAGGTGTTTCAGATAAAAAGGCATTTAACGAAGAAGTGTTTGAATAAGGTTCAGGACGGGAGCACCGGCTCAAGCCTTCCTGAGTAGCTGCAATCCAGAGATCAGGAGACTGCTGCCATGCTGTCGTCACCACTGAGGCCACGTCTGCACGTGAGATGTTGAGTTTGGATGACTCTGTGGCCTTGCTTTTAGCAGAAGCAGTAGCAGGAGAAGGATCTCTGACTCACTTAGGCGTTCAAAATTTCATATGAGCATGTCACATTGGTGGAGTTTAATCTGTGTCCAGAACTCTGGCTACAGAAGTGTCTGGGGAATGTAGCCTTTCCTTTTCGGCCCCTGCTGTATACGAATACTGTAGTAGGCAGCCATGAGCGCTGGGTGTCTGTCAGCTCTATCTTGCTCCAGCGCTAACGACCTCAGTTTCTTATCAGAGGCCCCCGATTGCTATTTTTAAGAATGAATTCTCTCCAAGATCTATTATATCCTTAATCCTGAGTCTAACTGTATGAGCTGAGTTAGTATTCTTATCCTCCATTTAGAGAAGAAAACAGGCCTAAAGCTGTTCAGTAACTTGCCCGAGCTAAAATGGTAGAACCTAGGCGATCTGACTCTAGATCCTGGGCCTGGCTACTGCGTTGTATGTTTTATGGTTGTACCTTCACATTCTCCAAGGACTGAAGGAATGAGCCCCATTCAGTTCAGCTTTACATATCACACCAGATAACTTGAAAACTAGAAATGCTTTTAGTGAAAATGTTTGACATTCTTGAGGGTTTTAAACAAGATGTCCACAAACCATACTGCTGAATAAGATGGTTCTGGGCAGGCGCAGGGGGAATGAACACTGCATTAAAAAGGATATAAATAATATACATGTCTAGTACTGTAGGTCAACTAAATCCTTTTGATCATGTCCCAAATAAGCAAAGGTTGGTTATGGAAGATGTGCTGCTAACAACTGACAAATGACATCTCACTGTGGGGCATTCTAGTACATTTCTTCCTATGAAACACATGCATCTTTTGGATTTTCCCAATGTTCTAACATAATTCTGTTTCCTAGAATTCCAGAAGAGATTATAATTTAATATTCTACTTATGAAAAAAATTGAACATGGGTTCTTAGATACACTGTCAGATGTTTCTTCGTTAGAGTGCATACTATGTTTTAGGTACTGTTCTATGAGTTGGCAATGCATTAAATGAAAAAACGCCAGGTTCTAATGACAGCCTGTTCTATGAGGAAGACAAGAGATATGTAAATAAGTGAACAAACAGCATGCTTTAAAGATTTTAAAACTAAGAGGAAAAAAAAATTGGGATTGACAACCTCAAACATCATTTGAGGTTGGTGCTGGAAGGCTTCATTGGGAATTGATGTTTGAATGGAGAGCAGAGTGACAAGATGAGTGGGAAAGAGTGATAAAATCAGGGGAAGAAAAGAAAATACAGAGGCCAGATATGGGGATGACCTTGGTGTGTTTGAAGGCAAAGTGGTTGACTGTGGACAGAGGGTAGTGAGTGAGCAGGGGGAATGGTATGGATTAAAGTTAGTGAGTTAGGCTCTGATCATATAGGACCTTGTGAGTGAAGTAATACATTTTGATTTGACTCTACTTGAATCGGAAACTGTTTTAGATTGTAATGGGGGGAATGGTATAACCCAATTTTTGCTTTATAAAGATCATTTGGCTATAGTGTGGAGAATGGCCCTTTGGAAGGCAAGCGTGAAAACCAAACTCACCAGGAGGCTGTTAGTTTGACTGAGGAATGATGTCTTGAATTAAAATTGAAGCAGTGGAGATGGCAAGAATTGGCCCCATTGTGGGGTTAGTTTTAGTGGAACTGACATGATGTTCTGGTAGATGGGTTTGGGGTATGAGGGGGGGAAAAAGGAATTAAGGATGACTGCTGGGTTTTAGCTTGAGCCACAGAGTGGATAATGGTGTCATTTACTTAGATGGGAAAGACCATGGAAAGAGACTTTTGGGGAGAAAATCAAGAATTTTCTTTTAGATACAATAGTGGGGGGTGTTGTTACATGTTCAAGTGGAGATAGGGAGTAGTTTCATATTGGAGTCTGGATCTTAGGGGAACGATTGAGGCTAAATATTTGGACCTGGAGATCATAAAAATATGGGTGCTTTTTAAAGCTACGAGATGGCATACGATGGTCTAGGAAGACTAATAAGAGAAAGATAAGAGGACCAAGAAGAAAATGTTATATAATTTGGCAGGGGAGGAGTTAGCAAAGAAAACTGGGAAGTAGAAACCAGTTAACTAGGAGGAAATGTGGAAATATTTAGTGACACAAATGCATACAGAATACAGGGATAACAGAATCAACCAGTTGTGTCCAATGCTGCAGAACACCTAATAAGAGGACAATTGACCTACAGAATTAACAAAAGGAAAACAGATCATTATTTACCTTCCTTAAAAAGAATGGTTTTCAAATAATGGTGAGGGCAGAAGCTCAGTTGGAGTAAGTTGTATAGACAGTGGGAAATGAGTTTTTCCTTCTGTGACATGGTGATATTCTACCCCAACATGTGTGGAGAAATACAAGTAGGAGTTCCTTAAGGAGGCCAGACAACTTGTGGCTCCAGCTTTTGACTCCCAGGCATGGTTTGAGGCTACTCCTGCATGATCTTCTTGTGTTTTGAAATAAGACTGGGCATTAGAATTTCTACCAGCAAACCTATTGTTAAATACAGAAGAGTGGTGAAACAACCTCATTCTACTATCTTATACTATGTTTAAGCTGATTTGGTTAATAGAAAACCATACTATTTTTAGCATAATTGAGCATTATATCAGGGGCAACTTCAGGAGAGAGTAAGTAGACAGTGAATGCCCTGGTTTATAGGTAGCTGATGGAAAATTTGACTAATTTACAAAAATGAAGTTCTTTCTTCAAATATCAAGCAGTTCATTGAATTGTGTTGGCATTCCTGGACACTAATGCACATAATGAGAGAATATACTCCATTATACATGACATCTGGACTGGGAACAAAAACAGAATGTCAGCAGATATAGTAAAGGTTATGATAATGGTTACAGCCAATCTGGCTGACAATGCTGTGTGTTCTTTTGACTGCCTGTGGGTGAGCAAGACAATCCTTTGAAACCAAATAAACACATTAACACAAGACTAGCGATCTTTTGAGACAATGCCAACTTATAAATGTCCTGTGTGGACTCCTCTCCAGGGTTGTGAATTTAGGGAAGGTATATTTTGGGATGTGTCACTAAATTCACTGAAATGTAGGACTTTCTTCTTCCCTATGGAGAGAAGTTGGAAATGTTGTTTAAGGGTTAGTAGCTTATGCCAAGATGTGGATGTTGACGTCCTAGTTGTTTCCTGACTCCCCTTCTGTGAGCATATGTTCAGCTTGGCTTCTCTGCGTTGTCTGGAGGAGGCTTCCAGACTGATTCTGGGCAGAGCTAGGCACTTGCTGAAGAGCACCTGATCCCACTTCATTTCTCTGTATCCTGGCTTACTGCCCCAGTCACCAGTGGGAAGCTGGCAACTTGAGTTTGGCCCTTCCTGTAAAGAGAGGTACCACAGTTACTGCCCGTATGAGATTGTGTTTGTGGATTACAAAAGAAAGCATTTTGACTTGGTTTGCTAATATTTGGGAAATAGATGCCCTAAATGTTCCGTCATCAAAATGATCACTGGATGACAATTAAAGATGACATAATGCACGGAAAAACATTGTGTCAGCTCTAAGGCACATGCTACACAATTAGTTGTTATAAATATTAGTGTCTTGAAGGATAAGGATATTTACTGTATTCATGAAACAGTTACTAACAGATACAAAGGAGCTAATTGATAGTAATCCAATAAAGTAGGGGACTTAAACAGCTCACAGCAATGGACAAATCATCCAGTCCCACAAAATCAACAAGGAAACAGTGGCTTTAAATGACACACTGAACCAGATGGATTTAATAGATATACTCAGAACATTCCATCCTAAAACAGAATACACGTTCAAGTGTCCATGCAACATTCTCCACAACAGAGGAGCTATTCGGCCACAAGACAAGTCCCAACAAATTCAAAAAGATCAAGGTCATACCATGCATCTTTTCTGATGACCATGCTATGAAACTAGAAATCAACCACAAGAAAATACCTGGAAAGAGCACAAATACATGGATGTTAAATAACATGCCAATGAACAATAAATGGGCCAACCAAGAAATCAAAGAAATTGAAAATTGCATGGAGAAAAAGTGAAAAAGCTAACACAACGGTTCCATGTCTTTGGGATGCAGCAAAAGTGGTTTTAAAGAGGTAAGTTGATAGCAATACAGGTTTAGTTCAAGAACCAAGAAAAATCTCAACCTAACCTTAAACCTAGAGGGGCTGGAAAAAGAACAAATAAAACACCAAATCAACAGAAGGAAGGCAATAATAAAGAATTAGAGCAGAAATAAATGGTCCAGAAACTAAAAAAAAAAAAAAAAACCCAAAAAACAATATAACAGATCAAAGAAGGCAGTTGGTTCTTTGAAAATATCAACAAAATAGATAACCCTCTAGCCAGACTCACCTCCCTCCCTAAAAAAAAGAAAATCATGAATAAGAGGAGAGATAACACCGACACCACAGAAATACTAAGGATAATGTGAAAAACTATCTGTCAAATTCAGCAACCTAGAAAAAAGGGACAAATTCTTAGAAACAACCTACCAAAGTGGAAGCAGGAAGAAATAGAAAACTCGAACAGGCTGGTTACCAGCAGTGAAATTGAATCAGTAATCAAAACTCCCATCAAACAAAAGCCTAGGACTAGACAGCTTCACAAGTGAATTCTACCAAACACTTAAAGAAGAGTCAATATCTATTCCTCTTAAACTATTCCAAAAAAAGACACCTTTGAGGTTTCTACGAGGCCAGAATGATTCTGATTTCAAAACTAAATAAGGACACTACAAAAAAAGAGAACTACAGGCCAATATCCCTGAACACAGATGTGAAAATCCTTAACAAAATATTAGCAAACCCAACAATTATATTAAAAAAACATCCACCATGATCAAGTAAGACTTATTGCCAGTAGCAAGGGTGGTTCAATACTCACAAATCAATCAACATGATATGTCAAATTAACAAGAAAGGATAAAAACGATATCTTTTCAATAGATGCAGAAAAAGCCTTTGACAAAGTACAACATCAATCATGATTAAAAACTCTCAACAGCGGTGCCTGGGTGGTTCAGTTAAGCATTCTACTCCTGATTTTGCCCTCTTTCATGATTTCATGGTTGTGAGATGAGCCCTGAGTTGGGCTCTGCCCTGTGTGTGTAGCCTGCTTAAGATTCTCTCTCCCTCTCGCCCTCACCTGCTACCCTCCTCCCTCCCTCTCTCCCTCTCTCTCTCTCTCTCTGTCTCTCAAAAAACAAAAACCCTCAAGAGAGTAGGTTCAGAGGGAACATACCTCAACATAAAGTCCTTATATGAAAATGCACAGATAACATGATACTCAGTGGAGAAAAACTGAGAGCTTTTTCCCTTTGGTCAGGGCCAAGACCAAGATGTCCACTCTTACACTGTTAGTCAACATAGTGCTGGAAATCCTAGCCACAGCAATCAGATAAGAGAAAAGAATAAAATATTGGTAAGGAAGAAATAAAACTTTGACTATTTGCAGATGATCTGATATTACATATAGAAAACCTTAAAAATTCTGTCAAAAAACTACTAGAACTGCTAAATGAATATAGTAAGTTTGCAGGATACGAAATCAATGTACAGAAATCTATTGCATTTCTATGTGCTAATGAAACAGCAGAAAGAGCAATTAAGTAAACCGTTCCATTTACAATTGCACCAAAAATAAAATGCTAGGAATAAGTGTAACCAAAGAGGTGAAAGATATGTGCTCTGAAAACTATAAAACACAGATGAAAGAAATTGAGAATGACACAAATGGAAAGACATTCCATGCTCATGGATTGGAAGAACAAATATCGTTCAACTGTCTGTCTTACCCAAAGCAATCTACACATTTAACCTACACATACAGATTGTAGCAATCTATAATCCCTATTAAAATACAACCAGGATTTTTCACAGAGCTACAACAATCCTAAAATTTATATGGAATCACAGAAATCACCAGTAGCCAAAGCAATCTTGAAAAAGAAGAGCAAAACTGGAGGTTTCAGAATTTCATACTTCAATTTCTATTGCAAAGCTACAGTAATCAAAGTACTATGGTACTGGCACAAAAACAGACACCTAGATCAATGGAACAGAATAGAAAGCCCAGAAATAAAGATTAATTGACCATGTAATTGTGTTTAACAAAGGAAGCAAGATAAGCAATGGGAAAAATCTCTCCAACAAATGGTGTTTGGAAAACTGGAACATTTTCTTAAACTATACACAAGTACAATCAAAATGGATTGAGGACTTAAATGTGAGGCCTGAAACTATAAAGATCCTAGGAAACAGCACAGGCAGTAATTTCTCTGACATCTATCATAGCAACATCCTTTTAGATGAGTCTCCTGAGACCAGGTAAACAAAAGCAAAAATAAATGATTGGGACTGCATCAAAATAAAGTTTCTGCATAGCAAAGGAAGAAACCAACAAAACTAAGAGACAACCTACAGAATGGGAGAAGAATGAGATACTGATAAAGGGTTAGTATCCAAAATAGGTAAAGAACTTACACAATTCAACACCAAAAACCCATTCCAAATAATCCAGTTAAATGGGCAGAAGACATGAACAGACATTTTTTTCAAAGAAGACATACACATGGCCAACAGACACATGAAATGATGATCAACATCACTCATTAGGGAAATGTAAATCAAAACCACAATGCAATGTCACTGTATAATTGTCAGAATGGCTAAAATAAAAAAACTCAAACACAAGTATTGGTGAAGATGTGGAAAAAAAATCCCTCTTGCACTGTTGGTGGGAATGCAAACTGGTACAGCCAATGTGGAAGACAATATAGAGGCTTCTCAAAATGTTCATAGAGCTGCGTTATTAACCAGTGATTGTACTAATGACTATTTATTCAAAGAATATGAAATCAGTAATTTGAAGGGATACATGCACCCCTATGTTTACTGCAGCATTATTTACAATAACCAAACTGTGGTAGCAGCCTAAGTGTACACTGAAAAATGTATGAAGATGTGGCATATACATATATATATGTATATATATATATATATATATATATATATATGAATGTTATTTGACCATAAAAAAGAAATTTGCAACAACATGGATGGATACAGAGAATATAATGGTAAGTGAAATAATCCAGTTGGAGAAAGACAAATATGACTTCACTTGTGGGAAATTTAAGAAACAAATGAGAAAAGGAAAAAGACAAACCAAAAAAGACTCTTAACTATAGAGAACAGAAGATCACCATTGTGGAGGTGGGTTGAGAAGGATGGGTGAACCAAGTGAAGGGGGTTAAGAGTACACTTACCTTGATGAGTACTGAGTAATCTATGGACTTGTTGAATCACTATATTGTATCCCTAAAATTAATACAACACTATATATTAACTATACAGGAATTAAGAATATATATATGTAATTTTTTCAGTGTAGAAAAAGGATTAAAATTACTCAAATGTTTCAAGTCTAGGAAGGCAATGTGAATGTTGGATCAGTTATAGCACTTAGGAGTAGTTGGCCCTGTAGAAAACTAGGGATTGCACACTTACTGATGGATGGTCAGTTAGGGTAGAGGAACAACATTAATAAAGACTCTAGTCCTGTGAAGAGACCGAGATAGAGCCTGCTAACTGCCAGCCAGTGACATAATATCCTAGAGCAATAGAATTTTCCAGGTGGAAGGAACCTTTGAAATTATGTTACTCATTTCACCAATAAAAAAAATGGAAGTCAGGTGTCTCTTGACCTTTCCTAAAATCACACAGGTACTAAGAGGTAGAGTTGGGACTAGAACTCAAATGCCAGGTGTCTTTGGTGATAAGTAGTTAGGCATGTAGGCTGAGGAAGCCAAAGACCTGGGGGGGGGGGGGGGTTTGCTAAGCAGGCACCATTACTTAAACTGTGGTTAAAAAAAAAAGTGTGGTATAATACATGTTTTTTTTCTTTCTTGGAAGGTTATGATCATTCATTAAGACACATTCATTTTTTTAAGACGTGACCATAAAGTTTTTTGAACCAACAATTTCTGGTATTAAATAATGTCACAGGAGGTTATATTCATGGTATTTATAACTTGTAAAAATCAGTAGAATGTGTAGGGAATAGGGAGAATTTACACATGAAGGAGACTGAGTATACAGACAGTACAGCTATTTACTAACACTGAATTTTCATTTACAAAGAAATATACCAAATGAATTATTTGTAGCCATACAGCATAGACATTCCAAGTTACAGGAAAAATATGCAGCAATTTTTAGACAATATAGTTTAAGCAGGAATGTTACTTTTAAAAAACTAGAACATTCAGGGGCACCTGGGTGGCTCAGTTGATTAAATGTCCAACTCTTGGTTTCAGCTCCGGTCATGATCTCACGGTTTGTGGGATTGAGCCCCGTGTCAGGCTCTGTGATGACAATGTGGAACCTGCTTGGGATTCTCTCTCTTCCTCTGCTCCTCCCCAGCTCATGCATATGTGTGCTGGCTTGCTCTCTCAAAATAAATAAACCTAAAAAAAATATGTCTTTAGAAATAAACTTTTAAAGAAAGAGAACATTCAGATTGCTGTTTAGTGTCAATTGGTAAAAATCACTTTGGAAAATAGTTTTGCATTTCTTAAAAATATTGAGTACCCAGCCTAAGATGCAGCACTACAGCTTGGTGAAATTTACACATATTTATCTGGAGACCCTTCTATCAATGTTTAATAGCAACGTTATCCTTAGGAACAAAAGAAGTGCAGACAAGCCAAATGTGCATCTAACTTTATAGTAAGTAAATTGTGTGATATTCATACAGTAGAGTAATACATAGTGTGAGAACAGATGAACTTATTGCTCTGTATGTCAGTGAGGATGAAGCAAGTAAGCTGCAGAAAAAATATATATAAAATCATCTTTACAAAATTGAAAAACAGTCAAAACTTGTCGATAAAGTCATGGGAGTTTAAACTATTAAGGAAAAATATGGCAGTGATTAACATACAAAGGAAAATGACTATGGGGAAAGGAAGGAGGTAGAGGCAATTGGGTAAATGAACACAAAGGGTTTAAAATTATTGATGCTATTCTAAGGTAGTGGTGGGTTCAGTGTTCTTGATGTTGTGTATAAGTGATGAACCACTAAATTCTACACCTGAAACTAATATTACTGTATGTTAACTAATTTATTTATTTATTTTTTTTTAATTTTTTTTTCAACGTTTATTTATTTTTGGGACAGAGAGAGACAGAGCATGAACGGGGGAGGGGCAGAGAGAGAGGGAGACACAGAATCGGAAACAGGCTCCAGGCTCTGAGCCATCAGCCCAGAGCCCGATGCGGGGCTCGAACTCACGGACTGTGAGATCGTGACCTGGCTGAAGTCGGACGCTTAACCGACTGCGCCACCCAGGCGCCCCTATGTTAACTAATTTAAAGAACAACTTGAAAGTCTTAAAAATTAAAGTGTTTGTCTCTTATGTAAATTTTACATGTAAAATTAAGTGTAAAAACTAATACAGTTGAGGGGCATCTGACTTTTGATTTTGGTTGGGGTCATGATCTCACAGTTCATGGGTTTGAGCCCTGCATTGGGCATGGTGCTGACGTTGTGGAGCCTGTTGGGGCTTCTCTGTCTCCCACTCTCTGCCTCTGCCCTACTCCCACACTCTGTTTTTCTCTCAAAATAAAGCAACAAACTTAAAAAAAAAATAGAGGATTAAACATTAAAACAAAGAAACATTTGATAATATTTGAGTAATTATTGGATGATTTTTTTTTGCTTTCCTTTTTGAAAGATAGCTGTGTATTCTATAACAAGAATTATGTATGTATATATTTATTAAACATTTTCATTGTGATAAAAAATGCGAAGTTTAGTTTCTAAGTATATAATTCAGTAGTGTTAAGCATGTTTAAATTGTTGTGCAACCAGTTTCCAGCATATTTTCATAGTATAAAACTACCTGTTAAACAGCAATACCTATCCCCCCCACCCCCGCCCCAACCCCCCAGCCCCAACCCCCCAGCCTCCTGGAGCCACCATTCTACATTCTGCTTCTCTGAATTTGACTACCCTAGGTACCTCATACAAATGGAATCCTATGTTATTGGTTGTTTTGTGATGGGCTTATTTCACTTAGCAAGACAGCCTCAAGGTTTATCCATGTTGTATCATTTGTCAGAATTTCCTTCATTTTTAAGGCTAAATAATATTCCTTTGTATGTGCATACCATATTTTTGTTCATTTTTGGACACTTGGGTTGCTTCTACCTTTTGGCTACTATGAACTTGTCTCTTTGAGATTTTGCTTTCAGTTTTTTTTTTGTTGGATATATATACCCAGAAGTAGAATTGCTACATTGTAGGGTAATTCCACTTTTAATTTTTGTGGGGCTGCCATATTGTTTTTCACAGCAGCTGTGATATTGTACATTCCTGCCAACTGTGCTCAGAGGTTCCAATCACTCTACATCCTTGCCAACTTATTTTTTTTTCCGTAGTCATTCTAATGGGTATGAGGTGGTAGGTATCTTGTTGTGGTTTGATTTACATTTCCCTAATGATTACTGATGTTATGTTTCTTTTCATGTCCTTATTGGCTGTTTGTATATCATCTTTGGAGAAATGTCTATTCAACTCCTTGGCTGATTGTTTTAGTTATTTGTGATGTTAAGTTATAGGCGTATCTTAAATTCTGTATATTAACTGCTTATCAGATACAAAATTTGCAAATATTTTCTACCATTCTATAAGTTGCCTATTTACTCTGTTGCTTTTGTCATGTGATGCAGAGTTGTTACTTTTGATGTAGTCCCACCTGATTCTTCTTTATTTTGTTGCCTATGCTTTTGATATCACATCCAGGAAGTTCTTGTTCAATTCCATGTCATAAAACTTTTCCCCTGAGGGTTTTTTTTTTTGTTGTTGTTAAGGAGGTTTATAGTTTGAGGTCTTATGTTTAAGTATTTGATCCATTTGAGTTTATTTGTGTGTATAGTGCAACATAAGGGTCCAACTTCATTCTTTTGCCTGGAAATACCCAGTTTTCTCAAGATCGTTTGTTGAAGAGAGTGCCCTTTCCCTACTGACTGGTCATAGTACTTGTTTCAAAACTAATTTGGAGGTTAAAATTTATCTTTTGTCAATTACTTTCAAGATTTTATTGAGCTATTTTTGAGTTTCCACTTTAGTTTTTAAGGAGTTGGCTTTCAATCTCATTTTTTTATTATTTGTTTTTGGTTGCTTTGAAGACCTTTTTATTCTCTCAAGTTCACCATAACAAGTCCAGGTGTGATTTCTTTGTTGACCTGGCTTGAGATTTTGGGGGATATAAACCTAAGGATGGGTGTCTTTCATTAGTTCTCCATCAGTATTTCTTCAGTTAGGCTTCATTTCTTTTTAGAATCTTCTTCTGGAAATCTGAATAGATCTGTATTATATCTTGAGACTGAACTTCATGTTGCCTAGCTCCTTAGACCTCTGTATTTTTCCTCCTTTTGTCTCTTGGTGTTACCTTCTGCATTTAGTTTTGAGCTCTTCCAGTTCATTAACTGTCTTCTATTCTGTGTCACGTAAGTTATTTTAACCCATCTACTGAATTTCTAATATTAGATTTTTCATTTCTGCTTAGAGCTTTTCTACTCTACCAAATCATGTTTTTGATGGTTTTATCATATTTTTAATGCCTTTGTAAAATTGATTATTTATATTTTATATTGTCTGATAATTTAAACACCTGCAGTGTTTTTGGGCCTGATTAGTTGTTTGTTGTAGGAGTTGCACTCATATAAGACTGTTTCCTGTTGTGAGTTTCCACTTTGATTGTGAGTTTGTGATGGCTGAGTCTTTTATCTCTGGGAATTGTCTGAGGCCTGGGTTAGAGGTAATTTCTCCAGAGAGGATTTGTGTGTGCCTCTTTGAAGTATATAGAGGCACCACAATTTGGGCTAGTTTAACCTAATTTTCTATTTGAGGTTTTTCAGACCATAAAAATGATGTAAATTCTAATCCTGCATCCGTTATGAAGTTAGCCTTATTAGTTTTCAGGTGAGACCTCTTCTCTCTGTCCATGGTGTATGCTTGGGCAGGCAATTTTCTAAGTCGTCTTTCTTTGTGGGTACTTTTATTTGTATAGTTCACCCCATTTTGGGGGGGGTACAGGCCTTTTGAACAATTGTGATCTGACTTGTCATCTTTTGGGTACTTTTAGTTTTCTCTTTTTCTTTTCTTTTTTCCAGTTTCATGTTGAATAAATTAAAAGCAAGTGATCTACAGATGGTTTTGGAGAGCCATTGGCTTCAGCACTTGGTTTTCCTTTTGGATTTATTCTCATTTTTGGCCTCTGAAGACTTTCCCATTTTTCTTTCCAGATCACATGAATATAAAAAGATACTTTAAAATATATCCTATTAAAGGTGTTCAGTTGAAGGAGATCTAGTCCGTTATAATGCTGGATATAGAATTCTTACTTGGCTTAATATTTAAAATTCATACAAGTGTATGTTTCTATTATAACTAGAATCATAGATAATTTAACATGACAAATTTATTCAGGTAGAATAGATTGCATCCCCGTGTTCATTTCTCATTAAATGGGTAATTTAAAAAAAAGTTTGATGCAATTTAAAAAAACATTTTTTTAAGTTTATTTATTTTGAGAGAGAGTGCTTGCAAGCAGGAGAGGGTCAGAGAGAGAAGGAGAGAGAGCAAGCAGGCTCTGTACTGTCAGCACAGAGCCAGATATAGGGCTTGATCTCACAAACTCTGAGATCATGACCTGAGCCAAAATCAAGATCCTCAACCAACTGAGCCACCCAGGTGCCCCTGGAATGTTTTCTTTGTCTTTTGTTTTTGTTTTTGTTTGTTTTGCATTCATATTAGTTGCTGTAATAGATGAATACTGAAAGCTCAGTATGTTAAAAATAGCTGAAATTTATTTAAGTAAATTTCCTTGTTGGTAGTAGAAAGAGGGTGGTAATTTGATGGAGAATTCAGAGACCTAGGCTGACAGAATCATTGACAGTTTTAGTTCATAATTTTCAGGTGGCAGAGTGGAAGAATTACCCTGGAAGTTGTTTTTTTTGTTTGTTTTTTGTTTTTGTTTTTTTTCCTCCCGGCCAGGAGTGGAAGCTGTGTACATCATCCCTGCGGATAGCCTGTTGCCTGCAGCTCAGTTACAAGGCTCATCCTAGGGGAGCTGGAAATGTAGCTCTTGAGTACATGCAAACCTTGAATAGGAGCCTGAATCTTTGGTAGACAGTCTGTCTCTGCTACAGTCCTCTTCTCTGGCTACCAAGTACCTGTATGCACACTTCTCCTCACACACTTCTTCCCCTTGTCCAAAAGAGAAAACCCAAAATCTGTTTGTCATGCATCCAGCTCAAACTTTGGGACCCATTTGGGACATGTAGTCTTCTCTGTCAGGTCCACTTGACTTCCTGTGGTCTGGGAGCCGATGCAGCAAAAGATAAGTTGGTGTTTCTGGGAGTTCTTTAGATGTGGAAGGCCTTACACGAATCTCCTGAATTGGTCCGTCTGTCGTACTGTGTCTAGTCTGACCTCTCCTATTTCCCCATAGTTATCTGTAACCTCTTCTTTCACGTTAAAAAAAAAAAAGGACTTTTACCCTACTCACTTTTGCTCTCCACCCTTTTGGTGCTAGGAATATTCAGCACTTTCTTTGAAGTAAGTTAAACATTGATTTCTTCCATATCGTGGGGTCCCTCAGCAGGGTGGCTTGCATCCCTGAAGTGTTTGTATTTGGTGGGACAACTTTTTTCTGCTTCAATCTCTTTTATTTACCTGAGTGCACACCTCCTGTGAGTATGGTTGAGTCAGGATGGGTTCCAGTTCCAGCCACTACTCTGTGCTTGAAGTTGCATTCCCCTCTGCCTCTGGCCATGTTGCCGTCTTTGGCTTATGATTCCAGAGTTCTTACTTACCGAGATCCTTTCCCATGTGGCTCATCTCTTTTAAAGCTCCCAGCCCTTGCCACATACGTCAAATGGATCAGAAACTTACTCGTGGACATGCTTAAAATCTTGCCTCTCCATGGTCCCTCACGTGCTACCCCATGCAAAGCAGGGTGACAAAAACAGAACCAAACACCCAGTTCCTTTTGGGAAGAGAGATTACCTAGTCTCCTATGCAGAATATCTCAGTCTTGGCTTTTACCCAGATAGGATTAACTGAATATTTATTCATTGCTTCACTATATTTTATGTTGGTGATAGGGGATATTTATTAGAATTATGCCTATTAAGCTAAAATGTCCCAAGTGAATATCTGGAGCGCTGAGAAAGAAGGAAAATGAGAATGGTGTTTGGGGGGGAAAAAAACTATCAAGTCAGTTAATTTTTCCCTGTACATAGAATATTGTCTTTCTGTGTTGTAACCAAAAACAGGCATACAGCATGTGGCGCAGATAGACCAGCAGCTGTGATGCTTGCCTGGGAGCATAGCTTTGAAGTGAAAGTAGCACTGTTGTAGATAAGATGAAAAATTTGGCCCCACATGGAAACAAACCTTAACTTAGGAAAATAAAAACCAGATCATTTAGGGTTTAAAGATTGCATTGTGTTCTGTTTGCTGCCCCTTGTGCTGAAGAGTCTCCTGGATACGTTTATAAACTTCAGCCCCTCTTGGGCCTTTGTAAGGTCAGAAGCATGTTGAGCATTTTAGGAATGCCACCTGGAGCTTTTGTATTCCAGGACATGTCTGCAGGAAAAGAGCCTGTCTCAGTGATTACTTGCTTTTATTTTTGGAACCACCTCTTTTCCTGTCATCTCTCTCCTCTTCTTCCATAATACTATAAAGATGGCAGACAGGCAAGACGCAGAACTGAGTTTGCGGGAGAAAAAAGGCTAATCTTTACTCCGCCTAAGGGAATTGCTAAGCAATCAGAAGTTAGCTAATGAGCACAAATAGACCATCTATTCTTGAAGATGCGATGAAGAAAAACACCTAAAATAAACTCTGGAGGAGGAGGAGAGAAGTATAAGATTCACACGTCCCCATGCTCTTCATTTCCAAAATGTTGAGGGAAAAGTGAGGGATTACTTGAAAAATTAGAGTTTGAATAAATTATTTTGATGAAAGGAGGCAGTTGATTAAATGAAATAGGTCAAAACACTGAATAGTTCAGAAAGACAAGAGGATGTTCTTTGTATGAATGTCCCGATATCTGGAACTTAAAAAACTGTTGGAGATGCCATTTTAAAACTTCTACAGAAAACGGTTACGAGAGAAAAATCTTAAATGCTAAGCCAAAAAACTAAAATTCAGACACCTGATGACAATCGGTGTTAAGTGGCTCGGAAGAAGATAAATCAAGGTTAACAATTGATAAATTTGAAGTGAAACCTTTAAACCTTTGAAAATCTATCAGTATTTGGGGTATTATTGCATTGATAGCAGCCATTTATCTAAATCTTGAAAGAAATGTTGTTACAGACTCTTTCTCACCTTTCCAGATCACTTAAGGGGAAGAACTCCTGCTGGCTGCCTAGCTCCTAGGGTCTCCTCCATTCTGAAAAATTGGGAAAGATGATCAGTGAAATAGGAAAGTACAGGGAGCAGAGGAGGCCGGATGCATTGACACCCATGATGTGGGAGCAGGGAACCAGAACCCTGTAGGACAGGAGAGTAGCAGTCCTGTAGAAAGGAGGGGAAAAGAGCATTTTACAAGTGTGACTATGAGTTTAAAATTGGAATCTCTTTCAAGTACTTTGAGGTGCTTAAGTAAGTATTGGGATCCATTTTTGCATTTACTTCTGGCTGTTTCTTTAAGCAGAGTGGCTCTTGAGCCCCATGGAATTCTCCCCGTGTTTAGGTTAGAATTAAGTACTAATCCCTATGATGGACTTCAGTAATGAGGATCTTTGACAGCAGTGCCATGACTTTTGTAAGAATTCATCATTAAAACACAAGTACTCGGAATGTCCAATGATAATTTCAAAATGTCTTTTTTTCTGATTCTCCTGGCCATAAACGTGGTTAAGTGAGGTTAAGTGAATTGGCTTTTGTAATGATTTGTTGGACAGTGAATAGAGTGTAGGAGACGATTGTTTTTGCATATTTTTCAGTACCTTAGTACACTCGTGTGGTGAATTCTGTAGCCCGTTGGGGTATTGAAGACACATGGATTGAGTGAAGTTGGGAATATGACTATTAAAATTCTGTTAAAGTATTTTCTGGTTTCTGAAGGCCTCTACGATCTATATTTCTTAGGCACTGAAAATTATGCTACTTGAGCAATTCTTTGGGAATGTCTGGGCATCAGTCCAGGCACCTGCAGGGCTGGCTTATGCAAAACAGAGAAACGCAGGCAGTTTCTCTTTGGCGCTTTTCAGTTTGGTGTCCCTGGTTCCATGCTGTGCCTCAACCATCAAGGAGTATCCTGCCATTTTTATGTTGTCTTTAGTGCCCATTAGGGGTGAGTGAATGTGACCCTGTAGGTAGAAGTTTTTTGGATAGGACAACTTGAAAGATTAGAAAGTTTTTCATAAGAAATGTCGTTCATTCTTTTACCTGTCTATTCATTTCTTCATTCAATTCCTGTATAATGACCAGGCAGTAATGAGTTCCCACTTCGCACATCCCAGGAACTTAGCTAGGCACTTCACATGTATCGTAAGCTCATGTAACTTTGACAACAACTGAGACAGGAACTGTATTTCTCATCTCCCGGGTGAGTTAACAGGTGGGCATATTACACAGCTTTCCCAAGGCTCCTCAGTTAAGCGGTTGACCCAGGGCTGGACAGACCATCTGACTCCAGGGCTGCCTACTTCTCTGTACTGGGTATTTCTCAGTGTGATGCCAGGAGAAGCAAAATTTCCTCCAAAGGTGTAATTGAACTCACTTTTATTATGAGTGCCTGTCTTATATTTGACACACTATTCCAAAGTCACTTTTTGGGGTGGGGGACCAGGAGTCAGGAAAAGATTAACTATGTCACCAGTGACCCCTTAATGGTAAAGGTAGAGAAGTTTGCTTTGGAGGGTGCTTTATGCAGAACTGAAAGACTTGACATAATCCTCGCTTTTTTATCTGCTTCTCAGTTTTTCTAAAATAATTATTAGTGACACCGGATGAAAGTTCAATGTTCAGAGTTGTCTTATACAAATATGTTAAAATACCTAGTTTTAAATTCTCGTAAATATTCTGAAATCAATATTTCTCAGATGTTTATGAAACAAATTATTAAAAAACGTGCAGTTAGATCAAAGTCTGAGTGAAGGTTCAAATGCACTAGGGTATATTTCAGTGTTGAACCTTCTGCCTCATTTTCCAGAAAAAAAAAAACATACAGAAGTGTTTAGAAGACTTTTTGTGAAACTCTTTGACTTGACAGTCTTACCCAAGAAAGACATTGGCGTGATGCACTTGGCAGACAGCAGTGTCTCTCAGCCCTGGCTATGTATTTTAGTCATTTGAAGAATTAAAAAAACCCCAAAAAACTATTAACCCATCCACTAAGTTTCTGATTTAGTTGGTCTTGGGTAGAGCCCTCACATTACAAATTTTTACAAACACTGCATGGGATACTAATATGTTGAATACTACTGGATTAGGGTTAAAATGATTTCATTTCTCTGTCACCTTTCACGTCTTTCTGCCCTTAGAACTATACATTAGTTAATGAAAACTTATTTTAAAAAAGAATTCAGGAAATAAACACCCAATAGAGATGACTTATAAATGATCAATAATCCTATGCTTTGTTCATTTCTAATGTTCAAGGAATAGCTAAACGGCATTAGAACAAAAATCAAATTACAGCACAGCTGTGTTAATTATGAAAACAGATTTAAGCTTTAGTCTTTCTCATTTGAGTACCTTATTTTGAGTAGGCTTTTGTGTTTTCTCCGTTACCCTCCCTATTTCTCTCTCCCATTCATTTCCCCTCCATTTAACATGTTATGGGTATACGGAAGCTAGACAAGGCTGTGGCTTCCTCAAGGTCTTTCACAGGTGCCAAGAGACCTACTTTGCATTTCTTATCTGCAGTAAGGCACAGTGTGAGGAATAAGGAAGATTTAAAGCAAACTTTCCTGATACGTACCTTCACTTTTGGATTTAATCTGTGCCTGAAGATATTTTGACCTAAATTACTAAATATATTAGAGTTTCAGAAAAGGCAGCTACTCAGGTTCATTCTTAGCAAGTGCAAATTGAACTCCATGGAATATGGAACAGGAGAAATTATTTACAATCTACTCAGTTGCCAACCCTTCCTTTGGGCTGAAAAATACATACATTTGTATTCCTGTTATATTCTATTGTGCTCTTGTATCTTTCACCATCCCTTAGGACAAGGAGAGAGTTGGAAGGAAAGAAAGAGATGCTTGGTAAGCTCCCCAGTTCCAGGCAGAATGAATAATGGGAATAGAATGCATGTTTAGCTCAACCGCCCTCCTTAAGTGGCACATAAATAAATAGTATACAATAATGGATTTTTATGGTGCAATTATTTTTATTTGGAAGTGTAGTTACATGGATATACAGTATCTAAAAACACAGCGTATTTCCCTTTTTTCCAGTAAACAATATTATCACTTACAGAAAAGCAACTAGACTCAGAATGATTATTGTGTAGAGGCTGAGAATATGATTTGAAACAACAGTTTTTGTCAGTAAGAACTGTTAAAAAAAATTTTAGTGATTAGTTATATCATGAACTTTTCCATCTGGACGACCAAGAAAATTAGTAATTTGCCCTGAAAAATATCAGAATCCTTGAAAAAATTTCAGCCTTGTTTTTAATAGCGTCTTCAAAATGAAACTGATATGCATGTAGGTATTACTTGGCCTTTTTAATGTTTAATAATGAACAATAATGTTCAATAATTGATCTATTTCATATAATAGCCTTTGGTATTGAAGGATTTCATAATTGGTGTCGCATAACACTGGACTCTCATGTTTCTATAAGTGGTTATGATACTCTACAGCTAATGTTTACTGTTAAAATGACAGTTGGAAGTCTCAAAGATCATGAACCAGTGCATTGGATTTTTAATTTTGAATCGATAATAAACTGGTTACTGTTTTGGTAGAAGAGTTTGCTTTTGGAAGTGATATTTTCAACCTGGTTTGAAAATTGCTGTCAAAGCCATTATTCTTCACTTAATGAGACGCTTTCCTGGAGTCTTAATGAATCTAGCCATTTTCCAGTGCAGTGTTCAATACTGACTTGTGGACCGTGCTGTTCCAGACCTGAGTTGAAATTCATCAATGTCTGTCTTGTTGGTAAAATCATTAGGAAGCAATGCATTATTGAAGAGTTTTTCCCACACACAGGGCTTGGAATTACTATTGATAACAAGTGTTGCTAATGTTTTCCTGCAAAATAGCCGTAGTGAAAAGTCATGGATCTAAAGCTTGAAGCAGTTTTGAGAGTGTGGGGTGGAATGTGTAACTACTTGTGGTGGGAGTGAAGTCTGAGCGGTAGCTCCTTTGCCCGTTTCCGGGCATCACATAGGAGTTGGACCAGGAAACATACCATTTCCAGATAAGATATTATAATATTGAATTTCTTTTTCACAAAAGAACTTGGTAGTGTTAAAGGCTTTTCATTTAGATGTGCTATTCTCCTGTCTTTACTGAAGACAACCAGGTCCAGAGGCCAGTGGATAAATAGAGCCCTTCAGTTGTTGAGCTTGATGTCTGTTGATTTTATGAGCACCTGGTAAAGAAAAGCAACATAGCTATAAAAAAGTACAGCTTCAGATATTATGTTGTGTTTTCCTAAGATACAAAATTACTCTTTGTGCTGTCTCTGGCTTTTATACATTTGCCCTGATCTTTTCAAAGCTGCTGTTTTGGCAATCAACATTTTCATGGTTGTAGATTTAAGATTTTTATATTTTCGTGTGGGATTCTACTGTGATGGTGAAGGATTTTATTCAGTTGATTAGCTGTATTCAGCACTGATATATTTACTATTTAATTGGCTTTAACCATACTCCAAACACACGTACCCTGAAAATGATTGAGTTAGCTGACCCAGGAGCAGTGCACACAAAACAGACATTTAAATAAAGCCTTTGCTTATTAATTACTAAATTCCCTCTGAGTAAATTGGGACCTCATTTATAATTAGCAGGCGTTGTAACAACCTAAATGTTTGCTTGGAGGAGTCTAATGGAAGAACGTATTGAGTTCCTGTAGCACATCAGGAGTTGCAATTAGAAAGCTAGAGGTATGGTGAAATAAGCAACTGGCCCAGTGGCAGTTTGCAGAAGCCTCGGCTTTTTTATGGCTTAGATGTTTTCACACTCCTTTTTCAAAAGTAGAATTTTAAGTAACTGATGTTATTTATTTATTATTATCATTATTATTTAGCATTTCTGTATGTCAGATTCTATCTAGCACTTTACATCTATAAACTAATTTGATTTGGACAATAACCTTAGGAGGGTAGGTAACTAGAATTTACCCTCTTTTTTTTTTTTTAAGAGACAGTGAGTGCAAGTTGGGGGAGTGGGGAGGAGAGAGAGAATATGATTCTCAAGCAGGCCCCACACTCATTGCGGAGCCCAACTTGGGAGCCCAACTCGATGACCTGAACCAAAATCAAGGGTTGGAGGCTAAACTGACTGAGCCACCCACGTGCCCCTAACATTACTCTCTTTTAAAGAAAGAGGATTGTTGTGTTTTGTTTTTATATAAATTGCTTTTATGCAGAGTAAGAAGTGGGGCACCATGGGGCAAGATTTTATCCATGTCTACAATTAGCTTCCAGATATATTTGAGGGGGAGTAAGGAACTGGGCAGGATTTGAAACCTGGCAATTGGGCCGCAGAGTCCTCACCTTTAACTTTATACATTGTAGTGTTACTCTAGGGTTCTAGGTTTGGGAGGGGCCTGAGAAATTCAATGTAAATACAGAAACTGGTATGTGAACCTGCAGTTGAAACAAAAAACGAAATAACTATAGTTTCTGGCAAAACAGACTAGAATTCAGGTCTCCTGATGCTTAATGTATGGGTGGGACAGGCTGGGGACGCGGCTCTCCACTGTGCCTCGTGTGTGGCTGCATCTAAGTGAAGCCTGTTGATGTGGAAGGTAAGACCTTGGTACCATGCCTGCCTCTGCCACTGCCCGGTTTGGCGAGCTGGGTCGGTGTAGCCTCTCTGGGACTTGATTCCCTCTTCCTTGAACAAAAAGTTAACCAAAATGATCTCTTAGCTCCCTTTATATTTTATTTTTAGGACTTTAATTTTTTAAAGCATTTTTAGGTTCACAGCAAAATTGAGAGGAAGGTAAAGAAATTTCCCATATGCCCCAGTGCCATACATGTATCTCTAAGCTTTTACACTTCTAAAACTCCATGATACAAATGAATTTTTCTAAAATTTTTTGGACCTTTTTCCTTAAGTTCTAATCTGTAATGAGATGACCATTTATGTAGAAGAGGACATTAAAGTTTTCTACTGGTGGGTAATTTTGATAAATGGAGTCCATGTAGGGTAGAAATGAAGACTGTAAAAATCTTTTCCTCAGCTGATGCACAGTATCAAAGTCTAGTGTAACAAAGGAAAACTACAAATCCTAAATAGAAAATGCATTGATTTTAAACCTACCCTTTTAGAATGAGATTTCAACATAAATTACCTTAAACTATTAGTACAACATAGCAGATGCCTTATGTTAACATACAGAAACCCTTTCCCCTTATCCTGCTTTAATTTTTTTCTTCATAGCCCCTCTCAGTACCTGAGAATAGATTACATTCTTGTGTATATACTCGTTCCTAGTCTGTACCCCGCTGGAGTGAGTTCTGTGATGACGACTTGCTTTGCTCATGTGGTAGGCATGTCATGAAGACCATAAGCCCACATGCTTTTTTGGTAAAGGGCCAGATGATAGTTTAGTCTCCATAGGTCATACGGTCTCTGCTGCAACTACGTGGCTCTGATGTAGTGTGAGAGCAGATTCAGAGAATGCTTAAGTATGTGTTCCAACAAAGGTTAGTTTACACAGGCAGGTGGTGGGCTGGATTTGGCCATCAGGTCCTAGATAGCTAACCCCTGATCCTAAAGCAGGTCTGCCCTATGATAGAAGTTCAGTAGCTATTCATTGATTAAATTAATAAAACAGTAGCCATGTTATAAACATTTCAAGAATTTTAATGCTTCTCCGTGGATCTTTATACCCTTCTGAGCTACAGCTCCCGCCCTGGAAGGCCTATTCCTCCTTGACACGTTATTTTCTACAAGACTTCGTTTATGTAACATTTGGCTTTGTGGACATCTGCTAAGGTTGGATCAACTTCCTATTTGCCTTCAATAAGTGTCCTTTCTCTTGTTTTCCTGTCCTATCTTAAAGCCTGTCTTTTTATGAACAGTCTCTTATTGATTTCTTTTCTCTGACATTTCCACCTTCTCAGCTTGTACTGTTGCCCCAAGAATCATGTTCCTGGCTTACGTGATTTCTTGAGCGTAGAATTTTGAACTTGGAAACTATTGTATATACCTCCGTGATTCAAATAAATTTAGAGAAAGAAATTCTTCAAGGTTCTGATTTAGGCTTTATTTTGCTCTTAAAAGGGTTGTTAAAGTTGCACTTTCTTGCTGGGGAAGTGGGAAGGAAAAAGAAAGATAGTTTACAATTGATAGGTACTTTAGGAAACTTTAAATTTTTTTTAAGTTAAAAAATTAGGCAAAGAATGAAAGAGCTAGAAATCCAAGAATTTTCCATACTGCTTTTTATTCCAGAATTTTGGGTTCTTTATAGATTTTAGTTGACCAGAAACTTAAAATTGAGTTGTTATAGATCCTGGATCTGTGAGGTTTTTTTTTTCCACCTACTTAGAAGTTAATAAGTTAGTCTGTTATTATTTCCTTGATGTTGGCAGGAAATAGAATACTACCAGGTCAGAGGGCTTGATTGCTTGTGATACAGCAAGCAACAGATCAACAGCATATTTTTTGTTTTAATTTATTTTTATTTTGAGACAGAGACAGCATGAGCAGGGGAGGGAGAGAGGGAGAGGGAAAGAGAGAATCCCAAGCAGGCCCTGCACCGCCAGCACAGAGCTTGATGCGGGGCTGGAACCCACAAACCCGTGAGATCATGACCTGAGCCAAAACTAAGAGTCAGATGCTTAACCAGCTGAGCCACCCAGGTGCACCAATCTGCAGCATATTTGTAGCAGATCACCTTGACCCTAGGTCCTATGGAAGTGACATAATATCGATCAGCCATATGCTAAGCGCACAGTGGGTTTGCATTGTGGCTGAGGAACACTGGGGAATCCACTACTTCTAATATCAAACAGTAAACAAAACCTTTGTTTGATGGAGGTAATTTCATTTGTTAAGGTTATTCATGGTGGACACAATGCTGAAAATTGGACTGGAAAAGAGGGATCAGTGCCTTGGATTCTTGGTACATCCAGCATGACATGTAGGAGAACCACAGGCTTATTTTACATAACAGTAGGGGAGTTATTCAAAGAAGAAGTTCCAGGAGTCTGATTTGGAGCAGCACAAGCTACTGGTCAATTCCTAGACAAGAAATAAAGACAAGTAAAGACAGGTCAGTCAGATGATGGAGCATCTTAGGGGGTCCTGTGGGCTTCACCGAACCCCAGATGGTTATTCTTAGAGATGATCTCCACCAGAGAGTGAATATTGGCATATTCCATCTGATTATCTCTTTTCTCTTAGACCCCAAAGTTTAAAATCTACATACCCAGTTAAAAATAGATCATGTCTGACTACATAGGGATTTACATAGAAAGTGAATATTGGAAATTTCATAGTGTAGGTGCTCTACTATTCTTAATTCCATGGCTATTTAGTCTTGCAATCCTGAAACTTGTACCAAAGTTTCCTATTAAAACACTTGGTTCTTTTATTTTTTTGGAATGTTGTCAATTTGAAACTCTCCTAAAACTCTGACTCTGAGGTGAAAGGAGTCTGAAACACTGGTAAATTATTACAGAGTTTGGATGTAATGCATTTAAACCTAACGACTGCAGAAATTGGTGTGGAGCTTGTAAACAGGATTTTCTTAGTATTGTTAATACTATCGTATATCAATTGCCATTGCTCAGTCTGAATTCAACCTGGTTTACTAGACGGAAAAATGAAGGAAAGCTGTTTGTATTTTTGATTCTTCCTCTGATATTATAATATGGGCATAAAGACATAAGAAAGGTAATGAAAATCTCACATTTCTTTTTTTAATAAAGAGGACCAAAGCAACTGACATAAGAGTTAAGGTAAAAACATTTGGAAATGTACACATGAAAGAATGGCTGGGCAACAGTTCTTTTGGACAGGAGCATTTTAATGGAATCATTTTTCATGTTGGTTGAATAGAAATGGTAAAAAGTATGGATTTTGAAATGCTAAGTATACATCAAAAGGAAAATTGTATTTGGTTTTTCAAATTTAAAATTTTGATGATTACTAGGCATGAGTCTTCTCTCACACTACTAAGCAGTGTTTAGATATCCTTTTCTATGTTCTCCGCATACTCACAATAGATTTTATAGAGTTGGTCTGATAGAATACACTGGGTTCCCTTTCATACTGGCCACACCAGTCTTTTGTAATTTTTTTTTTTAATTTTTTTTTCAACGTTTTATTTATTTTTGGGACAGAGAGAGACAGAGCATGAACGGGGGAGGGGCAGAGAGAGAGGGAGACACAGAATGGGAGACAGGCTCCAGGCTCTGAGCCATCAGCCCAGAGCCTGACGCGGGGCTCGAACTCACGGACCGCGAGATCGTGACCTGGCTGAAGTCGGACGCTTAACCGACTGCGCCACCCAGGCACCCTGTAATTTTAACAGACGTTATTGGACTCCCTGCAACATGGAATGCATTTTTTTCTGTTAAGAGTTTATGAACAAGAGTGAGAATATACATGCATGTAATAGAAGATGAATACAAAGCATATTCAGATAATAGAGAGCTATAGGAATACTTAAGTCCAGGAAGTTGATTGATGTGATCCATTGCATTAAGGATGCATATAAGGAGAAATATTGTCTTGGTCAAAACACTTGATAAAGACTAATACTGTGCAGTGAAGGACTTTTTAAACCTCCAAGTCACCACCTGTAAGGCACACGGTGATTAATTTGATACCCACATTAAGGTTTTTTTTTTTTCTTTCACAAAGGTTACCGCATACCTTATTTCTGTTACTTGCCTATAAATTGTGCAACTGCAAAGCCTAATATTAAGAAGCAGTTACCATCTGGAGTATAACCCCTGCATGTTGACAAGAGAAGGAAGTCCAAAAGGTATAGACAGAAGTTACAAAAGAGGGGAACCCAAAGGGCTAGTGGGCATGTAAGGATGCTCAATTTCAAGTAATTGAAGAAATGAGTATTTAAGCAACAAATATCCCTTCTTTAGGGGTCATCAAACTTTTTCTTATAGATTCAGGTAGTATTTTAAGCTTGGCAGGCCTTCCTAGATTTGTCAAAATTACTTAGCTCTGTCATCATAGTATGGAAGAACTGTAAATAATACGTAAATGAACAGGCATGACTGTGTTCCAATAAAACTTTACAAAAACAGGTGGCTTACCCACAGGCCATAGTTGGCAACCCTTTTCACTGCCAACCATTAGAAGGATAGACCCTGTCACGTTTTTCAGGGATGCGGAGATAATGAAATAATCACACAGTATTGGTAGGAATACAGATTGATGTGGCAACCAGGTATTACCTGTCTTAATATTACCTTGTATTAACTACTGTGTCTCACTAAGTACCCTACAACTGAGTCTTTTGCTTTTGGGCAAATATTCCAGACATTCTTTCAAAAGTCCATAGGCGGCATCTTTGAGACTGGTGAGGACCGACAACAGTCAATTTTATGGGGGGGGGGGCGGTGAATGGCTAAAATGTGGTAGATACACTTTATGGAGAACCAGGTGGATGCTCTATAGTGGACTAGATGAACAGATAGCTACATGGATAGAGTTAAAAACAGTAGTGCATGAAAGGTAAAAACAGAAGGGAATACAAAGCAGAACTGCATTTATGTAAATTAAAATCTCTGTACACTGCGTGAAAACTTGGAATTTCCAGATCGTGAACAAACAAAAGCACAGGTCTTTACACGTTGGAATGCTTCCTGTGTAGCAGGAGAGTGGGGAAAAGGGAATCAAAGGGAACTAACAAAACAAAGGTCTTGTTTTGGACCCATGGTGATAGGGTGCCATGAACTCAGGAAAGCAATAAATTCAGCTCTGCAGTGGAGAGAAATGGGATTGGAAAACGGTTGAAGGAGGCAATCTAAGCAGGATGAGCCGATGTGAACCTATGATAGTTTACCATCAGAAAGGCTGGCTTAACCCTAATATGAACAGTTTAGCTCCCTCAGCAGCTCCTCCTGCTGAAGGGCAAGGCCAGCGTTTCTTCTCCAGGATCTTCCCTATCTGAATTGATGCTACTGGAAACCTTCCCTGGCTCTGCTTCTGGTTCATGCCCCCAAACCCTGCCCTTAGCAACTGGCTCCTTCTGGTTAGTCTGGCTCCTTCTGGTTAGTTCAAGGGCCTTTGTTTTAGGACCTGCCTTTGGTGCTTTGCCTGTGGCACCTTTGCGGTTGACATTTGTCATTACCTACAATACTGTTTAGTTCCTGCTCATTCTGTTCCAGAGCTGCAGGTCAGCAATAGTCACTCCCATCCCAGCTGGTGCCTCAAACTAGAGACACCCGTGAGAGGAGATGTAGGAGATTCCAGGTTTAAGTAGCAAAAAGCACATCTCCTTGTATTAATTAATGGAGGCTGCAGATAAATGTCCATTGGCTTCTCCAGGCCAATCCATAAGAGGTGACTTTTCTAAAATAAATGGATGAAATAAATGCAGGCCATAAAATCAGAGATCCTTAGAAATTTTACTTGAAAGTTTGAACTTTTAATATAGATACACTATACTTCCAATTTTTCACTTAGAGAAGTTTATGTATATATAATTCAGTGTTTCAGAGTATGAAAGGCCTCATCCTTGCCAATCCACATACTTTCTATTTCAGAGTCCCTAAATAACATTTCTTTATATATAGAACAGGGGAAAATGACTGCTTCCTAATCTTTTTGGAGTTATTAAGAGTAGAACAGAAAATAGTATTTCTGAAATGCTTTAAGTATTACCCTATTTGAAGCAGATGAGATTTGGGACTTTCTTCACATACCTGCTTGGATAATTGTATATCCTATCGCAAGACAGCCTATATTTGATGGTAAAAATTTACAAAGATAAAATGGATGCTACTTTATTTAATGTAGGATCTTCATTTTTATAAAAGGGCTTAGCACAATACATTTTTAAAATATTTTGTCTTAAGAGAATCTGATTTTAAAAGTGAATTTGTTGAGTTTCCCACATATATGTATTTTAAAAATGAAGTAGCTAGTTTTTCAAATGCATCTTAAACATAGTACACTTTGAACGTACCTACAAATCCTTCCTCCTCTTTTAAGAGTATTTTTCTCAAGTTTGCTCCCTGTGGGAATGACTCACCACTGAGTAACTTCAGCTTACATTCCGATTTCCTGTTGGTTATAATAATACAAATGGCCTGTTCAGTAAAAAACCAAAAAACCAACCAAACAAACAAAAAACCCATAAAAAGATGACTTTTTCATAATCTGCAATGGTTTAGCCCTAGCTTTTCTAATTCCGTTCAGCCACTGGAGTCATAACCATATTTCATTCTCCCAGGTTCCAACCATAAATGCCTTCATTGCACTAATGTCCATTAGTGTCACCACTCATCTGGACCACCTGGTGGTAGGTGGTTGCACAATGGAATTTACGTACATCTGTCTTGGTCGCACAAACCTCTGTTGAACAATCTTGTTCTGGCCTTGGTACTGTGATCAGCAAGTTTCCTCTCTTAATGATAATCCATTTTCAATGTCCGCGCTTTGAGTGCTTCACTTTTTGTGGATCTGCTTTGCAGGTATCCCTCCTTCATTACTACTAGATTTTTCTCAGCCTCCTGATTGTGTCGGCATTGGCTTTTTGGCGAGTGTGAGGAAAAGTTTGATTTGTCCTGATGGAATGGCTGGGTATGGATTGCTTTTTATTTTTTTCTTTTTCTTAGAAAAGTAATCATCTTTCTTCCTTGTGACAAAAGCGATCTGACAGTCTACAATTGTCAACTTATTCAAACTGTGTAAAATGTATGAAAGGATGAAAAATCATGGGTTGTGTTGGGGGAACTGTTCTGGCTTTGAATCCAGTGTATTTCCATGAGGTTAAAGAAAAAACACTTTGCAATTTTGATTGGAAGGGACTGCACTTGTCACCTGGGTCTTTAGAAGAATATGTTTTATAAAAATGAGTAAACATATCTTGAGTAGTATAAACTGGCTTGACTCTAGTAAATCAAGCAAAAATACTGACTCTTGGATTTTTTTTTTTTATTTCATTCTTTCGGAGACCTAGTCTCTAGATTTAAAGGGATTCACGATTGTTTCAAAGGGGGGTCTGGGCTAGTAAAGGTCTCTTGGGCAGCTGGAATGTGAAGCCTCTGAGTAGGTAATGTGAATCAGCGAGAGGTTTTTCCTTTCAGTTTCAGTGCTGTGGGTCGAAAAAAAGCCTTGCTTACATGAATGCTAGGGGAGTAAGAAATTGGTTCTGAACCCTATTTTAGTCAAAAACTTCAGGACAAGAGCTGTTAACTTGTTTCGTTGCCGTGTTAAATAAGAATGAAGCACAATACGAGGTAAGGACCTTGAAGGCACTTCAGTGTTTGTTGACAGGATACCAGAGAACTTTGCTACTGCTAGGAAGTAGAGCCAGACCATAGCTGCTTACTTTGGGTGGCTGGCATCTCTTGATGGGGCTGCAGTATCAGCTGTTACAATAGCAGCTGTCGGGCCTCACGTAGCTTCTAAGTTTAGCAGGATCGCACGTGAAACTTCTGCTATGACTCGGATATGCAGAAAAATGTAGGCCTTGGTTTTATGTATAAACAATCTGATTTAAAGCTTAGTGTGATCTGGTAAGAATTCCTTTTGGGTATTACCCACTCTTTCTTGGATACGAATGCTCATTCTGGGGGCTGCTGGGCGGCTCAGTCGGTTGTCATGATCTCACAGTTTGTGTGTTAGAGCCCCGCATCGGGCTTTGTGCTGACAGCTCAGAGCCTGGAGTGTACTTCAGATTCTGTGTGTGTCCCTGTCTCTGCCCATCCCCCACTGGTGCTCTGTCTCTGCCTCTCAAAAATAAAGAAACGTAATAAGAAAAAATAACAAAAAATGCTCATTCTGTGAGTTTCAGTGGAGATATATGAGGGAAGGGGATATGGCTATGCAGTATCACACTGGGGCAGAAGAATTGGAGCCCATGGGGAAAATGTCTTTGCTTTCTTCTGGTATCTGGGGCAATACCACTTACCTACTTGGGCTCTTTTCCTTGCAGCCACTTGTAGATGAAATCTGAGCCTGATGTAACCATCAGTGTGGTCTCTTTCAGATTAATTTGTTAGGTACAGGTCTCTGACTGTTTGCATGTCCTGCAGCCCACTGGTCTTACCTTTTTCTAATCCAGTCCAGACTGTGCAGGGGCTGTTTTGCTTGGCTACTCTTCCTCAATTCAGAATCCCGTACATAGAAGGCATTGGAGGAAGTTGTCCTCAGTGCTTCTGCTTGTATGACGACATAGGCCCCCACTGTGCTTGCTGCCATGTATCCTACTCGAGGTTAGGGAGGGGCTGCTCTGCCTGCCATGTTCCCCCCCTTCCATTGTTGCGAGTCTGACTGCTTATTTTACTTTCCTCCCTTCTGTTTCTGTATTCTCTGCCTCCTAACTCTCAGGGACAGAATTAGCGACAGACTATCCTGATTGTTCTTGGAACTGAGGGGTTTCCCTGGACATGGGATTTTCAGTATTAAAACCTGGAAAGTCCCAGACCAATTGGGATGAATTGGTCACTCTTCTTCTCAACTCCAATCTATTGAATGATTCTTAGTAGTAAACAGAGATGTTTTCTGTGCAGGTAGAACTCTATGCTCTAAATTCTTTCTACCTTGTTAATGATATTCTGATGAGGGAGCTAAAGGAATATAGCACATCTTCAAGATTCGCTTCAAAATCCTATTTATAAAAGTTCAAAGCCGTATACATAGTCTCACTCTTGTAGAACTCTGTTGCCATCCCAGAAGGATATCTGGAGCCAACTACAGCAAAGATGACACATTTAGAAAAATTAAGGAAAGAAGCATGAAAACTAACATTATATGAAAAATCTCCTTTCAGGATTACAATAAGCCTGTCCACAAACTAACTGAAGCACTGGATTTCAAAGTGAATTCTTCTGATAGCAAAGTTTCAGCAGAGCCCTTTCATAAGTTGTTTTTGTTTTTGTTTTTTTAAGTTTGTTTATTTTGAGAGTACATGCAGGTGAGTGGGGGAGGGGCAGAGAGAGCATCCCAAGCAGGATCTGAGTTGTCAGCACATGGGGCTCAATCTCACAAACTGTGCAGTCATGACCTGAGTGAAATCAAGAACTGGGTGCTTGACTGAACCACCCAGGAGCCCCTGATTTGGCTTTGACTAAGCAATATATGCATATATATGTAGGTATTTTACATGTATATGTACATGTATGTATTTATATATAAATAGAAGGCTTTATTAAAATTCAACATGACTACAGAAAGAGGCTAGAGAGGAAGGGGAGAATTGAAATTCAGACAGTTCCAGAGGACAGTCTGCATTCTCATGATTTGGTGTTGCAAAGATAAATTATCTCTGAGTTAAGTGGGCAATATGAATGCTGCAAATATTACCCATAAGGCCATCTGCTGGATGAGGGCACTCCAGCGGCAAGAAGCTTACATGGTAGACCACTTCTGGTGAAGACTGAGGAGGGAGATATAGGACCATCCTTGGGTGATCTGTGGAATTATACAGAAAAGCTATGTCTATGGAATTACACACAAAAAGACCCTCTAGTGTTCCTAAATAAATAAATAAGTTCCTAAAAAACAATTTTAACATATACCCTCCGAATAGTGTGTTTCTTAAAATAATACCAACTGGCACAAAGGAGGTTTTCCAGTGTAATACATTTCTTGATTTGTATTTTATATAAATTCTCTTGCCAGAGGTTGTAAACAAATCTGTCATCTCATTCATAACTTTTTACATTTTAAATTACTGCATGTGAACAGAGACCATCTCTCTCCTTATTTTTTAATCTCCAGTGCCTGGCGTGTTTATTGGTGCATGGGTCATAGTCAGTAAATACTTTTTGAATGACTATTGACATCATTTGTAACCTGTAAGAATATTTTTCTATCATGCATACAAAGCAAAAATCTGAAACAAATGGAGAATGAAGTGTGTAATTGTTCCTTGAAGAAATATTTCCATTTCATTGTCTTTGTTATCCCCGGTCTGTAGAAGAGTTTACATCATGAGCACGGTTTCAATATATACTTGCTGTATTAGTGAAACAAATATATCCATGGATTACAAATATTTGTAGTTATCTGTGGTAGATAGAATAATTGTGCCCCAAAGATGCCTACCTCCTAAAACCTGGAACCTGAGGACATGTTACCTTTACCTGGCAAGAGGAAATTGAAGTAGTGAATGGAATTAAGGTTGTATGCTAATCAGCTGACCTTAAAATAGGAAGATGTGCCTGGATTATCCAGATGGCTCCAGTATAATCAGAAGTGTCCTTAAATGTGAAAGAGGGAAACAGAAGAGTCCATCTCAGAGCGATGTGATGTGAGAAAGTAAGAAGAAAGCTGTTGCTAATTTGAAGTTGGAAAGGGGCCACAAGCAATGGAGTGTGGGTAGCCTGTAGAATCTGGAAAAGACCAGGATATTGACTCTTCCCTGAAGCCTCCAGAAGGACTGCAGACCTGTGGACACCTTGATTTTAACTAAGACCCATTTTGGACTTCTGACATTCAGAATTATAACATAATGAACGTGTTTCCAGCCACAAAGTTTGTAGTAATTTGTTACAGCAGCAATGGGAAAGTAATATATGATCAAGCAGTAAATTTATCATTGTTTTCATTGTTGTTGTAATATTTTAAGGTAGAACTAAAACACTCCTATTAGTAAAATGCCATTTTTATATTGTATTTCACATTAGATTTCATATAAGAAAGGGGTCCTTTTTTAAGGTTAAAAGTACAATTTTTATATAAACAAGGCTCAATAGAACTAGCTGATGAAGATTTTAAGACTGTTTTCTCTTTACTAGTCAACTTGGGTATTCTTAAAATAACTTTATAAAATGTTTCTCTTGTTAAGAGATTAACTACCAGAATAATATTCATTGTTAAATATATTGTCAAACAAAAAGATGCTCTCAAACTATGAAACCTTTCTTGTCCACATATACCATTAATATATTTGTGTATACCCATCTAGTTTTGTGAAATGTTTATTGTAGCTGTTTCTTCCAAATTGTAATTATAGTATAAGTATGATTTTTACCTGATACCAAACACTTCATAAATATTTTTCATATTGTTAAACATATTCTCTCTAACACACTTTTTTAAATGTTTATTTTGAGAGAGAATGAACAAGAGGGGGAGGTGATGACAGAGGGAGAGAGAGAATCCCAATCTCATGAACTGTGAGATCATGGCCTGAGCCGAAACTGGGAGTTGAACACTTAATCAGCTGAGCTACCCAGGCAACCCTCTATAATATACTTTTTTCTGACATTTAAAAAATTATTTGCGCCTGGGTGGCTAAGTCAGTTAAGTGTCGGACTTTGGCTTAGGTCATGATCTTGTGGCTCTTGAGTTCAAGCCCCGTTTTGGGCTCTGTGCTGACACCTCAGAGCCTTGGATGTAGCTGCTTCAGATTCTGTCTGTCTCTCTCTCTGCTTTTTCCCTGCTTTCCCTCCCTTCCTCCCTCTCTCTCAAATATTAAAAAAAAAAAAGTTATTCCTAGTATAGGTGTACAGTATAGTGACTCAAGAATGCAGTATAGAACTAAAAAATTCTATACATTATTCAGTGCTCATGATGATCAATGTACTCTTAATTCCCCCACATATTTCACCCATTCTCTGCCTACCTTCCCTCTGGTAACCACCAGTTCTCTATATTTTAAGAGTCTGTCTTTTTTACTTCCTTTGTTACTTAAATTCCATGTGTGAGTGAAATTATATGGTATTTGTGTTTCTCTGACTGGATTATTTTGCTTAGCATTATACACTCTAGATCCATCCATGTTGTTGTAAATGACAAGATTTCATTCTTTTTTATGGCTGAAGAATAATCCATTATATGTATACATACCACTTCTTTATGTCCTTCATTTATCCATGGACACTTGGGCTGCTTTCATAGTTTGCCTATTGTAAATAATGCTGTAGTAAACATAGGGGTGCATGTATCCCTTTGAATTAGTGATTTTGTGTTCTTTGGATAAATACTGTAGTGCAATTACTGGATCATAGGGTACTTGTATTTTCAGTTTTTTGAGGAACCTCCATACTGTCTTCTGCAGTGGTTGCACCAGTTTGCATTCCCACCAAAAATGCACGAGGGTTCCTTTTTCTCCATATTTTCACCAATATTTGTTTTCTGAGTTTTTGATTTTAGCCATTTGATATGAGGTGATAACTAATTGTGGTTTTCATTTTCATTTCCTTTATAAATGATTTTGAGCACCATTTCTTGTATCTGTTGGCCATCTGTATGTCTTTGGAGAAATGTCTGTTCTTTCTTTAGCCCATTTTTTAATTAGATTATTTGTTTTTTGGATGTTGAGTTGTATCTGTTCTTTATGTATTTTGGATACTAACCCTTCATTGGATATGTCATTTGCAAACATCTTCTCCCATTCAGTGAGTTGCCTTTTAGTTTCGTTGATTGTTTCCTTTGCTGAGCAGAATCTTTTTTGGGTGTAGTCCCAATAGTTCATTTTTGCTTTTCTATCCCTTGCCTTGGGAGACATACTAGAAAGATGTTGCTACAAGCAGTGTCAGAGAAATTACTTCCTATGCTCTCTTATAGGTTTTTATGGTTTTGGGTCTCATTTTTAGGTCTTTATTCTACTTTGAGTTTATTTTTGTGTATTGTGTAAGACAGTGTATTGTGTATTGGTCTGGTTTCATTCTTTCACATGTTGCTGTCTAGTTTTCCCAATACCATTTGTTGAAGAGCCTGTCTTTTTTTCCATTGCCTGTTCTTTTCTCTTGTCAAAGATTGACCATATAATTTTTGGTTTCTTTCTGGCTTTCCATTCTATTCTCTTGATCTGTGTGTCTGTTTTTGTGCCAATACCATATTGTTTTGATGACTGCAGCTTTGTAATATAACTTGAAGTCCGGAATGGTGGTGCCTCCAGTTTTGTTTTTGTTTTTCAAGATTTCTTTGGCTATTGGTGTCTTTTGTGGTTGCATACAAATTTTAGGATTGTTCTAGTTCTGTGAAAAATTATTTTGGTATTTTGATAGGGATTGCATGCAGTGCATAGATTGCTTTGGGAAGTGTAGGCAAAGACATTTTGACAATATTTGCTCTTCCAACCCATGAGTGTGGAGTGTCTTTCCATTTCTTTGTATCCTTTTCAATTTCTTTCATCAGTGTTTTGTAGTTTTGAGAGTATATGTCTTTCACCTCTTTGGTTAAGTTTATTCCTAGGTATTTTATTATTTTTAGTGCAGTGATAAATGGGATTGTTTACTTAATTTGTCTTTATGCTTCATTATTAGTGAATAGAAATACAATGGATTTCTGCACATGGATTTTGTATCCTACAACTGTACTGAATCCATTTATAAGCTCTAGTAGTTTTTTGGTGACGTATTCTGAGTTTTCTGTATATACTGTCATGTCATCTGCAAGTAGTGAAAATTTTACTCTCTTCTGATTGCTTTTGTTAAGATTTCCAGTTCTGTGTTGAGTAAAAGTATTGAGAGTGGACATCCTTGTCTTGGTCCTGATCTTAGGTGGAAAGCGCTAGTTTCCCCATTGAGTATGTTAGCTGGGGTTTTCATGTAAAGCCTTCACTATGTTGAGGTATGTTCCCTCTGTACCTACTGTGTTGAGGGTTTTTATCATGAATGGATGTTGTATTTTGTCAAATGCTTTTGTTGCATCTATTGAAATGATCATGCAGTTTTATCCTTTCTCATGTTGATGTGATGTATCACACTGATCAATTTGCAAATATTGAACTACCTTTGCATCCCAGAAATAAATCCCACTTGATGGTTTTGAATGGTTTAAAAATTTTTTTTGTTAATGTTTATTTTTGAAGGAAAGAGAGACAGAACGTGAGTGGGGGAGGGGCAGAGAGGGAGGGAGACACAGAATCTGAAGCAGACTCCAGGCTCTAAGCTGCCAGCACAGAGCCCGACGTGGGGCCCAAACTCACAAACGCGAAATCATGACCTGAGCCGAAGTTGTGATCCCTGTGGTATTAGCGAACCAGTATAGGGCTTCCTTGGCCTTGAGTGTAGTCATTATAGGCATTTGCCAGAGATGCGGGAGCACTAAACTGTAGGGTGCTTTTCCTTTGTTGTCCCTGAGAAGCTTTGTCGGTGGGAGGAGCCTGAAGTGAGACTAGCGTCTGCCCCCAGTCTACTGCTGGAGCTGCAGTCTGAATCCTGCCTGTGTTTAATCCCCTCTTACCAGCACAGGAGTCATTTGGAGTTAGGCTAGCCCCTGTGGGTGCTGCTTGCACACTGCCAGACTTGTGGCCCTGGTTTGAATGGGCTCTGGCCAAGAGTGTATTAGAAAGCAGGACACGTGGTACTTACGAGGTTTGCACACCAGCAGAGAGGTTGTGCTTCTGAATCAGCCCAGGTGTGCAATTTTAACAAGGCAGGTCTTTCACAGGTGGGGGCCTGCTACCCCTAGGACTGAGGCCTCACAAAGTGTACCTGTTGGGAGTTGGAGCGTTGGGAAGGTTTGTTTTGGTCTTAGTGGGAGGGTACCTTCGGTACCAGGACTGAAGAAAGCCTGACTTAGAAAGGGCAGATCTGCCGAAGCCTAGCACTAGGGAGGGGTTTGGTGTAAGTCAGGGAGGGTCAGCCCTGTGCTGGTTTCCATAGGTGGCCTTGTGTTTATGTGGTGGGCTGGGGGAAGGAGATGGCACCTGCCAGCCTCTTTGTTCTTGGGGAGTCTCCCAGCAATCTCTGTCCCTCTGAAATGAGTAAACTGTTCTTCCTCCTTATGCCAGGTGTTTCTCAAACTGGGGCTTCTGTGCTGTATCTTTGAGAGCTGTTTCTTGTGCTATCTCTTTGAGGGCCTGGACTGAGCTGCTTCTTGGCTACCTGGCTCTTCCAGAGCTGAGCCTGCTGTTACTTAAAGTTCCAGTTTTTAAGTCCCACTGGTTGTAAGAACTCAAGAAATTCAGCCCCTTTGGTTTTCAAAGCAAATGATACGGAGAGTCATCTTTCCTGTGTGGGCTCACTGGCGTGAGACTGTTTCTCTTTCTTCCTCGGGTTCCTGTGGATAGACCCGTGGGGTCCATTTAGCTCCTCACCATGTCTCTGCCTGTCTTACCCTCTTCATGTGGCCTCTTCTCTACATTTAATTGTAGAGTTTGTTCTGACAGTCTTCCAGTAATTTTCTTGGTTATTTATACTGATGTGAGCATTATCTAGTTGTACCCATGGGCACAAGGTAAGATAGGGTCCTCCTACTTGGCCATCTTCCCAGCCTTCTGTAAATATTAATAAGGTTTTATCTTTGCTTTTTTTTCTTTTGTGAATTGTCCATTTTGTGTTCGGATAGTTGGCAACTTACTAATTTATTTTAGCTCTTTACATACCAAGTGTGCTAACATTATTTCATATTTTCTCAGTATGTTTTGCCTCTCAACTTTGATTTTTTTTTTTTTTTTTTTTTTTTTTTTTTTTTTTTTTTTTTTTTTTTTGGGAAATGAAGCTTTGTACTCCTATATAGCCAAATCTATCAATCTTGTTTTTAAAGATTCTTCCTTGGCAGTCTTAAGTAGAAAGAAACTGCTTATCCAATATATGGTAAATGTTTGCCAAATTTTATTTAGTATTTTGTTTTTATTTATATTTTAGTTTATTTTTTAAAATATTATTTTGAGAGAGAGTGTGTTTGTGAGTGGAAGAGGGGCAGAGAGAGAGGGAGAGGGAGAGGGAGAGGGAGGGAGGGGAGGGGAGAGAGAGAATCCCAAGCAGGCTCTGTGTTGTCAGCACAGAGCCCGACTTGGGGCTCAATCCCATGAACTGTGAGATCCTGACCTGAGCCAAAATCAAGAGTCGGATGCTTAACCATCCAGGCACCCCAATTTTTATTATGTTGGTAAATCAAATGTTTGTATACATTCTTAACTGAAGATGTAGATGTAGTTTTTTTTCCCCATCTAATTAAATAAGTGTGAATTTATTAATTTATATATTCAGATTTACAATGCTAGTTTCATATCACAATGTCCTATGATTTCTTTTATATACCAGGATCTTATTCTTATTAGGCTCTTTATTTCATTTGTTTGTCCCTTAGGCTAGTATTTTTATCCTACTCCTAAACAGTATTTTGAAAAGTTTTATAGACCCTTGAAAAGAAGTATACTCAGTGCTTATAGGGCTCAAAATTAGACCTCTTAAAGATAAGTGTCTATTAAGTCATCCTTATTAGTTACAGTTTTCTAATTCTCTGCATCCTTATTTTTTCTGACCCCGTGGTCTTTGCCTGAGGATGGCATGTCCATGCTTCTGTCCGCTTTTTAAAAGCATTTGCGGGGTGCCTGGGTGGCGCAGTCAGTTAAGCGTCCGACTTCAGCCAGGTCACGATCTCGCGGTCCGTGAGTTCGAGCCCCGCGTCAGGCTCTGGGCTGATGGCTCAGAGCCTGGAGCCTGTTTCCGATTCTGTGTCTCCCTCTCTCTCTGCCCCTCCCCCGTTCATGCTCTGTCTCTCTCTGTCCCCAAAATAAATAAAAACGTTGAAAAAAAAAATAAAAGCATTTGCTTTATGTAGTTCACTGTTAGGGTGTCTGATAAGTAGCCATTCAGGCCAAATCATTTTTATAGATTGCATTTGTATTAATATAAAACAACCCTCTTTATGACAGAAGATAGCTTTGCCTTGAATTTGACTCTTTCTGATATAGGTATGGTCATACATTTTATTGTTCCACCTAATATATCTTTGACTTTCCTCTTGCTTTTCATTTTCTGTGTGTTTTTGTCTTCAGTTGCTGCTTGTGAGTGATATTGTTGTTTACACATTTTTTTTAAGTGGCCTAATTTTTGTGTGTGTATGTTGTCTTCTCTATTTTATGTTCTTAAAATAATAATATGGCACCTTTTTTGGCCTTTTGTTAGACTGTACTTGCTTACCAGCCAGTGAGACTATAACTCAGTAGCATAATATACAGTCCTAGCAAATAAGAACTCTCCCATATACGTTAGGTCACAGTATTTCCTGGGCATAAACCTTATTTCTGAGCCTTTTAGTTAAAAAGCTAGACCTATGACAACCCGTATCTCTACCTCGAGAGCAGTTTTTTTTTTTTCATATATATTTTTATTTATTTATTTATTTATTTATTTTATATATGAAATTTATTGACAAATTGGTTTCCATACCACACCCAGTGCAGTTTTATGTTTACGGTCCTTAGTCCTATGCCACTGTCAGAGGCATCCAACGAGTGCGTCTCTACTGGATTGGGGTGCAGTCTTCACTTTCCTCTTTACTGTCTTTTTCTGATACTTAACAATTTAGTACAGAGGAAGCTACAGTTTGCAATGTGCATTTCGACCCCTTTCCTCCTGTGTGGGGTCTTGGTACATTACAAACACTTCATCCCAGGATGCATCAACCATGGTTAGCACCTAATACTTCCTGACTTACTGATTTCTCAAGGGTAAAGTTATGAATTTTAAGTGAAGTGAAAAATAACGCCTTAGAGCCCCTTTCTCTGGTTGTCTGAAAAATCTGTATACATGGGTACAAAGATGCAGTACCAAGCCTAGGTGTTGGCTTTGAGTGTGTACTTGGAATAACGTCTTTATGCTGTAGAGCATGCATTGGAGTTAGCTACTGACAATTTCCATTATAGCTTTCCAGATTTCATAATTAGATAATCTTGGGGGGTATTTCAGCAACAGGTGTGCTTTCACTCGTTCCTAAAACAATTATTTAGTGTATTAAACCACACTTTTTCTGAATCTTGTATTTTACTAAATAATTCCTAACCAAGCCTCAGCAAAAACTGGCACTTGGCCCTTCTCACGTTACCACAATACCTGGATGATTAGAAGAGTGGTCTCCCCATATTTTCTTCTCTCCCTAGTGAAGCTTGCCTTGTTTACAGCTGCCAAGTTAATGTTCTTCTAAAATTCTTGTGGCTTTTACTCCGTGCATCCACCCCAGTTTGGCATGGAAGGCTGCCATCATTTGATTTCAGCCTTTTCCTATGATGCTTTTCTGTTGTACCAGATTGTACTACTATCTGTGCTGTGACATTCCTGTTTTCTACTCCCATGTCTTCACGCCTTGTTCTCTAGCTGGAATGTAGTTCTTTTTCTGTTGCTGCCAGCTGTAAAAATGCCTTTCTGGTCTTCTCTGCTGATCTTAGCAGAACCTACAGAACCTGATTTCTCGGTTGCACACAGACCATTTTCAACTTTGCTGTTCTATAGCGCTCTGTTCTTGTGTGATTCTTGCCTTTGTGTATCTTGTGTTATTACCTGTTTACTCCACTGTTTTCATCCAACATCTCTATTCCCTCTCTATTCCCTAACTGCCTGGTACCATTTTATAAGTAATTTGTTAGGTTGAAATTGGGACATTTGAAAAGTGTGACCAACTGTGACCATTAATTGCTGTGTGGTTTCAGTAGTCACTTAGCCCCTGTGTGCTTCTGTGTGATGCCATAAAAAATGGAAGTGAAAATGGAGCTCACCTGTCTACTCTTCAAGGGTATGATTTTTGCTCTTTGACAGTTTTTCATCAAAATGTTAAAATGAATTCTCCCCCTTCTACTCCATTAGCTACTGTCTGGTAACCTTTCTACATCCTAGGGTGGATTTTCTTATTGTTCCATTTTCCTTTTGTGCCCTGAATTAGCATCATTGCAGCATAAGAGCTTGTAAATCTCTTTTGGGATTTTGATCCAGTAAAGCTTATGGACCTTCTAAGATCTTATTTTAGACATGGAAGAAATGAATTGTCTAGTCATTAAATTTGAAATTTTTATGTGAAAAGTCAAATAATTTGTATAAGTACTAATATTAGAAATCCTCTTTCCCCCAATTCCAGGTATGTGGAAACACTGTAGTGGAGATTTTACAAAAAGTCCTCTCCAGGGCCTGGGGGATGAGCTGATACTCTGGGGTTGCCTGTTTCCATCCCCATAGCACACGACAAACTGTTCTCCACGTTTTAGTGCTTGAATCACTTCATGTTTTTTTCCTTTACATTCCCTTCACTCATCCTCTGAGGAGATCCTTTATTCAGATTTTTTCTTCCTTTTTTCGAAACTTCTGCATGCTTTTTATATTTTCCCCTAGTGCCCACGTTATTTTTCGTTTTTCTTTTTAGGTGCAGCCGAAGACTCTTTGCAGAATTTCAGAAGTTCTCAATTCCAATGTTCTCATTAAAGAAAAAATGATAGAGCAAGTGCTTTGATGTATAAATCTTGCTGTTTTCTCTTTGGTACCCTCCCATCCTTTCTATGGGTTTTAGAGCCTAGTTTCACGTTAAGATTTGAGTGTTGGCTATGTGTGTATTATTTTATCAAAATTCAAACTGATACCTATTTAATCCCTAAATGGTGGATCTATAGCAATAAACAATACATGTTAATAATTATTTTCATTGTTTTGTTAGTGATGGCTGCTCAACATCAATGTGCATCACTTTAGAAGATTTGATAAATTAGATGGTTTCTAATTAGGTAGCCTCTCCTCAGTGGATTGATCCTCTCTGATGGGAAGTGAAGATAGAGAACAGCAATGTTTGTTGTGGCAGGTATTTTAAGTGCTTCCTACATGTTATCTTAGTTCATGCCAGATGACATTTTTCAGATAAGAACATGGAAGCAAAGTGGTTGGGATATTCTTTTTATAACTGCTTGGAGAGAGTTGGATACAATATAAAAGGGGAAATCTACAGGAGACTGTATTGTATCAAATCTTTTTCTCAAGTTTATATACCTATAGTGGTAGGCCAGACATAATTATTTTAGGAAGTCCTTGCCATTGTTTCCAAATTGTCTATTTTGCTTTGTTCATCACTATTGCTTAATAAATGGAGGTCAGGAAAGTGAAACTCCATTCCCTTGACGTCTCAAATCATTCTTCTTTGGTCTAGTGGTTGCTTTTCTGTTGATGTAAACATACGAAAGTTGAGAAATCTAGACCACAGCCTGTCTTCTTTCAGACTGAGTCTTTTGGTTTAGTGTGTTCTCAGTGTGGAGACAACTCCCATTAAAATCCTCCAGGGGTGTTTTATCTGTATTCCTGGATGGCCCCTGATTTGTACTGGGCTGGAGTCTTGGTGGTCATTGGTGAAGAGTCTCCTAAAATGAATAAGCAGATTGTTAAAGCACAAAGAACACAGGTTTAGAAAGTTCCATCATCTCTTTTGCTCTATAATTAAGGGTGAAAGAAAAATTCAGTCTAGATATTCCTTGAAATGGTGATAGGACTGTATCAGCTTCTATAGATGGAAAATTAGCTTCTGTTCTTCACTGTTGACCTTGAAAGGGAAGGGAGATGAGAACTAGTATTAAATGAATGACTTTCTTGCCAGCCCCAGGGGCAGTGGGCTCTGTGATAATCGTCTTGAAGCAGGGATCTGAGTTAGGTAAGTCTGAGTCTGTCCTAGTCTGACCTATTCTTTGCCTGACCTTAGTTTTGGGATGCTACAAAGCATCAAGAAGCTGGGGTTGCAGGTAATCCTAATTTTGGTTCATTACCTGGCATGTAGGAGAGAGGGTGGTAGTGTGGTGGTGGGAGAAACAAATACACAGATATTTCTCCTCCCTTCTTATCTCCTGATAGTAAGTTACTATTTCTAGGAATGTGTGTTTTTTCAGTACTTCCAAAATTTTTTGCAGAATATCATTTATAATATCATTAAAAATATTTTAGCTAATGTCCTCTTTTCATTTCTATTTTTTATTTGTACCTTTTTTTTCTGGAAGATTCTGTGGTCTTGATTTGAGTGCTTAACTCATTAATTCAGCCTTTTATGGGATATAAACAGTAAGGATTTTTAAAATTTACTTGAGCTCTGTTTTAGCTGCATCCCCCAAATTTTGATATGTAGAATTTTGTGATTCTGTTTTAAATTGTTTTCTAAATATCTTTCTTAGTCAAGTTGGGCTTCCCTAAGAAAATACTACAGACTGGTGATTTAACTGAAATTTTGTCCTGGTTCTGGAGGCTGGAAGTCTGAGATAAGGGTGTCAGCGTGGTTGATTTCTGATGAGGGCTGCCTTCCTGCTGTATTATGTTATTAGGTATATGTATGTTTAGAATTGTATCTTCCTGATTGTTTGAGCAATTATAATTATACATGCATTTTGGCATTTAGTAATGCTTTTTTTTAAGTATATTTGCTATTCACTTAGATACATGAGCTAATTTGGTTTACATATCTAGTCTTTTTCCATTCTAACAGTTTATTGGTCCTTCACTTTCCAATTTTTTGTCTTTTTTTTTTTACCATGTTTCAATTACTTTTTTCTTTCCATTTCTTCCCAGTGGTATTTATTTATAACTTCTATTCCTATTCTTAAAATATGTACCCGAGAAATCAGTACACTTAATTATTTAAAGTCAGACTTAAATCAGTATGTCTTATCTCCCAATAAAGGGCCTTTAATTCAGATCTCTTTGCTCCTGATGTATATCCTGTTTTGGTCTATGTTATTTCTATTTTGTTTTCCTTTTAACCCTACTCATCAGGCATTGCTACTGTTGTGTTACTCAGACGATATTGTTATGTAGGTTTATCCACACATCACTTCCTTTTTCTTCATTCCTTATTATATTTCAGACCCCGGGTATAAGGTTTATGTTCCATGCCCCCATCCTTCCTGTGATGGATGTCTTAGAGTCTCTTGGTACAGAACTTTATCAGGGTGATGTTCTGAAATACACCACCTTCATCCTCTGTGGCCGCCTTGTTTCTTGATAAGATTTTGTTTTCTTGGGTAAACTGAAAACACATGTATTTTCTTCTTGCTAGTTTCTCAAATTTTTTAAAATGTGGTTTCCTTAAATGAGTAATAGAGGAGTTGACATTGAGCTACAGAAAAACTTTGGCATTAAACAGTTCTCAATCTAAAAGTATTTCACTGTTACCTTTTTCCACCTTAATTTCCTGACAGCATTTTGCTTATGACCTAATTACAAAATCTACTCCTAGGTAATGTCTGGAAGTGGTTCGGTAACCTGTCCTAGCATGTCAGAAAATATTAAGTAATTTCAAAAAATGGAGGTTTAAAAAAATTGAGAAAGAAGCTATTTTGGCTTCTTAATACCTATGAGAGAAGCTTTTAAAATGCTTTGGTTGTGTCTTTGTGCAAAAGTCCTGTTAAAAATGATGAAATAATGGCTAGACCAAAGTCAGTAAGAGCTAACCACAAATGATGAACAGGAATAACTGCTTTTAATTGAGGTGGCATAGCTAAATTGGCATTTTTGTACTCATTTGTATTCTTCAGACATTTGACAGAGTACTACGGCCAACTGTAGGCCTTTTGGGCAGATATGATGCTTACTTTTACCAGGGTTGTATACTGGATTACTATATCCGCAGATATTCCAACAGTGATGATACTCACCTAGTTTGCCTTTTTCACCACCAGAAGTGTGCAATTTTGTTGTTCATTGTGGTCTTCTGTCTAAATAGAGCAGCAGTATGAAGAACAGTAACTTTGTAACTGTAAAGATAACAAGATGTGACTTGAGAATGTTACATCCTATATGGTAAACTACATACTTCACTGAATCATAGACACACCCACACGTGCATGCACACATGAAATTGGCAAACTTGAAATTATGTCCAACATGTTTCTGGTGTTAAATTTTAACATCTCTTTGCCAGAGAATTGGTGTTACTTTTGGCAACTATGTCTCAGGGAGCTGTCTTCATTCTCGTCCATTTCACATTCTCTCTGCTCTTCCTTCTTTATTAGCTTCTGCTGTAGTTCGCAGCGTGGCTTTTTAATACCAGATATTTCTTAATTCTCCACGTGGTTGGCTGAAACCAAATTATAAGACAATAGTGTCCTTCCTTCGTTTCTGAGGCGGTGCTCTGCTGAAGGGTGGCTCTGTTTTCCCCAGGTGGCTTCCCTCTTTCTGGGGGGTGATGGTGGTAGATTCTCCTTGAGTGCTTTTACCCCCCAGTTAGTTGCTACGACATAAACCTAAGAGTCCTCCTCTTGCCTCCTACGACCAAGTAGGTGATTATATTTTTCTAATTTTAGATTCCCAAATGCTTGTTAACTTATCCACTTTTATTTGTTCTATCATTGTTCTTAGTGCTGTGGTTCCCAGAACCCCGGATACAAGGGAATGATGACTTTAGAGTGAGCTATTCAAAATGCAGTTCTGACCTTCTCATTCCCTGGCTTACTGTTAGAACACCTCTTGAGAAGGACCTATTAAAAAGCAGAAACTCACCATGACTCAGCCCCTGCTTTATTTCTCTAGTGTTTTCTGTTTTTCCTGTTTTTCCTGTCTTGACCAACCTTTGCATTTTATGCTGTAGTGCTTCTAAAATGGTTTTCACCATCTATCAGGCTGCCTTTAATCATGCAATGTTTTCTGTTGGGAATGTCCTTTCTGCCCTTTTTCATCTAATTCCTATTCATCTCTGTAGTCTCAGTTTCTGTATCTTCATCCCTATGAAACCTCCACCTGGAGGCTCCAGACTTCACACTGAGTTAAGTAGCCCTGTGTGTTCCAGGAGCACGCGGGATTGTATGCATAATGTTGAAATGATAGACTTACAGGTCTTTCCCTCCCTCCACACAACACGCTTTTCTGGCATGAGGAGTCTTTCTTATTCACTTGTGTATATCCAGCCTTTCGCATAGTATGTGCATTAAAAATAGCTAAATATGTAATTTCTTACATAGATCTAAGTTGAATCTTATAAAAGACTCCCAATATCATCCAATAGGATCTTCAAATTTATTCACAGGATAACCTTAAAAGATGAAAATTTGCTCCCACTGAGGATATTAAATAGAATATGCTGTACGTTTTGAAGGCAATGCGAAAGGGCAATTTTCAAGAATTTTGAATATGGCTTGCATTGTTAAAATAAACCTCGTATCTCCCCCAGATGACCAATTTCAAGAAGTAAACAGCCATTTAGATGTGTGTTTGTTAAAAAACCTAACAATTTTATGTTTCATCGTTCATCTTTTTTTATAGTTGTACCAACACTTGAGTCTAAGGAAGTGTGATTTGGCAATGTAAGGCTCCAGTGGAATGAGGCCAAACAGGGAGGAAAGGGTAACTTAAATTATTTAAAGATCTGTGAATTATGATCATAATAAAAACCATGAGTTTCCCTGAGGTTGTCATCAGAGTCTAACATCCATTCTGTGCTTTGTCTTTTGTTCTGTCTTAAGTCCTTTCCTTCTGCGTTGTGTCTTTGGTTGTGTCTTAATGTCTTTTTTCCCCCTGTTGGTGTGTGTGTGTGTGTGTGTGTGTGTGTGTGTGTGTGTGTGTGTGTGCATTTGAGCAGGTGTGACATCCCCTACACCATTTAGGAAGACAGGGTTGTGTTTAAGAGGACAGGCACAGCTGAAGCATGTTATTAAGTGAAGACTAAAAACTAGTAAGAATGTAAATCATCCAACAAATTGTTCATCATTAATTCTTGATGCCAGTTTGAGGTAGGAGAATAAAAATCTTTACCTCCTACCAAGTGCACTGTGAAACTTCTCAAATTTATTTTGATAGATCTATGTTGCAGTAAATCACACAGGACCACAACTCTTATAAATTAAACAAAAGCGTTACTGAGGACGGACTTAACAATAATAGGAGATACGCTTAGTTTTCTTTTATGTTTTACGGTAGTACATAAATTTGCTGGTGAGAGACCTGGTTCTCAGTTATCTAAAGAAAGGAAACAGAAGATATCTGGCCAAAGTAAAGTTCTAAAAAACCTATTTTCATGGACTTCTAGATAAATCCTTGCTTGTATGAGAAGATTCTGGTTGCTTCCTGAAGATTTGTAGGTTTCCAGTGACATTCTACAGCTGAGGGTTTAGTGGGGGAACTGTTCCATTAAGGCATAACTTTCCTGAGGTAAAACGATGCACACTGAGTTGAGAAGATACGGGAGTATGTGTGGGGTGTGTGTGTATGTGATTTTCTGTCCCTTTCTAAGGGGACCGATGAACTTGCTGAGGCTATTGCAGTATGACACTAAGTGATTGGAATTGGGGGGTGGGGTGGAATCAGTTAACTGGTTATTTTCTATAGCCCAAACGGTTTTTTTTTTTTACCTGAACCTCGATCTAGTTGCACTGATTAGACTTGTTAATGGAAGTCTTGTACAAAACACCCATTGTATATCATGGAGAGTATAGAATCACAAGAACGGTATAGAGTATAGTATAGTAGTATAGAGTATAGTATAGTATATAGTATATAGTAGTATAGAGTATAGTAGAGAGTATAGAAACCAAGAACTCATGGGTTTCCTTAGTGTAAAGACAGATCACTGGTGGACTTTGGTAGGATAGAACCTCTCACTGACTTTAAGCCTGCTGGAGAAGTGCTGGTGCCTCAGTTTTTTTTTTTTGGGGGGGGGGAACAGAGAGAGACAGAGCATGAATGGGGGAGGGGCAGAGAGAGAGGGAGACACAGAATCGGAAACAGGCTCCAGGCTCTGAGCTGTTAGCCCAGAGCCCGATGCGGGGCTCGAACTCAGGGATCTTGAGATCATGACCTGGCTGAAGTTGGACGCTTAACCGACTGCGCCACCCAGGCGCCCCGGTGCCTCAGTTTTCTTAAACACAGACATCATTGATTGGATTTTCAGAGGATTTTTAACCTGTGTGGTGTTCAGAGTCTTTAATGAGAACTCGTCTCATATGAGAAATCTAAAATGGAAACAGACTAACTGTATCACAAATTTTATCCTGCAGTGAAAGGAAAGCTCATGTACATAAAGGGAAAGCCTATCTTTTTTTGGTCTCCGTTGTTGTTGCCTGGCAGAGAGGAGTGGAAGAGGTCGTGTAGCAGTCAATGAACAAAATCATCTGTTATTTAAAATTTTTTTTCAATCTTTATTTTTGAGAGAGAGAGAGAGAGAGTGAGTGAGCGTGAGCAGAGGAGGGGTAGAGAGAGAGGTAGACACAGAATCTGAAGCAGGCTCCAGGCTCAGAGCTGTCAGCACGGAGCCTGATGTGGGGCTCAAACCCACAAACCACAAGATCATGATCTGAGCTGAAGTTGGGTGCTTAACTGACAGAGCCATACAGGTGCCCCAATCATCTGTTATTTTAAATGTAGGAGGATTATGAGACAAATTGTGCCTTACATGAATGGCTTCCCCACGCCCCCCCCCCCCCCCCCCCCCCCCGCACTGTAATTACTATCTGGGTGTTTGACCAACATTTCTTGAGTTTATTTTGGGGATTGAATACAACAGCAATGCAAACCTGCAACCATAGTGTAGTGCCCAGAGACCAAATTTTGTGTGGAAATAATGCACAACAGGGAAATAAAGCTGAGTGAGTGGGATGAAATCCTCTTTTCAGAAAAGTAATCTTTAACTTATTAAAGTTTTTAAACTCCTGAGTTTTTGATGAGCTTGTTTTAAAATCTGTGGGGGGAAAATTAACAGCCTAAAATGCTGACAGCATTAAAAAAACGGGAAGAAACACTTGATTCCTCAAAGACTCCTTCCCTCACCCCTCAAATAGTTTGATTTTCCTATTTATCTTCTTTGTATTTTGATAAAAAAGAAGAGAACCCTTTGAGAGGACAATTTTGAGGTCTTAATCCATACTTCTTTCCAGTTTATCTTTTACATTCAAAATAAACACCTTTAAAAGAATCCTTTTTGGTACTAGAGAGCTAAATGCTAAGCTTAGGTATCAGCAGCTAATTAGCTTCACATCTAGGGGGGATTGTCAATGAACTCCATCTCCTGAATATTTATTGAAGGATTTGTGAAGAATAAGCTATTTTCAGAAAACTGGAGCCTATTGCCAGTCAGTTGAATGGGAGGAGACATGTACACGGCCCATCAGAAACCTGACTTAGAGATTCAAACAATAAAATTCAGTCTCTGCATCGTAGTGAGAGCACGCCATCTCTGTCTCATGTTGAATGTTGTTCATTTCAACATCTTAACTGACTTCTCTTTTTGAAGAAATTGGACAACATGCTCTGGAAATCCTGTGCCAGTTCTGGTGTTCTTGAATCACACTATGGCTTTTGTCACCTTCTTTGCTGTTGTTCTGTGCCATCTTGGGCTAGGAAAGTGTGCCATTGTGTCTTAGGGAACCCTCAAAATGGGTGAACTGCTACACATAATCTGTAATTTTGGTGTGGTGGGACTGTGTGGTCTGTTACGGACCTTGTTAATGCCTAGAGTTTCTATACTGCCCTCCACCTCTACCCCTGCCTTTGCCAAGGCCACTGCTGGTATCTTCATAGCCTCCTGCACACTTCCTGCTGCTGCTTTGCCAACAAAATTGCCACCTGTTCCAGCACAACCAGTTGCACCAAGGCTGTCATAGCGTCTGATGCCAGCTGCCTTCAGTAGTGATGTTGCCAATGCTGTTCTGTCCTCAGAGGGGCCTCTCACCTTTTTTCATTTTAGCAGAAAGACCCAAGTCAAAATCACCATGAAAACCAACCTACAACATACTTGTTCCCTGGGGACTCACGTGGCTCTAGTAGCGTACTTTGTATTCTCCTGATCTGGGAGCTGAGAATTCAGAGGATCTTGACATCTTAGATTTTCCATACTCCTCTTATTGGGCCATGTCCAGCTTCCTCACCAGTCTGAGGAAAATTGGTGAGTACCGAGAAGAGATACCCAGAGGCACAACCTTACCATCAATTGAATTCGATTAATCCCGAGTAAGCTCGAGATTCAAGTTTACTGGTGAGGAAAACAGAGTCCTTGATATTCCTCCTGCTGATAAGGGTTCAGGAAGAGAAGCACAAAAATAGGTAACATCAGTGTGCCCAGCAGGGGATCAGGGACTACATGCTCGAGCAAAACCAGGAATTCTTGGGGATTGTTTTTTTGGGAGATAAGTGGGAACATTTTAAACTCAAGCCCAAGTTTCTAACTTACAGAATTGATGGAGATCTCAACAGTAGTAGAAAACCAGAAAGAGGAGTAAGTTAAGAGAATGCGCATTTAAACCTGCTAATTTTTTGTTTTCCATGGGATATAAGGATAAATAGATCTGGGAGGAATCAGAAAATTCTTGGGGAGGCTAGGTTACATATACATCTTTGGGGAAAAAATAGAAGTGATAGAATGGGCAAGACTCTCAATTTAGGAAGGATAAGGTGATAAAATAGGAGAGAAAGAGGGACTTAGATTTGTATGGAAGAAGGATGAAACCATGGGTAGAAAAATAAGAATGACAGAGGTAAAGTTGAGATAGTAATGCCATGGAAATGATTGGGGGAAGAGTGTTTTAGGAAGAAAGGAATGATGATCAGATCATGTGTAGACATCAAGAATAATAGCTGGTATGAAAACTGTTATTTGATAATTAAGGTCACATTTCTTAGAGTTAGTTCATTAGAGTGCTGATAACCAAACCTCTATTACAGTGAAGAGCCAAGTTGATAATAAGGCAAACAGAGTGCACCCACATGTATTATGCAAGGTTTTAAAAATGTTTTATGGGATGTTTTTTTCTCGAGTGTGTTAAGGTTATAATCACACAATTGTGTAAAGATGCAGGGAGAAAAATGTTGACTGCAGCGTTGTTGACAATAGTGGACAATTGGACAAGTGGTTAAAAAACAATTAGTTTAGGGGCGCCTGGGTGGCGCAGTCGGTTAAGCGTCCGACTTCAGCCAGGTCACGATCTCACGGTCCGTGAGTTCGAGCCCCGCGTCAGGCTCTGGGCTGATGGCTCAGAGCCTGGAGCCTGTTTCCGATTCTGTGTCTCCCTCTCTCTCTCTGCCCCTCCCCCGTTCATGCTCTGTTTCTCTCTGTCCCAAAAATAAATAAACGTTGAAAAAAAAATTAAAAAAAAAACTTATAAAAAAAAAAACAATTAGTTTAACCAATACCAGAGATTTGGTTAAATACTCTATACCGTCAAATAAAATAGAACCATTTTAATGGTGATGAAGATTTTCTTTAATTCACATGGAAAATACTTGTCAGTGAGACCTACGTTTACAGTTTATGATCAATGTTTATTAAAGATATTATGTGTTGGTGAATACCTTTAAATGTTGGTTATTACTGGGTGGTGAGATAATAGTTTTCTCTTTAACTTTCTATTTTGTAATTTTTAAGTAACAATGGTTACTATTATAATAAAAACATATGAATGGATGTGAGACAATAGCCCGAAGAGAGATCAGTGACTAAATGAATTCAAGATGGAGAGGATTTGGGGCTTGGGAAATTGGGCACAGATCTAGTCAAGAAGAAAAAGGAAATGTGAGGGAGAAACACAAAGATGAAGAGGAATAACTTGATGAAGCAAGATTCTGAAAAAATGTGCAGAGGGCAGCGCTCAGGTTGGATTTAATTCCAGAAAGGAGGAAAATTTCTTCCAAAGTTCAAGGAAAAAGAGATCAGCTGACTAAAAATGTGGAAACATTTTTATTTTGACATGGACAGATGAAAAATTGAGGTAGCACACGTGAGATGGACTGTCTAAAATTTTTAAGATGAAGTTCTGAGCTAACGGTAAGAGGATATGGAGACTTGAAAGAAATCAAGATCCTTTGGGATGCAGAATCACCATAGAGAAGCAGTGACGGAGGAAAAATGTGTGTATGGCTGCCATTGGACAGCCTGAATTTGCAGTATAAAATTTTAATGCCTTTAGGTGTTAATAGAGTTAAAGCCAGTCTTCTCCTCTGTGTCAGCTTTAGAGTCCAGAAAAGTGAAGGACTACTTCTGCGCTAATCACAAGTGATACTGAGCTGCTATTGATGCAAACACTGTTTGGGAATAAAAAAAAAAATACGTTGACAAAGCTAGATGAAAGCATAGATACTCTTAATCAAGTACAGAAACTGTGTCATCACAGAATACATTTTTAAGAACATAGACATATCATTCCTGATAGTAGGTATTTTATTAGGCTACTAAGTTCTTGGGATCTTCTGCAGCTTTTACAACCAAACTTGCTTGGCTGGGTTTCCTAGTTTTGCTTCCCACATCCTTGCAACGTTTCATTAGCTTGAATTTGGGGGGTGGCTTTGTCTCTTGACTTTGGAAGAATTGGTAGGAAGGGGTTTCTCCTGCCTCCCTTAATGGGATTCAGGTTAGGAACGTCACTCAAGGGCGTTTTCAATATTTTTGAATTCTGTGGGGAAAATTAACCTGGTTTAAATATATCGATAGGCAGTTAATCAGCTGTTGGCACACATTTTCATTTCCTGTCAGTTTATAACACACAGACTTTTCTTAGAAGAAGTGCTGCATTGTAGAAGAGCTAAGACTGATAGTCCGAAGTCCATTCTGTGTTGTAAATGGAAAGGGGGCAGAGCAGGAAGCATAAAGATTAAAGGGAAGATGGAATGACTTTTTTCATCCTGTCAAATGACTGTTTATATTGGGCAATACTGCAGGCTTGTAGGTTCAGCTTGGAAGTTCTTCAAATCAGAGAAGCCATTTAATACATAATAGAGAACTGTACCGGCAAGTCATTTATAAAAATGAAAACATTTCCTATCTGCTTTTTCACAGAACACGTTTCTCACTTCTGAGACATGGCTGTTTTTTGCTCAGATCAAGGAAATACGAACTACTGGAGCTCCATGTTCAATAAATTAAAGACGTTAGAAGTGTCTATTTAGTTTGTTTTGATATATACATTTAGTTATAAACATTCAATTAAACATGCATTTATTTGTATCTGACAATCATTGACCCCTGATTACATATTCAGTTGGTGAGATTATACACTAAATTGAAAAGTCTGATAGCTTTAAATCATAAAGACTTCTAGATCCTGCTCCTGGCAACCGTCTTGGGCTGAAAGGACAAAATGAGTTTTTACACACAGTGCTCCTTTATTTTAATCGAATCCATTACTAAAGGTGTTAGAATAACAGTTCTTGTTTTAAGTTTGATCATTTGATACCCAGGGTAAATTGACTTTCTCAAGGTCAAGAATGAGTTTGAGTAACTAGAATAAGCATTTCCTTTCTGGATGGCAGCTTGGTCTGTTGTGACGTCTTCTGATACTTTGTGCTAACTCTGCATTTTTTAGGACTTGGGCTCGTCTGAGGGTAACAGTGAAAGAAAAAGGAACAGGAGGCAATCAGGTGCTGTTACATGTAAGGATGTTAAGACTGGGGTTGAGAGAGGGCATAGCTTCAGTGTCTGCTTAAGTTAGTTTCTCTGAAGTTCACTTTTTTTTCTATCTGTAAAACAGGGTACCACAATAACTTCCTGTTAAGATTTTGTCATTTCATTTACCTTTCCTTTTCCCTCACCCCTCTCGTACATGCACATATACATATAAGTCTTTCTAAGAAGTTATTAGGAGAAATAGTTTGCATAACTGTAGAACAGCTGCTATTAAATGGTGAGGTCTTTGGTTGAGTGCCATATTAAAGCACTGAGTGAATTCAATCTTTTATTATTTTTAAAAAATTTTTTTTTCAACGTTTATTTATTTTTGGGACAGAGAGAGACAGAGCATGAATGGGGGAGGGGCAGAGAGAGAGGGAGACACAGAATCGGAAACAGGCTCCAGGCTCTGAGCCATCAGCCCAGAGCCTGATGCGGGGCTCGAACTCATGGACCGCGAGATTGTGACCTGGCTGAAGTCGGACGCTTAACCGACTGCGCCACCCAGGCGCCCCTGAATTCAATCTTTTCTTAACGTCAAGACCACCAGAAGACTATTCCCCCCTCCCTTTGGTGGTGACTTACACAGTAGCATTGTAAATGCAAGCTCTGTGGTAGGCAAATTGATTCTGAAAATACAATTCTTTTACTAAATGTTCTTCCAGCTTGTTTTATAAATTTACTTAGTTGGAATAGGAAAACAGCTTTTTTTGTCGTTGATTTATAATGATTTCTTCGATCTCTGCGTTTATGCTTGAGAGATACTTTTTTTTTTCCTTAGCGAAAGGGCGTCAAATATTTTTTAATCAACAGATTCATTCATTCATTCAATATAGGTATAATACCTCTTCTTTCAGGCACATGTTAAACATTCAGATTTAAGATTTCAATGGCAAGGCAGTTGTGTAAACATGAAATGACTGTGCCCCCGTAGTCATAGCCATAATGAACCTATGAAAGGGCTGTTTAAACTAAAGAGTATATTGAATGACTCAGTCTGAGGAGTTTGAGAAGGATTCATGGATGAGTTGACATTTGGCTGAATTAAAGAATGAGCAAAATTTAGTCAGGAGTGGTGGGAATAATTTTTGAAAGAGTATAGTTTTAAAAAGCACAATATATTCAGTAATGCCAAACAATTTTTTTGTGATGTGTAGGGTAAAATGAACTGAAATGGATGAGAGTAGTAGGGCTATGGGTATAAATTACACTTAGTGAAAATTTTAAATTAAGTAGCAACTTATAAGGTACCATATAATTAGGTTTAGTTTCTTGGTTCCCCTGAAAACAGTAGACTTAAGTGTTTCTGGACTTTGATCTAGGACCTGACAAAAATAAAGATCTATTGGCGATCGAATAGTATGTGTGTTTTATTTTGATTGGCCTTAGTTGGCAAATTTGGCGTGTGGGGTGTACCTGTAAAGATTTATTAATTCATTGTGTATATTTGGTACTCTAACTTAATTATATAGATCAGGACACTAGGATGGGACTCTAGGCTCTGCCACTTACTGTGTGACCAAGACTAGTCATTTAACTTCTCTGAGGGCTTACTTCTCTGAGTAAGCAAGCAAAACCAATAATGTTTTGCTTGCTTGCTTTGACTCTTAAAGTGTTCTTTACTTGAATCCATCCAGTGGATCGCATGGGCTGGTGAGAGCTAATGATGGCCATCTCTCTTCAGCTTCATGTTTAGTGATGTTCTAGTGGTAGCTTGAAATTGGACACAGTGGGAATATTTACATTACAGAAATGATTAAACGCTATACCTCAGATACACCTCATTTATAAATGGAAAGCTGGTTTATATTCATACTACTCGTCCATTTTTGCATTGTCTGGCCTACAAATCAACGTTTAACTCTTATAATACAAGAAGACAAACGAAAATGGACTCAAATTCTTTACTCTCTTTATGGCAGTGTTGTAGCCTACAAGTGCCGATTTGGATCTAACTTGAATTTTTCTTTACATGCCATTGATTTTTCAAAAAACAGTTCTAAGGCAAAGGTTTTCTTCTCTCATATGAAGGGATTTGTGTGTGCCTGTGCTGTTTAAACCAGGGATTATTCATTTGCATGCAAGAGAAATTCACTGCATCTTGCTTAAATGAAAGAGATATTTTTTTTGTTTAAAAAAAGGTAAACCACGAAAATCAAGAATATATGTGTTCCAAAACAGGGATGTGGGATGTAGTGATGCAGGTACAAATGATACTTGTAGGTTTAATTTATACCACATCCTTGGAACTGGGAAGCTATTCTTCCCACCTTGCTTCTTCCCCCCACCCCACCAAAGGGTAGGTTTTCTAGTCTGCTTTTCTATTGATATCTGTACCATTCTTTTGTATTTCCTTGTTTGTTGGCTTTCTGTACTTACTTATCAGAAGAGATATGACCCAAAATACTATTTCATTCTTCAATATTCATGTCTCTACCATAAGTAACCACTCTGTGTCTTAAGTAGGTTTAAATGTTTAAAATTTTTTTTAGTGTTTATTTTTGAGAGTGTGAGCAGGGGAGGGGCAGAGAGAGAGGGAGACACAGAATCTGAAGCAGACTCCAGGCTCAGAGCTGTCAGCACAGAGTCTGATGTGGGGCTCAAACTCACAGACCATGAGATCATGACCCAGGCTGAAGTCGGACCCTTAACCAATGGAGCCACCCAGGTGCCCCATAAATTGAGAGAGAATGGACTCAGTGCAGCTTGTGGCTATGACCTCCTTGTGCCACAGTCCCACACCTGGTTCACTGTGTCATGGCCACAAGAACGGGGGTCCTGAAATACTCCTATATCTAAGCTCTCTTGGCAAGTCCTGTAGGTGGGGGCTGATTCTGGAGTAGGGGCAATGGCTTAGGCAGACACCCCCAAACTTGTTTAGTAAAATTTTAGCTAAATGATACGTTCTCGTATCCTAATTTGATTAGGATCTGAAATCCTAATTTCTCTTCTGAGAGTACACTAATAGATGAATGTGTTACATTTATTTCTATATTTAGCAACCCATCCAAATAGAAAAAGTAACTGATAATGCTTTGCATTCTTCCCAACATATCAAATTATTGTGATTTACTTGATTGTCATCACACATCGGAAATGTTTTCCTTTATTGTTTTCAAAGTGCTTTTTATATTCTAGAATTACAAAGTGACCTAATTAACTGAAAAACTATATAATCAGCTTTTTAAAAATCCATAAAGGGAAACATAAGCATAGTAACCCAAGAAATAATGAAGTATAAATTAATAATACAGAGCAGTGGGAAACATACCTAATAAATAGTATTAGTTCAAAAATAGAAATTTCATGTTTCCTGTACTAGCACATAATTTTTCAAATAATATTTCTTTCTTGCTGATAGAGATCTAGTTTGGATTTATTTCTCTGCTGAAATAAATGTGAAAAACTGCCAAAATGCTCTAAAGTTTTTCACCTTGGTTTTCATCACTGAGACTGTAAAAATATCATTTTCTTTTCCTAAAGGAGCTTTTGAGGCAAAGCACCACAATATGGCCATTTTTAGAAGACCACATTTCAGAAGGTTGGCCAGAGAAGGTTGGTGACCTGAGGCAAATATTTCAATACATAGCTTTCTTTCAAATTATATTTATATGGGTCTCATCATTGTTTTACTTCAGACTAAGTGTCTTTTTAATCATTGGGTTTTTAAAATAAAGAAAAAACACAAACACTTCAAAGTGTTGAAAATGGTGGTGTTTCTGGAGAAGGGAGGTCTTGAAGACAGCCAGCTGCTGGTGCGCCAGGGGCCAGGCTCAGTAGCAGAGAGCATGAGTGTGCGGCTTGTAGAATCTCAGAAATGTGGAGGTGGCCCAGAGGCAAAGCAAGGGTCTGGCACAGGCTTATGCTCTTCCGTGGTTTGGTTCCGTGTTGTGTTACCTCTAATCTCACGCTTCCTGTCATCTTTAAAAGTCACTCCATTCCATTAGGAGCAGATGAGTTTGCGTATGCAAGAGTATCCTCCCTTCCCTCTGCAGGGAAACACAAAGTGATTGCGATGGCATTTGACTTGCATGCTTTCCTACTGAGAGAGAAGGTTTTTGAGCATGGCATTTAGAGAGAGAGGAGGACAAAGTAGGATAAGCTATGCCAGAAAGAGCGGTGAAGCAGATCTAATATTTCTCCAAGGGAACGTTTTCGTGTATTTTCCAGAGGTGGAGTTTAGCTTGGGTGACACAGGGGGTTGCCTCGAGTGCTTGGCTCTCTCCTCCTGCTGCTTTGCAGGGAATGCTGTGTTCCAGGTGCTGAAGGAGAGGCTCTTCCTCTGGCTGGGGGGCTGGTGGGGGCAGAGGGGAGCGTTGTGTACCCAGTGGCTGCTGATGGGAGCAGATAGGAGTTTGAGCCCAAGAGACATTTCTTTTCATATTTGTTTCTTGTTACCAGCTTTAAGGAAGTTACAGATCTATATATAAAAATCTTTGCTGAAAGCCCAGAATTGCTACCTCTGTGAGCAAACCGTGAAAGTGGGGCTTGAGTGTTAGGGGGGAGGAAAGAGAAAGATGCTCAGAATTAAAGTTTTCCTTCTCTCTCTCTCTCTCTCTCTCTCTCTCTCTCTCTCTCTCTCTCTCTCTCTCTTTTTGCTTTTTCAGGAAAGGGAATGAATTAGAAGTGGCTTTCAATTTTTCTTCCATCACAAGTACTGAAAACATTAAAAACCCCTTGGAAACTGGACTGTAACTCTTATTTCTCCATCTCAAGTTACGTGCACAATACACAGGACACGTGGCGATTAACAAGGCACACACGGTGGAGGAACTTAGAGTCTATCAGAAACGTGGGCTTAAAGCCATAGTGTAAGTGAAGATTACAGGATGAGGTATTGGGAGGAGGACAGGATGCAGCCACAGCATTTAGTGGGTGGTCCTTTGCCTCCTGTAGAGTCCAAGAAAGCCTCTCTGAGTAAGTGGTATTGCAGCTGAGAGGAGGAGTGGGGGGGGGGCGGGTGTTAGGTGAAAGGAGAGCGTTGGGTCAGAGGGAGCCATGTGTGAAATTTGGGAGCAAGGCGATGTGGTGCACTCAGAATCTTTGGCATTTAGCCCATTAAGGAAATAGCAGGAGAGGTGACAGAAGCTGACTGAGGTCCCATTAATAGGTTTGGATTTTATCCCAGGGACAATGGGGAGCTTCTGAAGGGATTTAATCAGGGGTACATGATGACTGAATTTTTTAGAATATCATTCTGTTTACTGTATGGGGAATTCCTGGAATGAGTTGGAGAGGCTTTACAGTGGCTGAGAGTGCAAAAAACAGGGGTCTGTGGCTGTGATGGAAGTGAGGAGGCAGACAGATTATAGAGAGGTATTTATAGGCATAATTCACAAGATTCGGTGCAAAAGATGGGGAAGAGGGAGGCTTCTTCCAGATTTGCTGGCTGGCCCCAAACCTGCTGAGAGCAAATGATGTGGTTGCCGTCTTTTTCTTGGTATTGCCTCTGTCTGGAATGCTTAGAACATTTTATATGTTTCTTTATTTTTATTATAGAAATGAATGACTAATGGCCTAGTGCTCTTTAGGACTTCCCATGTCCTCATATCTCACCTGTATCATCCCCACTGGTGGGCCTGTTTAGAGATCAGACTTCTCTAGTCCTGCTTCCTTCAGTAACTCGCTCAAGTTCATTTAATGGGTCAGTGCTGGAGCTGGGACTGAAGCTCAGATCTCCTTGATTACAAAGGTTTTGCCTTTGTAAGCACAAAAAATGTACTCAGAGCCCATTACATGACACAATCCCTGACAGGTATCTGTATTCATCATCTCATCTGGCCCTCTTAGTCGCCTTATGAGGTGGATATTGCTGTGTTCCCTAATTTACAGATAAGGCAAAATTGGCTCCAAGAGTGGAAAATTATTGCCCATGTTTCTATAGGATAAGGAGATGAATTGTGCTTTCCGGACTCCATAACTGAGTCTTTTAACAGTTATCTATTTAGTCAATTGTAAAGTGCCCAATGAAGGAAAGTCCTGTTTTATATCCAGTTAGAGCTGTGGTTCTTCTCATTTCAACATCTATATAATCTAGCACAGTGCATCTTAAACATAGAGAAGAACATACGGGTGGGATTTTGTCCACAGGGCTCTTATGTGCATGTTCGAGTACATAAGAGTGTTTATTCTAGAGGCAGCTGAGTGGAATTTTAAAGTTTCCTTTTAGAGGACAATCTCTCTGCATTTTGTACTTAGGGAAATCTCTTGATAACCTCTATGTACTGATGACATTAAGTATTTAGAAGGAATCTGCTGATAAAACCAAATTGAGATACTCGAAGTAAACGTGAGTATATTTAGCTCACAGGGTAATGAAACATTTCATGGGAACTGTAATTCTGTGGCTATGACTTGCTTGAGCCTAGTGAGCTCTGTTGTTTGAGAGTGAATTGCTTGCATCACAACTGTTGGCGGTACCCATGTGCTTCTCCAGGCTATGTGCCTGATGCTCCTCAGGAACTCTGACAGAGCTGGGGAGCTTGGGCTCTGATCCTGCTCATGGTCCCAGGGTCCTCCCTCAAAATCTAGCTTCTACAATGGGAGAGCGATGAGAGAGGAAACAAGTTTATGCAGAATATAGTTTCTCCTTGTGCTGTAGCCTCCTTCTCTAATTTACTCACCTATTCTCTTTATCTTACCACCACCTTTTTGAATTTTTATGAAATGATCGCCTTAGCCTGTGGTTCTGGCAAAGAGACCTACAGTTGCCAGCAAATAACTTTGCAAGGTCCATTCATCCTTCCTGCTGGACAAGAGTGGTTTACTAAATGGCACCTTAGTGTCTAATTTTCCTAAATACCTAGTTTACAGCAAGAGAGATCAGGAGCAGAAATTTTCACCTGATCCTGTCCTGTACTCCACTTCAACTTTATGGTCGGTGAATATTGTCGTGTTCTGTTGTTGCCAATGAAGGAAGATGTTGATGCAGATCGCTAACATCACAAGAAAAACCATGCAGTTGAATTAGTTTATAGATGCACACTGCCATCAGGAATCATGGCAGAGATGTGTGAAAGGATTAAAAACTGTGGCCCTGACCCAGCAGAGTGATGGGGAGGGTCTTGAAGGATCGGTGGTCAGAGTTTTATGGGGAGTGACTTTATAGGAGAATTTTTTTCTCTGCCTGCATTTTGCTCCCCACGACATCATGGGAAGATAGATGCCATCCTTATGTACTGTAGACATTAATGGGGAAATGACCTATTACTCTTTGACAAAAATGCTCTTGTGGTGATCTAATCTGATGATGGTATCATGTTAAAGTTTTGATTTTTGAGCTACTGGTAACCAAACTGCAGGGTTTCTTGCCTATGTAACTAAAATAGTTTGCAAAAAGATAACGGGTTGCAATTGCTTGAAAAATGGGGCACGGGAAGAAGTGAAGTATATCCTAGGCAGTCAATTTTTGTATGACTTTTGGTTAGTTTCTAGAATTCCCAAGAGCAATTTATATAATAGAAAGAACTCACTCATGTGTCATTTTGGCATAGGTTTTGACCACAACATGATTTGAAAAAACAGACCATGAGCTGGGCCTAACCTAAACTACAAATTCTTTTGTAAAAACACATTCTCAATTTCTCCATCTCTCAATCTCTCTCTCTCTCTCTCTCTCTCTCTCTCTCTCTCTCCATCCCCCCCACCCCCACCCCCTTTCCACTCATAATACTCCCAGTATGTCTCTACACACTGTTAATTTGGCTACAAACTAAAAATATACACTAAAGTAGATTAAAAACTTACCTTGCTATTACATTCAGATGATTGCTTTTATTTCTGAATCTTATCACAGGTTCTATTTCTTTACAGGGTTTTTTCTTACTCCATTGGATGCTTTTTTTAAAGTCTTTCATGTCAGTCTGTAGCTCCCTCTGTCTTACCTGTAGGTCTGTCACGAGAATCTTCCCTTAAGTTTCTTTCCATTCTGTCACATACCCTGACTGTGCTATATCTGGCACATACACAGGCACCCGTGTGTGCACAATAGTAGCTGCTGCTATTAGAGGCTCTGGTGATAGAATGTGCTATGTCGACATAGGACGATCATGACTAAACCAGTATTCTTTGGCCCTTCTTCCCCTGGTCCTCATTCTGTTTTCTCTTACTCTTGGGTTAGGGAAGCAGATTATCAACCCCTTAGTGAGCCCATAGGGAATGCCAGATATGAACTAGGAATGTCTCCACTGCCTCCTTCGTCTTAGCACAAATGAAGGGGGATGTAGGATGAACACTTGAAAGGAAAGAACATTTAAATGTCAATATATTTTCCATCTCCTTTTAATTATCCCCCTCCTTTCTCCTTCTCCATCTGTCTTTAACACATAAACAGGCATGCTCATTTAAAGTGTTATTTCAATCTAGAGGTACTTTTTAGGAATATGGAAAATTGCTGAAGGAAGAGAAAAACATTAGCAAACCCACATTCTGATTAACGTTGCAAATGATACGAGTTGCTCTTCTTTTGAAAGTGGAAGTGACAATCTCAAGTGTGAACCAGAGTTAGATGCTCATATGATCCTCTTACTTCCTTCTCTTTTAGGGAGAGAATATCAGAAGAAAAAAGGGGAAAATTATGAAAGTAAATATAGTAGCATGCAAAATCTACACCTGCCAGATATTCAAATCTTAACGGTTCATCAACTTAATAACTTTGCATCTTAAAGGAAGCAGCAGAACTTAGTCTGAATGTGTGTAGAGTGTTAGCCCAACTTGATAAATCTAAGAAAATACTCTTCAGGGGCGCCTGGCTGGCTCAGTAGGTAGAGCACACGACTCTTGATCTATGAGTTGTGAGTCTGAGTCCCATGTCAGTTGTGGAGCCTAGTTATAAACAAAAAACAACAAAACTTCTCATACATATATATATATATATATATAATAGTTTTTCACTCTTTGAAGTTATTAACTAATATTAAGAATTTTTAAATGCTATAAAAACAGGCTTGTTTTATTATTGGTATCTACAGCCTAACACAATGTGTGTACATTTGGAAAAAAAAAAAAAGAAACCAGGAGGCATATTATAATACATTGATATATATTGTTTCTTGTAGAAGAGTTCCATATATAATGGGATATTTTCAAAGGTTCCTTTTAATTCTCATTGGAAACTTTTTTTCCTTGAATTATCAACACACTTTGCAAATTTTAGTTGGGACTTAAATCTGGGAAAGAAATGCTCTTTTTCAAGTATTGCGGGAATCAATTTCTGAGGCACATGATAATTATGATTTGTTACATATTAGTGCTCAACAAGAGTTTACTTTGACAGAATGAATTTAGCCAAAATCTTGAGTACCATCATCAACAGAGATACCTTCCCTCCCGCAGGTAAAATGTTGATTTGTATATTGCTATTTTGCTGAGCCTTCTGAATACGGGGATTAGATACACACTAGGAAGGGAAACCGAATTTCCTAATTGCCCTGAATGTGCAATAAGCATCAAGTACAGGGAGAAAAAACATGAATCAAGCATTAAGCCATTAAACTGTACCTAATAGGCATTTATTCAATGGGCCTTATGAATGCGAGTTGTGCCCCATTTAAAATCTAACTGAAATGATTGCACATTTCATTAGTGGAGATAATTACCAATTTGTTCCTTCCCAAAAAATCATGTATGTATGAAAAACACTGTTAGAAGGTAAACAGTATTACCTTCAGAATAGAGAGTGAAGATAGCCTATTTAAATGGGGTGAGTAGAGGAACAGATTTTTTTTTCCTTTTTCTTTTTAGAATGGAGATCAGAAAAATAATTCCCAATTTTATTTCAGAACTCAGTGTATAGTGATTCATTCTTTATCACTTTCCATTGTGTTCAATATCCATTTCTTAATATTGACAACAAAACTTATACTTAAGTGTCAAAAGACTTATAAATATGAACTTACAGTATCTTCTTTTACACAGATATATTCTGTCTTCCATCCCTAAATAACTGGTTGAGTAATGAGGAGAAAGACCTGTGTTCTTATTCAAGTTCTGTAACTAACCAGCTATGTGACTTAGACAAATAACTGAACCCTTTCAGGGTCAATCGCTTTTTCTGTAAATTAAGAGTACCGAAATAGATGCTTTCTAGACTCTTGCATAGAAATATCATTTGTAAAAACACTAATTCTGAGCTCCTGCATGATCAGATATATTCATTGCCTGGTACTTTCTTGTGTGAATGGCTTTATATTGATTTCCAAAATAGATGACCTGTTAATTTTTTTTTTTTATAATTAGGGGTTCGCATTAATTTGCATTTGGCCTTTTTGATGGCTTAAGGTGATTATTTCCTTGCCCCCCAAATAATGAACTGATATTTATCGAATTCCTTTTACATGCCAGGCATAGTACTGTGTTTCAAGGTACAATGCTGAGCAATACTGTGAACCTTCCCTCCTACTGCTCAAAGTGTTAATGAAGTGTAACCCCATCATTAACCCCTATGATGGCTGGAAATCCTGCCTATTTAGTCCATCAACAGAAACCAGCAAAGCCAAAAATATACAACAAATAATTTTAAAAATCCCACAAAACCTTTTTTTTGCAAATAATCAGAAATGCCCTCAGAGTGCAGGAAATGGTGCATATATTTCCATGTTCTTGGCTTTTTTGCCTGGTGCTTAAGCAAGAAGTGGAGTTTTTGCTTCAACTAAGTCCCAAGTCCCCTTTCCTGCCTTTCTGTCTCAAATCTGTAAGAAAAAAGTACTATTCTGTTTGGCATCCTCAATTGTGTGTGTGTGTGTGTGTGTGTGTGTGTGTGTGTGTGTGTGTGTGGTTTCCATAAAAACAACTGAGACTTGTCAGTATGAGTGACTTCTATAACACATATTTTTGTGTTTTTATTAAAGACAATATTCTCTCTGGGGGTAGCTAATAGGGACATTTCAGAGGTGCTTGAGGGTGAGGGAGGGGAGCTTTTGAGGTCATTGGAATAACCCTAATAATAAATGTGCAATAACAACTTAAAATATTAAATACTCTGAAATTCTTTTTTTTTTTTTTTTTTTTTTTGAAAACTTTCAGAGAAGACCTTCTGGAAGAAGAGACCTAAATAATGGGGGAATTGGAAACTGATAAGGCATGTAAAAGAAAAGAAGTTGGGGGAGCAGGGTGGGGGGTGGAGAGACGTATATTCCTGGGATTTCGAAGGAAATCTTGGTAATTTTGATGTAATAAAAATATGTACTGGAGCAGATGGATTTACTATTCTAAAAACTTTTTTGTCGGTTCCACATACATAGAGATGGGTGGGAGAATATGCACAAGGAAGGATATACATGACTCCACTACTGCCTTGTGTGTAATAATCCTAAATCTGAAGCTATTACCAGAAAGTCAAAAGGATTAACAGTAAAGGAAAAGGCCAGTGTCCTTTTTGGTTATGGAAGCTTCAGTTTTAAAACTGCTTTTTGCATTTAAGTTCTAATTGAATATTGTACGTTCACAGATATTAAAAATACTTTTAGTATTACCCAATTAAAACTAATGTGTAGGAAATCATGAATTCTAATAGCAAATTTCACCCTTCTTTCCTGGTCCTGTGTTAGCTTATTTTCCATCTCTAAATCCATTTTCACATTTTGCATCCTTGGGGCACATGGAGAATGTTTAATTTATATTTGGATTCTTATGTTCTACCCAATTCTATTTTTTATAGCTCAATTTCTATGATCCTAAATGTTTACTTTTACAGTTTTACATTTGAGACTACCATATGAATTAAGACACCTGTATGAGGTTAAAAAACCTGTCCCCCACCATGATTTTTTTTTTTACTAATTGCCTTAAAATTTTTTAAGCCACATTTGATTGCATTTTTAAGTATTTTGTGTCTATAATCAATAGCTGATACAATCAATGAACAGTGCTTAATTATGCTAGTTTCTTTAGTAGTGCATTTATTCCTGTGTTTCTGTAACTTCTGGGATCAGACCTTTCACATGAAACAGTGTAATCGAGCCACTTTCTGGGCATAAGGTGGTGATATGGAAGAGGTTCTCTGAGAACATAGGAAGACCTACCTTTTAAAATATGTTGGTGAGAGTTAGATTCTGAAAACACCTGCACATTATTATTAAAAAGTCTTCTGTGGGGCGCCTGGGTGGCGCAGTCGGTTAAGCGTCCGACTTCAGCCAGGTCACAATCTCGCAGTCCGTGAGTTCGAGCCCCGCGTCGGGCTCTGGGCTGATGGCTCAGAGCCTGGAGCCTGTTTCCGATTCTGTGTCTCCCTCTCTCTCTGCCCCTCCCCTGTTCATGCTCTGTCTCTCTCTGTCCCCAAAATAAATAAAAAATGTTGAAAAAAAAAATTAAAAAAAAATCTTCTGGAAGAGATGAATTTGGAACAGTACTTGGCCCAGCTAGAGCCTAGAAACAAGAAAGACTTGGGAAAACTTTAGTAAAAGTAATAAAATGGGAAAAAAAAAATTAAAGTGGCAAGTTCAATGACTTAATATAGTTCAGTTCTTGTGATCATTTTCTTCTAAAGCATTTCATCAAGATTGAAGAAGTAGAATTAAGTGTTTACATGCTTGGATAAATTACTTAATAAAAAAATAAGGCCTTAACAGTCTTTAATCTTATATATTATCTTGAGAAACTAAGTAGTGGCAAATCCTTAATTTGTATTTTCAAATTTTGTACTGAAGGAAACTGAAACCTGGAAATACTGTGCCTTCCATAAAATCAAAAAAGAATAATTTTGGAATTCAGAAAAATTACAGAATCAATATCCCAGACCAATTTCTAAAGTTGAAGTTGGTCTTTCTACGTTACAAACCCAAGGTACGAGGTAAAATACTTTGCGAAACATGCTAATAACTGGCAAACCAGATAGAAGAATTAAATTGTTTACATGTCAAATGCTTGTGGAATCTAATGCTTCTCAAGTTGCCTCAGCTCCTGGGAACGGTGCAGGCGGACCCCTCATAAATAGGGAGGCATGACCTAACTGCTAGTGTCTTTTACCTAGGATAGTATCTGGTATATAGAAAGTATTCAGTAAATATCTGTGTTGAATAAATCAAAGTACCATCTAGGTTCTATCTCATTCCTTCTCTTGCCTGCTTTTAAAACTGTGCATGCTTTGAGTGAGAATTCCAAAGTAATTTGAGGTATTTGTCAAATGGCACCCACCTAGATTTTCTGTTTCAGAGCATTTTATGGCTTTTCTAAATGAAAATAATTAAGTGGGAGGTATAAGATACTGTTAGCTGAGGTATAATGGAGTGCTTTTAATGGAGACACTGTACTAAATACTGGGACTGGTCGTATGTGGGAGGAACTCAAAGTTCTCAACCTCTTGGACCTCCAGGAATATGGACAATGAATGCACACTAATAGTGAAATGATTATTATGACAGAACTGTTTTGCAAGCCAATGATGGGAAGGTTTGAATGTGTTACTTAGAAATCTCTTGTTCTTCCCTTTAGATATTATTACCTAATGGGAGTAGTTTTCAAACATTTTTTTAAGTCACCCATTTTTTTTTTCAACGTTTTTATTTTTATTTTTGGGACAGAGAGAGACAGAGCATGAACGGGGGAGGGGCAGAGAGAGAGGGAGACACAGAATCGGAAACAGGCTCCAGGCTCTGAGCCATCAGCCCAGAGCCCGATGCGGGGCTCGAACTCACGGACCGCGAGATCGTGACCTGGCTGAAGTCGGACGCTGAACCGACTGCGCCACCCAGGCGCCCAGTCACCCATTTTTTAAAAAGTATTTTGACAACCTATATGCTCCTCCTTCCTTTATAAGTTGACATGTTAACTTTTCCATTATAAATGTAAATAGTTGCAAAGGACGAAATTTTCAGTGTACTGTCAGGAGAGACATTTAAAAATATTGCATCACTCCTTTGTATATCCAGTGTTACCTAAATGCACAGATACTTTGAATTCCATCTTGAGCCATTAAAAAAAGACGCGAACAAGAATTTCTTTAAAAATCAGACATATTTTTCCCTTTTTCTACTTTGAGTTCATAAACTTTGTAATATTTATGTCCTGTAGTATGTCTTAAAAGTCTTTTATCACCTCAAATTTAATTAGAAAATTCCTTTGACTTAATTGATAAAAATTTAAACTGAAGTTATGGTTGCAATTGTCATTAGTACACAATTGATCAAAAGAACACAAATTTAGAGGATTCATTAAATAAATAAAAAAAAACCAACCTTAAATGCAGGGTTTACTGAAATGAACGAATGTAGTATGTTCAATTAGCTCATAAATCTTTAGTTGAACATTAGTTATTGCTAGATGCGGGGGAGCTCAGAAGCAACTTTAATTCTGGTTTTCATTTTTAAGGATATGAGTCCTAAGGAACCATGGAAACAGAAGTTTGTCTATAGCAGTGGCACTCACTGCTGTGGCACTTTTTCAAGTTAAATGACCATGTGATATTTATTTTGGACATTTATCAGCAAAACATGTTTATCAGCCAACAGCACTGCTTGGGATTGGATCCTCTAATTGTATTCAAAGCAAAACATTTGGACATACCTGACTTGTAGGAAGATATTACCTGTTATTAAAGCTATTCATTTTCTTCATAATCAATATCAAAATTTTAATATTTCCTCTTGGTGGGTGCCTCAGAAACTTGTTACACACTAGGATGATGTTATTCCTTTCTTTTGTAAAATAGAAAAAGAGATTGTGAAAAAGGAAATAAGAAGGTCCAGTGTGAATGATGCTTTTTTATTTCAGGGGGTGTGTGGCAAATCAGTTTTAGAAAAGAGTACATACAGTTTAGGCAGGCTTGAAAGTTGATTTCCTTAAAACTGACCATTTCCCCTTACTACTTGGAAATTCCACATGTGCCCCCAGGGCATTTGTACCCCATTTTAAAGGCAACTGCATTAAGGTATCAAGAAAAAGGATAACTGAATTCTATTACAGACAGCTAGTAATAAAATATCAGGTATTGGCTCAGTCTTTTATTTGTATCACCAATCCATTATATTTAATGTTAGAACTTGAAGTATCAGGCATATTTCATTTCTTTATGAATGCCCCCTTGTGCCTTTTATAAGAAGCAAAATATTTTCAATGGATCAATAGAATACATGGCAAATATAATACATATCCAAAGGCATTATAGTTATAAATTCAATAAATGTGCAGTGAACACACTGGGATCATTTTGTGGCTCTAAATTAAACAGCTCCATTTATAAGATGAAGACTGCTATAAAATTGTATTTCCTATAGGAAAAGAATTATAAGATTCTATGAGTTCAGATATGAAAGCTGGAATAAAATGGAATATGCTTTTACCTCTTGAGAGGTCTCATGGATATTGCAATGTCTTACAGAGAAAAGGAAACATCTTTAGATGCTAAAAGCATTTCATATTGAAGGAATAGTGATTAAATGCAATTAATCTATACTAGTATCTCTAATAATGGTCTAGTATTCTACCTTCCTATAAAGAAGAGGATCAGAAATGAATTTAATCCTCAGTAAATTTATATATGGACTTAACACAGTTCTTAGTACTTATCTTTGAATATACATGTGTTCATTTATCTGAGCCTCAGTTTTCTCATCTGTCAAACGCGACAGATGATTTCTAACCTCCCTAGTAGCTTGACCTATATCAGTCTATTATATTATGGAAATTTATACTTCACATAGTAATGAAAGAGATTTGTGGCTGATTTTTTATATCTCTGGATTCAGAACCCAAACTCCTCACTATAGTCCACTATAGAAAAAATCCAAGTGAGACCAAAGCTTTTTCTTGGATTTACTAAATATTTGTGACAGCTACCTTCATCTCTGTTTATAGTTTGGTTTAATTTATGAGTATGACCAAAAGCTTCATAATTACTTTGTCTTACATGCAAATAAAAATCTATCCATGATGCTAGGATTTGATATGAAGTGGGAGTGGATAATTAAATTTAGTTCAGGGGAGTGAGATGGTGTGTGTGTGTGTGTGTGTGTGTGTGAGAGTGTGTGTGTCTCATGAAAAATATGAGTTGTGTGTCAGTCTGGGCATGTCTCAACGTGATATTTCAAAAGTGCTCTTACATTAAGGCTTTGAGGAGCTTCCCCATTCTAAGGAACAAACAGTTATATATGTGTTCTTTAAGGCACCATTTTCAAGGGAAGGGGAATTTTTCAATGTACAGATATCTTTCCGAGATTGTCTACTATCTCAGTCCTGTGGATTCATAACAGAGGCCACTGAACAGGATCTTGAAATAAAAACATTAGTAAAACCTAAATGGACTGTTTCATTGGAAGCACTTTTCATCATTTTGGTGGAAGACATTGGAACCCTAGAAGAAGGCATCTATGGTTTTCGCCTTCCTCTTCATGGCCTTCCTCTTCATGGCCTTCCTCTTCATGGCCTTCCTCTTCATGGCCTTCCTCTTCATGACCTTCTTTTAAAAAACTTTTACTGTTTATTTATTTTTGAGAGAGATGGAGAGAGATGGAGAGAGGGAGCATGAGCCAGGGATGGGCAGAGAGAGGGGGAGACACAGAATCTGAAGCAGGCTCCAGGCTCTAAGCTGTCAGCACAGCTGACACACACAACCCAACATGGGGTTTGAACCCATAAAACCAGGAGATCATGACCTGAGCTGAGGTCAGATGCTTAACCACCTGATCCACCAAGGCATTCCTCTTCATGACCTTCTTGATGACCTGTCAACATTGTGGTGAAATCATCACATTTAAGGTGATCTTCAAGTGAGAATGGTCACTTTTGACATGGCCTTTGCAGCAGCCATCATGGTAGATAACTGTGCTTTCCTTTCTTATCAGAGATTAGCTAGAAACCCACTCAGACCCATGTCAGATTTGCGATAGGAACTCCCAGAGAGCTTAGAGAAGACATTTGAGAGGACTGCATCTTTCACAGACTGTCAAACTAGAGAGATACTGTTTTCTATTGATGTTTTTCTGATTCAGGTGATTGTCTTTCTCCTGGCATGGCCCAAACTGCTATAAAATTGTTGTTTAGCAAACTGAGGGTTGATGGGGGGGGGAGGGGGGTGGGTGATGGATATTGAGGAGGGCACCTTTTGGGATGAGTACTGGGTGTTGTATGGAAACCAATTTGACAATAAACCTCATATATTGAAAAAAAAATAAAATTGTTGTTTAGGGTACACTTGTGTAGTGATAGAAAGCTATAAAAATAGAGCCAAAGGTTACAAGTTTTCTTAATGTAGGTGAAGGATACAACTTAATGCACAGAAGTAGCACCATTCTTAGCTGATGGCAAGCTTTATTACTTTCAACCCCCTCCCCCCCAAAGTAGATACTGGATCCTGTTGGGGTCTCAAGGAAGCTCTTTGTGTCCTCTCCTTAAGGATATTAAATCCTCTTTACCCCTCCCAATTTCTTGGAGATTTTGGCCATGTACCTGATTGACTTCCAGCTTCAAGGAACTTGTAAGAGTCCAGGCTTTTCCCTGAGTGCCTCTTGAGGGATTCAGATGTCATTTTCCTAATATGACTTTGCTTAGCAGGTGGTGGTGTCGAACGTACTAGAGATATATTCTTAAAAGACTGATTTTCTCATTTCTGTAGAATTCTATGTTCCTAGCATTTGATTTTCTGGGAGGTATTAATACACAGTGAACTCTTGAACAACATGGCAGCTCAGGGCACTACTACCCTGCACAGCTAAAAATCCATGTATGGGGTGCCTAGGTGGCTCAGTCAATAGAGCATGCAACTCTTGATCTTGGGGTCATGAGTTCAAGCCCCACATTGGGGTGTGGAGCTTACTGAAAAAGATCCACATATAACTTTGGATTTCCCAAGAATTGAATAGCTTGTTGATCAGAAGGCTTACCTATAACATAAACAGTCAGTTAACACGCATTTTGCGTGTTACATGGATTATATGTTGTATTCCTACAATAAAGTTAAGCTAGAAAAAAAGTATTAAGAAAATCATGAAGAGAAAATAACACTTGCAGTATTATACTGTATTTATATATTTAAAAAAAACCCTGTGTGTTCAAACCTGTGTTGTCACCTTTACAAAGTTGGGGGATTGCAGGACAGAAAATAGAATGTAACAAAAACAATCTAATTATTACAAATGTATGAAACAATTTTACTGAAGTGTGTGAGGGGAAAAAAAGCGTGGACCTAAGTAACTCTAGCCTGTAAGACAAAGGCAAAAGGAACTGTACGTAAGCACTGTATGCTGGTTGATAAAGTTGTCTCTGGTGGGTGTGTAGGGGAGCTATTCTTATACTGCTATACATGTGTAGGGGAGTTGGATAGTTGAATAAATGTATGGCAGACGATGGGATCTGGTTTTCTTGCTGTTGTAGTGGAAGGTTACAGATAAGGACAGGAGGATGAAATGGTCTATGTGTTAATGGATAGGAGTTGGAAAATTAGTATGCACCTGTGTTTTAACATATGTACATGTAGTTAGATACATTTATAGATACATGTATTTGGGATAGTGTGCATATATGTCCTTGTTTTGACAATTAAGAGAGCCTGGAAACAATGACATTTCAGTGGCAACCAGCACACTTAGTGTTCAGATCTTGGTTTTTAATACCATTTTCTAGTAAGTGGAACCAGGGTTCCTGGGAAGAATGTCTAATTCTAAGACTGGGATAAGCAGTCTAAGTAAGATGAACCTGAAGCATCTTTTAGTGCCAGGATGGTAAGGAAGTTCCCCGGAAAACCCCACAGTGATGAGAGTATGTGAAAGTACACAGGGGATAGTTGAAAGAGCTCCCAGTGGCCAAAGCTGGAACAACTTAGCCATCAAAAATAAAGTATTATTGGAGAAGAATCCAAAGTACAAAATAAATACCCATGAGTCCACATTGATATATAAGAATAAATAAATGGAGGAGAAGGGACAAGGCAGAATTCCAAATAATTTATGTAGACAATCTACCTTCAAGGAGGTGGCATATAACTTCCAACTCAAACGTGGGCTGAACAAATTAACCTTTGTGAAGAATACAGTATGCAAAGGAGGGAAAAAGGAGTAACTTTGCAGTGGAGAACCCTAACATCACTACCTCATCTAGATGATCAAGATTAATGTTAAATCGCATGATAGCATTTACCCTTGATATATAAGAATGGCACTGCTCTGTGGTCTTCTTCCCCAGAACTATAATTTCGGTCGAATTATGTGAAAGACATTAGACAAACCTCAGTAAATGAACATACTGAAAAATATGTGATCACTAGTACCCTAAACCTTTAAAGTCATCAAAAATAAGGGAAGTCTGAGACACTGTTACAGCCATAAGGAGCCTAAGGAGACACAGTTTCTAAATGTATTATGCTATCCTAGATAGGGTCCTGGAACAGAAGAAGTTACGGACAAAACCAAGGAAATTTGAATAAAGTATAAACTTTAGTTAATAATGTATCACTATTGTGTGTCAATTTTGACAAATATGCTGTACTAATATGTTAATAATACAAGGTAGGTGGGGGATATAGGAGACTCCTGTATTTTTGTAATTTGGGAGGAAATCTAAAACTATTTAAAAAAAAAAGTTTATTAGGCTAAAAATCACTTGCATTATTCAATGTTCATTGGAAATACAAGCTTTATTTGTATTAAAACTTACCAGCCATATTTATCACAAGTGTTCTTTAAAATTTTTAAAAAAATGTTTATTTTTGAGAGACAGAGCATGAGCAGAGAGCATGAGCAGAGAGAGAGGGAGACAGAGAATCTGAAGCAGGTTCCAGGCTCTGAGCTGTCAGCACAGAGCCCGACATGGGGCTCAAACTCATGCGAAATCATGACCTGAGCCAAAGTCCAATGCTTAACCCACTGAGCCACCCAGGCACCCCTATGACAAGTACTAAGTTAACCAAATATCTACAAGTGGGTTAGAGGAAGGTTGCCACTGTATCAAAACATGGTGTTCCACCCCCTCCCTCCACCCCCCATCCAGGTAGAGGGAGCATATAAATTTAATAGAAGCACATTTGTGTTACAAATAAGTGCTGTGCTGTTAATCTCCTTAAGGATAATAGAGTTGATAGGCATGTTCAATAGAGTGTACAGATGTCTATTGTCTGGGTGTCACCATGTTAATTTGTAGGAGGTCTAGCGTATAGCGGGTGCAAGAGAAACAGAGATTCAAGATTTCAGGAAATGACTTCGAATGCCTATTGTAACTAGCTTTGCTCTCTCACTGGTTCTGACAGAGCTTTCTGGAGGAAACTTCAAGGATTAGGTAAAGTGAATGGCTTTGTTCTTCACCCAGAGCAGATTCCCTTTCATTTGTTTTATTATTTAAACTATTTGCTCTTCCTTTTGCTCTGGTATTCTCATTTTACTCCTTTTACAATTGCCCCACAGTTCTTAAATATTCCCTTGTTTCTTTCTTTGTTCTCCTTGCATTTCAGTTTTGGAAACTTCTATTTATATAACTTAAGACTCACTGATTTTTTTCCCCCCCTTGGCCATGCCCAGTCTGTTAATGAGACCAGGGAAGCCATTCTTCACTTTTGTTAGTATTTTTGAGTTCTACCATTCTATTAAAGTTTCTTCCCTCTCTGTGCTTACATTACCTGTCTGTTGTTAGATGTCTGCTTTTTCCATTAGAGCTTTTAACATCTCCATCAGTTATGATTCCAAGCTTTCGGCCATATGTGAGTCAGGTTTTGATACTTCGTTTTTCCAGAGTGTGTTTTTTGCCTTATTTCTTGTTAGAGAGCAGGCAATGAAGGGTTGGGTAAAAGCAACTCATATACATACTCTTCTAGTGTGAGGTTTAGGTTTATCTGGTTAGGAATTAGGCTCTGTTTGCTGTGGCTACGGTGTCAAAGGCTCAAATTTGAGTTAGAGTCTTTGTTTTTGTCTTCACTGCTGTCTTTGAATTTTTCTAAAGACTTTTTAAATAGGGTCTGGGGCTGGTTCTTTTAGCTTTAATCTCTGTGATCGCATCTGAACCCTTAGTGATGAGTAAGGGGGGAGAGGAACCATTTTATATGATTAGGTCTCAGTCTTTCAGTGACCTTGAGTTCTGTCTTTCCCTTTTCCTACATGTAAGGCTACTGTGGGCTTAAGATGGATATTGCCTTGATCCCATGTGGAAGGCTAGAGGGAGCTGGAATTGGAAATTTTCCTTCCCCAAGGTTGATTAGACTCTGGCAAGAAGTAGGCATTGTTAAGGAGAACAGAGCTCTGGGTGTATTTCAAAACAGTAATTTTCCTTCGTCAGACCAGAGCAGGAAGGGAATTTTTCTGTAGTTTTCAGTGAGAACCTCAGGAAAGTGTGAGGACTCCCCAAACTAGGCCTCCTCAGAATGTTTAACTCTCAAACTAAGCCACACTGAGCCTCCAAGAACCAGTGCTTCAAACATAGTTCAAAGTGTCCCCATGGATATTGGCTCCAGCTGTGGGCTTCTGCCTCTGGGCTTCTGTTGCCAGTAAGCTGTGATTCTCTGTATATGCCTGTGGTTTCAGTTTTGGGGCAGCACTTTGCCCTGTGACCTTAATTCTCTGGTAGATCTAAGAAAAGCTGTTCATTTTCAAGGTGGTTTGTTTTTTTCCCCCTCCCCCCCCCCTTTTTTTTTTCTTGTGAGGATGGAAGTGACATTTTCCAAGTTTCTCTGCATTTGGGCCACCAACTGGAAGAATCATTTGTATTAGATATTCAGGGATTTTTTGGGGGGTTTGCTTCTGGTACAATTTTGCTTGAAATTGAAGATGTCAGTGCTAAAATTTAATGCATGAAGAATCTCTCTGAAGCTTTGTGCTAGGTCTATCCTAGTCTTGATCCAGTGGGTGTGGTCTGTCTTCATGGTGGCAGCTGTAATTTTGGTGAGCAGTGAAGGAACTCTGTCTTAGGTCATTTACCAGAGATAAATCTTTGGCTTTAAATAGGTTTTAAATATTAAGTGTGGATGCCTATGTATGTAGTGGCAATACCTGAACAACAGCTAAAGTAATTATCATGTTATCAAGAAAGCAAATTTGCAATTGTTTAGTATATGTAGCAGTAAAATTAATACAACAGCAGTTGTCAGATAATTTGAGCAGTGAATTTATAGGAGTAATTTTAATTTACATCCAGCATTGCAGGAAATTCTTAGCAATTTATATTTGATTAGGCTTAGGAAACAACATGGACCACATCCTCTGGAATTTTTTGTAGTAGCGAAAATGAACAATTAAAACCCAAAAGAAAGGGCTAAGAATTTGATGCAGTATATTTGTCTTGTGAGAGTTAAACCCAGTGAATTACTTGGTAATAATTTAAAAATACAATGATAAAATTTTTACTTGTCTGTTATATAATTGTAGCAAATTAATTTGTCCTTGATGAGGGAATTATGAGGTTTTGTGCCTTAGACGTCCCTGTGTCTCCCAAGTCAGTGACGCAGATGTCTCTTTTTCAGATGTTTTTCTATTCAGGACACAATTACTTCTGTCTTGAAATAGGAATTATCTTTTAATGAACTCCATTTAAATTTCTTTTCCCTACTTTTGTGTTCATCTCCTTGAATAACAATCTCAGAAAATATTAACTTGTATTATTTCACAGTTGCATCCCCAACACTATCTTAATGTAATCTCGCCATATTTATTCTGCTCTTTATTGGTTTGCACTCTTCTTCCTCAAGTCCTCATATGCAAGTGTAATGAAAAAGCTCTGTTTACTCTCTTTTTCAGATCATTAATGAATGTTAACTGGCTCAACACCAATCCCTGGGCACTACAGTTGATAGGATCCTTATTGTGACAGACTGGTATTTTTCATTCATGCCCCATTGTTTGCGTTCCTCTTGACAGTTTGCAGTCTGTTCAGGAGCCGTCCTATCAAACTCAGTTTGAATGGATTTTTAAAGCTTTGGGAAGTACTGTATCAAATGTTTTATCGAAATCTAACACCAAGGGTATCTATTTTGTAGCCCATAGTCATTAATTAAAAAAACATTAACCAATCACATCAATCTAGACTAACATCTAGAATCACATCCTTATGGACTAACGTTTCCTGTTCCTTTCTGACTGTTGGTAGGAGGGGACAGACACATCATTTTAGTGTTCTGTTTATTGCAGATAGTCCATAAAGTAAGATGGTTTGTGTGAAACCTTCCAGGTGATTAGTTACAGAAAAGTTACTGTAAATGAATGAGAGAATCCCTAAAAATCCTCTGTCCTTTGCTTAGCTTTATACCCTCATTAACTTGCCCCAGCCCAGCAACCACACTGACCAAATTTTTAATAAACAATTTAGATCAGGGTTTATTTAGCACATTACATCCTAAATCTATCCATGCCTATTCATGTGCATGTGGTCAATGGCTGCTTTCTTCCTATGATTGCAGAATTGAATGGTTTTGTGCCAGGGACCCTATACCCCCAAAGCCTAAAATACTTATCATCTGTCTTATTACAGAAAAAAATGTGGATTCTTGATTTAGATTATGATTAATAGTAATGATAATGCTTATTATAAATTGCCGCCAGTAAGAGAAAATTGTGGATAACAGTAGATCTGGGATGTGTAATTGGAGAACAGACTGCCTAGGCTTCTGTGAAGTGTATCCTTTCATGGGATAGTATTTCTGAGGTCATATAGCGCTACTGAATCATAGAATCTATGATAGCGAATAAATTCAGATTTACTAACATTGTCGAATTCTGGAACTAATCCGAAGTCCAACTCCTGAAACGGCACAAATAGAATGTCATGGCTGTCAGATGAAGTGGTACATATAATACATGTCACAGGAAATGGAAGACGTAGGTGTAGGTGGACATCCAAGTATAATATGCCAGATAAACTCTCATACCTTCAGTCTCCCATCCATCCATCCATCCATCCATCCATCCATCCATCCATCCATCTGTATGTATGTACGTATGTAAGTACATACATAAACGCTCATACATTCAGTCATTTGAAAAACATTTAATTGTCTGTTAGATTCCAGCCACTGGAGCCTAACAGACAGGGAGAATCTTAAGCAGACTACATGCTCAGCGTGGAGTGTGATGTAGCCCCGATATCATGATTGTGAGATCATGACCTGAGCCGAAATGAAGAGTTGGACGCTGACGCTTAGCTGTCTGAGCTACCCAGGCACCCCTGTACTGTTTTATACAAGATGATCATAAAGAATCGTGAAGGAGAGAGCAAGCCAAACAGGTGTATTTGTGAAGAGCATTGGAGTTAGAGGTAAAAGAAAGTGTGAATGTCCTGAGGTAGTGGTGGGTTTGACATGTTGGGTGACCAGTAGGAGGACTGTGAGATCTAAGGAATGAATAAAGGAGATGGTGGCCAGTAACGAAGTTTCATTGGCTACTGTAAAACTCTGGAATTTTCTCTGAGAAGGAAACCATGAGAAGGTTTCAAGTTGAGAGATGACCCTATCTGACTTGAGTTTTATTAGGACTGTGGCTGCTGTGTGGAGAATGACCACAGGGCCTATTGGGGAAGTGGGAAACCACTTAGGAGATAATTACAATAGTTTGGTTCCTTTTACTCCCTGCTACCAAATGGTGATTTGGTGGCAAGCTGCAAAGGTGGAGGTGGGGAGTGAGCATTCTGAAAGTGTTTTCAAGATAATATCCTCTAGACTTTCTGATAGATTTGATGTAGAATATGACAGACGAGTCATGGATCTTGCCAGAGTTTTTGCTCTGAATACTGGATGAAGGAAGTGCCATTTACTGGGGGTGGAAGAGACTGTGGGGGGGGGGGCAGGGTGAGGGGCAGAATCAAAAACTTATTTTTTTTTTTTTTACTCTGACACATAAATTTTGACCAAGAAAGCTGTCCTGTTTTTGTCAGTGAGGTAGCTGTCCTGTTTTTGTCAGTAGACAGATTCACCTGGGATTGAACAATGTTATCAACCATTTGCAAGATCTAAATCATAGAGTCAGGATATCGTGACTCATTATGGGAATTATTAAGTATTTTTATAAGGGGCAAAGATAAGACCATCTTTAAAAAGTGAAAATACATGAACATTAGTAACCATCTGTCAAAATGTAGCTTTTTTGGGGGAAGTCTTTGTATCCCAAAAGATTGCTTTTTTGTGTGTTAGCATTTCAGGTGAAACTTACACACTTACACAATTACACTTACACAATTCAGTGTAATGCTTATATTTTTGGTGAGTGCATTTGGCTATTTTTAAACATTGATAATTGGCAGAGTGGTGGATTCAAGTCTGCTTTAGACTCTTTCCTCCTAGAATCTGCAGTCAAGAAGGAAAGTGTGGAGGAGACTTGACTTCTGGTGAGTTCCTCTTCTTCCTTCAAAGTAAGACTCTCTCTTCTTGGCTCCCTTAGGTTAAAAGGGTCCAAAGAACATACATACAAGTTTTTGTTATATGTCCCTCATTCCCAGATATTACTTTTATAGATTAGAACCAAGATTGCTCATATGCACTTTATTATTATTTTTAATAGCTTATTAAGGTATAATTTATATACAAAAATTACAGTATTTAATGTATATAATTTGAGTTTGGACAAACACCCATGATGCCATCATCACAGTGAAGGTAATAGACATAAGTAACACCACCCAAAATTTCCTTGTGTTCTTTTTGTTGTTGTTGTAGAAACACTTAACATAATATCTACCCTCTTACCAAATCTTTACATGCACAATATTGTTAACTATAGGCTGTATGTTCAATACAGCAAATCTCTAGAACATATTCATGTAACATAACAAACTTTATTGGAGGTTAATTTTTGACCTTGAAGTCCCTGGATACACTTGAATGTAAATAAAGCATAAGAAGACTAAAGGCCTTGATTAAAAAACAAAACAAACAAACAAAAAAAACAACAAAAAAAAAAACACACCACTCAGTCTTGTTTTAATGAAACAGTAGTATATTTCCATTTTGGAAAATAACTGTTTTTAGGAAATACACATCAACTTGTATATACTGTCTTTGAACCAGACAAAACTCAGTTGGGGGCTGCCTGAGCAGCACACAGAAGCAATGACTCTGAGTCAAGGCTCTCAGGTCATTGTCAGCCCTGCTGCTAACTCGCTTTGTCATGTTTGGCAAGTCACTTCCCCTCTCTGAACTTTAGTTTGCTCATCATGGGCTCAGGGAATAATTGGGTTTTAATAAGTAGTCAAATTATATGACCCCTAATATTCTCTCCATTTCTAAAGTACTGTCATTTCATAAATAGCGCTTTGATACAGGACAAAACTGTACTGTCCCATGCATCCCTAAGTCTCAATATAAGTGGCGGTTCTGGAAGAATTCCCCAGGAGAAATGGTTTTACACAAGGAAAAACCTAATTCAAAACTGGCATAACCACCTTACACTGATGGCAAATCAAAAGTGTTATATATGTATGCATAAGGCACCTGTATAGATAATGATTTCTCAGGAAGACTTTTGTTTGTTTTTTGATTATCATTTATTTATCTTTTTTGTAAATTACAGGTCATAGAAAATCCACTTCCTCTGCCTTAATATACTCTCTTAATAGGTATTTAACTTTGAAATTTGTAAACTTTCTGTGTGAAAGATAGTGAACAGAGTTTCTGGGCAATTTAATAATTGGTTTATGGAGAATAATGCTGTGTTTATTGTCTAAATTTAGAAATAAGAATACAGATTCAGTATGAAGAGGTTTGGATTGAGTCTGGCTATAAGTAAAGCCAGTGTGCATAAATAAGAGGGCATGGCATGATTACCCCCCTGCAAATACTTTGTACCCGCCTCCCCACTTGGATGATTTTTCATATATGTTGGTGACATTACAGAAATAGGGCATTGCCCTGAGAAAGACTCTGTTGAATCATACTTGGATTTCCAGAGAGTTGAAGAGCTAGGTTGTTTTGGATGTTGGCTCTGTTCTAGACTTTTATCCTCTGCATATTAACATGGATGGGTTTGGGAAGTTAGCTTTTACCTTGTACACTTTGTAGAGAGGAAAAAAAGGATGAGATTTGAGAGGAGTACTAATGGATTGCATGGGGTGGTTGAAGAGGAATGTAATGGTGCGTGCACCTGAGGAGGTCAGGATCCATTGATCAGATGCTCATATAAGGTGTACTAAAAATGGAGAGGGATTGAGAAGCATGTATGTGTACATGTTGAGAACTTTGTTTACTTTACAGCTTTGACTACTACATTCCTGACATTGCAGTTCCCCTAAACTATTATTTATTCATTCTCCTTAAGAAAATGAGAGTACTCACTTTTTTTTAAAGCAGGTTTTGTTTGACATGGGAAAATATATCAAGTGAAATTGACACTGAGAAAAACATTTTCTGATTTTTAAAGGAATTTAGAAAGAGAAATATTACTATACTTAATACTATAAAAGGGCTAATTCTGACTGAATTAGTTTATAATTTTTATACAATGAAAATACCAAAAGAGTTTTTGAAGGGAAGTAACCAAGCTAATTAAATTGTTCACATGGAAAATGAAGTATGGGATGGGACATATTCACACAGGGATTAATGCAATATTAGAATGATGTACAGTGAGGTACTTGCAATACACTGATGAGTCAGAGCGACCTAGTGCTTGGTTGGATGTGTGAGCCCTGGAGATAGATTGCCTCGATCTGTGTCCTGCCTTTGCCATTCATTACTGGCTGTGGGATCTTGGGGAAATTATTTAGTATTTCTGGGTTTTGTCTTACTTGTTTAATCTAACTATTAAAATAGTGTTTATCTCATAGAATTGATTTAGAAATTAAATGAGTTAACACATACAAAGTGTTTAAAGCAATGTGAATTAGCAGCAGCATTACCACCTTCATCAGCACCCCACTAATTGGAATAGAAGAGAAAGTCCAGATATAGACCTAAATATATAGGAGAACTGGCATGTAATATGGGTCTATTGAATCAATAAGGGAAGTGTTATATTATAATGGTGTTAAGAAAATTGACCAGCTATCAGGGAAACAAATTGTAGAAACTCCCTCCTTAAAAGAAAAATAACTAATAGGCCAATTATTTGAATAAATAAAAAATGAAGACCGAGTTTCTTACAAAGTGAAATGTATGCTTACATATGACTAAGAAATTCAAATTCTATGTATTTTCCAAAGATACATAAAAAGACCCTTCCACACAAGGACCTGTACACATATATTCATAGCTTTATCCACCATAGCCCAAGTAGGAAACGATACAAATGTCCAACAACAGGTGAATGGATGAACTAGTTATGATCTATCCACGCCATGAAATACTACTCAGCACTAAAGAGAATGAACTACGAAACGTATAATACAGACGAATCTTGAAAACACTATGCTAAATGAAATAAGCCACTGTAAAGACTATATACTGTATGAGTCCATTTATAGGAAAATCTAGAAAAGGCAAAGTAGAGTGAGTGAAAGTAGATCTGTTGTTGGGAGCCAGGAATGGAGGGGGGAGACTGAATGCAGAAAAGGCACTTCTGGGGATAATAGAAATATTTTACGTATTGGTTGTGGTGGTTATATGCTTGCAAGCATTTGTCAAAATTCATCCAAGTGGAAACTTAAAATGGGTGAATTATATGTAAATTACTCTGCCATCAAACTGATTATGTTCAAATTAAGCCCTTAAAGATAATGGCAATTTTAAAACATGTCTCCAATATTGCTATACACTCCTCCTGTCAAAAGGTGGAATCTGTATTCTTCCCCTTGAATCTGGGCTCTTACTGACTGGTACAGTATGACCTAAACCCTGGAGCTTGCATTTTTTCTCTTTTGAGATGCTAATGTTTTGGAACTCAGCCTCTGACCTAAGAGGAAGTACAAGTCATATGGAAAGGTCTCAGTCAACAGGTAGAACCAACTGTCCGATAACATGAGTGAAGAGACTTTTGGGAGGACTCAAGTTCAAGGCATTGTCTGATTGGAATCATAGAAGAGGTCCTAGGTGAGAACTATCCCATGAGGTAAATCTCCAGAGTCACGAGAGACAAGAATGACAGTTGTTGCAATCCCTATCAAAATAACGCCAGCATTTTTCACAGAGCTAGGACAATCAATCCTAAAATTTGTGGATCCAGAAAAAAGCTCGAATAGTCAAACCAATCTTGAAAAAGAAAACCAAAGCAGAAGTCATCACAGTCCTGAACTTCAAGCTGCTTGCAAAGCTATAGCAATCAAGACAGTATCGTACTGGCACAGGAATAGACCCATAGGTCGAAGGAAGAATAGAGGACCCAGATATGGACCCACAAATGTATGGCCAACAAATCTTTGACAAAGCAGGAAAGAATATCCAATGGAATAAAGACAGCCTCTTTAGCAAATGGTGCTGGGAAAACTGTACAGCAACATGCAGAAAAATGAACCTGGACCACTTTCTTACACCGTACACAAAAATAAGCTCAAAATGGATGAAAGACCTAAATGTAAGACAGGAAACCGTCAAAATCCTTGAGGAGAAAGCAGGCAAAAACCTCTCTGACCTCGGCTGCAGCAACTTCTCACTCAACATGTCTCCAAAGGCAAGGGAAACAAAAGCAAAAATGAACTATTGGGACCTCATCAAAATAGAAAGCTTCTGTACAGCAAAGGAAACAATCAGCAAAACTAAAAGGCAAAGGGAGAAGATATTTGCAAATGGCATATCAGATAAAGGGCTAGTATCCAAAATCTATAAAGAACTTATCAAACTCAACACCCAAAAAACAAATAATCCAGTGAAGAAATGGGCAAAGGCCATGAATAGATACTTTTCCAAAGAAGGGATCCAGATGGCCAACAGGCACATGAAAAAATGCTCCACATCACTCATCAGCCGGGAAATACAAATCAAAACCACCATGAGATAGCACCTCACACCTGTCAGAATGGCTAACATTAACAACTCAGACAACAGATAATTGATGAGGATGTGGAGAAAAAGGATCTCTTTTGTACTGCTGGTGGGAATACAAACTGGTATAGCCACTCTGGAAAACAGTATGGAGATTCCTCAAAAATTAAAATTGGAACTGCCCTATGACCCAGAAATTGCATTACTAGGTATCTATCCAAGGGATACAGGTGTCCTGTTTTGAAGGGGCACATGCACCCCAATGTTTATAGCAATGCTATCAACAATAGCCAAAGTATGGAAAGAGCTCAAATGTCCATCGATGGGTGAATGGATAAAGAAGGTGTGTGTGTATGTGTGTGTGCGTGTGCGCATATATGTACACACACGCGCGTGCACACACACACACACACACACTGGAATATTACTTGGCAATCAGAAAGAATGAAATCTTGCCATTTGAAACTATATGGATGGAACTACAGGGTATTATGCTAAGTGAAATTAGAGAAAGACAAATATATGACTCCACTACTATGAAGACTTTAAGATATGAAACCAATGAACTTAAGGGAAACAAATAATATAAAAACAGGGAGGGGGACAAAACATAAGAGACTCTTAAAAATATAGAGAACATACAGAGGGTTGCTGGAGGGGTAGTGGGAGGGGAAGGATGGGCTAAATGGGTAAGAGGTTTTAAGGAATCTACCCCTGAAATTGTTGCACGATATGCTAACTAACTTGCATGTAAATTAAAAAAAAAACTGAAAAAATAAAAGAATGACATTTGTTTTAAGAAGCTATGTTTTGGGGTCATTTATTATGCAGCATCAAGTAACTAGAACAGAAAATCTGGAAGAAAACAGGATATTAACATTTATAAATGGGAGAAGTTTTTCTGTGCATGGTACAAAATGTATAAGCTATCAGAAAAATGAATACATTAATAAAAACTAAATTATTCTACAGTAAAGAAAGTATCAAAATTAAAGGACAAAGTGGGAAAATGTTTGTCACACATACAGTGTAGTGGTACTTGTTTTACTGTATCATGAATACTTACAGATCAAGAAAAACTAGCAACACTAGAAAACAGACATAGAACATAGGTGAAAAATGAAAAGATAAATCAAGCTTACAGCAAAGATGGTTATACTCACACTAGGAGAAATACAAGTCAGTGTTGCAGCACAATACCATTTCATGTGTAAAATTGGTGGAGATAACAAAGATTATCCAAATTATTAGGGTACTTAAATTAGTTCTTCAGTATATTTCTGATGAGTGTGTAAATCAGCTCAACCTCTTTGGAGGGCAATTTAATCCTATCATAATTTAAAATGCAGAGTCATTTTGTGTTAGGTAAATAATAGTGGTTTCACTAAATAAATCTTTATTTTTAATTGGTGTCAGGATTTGCTCGGAGATTTTGTGCCAGGTAGTCAGTCCTTCAGGGATCTAGGCTCCCTCCATGTAGATTCTTTGTAGTATTGTGGGACTTGAAGGCTTTCACTGGATTGTCTGAACCTGGCTGCTAGAAGATGGACTTGAGAGAGAGAGAGAGAGAGAGAGAGAGAGAGAGAGAGAGAGAGAGAGAGAGAGTGTGTGTGTGTGTGTGTGTGTGTGTGTGTGTGTGTGTAGGACTGTGGAGGAGAGTTTGTCTAGGACTGGCAATGGCATATGTTTGTGTGTGTGAGTGTATGTATGTGTGCGTGCTTATATTGGTTAAATGGTCCTGGTATGATACTGGTAGTTAGGGTGATGTAGAAAGATTCACTGAAAATGATCAATTAAACTTGGGAAGTGAACTTATTTTTGTTTCAACATTACACAAAGCTTTTTATTTTTTTCAGCCAACTCTGTCAGACCTTCTCTCTGGATTCCTTCTACATTATCAAGGCAATTTTTAAAAGGTGTCCTTAGTGTCAGAAATCTGCTTCAACTATTTCTGTAATTTGGAAGCTGTGCATTTTTAAATAAAAAAGGAACAGTAAGATATTACTTTCATTTGTGTTAGAAGAAATGAGAAGGAAAAAAATCACAAATAATTTAAGAATATGTATTAATATTTCAGGCCAACATCTTTCATGGAATAGAAACTACTTGTACATTTCTGGTACTTCATGTTTCTCAATATGCATGGAAAAGATACATTGAGATGTATTTGCATAATTGATTTTTTGATCATTGTTAGTAAAACATATTTTGATATCTGTCTTCTAAAAATCCTCTTTTATAATAAGAGACTCAATAGGCATACATTGAGTTTCTTGTATTTATTTGAATCAAAAGCTAAAATTGGTAGCATGACAGGTTTGAAAAAATTACATCTTCCCAATTATATTAAAAAAGGCAATCAGGAAAAGTAGATCTGAAGCATCCTTAGTCAAACATAATTAGGTGCAGTGGTGTAAAATACTTCTTGCTGCTCTCTTTAGTAATACCTGTGTTCTAGTTAAACAGACTTTCACCTACCTCCACACTGCCACATATGCTCATCTTTGTGACTCTGAATATGAATGTTCTTCCTCACATTTTGTACCAGAAAAATAGAACTTACTAGCCAGTGGTCAACTATTAAACTAAATAGAAGAGGATTTTACTAATAAAATCTTATAAAATGTCAAAACATATACTATTATTTTTCTCTTGCTCATACAGAACTTCTGTTTGTCATTTTCCTTTAGATCTTGTGGCTCCTTCCCTCATAGGTCCACCCTGACCCCACGGAATGCTGGATTATTTTCTTCACCCTCTTGGTCTGCCATTGGCATCCCAGATTGTCTTCAGTCAGATCACATGGGTTATGATTAAGGTATGCAACTTGACAAAAAAATTTTCTTTTACCTTTGAAATATTAATGAGAAACCAGTTCTACACATTACATAAAACCAGAAAATAGCGATTCCTAATTAAGATAGTTAATAATTATGCAGTCTTCTGTACCAGGATATGAGTGTACTGAGTTGTCACGTACCAAGGGAAGAACCAGAATTGAGGAAATAGAGAAATTAAGGTAAGAAATCATAAATAGAAAAGATTGTAAGGATGGGCAGAGCAAGGTGTAAACTTTAGTCTGTTCATAAGGTTAGCACAACTGAGAAGCCAGCAGAGTAATAGGACCATGAAGGGTGATGATATAATTTTTTGCCAAACCAGGACGTTATTGAGTGAAAGGGGATGCTGTTGATAAGCATGCCACAATTATAGGCCTAAATTAAGACATTCTGAGGCAAACCAGCTCCCGATGAACATATGGTCACCATAAATTAGGTTGATGCTGAAAAAACTAGACAACAGCAAGAATCCATTTTACCTTAAGCCTAAGATCATGGGAAATATTTCAGAGCAAAGTGGGGAAGAGAAACAAGAAAGCAAGTGTAGCCAGTTTTAAGCATTATTAGGGCAGTGTCATGTGTACTCAGAGTTCCGTCTCTCAGAAGAACTTCGTGAAATGGAACACAACATATATCTCAGAAATAATCTACCTATTAGATGAAGGAATTGGATATTTACACACCGATTCTTGAGTCTCTGAGGACAGCTCCTGGTAGTGAATTCTTCCAGGTCATGGAGGTTCTGAGAAATAAAAAGCCTGCAGGCACAGACAAGCCAGATGTCTAGGAGAGGATTATGGGTGCAAGGGTCCCACATCAGCTACATATTTTATGCTCTAAAATTAAGTGCCCATGGTGGCTAGTTTCAGTTTTGGAAAAATAACATACTCTAGATAAAATGATAGCTTTTTTTTTTAGTTTATTTTGAGAGAGAGTATGAGTGGGGGAGAGAGAGAAAAAGAGGGAGAAAGAATCTCAAGCAGGTTCCACACCGTTAGCACACAGCCCACCATGGAGCTCAAACTTTAGAACCATGAAATCATGACCTGAGCCTAAACAAAGAGTCGGACACTTAACCAACTGAACCACTGGGTGCCCTTGAAATGATAGTTTCTAATCATTTCTGATTGATCTGTATCTGTGGGAGGAAATTGTGTTAAATGGTGCTTGTTCTGTAGTATTACTCCAGAAATCAGTCCCCGTTTGAGGAGAGCTTCAAGTGGACTGGTAAACATTTGAAAATATTGCAAAGGAGTTTTAAATTGACATCTCCTAATTTCATCACTAAATGTGAGGCAGTTTTCTCAGGTGATTCTTTAGAGTTTTGAAAGCAGTTGTACACTATTTTTAGTTAGAATCAATGGTTAGGGATTGTATTGGAAGAAAACATGCCAACTGTCTTAAAATTCTCAGACTTTGAAGGTACCACATGAGAGGTGGTTTGGGAAACTATTCTAGAGCATATCCAAACTGATAATTTAATTCTGAGGCTACTGTGATGATGATATGTATATGCATATATACATGTTCAAACCCATCAACTTGTATCCATTAAATACTTGCAGTTTTTTATATAGGCATACTTTGGAGATCTTGCAGGTTCAAGACTACCACAGTAAAGTGAATATTGCAGTAAAGCAAGTCAAATGAATTTTTTGGTTTCTTAGTGCATATAGGTTACATTTATACTATACTGTAATCAATATTGTGTGCAACAGCATTATGTCTAAAAAAATGTACATACCTTAATTAAAAAGTTCTTCATTGCTAAAAGATCCTAAACATATTTGAGCTTTCAGTGAGTTGTCGTCTTTTTGCTTGTGGGAGGGTCTTGCCCCAATGTTGATGACTGCTGACTTAGTGTGGTGGGTGGTTGCTAAAGGTTGGAGTAGCCATGACAATTTTTTAAAATATGAAAAAAGAAGTTTGCGATGTCAATTGACTCTTGGTTTCATGAATAATTTCTCAGCAGTGATGATGTTTGATAACACTTTACCTACAGTAGAACTTCTTTGGATACTGGAATCATCCTACAACCTGCTGTGCTTTAGCAACTAAATTTATATAATCTTCTAAATCCTTTGTTGTCATTTCAAGAATCTTCGCATCATCTTCACCAGAAGTAGAGTCCATCTTAAGAAAACACTCTCTTTGCCCATGTGTTAGAAGCAACTCCACCTCCATGAAAGTTGACTATGAGATTGCAGGAGTTCAGTGTCTTCTTCAGGCTTCACTTCGGGTTCTAGTTCTCTTGCCGTTTCTACCACACCTGCACTTATTTCTCCACTGATGTCTTGAACCCCTTCAAGTCATTCATTAATGTTAGAATCCACTTTTCCCAAACTCCTGTTAATGTTATTTTGGCCTCTTCCTGTGAATGATGACTGTTCTTTTTTTTTTTTTTAACATTTATTTATTTTTGAGACAGAGATGGAGCGTGAACAGGGGAGGGGCAGAGAGAGAGGGAGACACAGAATCTGAAACAGGCTCCAGGCTCTGAGCTGTCAGCACAGAGCCCGACGCGGGGCTTGAACTCACAGACCGCGAGATCATGACCTGAGCTGAAGTTGGCCGCTTAACCGACTGAGTCACTCAGGCGCCCCGAATCATGACTGTTCTTAATGACATCTAGAATGGTGAATTCTTTCCAGAAGGTTTCAATTTACTTTGCTTAGATCCATCAAAGGAATAACTATATATGGCACCTGTCACCTTACAAAGTGTATTTCTTAAATAATATTTGTAAGTTGAAATTTCTCCTTGATCCATGGGCTGTAGAATGGATGTTGTATTAGCAGGCATGAAAACAATATTAATTTTGTCCATCTCTATTAGAACTCTTGGGTAACCAGGTATGTTGTTAACAAGAAGTAATATTTTGATAGGAATCTTTTTTTTTTCCTGAGTAGTAGGTCTCAACAGTGGGCGTAAAACATTCAGTAAACCGTGTTGTAAACAGTTGCGCAATCACCTAGGTTCTGTTTTTCTATGTAAAGAGCACAGGCAGAGTAAATTCGGCATAATTCTGAAGGGCCCTAGAATTTTTAGAATGGTAAATGAGTATTCAAGTTAAGGTCACCAGCTGCAGTAGCCATTAACAAGAGAACCAGCCTGTCTTTTGAAGCTATGAGGCCAGGCATTAACTTCTCTTCTCCAGCTAGAAAAGTCCTAGATGGCATCTTCTTCTAATGGAAGACAGCTTGGTCTACATTGATAATCTGTTCTTCAGTGTAACCACCTACCTTAATTAGCTAGATCTTCTTGATAACTTGTTCTAGCTTCTATGTTAGCACTTCCTGCTCTGCCTTGCACTTTTATGTGATAGAGGTGGCTGCTTCAATCTCATGACCCAACCCCTGCTAGCTTCAAACTTTTTTTGCAGCTTCCTCATCTCAGCCTTTATAGAATTAAAGGGAGTTAGTAGTTTGCTCTGGATTAGGCTTTGGCTTAAGGGAATGTTGTGGCTGGCTTGATCTTCTTTCCAGACCTTGAAAACTTTTTGCATATCAGCAGTAGGTGTTTCACTTTCTTATTTGTGTGTTCACTGGAGTAGCACTTCTAATTTTCTTCAAGAACTTTTCCTTTGTGTTCACAACTTGGTTAACTGTTTGGCACAAGAGGCCTAGCTTTCAGCCTACCTGGGCTTTTGACATGCCTTCCTCACTAAGCTTTATCATTTCTAGCTTTTAATTTAATATGGGAGACCAGTCACTCTTCCTTCCACTTGAACACTTAGAGGTTATTATGGGTAATTAATTGGCCTTATTTCAATATTGTTATATGTTAGGGACTACGGACAGCTGAAGGAGAGGGAGAGACACTGTGGAAAGGCCCATCCTTGGAGCAATTAGAACACATACAACATGCATCAGTTAAGTTAGCTGTCTCACGTGGGTGTGGTTTGTGGCTCCTCACAACGATTAAAGTAGTAACACAAAGATGACTGATCACAGATCACAGATCACAAACCTAATAATAATGAAATTGTGAAATGCTGAGAGACTGACCAAAATGTGACAGAGAGACACCAAGTGAGCAAGTGCCTTTGCAAAATGGTGTTGATGGACTTGCTCAACACAGGGTTGCCACAAACCTTAGGTTTCCAGAAAACATGCAGATCTGTGAAGTGTGAAGCAAAGCACAATAAAATAAGGTATGCTTACCTATCAGTTACACCTCAATGACATAGTAAACAAATGGAAATAGTTTGGCAGTTGTATTTACTGTAGAAATAGATTTTGAGCAGAATTTTTTAGATGGCCATCTCTAGTATGATATTTAATGTTAAAATTTTCTAGACTATTTTTCTAGTAAAATTACTAAATTAAAATATTCCATTGAGTACAATAAGTAAGGCGAGAAATTTTGTTCTTCGGCTATTTTTTTAAGCTTTTATATTTCGAAAGAGAGAGAATCCCAAGCAGGCTCTGTGCTGTCACTGTGGAGCCTGACACAGGGCTCGAAGTTACAAACCATGAGATCATGACCAGAGCCGAAATTAAGATTCATGCCCCTGGTTTTCTTTTTTTAAAACCTATATCTTTAGTGCCAGGACAGTGGCTTGGGCCTTAGGATGAAGGACAGCTTTGGTCAGGGGGGCCTGGGGTCAGGGACCTACCCTGGTACAGTGACAATATGAGTTAGAGGAAGACCTTGTTGCTGGAACAGAGAATCCAGACTTGCAAATAGAGCATGATATTTAAAGAATATGGAGAAGGTTATATGGAGAATGTAACTGTACAGATAAAAGTCAGTACCAGACACCTGCGGCGAAGGTAGAATATCTAACATGTGGAGAACCAGATCTGTTGTTCACAGTCGGCACAACTCCAAGCCTTAGCTAGAATTCACTTTGTCTCTTGGACAGGGCATAGAGTTGAGAATAAATGATAAAAGCAACTCAAAGTCTAGTTGTGAAGAAAGCGATTCTTTGGAGCTAGGAAGAAGATAGCATCCCAGGGAGCCATTCCTGGAAACTGATTTTGGGCTTAGTAATTTGGCAGAGACCTAATGGCCAGGATTGGGACGCTTGGAAATGTCAGGAAAGAGCAGCAAGATGAGTTGATGTCGAGTCATCTGAGACCTGGAGCCTGAGGGTAGAGCTAAGTCTGCCTCTGTGCATTAAATGTTCCAGCTGAGTCTAGAAGAGAAATACAACAGCAGGGGATGAGACACATCAGTATAGTTTTAGAATAATGGCTTAAAACAGAGTTTTCCAAGGATGTTTCATGGATCACTATTTTTAAGACATTGTTTCTGCAGTGAGAGCCTCATTCCTGCAAATGCTACTAGTCTTTTCCCCTTCATGAAGAAACACACTACACATTCACATGTTAAAAACTCTGAGAATTCCAGTAGTAAAGAAAGGTTTTTTTCCATCCAACACCCATTGCATGGAGCCAGACTGCTGTGTAATAAGTGTTGAGAGTGGCTGGATTAGATAACTCTCAGCAGCAGTAGTCACTGAAGGCTAGAAGTAACTTTGTAAAACTTTGTGAAAGGGGTAGAAACACTCCATCAATTGCATCTTGAAGAAACTGCGATTTGGTAAGAGTCTACTGAGGAAAACAGAATTTGGTTCAAAATAGCTTTTGACTATTCTGTTAAGAAAAGACAGAGGCTGTCAAGATAAAAAGGGCCTAGGGCATCCTTGCTTTATTCTTTTGTTAAGAGAAGTCAGGAAACAGAAGATACCAGGTTGATTGCATTGGTGTGGCTCTAACTAGGAGATGAATAGGAGTGGAAGAAGGCATATGTGTAAGGTGCTTCTGTTTCAACATTTACAGTCATAAGCCTGAACACGTGAAGGAAATAGTAATCATAATGGAGCCTGTGTTGCAGGTGACGATTGGGACAGTTGGAGGCTCAGATAGGAGGAGATGCTCTGTTAGTGGCATTTATAAGACAGTAATAATGCCTTTAAAATTGGATATCACAGGGGCACCTGGGTGGCTCAGTCGGTTAACCATTGGACTTCGGCTCAGGTCACGATCCTGCAGTCCATGGGTTCAAGCCCTGCTTCTGAGCTGTTAGCTCAGAGCCTGGAACCTGCTTCAGATTGTGTCTCCCTCTCTCCGTCCCTCCCCCACTTGTGCTGTTTCTCTCTCTGTCTCTTTCAAAACTAAATAAACATTAACAAAATTGGATATTACATATTGAACTAATAGGTCTCTAGCAAGAGCCTAATGTTAAATTTATAGGCTGTTGCTATTAAAATATCGTGATCAATGTTTTCCAGAAACATACAACTGAAAGAATTGTTTCTGATTCATGGAATCATTGGTGTACCATGTGAGACATAAACTGTGTTCATTTTGACTGAAGGTTCATTCTGCTTCAATTTATCTGACTTTCACCAAAAATAAGAAGATAGACACCTTCAAAATTTTATAGTTGATCAAGAAACCACCACAGATGTATACCTTCTATATTAGGAAGATACTTATATTTGTGACATCTCCATCTTTGTATATTTATTTGCAAACTGATGATGAAATTTAGAAGAAGACTGTTTGTATTTATATTCCATAATGATTTTGCCTTATTTATGTAAATATCTATTGTCAGTACATTAATACAGTATTTATATCTTTGCCTGATTTTCATAAAGGCGTTTGTGAGTATACGTGTGGAATATGTGTGTGTGTGGAATATGTGTGTTATATGCTGTGTGTATCAATCAGAGGTTAAGGTGTGTATGTATGTATTTTACCAGGGAATTTATAGATTTTTATAATGTTAAACTAGAAAAGAAGCATCTGATTCACCTAATTGGAGGCTCTTCTTCTTTTTTTTTTTCCCCCCAATGAGGAGCACTACATTGGCACACATATTTAAAATTAGATTAACCATTAAATGAACTCAGAAGCTGCTCCTTTATGCAGTATTGTTTCGGAAATCTTAATGGGAGAAAATAGTTGACTTTTGTGCTAGTTTCTGAGCTGTAATTTAAGGAAACTATTCCATAACTCAGAAGTCATCTTTGCTTTAAATACACTTTCAAAATGTATTAAAATGAATATCTCAAAATCTTAGGACTAAATGCTTCCAAGGTTTTCAGCATTCATAATGTCTTTTATATGCTTCCATTCTTTATGTCCTTCCATTTTTCATTGTAAATAGACAAACTAGACCATGCTACTACCGTAGAATAAGATGAAGGGATCTTGGAACCATAAAATATCTTTACGAATTTTAAAGCTTTCCCCAAATGTTAATTAACTGAACCTCCTACCAGCCCTGTGAGTAGTCACAGTAAGTATATCATAATACCCATTTTATGGGGAGTGAAATTGAACGAACAATTGGAAGAAAACAGATCTAGTACGTGGCTTCTTTGGCTGTGTGTATTTTCACAAATACAAGGAATACAACTGTACTTATGTACTGCACTGAATTCCAAGTTTGTACCTTTTGCATAAATTAAAATGCTTTTATAACTTATGTTCAGAAATTTACATTTTATTAAATTTTGGTAGAGCTCATATTCATAAAACAATAAGCGTGATAATGTAGAAATTATAAAGCAACAGTCAGCTTCTGCTTTCAGAGAGTTTAGTCTGAGGGCACAGGATGAAGGTAGTTTTGACTAATGTTGAGAAGATGCAACAAGTAAAACACAGGGCAGAAGATGGATTGCAGTGAGGTAGGAAATGTATTCACCTGGCAGTCAGAATAGCAGATAAAATAAATAGATGTCCTGTGAACGACACAGGTTTGAACTGTATGGGTCCACTTATACATAGACTTTTTTTTCTAAATATAATACAGGACTATAAATGTATTTTCTCTTAGGATTTTCTTAACATTGCCTTTGCTCTACCTTACTTTATTCTAAGAATACCATATATAATACATACATCACACAAAGTATGTTAATACTGTTAGCAGTATGTGTTATAGTCAACGGTAGACTATTAGAAAAAGATTTTGGGGAGTCAGAAGTTGTACATGAATTTTATTTTCAACGTTTATTTATTTTTGGGACAGAGAGAGACAGAGCATGAACGGGGGAGGGGCAGAGAGAGAGGGAGACACAGAATCGGAAACAGGCTCCAGGCTCCGAGCCATCAGCCTAGAGCCTGACGCGGGGCTCGAACTCACGGACCGTGAGATCGTGACCTGGCTGAAGTCGGACGCTTAAAACCGACTGTGCCACCCAGGCGCCCCCAGAAGTTGTACATGAATTTTAAACTGCACATGGGGAGAGGTTGGCATCCCTAACCCCCTTGTTCAAAGGTCAAGTGTACTTCTTAGGAAATTGGGCAGACGGGAGGTTTGGATGTTAGATGTGGCAGTCTTTGAAGGTGGTTAGATGTGAGTAGCAAAGTGTTAGGAAAGAAGAAATCAGAGTCAGGGGATATAACAGAGTTGGTTTAAAGGAAAAAGAGCTAGATGGAGAGCAAAAGGTGCTCCTGATGAGGGAGGAGAAGGAGGGGGAAGAGAGTCAAAGGTTAAGGAAGAAGCAAGAGTAGGGTGGGGTAGGGAGAGAGATACCTACTATGATGTGGTTTAAATTTTTGGAGAGAGGGTTTTATTTTATTTAATTTTATTTATTTTTTTAATTTGGAGAGAGGATTTAAAAATTTTTTCATTTGTGTTGTGTTATATAATTTCCTCCTCATTCCTGCTTCAAGAAAGATCACTTCCCTCACCTTTGTTGTTGGGTTAGAGGGGGGTCTGTTGATGTTTTTGATGGCTCTGACACCGTTCCTGCTGAGACCGGCTTTTCGTGAGTTCAATTGTGAACACTTTATGAATGTGTTAACTAAGAAAGCCCAGGAAGCTTGCTTGTGAAGTTTCAGGCTGGAAATTAGATTTTTCTCAAGCCTCTAAAGTCTCCCCAAATTTTAAACAATGCAAGACTTCTGAAATGGGCGGGGAAGAGGCTGAAAGTCATACTTCAGTAGTTGAGGGTTTTTTTATTACCCTGGGAAGGGGATTACAGCTGTTCAAGTCAATTAAGCAAACATTAGAACACCTGATGGAAGTCTCAGTAGGAAATGAGACAGACTTGTGGAAAGTATAATATAGGCAGAATAGGACGGGGGAGGAGAGTTTTAGTTAGAATACCTCCCTGAAATGTAATAGAGGAAGGAAGTCTCAGAGTTGGAAAAATTCCAGAAATTTAGTGAGAGTCTCCAGTGTGTCCCATCACTGTGATTTTATGCCCACAAAGACATAGAGAGCTTTCATTATGTGCCAGAATGCCTGCGTATAAAACAACATAGTTATTGAGAATTGGGTGAGGGATAAGCATGGAATTGAGAATGCAGACGTGATTACAGTGTGACGGGGTCATTAATGGAGGGCAAGATAGTCATGTTTCTTTTCCCTACTTTAGGATTCCAGGGACTCAGCTTTGAGCTTGGGTTGTGTCAGTGGCTATTGATTGGATGTAGGAAAGGAGATGGAGGAAGAGAGAGAGAACTCAAAGGTAACTCTGATATTTTTTTGAGCATTACAAATGAGGATAATAGTGTCACCATTTAGAAAACATGGAAGAGAGGTATAGGAACAGTTTTGCTGAGGAATTATGATTTTGATATTGAACAGATTGTTTTGAAATTCTGGTTGGCCTTCAAAGAAGAACTTTCTAGCAAGTAGAATTTGGAAATCACTAAAATGGTTCAACCTAGAAACCTTGTAAGTGAGATACTTGGAACTAGCTATCACATAAAATCAATAGGGGGGGGGGGGACTGAAAGATCCAAATGGAGCAGACCTATCACAACAATCTTGGGAGGAGCTGCCTCATGGCCGGGCCGAGAAAGAGCTGCCACTGAGAAGAGTTGTTTAGAGGTAAGAGGAAAGTCAGGTGAGGTCAGTGGCCAATAAAGAAAATAAATATTGAGCAATGTGAGACAGGTAGATGTAACGCCTACCCTCTCTCCAAGCGAAGTAATTCAAAGGAAGTCTATTTTGTTCCTGTACTCAGCTTGAAGTCAAGAATCTTTTGGAGATAGGGTCTGCTCCTTCAGGTCAAGATGTTACTCCTTGTAGTCTAGCCACCTGTGAACTCATAACCAAGTTGTCTCATTTCCTCACCCTCATCCAGTGGTGGAGCAGGGACAGGATAACCATATTGAAAACTCCCATTTGAGGAAAACAATGAGAGATATATAGCATTCATTTGTCCATTGCGATGATGAAATTCTGCCAGGCAGGCATCATGAAATTCCTCTCTCCTGGCTGAGGTAAAGAATCCAATTAGATCATGATTCTTCTTTTTGGAGTTGGAAAGTTTAGGGAGGACGAAGTAAAATAGTCATTATTCACAGGAGAGACAGTTGTGTGTGTAGAAAGTTTGAAAGAATCTGCAAAGTGGTATAATTAACAGATGGATTTAGCAAAATTGTTAGAAATGAGATTATACATAAAAGTATATTTCTGTATACCAGCAAAAAACCAATTACAGCTGGAAAGATTTTTGAAAAAAATTGCATTCAATAACATAACTCAAATACTTAGACCTAAAACTAATGAAAACACAACATTCATGAGTGAAATTAAAGACTTAAGCAAATGGAGGGAAATACTATGTTTATGGATTAGAAGACTATTGTGAATTTGTCAATCCTTCAGAAATTGATGTATAGATTTAATGCAATTATAAAAATCCCTGCAGGAGGGGTGTGTGTGTGTGTGTGTGTGTGTGTGTAAACACTGGCAAGCTTATTCTATAATTTTATGAAAATTCAAAGTACAGGAATAGACAAGTATTTAAAAGAAGAATAAAGCTAAATCAAGTCATTACAAAATCTTTTGGAATCAGGATAATACAATTTTTTTTTAATTTTTTTTTCCAACGTTTATTTATTTTTGGGACAGAGAGAGACAGAGCATGAACGGGGGAGGGGCAGAGAGAGAGGGAGACACAGAATCGGAAACAGGCTCCAGGCTCTGAGCCATCAGCCCAGAGCCTGATGCAGGGCTCGAACTCACGGACCGCGAGACCGTGACCTGGCTGAAGTCGGACGCTTAACCGACTGCGCCACCCAGGCGCCCCAGGATAATACAATTTTATAAAGATATATAAACCAACGGAACAGAATAGAAAGCCTAAAAGATAACCATGTACATGGACTTGATTTAGGAAAAAAGCAGCACTGATGTGTGGTAAAAGAAAGAATGATCTTTTCAATGAATGGTGCTAGATGTAATTATCCATATGAAACAACATTGTGAGGTATATTAACATGGTCATGTCTTGTAATAGTTGTTTGTACTCTGTACTGTTGAAGATGTCACCATACGAATAGATCTGAAGTGATTTATCCATTTCACTCTTAACGGGCATTTGGGTCATTTTCAGTTTAAACAGTGCTACTATAAACACAATCCTACCTATCAGGAGTATACACTTGTGAGGAAAACTGGCTCATACAGCATGCAAATATTGGGCTGTGAGAGGATGCAAGTTTTCTAAGGTGATCATGGCAATTTACAAAAGCACAGGAGTATTTGTCCACATCCTTGCTAACACTTGATGTGTTATTTTTTTTTGTTGAACGTGTAGTACTGTAACATTGTAGTTTTAATCTGTGTTTTCCTGAAGACTAAGGAAATAGTATGCCTTTTCATATGTTTATTGACTCTGTGGTTATCCTCTTTTGTAAAGTGCTTAAAGATTTTGCCCCATGTTTCTACTGAGTTTACATTTTCCTGGTGATTTCTGGGAGAATTTTATATATTCTGGATAAGAATTCTTTGTCTGTTATATGTATTACAAATATCTCCTCCTACTTTTCTCCCCACTCCCTTGAAAGTGTCCTTTGCTAACAAGAAATTTTTAAAATTTTAACATAGTCCAATTATTTAACTTTTACTTTATAGGTTGTTGGGGTGTTTTTTGCCTTCTATTTAAGAAATCTTTTCCAATGAAAAAGTCATAAAGATAACCTGATGTCCTCCTTTTATTATACATTTCACCTATAGATCTACAATCTGTAACTGGTTTTCATGGTTGTGTGTACCTCACAATGTAATATTGAGGGAAATAAGCCAGGTACAAAAAAGTAAATATTACATACCTTTGAACTAAAAACAAAAATAGGCCAAGTTGATAGTGTTAGGTTTGGGATACTGGTTACTCTTGAGAGAAAGAGGGACTGAGCAGGAGGCACCTGGAAGACTCAATTGGTTAAGCATCCTACTCTTGATTTTGGCTCAGGTCATGATCCCACGGTTTGTGGAATTGAGCTTTCCGCTCAATTGTGGGCTTTCCGCTGACAACATGGAGCCTGCTTGGGATACATTCATCCTCCCTCCCTCTCTCTGTCTCTCTGTCTGTCTGTCTCTCTCTCAAAATATTAAAAGAGGGACTAAGCAGGAATACAGAAGAGAAGCTGGAGGGATTGAGGTTGCAAGGTCTGGTTCTGCTGGGTTGCTTGGGATACTAGTTACTGTTGATCTGTGTTCTCATTACTTACCTGGGTTTGATTTGTGAAAATCCATTGATCTCTATACTTATAGGTAACTTTATGTTTTCTTCAAAAAAGTTATTATGTGATTTCCCACAAGTTAAATGAGCAGATGGAGAAAACTTCACATAGGAAAACAAAAATAGCCTGATTAGCTTTCTAAAATACTAGTAGGAAACATGAATTCATATCCATGCATTCACTGCATACTAAAATTGAACAAATTTGATTGTTTTCTCTCTGACTGTGGGGATGTTTAGTAACATTTATATGTAAATAATTGGACACAAAAGTGGGAGGGGAGAGGGGAAGAAGATGTCTCTGCTATGGAAGGACACAGCACGAAGGTGGCCATCCACGAGTCAGGAAGAACACTTTTACCAGAACTGGACCATTACTGGCACCCCGATCTCAGACTTCTGGCCTCCTTCTTCTATGAGAAATACATTTCTGTTGTTTAAACCACCCAGTCTATAGGATTGTGTTATGGCAGCCTGAACTGACTAGGACACATTTTACTAAAAGATTTAATGGAAACACTAGTTGGCGAATTGGTTAGATATGGGAGATTAAAATGTGAATTAAAATTTCCTGTGGGCGGTGAGTGGAGTCAATTGAAAATTTGCCTCAAATTTAAAACCTGTAAGTGGCAGCGTTGATTCAATTCACTACCTCCTTGAGGACATAGTTGTGCCGCTCATTAGATGCTGCCAAGTTACCATAAAGCCATATTTACTGAGGTTACTGATAATAATCCTGTGATATTATTGGTGTCTAATTTACTTATTCATCTTCAGGACCTATGGGATTCCTGGGTTTATGCCTAGGAACTCAGTCTGTGTAGGTCCTTGGCTGACCTCAGTGTAGCAAAGGAGGTACTTGTGGGAATTCATTTGGAGGGGGTATCACTAAGTGCCCTAGGTGCTTGCATTCAGAATGCATCAGGATGGTTTGCCAACTTCCATCTATATCATTGTGTCTCCTTGAGGCCATTTGTGCTTTCCAAAGCCGTAGGAGACTTTGTGCACAAGGTTTCTTCCTCAGATCAGACAAAAATGGCTTGGCAAGTAATGAAAAGGATTAGCTTACTTCTTTAATAAAACTCTAGTGGTGGTGAACAAGTACTTTAACAGTGCTGTTCCTTAATAGTTACATTAGGTATTTCTCTCTTAAAAATGTTCAGAATCTTAACCATAAACTGTTCTCTAGAGATGCAAATTGCCTGGGGTGTTCAACTGCCAATTGGGTTTGAAGCTGTTTGCAGCTGCAAGGGAGCATTAAGACAGAATAAATCTGATCATTTCTGCTTCTACTGAGGATTGGCCAGGATGCTGTGGTACCAGCATGTCTTCTAGGGAGCAGATAACGCAGTGTAAGTCTAGAGATCTATTTTTGTCTGCTGACCTCCAGCGCTCTCAGCTCTCCTGTTACTTTACTAGAAGGGTTGGGAATCAGCCATCGTGACTTAACACCCAGGGACTGAGTCAAGCTTATTACTCTTTTATTAGGCTTTTCACTGAAGAGAGGAAGTAAAACATTTTCAGAAGAAAACATTATTTTGTTGGGATCCCATTAATATCTAATGATGATTGGACACTGTGTGCATCAGGCACTGTTTTAAATTGTAGGTAAATTATCCTCTAAATCCTAAATGTTGGTTTGTATTATTTCATCTTCACAGACGAGAGGTTGAAATGGAGGGGTTAGGAGCTGGCTGTGTGGTATAGCTAATAAGTGGCAGACGTGGGATTTCCATGTAGGAAATCTGTCTCCCCACATGATCCATGTCATGGGTGCTGCCTTTGGATGGTGCCATGGTCCTCTGATCCTCTATAACAGAGCTTTGATTTTTTTTCCCCCATGCATTTCCTCTTATACATTTTAGAGGAAGTTTACTTTATCCTCACCCTTGAGAGTGGTGAGTACTTCTGGGCTCAAGCCAGTCATCATTGGCCCCATTTTCCTTGCTAGCAATTGTTTAAAGCTCTGGTCAATAAAACAGGAGGGTTACCTTGCTCTAGAGTTCCTACAGAAGGTTTTTGCAGTGGTGAGAAGTGCCCATTCTTCTTTTGAATTTAATCGTGTCTGCATTTTTAGATTAAAATTACCATGGTATACTTGGTTTATTGGGGGAAGTTGCCTGAGGATCAAAGCTAACCCACTAAGCGAGGCAGAATGGGAATCTGAGTACCTGGTTGGATGACATCATTAAGCTACTGAATTAACCAGTCATGGAGTTACCCCGCTTCTGGTTTCTTTGTTGTTTGAAGTAATAAAATCCCTTTTTATTTAAATCACTTAGAGTTGTAGTTCATTTGTTAGGTAAAGCCTTCTGGTTCAGTATTCCAGTACTATTTTTTTTTTTTTCCTATTTAATCTATGCATTTCTTTTTTTTTTTTTTTAATTTTTTTTTTATTTTTTTTATATGAAATTTATTGACAAATTGGTTTCCATACAACACCCAGTGCTCATCCCAAAAGGTGCCCTCCTCAATACCCATCACCCACCCTCTCCTCCCTCCCACCCCCCATCAACCCTCAGTTTGTTCTCAGTTTTTAACAGTCTCTTATGCTTTGGCTCTCTCCCACTCTAACCTGTTTTTTTTTTTTCCTTCCCCTCCCCTATGGGTTCCTGTTAATTTCTCAGGGTCCACATAAGAGTGAAACCCTATGGTATCTGTCTTTCTCTGTATGGCTTATTTCACTTAGCATCACACTCTCCAGTTCCATCCACGTTGCTACAAAAGGCCATATTTCATTTTTTCTCATTGCCACGTAATATTCCATTGTGTATATAAACCACAATTTCTTTATCCATTCATCAGTTGATGGACATTTAGGCTCTTTCCACAATTTGGCTATTGTTGAGAGTGCTGCTATGAACATTGGGGTACAAGTGGCCCTATGCATCAGTACTCCTGTATCCCTTGGATAAATTCCTAGCAGTGCTATTGCTGGGTCATAGGGTAGGTCTATTTTTAATTTTCTGAGGAACCTCCACACTGCTTTCCAGAGCGGCTGCACCAATTTGCATTCCCACCAACAGTGCAAGAGGGTTCCCGTTTCTCCACATCCTCTCCAGCATCTAGAGTCTCGTGATTTGTTCATTTTGGCCACTCTGACTGGCGTGAGGTGATACCTGAGTGTGGTTTTTATTTGTATTTCCCTGATAAGGAGCGACGCTGAACATCTTTTCATGTGCCTGTTGGCCATCCGGATGTCTTCTTTAGAGAAGTGTCTATCCATGTTTTCTGCCCATTTCTTCACTGGGTTATTTGTTTTTCGGGTGTGGAGTTTGGTGAGCTCTTTATAGATTTTGGATACTAGCCCTTTGTCCGATATGTCATTTGCGAATATCTTTTCCCATTCCGTTGGTTGCCTTTTAGTTTTGTTGGTTGTTTCCTTTGCTGTGCAGAAGCTTTTTATCTTCATAAGGTCCCAGTAATTCACTTTTGCTTTTAATTCCCTTGCCTTTGGGGATGTGTCGAGTAAGAGATTGCTACGGCTGAGGTCAGAGAGGTCTTTTCCTGCTTTCTCCTCTAGGGTTTTGATGGTTTCCTGTCTCACATTTAGGTCCTTTATCCATTTTGAGTTTATTTTTGTGAATGGTGTGAGAAAGTGGTCTAGTTTCAACCTTCTGCATGTTGCTGTCCAGTTCTCCCAGCACCATTTGTTAAAGAGGCTTTTTTCCATTGGATGTTCTTTCCTGCTTTGTCAAAGATGAGTTGGCCATACGTTTGTGGGTCCAGTTCTGGGGTTTCTATTCTATTCCATTGGTCTATGTGTCTGTTTTTGTGCCAATACCATGCTGTCTTGATGATGACAGCTTTGTAGTAGAGGCTAAAGTCTGGGATTGTGATGCCTCCTGCCTTGGTCTTCTTCAAAATTCCTTTGGCTATTCGGGGCCTTTTGTGGTTCCATATGAATTTTAGGATTGCTTGTTCTAGTTTCGAGAAGAATGCTGGTGCAATTTTGATTGGGATTGCATTGAATGTGTAGATAGCTTTGGGTAGTATTGACATTTTGACAATATTTATTTTTCCAATCCATGAACAGGGAATGTCTTTCCATTTCTTTAAATCTTCTTCAATTTCCTTCATAAGCTTTCTATAGTTTTCAGCATACAGATCCTTTACATCTTTGGTTAGATTTATTCCTAGGTATTTTATGCTTCTTGGCGCAATTGTGAATGGGATCAGTTTCTTTATTTGTCTTTCTATTGCTTCATTGTTAGTGTATAAGAATGCAACTGATTTCTGTACATTGATTTTGTATCCTGCAACTTTGCTGAATTCATGTATCAGTTCTAGTAGACTTTTGGTGGAGTCTATCGGACTTTCCATGTATAATATCATGTCATCTGCAAAAAGCGAAAGCTTGACTTCATCTTTGCCAATTTTGATGCCTTTGATTTCCTTTTGTTGTCTGATTGCTGATGCTAGAACTTCCAGCACTATGTTAAACAGCAGCGGTGAGAGTGGGCATCCTTGTCGTGTTCCTGATCTCAGGGAAAAAGCTCTCAGTTTTTCCCCGTTGAGGATGATGTTAGCTGTGGGCTTTTCATAAATGGCTTTTATGATCTTTAAGTATGTTCCTTCTATCCCAACTTTCTCAAGGGTTTTTATTAAGAAAGGGTGCTGGATTTTGTCAAAGGCCTTTTCTGCATCGATTGACAGGATCATATGGTTCTTCTCTTTTTTTTTGTTAATGTGATGTATCACGTTGATTGATTTGCGAATGTTGAACCAGCCCTGCATCCCAGGAATGAATCCCACTTGATCATGGTGAATAATTCTTTTTATATGCCGTTGAATTCGATTTGCTAGTATCTTATTGAGAATTTTTGCATCCATATTCATCAGGGATATTGGCCTGTAATTCTCTTTTTTTTACTGGTTCTCTGTCTGGTTTAGGAATCAAAGTAATACTGGCTTCATAGAAGGAGTCTGGAAGTTTTCCTTCCCTTTCTATTTCTTGGAATAGCTTGAGAAGGATAGGTATTATCTCTGCTTTAAACGTCTGGTAGAACTCCCCTGGGAAGCCATCTGGTCCTGGACTCTTATTTGTTGGGAGATTTCTGATAACCGATTCAATTTCTTCGCTGGTTATGGGTCTGTTCAAGCTTTCTATTTCCTCCTGATTGAGTTTTGGAAGAGTGTGGGTGTTCAGGAATTTGTCCATTTCTCCCAGGTTGTCCAATTTGTTGGCATATAATTTTTCATAGTATTCCCTGATAATTGTTTGTATCTCTGAGGGATTGGTTGTAATAATTCCATTTTCATTGATGATTTTATCTATTTGGGTCATCTCCCTTTTCTTTTTGAGAAGCCTGGCTAGAGGTTTGTCAATTTTGTTTATTTTTTCAAAAAACCAACTCTTGGTTTTGTTGATCTGCTCTACAGTTTTTTTAGATTCTATATTGTTTATTTCTGCTCTGATCTTTATTATTTCTCTTCTTCTGCTGGGTTTAGGCTGCCTTTGCTGTTCTGCTTCTAGTTCCTTTAGGTGTGCTGTTAGATTTTGTATTTGGGATTTTTCTTGTTTCTTGAGATAGGCCTGGATTGCAATGTATTTTCCTCTCAGGACTGCCTTCGCTGCGTCCCAAAGCGTTTGGATTGTTGTATTTTCATTTTCATTTGTTTCCATATATTTTTTAATTTCTTCTCTAATTGCCTGGTTGACCCACTCATTCGTTAGTAGGGTGTTCTTTAACCTCCATGCCTTTGGAGGTTTTCCAGACTTTTTTCTGTGGTTGATTTCTAGCTTCATAGCATTGTGGTCTGAAAGTATGCCTGGTGTAATTTCAATTCTTGTAAACTTATGAAGGGCTGTTTTGTGACCCAGTATATGATCTATCTTGGAGAATGTTCCATGTGCACTCGAGAAGAAAGTATATTCTGTTGCTTTGGGATGCAGAGTTCTAAATATATCTGTCAAGTCCATCTGATCCAATGTCTCATTCAGGGCCCTTGTTTCTTTATTGACCGTGTGTCTAGATGATCTGTCCATTTCTGTAAGTGGGGTGTTAAAGTCCCCTGCAATTACCACATTCTTATCAATAAGGTTGCTTATGTTTATGAGTAATTGTTTTATATATTTGGGGGCTCCGGTATTCGGCGCACAGACATTTATAATTGTTAGCTCTTCCTGATGGATAGACCCTGTAACTATTATATAATGTCCTTCTTCATCTCTTGTTACAGCCTTTAATTTAAAGTCTAGTTTGTCTGATATAAGTATGGCTACTCCAGCTTTCTTTTGGCTTCCAGTCGCATGATAAATAGTTCTCCATCCCCTCACTCTCAATCTAAAGGTGTCCTCAGGTCTAAAATGAGTCTCTTGTAGACAGCAAATAGATGGGTCTTGTTTTTTTATCCATTCTGATACCCTATGTCTTTTGGTTGGCGCATTTAATCCATTTACATTCAGTGTTATTATAGAAAGATATGGGTTTAGAGTCATTGTGATGTCTGTATGTTTTACGCTTGTAGTGATGTCTCTGGGACTTTGTCTCACAGGGTCCCCCTTAGGATCTCTTGTAGGGCTGGTTTAGTGGTGACAAATTCCTTCAGTTTTTGTTTGTTTGGGAAGACCTTTATCTCTCCTTCTATTCTAAATGATAGACTTGCTGGATAAAGGATTCTCGGCTGCATATTTTTTCTGTCTAGCACCCTGAAAATCTCGTGCCAATTCTTTCTGGCCTGCCAAGTTTCAAAAGAGAGATCAGTCACGAGTCTTATAGGTCTCCCCTTATATGTGAGGGCACGTTTACCCCTTGCGGCTTTCAGAATTTTCTCTTTATCCTTGTATTTTGCCAGTTTCACTATGATATGTCGTGCAGAAGATCGATTCAAGTTACGTCTGAAGGGAGTTCTCTGTGCCTCTTGGATTTCAATGCCTTTTTCCTTCCCCAGTTCAGGGAAGTTCTCAGCTATTATTTCTTCAAGTACCCCTTCAGCACCTTTCCCTCTCTCTTCCTCCTCTGGGATACCAATTATGCGTATATTATTTCTTTTTAGTGTATCACTTAGTTCTCTAATTTTCCCCTCATACTCCTGGATTTTTTTATCTCTCTTTTTCTCAGCTTCCTCTTTTTCCATAACTTTATCTTCTAGTTCACCTATTCTCTCCTCTGCCTCTTCAAGCCGAGCTGTGGTGGTTTCCATTTTGTTATGCATTTCGTTTAAAGCGTTTTTCAGCTCCTCGTGACTGTTCCTTAGTCCCTTGATCTCTGTAGCAAGAGGTTCTCTGCTGTCCTGTATACTGTTTTCAAGCCCAGCGATTAATTTTATGACTATTATTCTAAATTCACTTTCTGTGATATTATTTAAATCCTTTTTGATCAGTTCATTAGCTGTTGTTATTTCCTGGAGATTCTTCTGAGGGGAATTCTTCCGCTTGGTCACTTTGGATAGTCCCTGGCGTGGTGAGGATCTGCAGGGCACTTCCCCTGTGTTGTGGTGTATAACTGGAGTTGGTGGGCGGGGCCGCAGTCAGACCTGATGTCTGCCCCCAGCCCACCGCTCGGGCCACAGTCAGACTGGTGTGTGCCTTCTCTTCCCCTCTCCTAGGGGCGGAATTCACTGTGGGGTGGTGTGGCCCGTCTGGGCTACTTGCACACTGCCAGGCTTGTGATGCTGGGGATCTGGCGTATTAGCTGGGGTGGGTAGGCAAGGTGCACAGGGGCAGGAGGGGCAGGCTTAGCTCGCTTCTCCTTAGGTGATCCTCTTCAGGAGGGGCCCTGTGGCAGCGGGAGGGAGTCAGATCCGCTGCCGGAGGTTTGGCTCCGCAGAAGCACAGAGTTGGGTGTTTGTGCGGAGCGAGCAAGTTCCCTGGCAGGAACTGGTTCTCTTTGGGATTTTGGCTGGGGGATGGGCGGGGGAGATGGCGCTGGCGAGCGCCTTTGTTCCCCACCAAACTGAGCTCTGTCGTCAGGGGGCTCAGCAGCTCTCCCTCCCTTTGTCCTCCAGCCTTCCCGCTTTCCGAGCAGAGCTGTTAACTTATGACCTCCCAGACGCTAAATCGCGCTTGTTGTGGGAACACAGTCCATCAGGCCCCTCCGCTTTTGCAAGCCAGACTCGGGGGCTCTGCTTGGCCGGCGAGCCGCCCCTCCGCCCCGGCTCCCTCCTGCCAGTCCGTGGAGCGCGCACCGCCTCGCCGCCCTTCCTACCCTCTTCCGTGGGCCTCTCGTCTGCGTTTGGCTCCGGCGACTCGTTCTGCTAATCCTCTGGCGGTTTTCTGGGTTATTTAGGCAGGTGTAGGTGGAATCTAAGTAATCAGCAGGACGTGCGGTGAGCCCAGCGTCCTCCTAAGCCGCCATCTTGCTGCTTCCTCTCTCCAGTACTATTTTTTAAGGTGTCAGCTTGGAGCTCTGCTTCCCCATCTGTATCTCTTTACAAATTGTGGATAAGATTAATAACATAGTAATAATAATGTTTATTGAACTCCTTTTAAGCACAGAACTGTGCTAACTGCTTTGCATGTTTCAATTTAATAGGCTTGAAAGAGCCTGGGTATGTGTCTGGCATCTAGTTGATGGGGAATGTAGTTTCTCTCCTTTCTTATCCACTCATTAACGCATTTGGTGCCATGGAGAGAAAAAACGTGTGACATGCCCTTGTTTTTGAGAGTTAATGTAGGTAGAAGGGAGCTGGTTTGGGAGTCTGTTTACAAGAAATCACATTATTTTTAGAAAAAATAATTAACTATAATATAACAAGCTAGTTTGAGGAGGATTGGAAATAAGGTTGGGAAGTAGGGGACTCAATAATGGAAGGTCTTGAAAACTGGGCAGAGTAGGTAGGACGTGACACATTACAAACTAGGGTCTATTGGAAGTTTTTGACGCAGAATGGGAAATAATATGAAAAAGTAAGGAAGATAAGTCATTGTGAAGAGAAAGACTGAAGTTACATAAGTTGATTAGGAAGCTATTGCAATGAAATCTGGGTAGAAAGTGGTAAAGTCTGGATTATATTTCACTCAAGTCCCATTAATTCAGATCTCAGAAAGCCTCAATTTAAAAGATGAATTTTATATTTTAGTGCAAGGCCTATTGATGTTCACAATAATTAGCTGAGAGAATTCAGGATACTTGAATGATTTCTGGATCATAGGGATAGATGAATTAATGTTCAGTCCTGCTTTGAAATTATTTAAATTAAAAAAAGTCTCTCTCTCTCTCTCTCTCTCTCTCTCTCTATATATATATATATATATAAATTAACCCATTTAGTCTTTATAACAGCTATTAACTAGATTATTAAAACAGGAGTGTTTTCTTCCCTATTGTTGTGGACAAATGAGGAGTAATTTCAGTATATTTAGAGATTAAGTGGTGTCTGTTTACTAATTTTAGAAAATCTAGTGGTAACTTAAAAGAATATTTTCAGGCTTTTGTTAAGTAAAGATTTTTTTAGTGTATCTGTATATTCTGTATCAGAGAAGAAAACAGGCCCATATATTTCAGATGACATTTTTTTCTGGTTAGTGGGAAGTAGAATTGTGAAGAGAAAGTACCCAGAAAAAAAGCTATCTGTGTCAGATAACAACCGAGTGGTTTAAAAGAACAAGCCCTAGCAAATCATAGACTGAAACAACAGAAAAGAAACAAGAAAGAGATAATGACGTGCCGCAGAACAGAAGAGGCAAAGACCAAGGCTGGGCAACTCATTACAAGTACAGACATAAAACCTCGAATGAATACAAGGTCAAAAACAGAATTGTCACTTAGGACCTCAATTTCAGGAAACAAATCATATGTGGCCTAGACGTTGTCATGAAAGGTTATTTCTTGCCCTCTAATCAGATTTTTTATTGTATTTTTGATTGATTGTCTAGGATGTACAAAACAACAATAGGAAACCAGGCAAAATTACTGGTCACATATTTAAATGGGAGTCTGAGCATTTTGAAACACGGGTAACCAGAAGATAAAGATTTATAAAAACATCGAGTTCCCTGCCACATGCCATTGTAACCAGAGTTTTAAAAATTATGCAGTACAAAAAAATTCACATATTAATAGAAAACCAGGCACGTTTTTTTTTCTTATGTCTTTTCTAAGGATTTTTAAATTATATCCAGCTCTTTTGGTGCCCGGATTTTTAGAGTGAACCCTTCAAATTGCCAAAATGAATGTTGAGGTTAGTGACAATTTCCATAACATTTTATTTTATTTTATTTTGGAAGTGTCCCAAAGTTTAGGTGGCTTTGCATGACATTCACATGTTAAGCATTGTTTGAGTATAATATCAACCAACTAAATTCTAGTTCATTGTGTAAATATTTATTATGAGCCCTTTGCATGTGACATGCAGGATGGATATTGCCATGTCCTTTTGGAGTTTACAGGGAGGAGAGATTGTTGACAAAGCCATAGAGACATTAGCTAGGCATAGATGTTGTGGGTGGTGGGGGACATTGATGTTTAAGACAAAACCCACTGGTGAGTAGAAATTGTCAGATGACCAGGAAGAGAGTCCCTGGGTAGATGAAACTCTCTTTGTAAGAGAGAAGAGAAAGCACAGGCTTTCCCAGAAGCATAAACCTAATTTAGGAAGAGGTTTTCAGGTGAAGAGATAAATGGGTAAAGATGGAGCTGAATAAGTAAGAATTGCTCTTCTTCCACTTGGTAAGAAGATGGTAAACGTCCTCCACCAATACGGGTACTTTAAGGATATTTGACACGATGGGCCAGCAAAAAGAGCCAAAGTGAATTTCTTTTTTGTTTTTCATTAGACTAATTACCTGATTTCCTTTAGGCAGGTCTTGATTTCTGCTAATCCGTGGGCCCAGGAGACAGAGCTTTTGCTCTACTCTAGTACCTACTTCCATAGTATATTTCCTTTTTCTAGCAAATTGAGAAGCCTCATGCCAAGACTCAATTTCTAATAAGAAATTTATTGTTCTCTAAGGAAAACACTTGGGGGAGAGAAGCATTATATTAAAAAGAATGGATATACTTTCTCATTTTGAAACATACTTATGAGCCTCAAGAGGCAAAGCAGAAATTCCCCAGAAGAGAACTGCTGAAGTGAGGAGGAATGAAGACTGGGCTCTTTCTCTCAGCAGGTAACCTCATTAATGTGCTGTCTGTGGAATGGAGTGAAGGTTGACATTTTGTTTTAAATACTTTCCTTCCAAGGGGTTTCATTTTATTATATGGTTCATTTAGGGCTTCTCAGCTTCGCCCAGAGAGAACCTGAAGGACAGTATATCTTCTGGAGTCAGAGTGAGCCAGTCATCATAACTATACAAATACAGTTACATCTCATAGGCTCTAGTGTTGAAAACATTTTCAGTTCTAGGATAGTGACTTGAGTTTGGCATGTACCTTGTGCCAGATGGAATTTGGTAATTGGGAAGATAGTATTGATTTTGAATCAACAGCAACAAACTTGGTCTGTAAATCTGGTTTTAGGTACTTACCTATGTGCTAAAAAAATAAAATACACAGTATAGAGTTGAAAGCTTTAAAAGACCTCAATCTGAGTTCTAGTTGTATGGGTCATGAGCTAGATGATCTTGTAAAAATGTATCTGAGTTTCCAATTCCTTAATTCTAAAATGGGGATAATTTAGAAAATTGCTGCTTATTATAGCACTTACTATGTGCTGACTTCTATTTTAAGTGCTTTATAAATATTAACTCGTGTGATTGTCGTAACAAAGCTGTGAGTAGAGACTATTTCAACTGCTCTGATGTTGGTAATACCACTGCAAGGATTTAGTGAGGATGGAGTAAGAAATAAGTGTTTCTACTCATCCTTCATTTATTGCTTAACCAAAAGTGTACAACTAGTTGATGTGAGAGGGCTTACCAGGAATGTGAGCTATTGTTTCCTGAGATAGCTTGCTGATTTGTATCCTGGCCTGCTGCTTCCTCCTCATGAGATGAGAAGTACATTTCTGGACTAGACCCTGGCCTGAGAATCTAGCTTATTAGCTCTTGAATGAACAAGATTTTAAGGTAGGAAGGAAGTGGCTTTACTTATACACAGGGTTCTGAAGAGAGAGATTAGTGTCATTCTGGATGGTATCATGATAGCATGTGGATGTATTAGATTTGAGTTGTTGCCTGAATATGTAGTCGACGTTCTCCCTTGATCTGGCAATCCCTTCTTTGGGTGGCCTACTAACTTAAGTAGGATGTGTAAAGAAGATGAAAAGTAATTTACGGTAGCTCACATACAAATAAAAGATCAGTTCCTTAAAACAGATAGGAAAATCAAAAGAAAACATGAAGAGGTCTTTAGATTTATGCATTGAGTTAGCCAGAATAGGCTCCCCTGAGAAAAAAAACCTTAAAATTTCAGTGACCTAACACAACAAAAACTTACTTCTCACTCCCACGGTGGTTTGGCATGACCTTTTCAGGCAGCTCTTCTCCAAACAGTAACTCAGAGATTGGTTCCTTCCATCTTGTGGCCCTGTACTCGGCTAGGTCCTTGGATGAAAGAGAATGGAGGGTTGTATGTGGGGAGTGTTTTTTTTAGGCCATACCTACCAATGACTCACATTGTTCAGCTTATGTTTCATTCACCAGAACCTGGTCAACATGAGACATGTAACAGAGATTGGGAAATGTAACTAAGCTGTGTCAAGGAGGAAAAGAGACATGGTTGGGGGGGCAACTAGTTAGTTTTTCCTAGGAAACTAAGCTAAATAAGCAAGGAACAAAGGTTTGCTTAACTGCTCTGGTAGATTGTAGTTTTGTCCCAATGGTTTATTTGATGCTTGCCTCTGAGAGATTACACATTATCCCTTATTCCATATAACTTGCAGTGTCCCCTACTGTAGAAGGCATATATTTTTTTCTCTCCATTGAAATCAAACTTGGCTATGCTACTTGCTTGGCCAATGAGATGCAAATTATACTACCTTCTGGCAGAAGCTTAATGAACCATTGTGTGTTTGGCTCTTTGCTGTTTCTCTGTACCATAAAAACAACAACATGTCTCACACATATTTGATAGCCTGTCCATCAGTCTGTGTTCTGGAATGAGAATACCTCTAGAGCAGAGCCAAACAGCTGAGTAGAGTTGACAGGAGTTGGAGTGGCTATGGACAGCCCACAGTTGCCATCATGTTGGGCTGTGGTAGGGTCAGTGTTCGTCATTAAAAGTCATTGACATTTAGGAGTTGTTACCTCAGCAAAGCTGACTAAAAGTCTTCATCAGGCACATGTGTAATTCCATTTTAGGGAAGATCAAAAGTTGGTGCCGAGTTTATAGGTGAGATATGTAAACAGAAGTTCTTTTTTTTTTAAATGTGTAACTGAAATAAAACTTCCAGCAATAAGATCACTAAGGAGTTAGAAAAACAACATACTGCTTTTATGTTCAAATGGTCACTCAAAATGAGTATATGTTATTGGGGAAAGTGAGAGAAGTTTTTGAAAGGGGAGTGAGTAGAGACAGTTTTCCATTAACTTACTAGCACATACTAAAAATTGATGTAAAATTTGACACCTTGTGATAGTGAAGACAAAATTTTGAGCAAGTGGAACACAAAATAGTTATATTTCTTTTTCTTTTTTTTTAAAATTTTGGAGAGAGAAAGTGTGAGCCAGGGAGAAGAGCAGAGGGAGATAGAGAATCTCAAGGAAGCTCTGTGCTGACTATGGCTCAGTGTGGGGCTTGATCCTACAACCCTGGGATCATGACCTGGGCTGAAATCAAGAGTTCGATGCTCAACCAACTGAGCCACCAAAAAAGTCCATAAAATGGTTCTATTTTAATTGCAGGTGAAGATTAGGAATTATTGAGGGACTGGTGAAGCTAGGTAGAGCTGTGAGGATCACTGAGCAGCAGGAATGATACAAGGACAGTAGGTGAAGGGCAATGAGTAAGTCAAAAGACTGTGTGGGGTATCAGAGGAGCACTTTATCCATAGTTAATCCTATTCACTCTTGTTGGAAGATAAAACAAATAGTTTGACTTATACAGTGGTAAAACTTGTATAAAAATTCAGTAAATTCATTGGCTGTTGGTTATATAAAGGAAATCATTACTAGAGATGATTTGGTCACTGTTACTAAACTTAAAATGATAGGTTACATGCTAGAATACAAACTGATGTTTTACTGGCACATTTGCTATTAGAATGATAGTGTAGTTACAAGTTTGGGCTTGGACTTAGATGGGGCATGCGGTTTTGTTGAGCAGTAGGTCATCTTAAAGGCAACACCTTTGTTTTGAATGGGATAGGGTTTTGATGTTGGTTTGGCATTAGGTTGGACTCTTTGTGGTGAAAGAGGTAGGATTCTTACAGTGGTTGCAAAGAACAGAAAATTCACCTTGAACTGGCTTAAACAATAAAGGAAAATTGTTGGTCCTTTCACTGTAATCCCTGGGGCCAAGTCAGGTTTCAGACATGGTTTAATATTAGGCTTTGGCTCAGGTTTTTCTGATTGTCTCAGCTCTGTCTTTTGTCATGTGTCTGCTTTAATCTCAGACTGATATCCCTCATGCTTGCATTGTGACTGCCAGCAATAATCAGGGCTACATGCTTTGCCTTGCACATTCAGGAGGAGAAATGTGATTGCTCCCTATACTTAGTATCAAGATTCTTGGATTTGACCCTGCTTGTTTCAACCTGAACTTGCCTCTGTGTCCAGGGGAAACCCATATTTTTCCATCAGCTTTCGCTCATTTCTGAAGCAACCACTGTGATTAAATGAATGAGATTGTATTCCTTGACTTCTATCATCCAAACTGCATGGTTCCCACACACTGAGGACCTCCTTTTCCTTAAAAAAATCATAGGTAGAGGGCATGGGGAGATGGGTCTTGGGCAAACAACAGATCATTGTCCTGTGTGATGACATGGGCTCTGTCACTGACTAAAACTTTCAGGCTGATTGAGGGAAATAGAACAGCTCAAGGCTTTCATGTTAAATGGATATGCTTTTTGGCCTCATTTTTTCACATATTAGTATGTGAAGTTGGATAACTTTTATGGTTCCTATTGAACCTCAGTTTTTCTATTTATAAAAAAGAAATCTGTATTTCCTTGACTCCTGGACTTCAGTGCTTTTTGAATGCACCCTGACTAATGGATGGTGGACAAAAATAGACACTGTATTAAGTCTACTTAACAATTATAAGATGCATCTCAATTTCAGAAAATGCAAAATATCTTGTAACAAAGATGAATCTCAGATCTGGGGGTATATTAATGATAATTCTTGACATCGAGGTTTGTTGTTAAAAAATTACAGAATATGGGGCATCTGGGTGGCTCAGTTGGTTAACCTTCAGACTCTTGATTCCAGCTCAGGTCATGATCTCATGGTTTGTGAGTTAGAGTCCCGAATCGGACTGTGTGCTGACTGTGCGGAGCCTGCTTGCGATTCTCTTTCCCTTTCTCTCTGTCCCTCCTTCTCTCTCCCTCTCAAGATAAATAAACGAAAAAAAATACTAAAAAATTACAGAGTAACATGAAGGCAAAATAATAATTCATCATTATCTTGAACTTGGTTAATTGTTTTGGTGGAAGTTTATCTTGGTTTTAGTCTTAAATTTTTCTCAAATTAGACTTAAATCTTTGGGTAAACACTTCTGTGTTTTTGCTAAAATGAACAACATGGATTAGACAGTCTCTTCTGTCTCTTGCCCCAATTTTTTATAGCCGTGGACGCTGGCATTGACCCACATTCCTAGAACTAATGTGAAATTTAAGCAGCCTCTGAGAATTCAGGGGCAAATGGTTGAGTGACTGGGTGAATGGCCTTTTCCTTCTAAATTATGCTTAGTGTTGGCCCACAGACCTGTGAAAGCCAAATCACCCCTGTCCGGTTTGCAGTATTGCTGGCATCAGGCAGCTCACCTTTTAACAAACCAACGTGGAAAACTTCCGGCACATCTGCCGCTCTAATTTATACGTTAGAGGATAGGGCTGACTGGAAAGGCCATGGAAATGACTAAATTTATTCCCATTTGTTCAATTACAGTGTCTCTTTCAGAAAAGTAGATTTGTTGTTGAAGATTTTGAGTATTCGCCCTCTTTTCTGGAAGAGGCATATGTTGGCCATAAAACTAGCAAGATGAAAGTAGTTAACACTTTGAAAACATCCATAAATTAGCATCTAAACAGTTTTTCTCAAGAAATAGAAGTTGAAAATGCTGTGTATCAGAGACTGCTCTGAGGAGTTTGTTTTTCTGTTCATCGCCAAACGTGAAGTGGGTAGACGGAAAACTTGTGTACTTCTTCTAATCTTTGCTCATCCCATTCTGCTTGAGATGGATGACTGTCTTCCTGCTAAAATTGAGATAACTCTTGCTATTTCTCCATTTTCTTCCTTCCTTCCTTCCTTCCTTCCATTCCTCTCTTTATAATGAGCCCTGTTCTCCAACCATGTAAACTTGCAGTAAGTTAGGTAATTTTGGAAATAGAATTAATGCTTTCAGACCCGCAGTCTCCCAGCAAGTGTAAAAAAGCAACAGTTTGTCAAGGATGATGTCTGATACAACTTCATAAATGACCCACATAACTTCTGAAGAGTTAATTCTTCTGGGAAGAAAGAGGGGAAACAAAATCTTTGCCCAAAATGACTGTATCAGACCAGTGCTTGCCATTTTTCACAAGTTAATGCATTTCCTAAGAATACTATAAGATAAGTGGAATTGTCCCTGATTCTATGTGAAGAAATGTAGTTTCAGATGGGGTAATTAAATTCATGGTCAACAAGTCAAAAATTATAAATATGCATATTTGGCTACAAAGCTGATTATCTTTCTTTGTTAATGCACTGTGATAATCTGGATTTTTAATTTTATGAAACTTTGTTGATCATTGTAGCAACACTTATAAATATTGACTCTGTGTCAAGCATTATGCCATTATTACTTTTACAGCATTTTATTGACTTCTATAATAAACCCTTCATATTACTGTATTTATTTTGGAGGTGGAGAAGCAGGGCTGGCAAGGATTGCATTTTGTATTAACCATGTCTCCATATTGTAGCCAGAGGGTTTTTTTTTTTTTTTTTTAACTAAATGAAAATCTGATCATGTCACTCTCCTGGATAAAACCTTTCAGTGGCTACCTCTTCCTACTGGGCATTGTGTCTTCTGATCCGGATGAGTCTCCAACCCCATCTGGCTTCTCTTTTCTCCTGTCCTCTGCACGGCAGCTATCCTTGTCTTAATGGGAGCTCCCTCTGCCAAGAAGGTTCCTGTCCTCATCTCTTGGTTCACCATTTTACCAGGTTAACTCATATTCACTCTTCAGCTCTCATAACACTGTTAGAGAATCTTTTAGATCCAACGTGGGATTAGGATCATCTACCTCTGTAACATTATTCACATTATATAACAGTATCTTTATTTTTGTGACTCTTTTTTTTGGATTATTGTAAAATCCATGAAGACCAGGTCTTGAAATTCAATGATTGTACTCCATTTGAGCAACATGTCCCAACTGAGAGGATGGAAAGGTTCTTTGGGGAAACTGTAGAACTTGATGTTAAAACATTGGCTGTTCACTTTAAAGCCTGAAACCAGGTGTAAGAAAGAAATACATTGGAAGAAGAATATATTGGTAGAATGAGACTAGAGAAGGGCCTGTAAATTAATGGTAAAGGGGGGAAAGTTTGGCTATTAAGTAAGAGAGTTAGATGGTGGTATAGGTTGCTCTACATTCACCTCCAAACCTCTGGGAGAAGATGATTGATCTCTTCAGGTCATGGGGATTGAGAAAGAGGAGAGTATTAGAGCTTACATTATGCCATGGTTACCTAGGAAACCGTAAGTATGGTAGAAAAAGACTTCTACCACTCTAGGTGGAAAGAGCAGGATAGAGATGACTATATGGAGTAGCTAGGCAGATGGGACTGAAGGCAGCTTTAGAATACCCTAGTAGGGGACAAAGAACACTTAAATATTATTTCATGTGCCTAGGGAGGCATGGATATGATGCTTAGAGCTGGTGGTCTGAGGAAGGTTCACAGACATGACACAAGGATACAGGCATAGATGGAAACATGGGTTGGGTAAGTGGAGCCCAGGTGGTGGACAGACCATCCTCTGTGGATTCTTGCACGGGAGAATGCAGGCACCTGAATGGTAGATGTGGATATGAGTACAACCGTGACAGTGTGATTGAACATACCGTGATGGAATGATCATACATCTCAGTGATGAAAGGCCAGGATAGATCAAAACTAAGAAGTGGGTATACCACGCTGACCCCATACTAGCCCTCCTCCCTCCCATCCACACCCCTTTCCCCCCAGGAAGAGCAGGAGAAGGAAGACCTCAAGCTTACTGAGTTTAAACTTCAGGTAATAAAACAGCCACATTTATCTGGATGTGACTAGAGAAAGTTTCCTTCTCTCTGGGGAAATGAAAAGTCAAGAAGAAATTAAGTTCAGTTATAGGAAAGAAAAATATAATTTTGCCCACCCGAGTTTGTAGTTTGTGAGAAATTGTACCTCCTGAAACTCTGTTGTATTTTTTCTTTTTCAAACATATTTTACAATAATCAAATGGCCACACATTTTAGGCTGTGCAAAATCAACATGGCTAAAACATGCTCTGCCCTTCTTGAAATCCCGAAGGAAATGTCCTTTGCTTCCCAGAATCAGTTAATCTTGTGGTGGTGATTGTCTTCTTCCATTATACCAATAAGACAATGGGTACTGCATAATTCATGTGAAGCAAGTTATTTAGCCCCCAAAAGTAAATTGCTCACAGTAAAGTAGAAACAGTGCTTTTTATTATTTTTCCATACAACCTGGTATTATTGCATTGAAGATAAACTGCCTCAAATTCCAATTTACCAAACCAGAATACTCTAATAAAAGCAAGATCTGTCAGTTGGCCAGATTTAGCCTTTTCATTACTTTGAATCACTGGCAAATACAAAATTTTCTAATATAGTAATATTTTCATTTCACATTCTGTTCTGAACTGTGACTGGGGAAAAGTACAAGACCTCTAGATCTAATTTTGCCATTTGGAATGTTGTCCATTTTGTTGTTTATCAGGTTTTTTTTTTTTTTTTTGTTTCCTCAAAACATGAATGACCTTTTAAGAGCACAGTCTGTATTTTTGATATTTTGTTGAATGTTCTGTGAATATTTCTCTACTTCAAAGGATATTTTCTGATGTTGTTTGTCAAAATAGGCATAGTATTTTTCATGCTAGAAAAGAATTGATTTTATTTCATTTAATTACTTACCGATTTTAAATAATCACGTATTATTAAAAGAAAATAGTTTTCTTTATTTTCCTCTTCTTAATTTCATTTGGTATTTGAGAGTGACTTAGGATTCTCTTGCCTGTTCTACTTTGGAGGGGACAGAGGAGTTATATAAAGTGGTTTTAATAAACATTAAAGTACGATAGGGTAAATTTCCCCCTCTAACTAGCAATGAGGAAACACTGTAATATAGCATTAATAAATAATAAAGGACCTTTAAGTTCAAAAATTAAATGTTTCTTAAGCAATGCTACCTTTGAGCCTGAGTTACTTGCCTTAAGAGTCTCAGTTGGTCAAGTTAAAAGTATAATTTCCAAATACTGATTGTCCAGATGCACTGCCAGATCACATGTGTTGGCTCTTCAAGATCAATCTGGATTTTTATTTCATGCAAATGACTGAAGAGACCTAATGCAGTGAATTAAAAATTACTTACTGGGGCGCCTGGGTGGCTCAGTCGGTTAAGTGTCCGACTTCTGCTCAGGTCATGATCTTGTGGTTCAGGAGTTCGAGTCCCGCATTGGGCTCTGTGCTGACAGCTCCGAGCCTGGAGCCTGCTTCCGATTCTGTGTCTCCCTCTCTCTCTCTGACCTTCCCCCCATTCATGCTCTGCCTCTCTCTCTTTCAAAAATAAATAAATGTTAAAAAAAAATTAAAAAAAAAAAACCAAAAATTACTTACTGTTAAGTTGTGCCCGGTTTTGGCCTCTGATGAAAGAGAGCCATAGGCAAGCTCAACTGAGATCACCTAGATGTTTTGCTGTTGTTGTTGTTGTTGTTGTTGTTGTTTTACTTTTAATTTTTTCACTGTAGTTGATAGACCATGTTTATTTTCTGTTTAAAAGTGCTTGATTCAGGGTGCCTCGGTGGCTCGGCTGGCTAAGTGATGAGTCTGGATTTTGGCTCAGTTATGATCTCACGGTTCATGGGATTGAGCGCCATGTCGGGCCTGCGCTTACAGCGCAGAGCCTGCTTGGGATCCTTTCTGTCTCCCTCTGTCTCTGCCCCTCCCCCACCGGTACGCACATGCCTTCTCTCTCTCAAAGTAAATAAGTAAACCATTTAAAAGGGCTTGATTGAAGCAATTAGGCTAATTCTAACATTTCTCATTTAATTTAACGATGGCTACATTATTAAGATGTATCTTATAAGTAATTCAAGGTGTAAGGGAGTAGCGTCTTAGGTGGGACTATATAGTAGTGTTAGTTAATCCTTAAAAATCCTTTATATCCCAAATTTATATCAGTCCAGACATCTTTCTTGTATTCCAGTGTCCTATGACCATTGCCTGCATGTCCACCTAGAAATATAATAGACATATCCGTCATAATATTGTATATTTCAAACCAAATCCTTAATCTCCCTCTCCCCAAATCTCTACCTGAGCCTTCTAAACTCAATGGTGGCAATTCCTTTTTTTATTTTAAGTTGCTCATGTTGGAAAGCTGGAGTCATCCTTGGGTTTTGTCTTTTTCTCATACTTCATATACTTAGTCAAAATATCTTGGTGGCTTAATCTTCAAAATAAGTCTAGAATCTAACCTGTCTTTATCACCTCTATTGTTACCACCCTGGTAGCATCCTTTCTCACCAGAGTTATTGCAACAGTCTATTGTTTTCCTGGTGCCACTCCTCCATCCCTTCAGTCTGTTCTCAACATTGTACTTGGAGTTACCTTTCTTTTAAATTTTTTTAAATGTTTGTTTAGGAGAGAGAGCATGCTCAAGTGAGCACACAAGCGGGAGAGGGGCAAAGAGAGAGGGAGACACAGAGTCTGAAGCAGGCTTCAGGCTCTGAGCTGTCAGCACAGAGCCGCACGTGGAGCTTGAACCCACGAAACCCGACATCATGACTTGAGCTGAGGTCAGATGCTTAACTGACTGAGCTACCCAGTTGCCCCTAGAGTTAACTTTTTAAAACAAGTTCCATCATTTCATTCCTCTATCCAAGTCTCCAATGCCTCCTTGATTCACTTGAAACAGCTTACAGTGAATTACAAGACCCTACGTGACTCAGAAGATGAGAGGGGGGGAAAAAGGAGTATACCATCATTGACATGAGATCTTGAGGACTATGGGATGTGAGTTGGACAGGGAGAGATGCAGAGGAGAGTCAGATTTCAGCTAGGACAAGTTGAAAGAAACTGTACACCTGCCATGGAATAGCAAGTAATGTCAGTGTGAAGGAGCATGCAAATCAAGGCCTACCTCTGAAAGAAGGTGCTGTTTTACTACTCAAATTAGAAAGTTTAATTAAATTTGAGTTTAATTATGGAAGAATTCATAGTTTATGCTGGCATGTTGAGTATAGATCATATAGTAAATCAGAGGATTAAATTTCTTTGGAGGTGATACTTTATTCTCCCTTGAGTTCAAAGAGACCATGACCTTTCACTCTATAACAGTCTTCTATTCAGGTTGCAGAAGATAACTTTAGGGGCTTTATGAAGCCTATTTAATTTCTGTCCCTTTTATCATCCACATACTAAACTGAATCACCATTCAGGACACATATCTGCATTAAACAAAATCACTATACAACCTCAGTACTTTGGAAAATGCCACCTTATTGGTTGATGTAATTAATCAAAGGGATATTTTTGTATTAAGACTCTTGAGGGAAAACATTCCAAAAATTAAAAATATATAGGGACGCCTCAGTGGCTCAGTCGGTTAAGCATCCTACTTCGGCTCAGGTCATGACCTTACGGTTCGTGAGTTCAAGCCCTGTGTTGGGCTCTGTGTTGACAGCTTGGAGCCTGGAGCCTGCTTTGGATTCTGTCTCTCTCTCCCTCCCTCCCTCCCTTCCTCCACTGTGCATGTGCACTCTCTCTCTTTCTCTTAAAAATAAACATTAAAAAATTAAAAAACCTATCTAGCTATAAGTAGGGTAAATATATTACACTTAACATTGGCAGTAGTACATTGGTATTTGGGAAGAATAGTCTTTTTCCATATTCTAATGCTTTTGTGCATTAAGGAAAAAAATTTTTTTTGTTTCCTCATCAGAAACCTGTTTTGTATGGAAACTAATCAATCCATGAATTTTCCATAAAGCATGGCACCAAGTTATTTAAAATTTGAGTCCATAAAATGTGCACTGGCCACAGAAAATTTTACATTAAAATCAGTGAAATGTTTCAATTAATAATGAGTTAATTTACTTTACACATAGTTTATATATGCCAGTAAATCAAAAATTTATTTAATATCTGTAGTCTCAGTGGCTAATCTGAATAACTATGTAGGAAAAGTTGCAATATTTGTTTCATATAACTGTTGAGTACTACTGTTTGTGGTGAACAACTTAAGGTGGTTTTAGAATACTGAAATGTATTAATCTCCAAACCTTTTACTTTGAAAAGATCTGGTGTCAACTATTTAGAACTAAGTTATATATGCAGGCATTCGTTAAGCCTAGATTTCCAGTTTTATAAACATATTTCAGAAAGGAAAAGAGTATTTTTAGAGTACTTTTCCTGCTATGAAAAATAGTCCAAACAAATAAAGTAATGGGTGAATAATAAAAAGCTCTGGAATGAATTTCCTAAAAGCAGAAATTGACAACAAAATAATTGGATCAATGAGTATAAGCATCCTGGTTAAAAAAAAAAAACATTACAATAGAGCATTACTTTAAGTGTTGGGTAACGATACTGAGATGGTTATAATGACACAGTCAGGCTGTGTCATTATTATCAGATGCTGGGTATAAACTAGGTTAGCTGGCATTAGAGGTGCAGTATATGAAACTACTGGATCACATTGTGACTAAATTAGAATATTGGTCTTTTTTTTTTTTCTTAATGTCTTACTTATTTTTGAGAGAGTGCTAGTGGGGGAGAGGCGCAGAGAGACTAGGACAGAGGATCCAAAGCAGGTCCTGAGCTGACAGCAGTGATCTTGATGCAGCGCTAGAGCTCACGAATTGGGAGATCGTGACCTGAGCCAAAGTCAGATGCTCAGCCAACTGAGCCACCCAGGTGCCCTGGAACCTTGGCCCTCTTAACATAATCTAATTATAAATAATTTCATAATCAGCCAAATGTTATTGCAAGTTATCCCCCAAATAGTATGTTTCTGTGTTTGGGATTATAGCATATAGAGAGCTGGTGGTGAATTATAGTACTAATTGACCTAAGTGAAATCAATTTAGCTTTTTAATTGTGGACTGTAAAACACATGCAGAACCCCCTCCTCTAGTCTTGTAAAAGCATCACTAATTAATGTGGTGACGCTCAATTGTTTAACATACCTCGTGTCTCACTTCCCAGCCTACTTACAATTAGGTGGGGTTATTTCACTCATTTTGGACATTAGCCTATAGATGGAAGTGGTGCCAAATCAGAGAAGATTAGTATCCAAACCATCCGGCCTCTCTTTGGCACAGGTGGGAGGAAGCTGTGTAATCCAGGTGGTGTAATTACAGCTTCCTGGAATCTGTGTCTGCCTGGGTCCCAGGTCATGCAACCTCTTCTTCTCTTTGGGTATTAGGGTCCATCCTAAGGTGAACACAATTTATAATAATAAGTGCTGGTAAATTTTAACTAGTAAAAACACACATATTCATAACTACTTTGCAAACTCCTCACCAGTCCATAGGGGATTGTTTATGCAAAGGCATGGAGTCATGAAGTGGCATGAGTTGGAGGGGAATTTTCTCCTACATTTGGATTGGCCATAGCACATACACTGTGAAGAAAGGGGAAGTAGAAGTTGAGGTCATAGGGGTAACTGCAGATCCTGCCACACTTAAAGCTTTTGCTTCTGTCATGTAATGTTTGCAGTGGAGGGCTCACTGAGAGGAATTAACATGAGTTATAGTTTTCCTGGTTGGATTCTTTATGCTTATATTTGTAGTAAAGTCAAGGGAACCTACATCATCTGAGCTCTTACATAATGTTAACCAGGTGGGTAAGAACCTCAAAATATTAAGCGCTCATTTATTAGTCATCATCATGGTCCATAAGTACTATTCAGCCAACTTTCTACATGACCCCTGACTCCCAAGTACAATAGCTAATGATCTGTGTAGGCCATAAGGTTGAATTTTCACACAAGTCAGGTATTCCTTTAAGAGCAGTAATTCTCAACCTGGATTAGACAGGAGAAGTGCCCAGGGGCTGTAAAACATCCTGACTACCTAAGCCACACCCAAGGCTAATGAAATCAGAATCTCTAGGAGAGGACCCAGACATCTATATTTTGTAAAGTTAACAGATAAAAAGTGGTCGATTTCCACTGTAGTAATAATTTCCTACTGGTTTTTGGGTATGTAACATGTTGTTATTTCTAATGACTGTTTTCTTGTATGATTTAACTGCCTTTTTATTAGTGTTACTTGAAAAGAAGAAATGTAGTACCTCTGGGGAAATCTTAGAAATTCTGGATCTCCTTAATGTTGCAAGAGCTGGATTAGAATTTTCCCAGGTTTTGATCCATTAATTTATTTCCTCAAGGCCTTAGCTAGACAAGGAAAGTGTCATGTGGGAGCTGACATTCAGATAAAATCACTACATGTGTTTGTTGAAGGTAATTATTGAAGCAAACACAGTTGACATTATTCCAGTGTACCAGGTGCGGGATATATGTGTGTACAAATGTGTGTGTCTTGGGAACAGCAATACATCTTCGGTGTATTAAAAAGTTTGTAAAGAAAAATACTTGATATTTACATACTGAAAGAAGAATTTTCTTAAAGCTTTTGCTTCTTTACGAAGTCCTTGTGGTGCCTGGATATTGTGGGCACAAATGAATTCCATCCTTTGCTCTTAAATAAATTCACATACCAGGTATACATACGAACACCTATTTATAGCTCTGTAGCATGTCGGACTGTGCCTATGCTAATAATTTTCTGAAGTAATCAGCTCCGTGAGCTATTGACCTGGGATATGTTCTTATTTGTAAACATTCCCTAAACGGGGAACACTTTCAGCAATTAAGTGATAGACTTTGCAGACAGACTGGTTGGTTTTGAATCCCAGCCAATACCATCCACTAATTTTATGATTGGGGGAAATTTACTAAATATCCTCATGTCTTGATTTCTTTATCCATAAAGTTGGGGATAATTGTAGTGGCATTTACTTCTTAGTACTGTTGTGAGGCATGAATGAGAGGGCCTGGCACACAGATAATGCCAAAAAATATGTGTTGTTATTCTGAAACAATTAGAAGTACAGGATGAGATGGCATGTTCCTAATATACATAACTTCCAGTTAAAAACCATTAAGTGAGGAAACCACATATAGAAAAAGAGGATACATAGGTTATATCTGTGCTAAGAATGCATTTGTTTTATGCACACATTGATCCTGAGGCTTCATGCAGTTTTGTTTCTCTCATGGTTTTCACACTATTAGAAATCCTACCAAATGTTCTCTGTTGGCTTCCCGAAACTGCTTCTCTGCCTGCTCGATCAGTTTCTGGATTGCTGCATTGGTGTAGCTATGGTTGTTTCCAGTTGAGAATCCATGGCATAGTCCGTTGACCCGGGTCGTGTTACTTATTTTTCTGTTACTGCAGTTACATGTCTGTTCATCCCTACTAAGACTGTAGGGAGGTTAGAGGGTATATATTAATTTCACAGAGGAACCTGTTCCTTTCTCCCTGGTCTCTGTGAAATGGGGTCTTGATTGTGGATTCCTGCAGATTTATCTACATAGGTAATTGATGGAAAGGAAAGAAGGAGTCCACCATATGTCTGCTTTCTCCTGCCTTTTACTCAAAGTTTACCACTTTTAAAATTGACATGCCTCATTCTTTTATGAACCTACTGGTGACTAAGTGTACAGAGAGAGAGGATGCCTTTAAATGAGACCTTTAGATACGCAAATATCACAATTCAGTGAAATGAACCTCCAAGGAAAGTGGGGACACCACGGCAATTGAAGAAATCCGGGGCTAAGAGATAGAAGGCACTGATATCAAGCTGGTCTAATATCCAGCTGACTAATATCCTGGTCACCTACTAAGACCCTAACACTTTAGGTAGAAAGCCCATTGTGCTGCAATATTATGTTCACATTTTCAAAAGCCTCTAAGTCAATGAGCAGAACTTTAAAATTAGTGTTTTCTGGAATTATTAAAAAATATATCTGTAAGGACTTAAACTAATAATAGAAAAGCCACAGTGTGCCAGAGGGGCAGAGTCTGTAAAACAATCCAACTAGGACAGTAGGTTTGAAATCTTTTTTTCTTCTAATCATAACCATTTAATGTGCCATCAGCTGTAAAAAGTCATCTACTAATCTGGTCATTTGATACTAAGAATTAGGGTAATGTTGGCAGCTTTAGCAGAATTATAAATAGGCCACATATCTGCTAATGGTTATTTTATATCAGCATTGCATTTATAATTTTAGTCAATTAGAGCTCTTTTGTTACTTGCTCACAGAAAGTAAAAGGAACATATCAAATAGATTAATTATGGCTAAGTCAAGGTTGTTTCATTTAAACTCCATGAGAATTTCTTCTGATACAGAAGTTATACAGCAAGTTGAGACAGCCTCTCAGTGTGATGCTTTAGCAACAGTCATCCTAGTAAAGAGAAATCATAGTTGGTTTTAACTGGAAAATTCTGTCATTTAAAACTTGTTTTAATACTCTGGTTAAAAAAAAAGAATGTCAAATGGGGGCGTGAAAAAGATGCTAATGTCATGGTATCTAAAAGCTGATATTTTAATTTAGCTTGTATCCTCTGTATCTTATAATCGATTTCCATGAACATTCTCACAAGGATAGAGTTCTCAGATTACTCTTCATCTTATCATATGGTTATTAATCACGTTTTAAACACCGCATAAATCCCAGCGTGGAAAATGGTTGCGTGTTATCAGTTGCATGTGGAGGCCTGAAGAGCTGCAGAATGGTTCAAGATCTCTGCCATTTTGTTGCTGCCACCTGTGTTTGCTTTTCGTTACATTTAATTACTGTCAGCAAATAGAAAGGGACTGTGAAACAAGTAATACATCACTGGGAAACAATTCTTCGTGGGCGTCTCACATTTCTTCATGCCTCGTGAGGCACTGACATCCTTTGTTCTGGACTATCTTTTCATATTTCTGTAGTCAGCAGCCTTAGGAGATGCATATAGTGTCTCCTCCTGGTGCAAAGGATAGGCATTCTCAGTGTCTGTTATGAATGGTTCACTAACGTCAGTGCTGTGAATACAATCCACTGGGTGAACACATGTCACCTGAGCCCCTTTGTATTGCTCTGTTGGAATTGGAACTTGGGGAAATAGCGCAAATGCTGACATTCTGGCTGCTGCTATTGCAGTGATAAGCTGTCTCTTGTCTTTGACCCAGGCGTCTTCTATCCTACCAGCAACCATGGAACTATGACAGGCTAACTCCATAGCTTTAACATAGAATAAAATCTCAGACCTTTCACAATTCCTGATGATTCCAAAACCCTCTTCTTAGATCTTCTAATATTACTCAGTTGATACTATTTTAGGTCTCTCTTTCATATTCCTTAATATAGGATTTGGGATTAGCCAGCTGTCCCCACTGAACCTAATTTACTCATCTGCAAAATGTAGATAATTATGCCTATCTTTTGGCCTATTTAGAGAATTAAATAATATATGTAAGAAAAGTGTATAAATCAGTAGAGTGCTTTTAGTAATTCCTGTTATTCATTCTGTGGCTCACATTATTTTGTATAGTGATCACTGACGTGTTAAAATATTTTATTATAATCTGTCATCAGGAGACTCTAAAGCATCCTTGTGAAGTTAGAAAATTGGGGCAGAAATTTTTTTCTTTTGGTTTCAGTTAGAAAATGGACCCAGAGAAATGTTAAATCCTTCCATAGTTCCACAGGCTTTAGGACTCCGGTCTCTTAGGAAATGGTCACAGTTAATGCATGGAAATCCATGGATGTTTTTGTCCATGAATCATAATTTCCAAAATATTTTTATAAAGCAGATCATTGCATTGTAGTTGTTGAAAATTTTCTTTAAAAAAACCCAAAAATTCTAAACAAGAAATTAACATGGCTGGACAGCTTATAGGAATGTCTTCTTTTCAACATCTGTACAAAGTACTGTTCAAAATATCTGTAAATATTGAAAAAAGGCACACTGAGCTAATGGATGTATATTACAGTCCATATCTAGAGTCAAATGTAGACCAAAATCCAGTTAATTAACGTGCCTTGTTGAGTTTTACCTTACCTAACCTAGCTCTGCCTTAATGTTGTATATTTTCAAAAGTTGAGGGACGGGTGATGGAAGATGGGACAGTGGGTCCTGTGACAAATCAAATATCTAGGACCCTAACTTAAGTGACTTACACCAAGGACTAATTTCTCATGAATCCATCAGTGCTAGACTTATTTTATATAAGCAGTTCACGACCATGGATATCCTGTTAAGAACATTCAATAGATAAGATCCTTCCTCATAGCTAATATCATTCCTGTATTTGCTTCAAGGTCCAGTTATCCTCTTGACAAAGAGATTAGATGAGATCATCTGCTTTCTTTGCTCTTCCCTAGGGACTTCTGATAGTAAGCACAGTGAATTGATATTAAACCAGGTGCATTAACTCTTTTCTCCCCAACTACTAAAAGAAAAATGAGAATCACTTTTGGACAACTGAAGTGTTATTTTTAAGACTAATCCTAATGTTTTTGCTACGATATAGCATTTTATCATAGAAATAACCCTGCAAGATTGGGGTATTGCTTAATGTTTACAAATGAGGAAATTGAAGGTCAAAGAACATCTTTATTTTACTTGTTTTACAAGGTTACACATGTATAAGTGTCACAATAAAGATTTGAATCCAGATTTCTCTTAAGTACATTCCATGTATCAAACTGATGGTTCTCAAACCTCAGACCCAACTACATGTTATCTATGTACTGGGAATTTGATTTTCTGTGGTCAGTGCCGAGGGGAGGATTTCCCCAGGGCCTTACTGAAAACCTTCAGCTAGTTTGGGGAGAGCAGGTGCTAAACCTCTAAAATTCACTACATAGACCCTTCTTTGGTTGACACTGGAATGTACTGAAAGTGAGTCTACCATTAAAGAAATATGTTAAATTCTTCTACACACCTTATTTCAATACTTTTACTCACTTGAACTAAAATGGAAGTTATCAAAATGTGGAACTTTAAAATCCTTAGGATCAAGAGGATGGAGAAGAGAACGACTTGGGAGTACTTAGAGAATAATAGAACTCCACTAGTGTATTGTGACCGTAATCTAAATTCAGGTAGCAGACAGATTCCGAGTGATTCTCTAAGGGTCCAAGTGCCTTCGTTGGGTGGATGTTAAGGGCCCCTTTGTCCTCAAGAATGCCTCTGTACTTATCATTTTCCCCTTTTCTCTCATCGAAGCACAACCCCCCCCCCCCACTTTTATAAGTTTTGTATTATGTGTTGAACACTTTTAGCTGTTTCCTACATTTCTCATTTTTGCAACAACACAAAAGTCATGAGCTGGCCTGTCCTATCTTTTTTTCGTCCTTTTTTGAGGGTAGCAAAATAGTTTAGACTTTAGACTTTAAGAAGGAAGTTTGTAGGTATAGTTAGCCTGTATATTTGTGTGCACGGGGGTGGGGTGGGGTGGTGGCAGGTGAAGGATAAATATCAGTTTACAAATTTTGAAACTCTGTGTTCTCATTGTTCAAGTATTTGAAGATACAATTTGAAGGTTCTCAGAAATGCATACTTACTTCACCAGTGAGTTGAAAGTGGTCCTACCTAGCATGCTAGGAATTCATTATTTTGGCTTTTTTTAAAACCATTTATGAAATACATTATGTTTATAAACATAACATTTATACATTTAAGTAGTTACTTCATATTACATTTCCCATACATTAGATATAATAACGATGACTGCATTTAAGTATTTAAAATACATGTTATTTCTTGTTATACTATAGCCTATTGAACACTCATTAGTACAAAGCAAATAGAATTAATAAGATAGCAGAAATTGGACCTTCTAAAACCAAGAGTTATGTTTTTGTCATACTGTTTTTTATTGATTGTCCAACGGTAAGTCCCCACAAATCATTTATAGGATGATTCAGGCTTTGATTGTAGTTATTCAAGGGATAAAATAACCTTTTGAGTCATTCATTTTTTTTCTTAAATCATCTGGAAAACCACACGTAGAAAAGTAACATGAATTTTATTGTAGGCAGATATTTTATTATTGAGAATTGATAAGAGAGCCCTGGCCTGGTGGCCTTGAGTCCTAGTTCCTACCACATCTTTCATAGGTACATTGGTGGGCACCTTTGGGTAAATCATTTAAAAAACTTAATGTTTTTGACTATGAAATGTGTCCCTTTCTCTAAAATGCTTATTTCACTGGGTCACGTGGAGGTATAAATGAGGCAATGCCTAGAATATGGTTTCCCAGCCCTTCCAATGGCTGTGTCCTTTTCACCCTTCATATCGCAATTAAAAGGGTCTCTTTTGAGTAAGGCTGACCCCATCTATGCTCTGCCACCCTACATCCTGCCTTCCCTCCTCAGTCGTTGGTTCTCATTTTCTGTCACATCACACTGTTTATATCCTTCATAGCACTTATTACTACCTGAAATCAGCTTGCTTACATATTTATTTATGAGTTTGTTTGCTGTCTGCTCCCATAGAATGTACATTTCAAAAGGTTAGGGAACTTTGTTTCCTTCGGTATTCCCTAAGGTGGTACCTAATACAATGTGTGACCGACAGTAGTAATTCACCAAACATGTAGAGGCAGAAAATGGGCATAAAAAAGGAATGAAGTGTACAGAACATGCAGATTGGCTGCGTACTTTGATTTCATATTAAAAAGCAACGTGTGTGTGTGTGTGTGTGTGTGTGTGTGTGTGTGTGTGTGTGTGTTTTAGAACCGTTATTTCCCTATAGGCTTTATGGGTGTCATTTTTTTGTTTGTTTTTTTTTTGTTTGTTTTGTTTTGTTTTGTTTTTTACTCTTTTTAACAAAGACCTGTGGAAATTACTGGCTGGTGAATGATGGTGAAGATGCAATAAACCTAGCTGTTAGAACAAGAGCCAAGTTTGCCTTTTGGACAGGAAATAATGTAGAAATGACTCTGATTTGACCAGGTCCTGAGCTTGATAAGGAAATCATCTAATTACTAATGGGATTGAACAAGAGCAGATGAGGAGATAAAGCCTTGGTCAAAAAGACTTCATCCCTCGGATTGTAATGGGACACTTTAAATATCTAGTTGTACCTGCTGTGACTGAAACCACTTAAAGGTGGTTTTTTATGGAGATCAGCTATTTTTGTGAAAGCTCAAGTTTACCTGAAGAAAATTTGCTGTTAATGTTTATTCAACATAACCACATGGGGAATATCATTTTGATGGGAGAGATAATCCTCAACCACTTAACCATCTAAAAATAGGAAAACCTCAATTCCTGGATCAAATGTGCATACATTAAGGAAGGACAGAGGAGGGGTGCCTGGGTGGCTCATCCATGGCCTCAGCTCAGGTCATGATCTTGCTGTTGATGGGTTCGAGCCCTGTGTCGGGCCCTGTGCTGACAGCTCAGAGTCTGGAGCCTGCTTCAGATTCTGTGTCTCCCTCTCTCTGCTCCTCCCCTGCTCATGCTCTGTCTCTATCTCTCAAAAGTAAGTAAATGTTAAAATTTTTTGAAAAAGGGACAGGGGAAAATGATCTTTTTGCTTTGGTGTAAAAGACTGGATGGTTGAATGGTTGCCCCAGTAAGGCAGTAGAGCCTTGTGTTAATAGTGTCAGGTCTGGGATCACAGTAACCATATCCCAGTCATGGCCAATTATTAACTCAACGATCTTATTCTATGTACTTCAATTTCCTTATCCATAAGATGAAGGCAATGATGACAAAAGTCTTGTAGGGTTGTTTTGAGGATTAAGTGGAACACACACACACACACACACACACACACACACACACGTGTGTGTGTCTGTATAAACTGTATATTATGCATTCATATAAATGTGTGTATGTATATGTGTGTGTGTATGAACTGTGTATATATAGCGAGAGTAAGAGCAGTATCTGATACATGGTAGGCACTTTAGAATGGTTAGCCATTATTATAATCTTGCTCTCTTATCAGTCACCCTAAAAGGGAAATAAAGATCTGACTGCTTCTGTGGTGGCTCTATGGTTTTGCAGCAGGGTTCTTTGAAGTATAATGTTTCTGCTATTCTCTCAGAGCTCTGGAGGAGTAAGAATTATCATAGGCCTTTGATATGGTAGTGAATAAATCAAGTGAAGAGAGACACAATTCTGGAATCACAGGGAAAGGGAGCAGGGGTTGCTGGAGTTGCACTGTGAGGCTATAGCTTTCCATGGCAATTATTAAATATTACTAGTTTTCTGTGCTTCTTCAGAGGAAAGCTAGTGTTTTTGAAATGTATTCTTTTCACTAAAAAGACTCACGTTAAAAAAACTTATCTTTTGGGAGCATTAGTGTGAACAGAATATGAGAAAACTAATTTATGTCTCTCAGTTCTTAAAGAGTTCTGTTTTTATTGGAGATAGAGCTTAATATTTTTTACTTCAAAAATTAGTAGTATAATTTTTATATAAGTAATTTGAAATAGCTTAGGTTAACCACTATAAAACCCAGAAGAGGAAGTGTGCATTGTTGGCTTAAATCACAAAACATGGTGATTTACATCAACCAGTTCTGCAAGCCATCATTCGTGTACTCTGTGGGAGGTGTGAAGCCATAAGACCAAAAAAGAAAGTGTTCGTATTGGAAAAAATTAATAACAAAATAAAGATTTGGTGGAGAATATTATAAAAACAGAGGTCTCATAAACTTAAAGGTTAATTCACATGTTTATTAAGTCTTGATTAATTTCCAATCATGCATCAGGTTCTCTCCTGTGGTGGAGAAACAAGAATGAACAGACACGATACCTGCCCCTAAGGGGATTTAGATTGGGGATAGAGGGGAGAGGGAAAAACTGGGCAATATAAAAGCACCATATAATATTTTTGAGGAATTTGCATTATTTCTCATTATCGTAGTCCTTGTGGACTACCCAAGAGTTGGCCGTATGATCCCTAGACAAATAAATATTTCCTGGGATCTTGTTTGCCAAAGTTGTTTTCAACAATACCTGCAGCTCTGTATTTTGCTTTAAAATTATTTATCTGTCGTTTTTATGTGGGGCTTTGTTTTTCTCTAGCATCTTGGGTTATTACTGGGCTTGTGCTTGCGGAGAATACATGCCCATATTCTGGTCCAGAATGCTCTAAGCTGTCTGGAGGTTGCCTGTGTTGACACTGGTTGGGAGCCCTTGCTCTCCAGCCAGAACTTGTTTATTTCAGTGAAGCCTCTAATAGATTTTGCTTTAGATCAGCTGCAAATCATAAAGTGTTTTCTGAAGTTGATGCATCTGGTGGGATCCCATTGATGTAACAAAACTTATTGATAAGTACATTTTCTTCTCAAACTATTTGACTTGTTATATTCACCAAATACAGATTAGTTAGCTCTGTTGGTCTTAAAATTTTTTTTCTATTCTCTTCAATTAAGTATTTGACTCCAAAAGTTTACATGTTAAAATTTTCTTATTTTTTTTCAAAAATTTTAAATCCTTGCCCTTTTATCTTTTCAGAATAATTTTAGAGCATTTTGTCAATTTAAAAAATGTCTATTGGAGTTGTGTTAAATTGATAAACTGTTATGAAAATTAATGCATTTTAGCAGTATGTATTCAAGCTCTTGGAAGTCCTTTGGATCTCTCAACAAAGGTTTGTGGTTCTCTTTAAATAGGGCTTCCCCTAAACAGGGCTCCAAAGGTCCTGTGAACAAACTGGAAAATTATTGGAATTATCAAGTCTTTGAACTTGGTGGGTCCACTTTACCATTTCAGCTGACTAATAATCATATAATAAAATCAGATTTTGGAAAATAGCTTCTTACTTTGGAAAGGATCTTATTTGACCCTCTCATTTATTATAAAATAGATACTCTTAGAGTCCCCACTTTTACATATTTTCTCTGCCCATGATGCTGTTTTACCCTCATTGATGTATTTTTAAATCCTGTATCTTTCAGAGTCAGTTAAAAGTTATCTCTTCCCCAGAGCATTTTTTTCTCCAGTTTTATTGAGCTCTAAATGACATACAGCATTGTATTTAAGATGTACACCATCATAATTTGATGTATGTGTATAGTGCAACATGATTGCCATGATAAGTTTAGTTAACTCAGAGCTTTTTTTGAACTTCCCAACTGAAAGAGGTACTGTTTTCTCCCAAATGCCTTTATCTGTGTGGCTCCTAGGGAATGTATAATTTGCATTTTATTATGTCTGTCCAAGTCTCTGGATCACTATAGCACCCAGCCTAGGACTTGTTACATAGAGGACACGCGAGTGGCCATTTTGTTAGCGGTCACCTAGGTGCCTGGCTGCCCAGCTGTACGGTGTTAAGGCTGGAGAAGATGTCATGCAGGCTGGCTTTTTGTGGGGCTAACGCCCAAATATACACCCCCACACCACCGAGCTGCAGCATTCGCTCACTAACGAAACCAACGTTTTAGGCATAGGATATGCATATCTGTTACCAATTTTATGTCATGTTGTGTGTCACAACCTTATGTAAAAACAAAACAAAACAAAACTTGATAATACTGAGTCCTTTCCTGAGAGGATATTAGAATTGTCATAGATGTAAAATAATCATTACTTCTGATCTCCAGTATCTCTTACTTTTCTTTTCCTTTTTTTCTTACTACTGTGCTAGATCTCATATTTTTATAATAGTGCTTTGTGAAATCCAGATCTGTTTATATATAGAGACATTTTCTTTTTTCACTTTAAGAGGATTAAAAGAGATCTGGGATTCCAGTGTGTTTCATTAAAAAGGTGGCAATAAAAAGTTTTCTGTCTAGTATATCCAAGATCTTGAACACAAAACAAAGGGCACATATACATCTGTTCATGGACATATATACAGACTTCTAAGTCCTATGATGTACCTTTCAAATGGAGATTTGGATGGAGTGAACAGATAAGTATGATACAAAGCTGCTTATTATAGTAAATCGCACCAATGGCTTAGGGTTTTTATTTGTCAGAATAAAATATTTTGAATACTGAAGACAGGTACAACCATAATCAAGCATTGAAATATTTATTGTATTAGCGTTCCCAGCTTCCGTGAAACTTGGAAAGAAAGGAATATTTCTCATTTGTAAGAAAGTATAAAGGGAAATTCACTGCAGTTTGCATTTCTAAGCATAACAAACTAACAAAAATAAACAGAGTCCTGACCTGGGGATGGCAGGGTTGGGGGGGGGGAATCCATGTCGCTATTTCATGTCCCAATTTATTTTTTATTCTACTGTAACCCTCGATCAACACCAGTTTCTTTCCTCTCCAAACAAAAAGAGGTCAACATAAACATGCCTGTCAAGGATCTGACAGAACAGATTTATTGTGCAAGTTAGATTTGTTGGCGCGTTCTCTCCTTACATTTTGCCTCAGGTGCTGGATATATTTTTTCTTTCTTGAAATATATATATTTTTCTCTCCTGAAAGAATGCAAACATAAAACACATAGGTTATTCCAAGAACTTCAAGATACGGTATTCTAGCTAAAAAAATTATTAGAATATTCTTTGCTGCTAGGAGAGATACAGTGATAATGAAAAATATATGTGAAAAGTAAGACCTCTGAGAGCTTAATGGGTATCTTTAAAAACTAGAACTTTTGCATATTCCTTACATGAAAAAAGTCACCTGAAAATTGAAGCATTTTTATATACAGGTCAAGAGAAAATACCACCGATCCTCCCTTTTTTATCTTTTAAAAATTTATCACCTAGATGATTCAGGTTAATTATTTTTTCTGACCTTAATCTTCCAGGAAACGACTTTAATTATCTAGTTAACCTTCCATGTGTAACAACGGTTAAGTAAGGCACCCGACAAGAAGAATATATATATTTTTGAAGTATAAATTCAGTTAACTTGTTTATTGACATCATGTGATTAAAAATACAAAGATGAATGATTTCTCAATTAAATTTGAATTAACTCAGACCTTTTGCTGAAATTAAATCATAGATATCCGACGATCAGGAGACTACGTGAAAAACGATCAAGCATATCCTGGTTCAGAACCGTCCTTTTACCTCAGGGCTGCTGTAACAATGTACCAGTGCACCACGAATGTGGTGCCTTAAAACAACAAATGAATTCTCGCTTTATTCCTGAGGCTAGTTGTCTGAAATCCAGGTGTTAGCAGGGCCATGTTCCTCCTGAGGCTGGCGAGAATCCTTCCTTGGCTCTCCTCCTTAGCTTCTGGTGTCGGCTGTCAATTCTTAGTATTCCTTGGCTTTACAGCTGTGTTACTCCAGCCTCTGTCATTCTCACGGTGGTCTCCTTACACATGTCTTCACGTGGCTGTTTGCTTATAAGGACACTAACCCTAATGTAGTGATAGTGATTATATCCGCAACAATCCCATCTCCAAACAAGATCACATTCTGAGGTCCTGGACATCAGAACTGCCACATAGCCTTTTGGGAGACACAATTCAACACATAGCAAGTGTCCGTTTGTATTATCAGGATGTGTGTTCTGCCCACTACTGCTGGATTCAACAAAAACCTCCACAGAGACATACCTAGTAAACATTTTCACGTCACAGTAGTTAGTACCCACCTCCTGATGGTTTTGCCACTGCTGATTACTCCTGCCAACTTGAAATTCTCCCCACCCTTGACTGCTTGGGGAGTGTTCCTGCTATGTAGAACTGGTAATTGTCGAAATGAGCAGAAATGCTAGGCTGTCAAAATGACTAATTATCTTGTACCACTATAGTTATGTCAAAGCTTATCTGATGAAACAGACCTGTATCACTTTTTACTTCCCCTTTTTTTGGTATTCTGTAGCCTTATCGGTATTCCACAGGGTCCTGTTACTTTTCTCTTTGAGTATACTTTCCCAAAGTGGCCTCACCCACCTGTATGCCTTCAACTACCACTTGTGTATGCCAATAATCGGCTCATTCATGTGTCCAACAACCTATATCTCAGCTGCCTACTGGAGACTTCCATATGAAAGTACCTCAGGAACCTTAAGTTTCTCATCTCAAACTGAACATGTATTTCCTGCAGAGGCAGAGGTTTAGATATCGTTCCAGAATGTTCTTTTTACCTTGCCTATATTCAGTTGATCATTAAATCTCATTATTCAACTTTTTAAACAACTCTTCTCTGAACCTTCCTGACCATCCCAGTTATTGCCCAAGTTCAAATTTATGTCTTTATTGGACTGCGGCCTTTTCTGTAAGTGCTTGTATTTGCAGACGTATCCTGCTTTAATCCTCGCTGCATGATACCTTAGGGTAATTTTAAAACGTGTTTCAGAGCACCTCTCTTTCTTAAAACTCATCATCATCATACTTTAATGATGCATCTTTAGCTTTTTAATTCAGGTCTGAAACCCACATGTACCCCTCTGGCTGGGTCTCCTGCATTGCTGCAACTGTGCTGACCTACAGGCTATTCCTTGGTCACAGTGTGCCCTTGCATGGCCTTCTACCTATGATTCTGAAATTTGCTCTGCTAGGAATAAACTCCCACTGTGTTTCATCCTGCTGCCATGAGCCCTTTAAAATTCTTTTTAAGTGGCATCTTCTTAAGGAAATCTTCATAACTGAAAGAGACCCCCAGGCTATGTTACAGTTGAACATTGTTTTGGAGATCTGGATTACGTGAATTTAACTTAATTTTTGATTTTTATTAATCAGTCTAATGATTTGAATTCTCCGTCTGGCCATTGCACAATTAATTGGAAAGATTAGTTGCACTCTTAGAGTTCTACTGTCCCACTATTACTGTTTAGTTACTTTGAAACCAAAGCACATGTGGAGGTGGATTAAAGCAGTACTAGGATTAAGCTAGATTGATGGCTCTTCAGCCAGCATTTCCACTCAGCAGCTATTAAAGCCATTTGGCCTCAAAAATTATTATTTACTTTGAGACAGTTTCATTTCAGATGGAAAAGTAATGTACTGAATGGTAAACAGTGGGGTTGATGTTGGCTGTCTCAGAACTGAACTGAAAATCACCTAATCAATCACAAATTTTGGCTGTCATAATGACTGAATTACCTGGGTGAACTATAGTATGATGAAAAAGAACCTAGTTATATGGACTGTCTGACCTCTGTGTCATCAATTGTACAACAGTCTGATTGATTACTCTGTGACTGGCCTAAACTATCTGGAAAATGATCAATTTTCTGTCATGTTTAATCCTGTCCATATTATAATGGAGGCTATAGCTGAAACTGCATTATATTCCATTCTCTATCACCGGTGAGCAAGGTCACTGTAATTGGTGACACATGAAGCCCTTTCTCATCATGTGAATAGGGAAATTCAGATTTAAACAGCGCCTTAAAAGATGAATCATTTAATTTAATCAGAGTATCTGCAGCTAAGTGGTAGTGCTCCTCTCAAGTAGTACTTGAAAAACCTGGTCCTATCATTTGTGCATCTGCATTGCTGACTTTTATCGTGATTTTGAAAATATCAGATGTTTTGCCACCTGCGTAAGTTTGACTTTTTCTTCTATGTTCTAGGGGATAAGTGTTAATTTTTGAAAAAATAAACTTGGTACAACTAGACAGTGATAAGAATTGTGTAGTACATGATTTGCCAGCTACACAGTCTCTAAGTAGTCATTGGTCTACTGATAATGGACAGTGACTATAACTATTTGTAATAAAGTCTTAGTCTTTTGATTTCTCTAAGTGTGTACTTGCATACTTGTTTAAACAGTGGGAGCCCACACATGGGACACACGCTAAGAAAAAGGCTAATATGTAAGTGCTATAGTTGCCAGAAACTAAAACTAATTTACTCTTATGGATTGTGGACGCAGTGTTGGGATTCACTGAAATTTAATTTGCATAATCCTTAAGTAAGGATTTCTTGCAGAGTTAAAATAAGCAATTCCTTTCAAAAACTGTGGTTGGCATGTATAATGATTAAGGCATACTACTGTTTTATCTGCCACAATATTCAGTTTGCTGTTCCAGCCATCAATTGTACTATCAGAATCCTTTAAGAGAGATCTTGTAGCAGTAGAATTAAGAATAATTATGGGAAACCTGAGTGGCTCAGTCAGTTAAGTGTCTGACTTTGGCTCAGGTCATGATTTTGAGGTTTGTGGGTTTGAGCCCTGCATCAGGCTCTGTGCTAATAGCTTGAAGCCTGGAGCCTGCTTCAGATTCTGTGTCTCCCTCTCTCTCTGCCCCTCCCCTGTTTCCTCTCCCTCTTGCTCTCTTTCTCTCTCAGAAATAAACATTAAAAAAAACTTCAAGAATAATTCTAATTATCCTAGATAAAAAAAATACAGCCTACAGAGTACAGTTTTTCTTTAAAATTTTTTTTTAACATTTATTTTTGAAAGGGAGAGAGAGAGAACATCAGCATGGGAGGGGCAGAGAGAGAGGGAGGCACGGAATCCAAAACAGGCTCCAGGCTCTGAGCTGTCAGCCCAGAGCCCGACGTGGGGCTTGAATCCACAGACTGTGAGATCATGACCTGAGCCGAAGTCGGATGCTCAACTGACTGAGCCACCCAGGCACCCCTACAATTACTCATTTAAAAAATTTAGCACATACAGAAACCAAAAGTTGTAGTGTACGCCAAGTAATGGGATATGGTCAAAATAAAGCTAACTTGAATTACAAGAATTAAAGAGGCATTTCTGAAAAATTATGAAACAATTTGAAATCACTTAAATTTTAGGATTTGAGGAACTTCTTGGTTAATTTTAAAATTTTGGCCCTTGATGACTACATTTCAAGGTAATGTCAATAACACATTAGAACCCAATTGTGCGCGCGCACGTGTGTGTGTGTGTGTGTGTGTGTGTGTGTGTGTGTGTGTGTGTGTGTTAACACTGGTTACTCCTTAAGGATTCTGATTGCTTGGGTTAACTATCATGTCTTTAAATTATTAATTTTGTAGTTTTAATTTTAGCTTATCTATTTGGAAACACATGAATGTGGGAATACATTTAGGATATATATTAACAAAACAAACGAAAGCCCTGACAGATAAACTTTCTTGCTTTAAATTACTTTAATGATTCAGCATGTTATCTTTGATGTATATCCAAGAACAGTTCATGTACATGTGCATCAAAAAACTCGAGTAAAAATGAGCATAGCTTCATTTTTCATGTAAGCTCTAATTTGAACGTGACTCCAATGTTCTTCAAAAATAGATCAGTACATTGTGAGACATTGATACAATGGAATACTCTACACAGTGGGATACTCTACACAATGAAAATGGGCAAGTTAAAGCTAGTAGCATCAATGCACACATAAACTTATGAAATAAAGGAGTCTGGCAAAAATAATACTGCATACTTCAATTTATAGAAAATTCCAACTGTAGTAAGTATTAGAATTCATGATAAAGGTCCCTCCGGGAGGAGGGAAAGGGGTAATGCTTGGGAGGGTACACAAAGAAGACTCATGGAGGGCATTGTTTCTTGATCTGGAGGGTTATGTGGGTTTATTTACCTGGTGATATTTCCTGGGTGATTTGTAAACTTTTCTGTAACTATATTCAACAAAACAGTTCTTAAAATTAGTTTTCAAGGGTCCCTTTAATAAAAAAAAACACCCTAATCTGAAAATTAAAAACAAGTTCAGGATTTTTTGATTATTTAAAAAAAATTTGATTTCAGTATAGTTGTGTACAATGTTATATTAGTTTCAGGTGTACAACATAATGATTCAGTACTTCTGTGTGACTCAGTGCTCATCACAAGTGTACTCTTAATCCCCTTCACCTGTTTCACCCATCCCCCCTGCCCACCTGCCTTCTGGTAACCATCAGCTCTCCATAGTTAAGAGTCTGTGTTTTGGTTTGTCTTTTTCTTTTTGTTCGTTTGTTTTGTTCCTTTAAAAAAAATTTTTTTTTAAATCAGAGAGAGCATGTGTGTGCTTGGGTGGGGGAGCAGAGAGGAGGGAGAAAGAATTCCAAGTAGGCTCTGTGCTGTGAGCTCAGAGCCCACCATGGGGCTCTATCTCACGAACCATGAGATAATGACCTGAGCTAAAATCGAGTTGGACCCTTAACCAACTGAGCCACCCAGGCACCCCTTATTTGTTTTGTTTCTCAAGTTACACATATTAATTAAATTATATTTGTCTTCCATTGATGTATATCACTGAGCATTATGCCCTCTAGATCCATCTTTGTTGCTGCAGATGGCAAAGTTTCATTCTTTTTCACGGAATACACTGCTACTTTATCCATTCATCTGTTGATGGACACTTGGGTTGCTTCCACAATTTGGTTATTATATATAATGTTGCAATAAACACAGAAGTGCATATATCTTTCTGAATTGGTGTTTTTATATTCTTTGGGTAGATACTCTGTAGTGCGATTCCTGGATCACATAGTAGTTCTACTTTTAATATTTTGAGGAACCTCTAAACTGTCTTCCACAGTGGCTGCCTCAGTTTGCATTTCCAGTATTGCAAGAGAGTTCCTTTTTCTCCACATCGTCACCAACACTTGTTCGTTGTGGTTTGGGTTTTAGCCATTTTGACAGGTGTGAGGTTGATATCTTACTGTGCTGTTGATTTATTTGCATTTTCCTGATGATGAGTGATGTTGTGCATCTTTTCACGTGTCTGTTGGTAATCTGGATGTCGTCTTTGGAGAAACATCTGTTCATATCCTCTACCCGTTTTAATTAGATCATGCACGTGTGTGTGTGTGTGTGTGTGTGTGTGTGTGTGTATTGTGTGTGTGTTGAGTTATAGAAGTTCTTTGTATATTTTGGATACCAACCCTTTGTCAGATATATCATTTGCAAATATTTTTTCCTATTCATCAGGTTGTCTTTTAGTTTTGCTGGTTGTTTTCCTTCATTGTGCAGAAGCTTTTTCTTTTGATACAGTCCCAATAGTTGACTTTTGCTTTCGTTTTCCTTGCCTCAGGTGACCTGTCTAGAAAAATACAGCTGTGGCTGGTGACAGAGAAACTTTACTGCCTGTGCTCTCTACTAGGATTTTTATGGTTTCAGGTCTCACAAATAGGTATTTAATCCTTTTTGAATTTATTTTTGTGTATAGTGAAAAAAAATTGTCCAGTTTAATTCTTTTGCATGCAGCTTTCCAGGTTTCCCACACCACTTGTTGAAGAGACTTTTTCCTTTATATATTCTTGTCTCTTTTATAAAAGATTAACTGACCATATAATAGTGGGTTTATTTCTGGGCACTCTGTTTTGTTCCATTGATGTATATATCTATTTTTGTGTTGGTACCATACTGTTTTGATTACTGAATCTTTGTCATGTATCTTGACATCTAGGATGTGATACCTCCAGTTTTGTTCTTTTTCAAGATTGCTTTGGCTTAGTGGGGTCTTTGGTGGTTTCATAGAAAATTTAATATTATTCTAGTTCTGTCAAAAATGTTCTTTGTTTTGAGAGTGATTGCATTAAATCTGTAGATTGTTTTCTATAGTATGGACATTTTAATGATATTTGTTATTCCCAAATATTCCTATGAGCGTGGAATATCTTTCCATTTGTGTATGCAATCTTTTGTCAGTGTTTTATAGTTATCAGAGTATAGGACTTAGATATGCTTGGTTAAGTTTATTTCTAGATATTTTATTATTTTTGGTGTAATTGTAAATGGGATTGTTTTCTTAATTTCTCTTTCTGCTACTTCTTTATTAATCTCTAGAAATGCAGTATATTTCTGTGCATTGATTTAGTGTCCTACAGTGCTACTGGATTGATTTATAAGCTCTAGCAGGTGGTGTGTTTTTTTTTTTTTTTTGATGGGCTCTAGGGTTTTCTATATAGAGTATAATTTCACCTGCTAATAGTGAAAGTTGTACTTCTTCCTGATTTGGATGCCCTTTCTTTTTGTTGTCTGATGGCTGTCTAGGGCTTCCAATACTATTTTGAATAAAAGTGGTGAGAGTGGACATCCTGGTCTTGTTTTTGATCTTAAGAGAAAAGCTCTCTGTTTTTCCCCATTGAGTATGTTAGCTGTGAGTTTTTCATATATGACCTTTATTATGTTGAGGTATGTTCTCTCTAAACCTATCTTGTTGAGGGTCTGTATTATAAATGGGTATTGTAGTGTGTCAGATGCTTTTTCTGCATCTGCTGAAATCATCATATGGTTCTTATTTTTTCTCTTGTTGGTATGATGTATCACATTGATTTGTGAATATTGAACCACTTTTGCCTCTCAGGAATAAATCTCATTTCATTGTGGTGAATGATTTTTTTAAATGTTTTGTTGGATTGGTTTGCTAGTAATTTTGGTGGGGAGGATTTTTATATCTGTATTCATCAGCGACATGGGCCTATAAGCTCTCTTTTTTCTTTTTTTGTGGTGCCTTTAACTGGTTTTGGTTTCCGGGTAATGCTGGCCTCGTATAATGAAATTAGAACCTTTTGTTCTGTTACTTTTTGGAATAGTTTGAGAAGAATAGGTATTAACTCTTATTTAAATGCTTGGTAAAATTGACTTGTGAAGCTCTGTGCTCCTGGACTTTGGTTTTGAGGGAGTTTTTAGATTATTGACTCAATTTCATTGCTCGTATTCAGTTAAAATTTTCTATTTCTTCCTGATTCACTGTTGGGAGGTTATGTTCCTAGGAATTTATCCAATCTTCTAGGTTGTCCAGTTTGTTGGCATATATTTTTTCGTAATATTCTTTTATAATCCTTTGAATTTTTGTGGTGTCATTTATTTCTTCTCTTTTATTTGTGATTTTGTTTGAGTTCTCTTGCATGTGCATGCTTTTTTTTGTTTTTGCTTTTTGTTTTTTGTTTTGTTTTTGGTTGTCATTGAGTCTGGCTAAAGATTTATCAATTTTGTTAATTTTTTTCAAAGAACCAGCTCCTGGTTTCATTGATCTGTTCTGTTTTTTAGTTTCTATTTTGCTTATTTCTCTTATAATCTTTATTATTTCCCTTCTACTGGTTTGGGATTTTATTTTTCCAACTCCTTTATGTGTAAGATTAGTTTGCTTATTTGAGATTTTTTTTTCTTCTTGAAGTAAGCCTGTATTGCTATAAATTTACCTCTTAGAATAGCTTTTGCTGTACCCCAGAGATTTTGGAACTTTGTGTTTTCATTTTCATTTGTTTCCATGTATTTTTTGATTTCCTCTTTGATTTCATGGTTGAGCCATTGTTTGGCAGCATGTTATTTAACCTCCATGTATTTGTGTTCTTTCCAGAGAACACGTATTTGTGTTTTTCTTGTGGTTAATTTCTGTTTTTGTAGTGTTATGGCTGGAAAAGATGCATGGGAGGACTTCAGTCTTTTTGAATTTGTTGAGACTTGTTTAGTGGCCTAATATGTGATCTGTTTTGGAGAATGTCCTGTGTATGCCTGAAAATAATGTGAATTCTACTGTTTTAGGATAGAATGTTCTGAATATATCTGTTAGGTCTATGTAGTCCCAGTGTGTCATTCAAAGCTACTGTTTGCTTACTGATTTTTTATGTCGATGATTGATCCATTGGTATAAGTGGAGTGTTAAAGTCCTGTACTATTACTGTATGCCTATTAGTTCTTTCCTTTATGTTATTCGCTGCCTTATGTATGTATAAAATAATTAGAAGTTGCATGTATAAATAATTAGAATTGTTATGTCTTCTTGTTGGATTGTTCTCTTTATGATTATAAAATGTCCTCCTTTGTCTCTTGTTACAGTCTTTGTTTTAATGTCTATTTTGTCCAAAATAAATATTGCTATCCCAGCTTTCATTTGACATCTGTTGATCCAATAAATGCTTTTCCATCCCTTCACTTTGAATCTGTATGTGTCTTTAAGTCTGAAATGAGTGTCTTGTTAGGTATCTTATAGATGTCACCCATCTTATATAGGGGTAATTTTTGTTTTTTATCCATTCTGTCACCCTATGTCTTTTGGAGCATTTAGTCCATTTACATTTGAAGTAATTATTGATAGGTATATACTTATTGCCATTTTGTTGTTTGTTTATGGTTGTTTTGTAGTTGTGCTCTGTTCCTTTTTTGCTCTCTTTCACAATTTGTTTTCTTTAGTGATATACTTGAATTCCTTTTTCTTCTTTTGCAGTCTTTTAATGGTTTTTGGTTTGTGGTTGCCGTTAGGCTTATATATAAAACATCTTAGGCATATAGCAATCTATATTAAGCTGATGGTTGCTTAGATGTGAACCATTTGTATTCTTTGTGAACCCTTCTGTATTATTCTCTCCCCACCCCTCACATTTTAGGTATAAGATGTCATACTTTTTATCCTTTTATTTTGTGAATATCTTGACTGATTTTTATGGATATATTTAATATTACTGATTCTGTGTTTTCTACTTCTCTTATTCCTACTTATGGTGTTTCCTTTTCTATTCAGAGAGTCCCCTTTAATATTTCTTATAGGACTAGTTTAGTGGTGATGAAATCCTTTAACTTTTGTTCAGAGAATTCTTTATCTCTCCTTCTATTCTGAATGATAGCCTTGCTGGATAGAGTATTCTTGGTTGGAGGTTTTTTTTTTTTCCTTTCAACCTTTTGAATATATTATGTTGTTCCTTTCTGGCCTGTGGTTTCTGCTGAAGATCTGCTGATAGCCGTATGGGGTTTCCCCTGTATGTATTTGTTTTCTCTTGCTGCTTTAAAATTCTTTGTCACCACTTTTTGCCATTTAATATCTGTGTGTCTTGGTTGAACTTCCTTGGGGGTTCTCTATGCCTACTGAATCTGAATATCTGTGTCCTTCTCCAAATTTGGGAAGTTGGCAGTTATTTTTTAAAATAAACTTTCTATTATCTTTTCTCTCTCTTCTTCTAAGATAATGCATGTATTACTATGTGTGATGGTGTTCCTGAGTTCTCTTAGTCTATTTTTACTTTTTATTCTTTTTCTCTCTTGTTTAGCTTCATTGCTTTCCATTGCTCTCTCCTCCAGGTTGCTGGTCTGTTCTGCTTCCTCTACTTTATTATCTATTCCATTTAGTGTATTTTTAATTTACTCCTTGAGTTTTTCATCTCTGATTCTTCTTGGTTATCAGTCTCTTTGTTGAGGGTCTCACTGAGGTCCTCCACTCTTGTCTCAAATCCAGTGAGTATCTTTATGGGCATTATTTTAAATTCTCTATCAGTCATATTACTTATCTTTATATACCCCACAGAAGAACATGGATGTAGGCATGCTGTTGGCAAGTTAGGTGGAGATGTTGCACTATGCTGGTTCCCACAGGTATTGGTGTATCTAGGCTGGGGGTGGGGGAGTGAAATGGTACCTGCCAGATCTTTTGTTATTGGGGAAGTCTCCCAAAGATACGTGTACCTCCAGCATGTGTTCTGAGAGTAGTGAATAAATCTTCCTGTATACCCTAGGCATTTTTCCAACTGCTGATTTTATATCATATCTCAATGGGGCTCTTTGTTGTACTGTCTCTTGAATGGTGGGGATTCCACCCTTTTGGCTCTCCCAGAGCTGATTTTTTAATTTCCAAGTGTTAGGCCGCACTGATGGTTAGGCCCCTCTGGTTTTCAAAGCCATGTGTTAGGGGGATTTATCTTTCCCTTATCAATCTTTCATTTTTGTGGTCCCCAGCATGGGGTTCTGATCCTCCCCTCTCTCCATGTCAACCATGCCTTTCTCCAGTGGAGAGTCTTGCAAGTCAATTTGGCTTTTGACCTGTCTCCACCCTTTCTGTGTTCTTTAGGTACACTTTTCTCTACATTTAGCTACGGAACATTTGTTGTGCCAGTCTTTGGGTAGTTTTCTGGGTTATTTACACCCATGTGGGTGTTACCTTATTGTGTCTGTGGAATGTGAGCTTAGGATCCTCCTACTCAGCCATCTTCCCCCAACATGTCAAAAACCAAAATATTTTTAACAAACCATTCAGTACATTAGTTTTAAGTTGGTTACTATTTTGTTATTAACTGTGGTCACCATGCTGTACATACTATCCCTATGACTTATTTTACAACTGGAAGCTTGTACCTTTGGACTTCCTTCATTCATTTCCTGTTTATTATAATAAAGATTCTGAAGAGAACTATTAATGTGGCTTTTAAAAGGAATTCATCTGATATGATTTGTTTCTATTTCATAGACTATAATATTTTAGAGATGGAAGCTTATTATCATAAACTCCTTATTTTATACCTGCGAACACTGAGGGTATGGCATCATTAAGAAACTTGTTCTAGTTTCATTCACTGCTATAACTTTGGTACTTAGTATGATCTCTGCTACAGAATTGATTCTCAATATTTGTTAGATGAATTATTGTAAGTAAGCTTTTCATTGACAAAAGTATGGTAGTGAAAGATATGATTCTATTTCTCATGTTTCTTCTACCCAAGCTGTTCTTTGCTTGGCCTTGACTGTAAGTCTCAAAAGTTATTTTTTAATAGCTTTGTGAAAAGAGAAATAAAAAATTGTATCTTATCATAGAAAGGTAATAAAACACCTCTTAAATAACTATGCCCAAATATTAATAAACTCCACATTTATGGAAACATTTTTATTTTAAAGTTTTGTGAATATGTATATACTTACAGGAAATCTTAATAGAATAGGGTTGTGAAATAACTTCAACAGGCATAGATTTTGGTGGTAAAAATCTTCCTTTATTTCAGTCTAAATTACAGGTGTTTTGACAACAGATGGTCCTTTTTGAATGTTGGAATGCTTTCCAGTTATACCAATTCAATTACTTTTAAGGGTATCTTTAAGGGCTTACGGTAGTCTACCCATGCTAAGGTCCTATAGAATTGTATGCAACACAGTCACCTTTTGTGTAAGTGTTCACAGTGTTAAGCAATCAGAGATTGGAGAACCTATTTAGAGAATTGCCAGAGATGAAGCTGGCATGGGGAAAGAAAACAATTATTAGCTGCCAATATTGTGGTTGGATGAAATCAGGCAAAACTCAAAGGAGGAAGAGAGGCAAAAATCAGAAGAGAGAAAATTTGGTTTTCTGAGAAGTTTCCTGATGGAGGACGGAGAAATTAGGGTCTCCATGAACAAACAAACTAGAATGTTGCTGTGATATTTGGAAGGCCTACGATGGGTTTTTGACCTGAGAGTAGAAGGTTTTATCTGGGAATCATACAGGGGTGAGTGTCTTTAGTAAGTCACATTAACAGGCTAAGAAAGACTGATAGTGTTTTGACTTTTCCTTTGAAAAACTTATTCCTGGGTGACAAGACTTGGTGTTCAGTATCTACTAAATAAAAACATTTCCCCGACTTCCTACCACTTTCACACACTCAAGGACTAATTTATATATATTTCACAAAAATTCCAAAATGTTTTGAAAAAAACACAATGATTTAAGATTCTAATATTTTCAATTATAGCCTAATCAAGTCTTTTGAGCATTATCTTTAGAAAAGAACTTGGTCAGCTTAAGTCTTTGTTTCTCTCTCTCTCTTTCTCTCTCTCTCTCTCTCTCTTTCTCTCTCTCTCTCTCTCTCTCTCTCTCTCTCTCTCTCTCTCTTTTTTACAAAAGTTTTAGCATTCTGGAGCTCTTATTTAATAATGCGGTGGTATTATTATAATTCTTTGTTAGCCAAATTAGGCGTTTTTCTTTCAATAGAAGTTTATTGAAGTTTAAATAAACTAGATACTTTTCTAGGTGCTCTATAAATATGTAAAGCCTTTAGTATTATGCAGTGGTAGGCTTTGTTGATTTTCCTGGGTAATTCAATCTTTAAATCGAACCTTTGAAGTATATAGAATCCTTAAAAGTACTTAAAAATTCATTTGTGTCTGCAGTTGTTTGAAATCTGTACTGCTGCAGGATAAAATATTTCCACTGAAGATTTCTCAAAGAGCTAGCTGCAGTCTGTTATTGAATATTTGGTTTGTGGAGCAATATGGGATGGTTTGGGGGGAGCAATATGGGATCTTTTTTCAGAGAAATATTAATTGATTCATTATTTATTTCACAAGTATTTATTGAGTGTTTGTGATGTCTGGTGCATTATGTTATGCATTGCATTTGCAAAGGTTAAGACATTCTTATCTTGACTCACTAGAAGTTTACATGCTGATTTACAGTTTGATAAAGACCCTTCAAAACTGGAAACTAATGATGTCTTGCATTTGGCCCATAAAAACACTGAGAAATTGTCAATTCCATAGTGACAACCGTTGGATATTATATTCCTTGTTCCAGGAGATGTTAAGTTCCATAAAACTGTGTGCATGTATGTACCTATGTGTGTCTGTGAATGACAGGGAGTAGGTGAAGCTGAGGGAGTTTGTTTAATAATGAAAAGGCTAATAATGAAGAAGGTTCTTTTTCATTAAAAAAAAAAGTGCGGTTATATTTTATGCAAAATACAGTCTCACAGCAGTGATGTGTTGGAGCTGGCTTGTACCCGCTCCTGAAAGGAGACTTGAACCAGCTGGTAGGAGACGATTGTTAAATTTTCAAGAATTTTGTGAAGTGATTGTTAAACACAGCTGTTTATTAAAAACTAACAATAAGTCTATAATTAAGTAAATTATACGAAAATCAAATTAATGTTAGATACCCATCGTGTTCTGATTTTACCACATTTCATTCTCTATGTTCTTGAGTTCTATTACAGGTATTGTACCTGTATGGAGGAGAAACTGTAATATAGTGTGCTACGGGGCAGCTCTTCCCAGCTCTGCATTCGGTGACATTAGGGTGATAGCTTGAAATCGGCTGTGGGAGTATTTACCCTTCAAAAATAGGCAAACACTACAAATCAAGTCCCCCACTTCAAACTGCAAAAGGCAATTGTTAAACATTTGCTGACATACCACTGACTCACATGAGAGGCTCACCACTCTTTTTTGTTTCAAAGGGTAGAATCACAGCCTCATTAACATTTATTTTCTCTTAGTCCAAATTTGTCATTTCTCACCTTGTAGGACTTAAGTGAAACAGATGGCAAATCTTTGAACTAATTAATCACTGTTCTCAGAGTTGCATTTTGTGTTTAAGGGAGCTGATGTAGGACACAGAGGAAACGAAGGCTTCCCAAGTCAAGCTACAAACAGAATTTACTTTGTTTAAAGTCATGGCAGTGTAGAAAAGCAAATAAACAGAATTAAAATGGGCATAAAGAAACTTATTTAGTGTCCTGTCAGTAGTGAAGCTTCTTGTAAAGACATGGATTAAATGAATATTCATCCCAGATTAATAATCATTCAGTAATTATCTCTGGTGCTTTGTCATTATGAGAACAAGCTAGCATTACTTCATCAATAACTGGGCATTTGGGGGGCAATTATGTATCTCTAACAATTCATTGAATATACAGGATATTGAGTCCAAAGTATATAAAAGCGCGTGCGCACACACACACACGCATACATACATAGATACATTTTTTGGTATATTACAGCTAAATATCATTATTTTCATTACTTTTTATATCTTACTAAGCTCCTTATAATTATTAGTTCACATGTAAAGTTGTGGTTTTCTTACTGAGGAAACTGAGAAGGCCAAGTGATCTTAGAATTTTAACAAACCACATATAAAAAAATATGAAAAGGAAATAAAAGGATAATAAGAAAAAGCAGTTTTATGATAATTGGAGAAAAATCTTTTACAGAATTAATATTTAGCTTTGTTCTGCAGAGAAAGTCCATTTATAAAACTTCTGTGTCTATGTAGATCCAGAGGTTAACCAAGTTTTTTCTGTAAAAGGCCATATAGTAAATATTTTAGGCTTTGCAGGCCATAGAGTCTGTTACAGTGATTCAGCTTTGTGGCTGTTGTGGTGCTGGAGAGACAGTGTGTAATCAGAGACAGTATGTAAATGAACAATAGCGGCTGTGTTCCTGTAAACTATTAAGGGGTCAAGATTTGGCTCCTGGGGCTGTAGTTTGCCAGGACTTGATCTACAACAGCAGAGATTTGGTAAATCACCCCAGATGAATTTCTCAGAACAAATGTTCTCTTTTAGGACCTGAATTACTTGACTAGGGATTCTATTTTGATCACAATTTTGGGGGAATTATGGAATTTACCTTCGTTTTTGTTGTCAAGATTGATGTGGCAGGGAAATAGGAGTGCACTCTCACCGTTTGCGGTGGACTGAGGTAGTTATCCAGATGTTTTACGCTCTAGAGTATTTCCTCAATTATCTGCGTGCAGTTTGTGAGACTGTTGTAGGAAATCTTAATCCCAATCTTCTAATGTGATTTTCACATTTAGAGGCACATGTTAAATTTGCTGGTCATAAGATCACCATGAAATCTTATGGATGGGAAATGTAAACCAAATCCTTGGTTTAAGGATTTATCTTTTTAAACAGGAGATTTCAAGAGTAAGATAAAAGTTTGGGAACTGAAATGAACATATTTCAATAATATAAGGACAAGACAATACTTTTCAGTCCTCCCTTTGTGAAACTGTCCTGAGAACAAGCAAATAGCACCTACCCACTGGCTCCTGGAGGATAAAATGTGAACCAACTAGTGTACATATTGAGGCTGATGGCTACTTTTAACATTTTCTGAGTATTTCTCTGGTGGTGTTTTGGATAAAATTAACATTTAGATTGGCAAACTGAGTAAAGCAGGTTGCCCTCCATTATGTCTGTGGGCCTCATCTAGTCAGTTTGAAGGCCTGAATAGAACAAAAAGACTGACCTTTCCCTGAGTGAATCAGATTTGTTCCTGACTGATGGCCTTTGCACTGGGTCGTTGGCTTTTTTTCCTGCCTTTGGACTCAAACGAAACATCAGCTCTTCCTGTGTCTTGAGCCTACTGGTCTTCAGATTGGAGCTGTACCAGTGAGTCTCCTTGCTGTCAGGCCTTTGGTCTCAGACGGAACTAAACCATCAATTTTCCTGGGTCTCTAACTTGCTGGGACTCACCCTGCAGATCTTGAGACTTGCCAGCTTCTATAATTGGGTAATTCCCTTATAATAAATCTCTTTCTGTATATATTGGTTCTATTTTTCTGGAGAACCATGACCAATACATTAAGATAAGTTTGCTTATCAAGACTTTTTCAAGGTGGTTGCCACACTCCATCCAACAATCCAAACCATTCTGTCATAAACTCTGTACAATTCTACCCAGTTTTCTGCTTTGCAAGATTTAACCACAAATCACCTAGCCTGGTCTTTTAAGACTCAGTAAATATGGTTAACTTACTTTTCCTTTTGGACGCTACCACAAATGGATCACGGAGATTCTCTCTCTTAACATAGTAGGTATAATAATCATACTTTTGCTCAAAGCTGTTTTTTTCTGAAGGTCTTAAAGAGTTGACAGTTAGAATTTACTGGACATTGATTCAAATTAGGTACACATTCATCATTCAACAAATATTTACCATGGACCAGGCCTGGTTTTTGGTTGCTGGGAGTGTGCTGGTCAGTAAGAGGAATGCAGGCCTCTTGTCCACGTCTAACAGAACTTAGATCTTGGGAAATTCTACTATGGAGACTTTAGTTGTGTAAACCCAGACTTATTTCTCACCCGATGCTGACTTTCTTTCCACTGGTAGTTGACAGTTTCTCTTGAACACCTTCTGTAGGAACTTGTAAGTAAAAAGAGATGTGCTCACACATAATAGCACCTGCTTGTCATATGTCAAGGATGTAGTAAAACTGCTTCTGAGTTCAGTTCTGTTAGGCCATTTTTCCCAATCCACTGTTGAGCTTTCTGTCCCTCCACCTTTACCATGTGTTTATGAAAAGGCAACTGGGATCTGCTTCACACATACACGGACCTATTGACTTGTGATTCTGAACAGACCCGCTGACTCGTATGTGGGCTGCAAGTCAGATATAAACTGCAACCCTTAGGTTTAGCTGGATGCTGCAGTGAAACTCACTTCTGCTTCCAGTGTGTCACAGTTCGTTGGCATTTCGTTTCTGTGAATGTACTCGAGATAACAAAAATCTCCCATTAAATTGATGGATGTTTTTTTTTTCTTTTAGGGTAAAGCAAAATAAGAATCAATCCTTCACTTTATTACAAATAATCAAATTTCATAAAAGTTATGACTTAGAGAAAGGAAGGCTGACATTTATAATGATCCGAGTAACTGTTTTCATGCAAATGTCTTTTTTACATTCTGTTCACAAAAAGATCCTCAGCAGAGTAGATCTTGTCACTTACTTAGAGAAGAGTAAAGATTATGAAAAGTAGCAGGTGTTGGGGAGGAGAAAGCAATTCATTGACATACCTGCTGCATATATTAAAGAAAGGTAAGTTATTAAAATATATGTAGCTGTGTTTGAAGTGAACTACAAATTGCTGAGAACCAATTTTTCAAAGCACCTACTGTCTTTACACTTGTGACTCCAAATCCACAGGTATGTAACTGGTCAATGCAGCTAATTGTGCCTATATTTGGTCCTACAGCAAGGCAAGTGGCCCGCTATATAACTAATTAATTACACAAGGGAGCAATTATTTCAGTACACAATTTTTGTTGGGAGGCTCTTCCCCCACCCCCCTCCTTTTTAGCACGTAGCTGTTGGAATACCTCTTGAGGTAAGAGGAGTTCTTTCCAGCTAATATTTGGCCTTGCTTTTGAAACAGTTGTGCACAGAAGCTTAGCACACCTGTGCCAAAAATCAATGGAAGGCATTCCTTTGTTTTTTTTTGCTTTTGTTTTTTTTTTTAAATACAGACTTTGCAGCTCAAACATAACCAAACATATCTGGCTTCATTCTCTCATAAAATGAGTGTAACTAATTAGAAAAGCAAAAACGTTACTTTTTATTACAAGACTGTGTTAATGCAGTTGCTTTAGTTTGCCATTATTCCTTAATAAGAGACAATAAAATCACCATAATGCATGGAAAACAACTATCCTCTCTGGGATAAAACTGGATTAATGACATATTTTGTGTTTATAGAAACAAACACAATTTAGCAGCCACTCCTCTCAGGAGATTTTTCTTAACCAGCAACCAGGTACTTATTTCAGACCTAAAAAGGAAAACATAGTTAATAATATTGAAAGGTTATTAGTGCAATAGGATACTTATCATCCTTGCACAGTAGAGAAAGCAGGTTCGTTTAAAAGAATCATAAAGAAAATTTGCATATTTATATGAATCATAGGACTGTTGGCTTTTTATCTCTCAAGGTTTAGAGTTATTTTTAATTATGAATTCCCTTGCCGATTAGGATCTAACAAGGAAGAAAGTAGTCATTTCTAAATTGAAAAGCTGAAGTATTCTTTGTTAACATAGTTTGAACAGTGAGATAAACTTTCAGATGGTTAGGTGGCATTTTCAGCTTAATTAATTTTGACTTAAAAGTCATAGATGAATAGATTGTCCCTTAACATGAGCCACACCTCCCAAATGCACAGTGAATATACATTATATACCTGATTGCATTGGGTAGTATTGCACTGAAAATGGATGGAGTAGAAAATTTCACATATTTCTTTGTGTTCTTCTGCTCATACTTTTCTTTAAATGAACATGACTCCTTTTAATTGAAAGCAGATTTAGAAACTGAGGAGTAATGTTTAGCCAACTATATTAGTTTTCTGTTGTTAGTGGCTTAAAACAATACAGATGTCTCACCTTATAGTTCTGGAAGTTGGAAGTCTGAAATGGAATTCACTGGGCCCAAATCAAGGTTTTGACAGGATTGTATTCCTTCTGGAGGCTGAAGGGGAGAATTTGTTTCCTTGCCCTTTTTAGGTTTTTAAGGATGCCAGCATTCCTTCACTCATGGCCTCTTCCTTTGTCTTTAGTACCGACATTTGCATTGCTCAGACGTCTGCCTTCTCTGTTACATCTCTGATTCTGATCCTCCTGCCTAGCTCGTGTAGGGATCCTGGTAGGATGATTATATCGGGTATACCTGGATAAATCAGGGCAATCTTCCCACCTCAAGATCTCTAATTTGGCAAATTATTTTTTTTTCTACATAGAGTAACATATTCAGAGGTTTTGGGGAATAGGACGTGAACATTTTTGGGTAGCCATTATTTGACCACCACCCTCATTCATTGCTTGACTTATTTAATTCCTGATTGATCATTTTATTCATTCACATTATTATTTTTTTCCCCATTTCTTAGTGCTTTCTTTGGAATGTGACATTTCTCTTACATGGATTCTTAGTGGGTTTCTGGTGAATATATCTGCTTCTAGTGATAAGTAATACTGTGGTTCACACAATTACCTACTTCTTCATTTTTATTATTCATTCATGAAACTAAGATTTACTGCCTTTTGGTGAAAGATGCTGGGTAAAAAGAAATCAGTAATGACTCACATCAGATTTTTTAGATATAAAATGGTCCTTTTTTTTCCTTCTTTGAAATTATTGAAAATCACTTCCAAGAGACAGACTGTAGGGTGATGAACTGTTATTACTTACCCCTACTTATTTTGATTTGTGAAGTTACTGTGGTTAAAGTGACAAATGATAGAGATCCTAAATAGGTGTTAAAACTGTATTTTCAAGAAACAGAATTTGCCATACACCTAAAACAAAACCGAACCTCATTTAGCTTCTGCAGTGTGTTGCCATTTCAGTACCATCGTTAACTTAAAATGGATTTTTAAAAAACTGAGGGGCGTCCGGGTGGCTCAGTTGGTTAACCATCCAACTTCAGCTCAGGTTCTGATCTCATGGTCTGTGGGTTTGAGCACCGCATCAGGCTCTGTGCTGACAGCTCAGAGCCTGGAGCCTGCTTCAGATTTTGTGTCTCTCTCTACCCCTCCCCTGCATGCTCGCTCGCGCGCTTTCTCTCTCAAAAGTAAATAAACTTTAAAACAAAACTGGATTTTCATGCAATGGGAAATAAATCTGAGACTTTCTAACACCAATCACATCCAATGAAATGAAAAAAAGTTGCTACATGGAAAGAGGAAGGGACTATGTTTTGTATATAACTCAGTACAAGACAGTTACTTTAACATCTCACAAGCTCTATTTTTCTATTTCTTATATATAGAAAATTATATAGATAAATTTTAAGAAGCTTTGTTATGCTATACAATGCGTAATGTTTTCTGAAGGACTTAGTGCATTTTGCAACGTTCTATGTATGTTGAATTTCGTAGAGAAACGTGTGAGAAATTTTAAATCTTAAAGGTGTACTGGTTTTGTAGGAATTCTTTGAGTTTCAATCAAATGTAAACCCATTGAAGCACCTTCTCGGATAAAACTGCCAAGCTCTGCACTTTGTGTTCCTTTCAAGCTGTAGCTTTGTCTTCCAGTAACTCCACTAAAAGCTTCCAGTTCAATGGATGAACTTCTTCTTTTACTTCACTAAGAAAAGGTCAAATTCTATTTCCCCCTCCAATCACCTCTCACCACTTACAAGTGCTGTGATGCAGGGTGAGTTATTGAAAATCCTATTTTACCTTGAGATGTGCAGTTAGTGCTTTCAAGGCTTCTAATCAGAGTTGGCACTTTCCTGTCCCTGCTGATTCTTTCGCTGCTGAAATCATTTCCCCTTTATTCTAGTTGTTTAAAACAGCCTCAGAAAGACCTTTCCTCTGACTCTTCATGTATATTTACATGTTACTATCTGGACATATACTACAATGGCCTGATTTGAGGATTGCTGCTCTTTGGGAAAATGGTAAAAATGTAAAATAACTTACTAGAAAATAGCATAAAAGAACATAGTCAAAAATACACTCAGCACATAGTGAACTTGGAGGAAAAAAAGTAATTTTATAATATTTTTAAATAGTATCTGCACGCAAGATTCTGAATTTACTTTTAAATTTATAAACCACATATATGAAAACCACATATAGATAGTATATACATAATATGTACTATGTGTGTGTAAGTAAATGTAGTGGTTACAAAGTGTATTTCAAAATAGCTTCATTTGGAGGATAGACCAAGAAGGATGTGAAATGATGTTGAGTGAGATGGTGTTGATGACTCCATCATTAAAAAATTTTGATTAAGTTTTTTAAAGAGGATGATTGTGACCCTGACCATGTTAATTTATGAGTTTGCTCAGTTTAGCTTATGACATATTTAAAAAAAACCTTACTATTCAAAATAATTGGCATGTAATTCAGTATATTGCAGCCAGTTGGTAGTGATGCGTTGGCTTTGGCCATGATCATTGAGCAATCTCACGTTTTCTATACAGAGATAATCATGTTTTCAGCATAAAAAACCCCATAAGTTCTTATAAATGGGTTAAACTTTAGCATTAAGAATTTCACAGACGACAAAGAGCAAGATTTAAAGCAATAACATTTAGCTACAATTAACCCTACACATACGAAATTGTTCTTATTCTAAACCCGTTCATTTCTTCAGAGTTTATCAGAAAGCTCTTTGTATAATGTACTCACAATGCTTATTCTGGAATTGTGACTTGTATGGGCATTGGGAATAACTTTGTCTCTGCAGTGTTAACTGGGATGTTTCCACAGTTTCTGTCAAAGGTCAGGTCGAGCCTCCATTTCTGTTGTTTCCTTCTCACTTTTTCTAGTCTTCTAATAAGCACATTGCAGAAACACAACAAATGAATATATGAAAGTAAGACATACACAAAATTTGTTATTACATGTCCTCATGTAGACACTCTTTGGATGCCTGCCGGAGAGAAGTCCTTAAATGTCAAGAGTGGTAAGTAAATTGCCCCACTATCTCAATACTGAATTTATTATGACAAACGCGTCTAGTTGTGATTTATATAAACTTCACTGTGATAAGGCTCATACAAATGTATTACTCTTATTCTAATGTAATCTAATGGCAGTGATGTGATGTTATTTTACAGAGAAATTCTGGAACATGAAAATTCAAAGAGATACTAAAATCTGTTCTCTTGAAGTGTCATGAGCCCTGACTTCTGGTTTCCAGAGATGGGTTATTCAGTTGAAAACTGAGGTTAGATAATCAATTGTCAGGATATTGCATTAACAATGTAGACTTAGCAGGTATTTCATGGTATCAAAGAAAGAGTGGAATTAAAATGTAAAACCTTTATTTCTAGTCTACCTCTGCCCCATTTTAGCTCAGGTAGTCGTGTGATTTGAAGTTTCATCATTTCTAAAACAAGGCATTATACTTAGTGATATCAAAATACAATTTTTGGATGATTCAGGTCTATATTATCACATACTTGGTGGTAACTAATAATAGCTACCCTGCTTTCAATTTTTCTTCCAGTTCATCCTACACACTGCTTTCAGAACAGGCATCACAAAAGATGTCGTCTGATGTTTGCTTCTGAAATTGTTAGCTATTCCTTGATGACAATAGTTGACCCTTGAACAAGGCAGGGGTTCAGGTGCCAGCCTGCCTTATGCAGTTGGGAATTTGCATTTAACTTTAGACTCCCCTAAAAGTGAATTACTAATAGCCTACTGCTGACCGGGCCTTGCTGATAGTAGAGCTTGTCAATTAACATGCATTTTGTATATCGTATGCATTATATACTATATTCTTATAACACAGTAAGTTGGAGAAAATGTTAAGAAAATCATAAGAGAAAATATATTTACTGTACTGTATTGACTGAAAAGCTTTTGTGTATAAGTGGACCCATACAGTTCAAACCTGTGTTGTTCAAGGTTTAACTATGGGAGAAACTCACCATAGACTCATATTTATCTTCCCCCCCCCTTTTTTTTAATGTTTATTTATTTTTGAGAGAGACAGGAGACAGAATGCGAGTGGGTTAGGGCAGAGAGAGAGGGAGGCACAGAATCTAAAGCAAGCTCCAGGCTCCAAGCTGTCAGCACAGAGCCTGACATGGGGCTCGAATTCAGGAGCTGTGAGATCATGACCTGAGCTGAAGTTGGATGCTCAACCGACTGAGACACCCAGGCACCCCAGCCCCCACCTTTTTTTTTTTTTTTATTTAAAAAAAAATTTTTTTTTTCAACGTTTATTTTTGGGACAGAGAGAGACAGAGCATGAACGGGGGAGGGGCAGAGAGAGAGGGAGACACAGAATCGGAAACAGGCTCCAGGCTCTGAGCCATCAGCCCAGAGCCCGATGCGGGGCTCGAACTCACGGACCGTGAGATCGTGACCTGGCTGAAGTCAGACGCTTAACCGACTGCGCCACCCAGGCGCCCCAACCCCCACCTTTTTTAAATAACCTTTGTTACTGAGTTCTCATAAGGTTTCTGCTTCAGCCAGTTTACTAAAAGGAAACCAAAACAAATGAGGAACCAACACACACAAAAAAGCTTTTCAGCTCTATACTCTGCATCAGAATGCCTTTTTTTGCCTATAGGAAAAATTTCTACGTCTTTTCAGAATATGGACATTGAGTGCATTTTTGATCTGTATTTTCTTCACATTTTTTATGAAGACTTCTCTATTCTTAAATTTTAATCTGACACTTACTTGTTTACTCATTCATATTCTTATTCCTTTGATTCCCAAATCGAATATAGACTTTTTGAAGGGAAAATGCATATACTCCTTTGTATAATTCTTGGTAAATGGGAGTGCATAGTATAAAAAAAAGGCATTCACTCAATACTTCTCAAAAACAATCTATACTTTAGAACTCTTGTTTTCATAGAATTAAAAGAATGCATTTTCTGATACAAAAAATAAGGTTGAATGAAATTCAAATAAAACTTTGTTCTTTTCTAGCAAGGTAATTTTAAATAAAATTATGTGGCTAGGAAAATGCTAATACAGATTTATATATCAGACCCCAAGATTAATTGTTAAGTATTATTTTATTGGGTTCTTATTATTTGAGATGCTATCCATGAGATTCTTAATTTTTTGTGTAACAAGCCCTGTGTTTAACTTGGTGAAACCCAACCAAGTGAAGCTTACTCCTGTGGCTCTTGCTTTAAGGCCATTCAGCCCAGTTTCATTCAATGTAAACACAACTATTTATACAGAGGACTGTAATGTCTGCATATCCCAGAGCTGTCTTGAAAATACTGAAGGTACCTTCAAGGTACATGGCAGTAAGTTACATAGCAAAACTTCTTAAAATTATACCCTAAAATATGTTTCTTAGCAAAACTTCCTAAAATTAGTCTTTACATATGTGGATATTTTTATTCTCAAGGTGTCTTTTGGTGTTTTTATTCTCTGTCTCATCTTTTTTTCACTATTCCATTTTTATGCACTATCTTAATCAGTATCATGAATTCCCTGGAGCAAATCAACACAATCTTACTGAGCAGCCTGGGGAGGGAGAAGGCTGTGAATATTATTTACACTTTAATATTTTTACCTATGTCATATATTCTACCTTAGCCCTGTGTTAGAGGTACTATTTTCCTTCTGTTACAGATTGAGGAAAATGAAGGTTAGGGAGAATATATAATTTGTCCACAGGTACTATACCGTTTAATATTGCTCATAACAAATCACCCCAGAACTTAATGGCGTAAAATAACTATCAGTCTCACAAATTCTGGGGGTTAGGAATTTGGTCAGGGCAGGGTGAGAATATGATATGTGAAGCCTCAGTGGGAACACTTGAATGCTGGGGATAATGGACATCTGGGCTATAATTGTTGGGAGACATTTTCATTCACATATACGGTAGCTGATGTTTCTGTTGAATGGGCTCTCAGATCATGTGTTGACTGGAACACCTACACATGGCCGGCTTCTCCATGTGCTGTCTACATGCACTTCAAGGCATGGGGGCTGAGATCCAAGAAGAGTTGAAAAAAGCAAAACAGAAGTGTGGGCTATTTTTATGATCAAACCATGAAAGTTTCAAATGTTTCTTTTGTAGTACTCTGTTGGTTGAGATGATCACAGAGGTCTGCCCAGATTCAAGGGGAAAGGATATCTATCTACCTTACCACTTAATGGATAAATGTCAAGGTGCATTGTATGAAGAGCATGGGTGGGGTGAAAGATAGTGTTCTAACTATCTTTGGAAAATAAAGTTGTTCAGAGTCCCATAGGTATAGTGAGTATCAGAGTAGGGATTCACACTGAGTTTTCCCTTTTTCCTTTTTTTTTTAAAAGGCCAACTTTAGTTTTGTCTGTTTTTGGTACATGAATGCTCACGGTAGCTTTTTAAATATTTTATTTTCATCATGTTAAGTGTACTCCTTAATCCCTATTTCCTATTTCCTCAATCCTGGCACCTACCTCCCTTCTGGTAACTGTCGGTTTGTTTTCTATACTTGAGTTTGTTTCTTGGTTTATCTCTCTCTTTTCTTCCCTTTACTCATTTGTATTGTTTCTTAAATTCCATGTATGAGCGAAATTATATGGTATTTGTCTTTCTCTGACTCATTTCACTTAGCATTACACTTTGTAGCTCTATCATTGCAAATGACAAGATTTCATTATTTTTAAGACTGAATAATACTCCACTGAATATATATCACCCTTTCTTCATTCATCTATCAGTGGACACTTAGGCTGTTTCCATAATGTGGCTATTATAAATAATGCTGCAATAAACATAGGGGTGCATATGTCCCTTTAAATTGGTGTTTTCATATTGTCTTAGTAAATAGCCAGTAGTGTGATTCTTGGATCATAGCATTGTTCTATTTTTAATTTTTTGAGAAACTGCCATCTGTTTTCCAGAGTTGCTGTGCCAGTTTGCACTCCTACCAACAGTGCATGAGGATTCCTTTTTCTCCACATCCTTGCCAGCACTTGTTGTTTCTTGTGTTTTTGATTTTAGCATTCTGACAGGTGTGAGGTGATATATTTTGTGGTTTTGAGTTGCATTTCCCTGATGATGAGTGATGTTGAGCATTTTTGCCTGTGTCTGTTGGCCATCTGGATGTTGTCTTTGGAGATATTCACGTCTTCTGCCCATTTTTAATTGGATTATTTGATTTTGGGATATTGATTTGTATGATTTCTTCATATATTTTAATCTTTATTTTTGAGGGAGGGAGAGAGACAGGCTGTGAGCAGGGGAGGGGCAGAGAGAGAGGGAGACACAGAATCTGAAGCAGGCTCCATGCTCTGAACTGTCACCACAGAGCCCGATGTGGTGCTTGAACCCATGAGCTGTGAGATTACAACCTGAGCTGAAGTCAGACGCTCAACCCATTGAGCCAACCAGCTGCTCCTATTTCTTCATATGTTTTAGACACTCTTTATCATCTATGTCGTTTCCAAATATCTTCTCCCATTCTATTGGTTGCATTTTAGTTTTGTGGATTGTTTCATTCACTTTGTAGAAACTTACTTTAGTATAGTCCCAATAATTTAGTTTTGCTTTTATTTCCCTTCCTCAGGAGATGTATCTAGAAAGCTGTTGATATGGCTAATGTCAGAGACATTCATGCCTCTGTTCTCTACTAAGATTTTTATGGTTTCAGGTCTCACATTTGGGTTTTTAATACATTTTGGGTTTATCTTGGTGTATGGTGTAAGAAAGCTGTCCAGTTTCCTTCATGTGCATGTTGCTGTCCAGGCGTCTCAACATCATTTGTTGTAGAGACCATCTATTTCTGATTGCATATTTGTTTCTCCTTTGTTAAAGATTAATTCGTCATAAAATGGTATATTTATTTCTGGGTTTTCTGTTCTGTTGACCTATGTGTCTGTTTTTCTGCCAGTACTATACTGTTCTAATACTACCGCTTTATAATACAACTTGAAGTCTGGAATTGTGATATTTCCAGTTTTGTTTTACTTTTTCAAGTTTGCTTTTGCTATTTCTAGGTTTTTTTTTGTTTCCATACAAATTGTCGATTGTTTGTTATAATTCTGTGAAAAATGCTTTTGATATTTTGATAGAGAATGCTTTCGGAAGTACAGAAATTGTAACAATACTTGTTCTAATCCATGAGCGTGGAATGTCTTTCCATTTCTTTGCGTCCTCTTGAATTTCTTTCATCAGTGGTTTATAGTTTTCAGAGTACAAGTCCTTTACCTCTTTGGTTGAGTTTATTCCTGGATATTTTATTGTTTGTGGTGTCCAAATACCATTGATCTGGTGTTTCTTTTTTCTTTTTTTTATAGCTTTTTTGTCATTTATTTACACTCCAATCCTTATTATTTCCTTCCTTCTTCTGGGTTTAGGTTTTGTTTGTTCTTTTTCTAGCTCCTTTAGACATAAAGTTAGGTATTGGAAATTTTTCTTGCTTCTTTAGGTAAGCCTGTATTGCTATAAACTTCCCTCTTGGAATTAATTTTGTTGCATCCCAAAGATTTTGAACCATTGTGTTGTTATTTTTGTTTTAGTGTAATTCTTGATTTTTTCTTTGTTTTCTTGGTTGACCTATTAATTGTTTAGTAGCATGTTATTTAACTTCAATGTATTTGTGCTCTTTCCAGATTTTTTTTTTTTTTGTGGTTGATTTCTAGGTTCCGTAGCATTGTGACCAGAAAAGATACATGGTATGACTTTGATACCTTTGAATGTCTTGAGACTTGTGGCTTAATATGTGATTTTTTTCTGGAGAATGTTCCATGTGCACTTGAAAAAAATGTGTGTTAGACTGTTTTAGGGTGGAATGTTCTGAATATGTCTGTTAAATCCATCAGGTCCAGTGTGTCATTCAAAGCCACTCTTTCCTTGAGGATTTTCTATTCAGATGACCTGTCCATTGATGTAACTGTGGTGTTAAAGTCCCCTGCTGTTACTGTATTACTAACAATTATTTCCCTTATGTTTGTTATTAACTGTTATACATATTTTGATATTCATGTTGAGTACATAAATATTTACATTTGTATCTTCTTGGTAGCTCTTTTATTATAGTATTCTTTTACGTCTCTTGTTACAGTTTTTGATTTTAGACTTTTAAAGTCTGTTTTGTACTGTGTTAGTATCACTACCCCAGCTTTCTTTTGACATCCATATTTTTGATCCATGTCTTTCCATCCCCTCATTTTCAATCTGCATGTGCCTTTAGGTCTAAAATAAGTTTCTTATACAGTATGTAGGGGAGTCTTGCTTTTTTGAAATTTTTATCAGTTCAGTCACACTGTGTCATTTGATTGGAGTGTTTAGTTCATTTAAATGAAAAGTAATTATTGGTAGGTATGTATTACTATTCTGTTACTTGTTTTGTGGTTGTTTCTATAGATTTTCTCTGATCCTTCTCTTGCTGTTTCTCATGTTTTGTTAGCTTTCTTTAGTGACCTACTTGGATTCCTTTCTCTTTATTCTTTGCATATCAGTGTTTTTTTGATTTGTGGTTACTATTAGGTTTGTATATAACATCTTCTGCATTAGGTAGACTTTCTTAGGTTGATGGTTGCTTAAATTTAAACCCATTCTTTACTCCTCCACTTCCTGCATTTTAAGTATATGGTGTCATCTTGCATTCTTTTATGAACCCCTTGACTGAATTTTACAGAAATATTTATTTTTCCCTGCTTTTTGTTTTTAACTTTTCATACTGTCACTTATGGTCTTACTTTTTTTTCCCCACTGAGAGTCCAGTTTAATATTTCTTGTAGGGCTTATGTAGTGGTCATGAACACCTTTTGTTGTTTGAGAAACTCTTTTTCTCTTCTTGCATTCTGAATGATAGCCTTGCTGGATGGAGTATTCTTGACTGTATATTTTTCCCTTTCATGACTTTGAATATATCATTCCAGTCCCTTCTGGCCAGCAAAGTTTCCTTACAAAGTTTCCCTTCTATGTAACTGTATTCTTTTGCTGCTTTAAAATTTTTTTTCCTTATCACTATTTTTTGCCCTTTTAACTACTATGTGTCTTGATGTGGACCTCTTTGGAATGAATTTTTAGGGAGTTCTCTCTGTTTCCTGGATCTGGATATCTTGTTTTTTTCCCCCCCAGATTAAGGAGGTTTTCAACTATAATTTCTTCAAATAAATTTTCTGCCCCCTTATCTCTCTCTTTGTCTGAGATCCCTATGATATAGATATTATTCCACTTGATGGAGTCACTTAGTTCCTGAAGACTATTCTCAATTTGCATAATTTTCTTTCCTCTCTTTTGCTCAGCTTGGTTACTTTTTATCACTCTGTCTTCCAGGTCATTAATTTGTTCCTCTGCTTCATCTAGCCCTCTATTTATTCCATCAAATGTATTTAAAAAATATTTTTTTAATGTTTGTTTATTTTTGAGAGAGAGAGAGAGAGAGAGAAAGAGAGAGAGAGCGCAAGTAGGGGAGGGCGAGAGAGAGAGGGAGACACAGAATCTGAAGCAGGTTCCAGGCTCTGAGCTGTCAGCACAGAGCCTGATGTGGGGCTCACACTCACAAACTGAGAGACCATGACCTGAGCCGAAGTCACTTAACCGATTGAGCCCCCCCAGGCACCCCAGCCATCAAGTGTATTTTTAATTTCATTTATTGCATTCTTGACCTGATTGGTTCTTTTTGTCTCTGTTAGGGTCTCAGTGATGTCCTCCTCTCTTTTCTCCAGTCCAGTGTGTATGTTTATGATCATTACTTTAAGTTTTCCGTCAGGTGTATTCTGTCTGTTCACTTTGGTCTCTTGCTGTGGTTTGGTTCTGTTCTTTGATTTAGCAGGTATTTCTCTATCTCCTCATCCTGCTGGACTTTGGGTGTGTATTTCTGTGTGTTTGGAAACTCGGCTACTTCTCTTGGACTTAATAGCCTTATGAAGAAGAGGTTCTGTTCTGTCCTGTGGTGCAGTGTCCCCTGTTCCTAGGGCCTGGCACTTCAGGGAGTGTCTCCTATGTGTTGTGCGTGCTCTGCTGTTGAGTCTTGTTCTCTTTTTGCTTCAGTCCAGTTGTCTGCAGAAGCTCTCTTTGACTCTCGTGGGCAGCAGATTATGTGGTGGTCTGCTTGCGAGACTTGCATCCCTGCCATTGCTGAAACTGAGGTCCTGCAAAATGCGAGTCAGGCAATGTGGTGTCGACAGGGTTTGTGCTGATTTTCTGGGGGTAAGTGAGTAGGAGGGGTGGGGCTTGCTGCAAGAAAGTTAGGTAAGGAGGGTCTGCGATGGTCTGGCCCACAGGTGGCAATTGTGTATATTGGGGAGGTGGGGAAGGGAAATGGTGCCTGACAGATCCTTTGTTCCTGGACTGGTCTCCCTGTTATCCCTGTCTCTGGGCTGTCCTCTGAGATGAGAAACTCATTCTTCTTCCTGTCTAGCCCTGGCATTTTTCAGACTGCTCCTTCTGTGCTGTATCTGCACCAGGTTGTTGTTGTGCTGTCTCTTCAAGGGTGGGGACTCAGCTTCTTCATGCCTTCTGGGCTCTCCCAGAGCTGAGCCCACTGAGCCCACTGATTTTTAAAATTCTAGACTTTAAGTCCTGCTGATATAGAGAACTCATGAAATTCAGCCCCTCTCACTTTCAAAAGCAAATGTTAACAGAGATTTGCCCACCCTGTTTGTGGGCTCCCTGATGTGAATGTCTTTTTTTCTGCCCTTCTCAATGCCACTGGCTCCCTCCTCACCACTGGCAGCCAAGGTCTGTTTTGCTCCCAGACTGTGCCTTTGCTCTTCTACTTTGTGTGATGTGGCTTCTCTCCCTTTAGTTTTGGAATTTGTTATGCCAGTCTTCAGTTCATTTTTCTGGGTATCTATGATGAGGTTGGGTTTTATCTGGTTGTGGCCATGGGCAAGGCAAGCTTAGGGTCCTCCTACCCTACCATCTCCCCAGATAACTAGAATCAGGTTTCTTCTAACTTTGATTTTCAGCTTTTTATTTTATTTTTTTTAAATGTTTGTTGACTTATTTTGAGACAGTGTGTACACATGCATACACACATGAGCAAGGGAGGGGCAGAGAGAGAGGGAGAGAGAGAATCCCAGTGCAGAGTCCAATATGGGGCTTGATCTCATGGGTCATGAGATCGTGTCCTGAGCTGAAATCAAGAGTCAGACACCTAACCAGCTGAGCCTGAGCCACCCAGGTGCTCCTTCCAGCTTTTAAAATCATTGTTCTAAAATCCATTCTCCAGTGCTAATAGAAATTCTTTCATGATGTAGAGTTGTCCTTTTTACATTTTAGATATCAATAAATAATTCAAAACTCTAAGCATTATAAAAGAAAAATTTGTCAAAGAATTGTTTTAAAGTTACCATTGTCCAAGTAATAATGGGGAGGACTTTATTTCCTTTCAAAATCACATCTTTCTAAAGTGAGTGTGGGGGTTTGGCTTCCATTAAGTTACTCTGATATTTTTAAATGAAATGTCAGATATAATTTAGTGTTTGAAACATGAGGCAAGCCTTACTAGAGTTGAAGTTCGGCAGCTTTGCTGTGTTTCTATTGCACTATCTATCCATAGGGATCAAATATTTAGTGCAGAGGCCTATTAGTAGATATCTGTGGATGCATGTATAGAGATTATTGATTAATAATAATAGCTAGTGTTTGTTGCATGCTTATTATGTGTCATGTTTCTTTTATAGTTGATCATTTTGAGCGCCCTCAGAAACTATATAGGAAAGGTGCTATCATTTCTTTTTAAGAGATGGAGAACCTTAGAAATGTTTTGATAATTTGTCTAAGATCACGCAGCTGGGCAGAGCAGCATATGTAAAGTATTTTATCATGCTTCAATAATGTCTGAAATAGAAAACTGTCTCCTTCAGCCTTTGATTCCCTAAACTCCAAATATTCCCAAGATGACACTTTGATACGATCCCCCCTTGCACGGTCTGCCTTAAGGACCAAGGTTCTACAACACTGATGATGATACAATGTTCATGAACATGTCTATGAAGTCAGTCTGGTATAGCAAATGCTGGGCATATGCAGTTTTTCTTGTTAGTCATAAAAATCTATGAGTTACCATTATCTGCATTTCATAGATGAGGAGTGGCTTCAGAGCTAACACGGAATACAGGTTTTCACTTTTATTTCACTATAGGGAAGTGTGCCTTTAAGTATATCACATGTTCTTGCCTCTCAGTGCCTTTTCCTACAGTATACATATGATACACACTTTGTGAGAGGTGAGAATTAGGTGGAAGGAATGATGAGAGTAATTGTTCCCTTTAATGATGCTTTTTGGACTTAAATTGTGCTAATACAAGATTGAAATACATATAGTTTATGCTGTATTCTGCGGTAATCTGACAGCTAACCTCTTACCTGTTATTTATTGCAGACTTTGGTAAATCATGAGAATTAACACAGGAATGAACTGAAGACCATCTTTTTTTTTTTTTTTTTTTTAATTTCGGAGAATAAATAGACTCAGTTGTGTAAGTGCCGCTCAGTGACTGGGTGTAGAAATAGCCTACAGAATATAACTCCTAAAATGTCAAAAAGGAGGTAAATTTTCTCCTTCTCTAGTCTAATGGGAAGCTACCCCTACATTCATTTTTAATTGGCAAGAACGTTTTTCTTCTCCCATATGTATTCTTTGTTCTAACATCTGTTTATGATGGTTTAATCATGGAAATCTTTACTTTGACTGTCAATGAGTTAGCAGATGGATGATTGGGAATTGTTTTCTGAACATTTTGACTATTGACAGGCTATCATCACACTTTGGCCCGACAGCTTACCACTTACATGTTACTTGATGATGATACTTTGGTTTTTGCAGTTCTGAGATTTCAACTCACGATATGCCCTGTGGTGCTGTCTGGAATGCTGCCAGCACTGTTGGCTACCATATCCCAAGAAAGACGTGATAAGGGCTGAAGAAAGTCCTTGGTAAATAACCGAAAAGGGAAAGAGAGGATTCTTCACATAAGGAAATACTAAGAGAATCAGAACTAAGTTGGGAAGTAAATAAGTTAAAAGCTATGATGAACAGGGGTGTATTGTTGAAGTATAGAACTGAACAGGTAAATCCATAGTAAAAGATGTTGCATTAGAAGGAGGTACTTTTAGAAGTTATTATTTTTTTAAAAAAAAAAACAGAAGTTTTCAATTTGAGGTTTCTGCTTCAAGTAAACACAGATATAGACTGAAAATTTAAAAATGTGAAAAATTTTAAAGTGAAAAGAAAGAATATTCATAAGAACTGAAGTCAGTTGCATTTTGGGCATATTTCTAACTTGTAGAGGTTGACAGCATGGTGGATAACCATTGTGTTGTGTAACAAATCGTTTCTTGGTGACACTCAGTGATGGAAGAAATCTGGGCATGTTGGTCCAGGTTTACATTGCTTCTTTGCTCACCTGCCTTGTCTTTTCCTTTGTTCTTCTCTGTGTGGGAACATTTATAGATTATCTGGAGCATTACATGTTGTCTTTTAGTAGTTGCAGTAAAGGCATGCATGAGAGCTTATTATTGACCCAAAGACGAGTATTAAGAAAAATCTCATGGAAGTTATTATAGGCTAGCTCTATTGCCAAAATAACTCAATCCATATTTAATCTATGTCTGTACAGATACCTGCACCTAAATCTATTTCTTTATCTGTGCCTGTATTTTTTAAATTTTTATTTAAAGATTTTTTTCCTTAATATTTTTATTTATTTTTGAGACAGAGACAGAGCATGAGCAGGGGAGGGGCAGAGAGAGAGGGAGACACAAAATCCGAAGCAGGCTCCGGGCTCTGAGCTGTCAGCACAGAGCCCCACATGGGGCTCGAACTCACAGACTGTGAGATCATGACCTGAGCCAAAGTCAGACACTTAACCGACTGAGCCACCCAGGCGCTCCATGTGCCTATAATTTTTTAACGGTAGTGTTATGTCACTTAATTCTTTGGCTTATGAAATCAGTCTTGTTACTTTATGCTAAGATATTATGTTATGTTCTGATTTTTTTTTTTTTTTTGCATTCTTCCTTCTACTGACTGTGGCTCACTGAATACCTAGAGTATATGTGTGCGTCAAGAGACTGAGGTTTTGGGACGTTTGATATAAGAAGCTGCTGAATGTGCCAGCAAGGAGCTAATGATTCAGCAGAAGAGTCATGAATGATGCAGCTAAGCTTGCCAGTTACTGTGCTTTACTTTTCCTGTTGACCTTGAGTAAGTTCAGAGTCCTGAATAGGCAATTTAGCACTTACCTGCTGAGTTTCAAGTGCCCACCTTGTTATGACCTCATGCGATACGGTAAATTTGTCAGTCTCTGCACTAGTTTGGCATTTAAGGAAAATCAAACTATAATCTTGAGGAATGGAAAAGATAGTAGAACTGTGGAACATATTTCAGACTTGAATACATAGAAACGATGCTGATCTGATCTCATGGGAAGCCCAATTTCATAGACAACACAAATAATACATCTGTGGAACAAAACAAACACTGAATAAAAATAAGTTCTAGCGATTTAGTCAAAACATTCTTGGTGAGTGTCAGGGAAGACAGTCACATGTTGACAATTGAGGATGAAAGCTGGGACACAGTGGAAAATTATGCTCAAATCTTATGACAGGATATTACATTTGCTCCACTTGCTCCTTATGTCTGAGACATAATTGAATGTTCTTTAATATGTCTTTCTTCCCCCAAGCAAGAATGCCCTGACCCAGTTACAGAACATTTGTGGCAATTTTAGATGAAGGGTTGAGGGATAGGGTCATGAGTCTGAGATAGTAACAGAAAATTTAATTTGCTTTGTAGATCTCCACGCCTGTTTGAAGGCTTCTGGCATAGTATTGATACAGTTTTGCTTGGCCTGAATCTTTATTTTAGCTTAAAAAAATAATATTTATTAAGATAACAAGTTCTCTGAGTTGATCTTTGGTGAAGGATTTTATCTGAAAATAAAGGTTAATTCAGTTTTACTTAATTTGTAAAGTGCTCAAGAATAAACTATAGTTGTATATTGCATCCGTTGTCCAATTTTGTGCAAGTAAACGGATGTTCGGTTGTGACTTTGTATGAGATCCCTTGGAGGAGGGGCTTTGGAGGATGAGGTAAGCCATTTAACCCTCTCTGAACACCGTAACATTTGTCTCTCATTTGTTTTTGTAATTAAAATTATTTGGAGTCATTAGTATCCATCTTCAATCTCCAAATAGCTAGATGTACATAAAATTGTAACATGACCTAGGATACGGCCTGCAAATTGCTTTGGCTTGGGAGAAATTAAACTACACATACATGCTTACTGAAATTCACACCCCAGCCTGAGTGAGAAGAAATCTTCTGCATTGCGCAGAACAGTGAAAACAAATACTCAAATTGGTTGGGGGAAGAAGTTCACTGAGGTTACTTGTTTTTAGGGAGGCACAGTAGTGCAGGGTAGTGTTTCTCAGACTGTAATTCTCACCTGGGAAATTTGGGGATTTTGTTAACATGCAAATTCTGATTCAGTAGGTCTGAGATGGTACCTAAGTCTCTATTCCTAACAAGTTCCCAGGTGGGGACAGTGCTCTTGGTCTGAGTATTCTATGTGAAGTAGGAAGGGATGAAAGGGGGCATAGCCTACACAGATCCTAAGGTTAAATCCTAGTTCCATTTATTGACTGATTTGCCTTAGGCGCTCAGCCTCTTTGAGCTCCAAATTGCTTACCTATAAAATTGAACCCGTAGGAAAATTGTAAGTATATAACAGATAAAGTAGATAAAGGTTTTTTTCTTATTTATTTATTTATTTATTTATTTATTTATTTATTTATTTAGTATTACCAGTATGGACCGTATCAGTGATTATTAAGTATAAAGGCTACTGAAATTAAATAAAATTTCATATTTACTGTTTTTAGTGGGATGGGATCATTTTTAGACGGGAATCTGTTGAATTATTCCAGATATAGAAAAAAATAGAAATAACTATGAGGTAAGTTGGATGGAAACAACAGAAAGAAAGAATAATCAAGGATTCATCTAGAGCAGTTCTCAAAGTGTGGTTCTGTGAGCAGCCCAAGCCTTACCTGGGAACATGTAAGAAATACAAATTCTCAGACCTGCCTCAGACTTACGGCCCTGTCACCCGTGATCCAATAGTTTCTCCTGGTGATTTTGTTTTTAAAGATTTTTGTTTTGTTTTGTTTTTGTTTTTTAAATTTTAAGTAAGCTCTATGACCTAAATGGGGCTTGAACTCATGACCCTGCGAGCAAGAGTCACATGCTGTACTGACTAAGCCAGCCAGGTGACTCTCTCCCTATATGTGAGAACCCTGATGAAGAGGAAGAAACTGTGTATCTGGGAGGGTTCTGTGATGATGGATTTAGTAAACCATGTGTGGCTCTGAGCTCCAAAGTGACCCCATTCCGTTTTCTGAGTCCAGATTCTGTGTCAGTGAATGGTTTGGCTCAGAAAGTATTAAATGTGCATTACTAATGAAATAGGAAGATATTAAATAATCAGGAGCCCAGGTGAGGGGTACTAATGAGGATGGATACATGGCAGAAAATTAAAAAAAAAGAGGAAAAACGTGTGGAGTCTAGGGGTCAAGAAAAGCTGATTTAAAGAGAATCAGGTCAGTAACATGCATCAAAAATATTTAAATACAAAATAAACAGGCACAATATACTTATTCTTTTGTATTTCTTCTAGGTGGTAATGAGGTAGAAATTGTTACACTGGCAAATGAAAGGTTTAAGGAAACCATCACAATTTTCAAACTATATTAGAGTATGGAGAATGATTCAAACTAAAATATACATAAATCTAGGAGTCTTCACTGCACCCAGAGAAAAAAATAATGCTTTAAAAATTTTAGATGAATACAGTATCTGAAAGATTCAACTATTGATGCACCTGTAAATTCCAGTCTGTGATGTCTGCATTTTAACATCTTTCTTGAAATCTGAGTTTGTATCTCACTGCTTTCACTAAGGCACCTACTTGTATCTGTCTGTCTCCACCCACAAAGCCTGACAGTGTAAAGAAACATTTCTTAAAATAGAAAAAGAAAACCAGCTACATGGAAGATGATGTGTAACGTCTCTTGGTTTCCTAACAATGTTTTGCATTCCAGCAAGGTCTAAGAAGTCAGAGACTATTACTGTATACAGGCAATGCTTTGAGATAAACTATGTCACCAGACATTTTAAAGTTTTCATACTTGGTTTGTTACTGGGTCAGGGGAGAAAAAAAGAGAAGGGAAAGGGAGGGAGAGAAGAAAAAAGGGAGAGCAGTGTGTACACTGTTTACCTACATTCACTGAGAGTTAGAAAATGGTACTGGGTGTATCTTAATTAAACGGGCTCTGGACCAGCACGCTGTTTGTGACCCTTTGTGAATGAGCCGAGTGGACTGTTTGTTCAATCCATAGAGATAAGGCTCAGGCCTGTCTTGTGCAGGGCCTGCTCAACCCTGCTGGCCTATTTCTAATCACTGAAAAGAAGAAAACCTTGATGGGGCACTGACAGTGGTGGTGATGCCCTAGAGAATGGAGCGAGGATTAGGCGTTGTGCCTTCAGCTGCATCTTCTCTGTGGTCTGTTCCGTCTTTTTCCTTGGTGATACGTTTTCATTTTTCTAAAGGAAAAGAGGGAAGGTTGGAGGAACAGAGACCTCATTGTTGAATCTCTCTATCTGTAAAATCCCCACTGTGTCTTGCCCTAAGGATGAAGGGTATTTTTCTGGCCTGATGAAAGGGAGTCCTTTCTTTCTTGGCCAACATGAATGAGAATTTCCCTCTTTTTAGTGGAGTAGAGATGCTTATGATGAGCATGAGTGAGGCTTTTGTGGGGGTGGGTGTCTCCAATCTTGTTTTTTTATATGGTAGAAAAACAAGTCCAGTTTAACTCACATACTTTTGATTTGTCTCACTGTGTCAGTTATGTTTATTCTATACACTATGAGACAGTGAGGTCAGGATTTGATGTCTTTATTTTTATCCTTGTATCTTTATTTCAGGTATATTGACTAGCTCTCAATATTGGTTGAGTAAATAAATCACTAAATCAGTGTTTCTTAAATTGACATTGTAGTCAGATGTCTCTATTTTTAATAGCAATTGTAATGAACTTTGAGAAACCAAAAGTCACATGATTTGGAGTAGGAATGAGTATTATGTGTACTGAACGAATGTGGATTAAACTAGATTTCATCTATTATATTACCAATGAAGAAACAAATGGGGTTGACTGAGTTTCTCATGGTCTTGTGTTTAGTCACAGAACTAGTATTACAATACATTTTTGAAATACTGTTATTATAGAAAATTTTAAACATTTGCAAAACTAGAGGAGATAATACAATAAATCTCATGTTTCCATTAGCATCCTCAAGCATTTTCCATTCATAGCCAGTATTTTATTAGCACCTATCCCAGCCTCCACTGTGCCCAGCTTATTTTTATGCAAATCCCAGAAATCATATAATTCCATTTGTAAACATTTCCACACTTAACTGTAAATAACAGAGACAAAATGTCCATAGTAACATTATCACACCTTAGTAATTCCTTCATAATATTTAATGTCCAGTCAGTGTTCACATTTCCTTGTTTGTCTTAAACATTTTTTATACTTCATTTGTTTGGCTGGGATTCAAATAAAGTCTATACGGTATGATTTGTTGTATCTCTTAAGTATTTTTAATGTATAGGTTCTTCCCTCCTCCTTTCTCCCCCCCTCTCTGTCTTATCCATTTTATGAAGCTAGGCCATTTGTCCTGTTTTCCCAAGTCCAGATTTTGCTGGTTGCTTATAATATAGTTTTCTAACATAAAAATTGTCATTTAGACCTATTTTTTAAAAAAACTTTTGGATAAAAGATACACATATATTAGATGTTTTCATATATATGCTTTTTAAAGTTTGAAAATTTGTACCATCATATTTGTGTTTGAACATAATTAGAAGAAACTTCAAAAAAAATCTTAAGGAAGTTTTACCACAGGATTCCTTAAATGACCTTATTAATTTTCTAAAGTGTTTGTTTCTCTTCTGTCTCTTTGATACTTGGATTAAAACCAACTTTTAATTAATGCAGGAAAAATACAAATCAGAACTGTGACAGGAACTTTCATAATGCTTAAGTGTTTCTTTACTGATTAGAGCAAATCCAAAGAAGTTATATTAATTTTTGTAATTATTCAGTTTTTCATTAACCATTCAGAATATGAACCAAATGGATGCAAAAAAGCCCAGTTACTGGAGATCTTATGTAATAAAACCCTCAATAATATTACTAGCTGATGATATTTCTGGGAATAGTAACATCATTATTTGACCTCTCCAGTTTATATAACCCACAGAAGCTTTAGGTTTTATCTCTGTAGCCTTGTGAGAATGCTTCTAGAAGTTTATTATGGTAAATTGGAGTCAACTCATGAATTTTCGCTTTACTACATAAAAACAAAGGGACTAATACATGAATTAAAGGAATGTGGAATGTAAACTACAGGTCACACATAACTAGAAATAGTTGATCCATTTTACTGATATCTGAACAGTTGGTGCTACATTTAATACTTCTTTGAAAACAAGGTTATCTCTCTCATTAGAGATTTCTTTTCTCTTTTGCACCTTTGCTGACCTGACTTTCCTTTGGGCATTTTAATTTCTGCAGCTGTGAAAACACTAGCATCTTAAACAGAGCTGCTAGAAAGCTGTGGGAGAAGCTCACATTGATTTCTTTTCCTTAGAAACACTTGAGAGGGAAGGCTGGGTGAAGGGGTGTATGAGGACTCTCTGAACTATATTTTCAATTTTTCTTTATTCCAAAAGAACAAAAACATTTGAAGCTCTTAAGATTTACTAATTTCACTATATGTTGCTAAAATCTCATTAAAATAGGAAATACATAGTCACTCATATTTTCTTCAGCCTACACTTTAACGTTTTAAAAATAAAATCAGATGGGTGACTGGGTGGCTCAGCTGGTTAAGTATCTGATTCTTGATTTCAGGTCAGATCATGATCTCATAGTTCCTGGGATCAAGCACTGCGTCCTGGCTCTGTGTTGACAGGGTGGAGCCTGCTCAGTAATTCTCTCCCCGCCTCTCTCCCCCTCTCTCCCTCTCCCCCCCCCCCCCCCCCCCCCCCACGCTTGGGCTCTCTCTCAAATAAGAAAATCAGAATAGTTTAAAGGCTTATACTTGGTGTTTTAACGGAACAAAAGTAGCTGTTTTATTTCCAGGTTTAACTGGAGTGGTTTACCATGTACTACATTTTTTTCCCCCAAAAGAATGTCTTTAATGGCCATCTTATATTTACACAAGAATTTAGATTGCAAAGATTGAGTTATAAGATATGTTACTTATAAAAAGGATGAAAAATTAAATTCTGTGATTCCAACAATTGTTACATCGTGATGAAAGAATTAGCTAGAATGCTTGGAAATGAATTCTAAGTACTGAAGGGCTCTAGATGGCCGAGCATTTATACTTTGAGTATCAAAGCTTTAAACATTTTTATATAAGTTTTGAATTTGTTATATTCCTTTCTGAAATTTAGTCCTTTTCTGATGATTCTGGGTCCTGAGTCTCTTCCTGTCTTCAGCATTAAACTTCCTGATTCCATCTTCTGTAAGACTTCCAGAGATAGCTTACTACATAGAAAACAATTTGTACTTCCTTCAGTAGTTTTCTTCAGCTTTCAGGATTAAAGTCCCAACTCCATCCACCATATAGCAGATAAGATTTTCAGGTCCTTGTAGACCTCTCTCTTTGTATTTCTTTTTCAGGCCTCATTCTGCCCTAGGTTCTAGAAATACAGATCTAGTTTTCACTTTTCTCTGCCACATAGTGTCATGCTGCTTGGAATGCCCTCCCCTACTCTTGGTTGGGTGAAATCTTAATCATATTTTATTTACATTTTATTTTTTTTTAATTTTTTTTAACGTTTATTTATTTTTGAGACAGAGAGAGACAAAGCATGAACGGGGAGGGTCAGAGAGAGGGAGACACAGAATCTGAAACAGGCTCCAGGCTCTGAGCTGCCAGCACAGAGCCTGACGCGGGGCTCGAACTCACGGATGGCGAGATCATGACCTGAGCCGAAGTCGGCCGCTTAACCGACTGAGCCACCCAGGTGCCCCTTAATCATATTTTAAATATAAAAGGTGTAAACACTTAAAGTTCTCTTCTTCCCTGTCTCCTCTCTTGCAGGTTACCACAGAGGCTCATGATCACTGTCCTTTTGCCTGTGGTCTTGTGTAGTTTGCCATCCTTGTGAGATGGTAAATATATATATATATATATATATATATATATATATATATATATATATATATAAGAAAACAGTTGTTTGTTTGTTTGTTTGTTTGTTTTGGGGGGGGACAAAAAGGCAGTACAGAGAATTTTGGATTAAGTTTCCTCTGTTACAAAACGCAGATGAAGGGTAGCAAGACAAAAAGGCAAGGCTAGTCCCAGGCACCCTTTGCTCTGCTCTTCACGATGCAGGACTGAGTCGAAGAGGGCCAGCTTGGGACTTTATATACTGCAGAGCGCCCACTAACTGGGGACCATTTGCCATTGTTTTTCCAGTGCCTAGCATGGTATCCAACACATAAGAACCAATCAATAAATAGTGGGGGTCTTTACATGAGTAATTATGACATCATAATTATTGGACTTCACTGAATATAGGATTATATTGTGCTACCTCAAATACTATGCTTTTTTACCCATTGAGTTTTTATGTTATAGTTCTGTACATTCCTTCTTAGAGTCATTTGTCACCTCTTGATCCTTCAGTGCATCTGTCTGTGGTAGCTATATATTTACTTGTTTTTTCTTAAGTAGATTGGGTGCACAATGTGTTGCCTGAGATCAAGAGTTGGATGCTTAACTCAGATGCCCCTGCTGTATCTTTTTCTGATTTGATGATTTTCATATACTTTTTGTTTTTTTTTAAGTCAGAATATTCTATTTGTGGTGGAAATATTTTCTTCTAACAAATTCTATTAAAAAGCTGATTAATTAAATGCTATGACTTTAATTCTATAATATGATAGGTCTTCCTTCAATTCTTATCTCCATCAAATCAGCCATTGTTTTTATATTATTCTTACAAAAGTTTCTATTACTTTTCTGGAACAAGTGAACTATCATGTTGTATAAGCATGAGCTTATGAAATAAATTTAACTAGCCCATTTCAATATTAAAGGCAAACAAAGCCAAAAAAAACTTAAAATTCAAAAGGAAAAGTAAAAAAAAAAATCAACACTAACCTCAAAATCTGTTTATCATAAGATTGTTATCTTATGTGATTAGAATATTTTTTACAATAAGAGTTGGAATGGTATTTATTTCTGGAGTTCATGATGACTGGTTTTCTACCAGAAGCCATGTGAATGTGAATATTTTTCTCCTGATTTATAGGTGAGAAAACTAGTACCTGGGGAACTAAGTATTTGTACTGAACTCCACTTCTGACCATTGTTAGTGGTAATGCTATTCCTTTTCACTCCCCAAGGCAACCATCTTTTCATTCCCCTCCCCTCCATAGCCTGTTTTTTTGTTTTTTGTTTTTTGGTGTTTTTTGTTTTTGTTTTTTTAATAAACATAGGTTGACAGGCTTTATCTCAAAGTAGACTTAGGTACCACTTGTCTTAGAGGCCCTTCTTGTACTCTTGTTGGAACTGTGGGCCTTCAGTTCAGCTTCTCAGACAGTTTTATTGTTAAATGTTCTCAGCAGAGCGTCCTGGATTGATGAAGTGAAATGCATTTTGGTCAGGCAACGTGAGCAGAAGGAGTGTGGGGGGAGTGCTGTATAAATTTATTTTACTCAGCCTTGAAGAAATGTGAAGTGTTAATTCCCTGCTTCAAGTAAAGTACACCAAGTGTATATGCAGTGTTCCTGAGAGCTTCTTAATGAACTGAAAAACAAACAATTAGAGGTGGGAAGAAATATATTTCATCAACCCCCTGAGCAGCAATGATTTGCCTCAGCTTGTCATACATACTTGATTCTGATTAAAATAAGGCAAATGAACTAGTTTAACCTTTCTGGATAAAGAAATTGCATTTGTTTTTAATAAAGTCTCAAATCCCATATAATATGTATTGTGTAGGTTGATTGTCAACGTGCAGGCTAGCAGGGTACATGAGACAATTAAGCCGAGGGATGTATTTTAGTGGCCATGATTAGATTCAGAATTAATTGTTTTTAAATGACCCAGATGGCAAAGGTGACAAGATTGGATGTGATATGCTTGGCTAAGGAGGCCTTCAAAACTTGTAATTACAGTAAACTCCTCCACAAATTGCCCCACTCCTTTTCAACATTTCTTGTAGTTGGGTTAATGAAAGTCATGTTGGTTGCTGATACTTTAAAAAAGAAGAAGAAGAAAAACAGGTTTTTTGGGGGGGGATGTGGAGAGGGGAAGCAGAGGCAGTACAGAGAATTCTGGATTAAGATTCCTCTGTTACAAAACAGATGAAGGGTAGCAAGACAAAAAGGCAAGGCTAGTCCCAGGCACCCTTTGCTCTGCTCTTCACGATGCAGGACTGAGTCGAAGAGAGCCAGCTTGGGACTTTATATACTGCAGAGCGCCTATTTACAAGCTAGCTTCCCAGCTTGTGAAGTCAGCTGACATCTACTGAGAACAGCAAGATTTTTGAGAAATGATCTGCATACTTTTGACTAAAACCCTGTTCTTAACTAATGATAGAGATGATGTTATAGTTGGTATGATGATTTATATTTTACTTAAAAAAATTTTTTTTGTGATACAACTGACATAATATTAGTTTCAGGTGTACAACATGATTCAATATTTGTGTATATCGCAAAATGATCACTGCAGTAGGTCTAACATCTGTCACCATACATAGGTTGCAATATTTTTTGTGTGTGATGAGAACTTTTAAGATTGAATCTTGGCAACTTTCAAATACACAGTATTAACAGTTGTCACCATACTGTACATTATGTCTTCATGATTTATAATGGGAAGTTGAAAGCTTTTATCCTCCTTCACTCATTTTGCCCACCTCCTACCCCTGACAACCACCAGTCTGTTCTCTGTATCTGTGCGTTTGTGCTGTGTTTTTTTTTTAGAAATTCCACGTATGAGATCATAATTTGTCTTTTTCTGTCAGACTTAGTTGACTTAGTGGGACACCCTCGAGGCCCATCCATATTGTTGTAAATGGCAAGATTTAATTCTTTATGGCTGAATAATTCGTTGTGTATGTATGCTACATTTTACTTATTCATCCATTGATGGACACTTGGGTTGCTTCTCTGTCTTGGCTATTGTAAACAATGCTGCTGTGAACATAGGGTGTGTGTATTTTTTGAGTTAGTGTTGTTGCTTTTGGATAAAACCCCAGAAGTATTGATGTTTTATAGAGTAAGTTCAGTGTATAATCTCATGTGATGTTCATGAAAACTTTGAGTGAAGTGAGTATCCTGACTTTATTGGTGAGGTTTACAGAGTTACTTGCACTGTGGTTAATTGCTGAGTAACTAGAACATGAAACTAGATTTCCTGATTTCAAATCCAGAGCTATTCTACCATTTTCCTGTCTTGATTATTACTGGAAGGTCATAGTGGAATTCTTGGTAGAGAGCATCTTGCAGTTATCAGACATTATTTCCTGTTACAAAATCTGTTTTTGGTTCTCTCAACTTGCTACAGTGTGTGACCTTTTCTCTTTATGGGAATAGATTGACACATATCCTGCGTTTTAAACCCTTATAAAATGCGGTACAGAAATAGAATAGGACACTTTTTATCTTACATATTTTATACATGATGTAATGGGGCCTTTTATGCCACCCTCTAATTTCATGCTAGGATTCTTTTGTGTGTGAAATCCAGTAATTCCCTATTCTTTGGGAAATTCTGGTTATAAAAATCTTGGTTTCTGGTTACAGAATTTTGGCACAGATAGTAACTCAGTGGAATGGAATAGGGTCTAGGAACAGGCTCCTGTCAGTATTCATTTATGTGAAGGGGGCATTTCAATTCAGTGGACAGAAGATCTTTCAGTAACTAGTATTGTGATACAGTGGTTTATGTGGAGAGGCAAAACTGGATCTCAGTCTTTAAAACAAGGGAAAGTTTTCCTTTTTACCTCTTCTGTCTTGACCTAGGTCATATTTGTACTACGTTTTTGTCTTTTATAGTAAAAATGATATATTTTTAACAATGGCCTTGTATTTTGACTTTTTTGTTATGTTAATACCAGTTTACTTGTTCTTACCATGAAAAATGAATAATTGTTCTAATGCATCATGCTTTGCTCTACATAAACCTTGAATATGTATTTTTGAATGTGAACTTTTAAGTTGTTAACAAAATACCTTAAAAATGCAGAACTGTCAAGCAGGTAATTTTTAAAAAGGAAAGACCTATATATTGACATTAAAAAGTATTATGTATTGGCAAAATAATTCCAGAGGAGCCCACATTAATTGATATATTAAAAACTATGTCAAGTCCAAAAATACAAAAAAAAAATAGGTGCAAGACAACCACTCACAGGGTTCCCTGTATTTTTTCACAAAACACAACCATTCTTGCAAGTGCTTGCTCCCTGTTTGTCTTCTGCACTGAGTTATTAGCTCAATGAAAAGGGGCCTTCAGAGTGGGTTCTCCGTAAGATAACCTAATTCAAATTGTAGACAGACATAAATAAGAGACACATACACATTCCCACTCAAGCCAAACTATTACTTACACCCTCATGTGCACGTAACTGTCTCACACAGAGATAAACCGTTTTGAGATGGGATCACTTGGCTGGAATCATACTATTTCAGAGGCTGGACACAGCCTAGTTCCACACCCCTCTCCTAGAAAGACTTTCAGGGAGTCCCTCGCTGTCCACCTCCCAGTGTCCCTCTCTAGGAGCCACCTGGTGAGGTTTCATCACACCCTCTTCATCTCAGTCTAACCTGCTCACAGAATGCTCTGAGAGGCTTTTACCAGTGCCGGTGCCCAGGCCCCACCCAACACCCTTGGCCTCAGTCTCTAGTAATGGGGCCTAGAAATCAGGATGTTTGCAGCTTCTGGGAAATTGCCTGGGGAGAACAGGTGGAGGCCCACTATCCTAGGAGACTTCTCAGGGCAAGGGCTTACTGCGCCCCAACTTAGAGGTCACTCGAGAAGGGGGGGCACGTGCTGGGGGAGCAGCAGACTTCTCCCAGGCATCATGACCTGGAACCACTTCCTAGTGTCATCAGTTAGGCCTTGGGATGAGAAGAGGATTGTGAATGAATGTTGGTGGTAAAATTTCTACTGGACACCGCTTCCTGGTCCATAGAAAACTTTTTCATACTGATAGTGATAGTTTGCTCGGCTGTTGTTACGAAGCACCACACACTGGGCAGCTTAAACAGGTCTGGCTTGTCTCATGGTTCTGGAAGCGAGCAGTCTAAGGTCAGTGTGTGAGCAGGGTTGGTTCCTTCTAAGGCTGCAAAGGAGAATCTGTTCCAGCCTCCTCTCCTAGCTGCTGGGAGTTTTCTGGCAATCTTTGGCATTCCTCGGCATATAGAAGCATCATCCAGCTTCTGCTGGATGTTCACGTGGTGTCCTCCCAGGTCACCAGTTTGTTGTAATAGGATGTAACTCAGAAACAGCCGATGGAAGGAGACACAGGGCGAGGTATGAGGAAAGGGCGTGGAGCTTCCACGTTCCACACACCTCCACAGGTTTACTAACCCTGAAGGAAGTTCCCAAGGGGGTACTTACAAGAGGTAGTTTTAATTCCCCAATTTCCTTATGAGGCTTCTTGAGAGCTTTTGATTTTACTTTAAATCTTTTATAAAACACCGCGTTCTCTAATGATGCAATTCCTGCAACTTTCACTACAGGCAAAGATGATTTCGGTTCACCAATTTGATTTATGGTTTCCTTATCTGAGCTGAGCTTCTTACAGCCATGACTCAGTTGTCAACATGGCACAGGTTCCACCTCATTAAAATCTGGATGCCACTGGCGGCACATCAGAAACACTATGTACCTTTATCACATAATTTGAAATGAACCTCTGTAATTGAGGTTGTTATATGATCTCGGACCACAGGAATCCAAAATGGAAGGCATGAAATATTTGTCTTTTCTGGTAATACAGTTAGGTGTGGTGCTTTACAATACCTCTAATTAATCCTGTAGGTAAACAGATACAGTTTTCTCTGGTGTGAGATACATATACATTACCTAAAATAGTGTTTTACATTCTAAAGAATGCCTAGTAATTATTAAAAGAACATTTAGAATACAAAGTGGACTAGTAGGTTGTTGTAGGATTCTGACAGCCACCCAGTTTTCATTAAGTGGGCGTTTATGTTGCTTCATTTAACTTCTTAACATTTACATTTACTTTTCCCTAATATTTCTTTGATCTAACCTGCCACCTCAGTATGTCTTTTCAGTTACACAGAAGAGAAAGGAATAAACATGAGGCTGTGCAATCTTAACCTGTTTTTGTAAGACCTCTGGATGGTATGGACTTTTAGTGGAGAGTACTAAGAAAAGGCAAATGGTTCAGAGATTGAGGATAAGGTCAGGTCTGCATCTACAAGTAGATGTCATCTTCATATGGACTTACCTTTCAGAAAATAGCAGATGTACCTCCAAAATTCTTTGTGTGTGTGTGTGTGTATACATACGCACATTGAAATATATATGCATAAATAAATATATGTATAAATGTGTGTATATATGTGTATGTATATATGTATATGTGTGTGTGCATGTGTATGTGTGTATATATGTATATGTATGTATATATATATGTATATATGTGTATGTGTGTGTGTGTGTGTGTGTGTATATATATATATATATATATGACTTCATTTATTTAGAACATTTTATGGTTCACAGCAAAATAGATTTTCCCTGCTCCCACAATGTATTTCCTCCCCCATTATTAGCATCCCTTGAAGTAAACATTTGTTACAATTAATGAACCTACATTGACACAATACAGTCACCTACACAATACAGTTCACAATATAGTTCACTCTTCCTGTTGTACATTCTGTGGATTGGAACAAATGTATAATGACATGTATCCATCATTATGGTGTCAGTATTTTCACTGCCCTAAAAATCCTCTGTGTTGCCTCTGTTTATCATACCCACCAACCCTTGGCAACTGATGTTTTTACTGTCTGTATAGTAATTGCCTTTTCCAGCATGTCATATAGTTGGAATCCTACAGTATGTAGGCTTTTCAGATTGGCTTTTTCATGTAATAATATGCGTTTAAAATTTCTCCCTGTGTGTTCATGGCTTAATGGCCTTTAAAAATTTTTTTTTAATGTTTATTTATTCTTGAGAGAGAGACATACAGACTGCAAGCGAGGGAGGGGTAGAGAGAGAGGGAGACGCAGAATCTGAAGCAGGCTCCAGGCTCTGAGCTGTCAACACAGAGCCCGACACGGGGCTCAAACTCAGGAGCCGCGAGATCATGACCTGAGCCGAAGTTGGAAGCTCAACCGACTGAGCCACCTAGGCGCCCCTTGAAGGCCTTTTTAAAAAAGCACTGAATAGGGGTGCCTGTGTGGCTCAGTCGGTTAAGCGGCCAACTTCGGCTCAGGTCATGATCTCGTGGTCCGTGGGTTCAAGCCCCGCATCAGGCTCTGTGCTGACTGCTCAGAGCCTGGAGCCTGTTTCAGATTCTGTGTCTCCCTCTCTCTCTGCCCCTCCCCTGTTCATGCTTTGTCTCTCTCTGTCTCAAAAATAAATAAACGTTAAAAAAAAATAAGAAGCACTGAATAATACTCTGTCATCTGGATGTATCTCAGTTGATTTATCCATTTTATCAAGTCAGCTACTTCTTGGTTGCTTCCAGCTGTTATAAATAGCTGCTCTAAACATGTGTGCATGTTTTTGCGTGGGCATAGTTTTCAGTTCTTTTGGATGAATATCAAGGATCACGATTGCTGGATCACTTGGTGAGAGTATATTTAGTTTTGTAAGAAACTGCCAAACTGTTTCCCAGAGCGGCTGTACTATTTTGGATTCTCACCAGCAAAGCATGAGCGTTCCTGTTGCTCCATATCCTTGCTAGCAGTTGGTGGTGTTAGTGCTCTGGATTTTGGTCCTTCTAATTAATAGGTGTGCAGTGATTGCTTATTGTTTTAATTTGCATCTTCCTTATGACATAGGTGGATCTTTTCAGTGCTTATTTGTCATCTGTATTTCTCTTTTAGGATCTTAAGGTCTTGGCCCATTTTTAATTAGGTTGTTTGTTTTCTTACTGTTGTAAACATTCTTTTTATAGCTTGGATAACATTCTTTTATCAGACAGGTCTTTTGTGAGTGTCTTCTCCCACTTTGTGTCTTGTCTTCTCTCTCGACATTGTTTTTCACAGGGCAGAATTTTTAAGTTTTAAGTAAGTCCACCTTGTTCAATTATTTCTTTCATGGATTATGCTTTTGGTGTTAGGACTAAAAATCATTGCTATACTCAAGGTTATTTAGGTTTTGTTGTATGTTTTAGGAGTTGTAGTTTTACATTTTACATTTACATCTGTAATCCATTTTGGTTAATTATTGTGAAGAACATGAGGTTTGTGTCTAGATTTCTTTTTTTTCTGCGTATGGATATCCATTTCTCTAGATAGTTTTTTAATTAAAAGTTATGTGTTAATTTCTGAAAAAATAAAAAAAAAGTCTCATCTAAATCTCAGTATCTGGTAAAATCATCTATTTAAACCTGCAGTATCTAGGAATACTGCAGTTGTATACAATAATGAATAGTCTGTATCTTGTGCAATAACACACAGCACCTATGAGGGTGAATGTAAAACTAAACTTTCTAGGTTAACAGCTCTAATATTGGTGAGGGCTTGTTACTCTATCAATAATCTTAAACATACAAATTTTATCCCCACAAGAATACACTATGTTTTGTGTTTTGTCTTTCTTAGAATACCCAAGTTGAAATGATTACTTTATTTCCATAAGATTCAAGATCAATTAAGTGGATAGCATTAAATTAATATAATTGTTTTGATGTTTATTTTTGAGAGGGAGGGATGGACAGCATGAGTGGGGGAGGGGTAGAGAGAGACTGAGACAGAGTCTGGACCAGGCTCCAGGCTCTGAGCTGTCAGCACAGAGCCCAGCGTGGGTTTCCCAACTCACCAGCTGTGAGATTGTGACCTGAGCCAAAGTTGGACGCTCAACTGACTGAGCCACCCAGGTGCTCCAATATATTATAAATTATGTAAACATTGTTTGTAACCAGAACACTGCCTAACGCAGATATGTAGTTACTAATTTTTGTTGAATAAATCAATACATCCTTATATTTGTGGTTGATGACCCATAAGTAAGTCAATAAATAATTAAATACTCCACATTTTTACTGCTAAGTACTAGATACAGTTAGGATACAAAAATGAAGTTTGACCTTTGTTTCAGGTTCATAGCAAAATCAAATAGACATGAAAAGTTTCAACAAGGAATAATTTTTTTTATGTTGGCAAGTATAAATAGATGAATTATACATTTCTTACATTTTCCTGATATCCATAATTAAATTACTTGTGATTCCTATTGATGTATATATGAATGGTTCATTCAGGTGACCTCTTTGACCCTACTAATTATAATTCTAGACTATATATACACATTAAAGAACATTATTACATGCAAATAAGTGAGAAAATAATACTTAAATCTAGACATTCTATAGTTTGGGTTGATCATTGAGGATTGGATGGTTGGGGAAACCATAGATCAACGAAGTTTTGGATGGAGATTATGCACCTTTTAGGGGGAGAACCGAAGCAGGCTGGGGGATTCGATCTTCTTTTCTACTCTTTTAACCTAAATCTCAAACCTGGACGTGACTATTTCAGTGTAAGAAAAGATCAGTTACTCATATGGCAAAAAGAAGAAATTAAGAATGAAAGAACATGTGCCCAATTGTTTATGGAATCACCTGTGCCAGTTTTTGTTGTTGTTGTTGTTGATTAGGGATTGTCTTAGTCTGTGCAGGTGGATATAACAAAGTACCATAGACCAGGTGGTTTATAAACAGTAGAAACTTCTCACAGTTTTGGGGCTGTCAGCCTGAGATCAGGATGCCAAATGGATGAGTTCTGGTGAGGGCCTCTTTCCAGGTTGCAGTCTGCCAACTTCTTTCTGTATTCTCCCATCGTGGATAGAAAGTAAGCTTGCTCTCTGGCTTCTTCTAATAAGGTCACTAATCCCATTCATTAGGGCTCCACTCTTACATTCTAATTATTTCCTAAAGTTCTTATCTTCTGATACCATCACACTGGGGATTATGTTTCAACATACGAATTTTAGGGGAGGAAAACATTCAACATTTAGCAGGGATGATGGGGAGGAGGTGGTTCTCAAGGCACTTACATCTTGGATCCAGGACTAAGACACATATCTGTAGTATTCACAGAGAGCCAGTTCAAGCCAAACGTGATGACTAATAATTCCACATAGTGACTCATGTATTTAAAATGTTTTAAAACCTGCTCAACCCAAACAGTACTTTTTTTTTCTTTCTTCTTTTTTTAAAGATTTTATTTATATAATCTCTACTCCCAGTATGGGGCTCAAACTTACAGCCCCAGGGTCAAGAGTCACATATTCTTCTGACTGACTCAGCCAGGCACCCCATTCTCCTTAGAGATAGAATTTTGCATGGAGGACAGAGTATCGCAGAGGAGATAAAATGGTTGGAGAGAAGAGCAGTGAGTTTCCTTTGATCTGTAGTCTTCAATCAAATTTTTCTTTCCCAACACACAAGAACTGTATGATACAAGACCATTAGTAAAAATGGATCTTGGTGGCAGTTATTTTTAATAGGGTAAAGGAAAGAAAGCATTCTCTCTCTCTCCCTCTGAGGGGGCGGGGGGAGTATGTAGTTTGAAGAATCCCTTCTTGCCCCAGGGATTCTGATGGACCATACCTTTTAATTCAATAGGAATCTTGCCTTAATTTCATCCATAGTGAAAACAGCGTAGGGAGAGTGGTGAACATGGTAAGAAATAAAATATAATTGTTTTGGTCATCTTGGTTGTGCTGGGTACTAAAGCTGAGAGGAATGATGAGATGGAGGAAAACCAACTAAAATGGAAAGATAAATATGTCCTATTTTTAAGTACAATAATGAACTGTGCAAGGTATGTTGGCATTTGTGAGTAATCAAGGTATGGATCACTGAATAAGTCCGTGTGATTTCTATCATGTCTGACAAATCAATCAAGTGAATTCTACAAGAAACCAGACAGTTCTGTGACATCTGGATAAAGACTTCTAGATTTATTCTGTGGTACCATTGAATTCTTTAAAATATTCTCAAAACTTCTTACTTAAATTATATTTGTTTTGATCATTAAAATATTTTATAAGGACATTTTCCTCTTTTAAAATTAGGGAAGTGTCAGTTAAAATCACATAAGTATATTTAACTGGAATTCAATAGTTTCTGCAAGTTCTTGTTCTGCAATGAAGTGGTAATAGCAGATACTGCAGAACTGCCCCAAGGAGAAGTTTGTAAAAATAGGAAATTTCCTGTGCTCATTTGGATTTACCCAGTGTTGTAGAATTGAATCATTGTGAAATATCAGACATTCCCTGAATGATTTCATCTTACTATATGAGAATCCTTACCAGAGCATCAACCAATTCTTGGCTAATGTTATTTCTTTAGTGACATTTGAACAGGGAAGTGGAGTGAAGTTGTGTGTGTGTGTGCATTTATGGACCTGAAAAGACTGGTCTTTGGGAAAAACAGAGTGATGTTGAAACTAGAGCTTTCCGTATAGACAAATGCCAACATTTTAGAAATAACACAACTTACCATGGAGACTGTTTTTAAAGTCTGCATCATGTAAGCCTCTATTCATGTTAATTGATTAGTAATTAAAATGTAGAAAACTTTCTTTTGTAGTTTATTTTGCTTTTTAATCAATTCAGAGTATACTCTGGTAACTGGCACTTTTGTGTCCTTATAGTACAATGTTTACTTGATATTTCAAAGGTACCATAAAAATCGGGTCTTCTGTGTCATCAAAGAAGCATATAAAACTCTTAAAACTAGTTATGTGAAACATGCTTTATTAACTTTTTTTTATTTTGAAAATGATAAGACATTTAACTGGAATTCTTTATTTCTCAACCATATCCTACAATTTACTGTGCTGATTTTATTTACTATACTTGTATATTATTAGTTCTATGTTAGTCCAAAATTATATTGTTCTTGTACATTACTAGCAAAACGTGCAAGGTTTTTCTTATTGAATAGAGGCTAATAAATCCAGCAGAGATCTTATAAGGAATTGAAAAAATAATTATAAAACACTAAAAACTGTTACATTGCACGATTCCAGAAGTATTTATATATGTAACTAAAAGGGATATAAATATATAATATTTCTATGGTGATTTTTGTGTTCAATTGGATATCTCTATATCCTTTTGTCATCTCAGGAACAAGGTATAATTATAATCACATACCATTGATATTGAAGATTAGTAACCCAGAGAAAAAGAAATCTTGTTTAAATGCATTCCGTAAGAGAACTGTTAAGATACCCCTCACCAACTCCATAGTACTTACTAATACTTGGTTAGCAAAAATCAGATGTGGTTTATTTGGCAATATCTGGGGAATTTATATATTTATGTACAATTTTAATTTAGAAGATGGAGTGCACGAGCGGGAGAGGGGCAGAGGGGCAGATGGAAAGAGAGAGAGAATCTTAAACAGGCCCCATGTTCAGCGTGAAGCCCGACGTGGAGCTTGATCTCACAATCCTGGGATCATGACCTGAGCCAAAATCCAGAGTCGGACGCTCAACTGACTGAGCCACCCAGGCACCCCTGGGGGAATTTTTTTTTTAATGCTTCAGGAAAGTAATTTAAGGATTAGTATAAAGTACATGGATTTACAACATAGAATGAAAACTGTAGGCATTTTCTCATAAAATTAAGCATAATTATACACAAGTATATGTAAACCATATTCAGTGAGGTTTTGTTTTTCTCTGTTACAGGTTAAGATACGTTTTGGAAATAGGCAGCCCTCAAATCTCAATTGCTTGATATACCAAAGTTGTCTTTGTGTCTGACAGAGGTTGGCCTTTTCTCTGCACCTTATTATCTCCACTCCAGCTCCAGACTGACTGAATGGTTCTCTTTGGGAAAATGCTGGTCTGAAGGCAGAGGGGGAAAAAACGGTAAACCATGGACTTAAGGCTTATGGTTTGGTTGAGAAGTAACACACCTCTCTTCTGCAACCATTTCCTCTCTGATGTCTGAGTTCAGCAGCATGGCAATGAATAATCTTATCCCCAGTGGGGTAAGCATACAAGAGAGCAGCAAATATTTAACAATATTCAACAATAATGTATTTTAATATAGTCTCATAAACTTATAGTTACTCCTCATTAAGGAGCTGATAAAAATCATTAGACCAGGTATGGTTAAATGTGATTCAATTCAATATTAATTCATGATTTCATTCTGAGAATCCAGTGCTTTTACTGCCAAACCATTCCTTAATGGATTTTTAAAAATCATTTTTTCCTATTATAGAAAACTCTAGTATGCTGTATCTGTAGCTGCTTCAAGTTATTTTATTCATCAGTTTCTTAATACACACTCTTAAATATTCACGAGCATGGTAGAGTTCCTACCCCTCTGAAGCTCACAGTTGGGGAAATAATTACATTCCATTTTGTGATCATAAAATCAGAGTATGTGTAAGATATTCTGGTGAATATCATTTCAAAAATTGTGAAATGTGCTTTATGCAGTTTTTCTCATTTAATACAACAGTGCTGCTATGTAGATGTCATTACTTTTTTAATAATTATAGATGATGAAATCAGCTTGAGGTGGTTAAGTGACATGCCCAAGCTAAGATAGCCATGCTTAACCCAAAGCAGGTCATGTGCTCTAGAGCCTAAACTCTTTGACCACACTGTACGGTCAGCCCCTATTTTTCTTTCTCTGGCAGTGTGTTTTCAGTTTGTGTGATCCTGAGGTTATTTACTTTGTGTTCTGCATCTGGGTTATTGGCCATATTGATGGCTGTTTTCTACCACTTTTGATAGGGTAAGTGCCTATCCTATTGGCTTTGAGCTCAAAACTGAAATGGACATCCATTGGGCAAGATATGAGAAGTACTTGACCTTCTGCACATCTTTATTGAACTTTCCCTGTGGTAGCAGTTTAGGAGTCTTCTATCAAAATTTAGTCACTTCAAAATGGATCAATTTGTGTTTAGTGTACTTATTCTAAAGTGAAAAAAAATTTAGCACTTTATGATGAAAACAGATTTAAATACATATAATAGTTTTAGATACTCTCATTTGAAATTACTAAGCCTCAGCTGAGTGGAAAATAGATTTGTCCAAAATATTTCTATTGTTGAATAAAGTGCAATCTGTTGTACACTTTTCTGGTGCTCTGTGTGAAGCTTTCATGCTTTCAAAAGACTGATGAAAATTGTGAAAAACTCAAAATCTCGTTTATGAATTTTGAAGAATGAGGACCATAATAACTTCCTTAGTATATATTTTAAAAGATGAGGTAAATTGTTTCTCTGTAACTAAGGAGAATAAACTTAAGGATACTAGATGGAGTCATATAATACCTAAATATAAGAAAAATACATATTTTTTTTTACATTAGAGCTTCTTACCAAAAAGTTGAACACTTTTGGAGGTGGTATTTTAAATCCTTGTAAAAATGTGTGTGGGAGAATCCAGATAACTATGTGCCTCTGCAAGTAGGAATTTTATTTAAATTCTAGTTAGTTAACAGATAGTGTACTATTAGTTTGAGCTGTACAATATAGTGATTCAGGACTTCTGTACATAAGCCAGTGCTCATCACAGCAAGTGTATTATTTAGTGTTCTCTGTAGTTAAGAGTCTGTTTCTTGGTTTGCCCCCTCTGTTCATATTTTTCTTAAATTCCACATATGAGTGAAATCATCTGGTATTTGTCTTTCTCTGACTGACTTATTTCACTTAGCATAATACCCTAGCTACATCCATGCCATTGCAAATGGCAAGATTTCATTCTTTTTTTAGGCTGAGTAATATTCCATTGTATATACATACTACCACTTTATTACCTATATATGAATGGATGCTTGGGCTTCTACTGTAATTTGGCTACTGTAAATGATGCTGCTATCAACATAGGGGTGCATATATCCATTTGTATTAATGTTTTTCTATTCTTTGGGTAAATAGTATGATTCCTGGATGGTAGTAAGGAAGTTCTAGTTTTAACTTTTTGAGGCACCTCCATACTGTTTGCCACAGTGACTGCCCCAGTTTACATTCCCACCAATAGTGCAAGAATTCCTTTTTCTCCACACCCTACCAACACTTATTGTCTCTTGTGTTTTGGAATTTAGCCATTCTGACAGGTAGTAACTCATAGTTTTGGTTTGCATTTCCCTGCTGATGACTGATTCAGCATCTTTTCATATGTCTGTCAGCCATCTGTATGTCTTCTTTGGGAAGGGATCTATTCATGTGTTGCCATTTTTAATAGGATTTGTATTTTTTGTGTTTTTTTTTTGATGTTAAGTTGTATCTGTTTTTTTAAGTATGTTTTTGATACTAACCCTTTATCGGTTATATCATTTGCAAATATCTTCTCTCATTCACTGGGTTGTCTTTGAGTATTGGTTGATTCCTTTGCTGTGCAGAATCTTTATTTTTATGTAGTCCAAATAGTTTACTTTAGCTTTTATTTCTGATGCTTCAGGAGACACATCTAGAAAAATGTTGCTACGGCCAATGTCAGAGAAATAACCACTTGTGCTCTCTTCTAGGATTCTGGTGGTCCTGTCTCACATTTGGGTCTTTAATCTATTTTGAGTTTATTTTTGTGTATGGTATAAGAAAGTGGTCCAGTTTCATTCTTTTGCATGTTGCTGTCCAGTTTTCCCAACATGATTTGTTGAAGAGGCTGTCTTTTTCCCATTGCATATTCTTGTTTCCTTTGTTGATTAATTGACCATATAATTATGGGTTCATTTCTGGGCTTTCTGTTCTGCTCGGTTGATCTGTGTGTCTGTTTTTGTGCCAGCACCATAATGTTTTGATCAGTACAGTTTTGTAATATAACTTGAAGTCTAGAATTGTGGTGCCTCCAGCTTTGCTCTTCTTTTTCAAGGCTACTTTGGCTACTTGAGGTCTTCTGTAGTTCCATGTAACTTTTAGGATGTTTGTTGTAATTCTGTGAAAAATGCTGCTGGTATTTTGATTAGGATTGCCTTAAGCCTATAGATTATTTTGGAGAGAGTAGACATTTTAACGATGTTTGTCCTTCCACCCTGTGTACATGGAATGTCTTTCCATTTCTTTGTGTCTTCTTGAGTTTCTTTCATCAGTGTTTATAGTTTTCAGAGTACAGGTCTTTCACCTCTTTGGTTAAGTTTATTCCTAGGTGTTATTGTTGGTGCAATTGTAAACAGGGCTGCTGTTTTTTTGTAAAATTTCTCTTTGTACTGCTCCATTATTGTCAAGATCTAGTACTTTTTTGGTAGTCTTTCAGGTTTTCTATATATAGTATCATGTCATCTGCAGATAGTGAGAATTTTACTTCTTCCTTGCCAATTTTGGATGCCTTTTACTTATTTTTGTCATCTGATTGTTGTGGCTATGACTTCTAGTACTGTGTTGAATAAAAGTGGTGAGAATGAATGATATCCTTGTCTTATTCCTAGTCTTAGGGGGAAAGCTCTCAGTTTTTCCCATAGAGGATGATGTTAGCTATGGGTTTTTCATAAAAGGCCTTTGTTACTTGGAAGTATGTTTCCTCTAAACCTACTTTGTTGAGGGTTTTTATCATGAATCGTTGTACTTTGTCAAGCGCTTTTCCTGCATTTTTTGAAATACAGTAAAACCTTGCTTTGTGAGTATAATTCGTTCCGGAAACATGCTTGTAATCCGAAGCACTTGCATATCAAAGTGAATTTCCCCATAAGAAATAATGGAACCTCAGATGATTTGTGCCACAACCCAAAAATATTCACACAAAAATGATTACAATACTATAGTACAAAATAATAAAGAAAATGCAAAATATAAAGAAAAAAAATTAACCTGCACTTACCTTTGAAAACTTTCATGGCAGCTTTTCCACATCTTCCAGGATACGTGGCTGTTGCTTTGATATTCTCGTGACTACTTGTGGTGCATTTAGCCCCCTTATTTCTTGTTTTTTCTTTATTGTGCAAGTTGTCAATGTCGACTTCTGATAAAATTTTGCAATTTTGGCCGCTCATACCTCATTCATACTTCTCTATGATTTCTTTCTTAACTTCCACTGTAATCATCTCCTTTTTTTTTTTTTTTTTTTTTTTTTTTTTTTACTGCCTTTCTTTTCAACCTTTTTTCTGCCTGGAAGCCATTGTATATGCTCACACGGAAGTTGACTACAGTACAGTATTAATAAACTATTGTCATATACTGTATTTAATGTAACTGGCAATAAGGCAGCAGAGCAAAGGGTCTATATCTGCAGGCAGCCTGACCTAGAATGAAGCAAAGCATTCCTAAGCTTCCTCTTGTGTGGAGAAACAAAGAACTGTCCATAGGTGCTTTGGAGTGACGGAATATATAGTGACACTTGTGGGCACCTTCCAATGTTCTGAAAAATCACTGATTTCTGCCAAACATCACAGTTTGACACTGAGCATTGGAGCATGGGAGACAATCACCCACAATCCCACAGTGAGAGAGAGAGAGAGAGAGAGAGAGAGAGAGAGAGAGAGAACCATTGGCTCAGTTGTGATCATGTGACATTCAGCCTCATGTACTACTCGTATTGCAAGACATTACTCGTTTATCAAGTTAAAATTTATTAGAAATGTTTGCTCCCTTTGGAATACTCACAGAACAAGTTACTTGCAACCCAGGGTTTTACTGTATATCATATTTTTTTTTCCCTTTCTCTTATTGATAAGATGTATCACATTGACTTGCAATTATTCAGGCATCCTTGCATCCCAGCAATAAATCCAATTTGATCATGGTGAATGATTTTTTTAATGTATTAGTGCATTCGGTTTGCTAATATTTTGTTAAGGATTTTGGCCTCTGTGTTCATCAGAGATATTGGCCTGCAGCTGTCTTTTTTTTATGGTGGGTTTTTTTTTGTTCGTTTTTGTTTTTGTTTTGTTTTTTTTTGTTTGTTTTTAGTGTCAGGGTAAATGCTGGCCTCAGAGAATGCATTTGAAAGTTTTTTGTGTGTATTTTTCGAAATGTTGGAGAAGAATTGGTATTAAATTTTCTTTAAATATTTGGTAGAATTGACCTGTGAAGCTGTGTGGTCCTGGACTTGGGTTTCTAGGAAATTCCTAAATTACTGCCTCAATTTCATTGCTGGTAATTGGCCTGTTCAGATTTTCTTTCTCCTTCAGTTTTGGTAGGTTATGTATTTCTAGAAGTGTATCCATGTTCCAGTTGTCCAGTTTGTTAGCAGATAATTTTCCTTAATATTTTCTTAAAATTATTTGTGTTTCTGTGGTGTTGGTTGTTATTCCCTTGTTTAATTTGTGATTTTTAGTCCTTTTTTTTTTTTTTTGACTAGAGGCTTATAATTATTTAAAAAAAAACAGCTCCTGTTTCAAGAATGTTCTTTTTTATTTTTCTCCTATGTCATTTAATTTTGCTCTAAGCTTAATTATTTCCTTCCTTTTGCTGGTTTTGTGTTTTGTTCTTTTACTACCTCCTTTAGGCATAAGGTCAGGGTTTTTTTTTTGAATTTTTTTTCTTCAGGTGGGCCTATATTGTGTAAACTTCCCTCTTGAAATGGCTTTTGCTCCATCCCAAAGATTTTAGACTATTTTCATTTTCATTTGTCTCCACGTTGTTATTATTATTATTATTATTATTATTTTGGATTTCTTCTTAGATTTCTTGGTTGACCAATTCGTTGTTTAGTAGCATGTTATTTAACCTCCATGTATTTCTGCTCTTTCCAGATCTTTTGTGGTTAATGTCTAGTCTCATAGTGATGTCAGAAAAGGTGCATGGTATAATAGGACTTTGATCATTTTGAATTTGTGGAGATCCTGAAATGGATCTGTTCCAGAGAATGTTCCTTGTACACTTGAAAATAATGTATATTATGTTATTTTAGGGTGGAATGCTTAGAATATGTCTGTTAAATCTAGCCCAGTGTGTCATTTAAAGCCACTGTTTCCTTGATGATTTTCTGGGTTTTTTTAACTTTAATTTTTAACATTTATTCATTTTTGAGAGAATGAGAGAGACAGAGTATGAATGGGGGAGGGGCAAAGAGAGAGGGAGACACAGAATCTGAAGCAGGCTCCAGGCTCTGAGCTGTCAGCACAGAACCTGATGCAGGGCTCAAACTTACAGACCATGAGATCATGACCTGAGCTGAAGTTGTATGCTTAAGCAACTGAGCCACCCAGGTGCCCTGATTTTCTCTTTTGATGATCTGTGGGTTTAAGTGAGTGTTAAGGTCCCCTACTATTACTGTATTTCTATCAGTTAGATCTTTTATGTTTGTTGTTAACTTTTGTATGTATTTGGGTGCTTCCATGCTGCATGTGTATATGTTTACAATTATTATATTTGTTGGATTTCTTCTTAATTATTGTAGAGTGTCCTTTGTGTCTTGTTACAGTTCTTGTTTTAAAGCCTATTTTTTGATATTATTGTTGGTATCCTTTCTTTACATAACCATTTTCATGATAAATGTTTCTCCATATCCTCCCTTTCAATCTGTATGTGTCTTTCTTTAGGTCTCAAATGAATCTCTTGTGGCAGAATATAGATGGATCTTATTTTTTTTATCCATTTGGTCACCCTATGTCAGTTGAGCATTTAGTCCATTTATATTAAAGGTAATGATAGATACATATTTATTGCCCTTTTGTTGTATGTTTTTTAGTTGTTTCTATAGACTTTCTCAGATTCTTTGTTTCTTTCATAGTTTGTTGGTTTTCTTTCATGATATAATTCAATTTCTTTCTCTTTACATAATTATTGGTGGGTTTTGTTGTGATTATCATTAGGTTTGTATATACTATCTTCTGCATATACCAATCTATATGAAGTTGATGGTCACTTGACTTTAAACCCATTTTTTTACTCTCTGCTTTCCGCCACACTGATATTTTAGGTATATGGTGTCATATTTTACATCGTTTTATTTTGTGAATCCCTTCACTGACTTTTACAGATACATACATTTTTCTCAAAGTTTATTTATTTTAAGAGAATGAGAGCAAGACAGTGAGCCCAAGTCAGGTAGGGGAAGAGAGAGAAGGAGAGAGAATCCAAAGCAGGCTCTGTGCTGTTAGTACAGAGCCCAGTGCGGGGTTTGATTTCAGGAACAGTGAGAAACCAAGAGTTGGACGCTTACTGGACTGAGCCACCCAGGCACCCCCGGACAAGTATCTCTAAAATATATATATATAATATCTCTAATAAATATATGTGTGAGTGTATATACACACACACACACACACACACACACACACACACACACACACTGCTTTTGTGTTTCCTATTTTTCTTACTCTTGATTAAGATCTTCCTTTGTTTGTACTCAGAGTCCCCTTTAATATTTATTGTAGGGCTTGTTTAGTGATCATGAACTCCTTTAGCTTTTATTTGAGAAACTCTTTCTCTCTCTTTCTATTCTGAATGATAGCCTTGCTGGATGGAGTATTTTTGGGTGCAGCTTTTTCCCTCTGCACTTTGGATATATCATGCTACTTCCGTCTGGCATGTGAAGTTTCTGCTGAAAAACCTGATAGCCTTATGAGGTTTCCCTCATATATAACTGTTTTCTTTGGTGTTTTTAAAATTGTCTCTTTATTACCACTTCTTGCCATTTTAATTATTATGTGTCTTGGTGTTGATCTCTTTTGGTTGATTTTTTTGGGAGCTCTGTGTGCCTCCTGGTCTGGATATCTGTTTCCTTCTCCAGATGAGAAGAAGTTTCAGCTGTTATTTCTTCAAATATTCTGCCCCCTTTTTTCTCTCTCCTTCTTCCGAGATCCCTATATGCAAATACTATTGTGCCGGATGGAATTGCTGAGTTGCCTACGTTTATTCCTCATTTTGCATTATTTTTTTTCTCTCTTTTTCTCTGCTTGGTTACTTTCCATCACTGTTTTCCAGGTCATTAGCTAATTCCTCTGCTTATTCTAGTCTGTTATTTATTCCATGAAGTGTATTTTTAATCTTATTCATTGTGTTCATCCTCTGTTTGGGTCTTTTTCATCTCTGTGTTAAGGGTGTTCTCTGATGTCCTCTACTCTTTTCTCAAATCCAGTGATTACCTGTGTTATCATTAAGTTCTCCATCTGGCATATTAATTATTTCTGTTTGGCTTATGTCTCTTGCTGTGCTTTTGTCCTTTTCTTTCATTTGAGACCCATTCCTTTGAGGAATTTGTTTTCTTTCATTTGAGACCTATTCCTCTGTTTTGAGACCTATTCCCCCAGTTTGTCTAAATCTGTGTCTGTCTCTGTATGTGGGGAAAGTCAGCTGTGTCTCCTGCCCTTGATAGCAATGGCCTTATGAAGAAGAAGTCCTGATGCGCACTGCAGTGCAGCGTCCCCCTGTTCAACAGAGCCCAGTTCTCCAGGGGTATCTCCTCTGTGTTGTGTCCTGGCTACTTTTCCCTTCAGTTTACTCATCTGTGGAGCCTCTCTTTGCCTGTTGTGGGCAATGTTTGATCTTCGGCCAGGGTTGGCAGGTAATTGTAACAAGGTCCACAAGGGTCTGCTTGTGAAATGAGACCTGCCACTGGGAACTCCCTGGGACTGGGGAGGCCTGTGTGGAACGTGGGTGGGGAGCACAGTTTTCCCAAGGTGCCCCTGGGGCTTTCATAGGGCTTGTTGATGCACCAGGACCAAGGCCTCACAAATTGCTTGGGTCGGGAGATGCAGAGTCGGCAGGGTTTGCACAGGTTCTGGGGGGAGATAAATCACAGCACTGGGAGTAAGGTAAAGTGACTGGAAAGGGTAGACCCACTGAAGCCTGGGGGTGGGGGGGTGCGGTGTGAAGCTTGGTATAAGCAAGTTAGGGAGTGAGTGCTGTACTGGTTCCCACAGGTGTATTTATGCCTACCGTCTTCTCAGCCTCACTGCATAATTGGTTTTTAACAATCCCAGGACAGATACTTGGAACATTTAGAAATTAGGAAACAGATTTTTTTTCAATAAATGTATTTTTATAGTATAGGCTTACTGTTTGTGTTCTTTATATGAAATGCCAATATGAAGAGTCAAATGTAGATTTCGTGGTTAGTTTCCTCACTGAAACATCAGAACCTTCACACATTGAAATATTTTGAAGTAATTTTATTTTCCATGCAGTTGAGGCTTGGTGATTTAAGTGAGGGTATTTGAAACTATTGTATGTATTTAATTTTATTTTACTACACCCTAACATTTAAAATTCTTTTTTATTGTCGAGCATATTGAACATAAATCGGTATTTTATTTGAATCTCAAAGATAGCATAAACATGCCACTTTGATTTGCTACGTTTTGAGCTTGAATATTAGAATAGCCCTGCGTGGGTTGACTAGGTCTTGATACCAACTTTTAAATCTTTCCAAGTGATTCTTTAATATAAACATTAATGAAGTATTCTTTGGTTGGTTGATGTTGTCAGGTAAAATTATCGGACATCATCAAATGGGAACCAGTTTTATCTAAGTTATAAAGGTATTCCTTTGAATAGACCAAACTGCTTGGCTCATAATACATGTTCACATAAAGATTTATTGAACGAATGAGTGGATGAATGCATAAAATGACATAAACCTATTCTGTAGTAATACTTAAGCCATTTTTCTTCCTTGCCATTTTCTTTTTTTTTTTTTAATTTTTTTTTAACGTTTATTTATTTTTGAGACAGAGAGAGACAGAGCATGAATGGGGGAGGGGCAGAGAGAGAGGGAGACACAGAATCGGAAGCAGGCTCCAGGCTCTGAGCGGTCAGCCCAGAGCCCGACGCGGGGCTCAAACTCACGGACCGCGAGATCGTGACCTGAGCTGAAGTCGGACGTTTAACCGACTGAGCCACCCAGGCGCCCCCTTCCTTGCCATTTTCAAGTTGTGTATAGATAGCCGTTTCCTTTAGATGATTGCTGCATTTTAAAAATACATTTGTTTTGTTTTTTATTAAAAAAAGTATTGCTCTGTTATGTTCCTGTTTATATACCACAATACAGGGTGTGAGACTACTGTATAGTTTTCTAGTTTGTCTTTTATTTATTCACTAAGCCTCTATTATTTTCTATGTGTGATCCTTTTCTAGGAGGGGAAGATACATAAATAAGACATACTCTCGAGTGAGAGAAATAGAAATGTTCTCATTTAATTATGAAACAGTCTGTAACATACTCTGTAAAACATAGGCACAGTGTACTTTAGCGTACTAGAGTAAGGGTGACTTTATGGTAGAGGAAGTCAAAAGAAGGTGAGTAGTCATTCCCTGGGAACGAAAAAATTCCAGGTCCAGAGGATTGAGTAAACACCAAGATTAGTAGGAAAGTGGGAGTGAAGGAAATGATAATCAACTTTAAGTTTGAAGGAAGGGATATGGACTTAAAAGACTGGAGGAGAATGAAAAAACCCAGACTCATGAGAGAGTATTCCAGAAGAGAACTAAAAGACTAGTGTCTTTCTGTAACAAATGACCCAGAGTGTTGAGGAGACTTTGCCTTAGGCATAACCTAGGAGAATATGGTAAATATTCTGCAGGACACTGGATATCTTCTCTTCTTCAAGTTTTATTATTTTTCCGTTTCTGCTAACTGGTTACAAACTTCAATGGAAATTTAATCTTTTGATATAAATACATTCCAAAGAGTGCCCTCACTAGCCACTTCCTCTTTCCCATGTAGTTTGATGTTGTTTTCAGTCTTTGGATGAATCCAAATTCTGGTATGCATCTAAGTTGACAGGAGTGTGAGAAGCCAGGGGTGGGTGAGTGGATGTGTTGGGAGAGGGGCTGTTTCTCAGGTTAATTTTCTTTCCCTTACGTTAGCTTCAGAGCCTTCCCACCATCAAAATCCCCTGGATGTTAATCTGTTCTTCTTTGAGTGTTTGTGAGCTTGGTCAAGATCAAGATCTTGTCCTTGATACATAATACAATTTCAAGAATGCTACAAAGATTCTTGTTATATTAACTGTTTCATGGATGAACACATGAAAGAATAGTGTCTTTTTCCAGGCCCTGGAATATTATAGACTAGAATCTAGGTTTTCCCATTCCCAGCTCGCTTTTATTCTCACTCTGTTCCTCTTTCCTTTTACCTAACAATTATTTCTTGTGAAATTTTCTGCTTATTTATCTTTTAATAGGAGTGAAGGTAGGTATTCTTACATGCTTAAAAAGCATGTGTATTATCTTCTCTGTAAACTATTTATGTCCTTTATGCATTCTTCTTCTTCTTGGATTTTTTTTTAGTTTTTCTCATTTTAGGGCTCACTTTATAGGTTAGGGAACTTAGCCCTTGGCCATAAATATTTTCCCAGTTTGTTGTTAGTGTTTTGATTTTTCTCTTGGTGTTTTGCTGTATGGAAGCTTTCATTCACTCTTCCACAGTGTATCAATCACTTTTTTGTGGCTTTTAGATTTTGAGGCATGATTATGTTGAATGTTGACTTCTCAAAAGAGTAGGAAAAAATCTGTTAATCAAGTATAGTTAAACTAATTAATTACTGCAATAAAGGGGAGAACACCAAGAGTTCTTCAAGTAAGATCTCAAAATGAGGAAATTAAGGAAGAGTATTTATAGGGTTTTAGGGTCTGGGTGAGTGAATTTAAGGCAGGTCTTGACAGGAGAGGAGTTATCTGAGATTGGGCAAAATATGTGATAAAATTGGTTTGAATTGGGACTACTGAAATGAGAATGTTGACATGAGCCGTGGTAAACATCTGTTAATCTTGATAAGTAAGTTTATAATCTTAACTTTTAGCAGCTATTTCCTGGAGAAAGCAGCCAAGATATTTTTGTGTGGTCCTAATATTATTTAGTGCAGAAACCGTAAATTATATCCATTCCATATTCAACACAAATAAAGGGAATTATGTTAGATTCGTTTCTCACTTATAAGGAAATTCACTCATTTTTAGCTTTCATTTTATAGTTTGTTTTTTGCCCTTAAGCCTTTGTTGATGTAATTTATTTTGGTATGGACTGTGTAAATTCAGACCTAGCTGGCCGCCTTTTCACAAAATGGCTACTTGGTTGTCTTAGTACTATTTACTGAATAATTTCCTGTTGCTCCAATGATTTGAGATTCCATCTTTATTATATACAAAGTATTACACATATTTGCCTCCTATTCTGCACTGTGTTTCCTGTTTCATTGGTCTGTTTGCCTTTGTATCACTGTTAAACGATATGAATTGTGGAAACTGTGTACATTTTGAGATTTGGTAGTGGTCGTTCTTCATTGCACTTCCTTTTCAGACCTTTTCCTGGCCATTCCTATCTATTTTTCCGCAGGAAATGTGGAATCAACTCTTTCTTCTAAGCTCTTTTTCTAAAATTTTCTGAGAAATTTTAGAAGAATATTTTCTAATAAAATAATTCATTTAGAAGAAAATGACTAATTTTTCATAAACTGGATTCTCTTCATCTGAGACCATGCATACCCATCAGTAGTGTTTTGATATTTTCTTTGTACAGTACTTGCATGATTCTTTAAAACTTGTAGCTGGACTGTCTTTTAACCTTGACGTTATAAGTAAGGGCTTTCTCTCTAGCTCCATCTAAGTATTCAAGTTCATGGTTGATTTCATTAATTAAAGCTATTAAGTTTTGTATATGTCAGTTATTTACCCTATTATTAAATTGTTTCATTGTATCATTTTTGAGCTTATTCTTTTTATTTTCAACATACATGGTTATGTCCTCAGTAAATAGTGTTAGTTTTACATCTTCATTTCATATATACCTTTATTTTCTTAGCTAATTAAAGTGGCTAGTTTCTTCAGTAATCTGTTAAATAACAGTGGTGGTAGTAGGCATTGGCTTGTTCTTGACTTCTGTGGAAATGCCTGTAGATTTTCCCCATTAAGCATAAACCTACCTTTTAGGCAGAACATCATTGTTTCACAATGTTAAGGATCTTTGTATTCCTGTTTCAATGTCCAGTAACTTTACCAGGTCATGTCTTCAGGTAGAAGGTTTTACGTCCATTTCCTCTGCCATGTGTCCTTTTTAATAGTGCTGGATTCAAGCCTTCTTTCATGGGGCTATTTTTTTTCTTTTTGAGATATAATTGACACATTATATGAGTTTCAGGTGTTACAACATAATCATTTGGTGTATGTATATATTGTGAAATGATCACCTCAAAAGTCTAGTTAACATCTGTCACCACACATAGCATATTTTTTTCTTTTGATGAAAACTTTTAACATCTACTCTAACAACTTCCAAAAATACAGTGCAGTATTATTGACTATGGTTAACGGGACTATTTTTTAATAGTAAATTATAATTTTTTCTGTGCCATACTTACGTGTTTTTTTGAGAATTCCCAACATGAATATGTTGAATCTGCTTTATGTATCTTTTACATATTGTCTTTATTTTTTCCTCCTTTCAATTATTTTTATTTTCTCATTTTTTCAGTTATGATCATCTTATGCTTCCTGAAGTATTTATTATTTGTGTAAACTCTAGTTACTATTTTATTACTGTGAATTTGTTTTCTCCAAGTCTTTTCATGTCAGTTCAATTTCTTCTCCTGTTTTATTTATTGTCTTTATACTGAGCTCTAGCATGTGAGTTTTGCAGTCTCTGTTGATAGCAATTGCTTATTTTTTAATAGTAGAATTTATATTCATACATTTCATCTCTGTAGCACATTTTTTTCTCTTCCCTGTTTCTACACTGTAATAATTTTATTTTCTACATTTTTCTTAGAGTACCTTCGTGTTGAACTTGCACCATGTTATACTTCCCTTTCATAACTTTTTGAAAGAAGTTCCGTTGGTGATGGAGGCATAGTTTTCTAATCTTTACAACCCAAACCTCCCTCCTGCCCCAACCCAGATGGCAGACAAACTGATTCCTGCACACGTGGTTCTACTCTGTGTGTGATGCACTACCTCTTCTCTCGAGTGAACCAGGCACATTAAAGAGCACAGCTCCCATTCTCCAAGGTAAACCTCTCATTTTCAAAAACATGTTTTTGTTGTCACTTTTCAAATTTTCCATCTGTGATCTGCTCAACACTTTTGAGAACCTCTTTACTCATAGATTCTGTCTTATCTGAGATACGTTATGCTGCTCCTTCCTGGATTTTGAAGTCTGAAGCTTAAGTTTGCCCGAAGTTGATGTTTGTGGAACTGAAAATTTCCCTTGTAACTGTATGTAATTTCAGAAAAAAGAAAGTTTTTGAATTATGATGGCATTATGGTTAGGTCAGAAATCTGAATGACCTTTTAGTAATTCTAGGAGAGAAACAGCTAGAAAATTGAATGCTTATTAGTAAAAGATGTGACCAATATAGCGTGGGTTAGGAAATATTACTCATAACTAGGTTAAAAGTTACTCTGAAAATTTTTCATTTTTTCACACTACTAGTATTTTTGCATATTGTATAAAATTGCCACTAATTCCTCCCATGTCTCTATGTACACACCCTTAGGCCTAGTACTTTGAGGTGGAGTCTCTTTCTCCACTCCCATTAATCTTGGCTCATTTTGTAACTTGCTTTGGTCAGTAGATGAGAGCAGAAGTGATATCATAGGAGTTTTTTAGTTTTTTTAATGTTTATTTTGAGAGAGAGAGAGAGAGAGAGAGAGCGAGCGTGTGCGAGAGCTCATGAGGAAGGAAGGGGCAGAGAGAGAATCCCAAGCAGGCTCCCTGCTGTCTTTGCAGAGCTCCATGTGGGATTGGATCTCACAACTGTGAGATCACGACCTGAGCTGATATCAAGAGTCAGATGTTCAAGAGACTGAGCCACCCAGAAGCTTCATGGAGTTCTAAGCTCGGATCTCAAAGACCTCTTGGCTTCTGCTCTTACTCTTAAGGAATCTTGTCAGCATTGTGTAGACAACAGGTTAGCATCTTTGAAGGTTTTCAAAGACTATGGGAGAGAGGCCCAACTTGACCACTAACTGCCAGACAAGTGTTTGAAGCCATTTTAGACCATTTGGTTGCAATTGCACTATCAGGTGATTACGACTATATGAATGACCCCAGGTGCAACCAGCAGGGTATTTGTGCAGTTGAGCATAACCCAAATTGCTGACCCACAGAACTGTGAACATGTAAGATGGTGGTGGATTTTATCCTATACATTTTGGGGTTTTCATTATAGAGCAATAGAAATCTGATATAATAGTCTAGTATATTTACTAATTTACTATATCTATGGTATAAATTCTCATGATATGCAAATAGCTCATGTATTATTATTTTTAAATAATAGAATATACTACATTATAAAATATTATTTAATGACATGTTGAAAACAAGCCCTTTGACAGTCCATAAAGTAAGATTTATTAATGTGTTCAGAATTGTTTTATCAAAGATTTAGCATTCCAAATTATTGTTCTCATTCTAGCCCTTGGAGCTGTGTGCCAATACATGTAAATGTGTTAAAATTTATCTAATAATTTATCTAATATATTTTATATGTGATTAAAAATTACTTAAAGATTATGAAATAAATTTTATATTTATGAGTTGGGATACATTTATCGCTTTTGTCTTCAGAGGTTTTTCAGTCATTCCAGACAGCAAGGTCTTAAATAGATTTCTAGGTAAAATTTCTCTGAAGATGTGTAGTATCTGTGGTGAGTAAATAATCAAAGAATATTTTTAGTTCCAGGGAAAAGACCAGAAAGTTCTGAAAAAGAAAGCTACCCTTCTCTCTAACATATACTTTTCAAATAATAATTTGTTTTTAAATTAGGTTATTTTTTTTGTGAAGATAAATTAGTTTTTAAAATGCCAAGTGTTTCATATATAATGTATACAAGATAAACTGCATTCATTTTTAGTATAGATTTTGATGAGTTTTGATGAAGGTATACACCATGCAATAATTATTTCAGTCAAAATCTAGAACATTTTAATCACCTTAAAAGTTCTACTTGTATAACTCCCTAGTTAGTACTCATCCCCAATCCTTAGCCTTAAGCAACCACTGTTCTATACTCTATTGCAATTGACTGATTATATTGCCTTTCTTAGTTTCATTTAAATGGAATCATATGGTCTTTACATTCTGTCTGAATTCTTCCACTTAGCATAATATATTAAGGATTCTTTCATGTTGTTTTATGTTTCAGTAGTTTGTTTCTTTTTATTACTAAGTGTATCTGTTGTATGGATATACCACAGGTTGTTTATCCATTTACCTGCTGATGGGTTTTTGAGTTGTCTCCAGTTTTTGACCGTCAATAAAGCTTTTGTGAACATTTGTGTACAAGTCTGAATGGATATAGGTTTTAATTTTTATTTTTAAGGTAAATATCTAGGAATAAGAATGGATGGGTCAAAGGGTAAGTGCATATTTAACTTTACAAGACATTACCAAGTTGTTTTTCAAAGTAGTTTTACTGTTTTACATTGCTATCAGCAATGTATGAATGCTTTGGTCGCTTTATGTCCTTCCATTTGATATTTTATGTTTATCCTTTCTAGTACATAACCATTCTCATGGTTTAATTTGAAATTCTCTGGTTGATAGTTTAGAACACTTTTTTTTTTATTTTGCTCACTTAATCTTACTTGCAAACTATCCAATGAAATATTTTGTTCTTTTTTTGCCTGGCTTTTGTATTAATGATTTGTGAGAGTTTGTTGATATTTTATGGTGCAAATTTTTTGATGTGTGTAGAATATTTTTTTTCTCTCTCAGCGGCTTATCTTTTATTAGTATATAAAGAAGAACTGAAGTTTTAAATTTTGATAAAGTCTGGTTTATTAACATTTTTCTTTAATGGCCCATGCTTTTTGTGTCACATCTAAAATATCTTTGGTTATGCTCAAGGTTGAAAAATTTTTCTCTTATGTAATTTTCTTAATAGTTTTAACATTTACATTTAGGTTTTTGATCCGTTTTAAGATACTTTTTGTATATTATGTGTGGTAAAGGTCAAGATGCATTTATTTTTTCCATATGGTTATGCTTATGGCTCCACATAGTTATTTGTTCCATATGGCTATTAAAGCACTATTTGAAAGCTCTTTCTGCACTGAATAACTTTGTCCACTTGGTTGTAATTGAATATATATGTATGGATCTATTTGTGCGATCTTCATTAGAATAGGAATCTTTAAAAAAAGTATTTTTGGGGGGTGGGGAGAGAGCAAGTGAGCATGCATGTGAATGGGGGAAGTGCGGAGAGAGAGAGAGGAGAGAGAGATAATATTAATTGGGCTCTATGCGAGGCATATTAATCTAGAACATGACCTGAGCCAAAATCAAGAGTCAGATGCTAACCAACTGAGGCACCCAGGCACCCCTGAAAAAAGTGAATATCTTTAATACTGTTTTTATTTTACTTTTATCCTGATTACCTCTTAACACTTAATGATAACTTGGAGACACTGAGGTTCCAACTAGCTAAGGGAATGGGAACTGGAAAGGAGGCATTGTAAAGACTAAAACTTGGTGGTGGGGTATCCTCAATAAGGAATGAAGATGTGAAACAATGTGAATGCATTGAAGACTGGCTGGTGGTAGGATACTCCATAACAAAGATTTGCCTAGAATTGATAGATTCTTAATAAATACATATTTCAATTAAGTAATGAATGATAGGTGAATAAATGTGGGAAATGGAGTGGCAAATTCTCTCTCCTTATAAATTACTGCTGCTTGTTCCTACCTTTTTTTAAGGCTTTCAACAGGTTTTATTCTAAGGCACATTTCACACAGCGTCAATAACTAGAATAAATTTAGATGCCATCTGCTAAAAGTTTCACATTTTACATATTAAGAAAACATTTCAGCCACTAGGGAGATACTGTTCAAGTGTTCAAGGCACACAGTGAATGGTAAGGTAGAATCTTGATCCAGATCTTTGAACTTATTGTGCAGGTTCTCAGTTCCTTCCACTACACTAAAAGTGTTGTTTCAAACACCACAAATGGCGCTTTAAAAAAAATAAATGACTCAACTTAGGTAGGCTAAAAGAGGTTTTTTTTTTTTTTAAATCTCTAAAGGAAACCTCTCAGAAATGTCCAGGGAGTAAGCGTATTGCCAATTGTTAGATCTAATTCTTTGTTCCTTCCAGGATTGATTCTAAACAATGTTTAAAGACTTTATAGGACTCTACATTGATATCATGCCTAATTGTCCAGTGCCCAAATTAAGCAAGGGATACATACATAATCCCAAAGAATTAGACTCTTCTCTATATTTTAGCAGGGTTACTCCGAAGAAATCAAGTATCTATGGTAGTTATAGGAACACGAGAAGTTGTGAACAGTTTCTTTCTATCTTTTGACTGTATATCAACTGTTAGATTTACTGAAAAAGAGATCCCTGTCAAGAATGTGCAATTAGGGGCACCTGGGTGTCACAGTTTAGTGCCAGACTCTCGATTTCGGCTCAGTTTATGATCCCATGGTTTGTTGGATCGAGCCCCTTACCTGGCTCTGCACCAGGATTCTCTCTCCCTCTTTCTGTGCCCCATCCCTGTTCACGCTTGCTGTCTCTCTAAACAAATAAATAAATAAACATAAAAAAAGAACGTGGGACTACAGTTGCTTTCTGTAAGCTAAGTTACACAGTCAGTACATCATGTATCAAAATAGAGATACTCAACATTAGGTTAGGGAACACGATGGCTTTCACAGCCAAAGTTACTTTTGAGACTAAAATAATTTGAAGGCAGTGATCTGTTTAAAGGATGAATTTGTCATTCAGGAGAGGGGCTGGTCAGTAGTGGAAAGATGCCCAAAGACAATTGGTGACTCAGACACATGCAAAGAAGACTCAGTGGTGCTGAGAGAAGAGAATGTTCTTTTTTTTTCTTTCCATCTTTCTTTCTTTCTTTCTTTCTTTCTTTCTTTCTTTCTTTCTTTCTTTCTTTCTTTGATTAGAACATGTAAGTTAAACTCTCAGCAAGTTTCAATTATATAATACGTAATAAACTGTAGTTTCCATATTATACATTAAATCCTCAGACCCTATTCATATTATAACGAAGTTTGTGTTCTCTTATATTAACCTCTCTTTCCCAACCCCCCAGCTTCTGGCAATCACTTTTTCACTCTGTCTAGGAGTTAGTTTTTTGTTTTGTTTTACTTTTTTTTTTTTATTCCCCATGTAAGTGATACCATGTGTTATGTGATACTGTATGGTACTTGTCTCTCTCCAACTTATTTCGCTTAGCATAATGCCTTTGAGGTTTATCTCTGTTGATGCAAATAACAGGACTTACTTCCTTTTTTAAGACTGAATAATGTTTTATTACATATATATTCCACATTTTCTTTATCCATTAGTCCTTTAATGGGCATTTACATTGTTTTTATACCTCAGCTATTATGTATTAGGCTTCTATGAACATGAGACTACATATACCTTTTTGAGATGATGATTTCATTTCCTTTGGGTGCATACCTAGAAGTGAGATTGCTGTATCATATGGTAGTTATATTTTTAATTTCTGGAGGAACCTCCTTAACTCTCTTCCACAGTGGCTGTAACAGTTTACTTTCCTACACATGGTACATGAGGTCCCCTTTTCTACATATCCTGTCCAGCATTTGGTGTCTCTTGTCTTTTTGATAATAAAGATTCTCACAGATATGAGGTGATATTTCATTGTGGTTTTGTTTTGCATTTCCTGATAAGTGATGTTGAATACCTTTTCGTGTACCTATTGACCATTTAGATGTTATCTTTAGAAAAATGTTTTAGATACTTTGCTCATCTTAAAATTAGTTGTTCTTTTTTAAGCATCTCTGTGTGTATATATGTGTTTTGCTACTGAGTTACATGAGTTCTTATATACTTTGGATATTAACTCCTTATTGGACATATTTTTGTAAGTATTTTCTATTTCATAGGTTGCCCTTTCATTTTGTTGATGGTTTCCTTTGCTGTGCAGAAGCTTTTCAATTTGCTACAATCCCAATTGTTTAGTTTTGCTTGCTTGCTTTATTTATTTATTGCCTTTGCTTTTGGTGTCAAAGTATTATTTAGTCAAGGAGTTTATCCCTAATATTTTCTTCTAGGAGTTATAGGATTTCAGGTCTTGTGTTCATGTCTTTAATCTATTTTGAGTTGATTTTTGTGTATGATATAAGATAGTGGTCCAGTTTTACTTTTGTGCATGTGGCTATCCATTTTTCCCAGCATCATTTATTGAAGAGACTATCCCTTCCCTACTCTTGGCTCCTTTGTTATAAATTAATTGATTATATATGTGTGAGTTTATTTCTAGGCCTTTTATTCACATTGGTTGATGTGCATCTGTTTTATGCTCATGCCATATTGTTTTGATTACAGTAGCTTTTTAATATAGTTTGAAATCAGGAAATGTGATGCTTCCATCTTTGTCCTTTTTTTCCCCCCAAGTTTCTTTGGTTATTCAGGGTCTTTTGTTGTTTCATACACACTTTAGGATTGTTTGTTCTTTTTCTGTGAAAAAATACCCTGGGAATTTTGATGTGGATTGCATTGAGTCTCGGTATTAAGGACTTTAAACAATATTAAATCTTCCAGTCCATAAATAAGGAATATATTTCTATTTATTTGTATCTTATTCAGTTTCATTTTCATTAATGTTTTACAATTTCTAGTGTACGAAACTTTCACCTCTGCGGTTAAACTTATTCCTCAGTATTCTTTCTTTTGATGCTTTTTTAAATGGGGTTATTTTTCTTAATTTCTCTTTCTCATATTTTGTTGTTGGTGTATGGAGATGCAACTGAGTTTTGTATGTTGATTTTGTATCCTACAGCTTTACTGAATTCATTTAACAGTTTTGTTCTTTTTTGGAAATCTTTAGGGTTTTCTATATATAATATCATAAAATCTGTGTAATAGACAGTTTTACATCTTCCAAATGTGGATGCTTTTTATTTCCTGTCTGATTGCTCTAAGATTTTCAATAGTGTGTTGAATAAAAGTAGTGACAGTGGGTGTCCTTGTATTTTTCCTTGTTTTAGAGGAAAACCTTTCAGCATTTCACCATTGAGTGTGAGGTTAGCTGTGGGCTTGTCATAGGTGTCCTTTATTATGTTGAAGTACATTCCTTTCATACCTAGTTTGTTAGTATTTTTGTTATAAAAGGATGTTGGATTTTCTTAAGTACTTTTTCTCCATCTTTTGAGATGATCATATGATTTTTATTTTTCATTTTGTTAATATGTGGTGTATCATGTCAATTCACTTGGAGATGTTGAACCACTCTTTTGTTCCTGGAATAAATCCCACTTTATCGTGTTGTATGTATTGCATTGTTGAATGTGTTGTTCTAATGTATTGTTGAGTATGGTTTGCTAATATTTGGTTCATGATTTTTGCCTCTGTGTTCATCAGGGATATTCGCCTCTAATTTCTTGTAGTGTCCTTGTCTGGCTTTGGTTTTAGGGTAATGCTGGCCTCATAAAATGAGTTTGGAAGTGTTTCCTCCTCTTCTGTTGTTTTGGAACCATTTGAGAAGGAATTAACCAGTGAAGCTGTCTGGTCCTGGACTCTTTCTGTTGATAGGTTTTTGATTAGTGATTCAGTCTCCTTGCTCATTATTGGCCTCTAGATTTTCTGCTTCTCCTGATTCAGCTTGGTAGGTTGTTAGGTTTCTAGGAACTTATCCATCTCTTCTAGGTTGTCCAATATGTTGTAACATAATTATTCATCATAGTCTCATGATTTTTGTATTCTGCATTATCAAGTATTATGTCCCCTCTTTTTTTTTCCTAGTTTAGGTAAACGTTTCCCAGTTTTAATGATCTTTTCAAAAAACCAGCTGTTAGTTTCATTGATCTCTATTGTTTTTCTGATCTCTATTTCATTTATTTCCTTCAGCTAATTTTGGTCTTAGTTTGCTCTTTTTTTTCCCCCTAATTCTTTGATGTGTAAAGTTAGTTTTTTTCGTATGACATCTGTCTTATTTTTTAATGTAGGTGTTTGTTGCTATAAACTTCCCTCTTAGAACTGCTTTCCTGCATCCCGTAATTTTCTTTACACTTTTATCAGACAAAATAGACTTTAAGCCAAAGACTATAACAAGGGACCAAGAAGGTCATTATGTAATGATAAAGGGGTCAGTTCATCAGGAAGATATAACATTTGTAAATATGCACCCAACATATATGAGCACCTAAATATATAAAGTAAATATTAACAAATCTGAAGTAAGAAATAGACAGCAATACAATAATAACGAGAGATTTCAATACTCCACTTTCAACAATAGATAGATCATTGAGACAGAAAATCAATAAGGAAACATTGGATTTAAACTACACATTCAAGCCGAGAGACCTAACAGACCTATACAAAACATTCCATGTAACAGCAGCAGGGTACACATTTTACACACAGAATGTTCTCCAGGATAGATCATATGTTCTGCCACAAAACAAGTCTTAATAAATTTAGGAAGATTGATATCACTCCAAGCATCCTTCTGACCACATTTGTGTAAAAGTAGAGATTTATAACTAGAATAAAAGTGGAAAATTCACAAATATGTGGAGATAAAATGGCATTCTCCAGAGTAACCAATGGGCCAAAGAAGAAATCAAAAGAGAAATTTAAAAAATACCATGAGATAAATGAAGATGGGGACACAACATACCAAAACTTTTGGGGAGAATACTCTGATTTATAGGCATTGCATATATTATTTGGGTGTAGAGGGATGCTTTATGTTGCCTGATGCCATTTAAACATTTGATTTTTATGTCTCACTTACCTTCTTCTGATTTGTGGATATCAGGTAATCTTCAGTTTGTATATTGGTTTCTGAGACGTGCACTAAGGTTGAGAGTGTACTGGTCAGAGGGTATTCGTTTCTTGTTCTATGAGTCACTAATATTCTAAAAATTACTTAGTCAAGTGCCAATTTGATTTCATATCTCAACCTACAGTATATTTGGTAGAGAGTCTGCATCCATGAATCCGATAGGCAGCTGAGGAGATGAACAACTATGAGTCTGTAAGAGAGAAATAGGGGCATGCTTAACCAACTGAGCCACCCAGGTGTCGGGAGAAATAGGGACATGATAGAAAGAAACTTTACCTTGCAGAGGAATAATCATGGCATCATGTTGGATGTTATATAGTCAGCCTAGGGCTGTTTGTCTGTGAAGAGACTCTGGAGACAGTAATATTTGGGATCCAGTTTTAAAATTTCCTTATCTGTGTTAAAGTTCACTTACATGATCTTCTGAATTTCAGTATAGCACCTTACATAGACAGGCATTGGAGAGAAGGGAACATCACTTGGTTCCCCTGTGTAGCAAAGCAGATTAAACTCACCTAGAGAAGAACTAGGAACTGGTAGGACTATTAGAAGAGGTTGAGAGACAAGCCTGGAGCTGCTGTGTGCAGTAGCCCCAAATCATTAGGTAGAGATTTACCAAGTGACAACGCAAAAGGGCGAATGTCCTTTTATCCTCAATGAAATTGTTCAATGCAAAGAAGTATTGGATATATTGTTTTTGTTATTTTTATTTGGGCAACAATTGTCTTTTAGGAACTAAGTTGAATTGATAGTCACATAGAATTATTTTAAAAATCTCGGCTACATTTATATTCTTTAAAAATATGGGACACCTGGCGCATATGGGACAGTGGCGCAGTTGGTTAAGCGTCCGACTTCAGCCAGGTCACGATCTCGCGGTCCGTGAGTTCGAGCCCCGCGTCAGGGAAAAAAAAAATTGTTTAAAAATATAGTTGCTTGCAAGAAAGACATGCTTATAAGGTTAAACTGGAAGCACAGATGACTTCTTTTTCTCAAGGGAGTCATTATATGTGTGGGGAAAAAATATTAAATTTGTCAGCTGACATTGGTGATAGTCCTTTGTCACTACCCTGGATCAAATGGAGAGGTTTTAAACTTAGATTTTGGAACAAGAGAGACATAGCTATGAAAAATGATCTCATCATTTTCAACAGGATAATCTCTAGTGACTTTCAATAATAACGGAGTCCGACAAAGTATTTCCATTTAACATACTTTTTGTGAGGTAATATGGTATAGAGACTCACTATCATTCTCCTAAGCAGGATTCAAGTTTCTGGTGAGTATTTCCATGGGCTGAGTAAGGTTACATATTTTTAGTCAAATGAGGTATATTTTTCTTAGTTTTTAATTTTTTTTAATATTTATTTGAGAGAGAGAGAGCGCACAAGCGAGCATGAGTGAGGGAGACGCAGAGCGAGAGAGGAAGACACAGAATCTGAAGCAGGCTCCAGGCTCCAAGCTGTCAACACAGAGCTCAAGACAGGGCTTGAACACCTGAACTGTGAGATCACGACCTGAGCCGAAGTTGGATGCTTACCTGACTGAGACACCCAGGTGTCCCATTAGTTTTTTTTTTTTTTTTTTTTTAATGTATGCCTCATTCTGTTTGCTCACTGTGGATGAAATCAGGCACTCTACTGTTCCCTTAATAATGTATAGACAGTACCATGTCATGGATTGTGAGAAGGTGTTTGGTAAATTAATGAAAGCATAAGCTTTAGCACTACTTTTGTGAAAATTAAATGTGGAATTCAATAGAGTGTGTCTAAACTGAACAGAGCATTAAATTAAATTTGTATTCCTTCATTTTGGTTTAAGAAAATAAAGGAATTATTGGTGGAGCATAGAATGTGGATTATTCATAGAGCTGGAGCAAATTATTAGTTTTAGATGGAAGACTTATTTCTACTTGAAAGAATGCTTGGATATTTAATGTAAGCCATAATTTGTGAGCTTAAACATACAGCAAGAGAAAAAATACTTATGTTAAGGCTGAAAAGTTGGAAATTGTATTTTGTGTTTGGAAGAGGGATAGATGCCCAAAGGCTGGAATTAGGAAAAACAGATTCTATATGGAAAATATAGATTAATGATTGAGGAAGAGACTTAAGGGGAAAACTATACCTCATAAAAAGAACAAAAACAAAGCCCTCCAATGCTGAGGGAGAAGCTGCTGGAGGATTTGTTATGGACTGGCCTTTGTGCTACTAAACATTTAGAAAAGTGAACAAAATACAGGAAGCATCTGTTTGATATATAGAAAGCCAGTACATGATTTTGATCCAGAAGAGAAGGGAAACAAACATGGTGATCTCTACTCAGCATGGCTTTCTGAGCAATGGAAATGTCTGGACTGCAGTGTGGGGAGGTGTAGCCAAACAGACTCTGGCATTCCTGCTGAATTGAGGACATAGAGACAGTAACTTTGGGAGGTCATAGCAGGTGGAATTTGTGGGGCAGAGTTTAGAATATTGTGATTTACGTAGAGTGCTCCAAAAGTCAGCCAAGTGGACCTGGCAAGTGTTTGTGTAGGAGGAGGTTCCACAATGCCAAGCAATGAACAGTTGTGAGGAAGCCATAACTTCTACATGCCTGGGATATATATGCATTCCTACCAGAGCCAAGAGATCTCTTTAAATATCACAGACATTTGAGAAATAAACTATAAAGGTCTCACACCTTAGTAGTATGTCTCAACTTGCTAGAGAGTAAAGCTTACCCTAGAACCAACCACACTAACACAGCTTAAAAAAAACAAACCTTGTAAAGATTAAACTATTTTTGCAAGAAACTTAGTGTCAGGAACTCTGAATTTGAGTGAAATTTTGCCCTGCTTGTGTGTTAACCTTTTAGCCTGCCATACTTTCATGAAGGCTGTCAGGAGACACAAGACTACTGGATTTGAGACAAAGAACAGTATATTATTTGAAGCAGTAATAGTAACTAGAGTATAAGTATTTTGTGTTGGTTTCCCGAGTCTCAGCTCCCACAGGCAATGCAGAGAATTATCAGTGATGGTGGTACAGGAGAGGAATCCAGATCGTAAGGAATACGAACCATTTATAATGGGAAATAAGTGTGCCTTTCCTTTGCTTCAGAGGTAGACATTATCTCTATCATAGTGGACAGTGAGGATCCCTGCCATTTTCTCCAGAGGAGACCACTTCCCTATCTTCCAAGGTTGGTTGCTATTAAAATATCATTGAAAAGATAGTACAAAACAAGGGACAATTCATGCTTGTTCACAACATGTGCAGAAATGTGAAAGACCTATGGAATATTGTGTCCCAACAATATTCACCATTATTGCAGTATCATTTTGTCTTGTAAATTTTCACATGAGTAAGCCACTCTGTTTGCCACTTTGATTTATGCAGCTGTCAGCATCTTGGACCAAATTCAGTCTGTTTATCTCATGGAACATTTAATTATTACCAGTAGGACTTCAAACAACAGAACGTGGCCAGCCTGCAGTTTTGACCTCAGTCATGCCTCCATCCAGCTTAAACAAGTTCTCATAAATCATTAAAATCTACTTTATTTTTTTAAGTGTTTTTAATTTTGAGAGAGAGAGACAGAGAGAGAGAGAGAGAGAGAGAAGAGAGAGAGAGAGAGTGTGAGTGCAAACAGTGGAGGGGCAGAATGAGGCAGGCGTGTGGGGGGGCAGTGGATCTGAAGCAGGCTCTGTGCTGACAGCTGAGAGCCTGATATGAAGCTTGAACTCACAAACTGTGAGATCATAACGTGAGCTGAATTCAGATGCTTAACCAACTGAGCCACCCAGGTGCCCCTAGAATCTACTTTAGCCTGTAGCTCAAAGTAGATACCAAAAGGTATAATGGAAAATATTTGGAATTGAATGATAATGGAAACAAAATATAAAAAAGCTTAAAATATTAAAACAGTTTTTGGACAGATTTATAGCTTTAAATGCCTATATTAGAAGATAATTGAGATATAAAATCTGTGATTTAACCACGTATTTTAAAAAATTGAAAGGACAAATTAAACTCAAAATATGTAGAATAAGGGGGAAAAAGGATATCAATAAAAGAGAAAATAATAGAGAAAAAGCAAAAAACTAAAAGCTGTTTCTTGAAAAGATAATTAAAATTGGTAAATCTATAGCCAAACTGATAAAAAGGGGGAAGAAACAAATGAACAGCAGGGACGAAAGAAGGTATAGTCCTATAGATGATAGAGAAATTAAGTGGATAATGAGTATTATAAGCAATTATATTGCCATTAAAATAGACAGGTGAAATGGACAGACTCTTGAAACAGAAAAATAACCAAGCTAACACAGGAAGAAATAGAAAATCTTAACAGAAATTCATTTTCTCACAATTCTGGAGTCTAGAAGTGTGAGATCAAAGTGTAGTCAGGTTTAATTTCTTCTGAAGCCATTTTCCTTGGCTTGTAGATGGGTGTCTTCTTCCTCTCTGTCTTCAGATGGTCTTTCCTCTGTGTGTATCTGCCCTAACTTCCCCTTGATATAAGGATGCCAGTCATATTAGATGGAGTCTAATGATCTTTTTTTATGTTTATTTATTTTAATGTTTATTGTTTAGAATATAATTTATTGTCAAATTGGCTTACATAGAACACCCAGTGCTCATCCCAACAAGTGTCCTCCTCAATGCCCATCTCTCATTTTCCCTCTCTGCCACCCCCCAGTCCACCCTCAGTTTGTTCTCTGTATTTAAAAGTCACTTAATGGTTTGCCTCCCTCCCTCTCTGTAACTATTTTTTTCCCCTTCCCTTCCCCCATGGTCTTCTGTTAAGTTTCTCAAGATCCACATATGAGTGAAAACATACAATACCTGTCCTTCTCTGACTGACTTATTTCACTCAGCATAATACCTTCCAGTTCCATCCACATTGCTGCAAATGGCATTATTTCATTCTTTCTCATTGCCAAGTAGTATTCCATTGTTTTTATATATAATGATGTCTTTTTAATTACCTTTTTAAAGGCCCTATTTGCAAACACTGTCACATTTTGAGATACTGGTAGTTAGAGCTTCAACATAAATTTTGCAGAGATACAGTCTAGCTCATAGCACCTATATATTAAATTTGTAAATAAAAATGTTCCTGCAAAAAGTCTAGATCATGATGGTTTCACACATGAGATATATCACACATTAGTGAAATAATACCAAGCCTACACAAACATTTTGGGCGAAAATACAGGAAGAGAGAAAGCATCCCACCTTGTTTTATGAGGTCTTCATAATCCTAATACAAAGACTTACAAGAAAGAGTAGATACAAATATTCTTTAAATAATGACAAATTGAATCCGGCAGTATATAAACATAATACACCATGACCAAGTGGAGTTTATTTCAGTAATGAAAGGTTGGTTATACATTTTAAAATCAATATAATTCATCTGAAAAAATGTTTTATTTATTTATTTTGAGGGAGGGATGTAGAAAGAGGGAGGGAGAGAGAAAATCCCAAGCAGGCTCCCTTCCACCATGCAGAGCCCATGCGGTGCTTGGTCTCATGAATGATGAGATCATGAAGGGAGCTGAAACCAAGAGTCTGGTGCTTAACTGTTTGAGCCACCTAGGCACCCCATGTAATTCACTTTATTAAGAACAAAAAGAAAAAACAAAACAATCATAGTAATCTTTGTAGATAAAAATTTAGGCACTAATTCATGATTTAAAAAAATTTTAAACTCAGAATAGAAGGAAACTTCTTCATACTAATAGACATAATCTACAGTCATCCTAAACCAGTATCATACTTAATGGTGAAAATTTTAATTCTTTTCCTTCAGGTACAAAAATGTTCACATTCACTCCTATGTAGTATTACACAGGAGGTTCTTGCCAGTGTAATAAGGTGAAGAATGACATAAAGGCCCATAGATCTTATTTTTAAAATTTTTTAAGTTTATTATTTTGAGAGAGTGCAAGTGGGGGAGGGGCAGAGAGAAAGAGGAGGGGACAGAGGATTTGAGGCGGCCTCCATGCTGACAGCAAAGAGCCCTATGTGGGGCTTGAACTCACCATGAGATCATGACCTGAGCTGAAGTCAGACGTTTAACTGACTGAACCACCCAGGTGCCCCAAGGGACATAGATTTTAAAGTTTTAATTTAGAGAGGGAGAGCACAGTAAGAGATGGGCAGGGAGGGAGGGAGGGACAGAATCCCAAGCAGGCTCTGCACTGTCACTGTGGAGCCCAGTGCAGGACTCAAACTCATGAACCTGTGAGATCATGACCTGAGCCCAAATCAAGAGTTGGATGCTTAACTGACTGAGCTATCCAGATGACCCTGGCCAAACAGGCTTTATTTTTATTTATTTTTTTAGTGTGTGTTTATTTTGAGAGAAATTTAGCAGAGGAAGGAGAGAGAGAGAGAGAGAAAGAGAGAGAAGGAGAAAGAGAAAGAGAATCCCAAGCAGGCTCCATGCTGTCAACGTAGAGTCCTGCAAGGGGCTTGAACTCACCAACTGTGAGATCATGACCTGAGCTGAAACCAAGAGTTGGATACTTAACCAACTGAGCCACCCAGGAACTGCCATACAGATTTTAAACGAGGAGGTAAAACTGTATTTGCAGGCAATATGATCATGTACATAGAAAAATCTATGTTCTCTATAAAAAGGCTATTATCACAAGTAAGTGAATTTTGTAACAAGATTGAAAGATTTTAGGTCAATATAAAAAAAAAATCAGTTCTGTTTCTATATGCTAACTAAATATTGGTTTGATTTTCTAGCAATATTCTGTTGCTAGTAATCAAACATGGAAGTTTAAAAAAACAGTAATTTTATGAAATACATATGAATAAATTTGGCAACACCTATAGATGGCATTTATATTGGTAACTATAAAATATTGCCAAGAGAAATTAACACGGACCTAAATGGAGAAATAAGCAATATTCATGACTAAGAGTCAGTATTGTTTAAATATTGATTGCACTAAAATATTGATTTGTATAAAATTTTTTTAATGTTTATTTATTATTGAGAGACAGACACAGAGCGTGAGCAGAGGAGGGGTAGAGAGAGGGGGAGACACAGAATCTGAACTAGGCTCTAGGCTCTGAGCTGTCAGCACAGAGCCTAATGTGGGGCTTGAACTCAAAAACTGCGAGATCATCACCTGAGCCGAAGTTGGTCGCTTAACCAACTGAGCCACCCAGGCGCCCCAAAATACTGATTTGTATAATCAATATAATCTTTATAGACTTTAATTTTGTTGAAATTGATAAGTCAATTCTAAAATCCAAAAAAATTAAAAGGATCTTTATGTAGTTGCTAAAATAATTTTGGACAAAAAATTGAAGATTTATACTACATGATTTTAAGACCTATAAAGCTCCATTAATAAAATGTATTTTTGGCACAAAGGTATATATGTATCCCAATAAAACATAATAGAGTCCAGAAATACACATGTGTCATTTGAGATATTACAAAGCTCTTAATACAATTAAGATTGTCTTTACTACAAATGGTACTTGAACAACTAGATACCTTAGCAATAAATAAACCTTGAATTTACCACATACTATATACAAAACTGAACTATAAATTTTAATATGAAAGCTAAACTTAAACAATTCTTGGGAAGAAAACCAAGAAGACCTTTTTCATAAACTTGGAATAGGCAACATTTTTCTAGGTAGGAGAGCAAAATCAAAACCGTAAGAAAATTGCTGAGAATGTGGAGCAAATGGAACTCTCAGACATTACAGGTGAGAATGTACAATGGCATACTTTGCAATTCTACATTCATTAAAAGGAGTTAAACCAAATGTGTACGCAGATACATGTTTCTGAAAAGCAATCTAAATATTTAAAACTTCAAAAACTCGACACAGCCTAAATGCTCATAAGTAAATAGCTAAATATATTCTGGTGTGTCTGTATTAATGGAATGCTACTTAGTAGTAAAAGCAGATGAACTGTAGATCCATACAATGACTTGGATGAGCCTCAGAACCGTTGTGCTAATATAGGAAGCCAGATCAAAAGATCACATCTTGTGTGATTTACATGAAATTCTGAGAGGGAAAATCATCTATGGTGATAATATGCAGATTAGTGTTTGCTTGGAGCATTAGGGATATGATTATAATGGCAGAGGAGCCCTAGAGGACTTTTTGGGGGTAGTAGAATTGTTCTTTGTTGTGATAGTAGTTATACAGATACCAAATACACACATGTGGTCTAAAACATTCTGTACTTAAAATTGGTGCATTTTAATTGTGTATAAATTATGTCTCAAGAAAGTTGATTTTAAAAATCTAAAACTGTGATGTTAGGAAAACAATTGGTTTCCCTTGAATTATTCAAATTTTTATAGGTAGAATTGAACTTTTTCACTCATTTAATTTAGAGTTGGCCAAGATTTTCTTTGCTTAAGGAAATGTGAGCATATGTCATTTCTCCTTGGAGGATTAAAACACATTCCATGCCTCCCCATACTCTTTTTCTTCTCACATCATACCCAGTAATATTTGTAATAGTGGTTTCTTTTTTTTGTTTTAATTTTTTTTTCAACGTTTTTATTTATTTTTGGGACAGAGAGAGACAGAGCATGAACGGGGGAGGTGCAGAGAGAGAGGGAGACACAGAATCGGAAACAGGCTCCAGGGTCCGAGCCATCAGCCCAGAGCCTGACGCGGGGCTCGAACTCACGGACCGCGAGATCGTGACCTGGCTGAAGTCGGACGCTTAACCGACTGCGCCACCCAGGCGCCCCAGTAATAGTGGTTTCTTTATTAGCCTAGATTTCTGAGAGACTCAGATGAGCTGAGGCTTCTTGTTCATGCAGGATGGATATATATATATATATAGTCAAACTGTGGTTTTAAATTACCAAGATTTTGTTTTTATTTCTGTTTTGTGTTTATTTTTGTTTTAGATTAAAAATAACCTACTTGGATGGACACGACGATCTTTTTCTTTCTTAGATATGCCTGGCCTAATCATAGTCTTACTGTGTATATGAGCCAATAATTTCTTTTAGCGAGTATAAACTATTTGCATAGCTTTGGCCTTGATTTCTATTCTTCGATGTGCCTTGTTGGAGTCTTTGTTTCATGCCAATGCCCTGTAATTTTTAGATTTATTGTGGATGGTCAAGGAGATATGAGAGAAAATGTTCCAGTTAGCCAAATATATCTTCATAATCATCAGGTCCTTCTGATGGTCAGCTGATGTAAAGTCATATATTTATATAAACCAATTAAATTCTCAGCATCAAATATGAATTCTTATAGTGGAAACTTTCATAATATTTTATAAGTGGATATAGTCACACAATATTTTGGCTACTTAGAAATTGTTTTGGGATATTTTTTTTTGAAAAATTAGGTTTCCTGAGGTAGAATTTTTATACAGTAAAATCCATTCTCTTTTTAAAAAGTTTTTAAATTCCAGTTAACATACAACATAATATCAGTTTCAGGTGTACAATATAGTGATTCAACAAAAATCCACTATGTTTAGGTTTATGGTTTTCACAAAAGATACAGTCCTTTAGCGACCACCACAATCAAGATACGGATTATTTCCATTTCCCCCCAAATTTTCCTTGTGTCCTTTGTCATCAGTGTCCTCTCTTCACTTCTAACCCCTGGAAACCTACGTTATGATTTCTGTCCCCATAGCCTTGCATTTTCAAGGATGTCTCATATAGAGTCTTACAACATTATGGCTGTTTGTGTTTGACTTCTTTTACTTTGATACTTTCGATTCGTATGCTTATTATGTGAATTGTTAGTACTGTCCTTTTTTTATTCCAGAATATTGTTCTGTTGTATGAATATAGCACTGTTTATCCTTTCTGTAAGTGATGGACAGAAGTTTTAAGATTGTCTAAGATTTTAAGAAACATTTATCTTTTAATTATTCATAGATCATTGTTTGCAATGATGTCAGATCCAGAATTAGGAAAATGCAGTAGATTCAAGATGGATAGGTATTTGATGTAAGAAAATTTGAAGTATTTACAACAGAATGATAAAAATTCTAGTCTGTAATTCCAGAGACCATTACTGATTTTTTAACTGTTAAATTGCAATAAAACACTGGTTAAGAGGATGGATTCCCAAGTCATATTTCTTCAGTTGACATTCCAGTTCTGTCACTTACTCATCACTGGGCCTTATTTCGGTTGATTAAACTTCTCTTTCCTTCATGCCTAAAATAGAATGTCTCTATTCATAGTGTGGTCTTACCAGCATCATAGTGGTGCTATGGTGTATTAAATGAATTAACACTTAGAGCAATGCTTACTATTAGCTATTATTTTTCTTCTTTTATATTCATGCAAATACACATTTCAAATCAGCACCTTTCTTCTCAAGCCTGCTTCCTCAGCACTTTGCACAGTTTCTTGAAGCCAGTTTTCGCCAGAAGTCAGCTGATCAGTAAAGAGCAGTCTCAGTCACTGCAGATATGTTTGCCTGTAGAATACTACTGATCCAGTTCTATCTGGATGGACACAGAGGTAGTTTATATGCTTTAACAATATCAATGTTTTGGGGCGTCTGGGTGGCTCAGTTGGTTGAGCATCCGACTTCAGCTTAGGGCATGATCTCGCAGTTCCTGAGTTCGAGCCCTGCGTCAGGCTCGGTGCTGACAGCTCAGACCCTGGAGCTTTCTTCAGATTCTGTGTCTCCTTCTCTGTCTGCCCCTTCCCCACTCATGCTCTGTCTTTCTCTCTCTCTTAAAAATGAATAAACGTTAAAAAATTTTTTAAAAATACCAATGTTTTATATACTCTAAATTAGAGACTAAATTTTATATACTCTAAATACACTAACTTACTAGATATTCCTTATACACAGAAAATAGTTTCAAATCTAATAACATGTAAATCTGTTGTTCAGGCTATTTTAAAAGTTAGCAAGTTTTGGGTAAGGTTGTTCACTGGAGAGCGCTGTTACTTTCTTTATGAGATATGGGGGCAAAAAACCAGGAATGATAGAGTTTTACTGTATTAACTCGGCTCAGTCTTGATTCTGGGGGCGAGGAGAGTGTTCTGGGCTAAGTTCAGTTGGCTCCACGTAAACTTTTGACAATCAGTGTTTGTATGGAACTTGAACTGTAATAGCTACCGGACAGCCAGGCTGTGCCTGTGGTGTCTTAATTAGTTGGTGATTCCCTGTGACATAAAAGAGGAATATTTTCTTTCTTTACCTCAAAAACATTTTACCTTAGTAAGTCAGTACTATTTTGTTTTAAATAAATTAAACACTGTTGTAGTGAACAGAAAGGGATGGATTCTCTTTTACCTGCCAACATCAAGGAAGAGCCTTGGAATTATGACTGAGGCTCAAATAAAAGCAAATCTGGAAAAACACTCAGCTGTATTCAGTGAACTAGGCTTCTTGAAAACTAGAGAAAAACATTTATTTCTAGCTCCAAGGGCTTCCCTAAAAACCCATTTAAAAACTGGCTAATGAATAAGGTTCTTGTGAAAGTTCACCTCTAAGACATCTGATCATTCTAATAAGATTCAATTTCTTTTTTTTTTTTTTAGTCAAAGAAACTGATAGGAAGTAGAGATGCTTTGCATATCATTACAACGAAGACATCCAGGCTTTTTTAAAGATTACAAAGACATGTAATGAAACCTATAATTGCCTTATAAAATTGTCTTTGTGGCTCACTTCAGAGATTGCTTTATCATTAAAAGAGGACCACAGTTCTTTTAGTGTTACAGCAATAAAGCCATTTCTTCTAATTCCCAGCATGAACTGGTCATTTTTTTTCTTTCAAAACTATCAACTGGGCTTAAATTTTGGCTGTTAGGGCCAGAACGAACTTATTCTTATGTTTCTGAAAAGAAATATAAAATCTTTGTCAAAGATTTCTTTGTTTCAGAAGCGAGTGAATGGTTCTTCCTTCTTTTGAGGGCCAACACATGAATGCACATTGTATCCTGTATGTTTGATCTTCTCTGTTGTCATTTTTGTTTGACATAAAGGATCACATAACCTGAGTCCAGAAAAGGCCTCATGATTGAGTTGGGGTACCAGTGGTTGGGTTATAAGTGGCAAGACTTTTAATCCTGGTGAAGTAAGAATTGGACTTATGTGGAAGAAAGTAGACAGTCTCAAGGGACTCAGTTATAACTTTTAAAATATTAAAATTAGGTATGTAACATTGAAAATTTTTTAAAATAAAAAATTCTACATTTCGAATGATCAAAAACTCTGGAGCATCCCAAACTGTCTTGGCATATAGTTACCTTTTGAGGATTAATTATCCAGGTCTAAGGATTAACATGTACTGAAAATTCTTATGTTAAAAACCTAAAACTAAATTATTCTAGAACTGTTTTATATTGCACCATTATTAATACTGCTTTCTACTTTATTATTTTTGAATATAAACCTATAGAATTTGTGTTAAGTGTCTACAAAAAATAATCACTTGTGTTTTAACTATTCACACATCCAGGCCTGTGGCACTTTTCTCTTTTGGCTGTTGTAAGGCTCCTGTATCTTTGCTAGGGCTAGACCTTGGAGAAGAGGCTCTTTGCCTTGGTCAAGTCTTGGAAAATAAGGTGATGATTCCACAACTTGATTAGCCACTTGATTATTCCAAACTTCACTACTTATTTTATAAGTCAAAGAAATAATATCAAACATCAATAAAACCTGTAAAAATCCCTTCATTATAATGTAATTAATAGAAATATCTGGTGTAATAAATAATCATTAAGCTGTTATTGGTTTATTTCAAGTTGAGTGTCATTAATTTGTCTCAAATAATTCTAAATTTATTGCTAGTTAATGCCTTCTGTCTGCCTTCCTGAAGACAACTCTGTAAGGAGCATTGGCAGTATATTCTGAATTCTCATTGGCACTCTTCTCCAAGCTTTTTACTAAATAAAAACAAAAATTAATGTTTGTTTATTTTTGAGAGAGACAGTGCGAGCAGGGGAGGGGCAGAGAGAAAGGGAGACACAGAATCTGAAGCAGGCCCCAGGCTTTGAGCTGTCAGCGCAGAGCCCAATGCGGGGCTGGAACTCACAAACTGTGAGATCGTGATCTGAGCCGTAATCAGATGCTTGACCTACTGAGCCATCCAGGTACCCCTTCTTTTACTAAATTCAATTCAACTTTCTAAGATTCGATTTAGAATAAAAGTAGATGCTTTCTAGAGATAGGGAAGTTACTCAAAGAAGCAAATTTTATTTTAATCACTATAACTATTCTATTTAATCACTATATTAAATCACTATATTCTATTTAATCACTATATTAAATCACTATATTAAAACTATTCATTTAATCACTATAACTATTCATAATAAGCATATTCCATAGGGTAATAATAATAATAATAATAATAATGCTAATACAGTAAGAACAGTAATGCCAACTGACATGAGTTCCATAAGCACCTCTCTCCAACTTCTCTGTTGTACCAAAACTACACAGAAACTTCTTTGCACGGAAAACCCTCTCTTTGAGGGTGAGATTAAAGGTTTTTTTGGAATAAGCATCATTTATAACTGCTTTCACTATAGATCCAGTATGTTTCTGATGACTGAGACTGTTTAAAAATGAGAATGTATTAGTTTCCCAGGGCTGCCTTAACAATTATCACGTGGCCCTCTTCCTTGAGTGTCTCATTTCTGTGTCTGTGCTCGAATGTCCCACTCCTTTCTCTTATAAAGACATGAGTCATTGGATTGGAGGCCCACCATGATCCATTATGACCCTAACTTAATGTGATTATATCTACAAAGATCCAGTTTTTAAATAAGGTTACATTCACAGGATAGGGGAAAGGACTTGCATATATACAATTCAATACACTATTGAGAAGATAGACAAGAATATTGTCAAAGAATTGAATGGAAGTGGAAGATATATTCCTTATGATGGACTGTACTTAAACATTTTGGTTCATTTTTAGACTAAAAATCTAAATGTCATTGACAATAGGTAGTTATATTATCAGTAATATTTTTGTTGATCTTTTCTAGACACAGATGGCTCAAACTAGAAGAAAATAAAAGCCATTCTTAATAAGATTTAAACTCTTAAGAATGCAGCTAATTTGGGTGTGAGGAATTATGAGTTTTATACTTACAGTTAAAAGATTTTTTTTTTATTTTTTTCTTGGTCTCTTAAATTGCCTTCCAAAAACAAGTGTTACTCTGGTGGTAAACAGCTGAGATTCCCAATTTTCTCTAAGACATTAGTTTTTTTTTTCTTTTAATTTTAATTCCAGTATAGCTAACATGCAGTGTTATATTAGTTTCATGTGTACAACATAGTAATTTAATATTCCCATACATAGTGCTCATCACAAGTGCATCGTTAAGTGCACTCCTTAATCCCCATCACTTATTTAACCCATCTCACCCACTCACCTCCCTTCTGGTAACCATCACATTGTCCTCTATAGTTGAGAGTCTGTTTCTTGGTTTGCCTTTCTCCTCCACCTTGCTCATTTGTTTTGTTCCTTAAATTCCACATGTGAATGAAATCATACAGTTTTTGTCTATGACTGGCTTATTTTGCTTAGCATAATGCTCTCTAGCTCCATCCATGTCATTGCAAATGACAAGATTTCATTCTCTTTTATGTGAATAATACTCCATTGTACATATATAACCACTTCTTGATCCATTCATCTATGGATGGATGATTGGGCTGCTTCCATAATTTGGATTTTATAGATAATGCTGCAAATAAACCTGTGTTTTGGCGTAAATACCCAGTAGTACAATTCCTGGATGGTAGTAGAGTAGTTATATTTTTAACTTTTTGAGGAACCTCCATACCGTCTTCCACAGTGGCTGCACCAGTTTGCATTTCCACCAACAGTACCAGAGGGTTCCTTTTTCTCACATTCTCACAACAGTTGTTTCTTGTTTAGCCATTCTGACAGGTGCAAGGTGATAACTCATTGTCGTTTTGATCTTAATTTCTCTGATATTGAGTGATATTAAACATCTTTTCATGTTTCTGTTAGCCATTTGTATGTTGTCTTTGGAGAAAGGTCTGTTCATGTCTTCTGCCCATTTTTTTAAATGGACTTATTTGTTTTTTGGATATTGAGTTGTATCAGTTGTATACATTTTGAATACTAACTCTTTATCAGATTGGTCATTTGCAAATATCCAGTAGGTTGTCTTTTAGTTTTATTGTTTCCTTCACTGTGCAGAAACTTTTTATTTTGATGTAGTCTACATAGTTTATTTTTGCTTTTATTTCCTTTGTCTTAGGAGACATATCTAGAAAAATATTGTACAGCCAGTGTTAGAGAAATTGCTGCCTGTGCTGTATCCTATGATTTTTATATCTTTATCCATTTTGAGTTTTTTTTTTGTATAAGGTGTAAAAAAAGTGGTCCAATTTCATTCTTTTGCATGTTGTTTTCCATCTTTCCCAGCACCATTTGTCAAAGAGACTCTTTTTCTCATTGCATATTCTTGCTCCTTTCTTTAAGAGTAATTGGCCAAATAATTGTGGGTTTATTTCTGGGTTTTCTATTTTGTTCTATTGATCTATTTGTCTGTTTTTGTACCAGTACCATACTGTTTTCATTACTACAGCTTTGTAATATAACTTGAAGTCTGAAGTTGTGATGCCTCCAGCTTTAGTTTTCTTTTTCAAGGTTATTTGGCTATATGAGGTCTTTTGTGGTTCTATATAAATTTTAGGATTGTTTGTTGTAATTGTGTGAAAAATGCTGTTGGTATTTTAATTGGGATTGCATTAAGTCTGTACATTACTTTGATTAGTATATACATTTTAACAGTGTTCTTCCATGAACATGAAATATCTTTCCATTTCTTTGTGTCATCTTGAATTTATTTTATCAGTGTTTTGTAGTTTTCAGAGTGCAGGTCTGTCACCCCTTTAGTTAGGTTTATTCCCAGGTATCTTACTATTTATGGTGCAGTTATAAATGGAGTTGTTAATTTCTCTTTCTACTGATTGATTATTGGTGTATAGAAATATAACAGATTTCTGTACATTGAGTTTTGAATCCTGCAACTTTTCTGAATTTATTAGTTCTAGTAGGTTTTGGGTGGAGTCTTTCAGGTTTTCTATATATGGTATCATGTCATCTGCACATAGTGAACGTTTTACTTCTTCCTTACCAATTTGGATGCCTTTTATTTCTTTTGTTGTCTGATTGCTGTGGATAGGATTTCCAGTACTATATTTAATAAAAGTGGTGAGAATGGACATCATTATCTTGTTCCTGACCTTAGGGGGAAAGCTCTCAATTTTTCCCAAGTGACTATGATGGTCACTGTGGATTTTTCATATATGACCTTTACTGTGTTGAAGTATGTTCCCTCTAAACCTAGTTTGTTGAGGGCTTTTGTCATGAATGAGTGTTGTATTTTGTCAAATACTTTTTCAGTGTCTATTGAAATGATCGTATGGTTTTTATCCTTTCTCTTACTGATGTGATCTATCATGTTGATTGATTCGCAAATATTGTGCCATGTGTAGGAATAAATCCCACTTGATCATGTGAGTAATTTTTAAAAAATGTATCGTTGGTTTTGATTTGCTGGTATTTTGTTGAGGATTTTTGCATCTGTGTTTATCAGAGATATTGGCCTTCTCTTTTTTTGTGGTATTTTTATGTGGTTTTAGTATCAGGGTGATACTGGCTTCAGATTTAATTTGGAAGTTTTACTTTCACTTTTGTGGAATAGTTTGAGAATAATATGTATTAACTCTTCATTAAATGTTTGTTAGAATTCATCTGTGAAGCTCTCTGGTCTGAATTTTGTTTGTTGGAAGTTCGTTGATTACCGATTTAGTCTCCGTCCTGTAATTGGTCTGCTCTAATTTTCTATTCTTGCTTTAGTTGTGGTAGGTCATATGTTTATAGGAATTTATCAGTTTCTCATATGCTGTGTAATTTGTTGGCATATAGATTTTCATAATATTCTTTTATAATTGTATTTATGTGGTGTTGGTTGTTATTTTTCCTCATTTGTGATTTTGCTTGAGTCCTCTTTGTGTGTGTGTGTGTCTCTCTCTCTCCATCAGTCTGGCTAGAGGTTTATCAATTTTGTTGATATTTTAAAATTTTCTATATCATTTATTTCTGCTCTACTCTTCATTATTTCTTTTCTTCTGCTGGCTTTGGGTTTTGTTTGTTCTTTTTTTTCTTTGATGTCAGGTTAGTCTGAGATTTTTTCTTCTTGATTTTGGACTGTATTGCTGTATAAACTTTCTTCTTGGAGCCACTTTTGCTGCATCCCACAGGATTTGGGCCATTGTGCTTTCATTTTTGTTTCCCTGTACTTTTTGAATTTGTCTTTGATTTCCTGGTTGACCTGTTCATTGTTCAGTAGCATGTTATTTAACTTCCAGGTGTTTGTGCTCTTTTCAGGTTTTCTCTTCTGGTTGATTTCTAGTTTCATAGCATTGCAATCAGAAAATATGCATGGTATGACTTAGCTCTTTTTGAATTGGTTGAGACTTGTGTGGCTGAATATGTGATCTGTTCTGGAGAATGTTCCAAGTACACTTGAAAAGAATGTGTATTCTTCTGTTTTAGGTGGGATGATCTGAATGTATCAGTTAAATTCATCTGTCATTCAGAGTCATCCTTGTTGACTTTCTATTTGGATGATTTGTCCGTTGGTTTAACTGGGTGTTAAATTCCCCTACTATTGTTATATTACTATTGATTAATTTATGTTTGTTATTAACTGTTGTATGTATTTGGGCGCTTTCATATTGGGTGTATAAATATTTACAATTATTATATCTTCTTGTTTGATTCTTCCCTTTATCATTATATAATGTTCTTCTTTGACTCTTGTTACAGACTTTGTTTTAAAATCTATTTTGTCCAGTATAAGTATCACTACTCCAGCTTTCTTTTCACATCCATTTGCACTGTAAATCTGCAGGTATCTTTGTGTCTGAGATAAGTCTCTTATAGGAAGCGTATGGATGGATCTTGTTTTTGTATCTATTCTGTCACCCTGTGCCTTTTGATTAGATTATTTAGTCCATTTACATTCCAAATAATTATTGATAGATATATATGCATTGCTATTTTGTTACTTGTTTTATGGTTGTTTTTGTAGTTTTTCTCTGATCGTTTCTTTCATGGTTTGCTGGTTTTTCTCAGTGGTGTATTTGCATTCCTCCCTCTGTTTTTCCTTTACATATCTATTAGTGGATTTTGATTTGTGGTTACCCTTGGGTTTATATATAACATCTGCATATAGCAGTTTATATTAAGTCGATAGTTGCTTATAATTGTAACCCATTATTTATTCCATTCCCTTCCATGTTTTAGGGGTATGTCATATTGTGACAGTTACTGCAAAAGCGATCTAGATCAGATTTCTTTTTTAGGGTCCTGGTGTACAAATTACCTTTATCATATGATAACAATCTGGTGGTATTATGTCAATTTAGGAATTGTTTAACACATAGCTAGACAAAGTGTCTAATTGTTATTTGCGATTAGGGTTAAAAATAAAAAGTAAAAATGATAGCTCAATATTTTAGGGAGCATCATTATAAAAGTAATTTATGGAAAATAGTGACACATCAGGTCATCTCTTTCAGATACTTTTATTTTCTCTCCAAAAGGACTCTCTTGGAAGGTTTAGTAGGAAGTAGCACTGTTTTATAAGGTAGGTATTCTATTAATGCTTTATAGATATATTTTTATTTATTTCTATAACTGAGTTAGACATTTGGTTGTTCTTTTCAAATTTTTCAAGCTAAAATTAATCTCTAAGTAGTGATCTCCATATTATACATTAGTGCAAACAATGTTTTGTTTTCCGTAAGATTAACTGCGGGTGATTGCTAAGTTTAACATTGAAGAAAGTTATCCTAACTTCAAGTACTTGTTCTAGTTTCCTCAGTTCTCATACAGTGATAGTATTTCTATTCTTGAATTTAAATGGCAAATAAATAGTAACTAAATAAATTTAGTTCATAGCAAGTTTTGTAAGGATCATTATGTTCTGATTTTAGGTGACCTGCTCTACTTTGTTTCTCATCTCTATCCTATGTATAACTTCTATCTGGATATTCTTAAATATTCATTTTATTGATAGAAACCATTGATTTTTCAAAATATTATTGTCATTATTGTCATTGGTCTGAAGCATGCCTCCACATAGCCCTTCTCATCTTTCCATAATCATTTTCATATTCTCTTATGAGAGTAATCACTTCATTCAGGACATTATTTACTCCTTCTCCTTGATCTGTATTAAGTGTATGTGCTCTCATGATTAAAGTGATCATTTAAATTATTATCTTAACTGAGACTCTCTGAGAGTCAAAAGAAGTGCTAACTGGAGGGAGCACCTAAAAAATGGGCATAAACGAATTTTTCTACGTAAACTGGGAGGTATGGTCATGCTATAGTGTTTTTGTTTTGGGATAGCATAATACGTATTTTTATATTTTCCACTATCCTGCTAGCTTTCTGTGGGTGGTGATTATGTATTTTAATTTTGGGCCCCATTACCTGCATCTTATAAATGCTTATTGAAATGAAGTAAAAATGAAATGTATGAATATATAAGTAAGAAAAAGAATGGGCTAGGATAGAATCTAACATTATTTTATTTTTTATTTTTTTGTTAAAAAAAATTTTTTAACGTTTATTTATTATCAAGAGACAGAGAGAGACAGAGCATGAGCAGGGGAGGGGCAGAGAGAGGAGGAGACACAGAATCTGAAGCAGGCTCCAGGCTCTGAGCTATCAGCACAGAGCCCGATGCAGGGCTCAAACTCACAAACCGCGAGATCATGACCTGAGTTGAAGTCCAATGCTTAACCGCCTGAGCCACCCCGGCGCCCCTCTAACGTTCTTTTAACTTATACAGGAACTTAACAGTCATGCAGGAACTTAACACTCATATTTCCTGTCACAGGTAGCAAAATTGCCTGCATTCCCCAGCTCTTGCCCTTCTGGGTTCACCCTCACCAGGTGAGGTGTTTTTCAGGCTGCTTCTGGCGAGTGGAGATGCTGATGTAGGCTTAGTCCAGCAAGAGTTTTTATATTTATTCATTCATTCTTTTAACAGACAACTTTGGTTTGAGACTCTCCATAGACCTGGAAAAACTTTCTTAGCATTGGACTGCAATCAGATTCTTCCCTACCCAGTTTTCCTTCACAGGCGTCAGATCTCTGTCATAGTCTGATGGCACTCTCTCCCCAACCCTTTTTTTCTTTTTTGGCATTTCCCCCAATGAAGTGCTTGCAAATTATTGTAGGTTGAATAATAACTCCTGAAGATGTCTATGTCCTTGGTCCTGGAACCTATGAATAGGTTGTTTGACATGGCAAAGAGACTTTGAACATGTGATTAAATTAAGGATATGGGGATGGGGGATTGTCCTGAATGGCTAGCTGGATCCACACATTTATAAGTGTCTTTGTAAGAGGGAAGCAGAAGGTTCGGAGAGAAAAAGGCAGTATGCCAACAGAAGCTGAATGAAAGATGTGATGATGGCAGCAGGGTTAGAGTCCTGCAGCCAGGAGCCAAGGAATTCCAGCAGCCTGAAGAAACCGAAAAAGGCAGAGAATGGATTCTCCCACGGAACATGCAGGAGGACCACAGCCTTTTTTATTTTAGCCAGAAAGATCTGTTTCAGACTTCTGACCTGCAGAATCATAGGATAATAAATCTGTGTTGTTGTGGCCCCTAAATTTGTGGTAATCTGTTAGAGCAGCAATAGGAGACTGACACATACACACATCTAGTTCTATTTTGACCTTTTCTCAGAGAAGCTAAACAAAACTAGGAGTGTTTAATGTTTCAGTATCAGATGAAAAAATACATATAAATGGTGATTTAAGAGATTATTCACAAAATGATTTCATTGTTTTGTCACTTTTGAGAGTCTTTAATTTTTAAATAAATAAAAGTTCCCTGATGGAATAAAGTTCCAAAAGGAAGATACTCTCTAACTTCAAATGGCAGGCAGCTTAAATCATTTAGAAATATTATATGTAATATCTAATGTTGAGGAAAGATGTTTCAGATACATATACATTGATAAAATATTAAGAAATCATTCTGAATAATGGATGATGCGAGTTAGAGGGAGAAACCAATAGTCTAAATCTTAGTCATGGAATATATTGTAAGGTTTTGTCTGTATTTATTAGACTGAAAAGCCTAAGTGAGTTCTATGAAAGCTTTTATTGTTTTGAAATGTAGAGGGACAAAGAGAATATCAGACAGTGCCTGCCGAGCATTTAGCCTACATGCCTGCAGCGTGCACAGTGCAGCATTGAGCCTATCCTACAATGCCGTTATTGTTCAAGTTCATGCTTTTACTGTATTTGAGAACTCATGCAATATTGAAAACATTGTATTCTCACAACAATCTTTGTTATTAGCCAAATCTAAGATAAGTAAGTCTGGTGGTTTTTCAAGTTTCCTTAGAGACTTAAGAATCAAACTTCCCATTAAATCTAAAGAAAAGGCTGTAAAACATGTTTTCTTCATAGCTTTCTTCTTTATTTGAACTTGGCATATCTTAGCTTGTTATCTGCTCTGCTTAGATTGCATGTATTCTGTTACTTTCTGTGGAGTGTCCCTATTACTCTGATAGTCTGAATTGAATTAACTAATCATTAATGGCTCATATTGTCTGAGAAATTGGAATTTAAATGGATGGGAATTAATAAGAATGGTCTTTGAAAAGAAGAAACAAATCCAGGAAAACTAAGATTCACTGTTATAGTCAGGCCTTTTGTGAAGTCTTTCAGTTAGGTTTCCCATAAAACATAGCACTAATGAAGCCGAGTTCAATTTTCCAAATAGCATTTTGACATCCCTATAATTTCCTATTGGCTGATCACAGTTTAAATATGTGAATGGTACAATGGACAGATTGATTCAGATCCCTCCTATTATATATTAATCAGCTCATTAATTTATTTGCTGATTTAGTATTCACAGTTGTAAAACATAGTTTCTTTGAGAATTTGTTTCCAAAACATTTATAGTAGGTACAGATAAAGAGAACCTCTGCCCACGACTATTTCACAACTGAGTTAGAGTTGGACAGGTAAGTTAATAAAGTGTGACAACCATGGCATAGAAATAACTGTGATAGCATTATGGGCAGGTAAAAACACAAAGGGAGGGTGCCAAAATTTGGCCCATCAGGTGAGTTATAAAAATCTTGGTGGGAGTAGTGCCTCAGCAGAGCAGTAGGTGATAGTGAGTGAGTCAGGTAGAGAAAGGAGGAGGAGGAGTTTGTCCATATAGTGAAAACAGAATATATAAGGTGAAAAAAATCATGCTGCATTTGGGAAAGTAGTTCAGCATTGCTATTGCTGTGGTAAGGATGCTTCTAAGGTGGTGGCAAGAAATGAAAATGAAGTGGTAGGCAAAAATTAAATCCTCTTTCTGTAACCTTCTTGCCACAGAAAATCTCTCTCAATACCTATTATTACCTCTAAAATTTTTTTTCTCATCTCCTGATTTTATTTGCTTTTTCATTTTATAGAAGTCAGTTTAGTTCAGATTCAGTTCTTGTTTCCTGGCTTCTCTCTTGGGGGACATGTTCTGAAACTTTTACTTTCTTTGAGTTGTGGATTGTGAGTTCTGATTTGTTTCATTCTCCAGTGCACAATGCTGGCACTCCCCACGTCTGTATTTTCTCAGATCTGAGACATCTGCCTGGATGCCTGTTATGAAAAAGAAGTTACAAAGTAGAGGAAAGTCTGAGAAGCTGGGTATGCCATGTTTGAGTTTCCTAGAGAATGTGGTTGGGATGAGATTTAAATTTTAGAAAGGTCTTCCTGGTAATGATATTTGGTAGTCAGACGTGATAGAACCAGAGTAGAGGAAAACAGAGTAATTAGGAGGTCACAGAAAAAAAATGAATCAAGAAATAACAGTAGGAAAAGTAAGAAAAGGATGTATTTTAAGGTGGAAGTTATAAAATTGCTTACAAATTAAATTTGTGATATTTTCTAGTTTGGATATCACAGCGGATGCTGATATTACCTAAGGTAGAAAACACAGATAGAAAAAGCAGGTTAGGGAAGAAAGAGCATGGCTTCCTTTTGCTGATGAGCTGAATTTGAACTGCTGGAGATAACTTCACTGGAATTGACTGTATAGTTGTGTAATTCATGAAGTCAGTTCTCAAGTTGTAACGTGGATTGGAATGTCATCAGTCAAAAGATAGTAAGGAAAACTTTGACATAAGTAAAACCCAGAAAGTTAAGAAATAACATAAAAGAATTGCTGTGAACTAAGCATGTGTTAACTCATTAAATTATCACAGTTCTGTGAGGTAGGCTCTATTTTATCATCTCTGTTTTATCATTGAAAAAACCCCAAAAACCCAGAGAAGATAATTGTCCAAAATGTAACTAACTAGGGAGGAGCTGACATTCAAATTTAGCCTTTCTAGATCCAGGTTGCCTTTTCCTGACTATTACACTACTCTGGGGGTTACACAGAACAAACGAGAAGCATTTGAATACCAGGTCTCTGAAGAAACACCACTCTATATGAGTTGATAGAGATAGAAGAAACCATAAAGCAACTTGAGAAAGAATGGGAAATAGAGGGTAACAAGGATAAATTGCTTTAAAATGGAAGAGAGTGCTACAAGAAGGATGGAGTTGTCAATGGTATCAAATACTGGGGGGGAGCAAGGAAGTTGAGGCTGAAAAGCATAGCCTTTAGGAATGCGTAGGTGGCTTGGTCTGTTGAGTATCCATTCTTGACTTCAACTTGGGTCATGATCTCACAATGGAGGTCGTGATAGAACCCTGTGTTGGGCTCTGTGCTTGGGCATGGAGCCTTTTTGATAATCTCTCTCTCTCTGTCTCTTTCTGCCCACCCTCTGCTTGTGTGCATGCCCTCTCTCTCAAAATCAATCAATCAATAAAATAAGATGGCTTTTAATACTGTTCTTGGACAGATCAGAGTCTTTGTAAGGATAAAAAAAACTTATGTAAATATATAGAAAACAGTGAATCTCCAAATGTATTTTTATTGTTATAGGTGAGGTATTATACTATGAGACCATTCCTAAACACTCAAGTTTTTCTTCTTCTGGGTGCTAGAATTGCACTTCTCTGCTATCTTTGAATACAGGTGAAGCCATGTGATTTTCTTTGGATCGTGAAATATAGTTGAAATGATTCCTGTCTCTTCAACATTTAAATATTTTTGTACGTTTCACCATGTTCCCTTTTTCTGCCTTGGCAGGCCTAGAGGCAAGCCTTCTGCCTCTGTCAAGGCAAGAGTTGCCTTGGCAACTCTTGGCAAGCCTAGAGTTGCCTCTGTTAGCTTGGGCTTTGAGTAGTTTCCCACCCCATGTCATCTGTATTGGTCATGTAATGTGACGTGTACGTGTTAAGTCACTGTCACCTAGCCCATCATGATGTATCAGTGGATCATTGGCATCTTCACTTCATGGGTATTTTGTTTTAATTCTAAAAGTCATACTAGCCCTGTATTGGAGAATACATCAGAGAATAAGATTATATGATTTATTATTTAATTCTTGGGAATTAAAGTTAAATTCAAAAATGTTTGACTAATAAAAACATCCAAGGAATTAATTTAAAATAATTTAATAATGAAATAGACAAACTTCTAAGTCAAGGGTTCTTTTTACACTAAGTTTATAAAATCTATATATGGAGTATCATGTTTATGGAGCATCACATATTTAGAATAAGCCATGGTAGCAAAAACTTTTATAAAGCTGAATTTATAACTTTAAAAATTTGTAGTGAGTTTATAATAAGTTAAAAATCCATTCCATTGTAATTTGGATATCTATTGATTGATATGTAAAAACTTTACTATAATTCCTACAATTATATGAAATTATACCAAATAGATAAAATACTAAAAATGCTTCTGTTTCTTCCTTTGGATTTACATAGAGCTTTTAAATTTATAAAATACTTTTAGGGTACATGATTTTAGTTTATCAACCAACTCATGAAATATTTTATAAGTTTTTTTAAATGAGGAAACTTAGAAAGCCACATGTTTTATTTAAAGAGATTTATAATGATTTGTATTTCAAATCAATATTTTCTGTGAAAAAATTGCTACCTTTAGATACATGAACACACTCTAGCATATTATAATAGAATATTATCATCATGAGGGAAAAGGCCAGCAAATGTCCTGGTTGTTGTAATGGAATAGGTGGTATTTATAATTGACAAACTCAGGCAGAAAGAACTGTAAAATATATATAAGAAATACTAAAAAGGTGATGACATTAAGTGCCAGAAATGTAAATGACATGTAGGCCTGTTTTTTAGTTAATTTTCTACTCTTTGTCTCTCTTCTCCCAACTGTGTGTTCTAGAATTTAATTTACATGAACATCAGATATACAGCTTGAGGAGCATGAATATGTAATTTTTTCAGTTGCTGTTTTGTCTTTTTTCCCTTGTATATCATGTGATCTTGATTTTTCTGGATTCACATTTCTTTGAGAAGTCTGACATTTTTCTGCTATACAGATGTGAAAAACAGAGAGTTGGCAGTTATGAACCATCTGATGGTAGTAATAATCCAGGGGGCTGGTTGTGTGGCTGACCTTGAATGAGGAATATTGGAGAAGGGTAAGTGCAATGAATGAAATTTCCTTAAATAGAACCTCTTGATTAATTAAAGGTAAAGTTAAAATTAAGATTTGAACAACCCTATGGACAGGGAAGAATACCTTCAGTCTGTAGATAAACTGATGATAAAACATACATCTATGCAGGGCCCTCATATCCTTGGGAGGCCAGATTGTTGGGCAGGCAGTGGGTACCACAGGGTAGTAGGGGGAGGGAATAATTGCGAATGAGAATAGATGCAGGTTTATAGTAGAGGGCCCTGTGGTCCTTCAGACACTGAGATTATTCTCACAAATTTGTTCTCAGGAAGATACATGCTGAAGGATCCAAGAGTCCAGTGATTACTGCTTCATTAGAGTGAGGGAATTCTTGTCAGTTAGAGACCGTATCTTATGCATGTATGTATTTCCAATTCTTGGTACCTAAAGAAGGAAAATAAATGTCTGCTGACTTGACTTTTGTAACATATCTGCTTCAATACAGCGGTAACAATAATGCCAAAGAAATGGAGGAAAAATGAAAGTTTTACTAACATTTATTGTTACCTAGGCTTGTGATATTCAAAGCTAACAAAGCAAAAATAGCAGGATATCTAGTTAAATTGGAATTTCAAATAAACTTGAAATAATTTTTTAGTGTAGATCTTTCTCAGGTATTGCCTCCACTTTTTTTTTAGTGATATCAGACTTCTCAATACTACTTTGTCCCCATGTATATGTTTGAATTTCCTGTTTTTTTTCTCTAAACCTTTTTTTTTTGATGTTTTTATTTATTTTTGAGAGAGAGAGTGAGAGCGAGAGAGCAAGAGACAGAGCATCAGTGGGGAAGGGGCAGAGAGAGAGGGAGACAGAATCTGAAGTAGGCTCCAGGCTCTGAGCTGTCAGCACCGAGCCTGATGTGGGGCTCGAACTCACAAACTGTGAGATAATGACCTGAGTCAGAATCAAGAGTTGGACACTTACCCGATTGAGTCACACAGGCACCCCTCTAAACATTTCTTAATTAAAACTGATGAATGGATTATAGCCATAAATTTAGGTTTTATTTGATGCACAAAAACTCCATTGAAATTTTATTATATCTTTTCTCTGTAATAGTATCAAGTATAGTAATATCTTAGGGCTGTGCCCATAGAAAATGATAAAATCTACATTTTTGAGAACAGCGTAAATTGACATCTTATTGCAGTTTTCATGGAATCAGACTGTGAGTCCAGTGAATACAAATAGCAATATCAAAATAACATGAATCATATCTCACATTATCCTATTCAAGCTGACAAAGCAAAGAGATTTATAGCCGTAGCTCCCATTCCTTTCTTTAGACATTTATTCATCTTTTTTTCAAATGTAAGTACCTACTCATTATTTTTATCGTTTATCTTCAAAGCTCAAACAGGTAGGACCACTTTTTCTTGCACTTAGCACACATAGGATCTTCTGAATAGAACTTAGAAACATGTATTCATTACAGATTTTATTATTTCTCTAGTTTCTTCCTGTAGGGTGAATTGGTTTATGAAGATTTAGGCTACAAGAATCATGGCTTATGTAGATCCTTATTCATAATTTTGGAAATTTAATTATTAGAAGGCATTCTGAATGTATGTCATTGATAATGATGAAGTAAATAAAAAACTGATTGCCTTAATAAACGTCTAACTCAGACCATTTCTTATTATTCAGCCTTTTATGTCTTGACCTATTCCAAGACTAGTTATTTTCCTTAACATGTGTATGTAGATGTAAGTGAACAAAGCACGTGTGATGTGGTCCTTAATTTTAGGCTTTTTACCTGTGATATTATAAGACAGCTCATGTGTGCTTACTGTTTATAAAAGTTTTTAATCATTTATTTAATAAGTTTTTATATTTTAAACTCTCCTTTAATATTTTCATTACAGTGTAACGACTTGTGCTTTTGACTGGTAGCTAGATCTTACTGCTCCCTGTTTTAAGAACATTGGGCTGCAAGTAATAGTATAACAAAATGAACAGTGGCCTACATAATTAAAAATAACATCTGATTATTCCTTAGAATAGCAGTCTAGAAGTAAGTGCTTCTAGTGTTCATTCAACAGCTCCATGACAACTTGATTCATTGCTGTAATCAAAGCACTGGCCATGTGTTCATGGGTCTGTTGTTTCATGGTTACAAGTTAGCTTTTGCATCTCTTAACGTCCTGTCTTCCCATTATCAAGCTCAAAAGCCTGCAGCTGTAGAGTCAGAATGACTAAAGAACTTTCTTTTATGTTTTAATCCGGGAAGCAAAACTAAATGTTTCCCAAATATTCTCCAGATATCCCAGCTTCTGCCCAGAATAGATTCCAAAGACCATGCTTAACTTTCCCAATTTTGAGAGGCCCTCCACCTGTTTTATAGGCTTCATTAGATTGTCTTAAGTTCCATTACTGAAGTTTAACTGTTAGTTGCGTCTTCATAGACTTTGGAAAAATGGGATTGTGATGGAAACGTTGCTTTCTAAGTGTTAATAAATGTTTCTGTAGTTCCTGTATTCCTGTGTGTGTTGTTTTAATTTTGAATGAAGTGGAGAAGGTGATGATGTTATCATGAGTTGAACTTGATTTAGACATGTCTGTATTATACCACTACATCAAGCCAAATCCTACAATTTCAGTGGCCTGATATTTTATGCTTATGTGCACTCAATAATTCTGATGCAATTCTAGCACATTAGAATCAAATTATGTAGAAAATATTCTTTGTACTAGTCAGTTCACAGTGTAACTTTTTGCTGACTACACTCTAAACGGTGATTGGTTAAACTCCATGGGTATTTTGAAAGTGACTTGGATAATGACAAGGTAAAAACTTTGTTTACAAGATACTAAAAAGTTTGAGACGCCTAGCTTCGAGAAGAACAGACTCATGCAGATATGAGAAGTTTCTTTTGACACTACAGGTTTGCCAGGTGGAAGGAGAATGGGCCTAGTTTAAGCAGTTCCTGACTGTGTGTGCAAGTATCAGGGAAACAGAAAATGGTGAAGGCCGTTAGGGGTTTTCAAGCACTGATTCAGGAACCATCTGTAAGTGATATTTTAGAGGACACTCATGCACCAGATAGCAATAGGAAATCTCTAAAATCTTTTCAGATCCTGAACTTTTAAATCTTTTAATTCTGTGATTTAGATTATGTGATACAGTCTAGAGCTCTGCAGAAAAGTGGGCATGGCCCTATCAAGATAGCAGACATTGTTAATGGAAGTCTCCTGAACTCACAGTTGCACATCATTGCTGACATCTAGCCCAGTCCAAGCCTCAGTTCTGCATAGCACAAACATGACTTTATCATCCTGCCAGTGTTTTTTTTTAAAATTTTTTTTTCAACATTTATTTATTTTTGGGACAGAGAGAGACAGAGCATGAATGGGGGAGGGGCAGAGAGATGGAGACACAGAATCGGAAACAGGCTCCAGGCTCTGAGCCATCAGCCCAGAGCCCGACGCGGGGCTCGAACTCACAGACCGCGAGATCGTGACCTGGCTGAAGTCGGACGCTTAACCGACTGCGCCACCCAGGCGCCCCTCATCCTGCCAGTGTTTTTATTACACTCCGGAAAGCTTACACATACCAGTGAAGTTTACATGGGACTGATGGATGAAACCAGATGCCAGTTTATTCATTAACAATGAGAAATAAACCAACTAAATGGAATATATTTATATTTTTATTTATATTCAGTTATTCTGGTCAACACACATGCTTGTATGCACATTGTATTGGAAACCGTATTAAAATCAGATGATTGGAGAGCATGGGATCCGAACAACCTGAGATAACCATAGGAATTTAATATTTTATAGTATCAGAATTGGATGCATCCTTCTCTATGCTAGGGATATAAATTGCCACGTGGCCATAGCAGGTCTTGTATTATTACCCTTTCCCTTTGTTTGCGTTTACTGGAACTTCCTATGTTTCTCATTCAGCTGTTCTTGGCTTCCTGGAATAAGTGATTTTTTACTTGCCTTAGTGGTTAGGAATACAGGCTGTGTGGATTCTAATTCAGGTTCTCTCACACTTTCACACTTACTACTGAGGTTTTTTGGGCAAGTTGCTTGGCTTCACTGCTGCTTTTGTCACATATATAAAAAACATAAGAGGACCCATCTCTCAGTATTGTTGTAATGATTAGTGATAGAATATGTCTAAAAGAACTTCGAATAATGCCTGGCACCCGTTAAGTACTCACATATTAGTTGTTATTAACGTTATTAGCATTACTAAAATTTTAGTCAAGTTATAGTGAAGTGATTCTGTTCTGAGTGACACTGCTTTTATTTAATTTTTCAAAAAGTATTTTTTTGTTGTTGACATTTTGTTTTAATTTCATATGATAAGGTTAATGGCTTTATTACAGTGTTCTTGGAGGGCACTTCACTATTTTCGGCCCACCCACACATATACCACAATGTCAAGCATGCAGGTAGTCAGAGGAAGTCCTTACTGTAATGCTATGATTAGTCAAGGAAAATTTCAAGATTAAATGAGTGTAAAATTTGACAGAATTGGGAAATACCAAACAAGACATAGAAAGTGCATCAAACATATTTTTAAAAAGGCATTTTAAGCATCAGAAAAGATTTTATTTTATGATACTGATTTTTTTTGTCTAAATGATACATCTGAAAATATTTCACTGAGAAAATGAGGTCCTTTTGGTAATCAATTTTCATTTAGCTCAACTGAGTAAAATAAATTAAAAATCTGACTAAGAGTTTCTTTCAACAGATTTTTTAATGTCCTGATAAATGAGGTACTAACCTTGTCAATTTGTTTGCCTATTTGACCCTGTGAGTATGATGCTTCTAATGTGGGTGATATGACTATAGATATCTACTGTGCCATCTGTATAATATGTATTATAAATTATTATAGTCTAGGTGGCTTAAGGCAACAGAGATCTGTCTTCTCACTGTTTAAGAGGCCAGAGATCTGAAATCAAGATGTCTGTCAAGCTGTTTTTTTCTGGAAGCTCTGAGGGAGAAATAATCTGATGCTTCTCTTTCAGCTTCTAGTGGCTCCTGGTAACTTCTAGCATTCTTTGTAGTTGTATCACTTATACATTTCAAAATTCACCTAGCCTCTGAATCTTACCCTGCTCTGAAGCCATGTTCACATTTGTTGGTATTTGTCATAGCAGCATTCCACTCCCTGGCATCAAAATTTTTATTAGTTTTCCAGGGTTGTCATTGCAAATGACTACAAACAGTGACTTAAAACAACTGTTTTCTCTCACAGTTTACGAGGCCAGTAGTCTGAAGTTAAGATGTCAGTCAAGTTGGTTGCTTCTGAAGGGTCAGAGGAAAAAACTGCCCCATGGCTCTCTTAGTTTATGGGATGGTGGTTGCCCGTAATCCTAGGTGTCCCTTGGCCTATAAATGAACTATTCCCATCTTTCCATTGCTTTATTCTCTTTGTTCCTTCTCTCTTGGGCCTCTATATCTTCTTTGCTTTTTATAAGGACACCAGTCATTGGATTTGGTACCCATCCCACATCCAGGATGGGTTCATCTCAAGTTTTCTTGATTCATTATACCACAAAGACCCTGTTTCCAAATATGGAAATGTATCTGTGTTTTTGTTGTAAAGTAGAAATCACATTCCATTAGCTTCCAGTGGTATAGATGGTGTCTGACTTAGAATGGTTCAACTTATGATTTAAAAAAAAATTAATACTTATTTATTTTTGAGGGAATGAGAGACAGAGCATGAGCAGGGCAGAGGCAGAGAGAGAGGGAGACACAGAATCTGAAGCAGGCTCCAGGCTCCAAGCTGTCAGCACAGAGCCAGATGCTGTGCTCAAACTCATGGACGATGCAATCACGACCTGAGCTAAAGTTGGATGCTCAATTGACTGAGACACACAGGTGCCCCTAAACTTATGATATTTTGATTTTACAAGGGTGCAAGATGTTGCACATTCAGTAGTAACTATGTTTGGAATTTTGAGTTTTTATCTATTTCCAGGCTAGTGATATGCTTTATAATACTCTCTGATGCTGGGCAGTGGCAGAGAGCTACAGCTCTCAGTCAGCATCAGGGTTACAGGAGTAAACAACCAATACGTTTATAATCACCTGGTACCTTCACACCATTCTCTTTTCCACTTTCAGTATGATATTCAACAATTACATGAGATAATTTATTATAAAATGGGATTTGTGTTAGATGATTTTGCCTACCTGTAGACTAATGCTGGGCTAAGCTATGGTATTTGGTAAGTTGGGTGTATTAAATGCATTTTTGATATAATGATTTTTTCAACTTATGATGGGTCTATTGGGACATAACCTCATCTTAAGTTGAAGAAGATTGGTACATAACTTTGGAGCACCCTCCCTAACCTACTACAGCTTCCATTGAACATGTGGGAAATAAGGAAAAGATGAGTGCTGATGAAGGTAGATGTATTGGTGGGAAGTTCGATTCTGAAAGTTTCTACGTTTTTTTGTGAAGTGATTTCATCAGCTATGTCTAAGAAACATGTAGAGTTCAGGGTAGTCAACATGGGCTTGGAATAGTTGGTATGGAAGATGGGAGAGAATGGACTAACAACATATATTAGCATTAACATTTGTGATCATAAATTTATATTTACTCCTAAGCACTTGAACTTGAGATTACATGGTATGGCCTTCAATGCCCTCCATGATCCTAACACAGTTACACCTTCAGGTTTGCTGTTTAGCCTTCAGCCCATAATACAGCATAGGAAGTTATTGCTGCTCTAGAAAATCTCCTATCAAAATTCATACCTGTAAGCCCTTGGTCATTTTTAGTTTGGCAGTCCTTGCTTTTTTATTGACAGTCTATCCAAAAGATCCCTCATGTGTAGTTATCTCAGATAGGCTGTTGTAATATTATTTGTTCCATTTTATGTGTTTCCAGAGCATGACTCTTTTATGTTTAGCTTATTTAATTTTTATATCTGTTATAGTTGGTAGTCTACATGTCTGTCACACAAACTAAAATGTAAGATCAAATAAATGAAGGAATTGGTTACACTGAGTTTCGGATCTCCCTTGTATCTAGTACATGGCGTAGAATAGATATTTGATAAATGTTTTTAGGATTGAATTGGTGACAGCTTGATATTAGATTTACATTTTACAGTTCGTGTAGGAAAATAAACCTACTGACACAAACTGTTACGCTTCTTGGCTTTTCTAGTAAAGGAGATAGATTAATAATAGACTATGTCTTCTCTCTTGCCAGTAATTCTTTGATCATTTGGCAGGCCAGGTTTAACAGTACAAACCAAGAGCCTTGAAACAACGCAACAAACTGACTTACATAATCTGTGGCTTATTATTTTAATAATCTTGCCAAGAGATTTAACTTGTTGATAGCAATAGGCTTCAAAGATGGGCATTGTTTATTATTATCAGTACCTTGTTTATTATATTTTTTATAAATAATATCTTAATAAAAAGCTGCATTTTTTCAGCCTAAGGTTGAATCCATACACTTGAAGTCTTTACTGAATGTTCACTCTCTACCCACTACTGTGCTGTATGTATATCAAGGTGGGTACAGGTTTCAGTGGGAAGCGTAAATCCTGCCCTCGGGGGGCTCGTGCTCTTAAATATACAAGATGACAAAGCATGGGCTCAGAGAGTTTGTTTATATCTCTGCTAAATGGTAGTAAAGAGATTTGTTCATGATGAAATAATAATCAGAAGAAAAAAAAAGGATTTCAATCATCTTAATTAAAATGTTCCCTACATGTTGTTGTTTCTATAAAGGCAAGTTACCATTTTATTTGTATTGACCCAACTATCATTTGTTGTGACTCTTATGCCATATCCAGATTTTTTTAGTTTTCTGGAAAACTAAATATATTGGTAAAGACGTTTACATTTCTTTAAAATAGAAAAATATGTGGTCTGTTTGGAATTCACTAAAAAAGGGAAAATGCTCAATTAAATAAAACTTATGGAGAACTAAGGAAAAAAAATATAAAAAACCCAGTTATTTTTATTATAGGTCAATTTAATCTAAGCCTTTAAAATAAATTTTAAACCATGTACAAACCTAAAATTTATCCCATAAATTGTGTGCAATTTAAAAATAGGGTGTTGTTTGGGGTGCCTAGGTGGCTTAGGCAGTTGAGTGACTTTGGCTTAAGTCATGATCTTGCGGCTTGTGGGTTCAAGCCCCGTGTTGGGCTCTGTGCTGACAGCTGGGAGCCTGGAGCCTGCTTCAGATTCTGTGTCTCCCTCTCTCTTTCTCTGCCCCTCCCTGCTCACACTCTGTCTCAAAAAATAAACAAACATTACAAAAAATAGGGTGTTATTTGGGAAATAGATGCATCTGGATACGAATGTCTAACCGCTAACATATTAGGGCATGGAAGTTTACGAAAAGCATTTTTTGAGACTTACTAGGTGAAAAAAAGAAAAACAGTTTGAATAGTATTTAATATATTTGATAGTATCTCCTTAAAAATAATAAGAGGCAATTTCTGTCTCAAAATTTGTTCATTAGCAAATGTCTACTCTGGGCCAGGCAAGTTCCTGGTCTTCAGTGGTAAAGGGCCCAATGAGTTCCCTGTCTCTCCCCTGAGAGCTTGCATTTTAGTGGCAGGAAATGGCATTTGTATATCGATTACAAAAATAGGCTCAGTAAAGCAAATAGTGTTATGTGATTGAGTATAATGAGGAGACCTAATCTGGTAGGATGGTCATTTAGCACTAAACCAAGAACTCAAGGTTGAGAAAGAGCCAGCCATGCAAAGAAACAGGGAAGAATAATTTTGTCCTGGAGTATCTCCCTTTGTTCCACATGTTATAGTTTATTATGTTAGATCTGGAAATGTCCATGCAAAAATGTATTTATGTTTTTATTAGAAAATAGAAATCATATTTCATTATATACCTAAACTTTACTTGGTATGAACATAATTTTTTTCAAATGAATCATATGGTTAATAAGGTGAAAAATATGCATTTTAAAATGAAGTGTAATTTGTATTAAAATGAAGCTTGTAAAGTTCAATTGCCTATAATCTCACTAAGCCATTCTAAAATGTACTTTTATTGAGTTTCAATGTGTTGCAGCTTGACTGCGTGAAGAAGCACTTTCTCAGTGGCGAAAAAAAGCAAACCTTTCAAAAACACATCCAGAGAGATGCCTTATTTAATGCAATGACAACACACAGGAGGGGGAGGTTTGAATATGGAGAAAAATATTCATTAGAAAAAGGTTTACCCTTAATCATGCATTTTTTTCTGTATTGTATACTTCTGAATATAGCTTTGGGCCAGCATTGTACGTCATGATTTCTAGTTTCTATGTTACTCAGTCTTTATATCACAATAGAGTTCTTTTAAAATGTGAGAAAAAAATCATGGTCACTATGATGAGGTTTTTGAGAAAATATCTGCCCACTATTTTTCATTGAGAAATCTTATGATATATTTCTGCACAAAATAGTGAAATAAAGCCTGGGTAATTGATAATACCACTAGACAGGTGTAACTGATTGTATCACCTTACATCAAATTGATATTCATTGCACTGATGTCTCCTTTGAGGGCTATTTAAAAAATTTGACAATTATTAGGGAAATAATTTTTTATTCTAGCACATCTTTGTTGAGTGCCTGCTATGTTCAAGGCACTTTTATACAGTGTTTCAAATTAATACATAATCTTTTGTATCGTTTAATCCCCAGAACAAATGTGTGAGATGGGTAAACACTCACACTTCATACTTACTTTGCTAAGCCGCTAGATTCTGCTAATCTCCCCAAGCCTGTGTTTGTGCTACATCATTTTTTTAAATCAAGGATTTAAAAGAGAAATAGTGCTCTTTGAATTCTTTTTTTGTTACTTCTAAAAACATACTTTTGAATTCTTCCTCCTTGATATTATTTGGACGCATTTTCCTACCCCTCAAGTAAATTTTTTTGTCTTTAAAATGTGGATGTTAATCTCTAACATACAGATTTTATTAAAGTTTATTATAAAGGATACATAAAACAATATATATAAAACAATTATTACAATGCCAGTAATAAGGAATAAATAATATATGCAAAACAGCGATTACAGTGTCTAACGTAATAGTTTGTAGTTTCTGTTTTCTGATGATAATGCTAATGGGATTAAAAACATAATGTGATGGCATCAGAAACTCTTCCCACTTATTCAGTGTTCCGGCACATTTGAAATCATTTTTGGATTTGCCTGTTTCTTGCTGTTACCACAGTCAAGTGCAGAATGCTATGTATTATTAGTGATAATGATAATGAACACTCTTTTTAGTTAGCTACCCAGGTACTTTTAGCATACTAACCTGTACCATATAACCTCACTCCTAAACCGTGTCTTTGGGAAGTGATTCCAATCTCACTTCCTAGAGAAAAAGACCTCTAACGTCAGTGTTGAGTAATTCTGACTGAAATGCTTTTTCTCTGACAGTGGTCTTTGAAAATGAAATAAATAACCATGAGAATAGCTTATAAAATGAAGCAAGTACCTCTTGCCTCTGTGCGTATCTTCAATTGAACTCTAAATAACAAAAATATAAGATTCACAAACATTTTCAAAAGGTAGAAAGATACAAAAATTACTTACATTCAAGAACACTGCATATTAAAGCAATACTACTTCATCTGAATCCATAAAATAGTTTTAAAAATGTGTTAAAATAGCACTTACAAGATAGATGAATTTTTTTTTTCTTGAAAGTAGATTAAAATATATCTGTTTGTTAACAGATGGGAGAAAATTAATGGATTGTGGGTACATGGTGATTTAAGAAGCACTGAAAGGCCAATCCAGAGATCCTGGAACTGTGCTGTCTATATTAGGCCACTCATACAGGTGGCTAATATCCACGTGTGACTATTTAGCCCTTGGGATGTGCTAATGTAAATGGAAATGAGCTCTAAGTATGAAAAACACTGGATTTTTGAATATTTAATGTTAAAAAAAGAATACAGAACATCTAATTTGTGTTTTGTTGATTCCATGATGAAATAACATTTCAAATATATTGAGTTAAATATATTACTAAAATTGGCATCACTCGTTTCTTTTTGTTGTGGCTATTACAAAACTTAAAATAAATCCTGTGGCTTACATTAGGTTTCTGTTGGACAGTGCTGGTCTAGAGTGTAGTAATTGTATTTCCCACTAATGAGCTCTTTGTCATGACCTCAGTATCCTAAGTTTGTAGGTATAGTTGGGATCTGTAGCCCTCTCATTTTCTGAATGTTCCATGATTCAATTGTCAGTCTAGCTTCACACCCTTACAACTTAGAGAAGTCAGTACTTAGCTCATGTTTTACTCTTTTCTATTTGTTTTCTTGTCCTAGAATAGTTTGCCTATATGCAGAACATTTTTGTAAAGATCTTTTCCAATCTGGTGTATTTTTTTTAAGTTTTACTTATTTATGTTTAGAGAAAGAGCCAGGGAGAGGCAGAAAAAGTGGGAAAGAGAATCCCTAGCAGACTTCATGCTCTTAACACAGAGCCTAATGCAGGGCTTGATCTCACAAACCATGAGATCATGACCTGAGCCAAAATAAAGACTCAGATGCTTAACCTACTGAGCCACCCAAGCACCCTGGAAACTAATCTTTCATTAATGGCTCAAATACCAAATACAAAAGAGACTTAAAAAATAGTTTTTGGTAGTATTTGACTGTCACTGCATGTGGTGCGTGACATTAATCCTGTGGCATGAATAATATTAAGCAAGAAATTGTACCATTGGCATGGTACAACAATTCCAAATGCATAAATAATATTAATACCTTTTTCTTTATTAATCTATTCAAGTCGTCCTGTACCAACAGAAAAATATTCTGTTAAAATAGACCAGATTGGAGGGGTGTCTGTGCAGCTTAGTCTATTAGGCATCCCATTCTTGATTTAGGCTCGGGTCATGATCTCATGGTTTGTGAGTTTGAGCCCTGCATTAGGCTCAGTATTGACAGTGTGGAGCCTGCTTGAGATTCTCTCTTACCATCTCTCTCTGCCCCTCCTGCTCATGCACTCTGTCTCTCTGTCTCTCTGTCTCTCTGTCTCTCTCTTTCTCTCAAAATAAATAAACTTTAAAAAATGACAAAGATTAATTTCTTTGAAGGCTATCGGAAAAAGTGTAATTGTCATGTGAAACAAAGGCATTCTTTCTGTTCTTAATAGATTTTAGTTAACAAAGATCTGTGATTAAGAAATTCACTGAATGTTTAGTAATATTTATGCAGTGGTGGGAAAACATCAACAGATTACATTACCTATGAAATTAAGAGACAGTTAATAGATTTCTTAAGTGGATAATAATAAAAAGAATATTGCATGGACTTAGCTCATGCCTGCATAATGTGAATTCCACTGCTTACTCAATGTCATTATTCGAAGGAAAAAGTCAACAAGATAAATTGAAACAATTAGATGAACTAAAGTATTTGGAAGAAAAATGTTTCCATTAAGTTCCCTTCTAACCCTACTTCTTTACTTGTTTCCTATTCTTTCACTTTTTAGTAAAAAATGAATGTGATCCCTCAAGCATCTGTTGATCATTGAAGATGTCAGCCCATGTAAACTGGAATCATATGGTTTAAACATAGTCTAATCTGGGGCTTAAAAATGCCATTGTGTATGCATTCTCTCATCTTAGAAGAATAGCTTTATTAAGCTGCAAGGGATCAGATTAGATTGGGAGGAAGCAGACTCTGAGACAGAGTTCAGTGTGTCAGATGTTTATTAGGGAGTGCCCTTGGAGGCAAATCCCAAGAGGGAGAGGATGCAGAGTTTGACAGAAGAAGAAGCTGAGCTGAAATGCCATCCTGACAACACTCTTAGTGGACTCTCTTGGAGCTAGGCTGAAATGGCTGGCCCTTTATATACCTGCATCAAATACTCATTGGGTATGAGCCACTCTAGAAGGGATATGACTTGGGTGAGGTGGCTCTGTTGCTGGGGACATCCCTAAGGTGCTGACAGTACTCTAAGTAGTTGGGGCAATCAATCTCTCCTAATCAATCCTTTGTGGTTCTGAGCAAAGTACCACGATCCTCTGCAGAGAGCATTTATATAACTTACAACAAAGACTGTGGCACTTCATTCTTCATGATTCTTATTTTTTCATAGAATGAACATTATTGAGATCTCTGTATGTGCCAGGCTCTTTGCTCGTATTTCAGGATACAGAGAAAGTAGATGGAATCTCCAGATTTAGGATTCCAGCAACCCACTGACCTCTCTCTGGTGCTTACATACAGTTCTCTGACTCCACCAGAACTTTCAGTTGGTTGAACCCATTATCTTCTCATGATGCATCCTGTCATGTCACTTTTCCTTCCTTATCTACATGTATTCTCAGGCCCATCACTGTAGTTACTTTCTTAATTCCTTAGTGTCTCTGTCTGTACACAGCTGATAAACCCCAAATCTGGTTAAAGTAAGCATTTCAGAGCCTCACCTGAGCACTTAGATATGATTGGAGAAAGACCAACATGTACACACACTCCCACGCTGACTCTTGTTGCCTTGAATCCAGTGCCATGAACCTCATGTGAGCCCTCCATGCTTCCTGGTAATCCTTTTACACTGTATATCCCTAAGGAGTTCATTTTGCTTTTGATACAGATGACTAATTCCAGTGATGTGCTGGTAAATGCTTTAAGATTAGCTTTCTGGCGGGGGGGGAGGAGCCCCGATTTGTAACTTCTGCTGATTTCTGTGATGTGAGGTCACAGGCTGATTTCCAGTTGCCACTATGACTTCCCTGAAGGTGGAGTTGGGAAGAGAGATGCATACTCAGCTGTCTTGAACTCAGAGAGTCAGCTCCAGTATCCACTGGGTGTGAATCATACTCTTTTTCTTTCTCCTGAAGCCTGAAACAATAGCCCTTCTGGTTTCAGATGATGACCTACCTTCTTTCTTTAGGTAATAGAAACACTTTTGAGAAAAGTCTGTATCCTTACACTCCCAAGTTTACAAACTTCTCTCCTCCTGCATCTTTCTATACACCCAGCTTCCCTCCCATTGGTATGATGAAACTGTCTTTCCTGGTGGCCAAAGCTAAACTCTTCATTTGTGCCTGGCTTCCACCCCCTTTTTCCTACTCTGTGATTGGCTCCTGCAGGATTCCCTTCACCTCTTCATCATCACTGCTTTCCTTTTTACTGGATTCTTCTAATCAGCATACATACACATTGTAATCTCCAGTTGAAAACTAGTCCTTAACCAACAGCTCCCTACAGCTGATTACCATTTTCCCCTCTCTCACAGAAGGAAAAAGAATTTACCCACTATCTCTGGTTTTTCTACTTTCAGTTTTTATTGACTCTAATGAGAGGTTTGCCCTCACTTCTCGAAATCACTCTTTTCAAGTTCACTAGTGACTAGCATATTGCCAGATTTGGTCCTTTTCTAACTCAGTTTTCCAGCATTGAACTTTGAATAGCTGGTCACTTCCCCCCTAACTAGACTACTGAAAGAGCTTTCCAACTGTTCTCTGCTTCCTCCAATGCCCTCTATACTGTCTGCTCCATAAAACAGAGTGTCATCTTAAGAACATAACAAGTCATGTCTAAGAATATGAATGTTGAATGTAGTATGGTAAAGGCAGATATGGCAATAGGAGGAAAGAATGAAGCATGGAAGAAAAAAGTTTAATATACTCCTGTGTTCCAGAAGGGCAGGACCACTGCCTCTGTGGGACTGGTGACGCCAACCCTAGTGTTGGTCAGGAGGCAGAAGGGTCAGGAACCAGGGGAGAACCTGGACCATGGACTTTATTGGGTTTTCCATGGGAAAGGCAAGGCAGGGCAGGGTAAACAGTTTAGATTTGGCTAATTTGAATAGTTTTGGTGAGCTCTCAGCTATAGGGGTGGTCTCTAGTTGTCCACTACCTGGCTCTGGATGAGTAAGGCAAGGGCATTGCCTTGTAGGGCTTGTGGGTCAGGTAGAGGAGGTATGCTCTGTACTGGTGAGTTTGCATATGAAAGGCATGGTCCCACCTAGACTCTTTGCTATCTCTAAGAATTGGCTAGCAATTTCTCCCAGCTGAATGTTTTTTTTTTGATATTTCAAAACATCATAATATACAGAAAGTAAAAAAAAAATACACGCAACACATTCAGACTCTGATGGTTTCCCATTTTAATTGGAATAAAATACAAATGCTTAACAGTGGACTTCCAGGACCTTAATGATTTGGCTTCATCTCACAGCACACTTCCCCTTGCTCACTCAGCTTTAGCCCAAGTGGCTGCCTTGCTGTCTTAAATATATGAAATGCTCTTCTGTCTTTAATTTTTTTTTTGACTTGGCGTGTTTCCCTTTGCCTATTAAAACTATTGTTTACTGCAGTGTCTGCATGACTCACTCTCCCACTGCATTCAGGTCACTATTCATAAACTGTCCCCTTGGGCCTTCCTGACTAACTTGGCTAAGATTACATGTTCTCCCCCATCTTACTTTGTACCATTACCTTTATTTCTTTTTTTTTAAATATTTATTTTTGAAAGAGAGGGTGAACGGGGTGGGGGGCAGAGAGAGGGACAGAGGATCTAAAACTGGCTCTGCGTTGGCAGCAGTGAGCCCAATGTGGGGCTCAAACTCACGAACCCTGAGATCATGACCTGAGTGGAAGTCAGACACTCAACCGACTAAGCCACCCCGGCACCCCACATTACCTTTATTTCTTGATGGCATTTATTCCTTCTAACTTTATGTTGCAGATCAGCCTAAGGTTTTATGATATATATATAGTTCATCATAGTTACTGAATAAAGTGGAAGAGAACTGTCAGTGAGAGGGGATGTTTTTGAGGGATAATTATAAAATCATGAAAGATGGTGTGGGCTGAAAGTTGAGGAGGTAGAAATCTACCTGGCAAGACCTCAGTTTTGGAATCTACAAACAACTGCTTAGGTGTGTTGCTGCCCTGTAAGAACTTGGACAAGGCTCTGTTTTAGAAGAAAAGGCAGGATGAAGAGAATTCCAAGAATCTCAGATGCTTGTGCTGTCTAGAAAAGGGGAGTTCCCAAATTTCTTGAAAAGAAATTCTTTCTAGAAAATTCTTTCTAGAAATTTCTTTCTAGAAAAGGAGGAGTTCCCTCCTCCAAAGGGAGGAGCGGTGGCTTTTCAGCCCCCGTTTCCATCAGCCTCCTTTTCACACTTTTCCTGGGTTATTTGCTTGAGCTAGGATGCTTGCAGCTATTTCATCAGACTACCTGGAAAGGCTCATACCTCTGCCTCTAAAGTGCATGTAATATTTGGGCCTTTTCTCATGTCTCTAGAATCCATGCAAGGCTTGGGTACATTTTGCATTTCAAGAATTCATCTTTTCTTACAACATAAAGGCTAATTGTCAAGACTTTGAAACTCCAGAGGCGCCTGGGTGGCGCAGTCGGTTAAGTGTCCGACTTCAGCCAGGTCACGATCTCGCGGTCCGTGAGTTCGAGCCCCGCGTCAGGCTCTGGGCTGATGGCTCGGAGCCTGGAGCCTGTTTCCGATTCTGTGTCTCCCTCTCTCCCTGCCCCTCCCCCGTTCATGCTCTGTCTCGCTCTGTCCCAAAAATAAATAAAAAAAGTTGAAAAAAAAAATTAAAAAAAAAAAAAGAAACTCCAAATTGTCTTAAAGTTGGCTTTACCCATCTGGCAATCTTTTTCTTTTGGTTTTTAAGCACAAAAACAACTCTACTGTTTCCAAAATAGAGTGAAAATGGAAGGACCCAGAATCTTCTCTAAGGCCTAACGGCCAAAAATACAGTTCAAAAGGTGACTCAAAGGCCACCAAGGAGGGACAGGGTTATATCTCTTGTTGAAAGTTGCATAATAAAAATTTAAGTCTTGGATATATATTTTAGGGGGAGAAAGTTAAGATGTGTCATATCTCTTATTTCCTCTGTGACTAAAGATGTCACGATTATTAAGAGTGTGGGGGAGTAGTGAAAGAGTGGAAAAATTCTCAATCTCTCATACTTAAGAAAAATATCATAAAAGGTGATTATGGGAACATATAAGACTTCCTGGTCAATATTCATATTAAGGGGAAGTGAATGAAGTTTTGAAGGTAGGTAACTGCCTTTTTTTTTTTTTTTTGTTATTTTCTCCGACATCATTCAACATTTTAGATTAGCGATGCTCTCCAGTTGGGGTTTAGTCAGGAGTATACGTGGCAGAAGTGAGTAGAACAGAGGATGTTGACATATACAGGACTGATGTGGCTGATTATATATAGGTATAGGTTCAACAGGGAAGAGAATGTCTGACAGATGTGGAGAAAAGGAAGCATCTAAAACTTGATGAAAATGAGTGGCTGAGATGACCTTGACAAGACATTCTGGCAAGATGGTATGAGCCTCAAAGTAACAGATTTTAACTAAGTAGAGGTAAAATTATCTTGAAGCAGTAGTGTAAATACATAAGGTTTAGTAGAGTGAGTAGCTTCCATTGGAGAAGGCTAAGGGGAATTCCAGCTTTCAAATAGGCCCTGAGGAGATGGATGAGGGGAGGGGAGGATTGGTGACCACTAATTGAGGGGTTTCCAAGACACTGCCAAATGGTTTAAAAAAGGGGGAAGCAATGATAATTTGAACCAGGTGGAAGACACTACTGAAGAATGTGGAACAAATTAGGTAACAGCAGGGGTGATCAAGAACAGTATTTGACGTGGGGGTCCCAAAGAATTAATCTTCAGTCCTCTGGTTCTTGAGATAATGCAGGGAGTAGAGTTTGGGGAAAGGAAGAAAGGCTTTGCTCTCTTATAGGTCAGCTGCTGTCTGATAAGGTTGTTTCAGGAGCTTAGGAGAGCAGTTAGGGAATGAGATTATTTGCTTCTCAACTTTTTCTGTCTCTTGTTGGAAACAGCCATAGTCTTTGGTAATATAGGTCTCTCTTTCAGGGTAGACTCATCCTGGCTCATCTGTTAAGGCACTGATACCAAGAAACATACCATGTTTATGGTTGTGCATATTTCAGTTGGGTTTTTTAATTTTCACTGTGAATTGGAAACAGCAGAGTTGCTTCTCAGGATTTGTGTGTGTGTGTGTGTGTGTGTGTGTGTGTGTGTGTGTGTGTGTGTGTGTATTTTGATGCTAATGTAAATAGTATTGAATTATATAAGTGATAGAAATTGAGCTTTCTGCCTCCCACCTTTGTACCTTTAATTTTAGGGACCTTGTACTTGGCAGCTGCTTTACGATAGGGTTTCAGAAATGCTGGAAGATTCCTTCTGTGTACCTGCCTCTTCTGCTACCTAACTCCCTCTAAACATTTAAATATACATCAGAGAGTAATTTATTCCTTCTTTAAATCCAAACTCACCATGCCAGGCCCAGTATGTATAGCCTTATTGGATATTCACACTTTAATGACACCATTGAATCCTTTCGTGAGACAAAATGTGACTTTTGAGCATACTGAGGAACATGGGATTGGGTGGGGAATACCATGAGTGCGGAAAACAGAAGATACAGATTATTAAAGATAAATTCAATTAGATAACAAAAAGTAATATAGTACTTAGTTTGTGCAAGGCTTTTTTCCCTGTAAATGTTCTACAATATTAACATATTCAATCCTCATAATCACATGAGGTAGATACTATTATTATCATTCCCATATTACAGATGAGGAAAATGAAGCATAGAGCAATTAAGGAACTTATCCAAGACTGCACAGCTGAGTGGGCTGGAGTCTATCTTAGGCTAATTGAGAAGCGGCTGAGTATAATGGGTAGCTAACTCCATTCTCAGCATATTCACTCATTCTGATGGTTAATCAGTCTTGGGTTTTTAAGCAATTTATAAGGGATGATGCCGAGGACTATTTAAAAGAACCAATAGCATTTGCATAATTTAGAAGAGAATTGAAAGTGATAAAACTGTCAGTGCCCTCTCCCTCTCTGGTAGTGATTAGGCAAGGCAGGGAAACTCAATTACATCCAATCAAATCTCAGACTCAAACTGTAGTGTGGAGTTTTCCTTGGTAGCAGTGAAGGCAGGAATGTACACATTAGATCTTTGTATAAGAAATTGATGCGTTAAAATAAAAACGTAAGCAGGCTATTTTAAAGCCTGTGTTTTAATTACTTTTCTCATTATGTTTTAACACTGTATATTCCTAGATCCTGTACTGATAGTGTCTGTAGCCTTATGCTGAATGGCTTGAGAAGATCCCACCTGGATTTAGTATTTATTTATTTTTTTCAGATCATTTATAAAATAATCTAAATGGTGCCATTTAATCTAAACAGAGAGTATTACATTTAGTCCCATTCTATAAGCTGATTTAATGATTAATATAATTTATCATATGATAAACATGCAATTTCATATCAATGAGGAGAAGAGAAATTACTCAATAAATGGTACCGAGACAGTTGGTTAGCCTAAAGGAATTTGGGTAGGATCTCTAATTACACACACCAAAACATGTTTTATATTCACCCACATTTTTCCAGATGGCATCATGGAACTTAGCATATAAAAAAAATGAAATTGGGCCTGGTCCCCAGGACTCAACGACATAGGTTATTCTGTCATATTTCTGATTCAGTATTGAAGCATGTGGTTCCTGATTTAGCCTCGCTAGTGCTCTAGACTTCAAGAAAACACACAAATGTGAGCTGGAAAGGTAGTGAGACTCAGAGCTGTAACACCTGGGGTCCCAGCAGACTCAGTAGGTAAGCTTGACTAAGGTAGCACTGAGGAAGGACCTGGGGAAAGGGCCCTTCATCAAGGGCCATCTTCCAGGGATGGGGCAGCAGCAAAACAGGTGTCAGGCCTGTGACATGCACTGCTCAGAGTTAACTCCCCCACCTCAGCCCTCTTCCTTTCCTTTTGTCCTGAAGATTATTTCACAGGGTGATAGTGGATATATCAACTTCTCTTCAAGGGTAAATATCATCATTATTTAGTTCAATGACTAAATCATAAACTTTGATACATTTGGGTACAAAACCTTAATTTTTCAGTCTCATCTGTAACTACCTTGTTATATTCAATTAATAACTTTCATTTGCTTACTAAGTGTCAGATAATGTGATGCATTCATATACTTGATGCCTATTCTCATGAACGTCCTGCACAATGGCCATTGTTCCCATTTTAAAAGTGGGGGCACTGAGGCTAAAAATTGCAGTATCTTGGCTAAAATCACATGTTTATAAACATCAGAGTGAGAATTTAAACCAAGGTAACTTTTACTTCAAAATCTATGCCTTTTCCACTTAATAAGATGTATTTCTCTTATTTAACTTGAGACTGTGATAAATTTTGGGTTTTCTTTTTTATATTAAGTTCTTGTAAAAGCTTTACTCAGCTTTAAGTAGGAACCATTAGGTTTTTGTTGTTGTTGTTGTTGTACAGTCAGAGAAAGTGAACTAAAATTATAGCTAGGTTTATCTGAACAAATTACTTTGATTATTTACCTAACCTTATTGGTTAAATGGGAAAATAAATAGTAAACATTTAAGTCTGGTTGCAAGGAAATTTGATTTTATTTAGATTACTTAATAGAAAGTCAAGAGATCTACTCTTATGAAAAGAGTTTAAGAGAATGTTTGAAATTTTATTAGCATTAATCAGAAAAAAAGTATTCAAATACGACAATGTGCCAAAATCATGTATGTCCCATCTATAGTAAAAGATTTTTCCCCTGCGTTATTAAATGACTTATTCTAAATGTTTGTGTGTCAGTTGTATGTGCCTTCCTTTGAAATGTGGGAGAGGTTTTTACTACAAGTATACCCATAATAGATTTGAAAGAGTTGTTTCAAATATGCTTTGATGTTTTATATTTTAAGTTTTAATTTTAATTCCAATATAGTTAACATACAGTGTTAAAATTAGTCTCAGGTTTGCAATACAGTGATTCAAAAATTCTACATGTTACTCAGTGCCCAGGAAGGTAAGTGTACTTTTAATCGCTTTCACCTATTTCACCCATCCATTTCCCCTCTTTTAGGCTTTAAAGTTAACTTTTTTTTTCAATATAACACTTTTTACTTGAAGCATACTTCAGAGTACATGGTTCTAAGGTGTGTGTGTATATATATATATATATATATATATATATATATATATATATACACACACACACACATATATATAACATTCCATCTAAGAAAATAGAATACATATTTTCTTCAAGTATGCGTTTAGTGGAGAAAGGAAATAAAGAAAAATTATAAATAAAATAGAGACTTGAATAACCAATAACCTAACATTGAAAGTAATGACCAGTTTTTCCAAAAAAAAAAAAAATTGGCAATGCTTTAACTGCATTAACTAAGAAAAAGCACCAAAATGAGAAATGAGAAAGAAAACAATACAACAGATAAAACAGAAAAATCTGCAGCCAAGAACACCAGAAAGGCCATCATTCAGAACAGAAGGAAAGATAGATTTTCCCAGACCAAAACCTAAAGGAGTTCATGACCACTAAACCAGCCCTTCAGGAAATATTAAAGGGGATTCTTTGAGTGCAAAGAAGAGATCAAAGGTGTCAAAACCAAGGAAGGATCAGAGAAAATCTCCAGAAACAATGACAAAGCAAATAATAAAATGACAATAAATACAGATCTATCAATGATTACTCTGAATGTGAATGGACTAAATGCACCAATCAAGACAGGGTGTCAAAGTGGATAGAAAAACAAGACCCATCTATGTGCCTACAAGAGACTCATTTTAGACTTAAAGACACCTGCAGATTGAAAGTGAGGGTGTGGAGAACCATTTAGATATCAAAAGAAAGATAAAGATAGATGACAAAAGAAACTTGGAGTATCAATAGTTATATTGGACAAACTAGACTTTTTTGTTTGTATTGTTATTTTCCTGCTTGGCCATCAGGGTAGTACTGAACTCAAGGAATGATTTTGAATGTGTTCTCTCTATTCCATTACTTGTAAGATTTTCATAAAGATGGTCATTAATTATTATTTTAAATGTTTGTTATAATTCATCAATGAAACCTTGTGGTTTCAGGCTTTTCTGTGCTGGGAGATTTTTGATTCCTAATTCAACTTTCATTCTTGTTATTAGTCTAAGAAGATTTCCTATATCTTGGATTCAAGACTCATGATATAATCTTGGTAATTTGTACATGTTTTTTCCCTTGAAGTATCTGATTAGTATATAATTATTCATGGTAATTTAATGTTTTACATTAATTTTTTACATTTTTACATTTTTACATTAAAAAATTTTACATTAAAAATTTTTACATTACAATTTTACATTACATTACATTACAATTTTACATTACAATTTTACATTAAATTTACATTACAATTTTACATTAAAAATTTAAAATTTTTACATTTTTACATTAATTTTTTACATTTATTTTACAGTATATTCCTAATGAGAAATTTTAAAAAATCTTTGACCTTTAAGACTGCTGAGTATAGCAAAATGAATGCTGTTGTATTTTAAATAGTGTTTAAAGGGTTGGAACAAAGTTATGTTTGTTACAGTTGAAAATACTCTAGTGTAATCTCTTTTGATTTATGGACCCAAAATTCCCTCGAGATTTTGTAAATCAAAGTAATGCTTGGAGTGTTCAGGTTTGCTTTTGGATTTCTGATTCAGATGGATTTGTAATGTCACAATTTGACAGCTGTTACTTTGTCCTATCACAGAAGATACTCTGATTTGGTATATACCTTTTTATGTGTCTACTCCAGTAAGTGGACAATTTCTGTAATCTGTGAAGCAAGGGAAAATTAAATCCTGAAAAGAAGAAAAGAGGATATTTAAAAATTGTGTCCTAATACTATGACAACAGAATTTTGACCATGAAATGCCTACTTATAAATTATATTTCAGTGATATTAAAATTTCACAACAAATCCCCAATACATCTTTAAGGAATTTTGGACAAGAAGACAGTTAATCCTTTTCTCAGTGCAGATCCTGAGAAAGGCACTAACCTCTAATGAGTTCCCTATCATTTCACTGTAGCCCACTTTGATTTAAAGTAGAGATTAGGTGGAATTGTTGTTGTTGTTGTCATTTTCTTTTTCTGTTTTATAGTCAGCATGCTTAGAGATCACTTAGCACATTTATAAATATGTTAATCCTGTTGAATGTGAAGAAGTATGTGTATGTGCTGTACTTGGGCAAATTCAAGAATTAGCTCTAACCAAAACAATAGCTACTTGGGTGTCTTCCTTGAGACATGTTACCTTCAAAGAGAAGTAAATTCCATCAGTGAATTGGATAACATGCACAAGTATGGCATGTGGACCCCAGGTTGGAGATGGAATACCTCTTTTGACAGTCATAAGATTTAATTTCATTATGACTTTCCCAAACCTGTGAGGTTTTTCTACTATAAGTAACACATGCACTTTTTGGCTATTCGGAAACGTGTTCTAAGTTGTGTTGAAAGCCAAACATTGTTCTTAGTTTTCCTGTCATGTGGTGCTACTCCTTTCAGTGAAGTAACTTGTTGGACACGATGTACCCTCCTTCCCTTCCCACCTCATGGAAGTGGGAGATGCAGAAGAGAGCTTTACCTTAACAGATGTAAACCACGAGTGGTTCCCAGTGAAGGTTAGTTTTATGGTCTTCTGCCCACAATATCTCTGCTATGCTAGGCTTGAAACTTCCTTATCAGTTACTCCTGAAATTAAAGCTTTCAGAGGCTATGTTCAACTTGTAAAGAGTATTACAGTCAAAAGGGTAACATTACAACTACTCTGAATCATTAACACTTTATATGAAATTTGTCAGAGTAGCTGGTATAACTAACAAGGTCTTCGACAAATGAAGCGAGGAGTGAAATCTTGAATGGGAAAGGAGACTGTTGATACCCACAGTCTCCTAATTTTATAGTTTCCTCACCCCTTTTTAAACTAGTCTTCCACATTATTCTACACCCCATATTCTTTCTTACTCTTCTGTGAATGTCCCTCCAAACACCAGAAAATACATCAACTCCTTCATTGTCTGGCTCTTGGATTTTATTCAAATTGGACATTTTCAATCTAATGTCTACCCTTTGCTACTTCATTTAGATTTCTCTAAACTTTTTGATAATGTCCCCAAAGTGTGTGTGTGTGTGTGTGTGTGTGTGTGTGTGTGTGTGTGTATCATCTGGACATCTGGACACTTAGGCCCACTCAGCAATCCTCACTAATTTTGTGGCCAGCTTGCTCTGCTGTTGCCTGTGGAGAACACTGTGGCTTTCATTAGTTTTCTCATGGTCCCTATCCTAACTTCTATCAGTGTATGTTTTTGTACTTGATAAAGAACTTCTTCAATCACCTTAATTTACTTCAGCCTCCAAATGTATCTATATTTGCTTTCATTTTTATCTTTATTTACTTTTTAGGGAAAAGAGTCTTCTGCACAGGAACAGTCTCTTTACCTACATTTTAGTTCATGTGCCCATCTGTATCCTCAGAGATTTTTTATGAATGATCTGCATTTTAAAAACTTGCCATCCAAATACCTTCCTTCGTCAAGCTGACCAGCTCTAGCCCTCAACCTATTGCTCTTTTTCCTTCACAATTAAGTACTTGAAGAGAGAGTCTATCTCATCATCTGTGTTTTTTAATATCCATTTCAATTGGCTTCTGCTTTTATTACCGCGTTAAAATTGCTCTTGAAGCGTCGATAGTGACTTGCTCAAAGCTACTTCTTGGCCCTTAGCCTACTTGACCTCCTCATAGTATTTGGCCTTATGATCATTCTCTTCTTACTAAGATAAGTTTCACTTTATAAGCTACTTGTGATTCTTTGGTTAGTGCTCCAACCAACCAGCCACTGAGGAACCTGGTAGAAATAGTCATTTCTTTTCTCCATAACCACTGTAATTCAATGGGACCCCAAGTACTTCTGGTTATACTTGGGTACAAAATGTTTCTTATACATCTTTTGTTCATCACCAATATTACTTTCTTAGGTAAAAATATTACTTATCTTTTTTTTGGCTTACTAAAATATTCTAGTAACTATTCTTCTCTTTGAAAAGTAGGAAAGATCTGACTTAGTTGTATGATTCTCAAAATGCCCACTGATTTTTTTGAAAATGCCAACCTAACCATGGCATCTAATAAAACTCTAATATCATTTAAGCAGTAGTTCCCAAAGAATGGTCCGATGACTTTCTTTATGGTAGATACTGTTGATTGCCCCACAGCAATATTTTACATTTCTATTATATCAGAATCTTGATATTATTCATTTATATTATTCAGATATTGGGTGCCTATCTATTTCATGGTAGCCCATGTCTTTCCTTAGAAATAAGGGATGAGTATTGATTAGCAATAACAATAAATCCTTTGCCCTTGGTAGTGAATGGTTTAAAAGTGGATATATAATGACATTTTGGAGAGTGAAACATAAGGAAGTGTCTACTGGCAGGGGGTATCTCTGTGATAGTTTTCCTTGCTCACAAGAAGAGAGATACGTAGAAGACAAGATTTCTTTCATTGAGTATTGTTGTATGAAGGTAAAAAGCCTAAAGCTCTTGAACCCACCTCAGAACAGAGAGGTGGAGTGGCTGACACACTATAACGTCCAAAGCAGAAAAACACAAGTAATCTGAATTTTTATTGATATTATCAAGCTACTAATTTATTCAATAATGGAGCTATCCTATCTTGAGACTACATAATACATATATAATACATCTTTTTAAGCTGCTACTTGCAAAGTTTTCTGTTGCCTGTAGCCTTAAGCATCCTAAATGATACAGTTAATATCAATTATCTGAATGCTTATTAAAATTGTTTACCCCATGGTGTTTCTGATTCAGTAAGTTCAGGGAATAGATTCAGCAATCTATATATGTAACAGTTTCCACAGGAAATTTTGATTAGCATCCAGGTTTGCAAACCACTGTTGGAAAAACTTTTACATTTTTTGTGTGGTTAATACCTTCTAAGATATGATCCTGGCCTGCCTTTCTCACTGAATTGTTCACTACTCTGTGAAATGTCATATGTCTTCAGGTTATGTTGAGCTACTTGAAATTCATCCTTTTTCCTGGAATGTGACTTTCCTTTTCTCTCATTTGGGCACATATCACACATTTTTAAAGTCTCAGTTCCTTGGTGATTTCTTTCCTATTATGCCGAAGTGTAGTAGGTAACTTTTTGTGTTGCTATTTAACTCAGTAACAATGTTTTATTATTGCCTGTATAACATCATAGCCTTACTATATTTACATACTATATTTGGTATTAGATTCAGAGTTCTTTGGGGGTAGGGGTAATGTTCTATTTAATTTAGCTTTCTTTTAGCTCTAGTAAATTAATTGTTAGATGGATATTCATTAAAAGTTTGTGGAGTGGAAATAAATTGAAGAACAAACCAGAATCCCTTCTACATGTCAAGGAGTATATCAGGAAATGATGGTGACATGGGACCTTAGCAAATCCTGTCAGCAATGAAATGGCTGGAAGATACATTATCTTTGATTAATTTCTACTAATAAAATCACAAAAATATTTTAGGTGAAACAAGATAAGCTTACTATGATTAATATACATATATATACACACACATTTATGAGATCATTGTAGTAAAGATTTGGTCATTTAATTTTATTTTTGATTGCAGTTAACCACTAAGAAACCTCACATAAATGCTATAGTGTCATCTATTTATAGTAGTATAGTGGACAGGTTATCCTGATCAACTTTTTTCCCCAAAACATCTAAAATGAAAGAAAAACTATAAAAAATACATTGTTAAATGTATCAGTGGGCTGCCAAGAATTTAAGAAATAGGCAGAATCCAAGAAAATATTAAGCCAATTAGGGAATGTAGAGTGGCAAGCAGAGCATTGATCCAGGTTTAGCCTTGAAGGCATTTAACAAATCTGGTGAAATCGAACTTCACTCTTCATGACTTTCAGGGCTTACAGAACAATGGAGAAAATCAAGTGTCCACTCAAGGACAAAAGTCTAAGAAGAGACTTTTTGTAATAGACAGAATAGTGGCTGCACTGAAAGATATCCATGTCCTATTTCATGGGATCCCTAAAGATGTTATATGGCAAAGGGTAATTAAGGTTGTTAATTGGCTGATCTTAAGGTGGACTCAGTGTAATCAAAAATGCCCTTCAAAGTGGAAGAGGGAGGCAGATGAGTCAGTATTGAAGTAATGCAGACTTGACCAACCAATGCCGGCTTTCAGGTGGAGGAAGAAGGACAGGAACTGAAGAATCTGGACAACTGGAAAGGATAGGGAAATTCATTTCACCGTAGAGGTTCCAAAAAGAAACCTGGCATTTGTGACACCTTGATTCTAGCTAGATGATCCATTTCAGACTTTAGAACTACCAAACTGTATGATAATAAATTTGTATTGTTTTAAGTCCTTACATGTGCACTAATTTGTTACAGTTGCCATAGGAAACTGATATACCCTTCTTGACCCCAACCCCAATTAGAGTTTGAATATAAAGCATCTCTTCAAAGTAAGAGTGAACTGGAATTACCACAGCCCACTTAATGTTGGCAGTCAATGAATGAGAATAATTATCTTCCCATTTAGTTGGTATCCAGCTTCCCCATCCTCAGTGATGAATTTGTGCTACCTGGGTAGCTGGCCCTAAAATCTTGAAACCAAAAAGTTAATTTTAATTGGATATGGTATTGCCTGTCAGAAGCAGAGATATGTATCCTCTCAGAGAGAAACTCCCTTTAAATTAAATCTCAGCTCGCAGGGAGCTTCCACAAGGACTACAGTACAAACTGATGTCACAGCTGAGAGCACCATTACTTATAAATAGACTTGAAATTGAGGTAGCAATGTCTTTAGCCAATTCATCGTAAAAGTTTATATTGAATGTACAGTATTCACCAATACATAATTTTTGTACTTGCCAAGTAATTCTTACATCTATTATTTCTTTGTACTTTTTGGGCCACTTTGCTGTTATTTCTACCCTTTCAAAAATGGCGGGCAGTACAAAGGGAAGAGGTAAAAAAAAAAAAAAGCTATTATGATGCTTAATTGCATCAGATATTGAATTTATTGACCAAAGTGAGTATTTTGAATTCATACATTTGTTTATGCTATCTATGCAGTTTTATTTTTTCCTATTATGTGTGAAATTGGACTATTAAAAATTTTGTGCTAATTATCACTTTTGATACATTCTTAGGGCCATTGATACAGTTAAAAAGAAAAAATACATAAACATAGCACATGTAAGTAGTTTAAGATAAATATGATTTATACAGTTTGGTTTTCATACTAATTTGCAGGGATGAGGATAAATTGTCATACAGAGGATGATAAAGTATACATTCAGAGTGTACTTTCGGCTAGCTAAATAGAATTTTAGTGGATTGTATCTCATATCGATCAAAATCTCTTTGCATGATATTGTCGCATCTTTAAAATTGTCCCTCACTTAATTAAAAATAATTGTAAGCTACTTGTAAGATAGCACAGAAAAGATTAGTTGTTGTTGATGGTCTTCCAACTTACCATGCATTGCACAGGGCACTCACAGAGCATCGCACATTCCCTGACCACCCTTCCTCCCAGAATCTAAAATGAATTAGATGTTTTGCCTGTACTCCCATAGCTTCTTCTGAGCTATCCCTGCATACCTTTCCTAAAGCATTGCAATTACCCACTTATTTGTCTCTGTAGCTAAACTGTGGGCTGCTCAGGGACAGGAGGTATTTATCTTTGAACTCCCTAGGGCTTTGTCATTTAACTGGTATATCAAATGACTTCTTAATATTTCAGTCAGGTTTATTTACCAAAGATTATCCTGAGAATTAAAATCCAGTAAAAATTTAATTTGGAAAAAAGTATAAGTTACTGAGTGAAAGCGAGTTCCTATGTAAAAAAAAAAAAATGATGGAGAATTCAGTTATTTCTGAAGACTGGTTAAAATGTTTCACATTTCTTGCTGCAGTCCTGGATGTTCAGTAGCAGATTTGTTTGAAGGTTGAAGCCACCCTGAAGCTCAAGATAAAGAGATGATGTGGGAAAACCCAGGACATTGAGAGGAGAAAGAGGAAAATGCTTCCTGACTGCTGTACTGTTATGAAATACCCCTCTTTATCTGTGCACTATCTCATATTGAAGTTCATTTCGTGTGTTATTTACAGAGCCATACTCTATTTCTTATGAACAGTCCTTGTGTGGTTTTTCTGATATTTTCATCTCGGTCCTTAGATTTAAGTGTGTCTCATCAATAGCATATAATTGTAACAGCAATCTAATAATCTGCATATTTTAATTGGAGTGTTTAGTCAGTTTACATTTTTTTTTAATTTTTTTTTCAACGTTTATTTATTTTTGGGACAGAGAGAGACAGAGCATGAACGGGGGAGGGGCAGAGAGAGAGGGAGACACAGAATCAGAAACAGGCTCCAGGCTCTGAGCCATCAGCCCAGAGCCCGACGCGGGGCTCGAACTCCCAGACCGCGAGATCGTGACCTGGCTGAAGTCGGACGCTTAACCGACTGCGCCACCCAGGCGCCCCTAGTCAGTTTACATTTAATACGATTGAACTTTAAATCCATTCTCAGTTTTCTGTTTGTGTCACTTATTCTCAGTTTCTTTGCACCTTTTTTCTCCCTTCCTTTGGATTAATTGGAAATGTATTCCACTTTATCCTTCTATTGGATCTTTTGCTATTCATCTTATCTTTGTATTCTTAGTTATTATGCAGGACATTAAGTATTTACCACAGTCCATTTTGAGTTAATACTTTTCTACTTCATAATATGGAAACTTCACTGCACTACCATTCTTGTTCTTGGAGCTATTTCTGGATAGTCTACTCTTGCATATGTTGTACATTCCACAATAATATTATTATATTTGTTTAACACAGTATTTTTCTAAAGTTATATTGTATATTTACTCATTTATTATCCTTTTCTGATTGTCTGTATTTTTGTCATCTGAACTCTCCTCTTGTATAATTTCTCCTTGAAAGAACAATATTCTTTAGAATTTTTAACATTTTTCTTTTCTGGAAGCAAATTATTTCAACTTCTATTTGTCAAAAGTTTCTTCAACTGCTCTCATATCTCAAGGATATTTTCACTGGGTATAGAATTCAAGATGAACATATTCTTTCAGCATTTTAAAGTTGTGAATTTCTTGTCTTTTAGCTTTTATCCTTGTCACTTTGAACATAGTGTGACCCACTCTTAAATGCCTTTATTTTTGGTTTTTAAATTATGATATGCCTATGGGTGGTTTTCAGCTTTGTCCTGCAAAGAGCTCACTGTGCTTATTGAGCATATGGGTTGATGAATTTCTTTAAGTTTGGAAAATTGGAAAAAATCATGACCATAGTTAAAAAAAAAAAACTTTCTTCATGCTCTTTCTCCTCAAAATCTGGGCTTCATTTAAAAATATGTCTTATTCCATAGGTCTCTGAGGCTCTGTTTTGTTTTTCCTGTGCTTCCATTTGAATAATTTCTGTTAGCCTCTCCTTGCATTCACTACTCTTTTCTTCCACTCCATCTAATCTGTTGGAAGCCCATGCAATGATTTTCTTTATTCAAATATGTGTTTTTGAATACTGTTTTTTAGCTAGTTTTTGAATTTTCTAGTTTTATAATTTATGGAATTCTCATCTTTTTAATAAATTTTGAAAAATATTCTTTCTCTTATCTCTCTCTCTCTCTCTCTCTATATATATATATATATATACACACACACACATATATGCGTATATCCACATATGTGTAGACTCACATACACACAAATTGCCGATAAATGCTAAATCCATCATCTGGGTCTGGGTCATTGTTGGATCTGCTTCTGTTAACAGGTTTTTCTACAAAAAAAACACAATAACAACAGCAAAACAACAACAACAACAAAACCCACCCAAACAAAAAACCAAACCAAGTTTTTTCTCTTGATTATAGGTTATGTTTTTCTATTCCTTCACTGGTATAAATTTTTATTGTGTGCTATTGATTGCATCTAAAAGAACATAGACTGAGGCAAATATTTGCTTTCAGAAATAAATTCTCCTTCCCTTTGTCAGGTAACTAGAGTGGAGGGTTTTTGTTGTTGTTGTCATTGTCGTTGTTTTGGGGTGTGTGTGTGTGTGTGTGTGTGTGTGTGTGTGTGTGTGTGTGTGTGTTTTAATCTAAAGCATTGAACTGAGTTTGGGTTGGATTAGTGACTGTCAGTTCACCTCAGGTTGTAAATGTCTTAGGGGAGAGATAAGGCTGCTTCTACTTCTATGATTAAATTGTAAAATGATCTTGTGTCCAAACCTTCTCTTGGTATCCAGTAATGTCACTTATTCTGCAAATGTTCTTTGAGGTAAAATGAATGGACAGGAAGGACAAACTCTGTATTTGGGATTCCTTCAGATTCCTATCCTCCATAGCAGCAAATGAACGACAATTAAAATTCCAGTAGTTCCTCCTTTTACCAGCAAACTTTTTCTCCTCAAAGAAGACTAAATCCTTGTCAGTGTGCCCTCGAAATTTGCTAATACTCCATGCTTGAAAGCCTTCTTTTAATGGAGAACTCCTCCACCTCTGGAATTCTTTGCACCCACAGTTCTTTAGTGGCTTTAAAAAATATATTTTATATTATCCAGTGTTTTCTTCAGAATTAAGACAGAAACAGTATTTTCTTGTGAACTATATCCTAGCTAAAAGCAGAACTCTCAATGTAATATTTAAAAAATTAGGCTAAATTGGAAAGAACATGGACATTTCTATTAGGTCAATAAACTTTAATGATCACTGACTCTGTACCAAGATTCAGGGATCTAGATTTTTCTGGATTCCAGGAATATATCAATGAGCAAAATACATAGTTGTTGATGCTGTAACATATGATCCACACATTCTAGTGTGGATCAACAAAATGTTGATTATTGAAATAGCCTCTTAAATAGTATATTTAAATTGGCCCTATTCGGGAAGAACTATTTTCTTTCTAGAACTTTCAGTGGATCTGTAATATTCTTTTACTTGCTATTTTTTTCCTATGATGATTGTGTAATACTGGAATTAACTATATTCTGATCAAAATTCCTAAGCTATAAATTCTCCTAATGTAACTCACAAGTAACATATATGAAAATAGGCTAAGCTGCCCTGGTTATAGTGGATTTGGGGGAACTAAGAACTCACCTGCTTAGCTTCCCTTTTCTGCCCTCCAGTTTTTTCTGCCACAAGGCTGCCTCTGAAGTAGCTCCAAGGTTTCTCTCTGTTACCAAAAATCTAGAGAGCCCAATTTGAAAATCATTTAAGTAGATCATCCATGCAGGTAAGGGATTTTTGTGTTTCCTGCTTTATGACCATTTTCTTCAAATTTCTGAGACAGATTAAATGCTTATGTAAAGTTAATGGTTGGTTTGAAATTAACTGCTGATATATATGTATATATATTGAGTACACAGAGTTAGTTAATAGTTCTTTGGGGTTTTCTTCAAGCTCTACTTCATTGAGTTATAGAATCTCAGGAGTTGGAAATAGCCTTAGAGATAATTTAGCATAACCTCCTGCTCAATGAAAGTCTCCTTTCTACAATATCCCTGACAGATGGTCATTTAGATTTTGCTTGAGCACTTCCTGTCATTGGAGTTCATTACTTTCTGAGATGATTTCATCTTGAATTGCTTTAATTATTAGTAATATCTTCCTTATGCTGAGCCCCAAAATGCATCATGGTGATTGCCAATAATTGATAAAATTATTCTCCCCATTTTATTAATCTGTTCCCCCCACCTGACCTGATGTATATATCTTTCTTCTTGATATACCTATATTCCTTCATGTGCTTTCTACTATTGAAACATTTGTTTCTTTATTCGCATTGTGAAAGTATGAAGAATGCATTGGATTCAAAAAATGTACATGTGAAATGTATATGAGTAGGTACTCTACTGGAAGGGCCCTCCCACAAGAATGTTTCTTAGCAGCCCAGGACCCAGCAGTTAAGATACCCAGGACTTGTGAGAGGTTGCTAAATGAGGTGTTTTTTTTTTTGCTGGGTTTCCTTTTAGACCTGTCTTATGATTTTCATTTTTCTTTTTTTCCTTTGTGTGTGTGTGTGTGTGTGTGTGTGTGTATGTGTGTGTGGAAGGGGGGAGAACCTACTATATACAATAGTTAAATAAGTTATTCACTAAATAATTAGTATTTGCATAAGTTGTCAACTCCATGTTAATCTTATTCATGTTTTTAACGGGGGGAGGATGGTAAAGGGGGACATGGAAAATATCATGCCAAATTTCCAGTTGTGCTTACTGTATTGTAAATAGGGAAAATTAATTCTCTGAATCCTCAGAAAAATTTTCTTTATGCGTATATAGCCTTTTTTAATTGAATATAGTTGGCATACAATGTTACTTTCATTTTAGGCATACAACATAATAATTTTTTTTTATTGAAGTATAGTTGGCACATAGTGTTAGTTTTAGGCATATAACCTTCTGCTGTACTCACCAAAAGTGTAGCTACCATGTCACCATACAGCACTAATGCAATGCTATTCACTATATTTCCTATGCCATACTTTATATATGCTTACATAGACTTTTAAAGATTAACGTAGTATCCAAAGTTTAGATAGTTATTTCTGCTAATGGTAGCTAAAGATAGAAAATGCCATAGAAAATTCAGACACCTGACTGTATTTTATTATTTCCTCATGTTGAGTGTCCTCATTCACTTCTAACTATCTGAAGTCTACACCTATGAATCTGTGCAAGCCCTAATATTTCCTTAATGCTTTACCCAAATATTGTAATTTCCAATGAGTTTATCTTTCCAAACTCCCATATTTGTAGTCTTAAATATTTATTGAGTAACTAATGGTTTTCCAGGCTTTGTGTCATATACTACAAATAGGGTGATAAAAATATAGTCTTCTAAAAATATTTTTTAACATCTTATTATTGTGAGACAGAGACAGACCATGAGCATGGGCGGAGCAGAGAGAAGGGGAGACACAGAATCTGAAGCAGGCTCCAGGCTCTGAGCTGTCAGCACAGAGCCCGATGCGGGGCTCAAACTCACAAGCTGTGAGATCATGACCTGAGCTGAAGTCAGATAATTAACCCACTGAGCCATCCAGGCACCCCAATAAAAATAAAGTCTTTAAACAGCTTACATTCAGAGGGGTACACTCAGAATGCAGTCAAACATTACCTAACAGTGTGGAAAGTGCTATGGTAGAAATAAGCATAGAACTATTTGTGAAGAGACAAAGAACACTTAACTTTCTCTGTGTTTTTGGCAGATAAGGAGTGACATAGGAAGAAGTTTCACATCCTGAAGGGCAAGTGGGGGTTTTCTCATTGTATTGTAACCATTTATTTATGTATCTATTTTAATATGTTATTGCTAGAGCTTAGAAAAGTGGTAGTAAATAGAGTCCCTGCCCCCCAGTGAATATAATTTATATATTATCATTTTATCTTTGGAAGTTTTCAAGCTATTAAGCATTGGATATGACCTTGAAAGGATAACCTTCAAAGTCCCTTCCAAAAATAAACAGCTATAATTTTATATTCTGTATTAAACTAGAATTATATATTAATCTTGTATTTGATTTACATTCTACTCAGAAATTTTTATAAGTTACACTGAAGGACTGTTATTTGGTCTAGTTTGTCCTTCTGCCAAAGTTCAGTTTTTACATCTTAAATGGTTTACATTTTATGACCATAACCATTTTTCCTTTTCTTGTTGATGTTTATACTTCTCAAGTATTTGTAACAGGTGCTCTTAATCTTTAGCTGTCTTTCACTCAAGCCATACATATTTAAGGATTAATCTAATATATAAATCACTCATTCTTCACAAAGTCATTTTTGCTGTGCCTCTCTGAAATTCCTCCAGATCTTTTCTAGCTTCCTGGTTTTGAGGTGCCCAGTTGAATGCATTTCAGCTCATTTGCACATAACATGTATTTTGCATATTGCTTCTTTCCCTGTGGTTGCTTGGTTTGGTAATATTTGATCCTATACTGCAGAAAGGGTTATGTAGCTTCCCAGTCAATACCCACAGATAGACTGGCATTTCTATGACGGATGGTCCCAAACGAACTTAGATTGAACCCTAGAATAATATTATAAAACCAAGTAATATCCAGTGTAAGAAAGTTAAAAATTTATGACGGGTAGCTAACTCATGCATAATGAACCATTATACAGAAATGCTTCGTATTGTATTCACCAGAGCTCTCAAGCGAGCTTTTTTGAAATCAAACTACATTTCCACAAATATTTGTGGTGCTCATTGGACCAAATAAAAAGCGCAAGTTAGGCTTAAACATCTTTTTCTCCCATAGCATGACCTCTACTCAGGGATGCCCCATCAAACATCAGATTTAAAATTTAAAACATGTTTGCCAACATTGAAAATTCCCCAAAGCTCAGATTAATTATCAAACACTCCTGCAAGCTCAGCAGCAAAGGCACCCTGAGCTCCACAGACCTTATTTTGTACAAAATTGGCATGTTTTTGAACTTTGTGACTCTCTGTAGACTTCTTATTCACAGCATTCAGGCTACTTTATGAAAAGTTCATTTTGCAATAATTAAATGTTAGTCCTGGTCTATAATCAACACACTTTAAGGAAGAATTGGAAATTATCAAGCAAATTTGAACAATATAAATGAATAGTGTAATTAATTTGTCTTTCTTCAAAAGGGAATCTAATTCATAATTAGACTTATTCATTCACTTCGCCTCATAATGTCTACTAATTCTCAAACATTTTTTGCTTTTTAAGATTTTAGATGGGTTTTCATCACTAAGGGTATGATGATGGTAAAGACTTGGTTCTAGTACTCATGAAGCTCATATTTGTGCAGCACGTTGCAGGTGTTAGATGCCAGAATAGAGGTTTTTCAAGTTGCTAAGTGGACATTAAGGAAGGACACGACATTTCCTGAAGAGCAGGACAGGTCAGAGAACACTTAACGGAGCGGTCAAGATTGGAGCTGAAGTTGAAGAATAATAGAAGGACTAGGAGTTTAGAGAAGGGACCATGGAAAAGGAAGAGAAATGGGGAGAAAAAGGAAATATCAAATAACAAGTGCCCAGTGGTCTCAGAAATGTTGGGGAAAGTTGCCGAATGTAGCTAACTTGGTGTGGTTAAAGTTGAAGGCTTATACTGGAAAATGCTGTGTTGAGGGTAGAAAATGAACAGGAGTCAGATAACGTAAGACTTTTAATTTTATGCGAAGATTGAAATTTTTATTTGATATATATTACAGTCAGTGAATATCATATTTTTAAAGCATAATTATCTCTTGGGCAGATGGTATTCAGGTCTCCCAGTGAGCTACCTACCTTTATTCCCCTTCCTTCTACCCACTCTGCCTTCGAGGCTGCTTACTCTTTCTCTTTTCCCTCCTAACTTCTCCTCCTTCACCCCGACCCTCCTTCCTCTGCTCCCTTGTATACTTTCTTTACTCCTGCTTTCTTGCTTGCCCTTCTCCTTCTCCTTTTCCTCCTCCCAATATTTTTCCTGCCTTCATAGGTTAATTTATATTTCTTTGATTTTTTGTCTTTAAAATTTGATATTTAAAAGTATTTTAAACATTTAGCACTATGCCAACATACCTTTTGAAATTATTTGACAATTTCAGGTATTTTTGATCTATTAATTGTAAACACTAGTTATTTAGCTGTTGTGAAATGTGAGTGCTTCCACCTGTAACTAAAACAGAATGGAATGCAAGTCAACCATCCAAACTAGTCATTTGAAAATTTGAGAATACTGAAATAAGAATTAAATATTCTCTTATTAAAGTGTTATTTTTTCCCCCTGACTTCAGTAAAGGGCTTAAAAAGGTGTCAAACAGAAGTAGACTACATGACTTTTATATTTTTCTGCTTACTTTATTTTCAACTGCTTATTTTGATGATGAATATTGTTTTTTCACACATTTAAATGTACTACTGATGCATTCACACATTTAAATGTACTACTGATGCATTAAATATTTTATAGGCTATCAAGAACTGCACTTGAAAATAATTATATTTCTGTTTTGTACAAAGTTTTCACAGATTTTGTATATATTTTGGGTAGATGATTATTCCAATAAAAGGTTAAAGAGAAAGGATAGAGTGATTTCTGTTCACATTAAATCAATATGGGTTTAAAGACTGTCTCAGGCACTCTGAGGGTTTAATGTGAAGTTTGGAAAGGAAAATTTCAAGGTTGGAAAAGGTGAATATTATGGCAAGGAAACTAATGTTGTTTTTGAAAGATTGTGTGAATTTCAATTCTTAATTTAAGAATTTATTTAATGCTGTCCTCTTATTCATCCTGATGTCAGATTTTATATGTAAAAATGCCATTATGTTTTTATTATTCAACATTTGTTTATATGGTTCCTCTCTTCCAATTATTATTTCTGAGTCTTAAAGGAGGTTCCTTGGCAAGTTTGATCCCAGGTACTTGATTTCTAAAGCCTGTAATGAAGTTGCCTGTTAATGAGACAACAGTGCCTGATAGGAACTGGATAATGTCTAAATATTGATTGTGATGTCTGTCACAGCTTTTGAAGTACTTCTCTTTAATTCAGTTTAAAGAAATAAGGAATTAGAAACTGGCAAATAAAGAGTACCTTGAGTTTTTTAAACATAATTCATATTTATGTGTAATATTAAAAATGAGAGCTTACAAATAGTAGAGTTATTTATTTATTTATTTATTTATTTATTTATTTATTTATGGGACAGAGAGAGACAGAGCATGAACGGGGGAGGGGCAGAGAGAGAGGGAGACAGAATCGGAAACAGGCTCCAGGCTCTGAGCCATCAGCCCAGAGCCTGACGCGGAACTCGAACTCACGGACCGCGAGATCATGACCTGGCTGAAGTCGGACGCTTAACCGACTGCGCCACCCAGGCGCTCCCAAATAGTAGAGTTCTAATAATGATGTTGAATTGTAAAGACATTGCCATTACACCTGTAATATATGTGCATTTGAGTGTTCTAAATTTTTTATAATAAGATTTTTTTTGGTGATGTCAGCAAGGTGGTAGAATAGGAGTTGTCACTGTTATCCCACCACAGACATTGATTTTGTCAATCACTTACAGATGAGAGTACAGTTGTGGGAGTCTAGGAGTCTAGTGGAGAAGTCATAGCACATTGTTGGGGTAAAACCCCAAGAAAGACACCTTGAAGAGTCTGAGAATAGTTTTACTTCTCCTGCGTCACTCCTCTCCCGAGGCAACTCAGCTCAAGACCCTCTTGGCCCACGATTCTCCCTCAGAGGAAATTGAAAAGGATAGAGAATGTGAGTGCCTGTCTTCTCCAGATGTGCAGAACAGTCACCAAAAGGCCCACTTCTTCTTGCCCCACTGAGAATACAGAGATGATCAGCACAGCCAAGAGGTTGGGAGAGGCTGGGAGCATAGCAGCCAGGATTTTGGAACTCATTAGAAGACGATGGAAGTATTACCGTCTCCATCAAGAAGGCTGCCCATGAACTATTTGGGATACCTTTTCTGTGGAATTTCCAACTGGCCTATGGGCACCCCATTTCTCCACATGATTCATCAAGTCCTACCTTGTGGCTGACTCTGCGTGCACCCCCACAGATGGTGAGAGCAAATCTTTGCAGATGGATTGTGAGCATGTGCAAAAAGCATGTTCAACTTTGCAGGTTTGGGAGAAAACACAAAAACTTGAGCTCCCTAGAGAACTGCCCTAGGGAAAACAAATAGAAGGCTCTCAATACTTGGCCTGGCTTTGCAGGATCGGAAGGGGGCATGCAATCTTAAAGATTTTCCTGAAAGAGGTAAGGAGAGGTGTGGAGCATGCACATTCACGGAGAAAGCCTCAGAGTCCCTAATTGGGCTGACTGGTGAAGCTAATCAGTGAAGACTGGAGGAGGTAACTGCTTCTTCAAATGCAAAGACAGCAATGCAAAACTTCACTTAACACTGAAAATCAAGAAAACATGATCCCACCAAAGGAACACAATTTTCCAGCAACTAACCCTAAAGAAAGGGATATCTATGCCCAACAAGGATTTAAAAATAATTATCTTGAGGAAGGCAGAGATCTGTGAGAGAACATAGTTATATTATTTTCCAGATTTTGTTGAGTTGTCTATGAATAAAATGAGAAGTTATTAAAAAAATTCTGGAACTGAAGAACACAATGAATGTATATAACAACATAAAAACATGTAGAAGTGTAAAAGTAACTGGTTAAGGTAAAGTATATACACTTGAAACACTAATACTGTAGTGTTGGTATATAAATCACCTGTAACTGTAGTTTAAGGTTAAAAGACCAAAGTCTTAAAAATAACTGCAGTTACAATAACTTGTTAGTGGATATACAATATAAAAAGATGCAAATTTTGATATCAAAATATAAAATTGGGGGGGGGGGTGAAAGGGTAGAGTTTTTGTATGTGACCAAAGTTATCAACTTAAACTATTATAACTACAAAATGTGTTAGGTAAGCCCCCTGGTAACCCTAAAGCAAAATCTATAGTAATTAACCTGAAACCTAAAGAGAAAGAAAGAAGCATACCACTAAAGAAAAATCATCAATCACAAAGCATGAGAGGAAGAAAGAAATACTAAACAGTTAGAAAACAATGGTGGTATAAGTCGTTAACAATAAACAAGTACATTTTCTGAGTATAATGACATGAAAGTAGCTACCAGTAACAGGAAGAAACCTAGAAAATTCACAAATCTGTGGAAATTAAATAATACATACCTGAATAGTCAATGAGTCAAAAAAGATCAATGTTTCAAAGAAGAAATCAGTGCAATAGAAAAAAATCTTGGAACAAATGAAAATGAAAACAGCACACTGAAACATAGGGAGCGGAGAAAAGCAGTTCTAAGGGGGGAGGTTTATAGCTGTAAAGGCCTACATTAAACTAAGAGAAAGATCTCAACATAATTCTATACCTCAAGGAATGAGAAAAGAATAAGCCTAGCCAAAGTAATGTGAAGGAAAAAAAAAAAAAAACGATCAGAGCGGAAATAAATGGAATAGAGATCAGAAAAACAACACAAAAGATCAGTGAAACTAAGGGTTGTTTAAAAAGATAAATAAAATTGACAAACTTTTAGCTAGACTAACCAAGAAATAAAAGGAGTTTCAGTAAATATAATTGTAAATGAAAAAAGAGACATTATCCTGATAGCAAAAACATACAATATATCATAAAAGACTATTGTGAACAATTCTTGTCAACACATTGGATAGCCTAGAAGAAAGGATAAATTATTAGAAACATAAAACCTACCAAGACTGAATCATGAAGAAATAAAAACCTGGACAGACAAATAACAAGTAGAGAGATTGGATTGATAATCAAATATCTCCCAACAAAGAAAAGTCCAGGGCCAGATAGCATCACTGGTGAATACTATCACCAGTATTTGGTGAAAACTAGTGAATACTATTTTTAAATTCAAAAATTTAAAAGAAGACTTAATATCGATCTTTTTCAGTGTCTTCCAAAAAACTGAAGAGGAAGAATCACTTCCACAGTCATTTTACAAGACCAGCATTACCCTGATTATCAAAGCCAGGTAAGGCTACTACAAGAAAAAACAATTACAGGCCAATATCCTTGATGAACATAGATTAAAAAAAATTGTCAACAAAATACTACCAACCAAATTCAACAGTACATTAAAAGGATAATACAACATGATTAGGTGGGACTTATCCCTGGATTACAAGGATGGCTAAACATATGCAAATCAATAAAAGTGATATACCACATTAACTGGATGAAAGATAAAACTATTATTTCAATAGATGCCAAAGTATCATCGCCAGAATCTAACATCCTTTCATGATAAAAACCAAAAGAAATTATATATAGAAGGAATGTTCCTCAGCATGGTAAAGGCCATGGAGAACAGACCTCATAGTCAATGCTGAAAAGCAGAAAGTTCTTTTATTTTATTTTTTTAACGTTTATTTATTTTTGAGACAGAGAGAGACAGAGCTTGAATGGGGGAGGGTCAGAGAGAGAGGGAGACACAGAATCTGAAACAGGCTCCAGGCTCCGAGCTGTCAGCACAGAGCCTGACGTGGGGCTCGAACCCACGGACCGCGAGATCATGACCTGAGCCGAAGTCGGACCCTTAACCAACTGAGCCACCCAGGCGCCCCCAGAAATTTCTTTTAAAGTTGGTAATAAGACAAGGTTGCTAACTCTTGTCACTTATACTGAACTTATTACTGGAAATCCTAGCCATAGCAGTTAGGCAAGAGAAATAAATAAAAGGCATGGAAATCAGAAAAGGAGAAGTCAAACTGTTTTGTTTGTAGATAATATGACCTTATATGTAGAAAATCCTAAAGACTGTGTAAACAAACAACAAAAAAACCAACTAATGGATAAATTCAGTAAAGTTTCATGATATAAATTAACGCATAAGATCAGTTGTGTTTCTGTACACTAATAATGAACTATCTGATAAAGACATTAAGAAAACAAATAGTATATTTAGGAATAAATTTAACCAGGAGGTGATAGATATATACAATAAAAAACTATAAAACACTGATGAAAAAATGTAGAAAATGCAGATAAATGGAAAGATATGTCCTGTTCATGGGCTGGAAGAAGTAACAATAAACTGTCCATCCTGCTCAAAGCAATCTGTAGATTCAGTGCAATCCCTCACAAAATTCCGATAAAGTTGGTAAAAACATGGATAGAGCGAGATTACACACATAGAAGAGAAGGCAGTGTGGCAATGGATGCAGAGATTTGAGTGTGTTGGTCACAACCAAAGAAATAGAGGTGGAAGAGTCAAGGAACGTATTCTTCCCTACAGCTTCCTATGGGATTGTGGCCCCATCAGCCCTCCAGAGAATGGGTGGTTCTTGATTTTGGATCAATGAAACTGATGTTGAACTTCTTGCCTCCAGACTTTGAGAGAATAAATTTCTGTTGTTTAAGCCAAAAAATTTTTTTTCTTCTAAGAATTGGGTGTTGAGTGAATAGAGGAAAGTTGTACCAGCATAGATGTTTTGATGTCTGATTAAATTAACTAGCCAATTTATGTTAGTGATTATGAGTTCTACCCTCAAATTTCTAGATTCATGTAATTTATAATGGTTCATTGGCCTAAGTGAATTAAAGTGCATTGTTACACTGATACCAAAAGCTCCACTTCATCAAAGACCTCACTAAAAAGTAAAAAGGATAAGTCATATAATAGGCTCATATTCCAAAATTATTAAGACATAGAATTCATTAAGTAAAAGATACTCTTGGGTGCCTGCGTGGCTCAGTAGGTTGAACGTCCGACTTCTGCTCAGGTCATGATATCACGGCTTGTGAGTTCAAGCCCTGTGTTGGGCCCTGTGCTGACAGCTCAGAGCCTGGAACCTGCTTCTGATTCTGTGTCTCCTTCTCTCTCTGCCCCTCCCCCTCCCCCACTTGTGCTCTGTCTCTGTCTCTCAAAAATAAATAAATGTAAAAACAAAAATTAAAAAAAAGAAAAAGTTACTCTGATACTGACACAAAAATTAGTACTAGGTTATGGGTGTTGTGACAACAGAATTAAAATGTAGGTTTTTAGCTTACCAGAAGGCATGATTGATGTTTTCTCATGTTATTCAGTGGCAAGTCATATGGCAAAATAGTTATTTCTAGAAATATTTGCAGCAGGTCATGTATGAAATTCATTTCTGGCTTTGGGGAGAAGGTGAAAGAATAATAGTTTCTGTTCAACTTGTTTGCTGTTGGATTTAACATAGGTCATAGAGATGAAATTAGAATCCGCCAGTGTATAAGCTAGGATGAAAAGGAATACAGAACATTTAGCATTGGGGCTTGAAAAAGGCAACTGTTTTTTCACCAAATAGTAAGGGAGTATGAGAACCACTTGAGAAAACTTTGAGTGACCTTCTCCTATTAAAGCTCACCCTTTTTTCAAAGACCAAATTAAGAATATGATTTCAACACCTATTGTTAATTATCTTCATTGTATTATTGTGCCTTAGGCAAATGAACTTGAACTTGAGCATTAAGACAATGGGGCCAAATAAAAGTTCTTAATTAGATAAAATAATTTAAGGGCAAAAACTTAAGGTTTTGGTTCTACTGATGGCCAGAAATTCAAAGTGCCTCTCCGTTAATTGCAGAGAGAAACATAAACAAGGGACCAAAGAAATTTAGTATATCTATACAAAAGAAAAACAGAATTCTGAGTGTGATTATAGGCATATGAAGAAGATTGGTATTAGCTAGATATGAAGCTCATTAAATGTCTGGAAGAGTTGTACTTCCCAAAAGAACTGGGAGTCTGTGACTCAGGCTTCCAGTGATGCTTGGACCACTAAATATTTCCTACACAATAATACATTCCCCCCCCCCCCCCCCCCCCGACTGCTATTCAGGTAAGCCTGTTGCAGATGCTTAGGGCGTATAAGCAAGTGAAGTGCAAGTTGATAACCAGTGATTCTGAAAATTTTCAAAACAGTTGTGGAATTGGATAATCAAATAAGAGATATAAAGTATATGGCTATTTTAAGGCATAAGAACTAGACTAGAAATCTGTAATGTTGGGTATTCTGGTTGGCTCAGTTGGTAGAGCGTGCGACTCTTGTCTCTGGGTTGTGAGTTCGAGCCCCATGATGGGTGTAGATATTACTTAAAAACAAAATCTTAAAAAAAAACTATGATGTTGCCTTTATACCCCCAATATGTAGTGTATTCTTGGCCAAGAAATCTTATCTCTCTTGTGAAAATTTATGTAATAATCTAGCAATTAACCATTTCACAATTTTGTCTTGAGAATAAGATGAAAGGGAACAAACATCTTTGAAAATGTTACAGTAATATAAAGAAAAACTTAGTCACCCAGGAAGTTAGGACTGTAGTGTCTATGAAACTGATACATCATGTAGCTCTTTATCACCTAATTTGTTTAGCTCATTGGAATAGCTGGCTACCTTGTTTTGATCTTGTAAGATATGTGTATCTGATTATTTTACAATTTAGTCACCGAAAATTTAAACAAAAAGCACATCATTTTTTTTCTTTTTGGATAGCTTACAGGTGGGATTTTTTTTTTAACACCTAAGGTAGATAAGAAAACAAGCAACCATTGTCTTTCCAGATTTTTAAAAATTTTAATTGTGGCAGGTCAAATAAGTAATTAAGAATAAAAGTGAAATTTTAAAAGTTAGAGGATTTGAAGATTAGAATCAAAAGGAAGCCTAGTGGAAATCTTGTTTAGGGGCACCTGGGTGGCTCAGTCAGTTAAGCATCTGACTTTTGATCTCAGCTCAGGTCTCAATCCTCAGAGTGGTGAGTTTAAGCCCTGCTTTGGGCTTTGATCTGGGTGTGGAGTCTCCTTAAAAAAAAATATATTGTCATTTAAAGTGAATTTACATTCTGGGCACAGCAAATTGTAAATTTTTTAAACCACAGACTAAGTGAAGCGTAAGATGTGAATGTGTATATTTCCCCTAGTGCTTCATGAATGTTTTCTAGGGCTCTCATAGGTCAAAACCACTCTAAGCAGTGCTGTGTCAATTAAAATTGTCTACAAATTGAAGTGCATTTTGGCATTCGTTCAATTGCTCTGAATAATATGGGATGCCGGAAAGGGTCAGCTGTCTTCAGTAGTCTGAACTAGGGACCAATTTTCCCAGTTCAGTTTATTATTCAAAATAGAGGCTCTAGCTGTCTTGATAAATTTAAAACAACAACTAAAATTTGTTTCTTGCACATGCCATATGCATGTGTGATGAATTGGCCTGGGGGGTTCTGCTTCATTTCATCATAGTGTTCACTCTGGAATCCAGAATAATGTATCAATCTGAACATTGGCAGTAACTATAGTTGAGGGAGAAAAGAAATTGTCAAAACATGCACTGGCTATTACAGTGTCTGCTAGGAAGTGACACGGAGTCTTTTCCACCCTCCCTTCTTTGACAGCCGGTGCTTAGTTTGACAGCAACTTACACAGCCATGACTGAGGTACACAGCACAAAAAGCTTAAGCTTCCTACGGGTAGGAGATCCAATGGAGCAGAATAGTCCAATACCTTGGGCTTTTTATCTTACATACTTAACACTTATATTCCAAATGACTACTTCTGCAAATAGAATCTTTTTATTTAAGCATAAACACCTAAGACTGTTATACCCAAGTCCTCAACTTAGCATTTAGCAAATTGTTGTCCTGAGTACTCTTAAAAAAAGAAAAAGAAAAAGAAAAAAGAACAGCATTCCAACAATCTGTGGACTGAAATAAAGTTTTGTTTCTAAATAATTTTTATGCTTTCTATTCATTCTTATGGATAATTGATAGTTCGCATGGGGTACCAATGAGGTGATTCGAAAATGTTGCATGTGGCAAGGGGACCATCTCATCTCTGCCAGAAATTGGTGCCATTAATAGTGCTCACCTATCAACACTCATGCTATCTTGGCAAAGACTGGAATCCCTAAAGCGTTGGCTGGCAGGCAATGCCACTTTGGGATAGATCAAAATTATCATTAGAGAGCTACTGTGTGAAAGCTGAAAATAGGGACTCAGGATGTCAGTGTGAAAATAAGTACGGGTTTTGTTAAGTCCAACATCTGAGAATCAAAGACAATTTTTATACATTTTTTCCTATTTAAAATGTTCTTAATTTTATATAATTACTACAGATTGAACTTTGTGTCAATAGAAAATGACCTCTTTAAAGTTAATATTTAAAAAACTTAATGGTTTTAGTCTTGAATCTTACTTTAATATTATATTCATAACCTACTTTCTTTGTATTTTGGAGCATACTGCTGTCTGTCAGTGTCATTTACTTTTTTTTTAAGTTTTATTTTAATTCCAGTTAACGTACAGTGCTATATTTACTTTCAGGTTTACAATATAGTAATTTAATACTTCCATACATCACCCTGTGTTTGTCACGACAAGTGCACTCCTTAATCCTCATCCTCTATTTCACCCATCCCTCCAACCACCTCCCCTATAGTAACCATCAGTTCTCTAGAGTTAAGAATCTGTTCTTGGTTTGCCTTTCTCTTTTTTTCCCCCTTGCTCATTTGTTTTGTTTACTTTGATGAGGAAAGACATGACACATGTTCAGTTAGATTTAAGAAATTTTATGTTTTTTTTTAATGCTTATTCATTTTGAGAGCAAGAGAACACACATGAACGTGAGCATGAGTGAGGAAGGTGAAGAGAGAGAGAAGGAAAGAGAGAGAATCCCAAGTAGGTACCACTGTCAGTGTGGAGCCTGACACTGGATTCGATCTCATGACTGAGATCATGACCCGAGCTGAAATTAAGAGTTCAGTGCTTAACCAACTGAGCCATCCAGGAGCCCCAGGAATTTTATATTTCTAATGCTACTTTAAACTATATTGATGTTTATCATTTTGTCCCTAAAAGTGAATTGCTGGAATGTGGGGAAAAATTTATTTATTTTGGCTGATTTTTTAAAATCCAGCTCGTAATTTAAGCATCACATTAATTCCAAAAATTTCTCTTTCTGTGTTTAATTTTTCTACATGATCTATTCTATCATTTCTTAGAAATATTTTTTCTCTGCCAATCTTTAAATTCCTTTTTTTGGTTTGTTTTCTCCACTTAATTGCCTAGGACATCTCATCCATCCATTCAAAAAATATTTATTGAACATCTATTATTTGTAACAAACTGTTCTAGGTACTTGGCATATATCTCTGAGAAAAGGGATATGGTAAAATATTCCTTCCCTCTTAGAGTTTAGAACTGAGGCAACAATAAACATAAAACATAGCACATACTAGATCATGGAGCACATTAGCAGGTAAAAATGATATGGAAAAAAGGGGACATAATACAGGTCAGGAAGAGTGCCTGGAATTGGAAGAGAAGAGGGCAGAGAGAACAGGTTGTATTTTTAAATAAAGTGGCAAAGTGAAGCCTCACTAGGAAGGTGGCAACCAGTCAGGCAAATGCTTGAAGGCCTTAAGGTGTAAACCGTACAAATTCCAGGAGGAAGAGCACCGTAAGCAGGGAACAGCCAGTGCAAAGTCCAGCTGGAGCCAAGTGACCAGAAGAAAAGGATAGTGCATACAAAAAACACCGAGGGGAAACAGTAGGCACACAGATCACGGGAGGCTTGGTGGGCCATTGTAAGCTTTGAACTTGAAGGGAATGGAGAGTCATTAGGTGATTTGAACAGAAAAGTGAGTAAATTTATGAGAAGGTCTCTCTTTAAGGTCACTTTATATCTTTTGAATTATTTTCTATTAAGACATGATAAACTTATTCATTAAAATTATTATTTATATAAGTTTGGCTTTTGATGGTGCTCTCTTCTTTAAAGTAGAGAATATTAGGCAGAACTATTCTTGGTAAGTCAAAATAAATCAATTTATATTAAGGTTTCAGGAGATTGTTTTTTTTCCTTTCAAAATGCTTTGTTGCTTTATATTGCAATATATATATATGAATATATACATATATATGAATATATATGATATATATGTAGAGACTAAATAATAGTAAAAAGAAATATACCCACATCCAACACAATATATTATTTAGATTTGCCACTTTCGTGAACCCATACTATATTTATTCTTTTATAAGTGGCTTGCTAACAATTATATTGTTAATATTTATCTCTAGTTATCCATATAGCCCTACTTTCATTCTTTATTTCTCTCTCTTTTTTAAATTAGGATACATTTGAATTTCAAATGTTAAAAGTTATCTCTGGGTGAGGATTAAAGGTGATTGTTTATTTTCTTCCTTTAATGCCACCTTTAACATTTTAATAATGTACCATGTTAAATAGAAATTATTAATAGAAATGTGCAGTTAAATAGTTTTTTTTTTAAATTTTTTTCAACGTTTTTTATTTATTTTTGGGACAGAGAGAGACAGAGCATGAACAGGGGAGGGGCAGAGAGAGAGGGAGACACAGAATCGGAAACAGGCTCCAGGCTCCGAGCCATCAGCCCAGAGCCTGACGCGGAGCTCGAACTCACGGACCACGAGATCGTGACCTGGCTGAAGTCGGACACTTAACCGACTGCGCCACCCAGGCGCCCCAATAGTTTTTATACATGATTTATAATGTCAGTTATTTTGTCATTCTCCTTTTGGAGTTTGAGCACCCTAAAGATATCTGACAATCATACATGTAATTGTTACATGTTTTGGTTGCTCAGGATGCCTTTTAATGACTGAAACCCTTTTTTTAGTTAGAATCTTTTTAACAGCTTTACTAGGTATCTGTGACATATAAAAATTATAAATATTTAAGGTGTACAACTTGATGTTTTGATATATGTATGCATTGTGAAAAGATCACTACAATCAAACTAATTAGCATATCACCTTTACACAATTACCATTTTGTGTGCATGTGTCAAGAAAACTTAAGATCACCTTTATAAATTTCAAGGAAAAACCAAATCTATCCTCAACATGTTGTATATGACGTCTCTATAACCTGTTCAGCTTGCATAACTGAAAATTTTTAACCTGTGACTAGCCCGTGTCAATCACCATTCTACTCTGCTTCTATGGATTAGCTATTTTACATTCTGCAAAGTGAGATCATGCAGTATTTCTGTGTCTTGCTTATGTCGCTTAGCATAATGTTCTCCAGTTCCATCCATGTTCTCACAAATGGCAGGATTTCTTTTTTTTAAACATGAATAGTACTGTATTGGATATACACGTTTCCCCTGTTATCCAAAAGTAGAGTGTCCCTATGAAACCTTTCATAAGCCACGGTGGCATAAAGTATAGAAACAAGTAACATTAATTACATGGAAAAATATTTGAGCATTCCCAGACCCAGCAAGTAACCTCCTGTAGGCAAATGCTATTTTCACTTTTTGCCTTTTAGCATAAAAGTGAAAATCATTTTCAGATTTGTTAGTGAAAACAGGTATTAATACAGGTCTTCTGTAAAAGTAAAGTGATGTGACACAAACCTTTGAGTAGCAGGGGATACATAAACATACACATGTATATGTATACATATGCATATCTCACATTTTATTCATTTGCTGATGGACACTTTGGTCATTTCCATAACTTGGCTATTGTGAATAATACTGCAATGATCGTGAGGGTGCAGGTATCTCTTTAAGATACTGATTATAATTATTTTGGGTATACACCAAGATGTGGAGTTGCTGGATCATATGGTAGTTTGAGTTTTAATGTTTTGAGGAACCTCCTTACTGTTTTCCATAATGGCTGTAGCAATTTACATCACCACTGTACAAGGGGTCCCTTTTGTCCACATCCTTGTCAGTGTTTGTTAATGTTTGTTAACTTTTTTCTTTTTGATAATAGCCATGCTGACTGGTACGAGGCGATCTCTCAGTGTGGCTTTGATTTGCATTTCCCTGATGAATAGAGATGTTGAGCAGTACATAACATTTTTAGATTGTCTTCTTTCACTTAGTAATATGCACTTAAGTTTCCTTCATGTCTTTCCATGGCTCGATAGCTCATTTCCTTTTAGCTCTGAATAATATTCTATTGTCTATATGTCTCACAGTTTGTTTATCCCTTCATCTATAGACAGACATCTTGTTTGCTTCTAAATTTTGTCAATTATGAATAAAACTATAAACATCCATGTGCTGGTTTTTGTGTGGACATAAGTTTAAGTTTTGAACTCTTTTGGGGAAGTACAAAGGAGCATGATTGCTGGATGGTATAGTGAGAGTGTGTTTAGAGAACCAGACAGTGGTTACAGCTGGGGCCATTTGCACCTGCACTGGAACTCAGTCCCAAGGTTCTTGCGATGGTGCTTGCTGGGGCATTTTCGGCCCAGAGAGGGGATTAGGTCCAGCTCAGGCAGCTGAAATCTCTAAAGGCAAAAATGATGGCACACTTGGTGGTGAAAGCTTTAGGGAGAATCTCCAGTAGATGTGATGGCCGCTGATTCTTCAGTGGTGAAAGATGCTGGGTTCCTTTGCAAGCAGGTAGCTGGTGTCCACGGCTGTGAACACTAGTGCCCTTGGTTGTAAAAGTCACAGGCATCTGTTGTGGCTACGTTTCAAGCCCACATGGGGAAGGCTTCTGAGGTCTTCTGCAGATCAGGGTGGTGTGGCCTGTGGTGTCATTTGCTATGTAAGTTAATACTAATAGCCTTGCCCTTCTTTGTTTTTAGGTGTCTGAGCCACGCTGAACTCCCCAGTGATCTGGATAGGGTGAAGCTGCCGCAGGTCCTTCAGGCAGCACCCGGAAAGCTGAGGGGGTCTAATGCCCATCTTGGTTTCCTTTTCCTTTCCTAGGAGAACTTGTGGGTGGAGACCCACTTGGCACTGATCTGTGCTGGCCTAGGGGATAGAATGATGTAGGTGAAATGACATTTCTCTTTCTACCCTTTTCTTGTTGTGGTTCTCCCCCGCCCCCCTACTATGTTGCTATACCTTCTTGAATAGACTCCAGAACTCCTCTAGAAATGTTTTTGTTCATGGATGGTTGTCCAGCTGTTGTGTTTTGTGGAGTGATGAGGCTAAGATCTCTGATGCTGCCATCTTGCTGACATCAACTGCTATAACTTTTTTTCATTTATTCATTTTCACCGCTGTGGAGTGAATCAAATGCTAGCATTGGATTATAAATACAATTATCCATTCCACCATGACAGACATCTTGCCTTATGTATTTATTAACTTTTGCTTTTCTGGACAGTACAGCTATAAATATTCTCTTGCCTGTCTTCTGGTGCTCATACACAAAATGTTTGTGAGGGGATTCTTCTGTTATATTAGCTTTGGAACAATTCTGTGGTTGCAGCCATTTGACAGCTCAACTGGGTCTAGAGGGCCCAAGATGATCTCACTTAATCTGTTTGACAGTTGATTTTGGCTATTAGTTAAGACAAATCAGTTATCCTCAAACGTAATAAAATAACAATGATTTACTGTTTCCTGTGATTTTTGTGGTTGGCAACATGTTCAGGTTTTTTGTTTTTCTAGCTTGGGAGAACTTACGAGGTTGGAGTCATCTGACAGCTTGAGTGGGTCTGGAGGATCCATGAAGGCCTCAGTTGGAGTAGATCGTTGGCTGGAACAGTGTGGATCTTCTCTAGGTGTAGCACTTTATCCCTCAGTAAACTGGATTAGGAGTTTTTGCGTCCTTGTGGTCTTGAAGTTCCAAGTAAGTGAGGAGAGAGTGCAAAAAGACTATAATTACCTAAGCTCTGCAGCCCCCCCAACCTCGCTTTCAGCAGATTATTGTCAAAGCAAGACTCAAATCTAGTCCAGTTTCAAGGGGTGGGGAAACAGACTTCTGTTGATGGAAGAAGTTGGCACCCCATTGTGGAGATGTTTTCAGTCTGTCTACCATAGCTTGAAAGGATTTTTGCTTTAAAGTCTAGTTTGTCTGATAGTACATCTGCTTTATATGTATAAAAAAATGGTCAAAATTTTCCTGGTTTTGTTTTGGCCATTAAACTTTAATCTTTCCTTTTCCTTCTGCTTTAAAAATATTTGTGTTTAAACTTTCCTTTGTTATATTTTTAAAAATAATTTGTATTTTTTAAACACTGTCCTGTGAACTAGTTTCAGTGTTGGAACATTAATTCTCATGTGATGTACTGTATCTCTGTTGCTTGGATTCACTGGTACTTGATTGTACAGAATTTCAGGACAAATGTCAATTTTGTTCTCAGATTTAGCCAACATCCTTGCTGACAGAAAGCACAGAAAAATATAGGTAAGCCTCGTCTTTGGTCGTATTACAGAATTTTTCTTTATGTAGGAAATAGTACAACTAGAATTTGGTTTGATATTGATTGCCAGTTTTTTATTTCCAGAAAACCTGTCATGCTTTTTAATACTATCAATAGTCTCTTCAATAGAAAATACTATCCTCTATAGTAATTTCTGAACCTCTGAAAGTTAATTTTATTTAATTATACTGTATTAGTAAACATCAAATTTTCTCAGACTAAAAGTTTTTAATAACGTAAAATACCTTCATGTAAAAAGTAATTTTCTCTGATTTCTTTAAAATAATTTTACCAGAAATGCATCTTTAATATTTGACAAATTAAAAAATTTTTTTAATGTTTATTTTTGAGAGAGAGAGGGTGTGAGCGAGAGAGAGACAGGGTACAAGCAGGGGAGGATCAGAGAGAAAGGGAGACACAGAATCCAAAGCAGGCTCCAGGCTCTGAGCTGTCAGCACAGAGCCTGATGTGGGACTCGAACTCACGAACAGTGAGATCATGACCTGAACCGAAGTCGACGCTCAACCGACTGACCCACCCAGGTGCCCCAATATTTGACAAATTTAAAATAATGTCTTAATTTTTGAGGTTGAATATATTATTGCCCCTGTTTCCTGCTATATTTTACATGTTGGCAGGCAGTTTTAGCAACTATTTTCTTAAGTATTTATAAGATATTGGGCAACATGTTATTTTTGTGATCCCCAAACAATTTTTAAATGTTTTTTGTCTTAATTTTCTTAAATTAAACATATCTTCCTTAATTTATAAACAATGAGTACACTAAAGTAAACAATTGCGGTTGCAAAGCCAGATTTGTGAGCACAAGAACTATGACAAAGTTGTTTCAGTTAGCAGGGAAGAAATTAACCGTTTAACAATTGTGCCATACACACTAACAAAACGCCAGGGAAAAGAGCAGCACACTGGAGATTATGAATCAGTATTTTCTCTTGAAAACAATTGCCTCGAAATTTTTTTTTCTCAAAATAATTTGAGTATATTCTTCTGTTAGCTGTTAGTAATAACATCTGTGAAGTCTTACTAATTTGTGGACCTGAGATCACATCTCATGGACGACTGGCTAAAATAAAATCAACACTGTTTTCTGAGGACGTAGTTGGGGTGGATTAGCGAATTTGTGATTTTACTTTGCATAAGGCACAGCAGAGTAACGGGAATTTATCATTTTTGGAGAAGTTCTGCATTAGTAGTCACGGACAAACTGAGATCAAGTGTTCCTCCTGAACACGTAATACGGATCAAAGCCAAACCTCTGGCCTTGGCCTTCTCTAAGAGAGAGAGAATAAGGGATCTAGGTAGTCCAGACTTCCCAGTGTCAGCCAGAGGGCTCCTTATGTGGCTCCACCCCTTTTCTGCTTTCTGACCAGGTATTTCAAGCATCATCAGTCAGCCTCTGGCTGACCATTAAGCAGCAGTGGGAAGGTAAAGAGACCCCTGCCCATGCAATTGAGAGTTAACAGTATTCACACACCTCTATTATTCTGTTAGGCTCACAAATAGTCTTAAAATGATGCTCTAGTAAACTCCACCCCAACTAGCTTCAAAAAAAAATACAAGAGCCAACTTCATTATCAGCAAACTACAGGCTTTGCCTGAGTCTCTGGAGCAGGTGACAATTTGATTTTTAAGTAGCTTACTGATACTTAGCATTGATGTAGCACCATTCAAATGAAATCTCAGAGTGCTCTACAACACGTTAATTAATGACAGCTCATAATATCCCACGGAGGATGGTACATTTTGCAGCTACCCTTTTTAGAGATGAAGTTTCCAGGGGTTAAGAGACTTGAAAGAAGTCACACTTCAAAAGCAGTTGTGAAGCTATGAACTGAGTTCAGAATTTGAAACTATTAATTTCTAGCACTATCAACTAGGGCTCATTTCTTCCTCTTGTGTGTTAATAACCAAAATGATCAACATGTTGTTTTTGAGGTTCTTATTTAAAGCAAAATTAGCATAATTCAGAAAGTAAAAGGGTCAGTGCTTCAGAAAGGCCTTCTAAATAGGTGTGATAGTGGCTATAACTTGCTACTTGATGCAGAAATAAAGTTTAAAATTTACTGTAAAAGACACTGAATGATTTGATGATAATGCATTCTTGGGAAAATATAAGGTTAAATTTGGCAATTTGGCATTGAATATCAATTTAAAAGTTCAAAACTAACATTTAAAGATACCTAGTTGTAACCAGTCTCTAAAGAGCATGTACTGTGTGGTGGTTAAGGGCACAAACTTTGAGAACTAAATGGAGTTGATCACACCTTTGGGTGCTGCCATTTAATTGCTGGGGCACAATTAGTCACTTGAGATGATTACTGAATCCTGCTGAACTTCCGTTTTCTCGTCTGCAAAAATAGAGACAGGATCTAGTTAAAACATGCATAACAGGGGCACCTGGGTGGCTCAGTCGGTTGAATGTCTGACTTCAGCTCAGTCATGATCTCATGGTTTGTGGGTTCCAGCCCCTTGTTAGCTTTCTGCTATCAGTGCAGAGCCTACTTGCAGAGAGACCCTCTCTCCCCCTCTCTCTCTGACCCTCCCCTGCTCACACACACACCTTCTCAAAAATAAATAAATGTTTAAAAAAATGCATAGCACACACAGATGTATGAAGAAGAATGCCAGGTTCTTGTCACAAATGTATTCCATTTCTCTGGTGACTCTGGAAAAGTAAACTTGAGTTTTCTTCCTATCTACACCTAATTTTTAAAAATATGTAATCATGTAAATGTATAAAATGTAAAATTTACCAAGAGTATAAATTGAAAAATTCCCTACTTCTTTTGGTTGTTCCCACACCATCTAGATAGCTTTCAAGAGGAACCTCAAAAGTTCTTAAGTATATTTCCAAATACAGCTACAAATTTACAAACGTACTTTATGTACTTGCTTCTGCAACCAAAATTGTTAAATCTAATATATATTGTCCTAAAGATGGTTCTCACCTCATGTTATGTATTAGATATTTCACGGTAGTATGTTTAGAGCTATTCTTTTTAATAGCTGTATATTTTTTCTTTTTAGTGAATAAATCATTAACCAGTAGCACACTGAGGGGCAGTAAAGTTCCTCCCCACCCCATTCTTTCCTTTCATGACTAATGGAATGAATATCCTTGTACATATTTCATGTTGTATGTATGTCAGTATATATATAACAGGATAAGTAACTATAGCAAAATTACTATGTCAGCATGTGTATTTTTGACAGATATTACTGAATTGTGTTATACAGATAGTGTCAAATTTGACAGTCCCACCTGTTTCTCCTTACCCTGCCAATATTGTGCACCATCACATTTCTGTTTTGGCTTTCCAATCTTACAGGTATAAATGTATTTCATTAATTATCATGCAGAATAAAAACACATTAAGATTAGGGGACATGTAGGTAAACAGCAATATTACCAAGAACAAAAGGTATAACTTCTTTTGATGCTTGACTTTGACTATTTTGTGTATAATCCTTAATAACTTATGTATACCACATGCCCAATATCATCACATGCATCTGGAGCCATGTTGGTTTATATTATTTAATAAACATAATTCTCAAAAACACCATCTAAATACCATCAGTTTTGGAGCTCCTGGGTGGATTGGTTGGTTGGTTAAGTGTTGACTTTAGCTCAGGTCATGATCTCCCGGTCTGTGAGTTCAAGCCCCGCATTGGGCTCTGTGCTGACAGCTAAGAGCCTGGAACCTGCGTCAGGTTCTGTGTCTCCTTCTCTCTCTGCTCCTTCCTGCTCAAGCTCTCTCTTTCTCTGTCTTTCAAGAATAAACAAACATTAAAAAAATAAAATAAATACCATGAATTTTATGTTAAGTTTTACATGGTGTTTCTATAATATCAGACCGCTTAATCATTCCTTGGCTATTAAAATGTTCTTAATTTCATTTAGAGAAAATTAAACACTAATTTAAAGTATATTAATTGGGATTTATATTTGAGGCACTTGGTGCAATGTTTTGAATACTATATTGAATTGTTGCAGGAATGAAAGTTTGGTTCTCGTGAGTCGCGTTCATTTGTATGTGGCTATCAGCTGAAAAGCATGTTAATTTTTACTTGGTGAGGGGCGCCTGGGTGGCTCAGTCGGTTGGGCGACCGACTTCAGCTCAGGTCATGATCTCACACTCCGTGAGTTCGAGCCCCACATCGGGCTCTGTGCTGACAGCTCAGAGCCTGGAGCCTGTTTCAGATTCTGTGTCTCCCTCTCTCTCTGACCCTCCCCCGTTCATGCTCTGTCTCTCTATGTCTCAAAAATAAATAAACGTCAAATAAAAAAAATTTTTTACTTGGTGAAAATGCAGTTGGAGCACTGTGTGTGTGTGTGTGTGTGTGTGTGTGTCTACGTACTTGTGTAAAGTGAACACTGTTTACATTATTCTGGGCTTTTTGAAATAGCAAAAAAATATGTTCACCAGTGTCATCTTCGTTTTCATGAGACAGCATTTTCATTTAACATTGGTATTCTACTAACAGATTGGAATTGACGTTCATGAAATTGGTGTTTATTTTACATGCATGCGAGCTGAAGGTTTTAAGCAATTATTACTATAATTCTTTGACCTCAATTATGCAGATAGTTCATACATAGTATTTTTTATAGCCTGGATAAGCTCTGTAATTGAATTACTCCCCTACTTCATTTTCTTTTTTTTTTTTAATAGAGTGCTCAAATTTTCCTGTTTTTATTCTGTTATTGGTAAAAGAAGCTTAATAGCACACAGAGGTGGGGGTGTCTGTGCAGATGGATTGGTGGCAAAGCTCACCTGTGCAAGCACGAGCTTTCTCTGATTCATTTAAATCTTGAAATACTTGTAATAGTCCATATTATCTCCTTGTTTTAGATATGTTTCTGCTCACATCATGGCATAAAATTGATGCTCCAGTATAATGTGCCATTTTTTGGTGTGACTTTTCAGATCCTTGCCATATATAAGCCCACATCGTGAGATGGGTGTTAGTGGCATAAATGGACAGTTCACTGGATCATTTAACTGATTTAGTCAAAGCCTTTTTAGGTATAGAGCTAACACTTCTTTTTTCTATTTACTAAATCATTAAATAAAACGATTTGATTTAAAAAATAGATTTGAGCCTGAGTGGCTGAGTTTGGAGCCATGTTGGTTTATATTATTTAGTAAACTTACTTCTCAAAAACACCATCTAAATACCATCAATTTTGGGGCTCCTGGGTTGGTTAGTTCGTTGGGTAAGTAGTCTAGTGATCCATGAGTTCGAGCCTCGCACTGGGCTCTGTGCTGACAGCTCACAGCCTGGAACCTGCTTCAGATTCTGTGTCTCCCTCTCTCTCTCTTCCCCTCCCCTGCTCAAGCTCTGTCTTTCACTGTCTCTCAAAAATAAACAAACATTAAAAAAATAAGTGCCGTCAATTTTATGTTAAGTTTTACATGGCATTTATATAATATCAGATTAATATTTACGTGATGTCAGAAGCATCTGGCTTCAGCCCAGGTCACGATCTTGTGGTTTGTGAGTCCGAGCCCCATATTGGGCTCTCTGCTGTCGGCACAGAGTCTGCTTTGGATCCTCTATCCCCCTTCTCTCTGCCCCTTCCCTGATCATGCGTGTGTGTTCCATCTCTCAAAAAAAATTTAAAAACCAGTATGACATTCAGACTGTTCAGTTATGCTCTGGGTCAAGTTTTGCGTATTTAGATGAAGAAAAAAAACAAAATTTCTGTAGGTATTTGCTTTAAACTAGTGTACCCTACACTAGAGTTTGACCATAATTTATTGTGTGATAACATGTGCTTGCTCTTCCTAGGCTTCATACTTCTTTGTCTAATAGGAGTTTTATCCCATAACGGAAGTAGACACTCCTTGAAGATCAAAAGTGCTTGTCTGAATTTTGAGGTCCCAAAGCCTGAGTTGCTAAAGAAAATGGTGGCAGCAGCTATGGAGAGAAGAATCCCATTTTCTTGTGTGGTTCTGGGTCAGTGGTTAATTTGACAGGGGTAGGGGATAGGAAGGCTGTGCATTGCACTTAAACTATGGTAGCCCCCCTTATCCGTGGCTGCATTTCCCATGGTCTCAGTTGTCTGCAGTCAGTTGCTTTCTGGAAGCAGATGGTCTTCCTTCTGAGGTATCATCAAAAGGTCACTGGTAGCCTAACACTATGTCACAGTGCTAACGCCATTCACCTCACTTCATCTCATCATGTAGGTAGTCACATCACAAGAGTGAATACAGTGAGGTGTTTTGAGAGACCACATTCATATACCTTATTACAGCACATTTTTATAATGGTTTTATTGGTAGTTGTTAATCTCTTACTGTGCTTAATTTATGAACTAAACTATATCATAAATATGTATACGAAAAATCATAGGATATATAGGGTTTGGTACTATCTGCAGTTTCAGGCATCCACTCGGGGTGTTGGAACACACCCCCTGCACTTAAGGGGGACTACTCTGCTCTACTGTTGTCTCCACAATCCTCAGACTCCTCATACAGTTTACTGGTTATTTTGGCAAAAAATACTGGATACACAAATTCCAGAGAATCCATGACCTTGGACAATGGACATAACTGCAGTAGCCAGTTGAAAGTAACTAGAGTGAACCCCCAGGCAGTTTGAACACCTGTAACATCTCTGGAAATAACTAGCACTACCTAAATTAAATTACTGTGAACTTTTAAAAAATTTTGTTCTTGGGTTTGTATCTTGAGAGATTCTGATTTAATTAGTCTGGGTGGGCAGAGTGTTATATGTGGGCCAGTATGTATATATGTACATATGTATCCTAAGGGATTCTAACAATTCTCACAACAGCTTTTGAGATTTCGTTTTGTTTCCATTGTTTAGTGTCTCTCAGACTTTAAGATACATAAAATCACCTGGAGTGCTTGTTAAAACACAGCACGATGGTCCTGCCCCTAGAATTTCTGATTCAGGAGGTCTGCGGGAGGACCTGGGAATTTGTATTTTTAACAAGTTTCCAGGTGATGCTGATGCTGTATGTTAGGGACCACACTTTGAGAACTATAGGTGTGGAAGATCAAAGAAGCTCATAGGCTTGAAGGGAAATAATGACCTTTCCAAGTTCACACAACAGTTAAAAGAACTGGGATTTGAACCTGCCATTCTGATTTTAAGTCCACTGATTTTTTTTTTTTAACTAGACTAGTGTGTTACACTTTACAAATTACTTTTGCATCTATTATCTCAAATCATGCTTGAAAAAATAGGGCTGGCAGGGGCTGTTAATGTGTAATCGTGAAGAGATTTGAGCTCAGGTACCTGAAGTGATTTCCACATGACTACATAGCCAGTAAATAAAAGAGAGTAGAAATTAATCATGATACCTGTTTTTAAATGTTTTTACATTATTCCAAGTTATAATCGGCCAAAATGAAATTGTCTCATACTTTAGGTAAAAGATTTTTATAATACACAGGTATTTTGTATTAACTAAATCTGATTTGGTGATGTGACATAGTATTGGAACCATGTATATCACTAACATTTGCAGTAGTATTTAGTAATAAATATGTTTGTCTTAATTTCAGATTCTGTATTAGAATAAGTTATGTAAAATCATCATATATTCTGGAGATATGTTTCTTTGGAAGATTTCCAGCTTCTAAAATATCTGTGATGAGCTGATTTGGAAATATAAAGATTTCCTAATTTATTTTAAAACCTATGGATTCTGTTTTTGAAATGCCAATATGTAGGCACATATTGTTTCTTTTCTAGCTTCTGTATAGTTTTTTCTAAACAAAGTATGCATATCCTATAGAAGAGATGCTTAAAGAACGTCATTTTAGGAGCTAAATTTTTGTTTACTGGGTATTTTTCACTTTTTCTCTGGATTTGGCAGAACTAATAGAAGTGTTATTTCTTTGAAAGACTGTTTCATTGCTATGCCTGCCTGAGGCCTCATCTTTCTACATGCACTTGAAAATGCACATTTGTCCTTTTCTAGGGATTCTATCTCTTTGCCAACATCTGCAGAACATTTCTGTGAAAAATATCCAATGGTTATTCAGACTTCTTCATCTGTATAGAAACTTCCAGGTGCTCAGCCAGACTGACTGACAGCTGCTTCTTAAACATCATCAAAAGTGAGTCACATTAGTGTGTATTTTCTCACATGCACACTTGCACAATTATGTATCCAGAGAGGTATTTACATTTTGATGACCCAGAAAGAATAATTCTGCCAATAAATTTTGAGCTAGCTATGTAGTTTATACAAACCTATTTTAATACTCACAATGTAAATAAATAGGCAATACCTTGCCCAAAACAAAGCATGACAAAATAGTAACACACTCAACAAGAAAACAAACACATAGCATAAGACCTGCAAAGTCTAAGCACAGGCTTTTGAGAAGAAGGTAGCAAATGCTCTAAAAATAAAGAAACACAAATATATTTAATTTGAACTACACAGGGATCATTTTTTAATATTGAATAGTTGTTATTTTCAACGACAAAGACCTAAATTTTCTTTAAGGTCTCACTGTACTTCTAATATTCAGTTCTATCTGGAGCTTATTTTTTTCCACCATTAACATCTTAGAGCCTGACAATACTGAAGAATAATATTCCATATTTATGATCAGATACCAAGGTGGGAAAACCATGGCTTTAACTGGTGTAATGGTGGGCTAGGTCCCCAATGGAGCCATCCTTTCAGATGAGTAGGGTTGCATCTCACCTGAACACCCCTCACTCCCTGCCAGCTGTGTCCCAGAGCCTTGTTCTTTCAAATTAAAGTGAGGTTTTTTTCTTACTTACCCATACCAGTTTTTCCACTTCTATGTTTTTATGACATGTAGGCATCTTTTCCCACCTGATTTTATGTAGTTACCTTGTCTTCTCCATAGATTGTTGTCTTTTTAAGTGTGAGACTCCATTTTACATTCTTTGCACTGTGTCAAGTATAGGGGATGCTGGGCACATGATAAACAGCCAACAGGTGGGTGATACTACATTCCATTTTATTACTATGGTCTGAAAAAGTACTGCGGCTTGGAAGGGAGATCACTAATAGAGTCTGGTTTCTGTGGCAATCTGCTTTAAATGTCTACATATTTTCAGTAATGTCTGAAACACAATTTTAAGGTGAGATTGCTCAATCTTTGCACCAGGCAACCATTATCTGTAGTAGCTAGAGTACTTTTGTTTCAATTATTCTTTCATGAAGGAAACAAGATTAATAGTTAGGAAAGTGTCCTGCAAAATGTTTTAAACTTACAAAAAATATTCTATTTAAAATTGACTGGTTTCATAGGTAGTCATTGATGGGAGTGTTCATTTGAAATAAGATTTTTAGAAATCTCTTACTTTAACCAGAGTTCGGAACTTAACCAGAGTCCCCCAAATGAAATTACTAATGATCCTATCAACAAATTATCCTAATTGACCACTCAGTTGTGGCAGCTGAGAATTTAAAGATAAAAGTATTTGAGGACAATATATTGGATGTTGTAAAAGTATTAAAATTGGCAGATTCTGTGGTGTTCTTCCTAAGTTGTCCTTTTAGGGGAAATTGCATTTAATTTGCTATCATTATTATTTGAGACCACTTTCTCTGTAAAGCCCTTGAAGCTACTTTCTTTGTTTACTTCATTCTCTCTTCTTTCCCTCCCTCCTTAGATCCTCCATCCCTGGCCTGAACAATACAAGGTTCTGAATAATCTGTCATACCTACAATGAGGTGCTAGAGTGTGAAAAGCGAAGTATGACCCTAACTTTTGTAACGATAAGATGGACTGGCTCCCTAGAGATAACTGGAAGTTACCTGATTTCTTCCTTCCATCCATTCATTCTTCCTTTCCTTCCTTTCTTCTATTTTTCCTTCCATCCATCCATTCTTTTAAAAAATTATTCTGGGGGCACCTGGGTGGCTCTGTCAGTTAAGTGTCCAACTTCAGATCATGATCTCATGGGTTGTGGGTTCAAGCCCCACTTTGGGCTCTGTGTTGAAAGCTCTGAGCTTGGAGCCTGCTTCAGATTCTGTGTCTCCCCCTCTCTGTCTGCTCCTCCCCTGCTCATGCTCTGTCTCTCTCAAAAATAAATAAACAAAAAATTATTCTGCTCTTCTGTCATGAAAAGAGAATTGTCTCTTTACTAATGTTGAGCTCTTGAATTAATAAAACAAAATTTTTGATTTTTCAGTTTTCTTTGGAGTCATTTTAAGGGGTGGGAGAACACAGTTACTAATAAAAATGATCTACTTAATTAGTTTGGCATGAGGGATGCTGGGATTCAGGGCATATCACCCCAAAGTATGCCATTTTGGCATATTGATTATTTTGAATTAAAGTTTAACTTAAGAAACAGCCAGTGCCAGAAGAACACTCTTGACCCTCTTTTGTCCTGCTGAAAGCAGGAAATAAATCTCCTGTGGGAAAGGTACCCTTTCTCACAGCAGGAGGTCAAGAAGACATCCTTATCACCAGAGATGGGGAATTCCGGACCAAGAAGGCCACATAAACAAAGCCTGTCACTTCACTAATAAACTACCCCAAAAGCAGACTTTTTCGTCTTAACAATTCTTCAACAAATTTATAATTTCTTTGTCTTAAAAGTATAAAAACTGCTAACTTTGGTCACTTCTTTGTTCCCTATTTTTATGAGCTCCTGTGTGTATGAAATTAAAATTTTCTCCTGTCAATTGGCTTTATGTCAGTTTAATTATTAGACCAGTTAAACAATCTAGAAGGGATGAGGGAAGGTTTTCCTCCCCTACAGGAAATTAGCCAAACTGTTTCTGGGAAGAGTCCAGTTCTCTGCCCAGGATTCCTCTCATTCTGTTGTCTCAAAGTGTGGTTCCCCAGACCAGCATTATCATCACCTGAGAACTTGTGAGACATACAATTTCTGGGGCCCTGAACCAGAGCTAATGATTCAGGAAATTCGGAGACAGGGCCCAGGAATCTGTTCTCACAAGTCTTCCAGGTGGTGCTAAATGCATGCTCAAGGTTTAGAACCTTGTATTTTCTTCTTGGTAGGAAAAAAAGGACCTGGAAGGCCCTATTCTTAGATGTCTACCGTGTTGTCAATATCACACAAAAAAATAGGAAAATATGGTGAAAATGCAGTTAGCATGGCTGATCACAGAGTAAAACTAAATAACGCAATTTTGTCAGTTCACATTAGGTTCTTCTGTTTTGTTTCATCAGATACTTAGGGGTGATTCTACTTATCCCTTAACAAGACTAAACTGTTACTGTATTAATTGCAGTCTGATGGAAGTCAGCATTTATTAAAGTGCACAAAATAATATTTAAATAATTCATACTTCTATAAGTTATATTTCGATTCCAATATGGAAAATTTGAGAAGAGGTGAGACATGGCAGGAATTTTTCTAATCCTTAGGTAATTGTTGCTACAGAGGGAATGTATACAAGTGTTTCCAAATTGTGTGGAAATATGAACGCAATCTTACCCCCCCCCCCGCCCCCCAGTAAATTTCCATAGTCATTTTTTTTAATTATTTCTGTCATGGAATGCTATTTTATTTGAGGACGTGTATTACGTATAGCCAAGCATTAAGGCTTTCAGAAATTGTTGATTCTAACAAAAAAACTTCAAAGTTCTTAACATATGGTTGTTGTTGATTGAATTTATCTCGCACAACAAGAAACTAAGATAAGATTTCATTCAACAAAGAACACTATGAAGTATTGCTTTATGGAAATCCATTAGCTGGAACTCTAAAGTTTGAAGTAACATGAGAAATGCAAATAACAACAATATAATTAAACTGTCAAATGTGATAGAGAAATTTATGTGAAAATGCATGTAGTCCCAGTTTTCTTTACTTTCTCCCCCCTGCTTTTAAGGCAACATCAAAACAGTTACTTCTGAGAATATTTATAACCTGTCAAGAGAAAAGACTAGAGACTATGTGGCTATGAATCCCTGAGGGAAAATGTTAGTTTCAAAGCACCATTGATGTAAATATTGCCTCTTTTCTATTTTGTGGAATGGGTTGTTATGCTGATAAATTTGTGTTAAAAACATAATTATCTAAAAGCCACTGGCATAAAAACACCAGTGCATTTTTGTAATAGAATTATAGATATGGGCTCATCTGTAATATAGGAGACACAGTCTTAATACAATGAATTTTTTATGTGAAGAAAAAATAGCACAATGGCAACACAAAGATGTTTAAGAGAAAGTTTGGTATGGTTGTTGGGAGATACTATTAAAAGAAAAAGACATTCTTGCAGAGAAATGTTATTATTTCTGCTAAGCTATGCAAAAGGTGGAACATGTCTAAATTTTCACTCTCATACCAACACTTACATTCTTACACTCACACACGCACACACACACACACACACACACACACAAATCCCAGCTCCCAAAACATTTCCTCTCTTCCTCTCCTTGGTTTTCATTTGGTTTTATTTATACACTGAGATTATTTTATATATTGTGTAGCAAAATATCTCTGCTAACAAATCAACTACAATAAAAATAACCAGGTTACACCATTCATAACTTAACTAATAGAATAGGAAATATTAATGTTCTAAAAGAAGCACTGACTCCTAATTCATGGGAATTAAATATTGTTTGTCCAAGGAAAGAGTTTAGAGTCAAAGATGAAGGGAGCAGTTAGAATAACAGTAGACATAGGAGAAAAGAGATGTGTATATCTATGACTATGTTTTCATTTTATTTTTTTATTTTATTTTTTGAGAGAGAGAGCATGCATGTGAGAGAGACAGAGAGAGAGAGAATCTTAAGCAGACTTCACCCTCAGTGTGGAGTCTGACGTGGGACTCCATCTCAGGAACCTGAGCCCAAATCATGAGTCAGGTGCTCAGCTGACTGAGCCACTCAGGTGTCCCATGTTTTTCATTTTAAAATAGAAAATTATTTTACATACCTAAGAGAAAGTTTCATTTTAGCAAATTGTCAACTGTTTTTTATTGAATAAATACATTTTTAATTTTAATTTGTTTAATAAAACTCTAATAGTCATTTTCATAAGGCCATTGTGAAGAATAAATAAATGAGATATATATATATATAGCGTATGGTATGATTGCAAATGATATATGAAAGTACACATAGAAACATAGAAACTCTAAGCTTTAGAAGAAAACATTTCTCAGGATTTTTAGGTATGCAAAGTTCCCCTGATATAATGGTATGTCAGAAGCCTAGTAGATGGGCTTTAGTTTCGCATCTATTACATGTCAAAGGCATTGACCTAGATCGCATGTATTCATTGATTCTTTTTAGGTGATCAATGATGCTGCACATTTTCCTGAAGTAATGAACGAGTATTTTTCGGAACTAGAACTGATAATGTTAAAAATAAAGGAAAAAAAAAAGATTTCATTATGCCTTTATGATTAAAAAAAAAAAAGTAGACCAAAAAAACCCCATAACAAACAAACAACCCCCCGCCCCACCCCCCCCCACACATGCATAATCTTCTGAAGTCAGGCCTATTTATCTTATCTAAACTCAGGAGTCCCCTTCACCTCCCTTATTTCCATTATACTCACTTCCATTTTATTTCTCTCATGTTCCAACTCCATTCCATCATAATCTTGCCTTAAAAACCACTCTGAAACCAAGTGGGTTATTACAACGTGCTTGTCCATAAGTGATTTTGTGAAAGTAATTTATTGTGACTCCAACTAGGATATCGTTTATTTATTTCTCCTAGGACATTTGTCAGCAGTTGTCTCTTATTTCTCTCGGAGAAAGTGTCACTGGACCCTCTTTTATTACAAAGGAGAATAAGAATCTTCATTTCCCAGGTTTCTCACCAGTTTCATGTTGGCTTTATTCTAATCAATGTGTTGTTGCTGGTTGTGTGAGGACTGGAGTGAGAATAAAGGTTCAGGATCTGAATAGGTCCATCAGCCAGCTGAATGGTTCATGTCCTGCCAGTTCACTCATAGAGCTTACAGATACATGGTTTCTCCTCTCTACATTAGGAAGTAAGGGGAAGCTATATCCTCTGAATGAAGTGGACAGTCTTTTAATAACTCTTTCTAATATTCATGTGGTGTATGTATTTCTGTGGCTGAGAGTTTTAATATCTGAATTACATTTTGGGCTTTTGTACTATCCTGGGTCTTCACCACTTGTTACACACATATTTTCAATGTCAATAGGAAAGATACAAAAATTCTTAAATGCTACTTTGAAGAAATCTGTTGATTTATATTTGTTTATTCTGAAAACTCTTTTGAAACTTAAATTTAAATATACTTATAAAATATATTGTTTTTCCCTTCAGAGTGATATAAAACAACAAGGTCCAGGTAATAAGCCTCTGGCAATTAATAATTAACTTTCACAGAGAGGTTTTATGAAATGTATTTTGGGTGATGACCCATCTCCAACTGCTACAATATTATTATGAGCCTAAAACTAGTAACACAGATGAAATGAAATCCACAAAGAAAATGACAGGATTTTTAGAACTTTTAGATACTGTATTTGACATTTTAGTAAGAAGTGTTAAGTTGACTTAAACAAGTCAATCCAATTTCTGTGCTCTGTTAATTTTGTTTGTCTTCTAAGTGAGTCAAGATCAATAGGATTACCATGTTCCTCTAATTCAAATCAAGATACTGACCTGAAAATAGATAATTCCATTATCCTCATGGGCATGGTTTTATTATTGGTGTCATTGGTACTTACTGAGTTTTCCTGGTACTTACTGTAATGTCGTGATAACCTGTATTCAACTCAATCAGGGTTTACTAAATGCCTTCAACCATATGCACATGGATTGTATAAGAATACATGGGACTAAAGTCAGTGTTCTAGATCAATGTGAAAGAAAGGGTTACAAAAAGAACTCCAGGATTGTATCAGAGCTGTGCAGAATACCCACTACAGCAGACAAGATCAGATGGTAGTCCTTGTTTGGGGTTCATAAACAATTTTCAAAACAGCAGGCCATTGTTCTCAGCTCTTTGTTTTTTGCGGGTCTGTGAACTCTTCATCAGATGGGAAGTATGATGATTTTGCTCTTTCTGAAAATGTGAAAATCTTTTGACGATGATTTTTCTGGTAGTATAAGTGGTAAGGAAAAGAAATGAAGGAATTTAGTCAAGTTGTTTGCAAAATGTTATGAAAGGAGTCATTTAGGGATTGGTTTACTAGTTTATGGACCTTTAACAGAATCCTTAGAAGGTTTTGTAAACATTACCAAACCAAGCTTGAGGAAGTCTGGCAATAACCCATTAGGTAAATCATAATTCTATAAAAAAAGAGAACCATCTGTATTTCCATTCTGGAAGATCCACTCTGACACTGGCATATCAGAATATGGACACTCTTTATGGCCAACAGCAGCAGCAGGATGTCTGGTCTTGGATTTTTCAGTTCCTTCTTTCCTGTGATTTGACATCCTCCACATCACCAACTACTCTGATCAAATTCAGAATCGTGCAAATGGTTGATGTACCCCTCTTTCACATTTCTCACTATCAAGTCTATTGTATTAATCATTAGTACTCTTTTTGCAGATATACTGGAATTTTATATTTTATATTACAGATTTGGAAATAGTAAATTTATGGTTTGCCCCTTAATGAACACACGATTATTTTCATTTTGTCATTTGATACTCCAAAGGAAATGTAGCTGACTGTAAGAAGGACACAGATTTCTTTTTTAAATTTTAAGGGTATATTAAATTTTTTTTTAATTTTTTTTCAACATTTATTTATTTTTGGGACAGAGAGAGACAGAGCATGAACGGGGGAGGGGCAGAGAGAGAGGGAGACACAGAATGGGAAACAGGCTCCAGGCTCTGAGCCATCAGCCCAGAGCCCGACGCGGGGCTCGAACTCACGGACCGCAAGATCGTGACCTGGCTGAAGTTGGACGCTTAACCGACTGCGCCACCCAGGCGCCCCAAGGGTATATTAAATTTTTATGCATTTTAAATTCAGTTAATGCCCTAACTTCAAATTTCGAATATACTATTTTTTTTTTCAGAAAGATATTTCTGGGGTCAAGTTTTCTAGGGCTTGCTGCTTTTGGTCACTTGACAACTTGTTTATTGTTTATGTCATCTTAATATAGCTCTGTATTCTGTGAAATTAGGATTGTGAAAGTACTGGGCCTGCATTATTGTGAGGATTAATAAAATAAGTCCTGTGAAGTACATTTGCAAAATGTATTCAAAATGTTATTGAGAATTTAGCCTTTACTACCATTTGTTTTGCACTTCATACCTTTAGAAGTTTGCTCACGTGTATTTCTGACCTTCATAATAGCTTTATGAAGTGGGCAAGATTGAATATACCTATCCTAATTTGAGAGTGTAAGAACTGTTTAATTTCTTCATTTCTAGAGGATATGAATAATCTTATGAAAGTAGATTCAATAAAATGAGAGTCATAGCAACATTATATGGCTTCCAAGGTCAGAAAATTAATTAGGGACAAACCTAGGGCAGGCTTCAGGTGCCTCGAGTTTCATTTTAACTTCTTACTTTCCCATTATTCTTTCCAAATAGATGTGTCTCAAAGGATGTAACTGTGCTTTCTCCTAAAACAAGAAAAGTTGTGTAACTGTAAATGAGTTAAAAAATTTTTTTTTCATGTTTGTTTATTTTTGAAAGAGAGAGCATGAGTCAGGGAGGGGCAGAGAGAGAGAGGAAGACACAGAATCCGAAGCAGGCTCCAGGCTCTGAGCTGTCAGCACAGAGCCTGACAAGGGGCTCAAACTCACAAACTGTGAGATCATGACCTGAGCCGAAGTCAGAAGCCTAACTGACTGAGCTACCCAGGTGCCCCCACAGACTCCTTTTAATTTCTTTTTTTGATTGCAGGGCAGAGGTTTTCCTCCATCCTCTGGCAGTTCCCTCAATGTAACATGAAGCTCTGTAGATGTCTAATTAGAACAAGATTGGCAGCAGAGCTAAATTTTGTTCCCTGTTTTGCTGGCTACTCTTCCATTCAGAAGTCATGACACCTGGGATATATAAAATAGGAAATGTCAAAGATACAGACAAAACATGGTATAGCCCCAGTTCAAAATAAGCATCTCTAGGCAGAACGTCCCCCAAAAGTAAAGATGACAGCTGTGTGACAGAGGATTCCAGAAAAGATAGACTTTAAAGGACTTTAAGAATGTCCTAAAGGCAATTCAAGACAAGTATAAATAACAGGACATGTGGTTTATAGGAAGAAAATATTTTCATTTTCTTCTGGTCCATTTTAATTCATTTAACTGTGGCTAGTTCTTTTTCTGCCCTTGGGCATACCCAGTGCTTGTGTTTGGGGTGGTGGTGGTTGTGGTAGTTGGGGGTTCTCTTGCAGATAATCAACAACTCTCTGGTTATTCTATAAGAAAATTACCAGTTTAGCAATTATCATATATAGTTCAGTATAAAATAAAAATAAACTCCTTCTTCATTTAAAGTTTAAGTTTTTTTCTTCTCCCAACTGTTGGAGGTTAGGAAGCTGTGGAGGGGAAAGAAAACATTGTAGACTTCCTATGCATGTTCCCATCTAGCATTTCTACTGCTCTGTCCCAGTGCATTAGGTTACTTGAGACTTCTCCAGGATTCCAAATGACGGAAGGAAAGGGATATAGGAGTCAAGTAGTGGTCTCCATTAACTTGAATTCATGTGTTACTGGTTTTCCCTAGGTATGGCAGTATTGATTCTATTTCTTCTGCTTCCTTCCGCCCCCCCAAAATAAAAACACCTCTGCTGGAGGTATCATGTCTTCAGTTACTTTGGATAAGTTTCTCTGTCTCGTATCCTAAGATACATCTCTTAGCCAGGAACATGTGGTAGAACTCTTCCAGTTTCTTTCTTCAGAGGTATGTTACTTCAAGCCATCCCTCTTGAGTGTGATGTAAAATGTCAGGAGGCTAGCTGGTTTTCTGCCTTTCTGGCTTTTATTTTGTCATGGCCTGTATGAGAAACATGCACTTTTTGCTCCTATAAATTATGGAGGAATAAAGATTCCTTTTCATTGCTTCATCATGAGAAAAACTGGTTTGTGGGTATCAGCCATTTTTTTAGTCTCTTTTATAAGTCTTTTCCTTTGTTTTATCTTAGCAATATTAAATAAATAGAAGGAAAGTTTATTTGCCATGCATATATTTGGAAGGACTAATGGTTTGTGTATTAGGAAAGAATATAGAAGTGCTTTCTAGTATGCAACTTTTCATTATTAGGTTTATCTGAAGAACAAAGTTCTCACTGTAGAAGACAGCCAGGAATTTTATGGTGCCCTTCACATTTATATCATTCCTTATGTTACAGACTTTCAGTTCCAAAGAATAAAATGTGCCAACTGTCTTGCATGGAGCATTCCCAGTAGTATTGTCTGTGTCACTCATGTCACTGCTCACAGGAAGGAAAGGTTATTCTGTCAATGAGACCTGGTGCCTCGCATGCTCCAGATGTTAAGCATGTTATGCTTTAAAGCGTGTCTACCAGGCTTCCTAGGAGACTAAATTTGGGTGTATGAGATGGTATGCAGGGCAGGAAAAGAATATTCAACAGATATCATTTAAGTATACCCTAGAAATTTTAAATTTTGCCTTCCAGAAATATTCTCTTAAGTAAAATCACAAATTTAAAGAGTTTGTGCTTTGATTGAAAAGATTATAAGTCTAATCATGAAGTTTGACTTTCTCCTTTTCAGTGAACACCAATAAAGGAAAATTAGCCTGGGAGAAGATGTGTAGCATTCCCAGTAACAAATTTATGGACATCTGTAGGTAGGTCTGGGTTTAAATTCTGGTTCAAACATATACACACCAAGTAACATACTTAAGCTATTTGAGCCTTCTCTATCTCGTTTATAAGGTAAGTGGAATAAAATTAATTCTTGAGATTGTGGTTAAAATGAAGTAAGACAAATTCTTGGAACATTATAAGTATTTAATAAATGGTAGTTACCATCATCATTATCATTTAAATGTTCATCAGAGAATAAGATTCTGAATTGTGTCTGTTACCTATTCTTCCTATCTATCTTCTCTGATATTGAAGATAAATAATACTCAACTTGAAAGGTACAAATATTTAGAGGATAGAGGTCAAGCAGTAGTTGTGTAATCTCAGGCAGTAAGCTCAGAGACACTTGAATACTGACCAGTAGTTTAAATAATTGTTAATTTGGGGGGCGGGGGAATCACGACAGAAGGAATATTTACATTAGGAGCTATGAAGACTTAAAAGCCATATATGTAGCAAGTAAATTAACATTTCAGAATTAAAAAAAATTCCTTCCTGAACTGGTGTCAATTTTTATGTCAGGAGACCTCACTCCTCACTCATTTCCTTATGCTTTAGAAATTTTAGAGACCAGAAGTGAACTGGTCATTAACTACATTCCTGTTCTGTTGATTTCCAGTCCCCAAGAGTAAATTCAGTAAAATGAAGACAAATGTAAGATTTCAATGGCAACCATATTTTGGGGCTAATTTTGATTAGATTTCATAAATACTTCTTCCATCGCACAAAGATTTTTGAGCTCAGGTAATGTAATTTTCAGAAAAATTTCTTTCTTGTAAAGTAATAGTTGTAGTCTAGATGTTGAAAGCAAAAACAAAAGCATGGTCTCTTTGTAAAGTATGTTTTGTGGTACATTGGCCTCTTTAACCAAACACACACATAGTTCGTAATCACCATTGAGTAACACTATTTGGTGAAACAGAATTAATTTTCTGAGGACTTAATAATAATTCATTAGGAGAACAGAAGTCAAAATTAACGATCCCAATCCTAGATGTGAAGAACTTGTACTTTACCTTTTTAGAACTGTTTGTGAATTCTATATAGAAGAAACTTGAACTGTTTGGCTATAATTAGCTTTTGATTGTAAAAAAAATTGAGTAGAATTGCTTCCTCAAACATATTTCTTTAATATGGGAAAGAACACACAGATGTGCTGTGATTACACTGAAAACATATGAATTCATTTGTCCGGTTTATTTTAGGAAATATTTTGAGGATTATTGCCCAAAGGGTAAAACCCAAGCAGTTGAAACCTTTAGAACATGAATGACTTTTTGAAAACATTTTTACACTATCTAGAGGGAATGATGCCCAGAAATAATATCGTGAAAGATTTAATATATAAGACATTCCATGATGGATTCTCTTCTCAGAATGACTCTCATGTTGACCAATGACATAAAAAGGCTGGATTATGGATGGGTTGTTTAGAAAACACCGCTTGATTGTTTCATGGGTAAATCTACTTTGAATACAAGCCGTTTATTGTGCTTAAACTGTACCTCAATAAAGTCAAGAGAAAGTAAATCACTACCAAGTGTGAGATAAAAAAGATTGGGGATCATATGAAAAGAGGAGAAAGCTGCTTCCCCTTCCACAACACAGAATATGGTATGACTGAGTTTCAGGTTGGAAGAGGAGAAGGAATTGGGAAGATAATTTTTGGAAAAAAAGTAAGCTAACTGCTTTTCCTGCCTCCAGTTGTCTTTGAGGTGGAGGGCAGGGAATAGAAGAGAGGAAATAGAAAAAGGTTATATATGTCGGAGAGCTGAAGGAGGTATCAAGATCCTGGGATTTTGCTGCGTGAAGACAGAAGCCTTGTAGACCTGTCCAGCAGCTCTAATGTGAGAGAAAGAGCTAACAGGATAGAAGCACAAGGTTCCTATGAAGCTTCCCTTGGGCCTGAGAATGGTATGGAATAGACATGAATGTTTTTGCCTGTCCAGGTAATGAGGAGGTTGGCAGAAGCAAGGGAGTGGATAAATCAGACGTGCTAGTCACATGTAAGCAGAGCTGAAACATTAAAGTAATGGTTATTTTGAGGGGTGGGAAGGTAGGACAATAGAAGTGATTGCCATTTATCAGTCTGCCCCAGACACCAGAATAGTCTACAAATGTTGGCAGCCAGGAGTTTCATAAAGGAACAGCTACAGACCACGTAAGCCTCACAGGCTTACACCTCCATCATGCCTCATGGTCAGTAAGCCTCACCTCCTAACTTTGAGAAGAAAGATGAGAATCCGTCAAAATGGGGAATGTTGAAATTTGGATTTCTAAAATCTTAAATGGGCTTTTTATGTAAAAAAAAAAACAACAACACTTAAATTTTCATTACTGATCTGAATTCCACATTGAGAGACGAAGACAGAATTAGTCCTAAATTCTGTGGACAATTATAATTGAAAATATTTTTGATCTCAGAAAGAATTGGAGAATATATATAGTGAAAAAAAACCAAAAAACAAAAAGGAAACAAAATAAACAAGCTAGAATAATCCCTACTGGTATAGATTCTAAAACAGCTCTTTTGTTCATTACATCTGTATTAAGCTATATATCTTAACTGTTACAGTCCATAGCAATAGTCTGTCTTTCCTTGCTATGTTTATAGTCCCAGTTATGTGAAACTGTATTTGAAACCAAATCTTATATCTTAATTTGTTTGTAATAAGGAAATAAAATGAAAGAAGAACATATATTTCCTTTTTTTTTTTTTTTACAAAAAATACCATTAAAATTAGGAAGGAAATGAGCAAATGTAGTAAATAGATTTACTTAGTAAATATATCATTCATATCTCAAAATTCCATTGAATTAATGCCAAATATTTTGAAAGTAATATTTTGATCACAAATCTTGTTTTTAATTTTTGCATTTATATGTATTTGCAAAGCTACATAGATTCATATATATGGCCCTCAGTATACCAATGCATGAAGATAAATTAATTTTTTAAAGTTTAGGTTATGATATATTTAAGGTTTGCCTAATATGCTTGGCTAGTTTTCATCAATATTCTTTGAGATCTTAATCTTTTAATAAAGTCAAAATATATATACTAATACAATGAAGTTAACACAATCCTTTAATAAATCTATACAAGCGTTTGAATTCTATGGTAATCTTTTTTTTAAATCAAAGATGATTAATTAGCTATTTATGTATCCTTTTATGCTAAAGTTTTCTTCACATGACACTGGATTAGTTCCCTTAAGATTCACAGCTCCTATGTTTTGCTGTTACTCAGTTTATGAAGCTTTAAAGCAGCTTAGTATTCTCCTAAATCATTCTGTCACTTGGGATCCATCCCTAATTTCTCACATTTATCCATTAATGTGCAGCCTTTCTAGTATAATAAGTCCTTGGGAAATTCACACTGAAATATTTCCTTTCCTGTATTTCTCTGTATAATACAACAGTGTTCTGAAATTTGCCATTTAAATAGTAGCTAAATTAAAGTCCAGAGCTGTTGTCATGTTGGTGATGACTAAAGAAACTCAGATACTTCTATCCAGAATTCTTCTTTCCTGTGTCCTATGAATAAAACATTAGTGAATTCAATGTATCTTTCTAACTTCGGGTTTGTTTGCAAAATTTAAGTTTATGAAATGAAAATATGTCCCTAAAGGCACGTTATCAGTGTTAATGCTTTTCCCATTTTGTTCCTTCTTATGACTGAGAACCTACCTTGATTGTCACTATCAGCCATTTAAATATTATTACAGATCTTTTCTATCTACATTATTCTTTTTCTCCATGGCATCCAAATACATTTTTCTAATAGCAGGAATACATGTCCCTATGGCTAAAATGGGACCCAACATCTACTGAAAATTCCTTACAAGTATAAAGAAACACCGGCTGGAGAGTTGTTTGTTATGAAAGGACATCAGAGAAGTAGAGCAGAAAAGGCTTGGTCTTGTATGGATGGTATCATATTCTAATGTCATGCTCAAGAAATCTAGTTTTGATTTTAAGTCTCCTCAGCCTAGAACATCAGGTACCTCTCTGCTTTCATTGGGGTATGTTAAGGGCAGGTGTTTTGGTCATTTTTGTGCTTGGCTTATAATAGGTGTTCCATAAATGTTGACTGAAGACTAGGCAGACTTTTGACTGTGGGGACACAGAGTGATTATTGAAAGGTCGGGATCTAGGAATGGTATGACAGCTTGTTCACCTCCAGTGGAAAAAGATTTGAGTCACTTAAGGGGAAGTACTTGATCATTTTGCTTGAGGTCAATGCTGGTTGTAGAGATGAACAGTAAAATGAGAGCATTGTAGGAGAGTGTTTGTACTTGGTTAGACCATTAGAGTGTGGTATTTCACCCACAACCTACGGCCTTAGTAAGTAATGACGTAATCCTCAATTCACGAACAAGAAAATGAAAGGATGAGGCTTGGCTGCATGGGTTCATTCTTCATCCATTGTGTGGTGCTTTCCTGTGTGGATGTCCACTCACTAAGTGTAAGGAGCCCTCTCCATCTTTCCCGTGGGCAAGATCTTCCACAGCACCAATACCAGTAGTGTAATTACTTAGAGTTGTACACTGCCTGCTGTTTACAAAGCCTTTTCACATGCCTTTCACGCACAATATCTTACATTATATAACAACTCTGAGAGGTTCCCACGACAGGCAATTATTGCCATTCTGAATATGACAAAAATTGCTTTGCGAAATATTAAGAGACTTGACCAAGTATATATGGTGATAATAGAAGGCATTCGACTCAAATGAATCTTCTAGCTGTAAATCCAGTGCTCTTTCCAGAATACCAAGATAATTTCAGTAATTAAAGAGTAACTATTAATCGTAGACTGGGTGTTAAGTGTTCTCATTTTGAAAATAGTCTCCTATGATAATCATATACATGAATCCTGACTTTTGCTTGATTTTCTTTCCTGCCTTCCCTTCTCCTTCCTCAGATATATTATCTTATGTGGCTCAGTAGCTTGGCTAATGCCTATTAATAGGAAGCTAATATTAGAATATTCATTGAACTATTTCTTTGTTTAAATGAAGATTTGTACTTTTCTGCAATCAAATAGCATCTTCTGTGCCTAGTCAGCTGGCAAGTTTTACAAAAGTATAAACACTATACTTTTAAGATCTAAGCTAATTGACAGGAATGAGTGACTATAATTCACTTGAGAACTCTTAGGAAAAAATGATTAGAGATGACACAAAACATGTGTAGGGTCCTGTTTGTAGTTGTTCCCAATGTACAGCTATTAACCTTAAGTGCATTGGTTGGTACCTAGCATATTACTGAAATAGGGGAAAAATGAAATAAAATCAGAAAAGATTAGAAGTGAAATACTCATTACTTGTGTTTAATTGAGAGACTATTATGTTCCAGGCTGTAGTGCTCAGATAATCATTTAAGCTTTATGTTATATTTCAAGTGTATTAATTTATTTTGAGATATAGAGAGAACCAGCAGGGAAGGGGCAGAAAGAGGGGAGGGGACAGAGGATCCAAAGCAGGCTCTGTGCTGAGAGCAGAGAGCCTAATGTGGGGCTCGGACTCATGAACTGTGAGATCATGCTGAGTCAAAGTTGGACACTCAACCAACAGGCACCCTTAAGCTTTATATTTTTTTTAAAACACAGATACTTTTCCTATGTATCTATCAATCAGTCATTTTAGAGAGAGTGCGCAAGTGAGGGAGAGGAGCAGAGAGAGAGAGAGAATCTTAAGCAGGCTCCATGATCAGCACAGAGACCGATAGAGGGCTTGATCCCATGACCCTGGGATCATGACCTGAGCTGAAATCAAGAGTTGGACGCTCTCTGACTGAGCCACCCAGGCATCCCTAAAACACAGATACTTTAATATTTTACAAATAGTGAAGCTGAACCCAACTGAAGTTATATGCTGTTCTCGGGTCCTTCTAGATGGTGTTGAAGCTGTTATCCAACCTAGGGTTTCTGATTTGCAATACTACTTTGTTTTCCTATATCATATTTTATTATATTATGGGATGATGCAATTGACTTTTTCTGTTATTTACCCAACGAATTGTCCCCTTTTTTTTGTTATTTACCCAACAACTTGGGACACTGTATGAATTTGCATTGTTTCTCTTTCACCCTCTCCTTGAATATAAACTCTTACCTAATCATTTTGTGTGTGAGTTAATATGCCCGAGTAAGGAAAGGTTTACTTTCCTTTGTACTTTTTGCCATGAACTGCTCTGAATTATCTCATAAGACTGCATTCTTATAAAACTAAATTATAGTGAATGAGGAAAACAAATTTATTTTGTCTCTTCGCAGAAGAGTATACAGTAAATACCAATGAAATTACCAGACCTGTCAACTGGCTGCTGAGTAAATATGTGAGATATTCAGGCCATTTTCTCTCTGAAAGTAGCGTTTCTCAATGATTTATGCTTAAGTATATCACTAATAAGAACTGCCAAATAAAAACACCTGAAAATATTCAAAGCTAAAATAAAGTCACTGAAGCTTCACAATTAATGTAGTCATGGCTGGATACATTTAAAATAGAGAACATGCACACATTTTATTGTTTTGCTTGGGGTGATGCCAGGATACAGGATACTGCCTGAGCTCTGTACCACTGAAATAGAGGTTTCTGGGAGAAAGACACATTTCACACCTGAGTGGATGTCTGCAAATTGAAATTGGTGCTTCTTTCTGTCAGAGAATTGTGGTCCTGAAGGTTTACCCTTGTCAGAAATGTCCCCTAAATGATTTCATGTCTTGATTTTGAGTTCAGCTTCCTACAGAGATTTGAAGGCTGTATTTGCATCAAACTATTCATTTTCTTAATTTTATTTTTTAATATTTAGCACAATTCTGAAGCCAATAATATGGAGCTTTTTATTATTATTATTATTATTATTATTATTATTATTATTATTATTAACTAAGGAAAAAAACGCTTGTACCTGAAGCTGATCAGCAAGTAAAAGCCTTTCCATTAGATTCGTAGCTTGAAGAATTTTAGTATTTCTCCTCTGTCCTTTAGGAAATATTTGTAACAAACTCACACTTAATAGCACTTTGCATAGCTAAACACTGACATTACCACAGAAGCTAATGTTAAATTTGAAACAATAAGTTGCTTGTTCTTTTTTTTTCTTCTTTTTTTTTTCATTATGCTAAGTGTACTCTTAACCCCCATCACCTATTTCACCCATCCTGCGACCCACTTCTCCTCTATAACCCTCAGTTTGTTCTCTGTAATTAAGAGTCTGTTGCTTGGTTTGCCCCACCCTCTCTCTCATTTCCCCTTTGCTCATCTGTTTTGTTTTTTGAATTCCACACACAAGTGAGATCATATTGTATTTGTCTTTGACTGACTTATTTTGCTTAGCATTATACTCTCTAGCTCTATGTTGTTGCAGATGCCAAGATTTCATTCTTCTTTATGGCTAATACTCCATTGTGTGTGTGTGTGTGTGTGCGCGCGCGCACGCGCGTGCGTGTGTGAGTATGTATATATGGACATATGTCACTTATTCTTTATCCATTCATCTATTGATGGATACTTGGACTGCTTCCATAGATTGGCTATTGTAAATAATGCTGCAGTAAACAGGCGTGCATATATCCCTTTTAGTGCTCATGTGTTTTTTTGAGTAAATACCCAGTAGTGCAATTCCTGGATAATAGGGTAATTTTATTTTTAATTTTGTGAAGAATGTGCATATTGTTTTCCACAGTGGCTGCACCAGTTTGCATTCCAGTCAGCTGTGCAAGAAGGTTCCTTTTTCTCCACATCCTCACCAATAGTTGTTGTTTCTTGTGTTTTTGATTTTAGCCATTCTGACAGATAGGAGATGTTATCTTATTGTGGTTTTGGTTTGCATTTCCCTGATGATGAGTTGTTGTGTATCTTCTCATGTCTCTGTTAGCCATCTGGATGTCTTCTTTGGAGGAATATCTTTTCATTCCTTCTGCTCACTTATAATTAGATTATTTGGTTTTTGGGTGTTGAGTTGTATAAGTTCTTTATATATTTTGGATAATAACCCATTATTAGATATGTCATTCCATAGGTTGCCTTTTAGTTTTGTTGATTGTTTCCTTTGCTGTGGAGAAGCTCTTTATTTTGATGTAGTCCCAATAATTTATTTTGCTTTTATTTCGTTTCCCTCAGGAGAGATAACTAGAAAAATGTTGTTATGGCTGGCATCAGAGACATAATTGCTTGTGCTCCTTTCTAGGATTTTTATGGCTTCAGCGCTCACATATAGGTGTTTAATCCATTTTGATTTTGTTTTTGTGTATGGTGTGAGAAAGTGGTCCAGTTTCTTTCTTTTTCCCATTGCATATTCTTTCCTCCTTTGTCAAAGATTAATTGACCATATAATGGTGGATTTATTTATGGGTTTTGTGTTCTATTCATCTATGTGTCTTTTTTTTTTATGCCAGTACCATAGAGTTTAATGTATACCACTTTATAATATAACTTGAAATATGGAATTGTGATAACTCCATTTTTTTTTCAGGATTGTTTTGGCTATTTGAGATCTTTTGTAGTTCTATACAAATTTTATGATTGTTCTAATTCTGTTAAAAATGTTTTTGGTGTTTTCACAGGGATTGCATTAAATCTGTGTATCACGTTGGGCAGTATAGACATTTTAACAATATTTGTTTTTCTCATCTATGAACACGGGATGTCTTTTCATTTCTTTGCATCATCTTCGATTTTTTTTATCATTGTTTTATAGTTTTCAGAGTACAGGTCTTTCACCTCTTTGGTTAAATTTATTCTAAACATTTTTTTTTGTTTATTTTTGGTGTGATTATAAAAGGGATTGTTTTCTTAAATTCACTTTCTGCTGCATCATTTTTAGTATATAGGAATGCAGTAGATTTCTAGACATTGATTTTGTATCCTGGGATTGTTACTGAATTTTTAACTAGTTCTACTAGTTTTTTTTGGGTTTTCCATATATATGGCATCATGTCATCTAAAAATAGTGAGAAATTTACTTCTCAATTTGGATGCCTTCTAATTCTTTATGTTGTCTAAATTATGTGGCTAGGACTTTCAGAACTATGCTGAATAAAAGTGGTGAGAGGTGGATATCTTTGTCTTATCCCAAGACTTAGGGGAAAAGCTCTTAGTTTTTCATGATTGAGGATGATGTTGGTTGTGGGTTTTTTATATTAGACCTTTATTCTGTTAAGATATGTTCCCTCTAGACTTACTTTGGAGAGCATCTATATCATGAATGGGTATTGTACTTTGTCAGATGCTTTTCTGCATGTATTGAGATGATCATACTTTTTTTTTTTATTTGTTCGCTTAATGATGTGACGTATCACACTGATTTGTGCATATTGAACCACCCTTGCCTCTGGGAATAAATCCCACTTGATTGTGGTGTATGGATTTTTTTAAATGTATTATTGGATTCAGTTTGCTAATGTTTTTGTTGACGATTTTTGTATCTATATTCGTAAGAGATACTGGCCTGTGACTCTCTTTTTTTCTGGTGTCTTTATCTGGTTTTGGTATCAGGGTGATACTGTCCTCATAGAATGAATTTGGAAATTTTCCTTCCTCTTTTAGTTTTTGGACTAATTTGAGAAAAATAGAATTGTTGTTAAATTTTTGGTAGAATTTACACATGAAGCCATCTGGTCCTAGACTCTTGTTTTTTGGGAGCTTTTTTGATTACCAATTCAAGTTCATTGCTGATTATTGGTCTGTTCAAATTTTCTATTTTTTCCTGCTTTAGTTTGGCTAGGTTATATGTTTCTAGGAATTAATCCATTTTTTTCTAGTTGTCTAATTTTTGGCATATAGGTTTTCATAATATTCTGTTACAATTGTTTGTATTTCTGTGGTGTTGTTACTACTTCTCTTTCATTACTGATTTTGCTTATTTGGGTCCTTTCTCTCTCTATTTTTGTAAATGAGACTTGCTAGAGATTTATCAATTTTATTGATGTTTTCAAAGAAGCAGCTCCTGAATTCATTGATCAGTCTTATGTTTTTGTTTTTTGTTTGAGTTTCTATATCACTTATTTCTGTTCTAATCTTTATTATTTCCCTCCTTTTGCTGGGCTTGTGTTTTGTTTGTTCTGTGTCTAGCTCCTTTAGATGTAGGGTTGGCTTGTTTAAGACTTTTCTTGCCTCTTGAGGGAGGCCTAGATTGCTGTAAACTTCCCTCTTTGACCCACTCTTGCTGCATTCCATGGGTTTTGGACCATTGTGTTTTCATATTCATTTGTCTCCATATGGTTTAAAAAAATTATTTATTTATTTATTTATTTATTTATTTATTTATTTATTTAGAGTGTGCATGCATGCACATGAAGCCTCTTGTCAGTGCAGAGCCTGATACAGGGCTTGAACTCATGAATCACAAGATCATTATGTGAGGCAAAGTCAGGAGTCAGATGCTTAACTGACTAAGCCACCCAGGCACCTCTGTTTCCGTATAATTTTTGATTTTTTCTTTGTTTTCTTGGTTGACCCATTCATTGTTTAATAGCATGTTATTTAACCTTCATGTATTTGTGGTTTTTCCAGATTTTTTCTTTTGGTTCATTTCTAGTTTCATTGTGTTGTATTCAGAAAAGATGCATGGTAAGACTTCGTGGTTTTTGTTTGTTTGTTTGTTTGTTTTTACATTTGTTGAGACTTGTTTTGTGGCCTAATATGTGATGTATGCTAGAGAATGTTACATGTGCACTTGAAAAGTCTATGTATTCTGCTGTTGTAGGATGGAATGTTCTGAATAAGTCTGTTAAATCCATCAGGTCCAATGTATTATTCAAAGACATTTTCTGTTTGGAAAATCATTCCACTTTCTGTTTGGATGATCTGTCCATTAATTTAACTGGGGTGTTAATGTCATCTGCTGTTAGTGTATTACTGTGGATTGTTATTAACTGTTTTAGATATTTGGGCACTTTCATGTTGGGTGCATAAATATTTACAGTTTTTGTATCTTCTTGTTGGATGTCCCCTTTATCTTTATATAGTGTCCTTTTTGTCTCTTGTTATAATCTTTGTTTTAAAGTCTATTTAGTATGATCTAATTATTGCTAGGCTGGCTTTTTTTTTTTTTGACATCCAGTTTCATGATAAATGTGTTTTCATCCCTTCATTTTCAGCCTGCATGTGTCTTTAGTTAAAATGAGTCTCATAGGCAGCATATAGATGGGTCTTGCTTCTTTATACATTTGTCACCTTGTGTCTTTTGATTGGGACACTGAGTCTATTTAAATTTTTGGTAATTATTGATGAATATTTACTTATTGCCATTTTGTTATGAGTTTTTTGGTTGTTTCTATAGCTTTTCTCTGATCTTTTCTCTCTTTCATGATTTGTTGACTTTCTTTAATGATATAGTTGGGTTTCTTTCTCTTTATTCTTTGCATATGTATTACTGTTTTTGTTCTATTACTGGTTTTTGATTTGTGATTATTATTAAGTTTGTATAGAACATCTTCTGTATGTAGCAATCTATATTACATTGATGGTTGCTTAAGTTTAAAACCCATTCTTTACTTCCCTCCCCACCCCCTCCCCCCACATTTTAGGTATATAGTATATATTTATATCCTTTTTATTTTATGAGAACTTTGACTGATTTTTCCAGAAATGTTATTTTCACTGTCTTTGTGTTTTTTTTTATTTTTCATATTGCCACTTAAGGTTTTTCCTTTCCACTAAAAGGGTCCCCTTTAATATTTCTTGTATGGCTGGTTTAGCGATCATAAACCTTTTTAGTTTCTTTGTTTTTTGTTTTTTGGGTTTTTTTTTTGTCTGAGAAACTCTTTATCTCTCTCTCTATTCTGAATGATAACCTTACTGGATAGAGTACTCTTGGCTATAGATTTTCTCTTTCAAGCTCTTTGAATATATCATGCCACTCTCTTCTGTCCTGCAAGTTTCTGCTAAAAAATCCTCTGATAGCCTGATGGGGTTTCTCTTATATGTAACTGTCCTATTTGTGACTTAAAATTTTTTTTATTGCCACTTTTTTCCATTTTAATTACTATGTGTCTTGGTGCAGAACTCCTTGGGTTGAATTTTTGAGGCGCTCTCTGGTGTCTCGTTGATCTTCCCTGCATTATGGGGAAGCTTTCAGCTCTTATTTCTGCAAATAAACTTTCTACCTTATGTCTCTCTTCCTCTGTGGTCTCTTTAATGTGGATGTTATTACATTTGATGGAGTCACTGAGTTTCCTAAAACTGTTCTCAATTTGCATAATTTTCTTTTGTCTCCTTTACTCATCTTGGTTACTTTCCATTACTCTGTGTTCTAAGTTGCTAATTGATTCCTCTTCTTTATCTAGCCTGCTATTTTTTTCATCAAATTTATTTTTAATTTCTTTTATTGTGTTCCTGATCCATGATTGGTTCCTTTTTATCTCTTTGTTAAGGGTCTCACTGATGTATGTCTTCTAGTCTTTTCTCAAATCCACGGCTTTATGATCATTACTTCAAATTCCCTGTCAGGCGTATAACTTGTATCTATTTCACTTTGGTCTCTTGCTGTGGTTTGGTCCTGTTCTTTCATTTGGGAGATGTTTCTCTGTTTCCTCATTTTGTCTGCTGTCATGTATGTGTTTCTGTGAGTTAGAAAAGTCAGCTGCTTCTCTTGCTCTTCACACTAATAGCCTTAAGAAGAGGTCCTGTAGTGCCCTGCATTGCAGTGTTGCCGGTTCCCTAGGGCCTGGCTCTTGAGGGAGTGTCTCCTATGTGGTGTGCGTGCTCTGCCGTTGAGTCTTGGCTTCTTTTTCCTTCAGTCCACTTGTCTGCAAAGGCTTTCTCTGCCGATTGTGGGCAGTGTTTGGTTCCCAGCAGGGGTAAGGTATGTTTTAATAATGTGTGTTTGCAAAACAAGATCTGTTTCTGATCCCCTGGAACTAAGGCCCCCCAAACCCCACCCAAAATAGGAGATGTGGTGTTGGCAGAGCCACTCAATTTGCGGAGGGGTCCACAGTGCCCAGACTAAGGAGAGTGTGACGGGGAAAGGCAGATCTGCTGAAGCTAGGAGACAACAAGGGCAGTGGTGGCGTGGGGCCAGCAAGTGGTAAGGAGTAAGGAATATTGGTACCAGACTGGTTGCCTCAGTGGGCCATTGTTTGGGGGGGAGGGAGGGGAGGGAAATGTCACCTGACAGCACATTTGTTCCTTGTCTCCCATGATCCCTGTCTTTCTGACCCACGGTCTGAGATGAAGAAACCACTGTCCCTCTGGTCTGCCCCTGGTGTTTTCCAAACTGCTAGTTATAAGGTGCATCTGCATGGGCCATTTGTCATGTTGTCTCTTTTTTTTTTTAATTTTTTTTTTACATTTATTTATTTTTGAGAGAGAGAGAGAGAGAGAGAGACAGCATGAGCAGGGGAGGGGCAGAGAGAGAGGGAGACACAGAATCAGAAGCAGCCTCCAGGCTCTGAGCTGTCAGCACACAGCCCGACGCAGGGCTCAAACCCACAAACTGTGAGATCATGACCTGAGCTGAAGTCAGATGCTCAACCGACTGAGCCACCCAGGTGCTCCTGTCATGTTGTCTCTTAAGTGCAAGGATTCTGCTTCCTAAAACCCCCTGGGCACTCCCAGAGCTGAGCCCGCCAATTTTTAAAATTCCAGCTTTAAGTCCAGCTAGTTTTAAGAACTCAAAAATTCAGCCCCTCAGAGGCAAATACTATGGGGATTTGTCCTCTTTTTGTGGGCTTCCTGGTGTGAAAGTCTGTTTTCCTCCCTTCTCCACACCGCTACCTCCCTCCCCACCATGGACGGCCATGGACCACGTCTTCACCCTTCCTACCTCCTTCCATGTGGCTTCTTCCCTACTTTAAGTTGTGGGGTTTGTTCTGCCAGTGTTCAGGTTGTTTTCTGGTTATTTACACTTATGTGAGTATTACCTAGTTTGATCGTGGGACCAGGAGAGCTCACCGTCCTTCTACTCTGCCATCTTCCAAACTGATCATTCTTATTCAGGTATTTTTATACATTAAAAGTATCTTGAACTTGGAATCTAAGCTTTATTTTAATAGGAAGAGTGATTGGATAATAATAAACATTTGTAATTAGGGCCTCAGAACTAGTTTAATGAAAATGAAAAGAATTCTGGGCTCTGATCTTCACCTTCATAATTCTATCTGAGGCCAGAAGGTTATTTTCTTGGGATTTCTTTCTGGCAGTGGAAGGGGCAAATGAAGAAATGACCCAAGGAGAAAAGACTCTATGTTAATTACTGAGACCTTTTGGAGGCCTGCTCACTTACTGAAAAATCATAGCGCCAAGGACTTCATGGTCTGGCTTTTACCCCAAACATCTGATGAAGTAATAGTATGTAGAAATTAAATGTCTCATTATTTTGTGGCAAAAAATACCCTCCCTCTCACTGTTTTTGTACACTCCCAGATATTTTAAACTTCAGAGGCTTGAACTCCAGTTCTCCCACGATCCTTTTTGTCTCTATCTCAAATCTCTGTGAGGAACCAATATCCATGTGTTAGCTCTTTTCCCCTTTCCCTTATGATCATTTGAGGTAACTTAGTAACTAGTCTAATAAAGATAATTATGTGATAATGTATTATTATATCAGATAACATTTTGAGTTTAATAGTAATTCTTATTGTGTAGTTCTAACAACAATCAGTTGTTTGGGAGAAATTCAGGCTGTAGGTTCTCTCCTTGCCTCATAAATACATTGCAAGTAAATAAGGATTTTGTGTAAGCAGTCTTGCATTTAAAAAATATCAACATAGGGGTGTCTGGGTGGCTCAGTCACTTAAGTGTCTGACTCTTGACTTCAGCTCATGAGTCATGATCTCACGGTTCGTGAATTTGAGCCCAACATCAGGCTCTGTGCTGACAGTGAGGATCCTGCTTGGGATTCTCTCTCTCTCCCTCTCTCTCTCTACCACTCCCTGCTTCCTCTCTATCTCTGTCTCAAAATAAATAATAAATAAACTCAAATATTAACATATCAGGTGTGTTAATATTTTTTAAATGCAAGACCACTTACACATAATCCTCGTTATTAATAAACATAAATAATAGCACAGTATGGGGGCAAGTTTGAAACTAAACAAAACTGTGTCTCAACAACCCTTTCCTTCCTTTTAGGTAACTGCTCCTAACCACGTTCACTTTAGACTACTCAGTCCTCTTCTATAATCTACAAGCTTGATGTTTTCCCCTGATCAAACAAACCCAGTCATTCTGGACTGCCCTATGTAGACCTTGTTTTATCCTCAACCACCCTACTTCCCTCAAGTTTATGGTTTGCTTGTTGCCATATTCCAAGTCAATAAAAAAAAGAGGTATGGAACAGTCAGAGCATGTCATGATGTTATGCAATCAGATCCATGCAGGTCAAGGCTGGAAAGCAAGGCTTGGTGAAATTTCATTACTGGTAGGAAATGGTTATTATAGAACTGATAATTATGACTGTAAGAGGCATACTGAAGTTCAGGTCATTCAGTACCACTTGTATTGCTAAAAGTCAAAGGGTATGCAAGCAGACACATTCATAGGAATAAAGTATTTTCTGTACCATTATAGTTCCCTGTGATTGTATCCTTTATAACACTTGGCTACACTTCAGTGTAATTACTGGACACTTGTCTGTCTCCTTCAAGAGACCATGAATTCTTTGAGTTCATGGATTGTGCCTTTGGTCTTTGTATTCCTGGTGATTATCACATATTCTTGTCATGTAAATACATGCATGTTCAGTGGTTACAGATGAATTATTTTTTAAAGTGCTGGAAAAATTCTTTTATTCTGGACTCTTCAGAACCATTCCTTGGTTTTCTATTTGAAGACTTAATGTCAGTAAGTCTCAAATGTTCGTAGTGTATATATTATCAATCATACTATGTGTGTGTTGAGGCTGAGGATGTCTGGGGAAAAGAGATACAAATTCACATTTTTTAGTAGTTCAAACCAGAAGAAGAAACAAGAAATTTGCCTAGAGCATGGATTCCCTGTTCATTCCTTATTCTTATTGTTAGGTTATAACAATAGTTTAGTTAGTTTATTAAATACCTTTCTACTTAAAAAATAGTTAAAATGCAGGGCGCCTGGGTGGCTCAGTTGGTTAAGCATCCAACTGTTGATCTCAGCTCTGGTCTTAATCTCTTGAGTTCAAGCCCTGCATTGGGCTCTGCACTGGGTGTGAAGCCTACTTAAATAAAAAATAAAAAATAATAATAAAATGAAATAAAATAGTTAAAATGCAGAATTGGAAGCAGGGTGAGTGATTATGGTCTGCTGGAATTGGATTCAAGAGTAAAATTTTGATCTACCAGCAACCCCTGTAAATTTCCCTATTAGTTTTCATCCTGAATGGCTCAGTTGCTTTCTGGGTAACAGTCTCATTTCGCTTAGGACCAGAGAGCACGCATGTCTTTTAAAGTAAGCATTTTACTAATTTGAAGAAACTTTTCTAAGTTTAACATTGAGATAATTTCTTTTTTATATTTTCTATTTCTAGTAAATAAATAAATACATAAATAAATAAATGTGCCTAAAGTTCAATGACCATAAGGGACCATAAGGGAATTAATGAGCTCTTTCATATCTTCTTATCTCAAGTTAGTATTAGCTTCCCGTAGTCATATACTATTTGAAAGAATTATTCTTGGAGATTATAGTTCTGGAGAAAGGAAATGAGGGTCTGTTTTTAAAAGTTTTTTGTAATAAAAATGTTCTAGTAGGGTCAGTACTTCTTACACTGCACGGTTTTGTCTCCACTTTGCCTCTTACCTTTTTTTGTTTTAAGTTTATTTATTTTAAGAGATAGAGACAGAGAGAGAGAGAGAGAGAATGAAAGCATGCTAGCTGGGGAGGGACAGAGAGAGAGGGAGAGAATTCCAAGCAAGCTCTGCACTGTCAGTGTAGATGACATGGGTCTTGAACTCAGGAACTTTGAGATCTTGACATGAACTGAAAGCAAGTCAGACACTTAACTGACTGAGCCACCCAGGTGCCTGGCTTTTTGTACTTTTCTATAGGGAAAACCATATCATGGTAGGCATGGTGAAGAAAAGGAACCAATAAGTAATGATAAAGGCAACTTCTAAATATTCAAGAAATTGAGTGAGGAGGACAACAGGCAAAATGTTAAATCATTCAAATTCTTTCATAACCTTGAATTCTAATTTTTCAAAAAATATTATAAAATTGGATTTATTTGTCCTACTTACATGAAATTAATAAATTTTTACACAAAGATTATAATTTACGGATGTGAATGAATATTTTCTAACGTGTCTTTTGGAGGTGCAATCTTGAAGATATTTATATGTTATTTATATAAAAGCGATATAAGAAACATGTTATTGAAGAACTGTTAGGAACTAAATTCATAGCTAATGTGTTTTGGTTAGTGATATTTTCTAGCAAATTTAAAATCTTCAGTGCCTGAATTGTTCTCATAAACATACAGATATATTTTCATATGCTTTTTAAACCCACTGGGGATTTAAGAAGCAAAGAGCATTCATGGCCTCTGAAAACATACTGTGTTTAATTGAAATATAAAGTGCTACATTCATAGTCAACTCTACAGTTTTGCCAAAAATGAAGAATGATTAAAGTCAAAGAACATTTTAAATGAGCCTATAAATCTGGCTTTATCAGGAAAGACAAAAACTTCAGACCTGTGTGTCAGGGAAAAACACAAGGGAAACATTGTACTTTTTAAAAAAGTTTAAGTGTCACTTTAAAAATCACTGAATATCAGATTTTTCCAGGAGATGTAATAGATAGTTCATCTAACTGTATTGGGTATTAGAGCCAAGAATGAATTGAAAGTTTTATTCAACTTGCTGCAACATGTTGGTGCCCTGGGAGACTTTGCTACTTTAGAAGAGAGCCCATTAAAATATGTCTGGACAGAAAGCAAAAGAGGAAGGCAGAGTTAACTAAAAATCCATTTCTCCTGATTTTGGAATTCAGAAGCTGCTTTTTTTTCTCTCCTTTTCTTCTTCTTCCTTCTCCATTTCTCTTTAACTTTTTCTTTTTTTAATGAGTTCATTACGTTCACTACAAATACTCTAGATTTGATGGCTTGTTAAAATTATACTACCTTACAAGAAGATCCTTTTGTATCTTTGCAAAATTGATGGTTCATTATGTCAGCAAATTGTGTCTCTCTCAATGGAAAAATATTATCACGTGGTAAGATCTGAGTTCATAAAATAATTATTTTTTCTTTTATTGCTCACTCTTTTTTTACTCACTGATGATCTTGCTGTAAACATTTCCCATTTAGAATCAAAACTTTCCATCTTTAAAAAATAAATGTGTTGGAAGAACTTAAGTGATTTGTACTTTTAAAAAAACTTTGCTCTTTTTAAAATGTTACATAAAGCATGAGTTATTAAACACCTTGTTTAATTACATTGATAATTTACTCTCTTGCAATGTTCCTGGTTGTATCTGTATGCCTTTTATATGCACATAAATATAACATGTCTGTGATTACAATCAGTTACTGTTAAGTATACCTGAGCATCTGAGTCGTGATTTCAGCTTAGGTCATGATCCCAGGGTCGTGGGATTGAGCCCCACATCTGGCTCTGCACTGAGTGTGGAGCCTGCTTAAGATTCTCTTTTTCCCCTCTGCCGCTCTCCCCCACTTGCACTCTTGTGCGTTCTCTGTCTGTCTTTCTCTCCTCCACTATCTCTCCCTCCCTCCCTCCCTCAAGTAAAAAATATATATGTTTGTGTGTTTTTTTTTATATTCAGTACTTTTAGTAAATAGTAAGTATTGAAGATACTTTTGCATGCACACACACACACACCCCTTTGGTTTTGCTGATATTTTCTCTGTCTTTTATGGTCTATGCTCATGTGAAGTTTTTCACTTTTAGTTACTACATATTGCTTACCTTTAGGTTGTAAGCTTATCAAGGGCAAGGATCTTGTGTTATTACCATGTTATCACCAATGCCTACCAGTGTATCTGGCACAGAGTAAGAGGTAAATAAATGCCAAAGAAAGCGTGGATTTATACTCCAGTGTAGACTGAGTATATCAGATCCTGTGTGTAAATTTGCTTATAGCACACGTTGAGAAGGAAGTGAGCAAAGAGATTCAGTCACATGCTGGAAAACCTGATCTTCTGGCGGCATGATAGCTGTAACATCCTTTTGTCCCAAGGCAGCTTTGGTGAATTTCTGTTACCCAGTCCCAGATCCCATAGGTCCTGAACCGCGGGGGTGGAGCGGTGGTGGTTTATAGAACAGTTCTGTATTGTGCTTACGCATTACGGTAGCCAGCATTTCTAGCTGGTTGTATGCAAGTCAAATTGTCTGACCTCTTAGAGAGTCCTCAAGCTACTTAATATAGTTCCATGAGCTCTTTTCTATTTAATTAGGCTCATTTAGATTCTGCTGTTTGAAAATATCAACAGTAATCAATAATCTTTAGGAATGCAATAATGTGATTACAGCACATCTCTATGCACTCTATGAGTTATTTTTCTTTTCATTGGAAAATGTGGAAGATGATAGAAGTATGTGTGAATAAATGTGTCTGATTTATCTTTTTCATAAATTCTATATCAAACAAGTTTTAGTTCAGGAGTACATACATGTTATTTTGATGTTCACTCAATATATTTTAATCACAGAATGTAAATAGTAATGCCTTATATTGTGCTGCATTTTCAGCATTTATCAAGTGCTTTCATATGTTATTTCATTTGAAAATGATAAAAACCCTAAAAAGAGTAGGTATTGCCTATGATTTCCATGCTAATCAGAGGAAACTTCAGGCCTACACAGAAGTGTCTTATTCTTTTTTTTTTTTTTTATATATATATATATTTTAATTTTTTTTTCAACGTTTTTATTTATTTTTGGGACAGAGAGAGACAGAGCATGAACCGGGGAGGGGCAGAGAGAGAGGGAGACACAGAATCGGAAACAGGTTCCAGGCTCTGAGCCATCAGCCCAGAGCCCGACGTGGGGCTCGAACTCACGGACCGCGAGATCGTGACCTGGCTGAAGTCGGACGCTTAACCGACTGCGCCACCCAGGCGCCCCAGAAGTGTCTTATTCTTAATTCATGCTCTGTCTAGAGGTTATTCTCTGCATGCTTACTTCGACTATAGCTGACCTGAAGTATGTGGACAACCATATGGCATTAGCATCTACTCTTGTTCCTACTTTTTTTTTAAGTTTATTTATTTATTTTTGAGAGAGAGAGAGAGACAGAGAATCTCAAACAGGCTGTCCACCGTCAGCACAGAGCCCGAGGCAGGGCTCAGTCCCACTAACCGTGAAATCATGACCTGAGCTGAAATCAAGAGTCAGATGCTTAACCCATGGAGCCCCCCAGGCGCCCCTGTTTCTACTTTTATGTAAAGGTCAGAAATATTGGGTCTGAGTATTTTCAGCTTGAATGATGGGAAGCCTCTATAAAAGGTTTAAATTATTAACCAGTTGTGTCAAGTCATTATCTGTAATAGGTGGAGGCTGTAGAAGCACTGGACACTCAAACCTATGTGGTTTTCAGTATATTGCTTAAAAATTAAAAATATATACTTTAATTATTTTCATTTAGACCATCTTATTTTATTGCATTTGAAGGATGAATTTTAAATCTTGTCTGTTCATAAAGTTTCGAACAACTCTAAATTCATTTCCCACTAACAGCATCATTAAGAAAAGTGATATGACATAAAACCTCCATTAATAAGATTGGGTCATCTTTGCTACAAAAATCATGATAATAAGATACAAGTGTGGTGATAGAATTCTGTGCTTCTCTGGGTATTATGCTATTACATGATAAGTCTGAAAGAGCTTTTCTTAAATTATAAGTGCTAATTTTGTTTTTAAAAAAAAATTTTTTTTAACATTTATTTATTTTTGAGACAGAGAGAGAGAGAGCATGAACAGGGGAGGGTCAGAGAAAGAGGGAGACACAGAATCTGAAACAGGCTCCAGGCTCTGAGCTGTCAGCCCAGAGCCCGACGCGGGGCTTGAACCCACCGACCGTGAGATCATGACCTGAGCCAAAGTCGGACGCTTAACCGACTGAGCCACCCAGGCGCCCCTAAGTGCTAATTTTGTAAAGACGTTTCTATAATTTATGAAAATACTATGTAAACAAATGAAAATACAGAAAATAGTATTTGTGGGCAGATGTTAGGTTGTAGTAAAACTTAGTGATCATGTGTATATTATTCATAAAGTCAGAAGGCATTTTTATGACTAGTTCCGATGATATTTGGAAAACACACCAGTGATTGCTCTTTATTTCTCAAGATTTTACAATTAAACTTTCAGCTTAGATCTGAGTGATGTTTTTTTCCAGAAACAATACATTTGGCGATGCTGAAGTCCTATATATATTTCTAAATCGTGCTTCTGAATAATTGCTTTCCCAGGTTAGTGAGGGACATTCAGAAACACATTAATATTCTCATGTCACTAACATGGGAATGATGCATTGTCATGGTAATTTCACAAATGATGCCCCGGAGTGTTCAAAGCTAATGCCATCCAGACAGTAATTAATTACATCCAAGAGAATGTGAAATATTTCACTTGATTATAAAGTATTTCTTAAAAATATAATTACTTCTGGGAAACTATATGGAAAAATATGCCATTTATTTCAAAAGGCCTGAAGTCAGACACCCTGAATTGGCATAATGTTAGATGATTTTGAAGAAAATCTGCAAACATTGGCGGTGGGGGGTAGGTGGGGGGGGAGGGAGGTTGTTATTGTTGATGTGAGTTTAATCTTTTACAGAGACTTGTTGAAACTTTTAATGGATAACATAAGAATTCTTATGTTTATACTTGGTAATGTACCACATAGGTGACTTAAGAAGCATGGATTCTGGTTCAAATACTCTTATCATTTGGATATTTCAGAGCATTGAGCAGAAGGTTGATGGTCCATTGATAATTTTTGAAATGTTTTATTTTATCCCACTTGGAGAGAACTGAATATAAGGGCTCATGTCCTACAACAGAAATCAAAGCTCTCTAACTAGACTGAGAGAAGTGTTTCAGACACTGCTCCGACTATATCAGGCACTCTCTTGTAATCTTTTATCCCTCTGTATTAGTGGAATATACTCTTGGTTCAGCTGATTCTTTTAGAGAACAGCAATACCCACACAAACAAAATAATGTTCACTGTCTCACAACATGACTAGCATATAGGATATTCTGGCACAGGGATGGTAATGTTTATGATGTAATTGCTTACTCTGTTAGTAATGCAGAAACACATCCGAGGAGTGTGTGTGTGGGTTATCTTGTAGGTAGATGAATTGGAGATAGAATACTAGTCATGTTTTCAGCATCCTCATCAACACTAAACTTCTGTGTTCACCCCCTCTCCCCTCATTCTGTTGCACACCTAAGAGACGTCAACAGTTCTTAAATGATTCACTGATTTTTTAAAAATTAGTCATTGAGGATATATTTAGTTCCTTTGGTTAAAACCTTTGTGTTTTCCTAATTAAGGTAGCTATAGTTGGTAAAAAGTAACATTTTTTTTTCTACTAGGCATTTTTTACTTACACTTTCATGAGGGTATCACATATGTAAGTGATGATGTGATGCAGGAGGCCATTGTTTCTGCAGTGGGGACAAATGTTACTGGAACTATCAGTATGAAAGATTTGGGGATGAGAAATTTTTAAAAAATGAGGAAGAAACATTGTGGTTGACAAAGAAATAGTTCACAAGTCTGCCTAGAGCTATCTAGGAGGGAACAACATCTGGGAACTCACTATAGAGTAAATGAGAACATCTCTCCTGACTCATCTATTTCAAACAATATTTAGACTCAAATTGCTTAATAAAACAATATTAGAAGAACTGTAAATAATTGTAAAAAAGAAGAAATAGAAAGGGAAATGTGTAGGAAAATAAGCAAATTAAATGGATTATATTTTAAAATCTCATTAGCTTATTTGTTGGCAATCAGAGGAAGTTATAAAAGCACATAAAATAGAATTAAGGTGAAAAATATAAGACAGTGATACAAGGAAACTTTTCCAAATAAGTAGTCAGGTATTGTATTCAATTCTTGTTGCTGCTTATACTACTCGAATATCTTCTCAAAATTTAAGGAGCCAATAGAGAACGAATAAATAATATAATTAAGAACTTTTGACTCCTCAAGGCATTTTAAGAAAAACTTCTGACTCATTGATACATTCTAAAAAGAATCTGAACTTCAGCCTTTGCTTCTGTTTTTATACTAACTTTTAATGAATTCATTGTAAATCCTTAAGGATGCTGAGACCCAATTACATTTGTCAAAGGAAACTGCTAGCCGAATAATTCATTGCTCTTAATCTATGCTTTTTCTTTCTCAACTTCTAAATCCTTTCTAACCTTTATACATATTCTTTCTGATTTCATTAACTTTTAACTGTCCTGTTATTTTTAGGTGCTTCTGTAATTGCCTCTCTGAGATCTTTGTGTGTAGAGAACATGTGTTCAGAGATTAATGTTCAATGTGTGCTTAAGTTTTAGCATGTATGATTAATTATTGCAGAATTAGGACTATTGAAAACAGTATGTTAGTGGATTTAAGTCTCTCTTGATCATACAAAGTGATTAGTCTTATGAGAGACCGAAATGAAACCATCTGAACTGATGGACAGGTGAACAGATATGCTGTAAGATGTCAGAGAATCCAAGTATCTTTAAAAGTGACAAGACCTATTGTTATTTAGAATTTCTTAACCCTCTTTTGAGCCATTGAAGTCTACCATGATTTTTTAAATGATTACTTGTGCTATTTCTTGTTCGGGTACTCATTTAAAAATGAAAACAATGTATTTATGGAATACAGTAGTTGTGCTGCATCTCTGTTTCTTAGCTATTATGGAGAGATTTCTCTTTAAATTTTAATTCTAGATATAGAAGTATATTCCACCTGTTCTTAATATAGAAGAATATGTGGAAGTCATTTTTATGAAGGACTAATTACCTTCAAAAATGTAGTAAGTAGTTCAAGCAAGTAATGATACCAAATAAGCATTCCTACAACTTTTGCAAGTGTGATTAGCATTTGGTAAGAAAATACATATTTAAAGCTGACTGTGTCATCTTTTCTCAAGCCTTTTGCTGTGATTATTTTTAATGTCATTTGAAATTCACTTGGCTCGCTATTCTACTAGTTCAGGAACAAGTTTGAAAGTGTTTAATAAAGTTTCTTACTTTAGACCTGAGGAATATGTACTAATTAGATTTGTGTCTGGAAGAAAGCATAAAACGTTATGAAGCATCATAAAATAATTAGTGCATTTTTGTTATTTGGAAAGCAATATATTTTGAAATATTAGACATGAAAAAATAAAGGCACCCTCAAAAATGACCGTTATTTTATGGCCAAACTGTGATTGCTTTTCGGAGAGCAGATTCATCTTGTTGTTAGGTTAGAAGTGTGAATTATTCTTCCCAAGTCAGTTTTTGTCTCAGAATGTTGCAAGTGGATGATTTCAAGTTTATATATAGCCCTGGGCTGAGAGTTATAGCCCAAGGATTTGAACTTAAATTTTAAGGAGACTTGACATTGATTTCTTTAAAGGTTTCATACTAATATCCATGAGACCAGGACTTATTATTAATTAAAGGATAATCACATTATTGGATTTCTATATATATATGTGATTTATAAAACCTTTTGAGTATCAAAATGGACCTTAATCTAAAAGAAACAAATAAGTCCTCTTTTATCTTATGATACAAAAAATCTGATTGAAAATTTATTACATTACTTGTATCAGCTAGGCTCTGTGTCAAATATTAATACTAATTCAATCGACCAATATTTATCAAAAGCCTACCAGGTGGTTATAGGCCTTCTGTCCACACTGAGAATACCACAGTAACCAAACTAGACGATGATTGCTAAACTTGTGATGCTTAAGTAAAAACAAAGCAACTAGAAATTAAGATAAATATTTTAAAGGAGATGAAAAGGATGATGAGAGAAAATACAGGTTATAACAAGGTTTCCCGAGGAGATTATATTTAAACTGAGATGGAAGACAAGGGACAGGAGTGTGAAGATGAGCATTCCCAAGGGCATCATGTACAAAAGGGCCATAAGGATCTGAAACAAGCTGGGATGATGAAAGGAAGTGACTGAAGAGTGGATTGGCCACAGATGGGATCTGAGAGGTGGGCAGGGGCCAGCTGCTACAGTGTTCAGACTTAACTGGTTATAGACCGTAACATACAGTTACCTCCTATATATCTCCCCTTAGTGATCCCATGGGCCCCTGAAGCTCAGAATGTCTCAGACTTAATTAAATATCATCATGCTCCTCATCCTTTGCTATTGTATCTGAAAATAAAATAATATTCCACCTGGAGTTCTCAGCCCAAGACATTCTTGGAAGTTTCTGTTGTACCCCATGCTGCTTTCCCTGTGTTGCTTCTTCAGCATCTCTGAACTCTGCCCTCTACCTACCCATCCTCTTCCACTATAGTCACTTGGAATGCAACAACGGTCTCTTAACTAGGTTTTGGTCCCCTCGTGATGGGCAGAATCAAACCCCCCAAGTCAAACTTTGGTTTGACTGTGGAGACTGAACTACGAAATATGTGCCAAGAGGGTATGAGAAGGTTGTAACTCACATAATGAGGCTTTCTAAGGAGAGTGAGGCAGGTTCCCAAGTGCTACAAAAATGGCTTCAGACAGCAGGGAAAGGAGACCTACTTTTATTGTTCTTAGATGGGTGGGGCTGGGGCCAGCGTTTCCATGCAGGAGTGCAGGCTTACTCACCTGGTTTATACCTCTGCTGGCACCAGTTTGCCCAGATGTGAGTGAAAAGAGGAAGAGGGAAGAGAGAAAGGTGAGACCTGAAAGTTGTCAGCAAACATCAAAAATGAAGTCAAACACTAATTTACACTGATACTTGTGACTCAGTATTGTTTTCCTAAATTTATTCCCATGCTTCAGTCTTAAGTGACTGTTCTGAAATACAGATTATTTCATATTTCTTTACTGCTTATAACTCCGTTGGCAAATACAGAAGTCCCCGAGTTACTTAACGTGGCATTTGAGGGCCGCCAATATTGGAATTCTCAAGTTTTTTAAGCTCCCTCACTGTTCTCATCTTCACACTGCATTCTCCAGCCACACTAGGTGGGCTGAAGCATCATAACGTGCCTTGGTTTCACACTTCTGGATTTTTGTCTGTGCTGTTCGTGATACCTGACACATCTTCTCTGTTCTGGTCCCATATGCTGATGCTTTTCTAATTGTCGATTTCAGGTTTATTGAGGAATAATTTACATAAACTAAAACGTTTACTCTCTTAACTGTACAGTGTAGTGAAATCTGATGAATGTATGGAGTAATTACACAGTTACCTATGTCTCACCCACTATAAAATGTCCTCTCATGTCCCTTTTGTGGTCAAAGCACTCCTATATTCTCAGCCCTTACTGATCTGACTTGTGTCCCTGTAAGCTTTGCCTTTCCCACAATGTCTTATAAATGGAATTATCAGGTGGGTGGCACTTGGTTTCTAACACTTTCCACTCAGCACAATGCTTTTGAGATTTTCCACATATTTGAATGTATTCAGTAGTCTCTTTATTGCTGAATAAGTATTATGGGATAGATATACTACTATGTGTTTATACATTGACCAGTTGATGGATCTATGTATTATTTCCAGTTTAGGGCAATTAGAAATAAATTAGCTATAAACATTGCTATACAGGCCTTTCTGTGTGGATACAGATTTTCATTATACAGATAAATATGTTGGAATGGAATTGGACCTTCTGTGTTTACTTTTATAAAAAATTGCAAAGCTTTTCCAAATGGTACCATTTAAATTTCTACCAGCAGAGTATAGAATCTCCACTTGCTAAAATCCTTGTATTGATACAGTTAATCTTTTTAAAAAACCTTCTAGGAGGCATATAGTGTATCTTGCATTTTCTTAATGACTACTTATGATGAGCATCTCTTCATCTCTTCATGTGCTTGTCACTCATGTATGATAAAATATGTATTCAAATATTTTTGACCACTATTTTAATTAGATTGATGGTCTTATTATTATTGAATTGAATTGTCAGAGCTCCCCCACCCCCCCCCCACCCCCCCCCCACCGCCTGCAGCAGACAACTTTTGTTTTACTGTTTGCTCAGCAGCAGTGGTTCTTTGCCTGGATCTGCTGCCTGCTCCACCAGCACCAGGAAGCTTTTGTTGAAGCTCCTCCCCAGGAGGTAGTAGATTATTCTCTGGGACCACAGCCCATGAGTTTTCCTGCCTTTCCCCCAGTAGCTTACTGTTACTGCTTTGTATGCAAGAAGGATATAGTTTGGGGAGCTTTGTGTTTTTGTTCCAGGGAATGAGGACGGCACTCTTAGGTCTTCTGCCTCCGGTATTTCTCATGAGCGTTAGTGAAACACTGGGAAAGAGCTGGTGAATAACTGTGGATACCTCCTTTATGTCTGGGCTCTTGAGAATTTTAAACTCTTACTCTATCCTAAACTTGGCCTTTATACATTTGTTAATTAATCTTTCTTCCTTCTATGATACCCTGGTGGTTGCTTTTTTTCTTCCTGACCATGCCAGAAGTGTAAAAAGAAAAAGTTCATATATGTTCTCTCTCCTCTGGGGGCCTTGCTTTCTTTCCAAATTCAGTTTCCAAGTTGCTTCGGCCTTGCCTTCTTGGTCTCAGAGAATAGATTTGTTTGATACTTCACAACACAGAAGTCTTGTTGGTGGCAGTGAGGTGAGCCAAGCAGATTTTGTTGCTCAGACAGTCTTATGGTTGTGGGTGGGCAGGGGCAGATCACGAGGGGGAACATGGGTTGTTTTGTCTGCATAGATATCTTGATGCATATTTTTATGTACTGCTAATAAAAGAGTGAGACTCTTTATGAGGTTCTTTGCATTATACTGAATCTCTGTTATTTTACTGAAGCAAATTCAGTATTAATTCTAAATGAAAAGTTTATTAAAAATTTATTCACAGTTCACTTGCTACTCATTTAAACTCCCAACAGCTGAAAGCTAAGAACAGTAAAATGCCTGCTGGAATGTTTTGCTCTGTTGATATCTCAGGAATTTAGTTGTTACTGTACTAACCAAATAAAATTACACTGAAAATTGAATTCCCATATTACATTCATATTGCATCATACATATTAAATTTATAGTTTGTAAATACCATATATTTATAATTATAGCCACAAATTCATTAAAGTGATGTATTGGGTTACTTTCTCACTAAAGTCTGATAAAAATAAATGTATTCTAAATACCAAATCAAAAGTTTATTTAAAAAAATTCATCAATAGGTTACTTCTACTCTTTTCCTGTGATGCAGAAGTTTGAATGTCTCAGATTTCTAAGAATTCAGTCAGTCGTTAAAATGTCTGATAATTTTGAATATGTTTGAAGGATTTCTTTTATAAGTTATCAACCTCATAGAAATTAGCCTCAAGTATATTTTGCTGCAGTCCACACAAATTTGTTCCTTGTTTAGCAAGATGTAAAGGCCAAATCGAATTTATCAACTTAGACGCAGGGAGTAATAGTTACTCCTATGTATTACTATGTAACAGTTAACCTGTTTGACCTGAAAGAGAACGGACATCCTAATTTGTTTCTGGGAAAAAACAAACAAACAAAAAACAAAAACAAAAAACAAACGAAAAAAAAAACCCAAAGCAGCTATATAGCACTCTAAACTTAAAAGGTGGATTATTTAGCACTATCATGGTATCTCCCTTGTCATTCCAACAACTCCCTTCTCCTTGTGGGTCCTTTCACCCTTTGTAGATGGAAAATGTGGGCAGCATTTGAGCCCTGGACAACTACAGTTTGATATCACAGGCCATTTTCCACCCATCCCAGCTCTCCTCCTCTTGACTTATGTTGGACTTTAGACTGAAATCTTTGTTTTTCCATGAACGCATTGGCAGGTGATTGAATATGGGCCAAACCACATTTGTTTTGATAGACTTAATTCTTTATGGTGTCTCAAGTGTCTTCAGTTTTACTGAAAACTTGGGGGACGATTAACATAACCCAAAAAGGGAAGACTTTGTTTGGAGTGTATATTACATAAGAGTAGTTCAAGTGGAAAGCATGTTAGCCATTCATAGGTTGTATCGCTCATAGGCATCTGCTAGTGAAGGCTCATTTTTCCTCAAGTTTTCATCTTCACTTGATCCAGGAGAAAAACCCTATCCTCAGCTTTTGGCCTTGGGGTACACTCCATTTTACTTCCTCTTCTCAGCAACCAATTTTAAGTACTTGAAGGTCAGAATGGCTCAGTTCATCTTACTCTTTGGTAATGGAGTGCAGAGTAGGAAGAAGGATGTGGGAGGCTCTGTGAGGGAACACTGGCCATAGTCGGACAATCCCCAGTGAGGTATAACACTCCATGACCAAAAGAACATTCCAGGGTGGGGCTTTGTTATGCCAGGTTCAGTTCCCTTTAACATCTGTGATGCCACTACTGTGAAGTAGAGAGTAAACATTCTCCCCAGTTTAAGTGGAATCAATTTAATTGTACAAATATGCATACATACATTTCCAAAAGAAAACATTAATTGTCCATAAGTATACAATCTTCAGTAGGTTTTACTTGGAATAACCAACACTGCTAATAGACCATGTAATTTGGGTAGTATGACATACATCCTAATTCTGTTTTATTAGCTATTCAGTATACTGTTTCCCCCCCCCCCCATCTTTGAGGTATAATTGACATATAACATTATGTAAGTTTAAAGTGTACAACATGATGATTTGATACACATATATATTGTGAAATGATTGTCACAATAAAGCACTGGGGCTCTTTACCTTACATATACCATTCTCTGGCCCAAATTAGTGCTGTATTTCACGTCTAGCTAAGAATTTGTCCTCTAAACCTACTCTAGCATTTAGAAATGGAGCACAGCAGGCCAGAAAACCAGAGAATGTTCTTCCCAGGTGGGATGTTGTGGTGTCTTTGTGTGGCCCGGGCAGTGAGAGGTATGCCTGTTTGGAGGAGAAAGATCCTCACTTTAGCCATGAACTCAGGCACCCAGTAGGCTCCAGTGCAGAGTTGCAAAGACTTGAGGGGTTTTGTAAGTGGGGATAATGTGAGTGCAGGAGAAGATTACTGAAGAATCAGATTTGTGGCTTAAATCTAGCAATTTCTCTATGTTAGATTTCTGGTTGGGATCAACATTTTAGGGTAATAAATTCTTAGTAATGCAGGACTATTAATAAAACTAAGGAATTCTAAGCAAATATAAATGTATGGCTGATTATAAGCAGCTGTATTCTTCTCAATGAAAAAATACATTATAAAGAAATCATTTTATTACTTTTTTTTAATTTATGCTTTTTAAATGTAATATTCTTCTCTCTGTATTTATATTTATGGTTATCTTCTATTTATGGTAAATGCTACTAGTTTTCCCTTGGTGGTAGTATTATTTAATTTGTCTTAAAAATAAACTTGTTCAAATATACAAATGCTATTTAAGTAAAAATATTAATTGAATAATTTATGCCAATAAAGAGATGACAGAATCATGAAGGTTGTTTGAGAAACACATCAGTTTGAAAAACACTGGCTTTAGAGGCAGAAAGATTTAACTGGGAGGTAGTCTGAGTAGAATTCTAAGCACATTGCCTGGTTATGCAGGCCAGGTCATAAAGCTTCCCAGGCCTCTCTGAGTGTAAGACATGGGACCCATTTCAGAGCCATCAACCCCCTGAAGTCTCCACATGAGTCTGCAAAGTTCAACCATAACCACTTCTCTGTACCCTGGGTCACATTTCATTCCTAGCTAGGGTGTCCTAAAAACTTCCACATGGTGTTAGGAGGAAAAGTCATTGTATAAATTTTGCAGTTTAGAGGAGGAATCAACTTTGAAACTAATAGCTTTAGTTTTAAGTTTCAGAATTCCAATTTTATGTCAACTATTGGGGAACTTGGGCGAGATTCTCAAACTCCCTGTGTTTTTCTGTGATTCTTATGTATAAAATTAGAATAGTAACTCCAAAGGACGTTAAGAGCATTAAATGAATGTGTGTATTTGTATGAATATATATATATATATATATATATATATATGAGAATATATAAGGACATATATACACATAATATTTATGTGTAATATTTATAATATATATTTCATTATGATATATATGATGTATATATGTGTATATGTGTATGTATATGTATAAACCATCTGACTTTGTTAATCTGAAGAACAATGGAGTTGTTCTTTTATTATCATTTTTGTGAAAATTCTGTTGAGATACAGCCTTGAGAAAGAAAGGATTTTTTTCTTTTGATTAAGAAGAAGATCAAATGGAGTAATTATATGTTTCTTTCAATTTGGAAAGGATGGCTCCACCACCCTTAAGATTGAACATGAGCAAGGAAAATGGAACATATGATCTGATAGGAATTCTTGAGAGAGAAGTAATATGTGAAGAGCTCATTGCCTTCTAGCTAGGTAGCTTCAGGGAAGGGATAAAGTAGCCATTTTGAGGCAAAGCAGGCAAAGAGATGCGTAAGACACAGCCCTAATCCAAGTTCTTTGAATGGGGGATGGGAAGTGAGGACTGTTAGTAACTTGAAGGGAAATCTGAAAAAACAAAAAGGGGTTATGACTGCTCTCTGTAGAATTCTGGGAGATATGTGTCCTTTGTCAACTTGAGTGGTGTCCAGATAGGTAAGACCGAGATGGTTTTCCTGCTTTCCTGTGACAGCATGTGTTGGACGCAAGGTGCAGAATTTCTACATGGCCATTAAGCAGCTACAGAGTGGCTGGAATCTGGACAAGGAGGCGGCCTTGCTTGCCTGGCTTTGTGACTGGAAGTAAATGCTATGCGGTATGGACTCTCTCGGAGTGATCTTAACCCTTATTTAAAGCGGCATGCACTGTAGGACCATAATGCCTAACTGTTACTATTTGGGGAACTAGACAAGGATGATCTTTCAATAGGTCATTGAAATTCCAGAAAACACTCAAGAATTCAACACCTACTTTTTCCCACTGCTCGAGATTATATAGCGACCTTCTTCCCGTGCATTCAGATGCCATGTCTAAGCAGATGAGGGAGATTTAAAAAAATAAAAGACTGAACTGGCTGACTCACAGCATAGATTACTTAAGTGTGAAGGTGCTGGTTTAATATTAATTGGGGAGCTTAAGTTTTTTTTTCTAATGGTAGAGAGTTGTGAGAAAAAGATGAGCAGTTATGGAAGACATGCTACATTTTCTTTGCACATCTGAATAATAGTGTCATTAACTTTTGACCACACCTCACATACCTCACAGTGATAGATTTATAATGATAAAATGTAATTTCCTTTAGCCTGTACCATGCTTAAAGAAACAAATGAAGGTATTTTAATAAGCCAGTATGTTTATAGCACAGGTCATAAAGTCATTCCCCTTATATATTCTTATAGTATTATTAAGTACAAAAGGATAAGATTTTGTGAAACAGAGAATGAAAATGAAATGAGTCTTAACAGTTCCTCTGTAAATTTCAAATGCCAAGGGGCCCTCTGCACTGGCCAGCAGTCTTATCACCGTGTTTCTGGGAAAAAGCTTAACTCCTTCCTGTGAAAATGAAGCCAAGATGACAGGAAGTCTCTGCAATAACACTTCACCCATTTAGAGAGAGCAGGTCTGAAAATGGGGTATCCATGATACGAAACAGAAAAATCACATCCTGATGATATTTTTGAGCCAGTGATCAGGCTGTATTTAAAGCCAATCCTGTTGCCGGAATTTTCGGTTAAGTGAAATAATATATTCCCATTATTGATAAGCTGCCTTAGGTCAGGTGTTCTGTCATTTTTATCTGAAGCAATCTGAATGATAACAGAAAACAATCACCTACAAAAAGTGGAGGGTCCACAATAGTGGTTGGTGGTTGGGGAAAATGCCACAACTGAGCTTGGAGAGCATAGTCTTATGGCCCGTATTTCCCCAAATCATCCCCATGGCAAGATGAAATCTTTTATGGGGTACCTCCAGGAAGGTAGCCTAAGGGTCTGGACATCAGTCTTGCCCCTTATCATCTCCTCTAGATTTATCCATCTTTTTAAGGCATATGGGAGTTTATAATTTTCAAAGAAGAAGCGAATCACATTGGCTGAAATTTATGGAAATTAAGTAGCCTGAGTTTTATTCACTTGCATTTTGCCAAAAAATAAAAGCATACATATCCCCATTCACACTTCAGTATTAATACTCGTAAAAACTATCATTTTCCTTCTTAATTCCATTATTTTCAATCATTTTGTATTTTCTGTTCTTTCTAACCTGGCCTACAAAAAGCACTTAGCCGAGAGATTTATTCTGTATTTGTTTGAGAACATTTTGAGACTAGTTATAAGCAATCACTCTTGAAGGAAGTGGAGGGTGCAGCCATATGCTGAACGTTCCGTCTTTCCCCATTAAGGAAGGCAACAGAATGGCATTTCAGAGTCCTTCATTCTTTTCCCCATTTCAGAATTATGTGCTTCTACCCTAGGAGATTTAATGAGAATGCTAATTCAAGACAATGCTTCTAGTTAAGCAGCTGAAGACAAGAAAACAATGTAAAACACTTAAGCTCTTTTTAAAGTCAACTTTTCCTTTGTTCTTACTCTATACTTTTTCCTTAGGCTATTTGATGCATGCCTGTGGCTTTGCCAGTCACTGAGAAGTGACTTATAAAATTATTTCTCCAGCCCACTGTTTCTCTTCTAAAACTGGTATAGCCAGCCACTACTTTTTTCTCTCTCTTTTTAAATGTTTTAAAAGTAATCAAAACTCAGCATGTCAGAAATTGAACTTATTTCCATCTTCTTCCCATGACCATCTTCATTTATTTTTGTTAAACGGTTCAGGAAATTAAGGGTTATTTACTGCATCCTGATGTTTAATCCCTCGTAGGTCAGGTTTACCATATATGTATCTCTCAAAACTGTTTGCTTCTGTCTGTCCTCACTGAAGCTAGTGATCTGTTTAAGATTTAATCATGCTACTTCCATCCCTGTACTCCACATACACTATACTTAAAATATTCAGTGTTATGCCAATGTTACTAGGACATATGTCACTATCCTTAGAATTGCCTGAAAGTTACTTGATGGTCTAGACTAGCACTGTTTGATATGGTGGCCACTAGCCATATTGGTTTGAAATAGAACTGTTACGGAAACTGGCCTGGATCGTTCGGCAGAAGAACCAAGCGGCACTCGGAGATCTTGGAAGTCAGGAGGTTTATTTTACACCGGTGGGCTCAGAGGAGATCATTCTCCAGCGGTCTGAGCCCAGAGCATCAACAGAGGGGACAATTTACAGTCCTTTACTCCCACCTTCCTCAGTATTAGTAATTTTGCACCTGAGGCAAGCAGGGTGGGAAGAAGAACCCGGAAGGGAAGTCTTCAGGCAGGGTCTGAAAATTCCCTTATCAGTCCTGTTGGCCATCGTATATCAGATTTTTCCCTATCAGAACTAGTCCAAATTGAGATATGCTGTAAATGTAAAGTACTGAATTTCCAAGACTTTACATGAAAATATAAAGCATTATTAAATATACCACTAATATTTTTTATATTGATTATGTGTTAAAAAGGTAATATGTTAGAAATATTCATTTAGATATATTTTTAAAATTTATTATATCTGATTCTTTTTTACCTTTAAAAAACTTTTTTTAATGTTTATTTTAGAGAGAGAGGGAGGGAGGGAGGGAGAGGGACATATAGAATCCGTGAAGCAGGCTCCAGGCTCTGAGCTGTCAGCACAGAGCCTGATGTGGGGTTCCAACTCACAAACTGAGAGATCATGACCTGACTCGAAGTCAGATGCTTAAATGAGCCACCCAGGTGCCCCCCCTTTTTTTTTTTTACCTTTTTAATGTAGCTATGAGAAAATTTAAAACCACAAAAATTTCTGCCATGATAGTTTTGTTAGGCAGCACTTGTCCAAACCAGAATCCTGCTTTTACATCTCTTCCCCAGTTTCACGTACTACTTTCAGTTCCTATAAAGTATAGTACTTAGCGTTTGCATGTATTATTTCTTCTATCTAGAGCACTTAGTTTTCTCCATGTCTTTGCAATGATCTCTTCACCCTATGTCCCCCTAGAATTTAAGGTCTCAGTTAAATGATCACTTCAGAAAGATTCTTTAGATCTCTGAGTAGGTTAAATTCTTGCATTAAAATCTCTCATGGCACCAGAGATTGCTCTGTCATGATGTCATTCACAGTCAAAATTTTAAGAATTTCTGTATATTTTTTGTGTTTTTCCCACTGTCTTAGTCTAGGATGCCGTAATAGAAATACCATAGACTGGGTGGCTTATAAACAACAGAAATTTATTTCTCATAATTCAAGAGGCTGAGAAATGCAAGATCAAAGTTCCAGCAAATTCTGTATCTGGTGAAGGCCCACAGCTGTCTTTTTGCTGTGTCCTCACATGGTAAATGGGGAAAAGGGTCTCTCTGAAGTCTCTATTATAAGGGCACTAATCTCATTCACGAGGAGGACCCTCACAACCTAATGACCTCCCAAAGGCCCCCACTCCAAATACCCTCACATTGGGGATTTTCAGTACTTGAATTCTGGGAAGCATAAACATAGTCTGTAGCATCTACTGAGTGGTGTTCTTTATAAGGGCATAGGCCATGTCTGTTTTTGCTTACCATTGTATGCTCAGCCTCGAAAGCAATACCTGTCACATGCTGAGAGATTAATAAATAGGAATGAAAACAAATGGATCAAACCATAAATATGGAAATGTGGGAAGCCATCATAACTATATCTTCTAAAAGGATCTGGCCAGAGATAAAAATGGGGAAACTGAGAAACTTCTTATACTACTTTAGGTTACTGTACAGCAAATCATCACCTCACTCCCTGCTCTGTGGTCCTACTATACTTCTGGGATCCTTGACTTTGAGATCAGTCCTGTTACTTGCTTTGTTTAAAGGGAATTTAGGGAGACATTAGCATAAGTAGAAACTTGATTTGTGCATGCACAGGGAGCTAATCTTCACACTTCCATCAATAACATGTGGAAGACCTTCTCCTGGGTAGATACTGCCTCGTTAGCCTGGACCCAATTTTCAGTAAAACTCACAGCTTCGATCCAGTCTCAATCAGCTAACTCATGTGCAAGAATAAGTTGTTGTTTTAAGGCACTGAGTTTGGGGATTGTTATTTACACAGTAATATAATTATCATGGCTCTCATCTCAGGAGCCTAAATGTAACTTAAGCAAAAACAATATTTTGAATAATGGAGTAGTTGGGATATATCCCTGGATTTAATACTGACAAAGTTGGCCTTAAGGTTCCCCCTCAGCTTGTCTAAACTTTAGGCAGGTTTCTTCCTGACTGTAGGTTCCTTACTTCCCTTTCCTTAGAGCATTTACTTTAGAAAGTTTTTGATTATAAATGCTTTCCCTGCTCCTTTGAGGAAGTACTAAAACCTAGGGGTATCTTTCACAGAGACCTGAGAACCTTTCTTTTGAAATGTAATCATCAGGAAAGGTAAGGCCCCTATCTCCTAGTCTCTGTGAAAAGATAGGAATCTAACTGTCATAAGCACCAACTAGCAAACACAAATGACTTGGTCACATTGACTAACTTCCCCACAAATATTCTCCAGTACTTTTCTACTAGCTTACTCAACACTCAAAAACTTCCCTGCCTTTTTTTCAACAGAGTTGGGTTCAGTCTCTCCCCAATTGCAATAGTCTTGAATAAAGTCGTCTTTGCCTGTTTATTTCCACCTGATGCAATGTGCCTTTGGTAATACACATAGAATTGTTTTCTAGGGAAAAGATTTAGTACAGGTCATGGTCATGAATAATTTAAAAGTAAGTTCTCATGCTTTACAGAGACTATTAGTTTTGTAATACATGTGATATCCATAATCTGACAAGTACTATCTTTCATGTAGTAATGAAACCAGCTAATAATAATACTGGTGGTAAAATCTATTGCAAATTTATATTAGATACAATTTTAGGGACTTTATAATATCTGATTTTTATTTTTTATTTTTAGTATACTTTTTTAAAGTTTATTTTGAAGAATGAGTGGGAAAGGAGCAGAGGGTGAGCAAGCAAGAGAATCCCACGTAGGCCCCGTGCTCATTGTGCAGAGCCTGACATGGGGCTCAAACTCCCAAACCATGAGATCATGACCTGAACCGAAATCAAGAGTTGGACGCTTAATTGACCCACCCTGGTACCCCTACAATGTCTGATTTTTAAAATTTTAATGTGAACACTCTTTTGGTATGGTTAGTATTATGGCCATATTATACACTGATAAAATAAGGCTTAGCAAGGTTAAATATATTCCTCAGGTCACAGTTTATGCATAAGGAATCTCAAATTTTATTTTTTTAAATTGGTTTCTATTTCCCTATACAAAATATCTTACTTTCAACAAACAAGAAAGGCATGTGAAAAATCAAGAGAAAAAACTGTTAAGAGGTAAAACAATTTACAGCCAGACCTAGATGTAACATAGATGATGGAATTAAACAGAAGTTAAAATAAGTATTATTTTTTTAAGTTTAGTTATTCATTTTGAGGGAAAGAGCATGTGTGTGTGTGTGTGTGTGTGTGTGTGTGTGTGTGTGAGTGAGGGACAGAGAGAGGAGACAGAGAATCCCAAGCAGGCTCAACACTGCTGTTCGAGCCAGATAAGAGGGCTCAAACTCACAAACTCTGCAACCATGATCTGAGCTGAAACCAAAAGGTGCTTAACCAACTGAGTCACCCAGATGCCCCAAAATAACTATTATTAATATATAAACATTATTTAGTTAAAAAGTGGACAACACACGTGATCAGCTGGGTAGGTTCATCATAGAGATAAGAAATTTAAGGTAATATGAAAGAAAATGCTAGGATACCAGAAACACAGCAAGAGAGTGGAAGTGTGGCTTGAGAGGGGTTATTTGTAGACTTGAAACAGTCAAAGGTAGAATCAGTGAATTTAAAAAGCAATCTGAAGAAATTTCCCAAATTGAAGTACAAAGTGAAGAAAAAAAATAGAGCATTCAAGAGTTATGAGAGAATATCAAACAACCTAATATACATATATATTTCCAGAAACAAAACTGGCAGAACCAACGTTTGAAGTTATAATGGTCAATAAATTTCCACAATTGATAGCCACAAAACTGATCCAAGAAGCTCAGGAAACACCAAACTGAATAATACAAAAACATGAACAAACAACACATACACACCCTAGACATATAATATTCAAACTAATAAGACAAAAATCTTAAGGCAGCCAGAGGGAAAAGGACCATGACATAAAGTGGAGAGAAAAAAAAAGATACAAATTATAACAATTTATTTGTCTTTTTTTGTCTGATTTATTTCACTTAGCATAATACCCTCAAGGATCATCCTTGCTGTTGAAAATGGCAGGATTTCCTCTTTTGTTTTTATTTTATTTTATTTTATTATTTTTTTTAATTTTTTTTTTTACATTTATTTATTTTTGAGACAGAGAGAGACAGAGCATGAACGGGGGAGGGGCAGAGAGAGAGGGAGACACAGAATCGGAAACAGGCTCCAGGCTCTGAGCCATCAGCCCAGAGTCCGACGCGGGGCTCGAACTCACGGACCGCGAGATCGTGACCCGAGCTGAAGTCGGTCGCTTAACCGACTGAGCCACCCAGGCGCCCCTCCTTTTTTGTTTTTAATGAATGAATAATGTTCCATCGTGTGTGTGTGTGTGTGTGTGTGTGTGTGTGTGTATATATATATATATATATATATACACACACACACACCACCTTGTATTTTCCCATTGCTGGACACAGGTTACACCCATGTCTTGGCTGTGGTTAAGCCATGCTGCAGCGAACATGGGAGCAAGGAAGTGCATCTATCTTCTTGTGTTAGTGTTTGATGATTTTCAACTTCTGTAGCATAGGAGGCCAGTGGTTGAAAAGGGGGAAAAAAGGGAGGATTCAAAAATTTGAGAAGGGAGGCAATATGAAATACACCTTGTGTTAATTATCTTACTGCCAAAATAATGTAGCTAAGTGTTTTCAATTCACATTTCATAAGTGGAGGGACTGGTTTAGGGACATTAACGTGCAGATACCCCATGTTTCATGAAACCTGAACTGTCCTACTCCAAATAAGTGTCAGTTTGTAAGTGTTCAATGGATACAGCATATTACCTGTAGCCCACATACTTCTTTCCTATTTGAGTACTTGTTTACAAGGAGGTTCCTTAGTTAAAAAGAAGAAAGCAAGATCATTCAGATGCTTTAAAAAAGAGTAATTTCTCCTGAAGAAGAGGCGCAAAATCAAATGAAAGGAAATGGGAAGGTGCAAAAAGTAGAATTCAGAATGGCTGCTCTTTGTTTTGTTGACATTGATTGTTAAATTTACTTGTTTTTTTTTTTTTTTTTTTTTTTTTTTTTTTTTTTTTTTGGAGAGGATAGTATTAACAACTTTTGAATATACCAGATAAAATCCAGTTGTTGATTTTTGGTTAGAAGGAAATTTAAACCTAAAAGGTACAAATAGCCACTAAAACATTTTCTATAACCTGAGGTGTCATATGCAGATTTCCTTTTTTAATTTGTTTTTTTTTTCCCTCTAGCAAATAATTTTGCGGTGAGGTCATTTATTCAGATAACAAACTAGAACTAATAATTTTCACATGCCTAAATATTGGAGTTTCCTTCTGACTTGGAATTTCACTTTCTAAATGAAGTCGCTCCCCTGCCCCATACATATCCTTTTTTTTTTTTTTTCTCCTTAGGAGGCTTGCCATGACGTGTTGTACAACTGTTCTCTTAAATTTTTCATCTTGTATGTACATATATTTTAGGTGCACATTTTATTTTATGTAGGTTATTTTCCTTTCATACATTAATTTTTTTGACGTATCCTTCAGAAGAAAGGAGGAAACTGAGTGGAAAAATGAACCAATGATACAAATGGGCAGTTCATAGAGTGGAAAACCAAATCACTAACAGTGCTGAAAGGATACTTAAATTCATACTCACTTAAAAAAACCCTGCAAATTAAAGTGTGAATGACCTATTACTTTCCATCTATCAGGTAGATAAATATTATAAATCAGAACAACACTAAATGTCAGAGAGATGTTGGATTGTAGGAATCCTCATGGTATACTACTGGGGAGGTAGACTAGAAAAGTCATTCTGGAGAATTATCTGCCAGAACTGAGTGTAATAAATCAGGCATATGCATACTTTGTGACCAACAGTCAGGCAGGCTCCTGGGTATATAGTCAAGGGAAACTCTCTCACAAGTCCATATAAGTAATTCACAGGAGGATTTCATTACAGCCTTTCCTTAGAAGCAGGAAGTTGTAGGCAATCCTGGTATCTGTCTCTGGTGTTGGTGATAATGCAGTGTCGTAGGTACACATTTCTGAAGCACTTACTAGAAGCACACAAAATAACACAGATATAAAAAATAATCCTTTTGGAAGAAAGAATGGTCTGAGGCATGTATGCAAGTTAAATGCACGTATGCAATTTATGCAAGTTAAATATATACAAAAACAATACATAAAAACAATGTAATGTTTTATGAGGACATAGAATAATAAAAAGGAAAGGCACAAAAGGCTTTAGACTAGTTATATAAGTGGTGAAGGAATAAATGTGGGGAATTAGGACAAAAAGTAAAATAAATTCAGTGAGGGGAAGGGGTCTTCCTAGTATAGCCAGAGATTACAGTGTGTCACAAACAAAGAATAATTAATTAAACCTGTAAATTAGGTTGAACAAATGACAAACTAAAGTTAACTTCAGGGTATGGCCTTGCCTTCACACAAAAATAAGTGCATAAATATTTAATATTAAATCTTTTGTTATTAATTGAAAAGATGGATACTGGAGGATATACCATGGAAAATTAATGCAAGAAAGCAAAGATTGGGAAGCATTCATTAATCAAAGAATTACAGGAGAAATGCTTGAGATCACCTGTGAGAATAAAAGATCTTATTAGTGGATTAAAAAGGATTAATGAAGAAACGAATAATTCTTGCAGAATATTTTCTGAATTCTAAGAACATTGTAAGAATAGAGGAGCATATTACAATAGAAAATGGAATCATACCAGCTGTGAGCTTTTCTTCCGCAACATTGGAAACCAGAATATGGTTTTCAAACTTGATGACAGAATTGCAAAGAGAAAATGTGATAATCCTCAAACACTCAAGAGAAGCAAATGTAAGACAATTTAGAAATGCAACTTGAGAATTTTTACAAAGTATACCTTTGGTGGAAAATACTCAAAGAACTACTGCCATATGAAAATTGAAACAAAAATGAGGCAAAAAATTAGCGAATTTGCTAAATAAAACAAAGACCTGGTTAATGTTTAACTGACCAAATAAATGGGTAAATCATTGAAATTATGACCCAGAGAAGAAGAGGTAAAAAGTGGAGTCTATTAGTTGTGAAAGAAAAGGTGTTGTCACAGGTGATATAAATAGGACAGTGTGCCCATTCTCCCTTGCTTCAGAATATGAGAAGGCACTAAGTAGATGGGATGATTCTTTCTGCCATAGAGTTTAGGAAAATTTAAAGAGATGTGCAAACAAAAATGGTTTCCTTTTAGCGCTTTGCTGGGAGAGTGGCGTTTTGCCTGCTGCTGTACCGCTGCCCACAAGGACAGAACCCATAGTGTACCCTTCTCACCAGAATACTGCTGCTTAGAATGCTCTGGAAGCTGAACCTAAAACCTGATGCAGACAAAATAACATCACGGTACACCGTAAAGAGTCCAGTGATTAGAGAGAGGAAGAAACAGTATTCACGATAGAGGAAGCCCTTAGCGAAGCAGTCCTCCTAAAAGGGATCTAGGAGTCAATACTAAAAATGAATTTAAAAAAGAAAACACACAGTCTTCCTAGAAGTAGCAAATATAATGTTCAGACTAATAATATCAGGAAAGTGACTGGTGAGGTCCTAATTAGTGGCCTTGAAAAATCCAGTGCAAGGAGTGTGAATAGCATCAGTCACTAGGGAACTGCAAATTAAAACCACAGTGAGATACCACAGCACACCTACTAGAAAGGCGACAGTAAAAAGACTGTACCAAGCGTCCATAGACATGTAGAGAAACTGGAACTTATTACACTACTGGAGGGGATGTAAAATGGTACAGCCTTTATGGAAAACAGCTTGGCAATTTCTTAAAAGTTAAGCACACACTTACCATACAGACAGTGGACAGGGCAACCCACTTTTTAAACACTCTGGTCAAAAGTCACATATATCATTTCTCACATTCTATTGGTGAGAGCTAATCTCAGGTCAGGCAGGTGAGCCACCTGAGGCATGGTATTTAAGGCTGCACATTCTCTTAGGTTTGCATAAGTCAGAGCTAACAAGACCCTGCGAGAGTAAGTGCATCCTTAAATTTTGCCTCACCCTAGTGGCCCTGCACTGGGCCAAACCTGAGTGTAAGAGGGGCTGGGAAATGTAGCTCTGTCTAGGCAGCTCCCTCCCTGGGCAGTGCCTCACTCTGGAAAGCAGAGTGTAAGTTCTAGTGAATAACTTGCCTTCTCTCCCTTTCCCACCAGTTGGAGAGGTCTTGAAAGCAGGGCCTGTGATTACCTGTCTTATCCCCTGGGCCCAGGATAGTAATCACTGAAAGAAAAAAAATGCATTTCCAGGGAAAAGAGAGAGGAACGAGGGTCAGGGGACACTTCTGCTGTGTCATGTCAACAAATTGAGACATATTAAAATTGTCCATGACAAAAACAATTATGTTACATGTATAAAACACTCTAAATTATTTCATTTGACTCTTACACAACTCCCAGTGGTAAGAAGAAGAAAACATGGTAGCATAATTTTACAACAGGAAGGTTGAGATCTCTTTCAGGCTAGATATTCTTGTGTCAGAATCCGGTTGTGAATTTACATTCCTTTGTCTGGCTTCATATCTCTCCCTATAGTTATATAGGGAGTTGCAGTAATCACCTTTTACGTGCCATCTACAGTGAGAACTAGCCCAATTTGTGATTAAAATTTATCTTTCATACCTGGAAATGCAATTGTTAAATATTTAAAAAATGTTACTCTCTTTGTCATACCTTTATTATTATAAAATAAGTTTTCTATAATAGACATTTTTATTTTCATTACACTTAGGATTTCTCCATGTACTACATTGCTTCAGTTTTTCTCAAATATATAAAAAATACTATTTTAATTTTCTCTTTTTGGTTATAATTTAGATAATTAGATATAACATTTACATAACAATTACATTAGTTCTATCATTTAAATAATCAGCTTCCTTTAGTGCTTTGTAGATGTAGAAACATATTTAAAAGATAAGTGGTAGGTTCCCTGGCATTGTGGTCAAATGTATTTCATCTGTTCTACATCAAAACTGATATGACAGCCTCAAGCCTGCTACATGCCAGCACATTCCTGTGCCTCCGTTAGTGTTACCTTCTTTAACACAAAGGCTTTCATTTGTTTGAATTTTTAAGTCTGTTTTTCGCTTGGTTTAGAATAATAAGCATACTGGGAAAATGTGTATATGCACATATTATGAAAAATAAATAATATACACCTAATTATTAAAAACACACCATCTAGATCATCTCTGCTTTGTGTTTACAGAGCTTTTCATACAAAATCTTTTACCAGTAATTTAAATCATTCTTCTAGTAACTTCTGTACACTGTGGGAAATTTAATTGTTATTGTCCTCTCTAGTAATTTATTCATCAGTGGGAGACATACTTCTAAGAATCTTGATTGAAAACCTGCTTATTTTCTTAGCTGGAATCTAGTAACTAAAATGTGTTTGTGGGGTATCTTAGGGAAAGACCAACAGGAGTGCCATTTCAGAAACCACTTGGTAAAGGAAGTAATTTCATGAACACTTAATTGTGGACTACCTGCTTCACCATATAAATAATTATTTATGATTGAACTACTGAAATGAGGCTAAGGAAAAAAATCTTGAATCTACACATTTGCTTTAAAACATATTTTGCTACTCGACATTTCACAGGGCTTTTTGCGTGATGTATTAGAACTGATATGTGTTTTTATTGCATGCATGTGCACCTGTTTATGTGTATACACAAAGCGTATCAGATATGCATTACACACTGTATATATGTAGGAGAAAAGACATTTAGTCAGGTGCATATGTACATATATGTACAGAGATATGCATATAAGAAGTTACAATCTAAATAACAATATACATACAACCGAATACATACATACTAAGAGTAACCTAGGATGCGTGGCAAACGTGTCAAATTTGTGGTATGGGCACAAGTTGTGCAAGAAGGAGCTTTGAGAAAGCAGAGTTCGCTTCAGGGGAAAGCAGCTTGGAGGGAGGTTGGATTAGGTCCGAAGGGATTCGCAGCACGTGGGAAATTAGAGAGAGGAAGAAGCAACATGGTGGCCTCTGAGTGAATGCTGGGTGAGAATGCTGGGGCAGCCTCGGGCGCAGTGAGCGAAGCTGTGCGGACGGAGCAAGGGGTTTGCGTGTATCTTAGAGGTGGGCCGTGGACGTTCTGTGGTTGAGTGTAGTATCATCCGAATCCAAAGGTCACAAAATTAGGTTGCCCTGCGAGCAACACTGTCCTCCCGTTCATGGCTCTTTACACCATTGTGGTGACATAAAAGCCAGCTGTGGATAGCAGCACCTACTCCACATTTTTCTTTGGAACACCGGTGTCCTTTGTTGTTAAGTGGTTTCTCCAGCTCTCCTGCCCTTCACTTTGCTCTTCGCGCTAGGTTTGGTGTTTCATTCCGGCCCTTGCCACTATCAGTGACTGATTCCAAATCCTTATCTGACTTACGTCTGCCTCCTGCACAGTCTAGGGAAGAGGAAATCTTGCTGGTCCTGGTCTCACAGATATTTCACTAACTGGTTCCACGGATAGGGGATCCATCATATCAGACCCACAAGTGATGGTCTCATGTGTCTATAACTATAAATAACCAAATGAGTGAGGAATTATGCAATTCCCGTTCAATATTTATTGAGCAAATAAAAGATAAAGTGTAGAAGAATCTTTGGCCATTTTTTAGTGCCAGCCCAGATGCATTTTCTGTCTCTCTTTCATTTTCCATTCTCTCATTTTCTGCTACTCCACACTGTACTGCTGACAAGACTCCCTCCTTGCCGGAGCTCATGTTCCCTGCCTCCTCGCATCCGAAGCCCTTTCACAAATCATCACCTCTCTCCAAATAGCTTTCTCAATCTTATTTCCAAAAATATGTCACCAGCGTCTCCAAGAACTTACTGACTACTCCTCTTTCTTTCTGACAGTTTCTAAAAACCATTCCAAAAAAAGTTTGACTAACACTCCATTCATTCCAGCAAATACTTTTACAGAAGCTATGCCAAATTCCCACAGTGCCTTCCCCCCGCCCTTTCCCTGTCTGAAGTTTATCTGTTTATCCAGCTTCAGTCCTAGCTCGCATCTATCTTCATGGACCTGACCACCCCAGCCCGAAGTGATCCATCCCTCTTCTGAACTCTTGTAAAATTTATTGTCTGAATAATTCATCTGGCAATGAATCATGTCTGCCTTATGACATCTCTTTTATAACTGTCTGGTGCTGTTATTTAAATATTTTGGTTTTTTTTTTTTTTTTTTTTTTTTTTTTTTTTTTTTTTTTTTACTTCACATGGTTATGTGTTTTCTTTTCTAACAAAGCAGCACTTGTATATTGTATGTTTTCTACAGTTCCTAGCTAACAGCCTTGAAATGTAGGCATTTAGTAAATACCTATTGATTTTTGTTGATTTCTGTTTTATTAAAACTTAGTCACAGTCATTCCCATCATCCCCCCACTCCCCCACCGCCCCATCATCGATTTTGGTTTTTATTTTACTTAAGGATTGTGGCTCATTAATCTGGTTGAATCTATCATTCTGCTTGAATGTATCCTGTCTACAAATGACACGATTTTGAAGAAAATCATATTAATGAACACAGGGTTGGAACATTAATAATGGTGAAGTTTCTCAGTGTAGTTGGGTCACATCAAAAGGTAAAGAGGTGAGATGATAGTTATGAGGTCATAGGATTAGTAGTTAAATGAAAATCCACTTGAGAAATATATAAACAAAAAAGATACAACAGAAAATTTAAAAGTATCAGTGATTAGAAAATAGAGATTCTGGTGCGCCTTGGTGGCTCAGTCAGTTAAGCATCCAACTCTTGGTTTCAGCTCAGGTCATGATCTCAAGGTTTCATGAGTTCAAGCCCTGCGTTGGACTCTGCACTGGTAGCACAGAGCCTGTTTCGGATTCTCTCTCTCTCTCTCTCTCTCTCTCTCTCTCTCTCTCTCTCTGCCCTCCTCTGACTCTTATTGTCTCTGTCTCTCTTGAAATAAGCAAAGAAACTTAATTAAAAAAAAAAGAAAGATTCTATTCAAAGTCACACAGCTGTTTAGTGAGTAGAGTTTTAGGCTTTTATGTTATGGATGAAGAACAAAATCAGGACCTGTCATTCTAATGTTTTTAAATATTAGAGAGGAGTCAGTCATAGAAGTGTTGCAGGCAAGGTATATATCGACACTGACTTAACATCACCGAGTGTGAGATTGGCACAAACGGAGAGAACGAGGGCACAGTTAGGTGGTTTCATAATAGGTGGTAAACTGTACCCAGAGTTCTTACTGATGGATCAGTGCCAGCCTGATGGAGTACTATGGAGACTTTATATTAAAGTCTCCTTTATAGTCTTTGTACCTGTTAACATTTATTTATTTATTTAGAACTGAAAGAATGTTCGTGATTACATAGAAGCAAGGAGAGACTGAAAATAGGGGTCAAACAGTTGGTACTTGTGGTCTAATTTTACAGATAAAAATTATATATATGTATGTAACACAGACATAGTACATTCATTCTGGGAATCTCTCTCTCTCTCTCTCTCTCTCTTTTTATTTCAGTTCATCTAGTTCCCTAGTACAAGTTTCACAAAGGTTGGAGAACATCAGAATGGAGGGTATGATGGGGCTACTTAGAGAGAAGACATGGAGTTTTAGTTATTCAAGTTCAGTATGAACTGGACTATTGAGTTTTACACACTGCATTACAATTTTTTATTTTGCTTATTTTCATTTTAATTTGAATTTACTTATGGGAAATCCACTAGAATATTGGGAGGACTTAGAACTGGTCAAATACAAGGTAAGGAAGGGAGTTTGTTTAAAAGGAGAGGACTTTGGAGGCCTGCACTAGCTGCTTTCAGATATTTGAAAAAAATGACAGAGAATAGGGGTCCCATTCATGGTACTCCTGCTCTGGGGGACGGAGCAGTAATCAATGAATGGGAGTTATGAGGAGTTGAATTTGGTTAAATGTAAGAAAAAGCTGACATGTGGAGCCCAAATCAGGTGAGGTGGCCAACGGAAGTTCTCACATTCACTGAGGAATATCATCTAGGGAATCTGTTTAACAAAACCTGTTTGGTTAAATGACTCTTCAAGTTCCTTCTACACCTGAGACTAATTCTAGGACTGTCCTGGTTTTCCAATTCCTCTTCGATGGTATCCTCTTTCAATTACGGCTCTTATTGTATGAAAACACAGAAAACCAGTCACATACCTAGTAGGGGTGCCCTTTTTATGTATTTTAGAGGCTACCTACAGATACTGTGAAAAATGTGTCTTCTTTGTGATTTTCCTTTAAAATTGCTTCTATGTCTTTTCTAAAATACAGTTGTTTTTACTATTGATTTCAAAATATAAAGTGAGGCTAGGAGTAAGATGGTCTCTGTGAATTGTCTTCAGGAACATTTTCTTTTCAGCTTTTAAGGCCCTGGTCCCTTGTATACTCAGTGGCATCTGAACTTAATTTCAGAGACTGTTATTAAAACCTGGTCTCTCGAATGTTGGATGCCTCCTAACTGCTGCTAGGAGGTTAGGGCCTTATTACTTCACACTCACACTGTAGTTTTCTAGTAATGGCTTGATTTCAGTTTTTCCTTCCTAAACTGACCTTTTTTTATGACTACCTTACTGAATATCATTTAACTATTACTACAGAATGAACCACTCCAAAATGAGCGATTTACAGTAACAACCACTTTTTCTTGTGAGTCTCCCAGTTTGCAAGGTTCTTCTAGTGACTTGGGCTGGTCTGAGAAAGACTTACACTTGTGTGTTTGATCAGCTTAGGGTCAGCTAGGTAGCTCTGTGGATCTTTTCTGGGCTCTGTATCATGTAGGGCATCTTTCCTGGACAACTGGACTGACTTGGCTCTGCTCGATATGGCCTCCCATACCTCCATAGGCACACTTGGGTTTATTCTCATGCAGGTTTCTGGGTTCAAGGAAGAGTGAAAGAATGGAAATCTGCTTAAGGTTTAGCTCAACAAGCATGTGGTCACTTCCTTTGCACTTTACTGACTATCACAAGCCAAAAGGCTAGCCCACATTCAATCACATTACAAAGAATATAGCAAAGGGGTGGAGAATTGGGAACATTTTTGCAAGCAATTCACCATATAGATCTCTTGAGAATACACCAGTTTTAAAGTAAAGAATTAAGAGACTGCCAAATCCCTAAGCTGACATAAATTCAAACTTTCCAGCCTGGAGCCAAGGACTTCTGCATTCCTGCCTAGCCTTCTCTAACAAGTCTCAACAGTAAGAACACTCTGCCTCTAGAAATGTGATGTGGCTTGGCAGGGAGAGAAGGAGCTATGGACTCAGAAAAACTGACTGTAAATTAGGAGTCATGTTAAATATTATAGCATATAATTTATAATTTGTACCCTAGAACTGTATCCTCTCTTTCCTTCTTCATTTTGTAGTTTTGCTGTATGTCTTGTTTACTAAATTGAAATGCATGGCAGGAAAGCTTCTAAGATGGCCCCAAAGGTTTCTGCCTGCCTAGGCATTCGTGACTTAGTGGAATCTTCTTCCCTTAAATTACTTGCTTCTGGCCAGTAGAACGCACCAGCATTGATGGATGCCACTTTCATGCTTAGGTTAGAAAACAGTTAGAAAATGATTGTTTGGCATCCATCTTGCAGATTCTCCATTGCCTTCTCAGCTTGTACACTTTGATATAGCAAGCTGACGTCCTCGAGAGGCTGAGGTGGCAAAAATTTCAGGGCGGCTTCTGGCCAGATGTCAGGAGGAAACTGAGACCCTCAATTCAACAGCCCATTGGGAACTGAATCTTTCCAATAACCATGTGAACTTGGAATCAAATCCTTCTCTAGCTGAGCCTTAGGTGACCATAGCCTAGCTGGTGACCCCTTGATTCAGAGATCCTGTAGCAGAAGGCCCAGCTTAACTGTGCTCCAATTCCTGACCCACAAAAACCATGTGATAGTAAATATGTGTTTTAACCTACTGAGTTTTGGAATTCCTTATTGTGCAGCAAAGATAATTAATACAGGTTATAAGGGTATAAGTAGTTTGTATTAGAAAACTTCAATTTCATGAAAAGAAAGAGTCTGCTACTCAGCCTTTATGCTTTCAAGCATGTGGCCAAATTCTATTTCATAGAACTCTATTTCATAGGATTATTGTGAAAATTAAATAAGAAAGCAAATAGTCTGTACCCTGTGTGAAGTTGTACAGTGCATTTCATCTGTCTTGCTTTCTCCTTTCTCTTTCTGGTGTTCTCTTTGCAATTTTCCCCTTAATGTTCCTCTTTTACATTCCACATTCTTCAATATTTTTGAATGAATCAACCAAAGAAAGATATACAGGTAGAGAGTGGTGAAATTGAGTAAGTTATTCTTTTTTCCTGAAGTAATTTTATGAAGGATGACAAATGATTTGTCTTAACCTGGGCGCACCTGAAAGACCAGTGTGAAGCCATGGCTTCGTTGATTCTACTTTCTTAAGGAGTTTGAGCAGGAAAGTAGGGATGAGCAACAGAAGAGCCAGGCGAAGGTGTGTTCCTGAGCTGGGCTCCACTAAGTGAGACCCCCTACTTCTCAGTCCAAGAGGCTGGGGGCTGGTGGGGAGAAAGGAAGGGAGGGTTTATTTGTCAGCTTCTGTCCCCACTGGTGTAGGTTTTACACTGTGGAGCGCTAACTTACCCCTTTCTTTGCACATCACCCGTGAGTACTGGGAATCCTGTGGCCTCTGAACTTAGGTACCAACAAAGAAGCCTCAGGGCTGGAGACAAAAGGTAAGAAGCTTGGGCCTAAGATCAGGCACTCTTAGACTGTCTAGTAGCTGCATGAAGGTAGTCAGAAAGCCCTGGCAGAAGAGACAGCTTCATCTGCAGGTTGGAACTGAAGATAGAAGAGCCGAGGGGGCCCAGAACATAACGATACACATGTGGATAGAGAGGTAAAGCATTGAGGAGGACAGTTTTCTGAACAGGATGCACTATAGACTATTTGTGTCTCCCCAAAACTTGTATGTTGAAACCTAGATCCCCAATATGATGGTATTTTGAGGTGGGGTCTTCAGGGGGTGATTAGGTCTTGAATTAGAGTAGTGCCCTGATACAAGAGACCCCTGATAGCCTTTTAGCTTATCTGCCATGTGAGGACATTATCAGAAGACTATGAAACAGGAAGCAGGCTCTACCAGAAATCAAATCTGCCAGATGCTTTCATCTTGGGCTTCTGGGCTCCAGAACTGTGAGAAATACATTTCTGGTGTTTATAAGCCACCCAGCCTATGGTATTTGTTATGGCAGCCTCAACACACTTAGGGAGGTTGTGAAGACAACCCAGTTGCAGGTAGGAGGTGGCAGGGATAATTTGTAGAAAAGACCATGGAGACAAAGATAGGATTTTGCTAGAGATCAGGTAACAAAGTGAAAAGTGAAACGCCAATCCCCATTAAGATTGGGGGCCAAGGAGATCAGAGGGATGACCATTACATACTCTAAAAGACAGAGAAGCACTTTGTATGGGAGCAAAACATCTTGGGAGAGGAGGAAAATTTGACACAAATCTGGAAAATAATACAAAATTAAATATACATAGCCTTCTCAGCTAAAATTAATGAGGGACAAAACTGCTTCTAATATCTGAAGGGTGTTAACAGGAAGAAGGGAGCATAATTACTTAGCACCATACCAGTAAACATAATTAGGAATAATGGTATGCAATTAAGAAAAGAAAAATTTAGTCACAACATCATGAAAGTTCCTCTGTGCTAGTGACATCTATTAAACTATGGCATCGTTTTCCAAAGCAATTGGGAGGAGTCCTGTTCCCTGAGGCACACAGAATAAATGAAATTAGGCTGCAAAAAGAACACCTCATAGTGTCAAAAATAAAAACCAAAATAGATGCTATAGAAGCTTGACTAGGTCTGAATCACTGATTTGGTTTCTTTGACCTGGGGACTAGGAAATTAAAGTACCAGGGTTTCTTTTATTTTTTTCTTTTTTTGGCGGGGGGGGGGGGGGGGGGAGGGGGCGGGGCATGGAGCTCAATGTGGGGCTTGAACTCATACCCTGAGACCAAAACCTGAGCTGAGATCAAGAGTCAGATGCTTAACCAACTGAACCACTTAGGCACCCCAGTAGGGTTTCTTTTCTTATCTCATGTTGTTACTTGCTGCCCAGGACCTTTCTGTTTGTGTACTGCCGAAAACCAAAGCATTGGCCCAACAGTTGTCCACGAGGCTGTACCCATCTCTGTGCAGGACTTTGAGGTGTTTCCTGTGCTTCTGCGGTGAAAACTGGCAGTGGAAATAGTACTTTGAGGGCCATTAGACTCTTCAGTATTCTTTTCTTCCACCTGAAACATCTTGGTAAACTCCTTTTAAAAATGGATGGGGATTAAGTAGCGATCTGTTGCTGGATAAGAGAAGGGCAAATAAAGGTGACTGGTCTCAGCTTCAAGATTCCAAAGTGGTTACTGCAAAAGTGGCAGGAGAGTATAGGAAGGAGAGGCCTATTAGAGAGACCTCAGGTTGTTTAACGGGAAAGTAATGGCTGGGAGAAAAGGGTAAAGGGAATTGAATGGTAATTTTTTATAGTCTACTTTTAAAAATGCCAACGTTCCAATTTAGTCTCGATGCTTTAATAACTCATAAGACATTGAGGCTTTTGCAGGAAGTGTGCACATTGAGGGAGCTGCACTTGGCTGCAATGTATTTGCAAAGGACAATGTATTGCAAAATATTCTCTGACTGATTAGTATGAAAATGGCCCTTCCTTCCCACTTTCCTTTGTGACGCTGACAAGAAAGTGACCTGATAGCTGCATGAATTATGTATTTGCAGAAGACAGAGCTGCTAGAAATGGAAGACAAGAATGCTTACTTTATACTGTTTTGTGCTTTTTCTGCAGTGGGTATCTGTGTAAATTGGCTGTGGTTAGTTTATGAAGGAGGCCATCTCTGTTTAATATCCAGGGCACAGAAATTTGTTCTTCACACCTGGATTTCCAGATAGTGTAGTATATTTCTGGAAAGCCAGCTGATCTGTGCCTTTTCAAAGGAGTAAAAAGCAATAAGAATTGGTTATGAGTTGGATAAAACTAGAAGGTGTATTTCCCACTCAGATGTCTTTCCCATCCAAAAAGTGATGGTGTTTAAATTCTCCATTTTAAATTAAGTTATTTTGGTGAAGGCTTAATTGACTAGTGCACCCTTTATTAAATTTTTACTTTTTAAATTTATTTACCTTTGGGAGAGAGAGAGGGAGACAGAGCATGAGCAGGGGAGGAGCAGAGAGAGGGAGACACAGAATCCGAAGCAGGCTCCAAACTCTGAGCTCTCGGCATAGAGGCCGATGTGGGGCCTGAACCCACAGACTGTGAGATCACGACCTGAGCCAAAGTCAGATGCCCAACTGACTGAGCTACCCAGGTGCCCCTAATTTTCCCATTTTAATATCTAAATTTTTTGTGGCTAATAACAATGTTTGTCATATGGGATTCTTAGAAGGATTAAATTGAATGACTTAATGTTCATAAAGTGCTTAGCATAGTGCTTGGTACATGGTAAGGATTCAATAAACACTGGATATACTTTATGATGAGGATTATGATTATGACTATGACTATAATTATTACATTACCTGTATGAAGTAACAACTTACAGTGCTTTAATGCAACAACCATCATTGACTTGTGACTTATCTAGCAGACAGTAGGGCCCTACAAAACAGGAGACAGGTAGGAATATTTTTGTGAGGCTGTGAGAAGACCAATTTGGATAGCTCTAGATGCTGTTTCCTCCTTACTTTGCAAAGTTAGCCAAGAGTGGCTCAGTGGTATGTTAGCTCAACAAAAAGCCTAGGTCAATTCCAGCTATTGTGTTCTATGACTCTACCTTTTAAATAAGGCCATTTCCTATTGTTCCTTTGTAGTATAAATGTTTCCTGTCTCCCACCTTACCCCCAACCCCTACATTTGTTCCACTAAAAGTATAGACCATTAGAGGTTTGGGATCTCTATCAACAGGATTGTTGGCCATGATGATTTCAGACCATATGTGCCCAGCCTAAGCTGTAAGACCATAAGAGTTTAGAGGATCACATATGTTCCACTCCTTCTCTGCCTGTGAGTTGTGCACCAGCAAATCGTGTATGTGTACCACATGGCGTTAGTAGCATGGGTTCTTGGACACTTTGCAGGGCAGGTTGGGTGGGCATTGCCTTCATGAAAAAAATATAAGCTCTTTGGTTTCTCAAGAGCATTGTACCCTGTTGAAAAAGAGTGGACAATAGAAAGGACATTATGAACTCAGCAGAAATTTCACAGCTTTACCTTGCCCTTGTTACAAGTATCATTAATACTAACATGATGGCATTTTCTAAGGAAAATTGATATATGAAATTTTAACTCTGTTTCTCTTTTTCTCTGATCTCCCTACCCTGATCAGTTTGTTTATTTCCATCCTGTCTAATTCAGTTGTCATCAAAGAGAGCAATAAAAAGCTGGATTAATAATTAGTTCTTCTGATCAAATTGTTATTATAGTCATTTAAAATATTACACACAGAGGCATATATTATTATTATCTATTTCAAATTAGAAATCATCTACCACTAATTAGAAATGAATGACACTTTATTAAATAAGGGCTTAAACATAATGAAGTCATACTTGATAAGAAACAAGAAAATGCTAAAAGAGGCCCACAACCAAAAAAAATGCTTAAATGGAAAAAAAAAAGATCATTATGATCTCAGATACATTAAAGTGTGTTTGAGATAGACGGAAGAAATGCCTTTTTTCAAAAGTTCACTAAAACAGAAAATATAGAGAGAAATAAAACCACTCCCTTCTGACATTGAAGAATGCCCATCTCTTAACAGCAAGTATGAAAAATAAGTAGGTCATAAAGATGAGAATGTAAAATGGTATGATATTGGCTCCTTATCTTTAAATGAAATTCTAATTTGACTCTAGCACAAGGAAGGGGAATGAATATGGTATGTTTTCCCGTGCGAGCTGTCAGAATGATAAAACTGGATATGCTCTAAATCAGCTTTTCCATGGACAGCTGGTTCATCATCATTAGTATGTATATCCTTATTAATATCTAGGCCACTCAACTATATAAAAACTAGATTGCTGTTCTTTGAAATTTAGTACTACTCTAATCAACTGCAAGGGTCTGTATACAAATATCATGTTATAATGAACAAAGAAATATTGTTTGTTCTTGCTGGTTTCTTCTACAAAGGAAAAATATTTTGCTACACCATTCAGCTTTGAAAATATTCTAAAAGCTTTTTTTTTAATAGTATAGAATATATCTGTTTAAAGCCTCCATATCTGTGTATTCCTTATCCCCTTATCTTCATGAGGAGCTCAAATGCTGGTGAGTCAATGCTTTTTCAGCTGGCTAAAGTGGCCTGCCAGAGAGCAGAGGTCCTTTAAATTTCAAGTGAACTGGATTAAAATAATTGACTGTAAGATTTGAGTTCCTACCTATGAGTTTAGTCATATTTTTATTGCCATTATTAGACTGTGTTTAAGTAAAAAAAATCATGTAAAATAGCTTAAATGATCAGTTTCAACATTCACTACAAGTACAGAAATGGAAACAAAGACAATTAAATGAATTATTGAAGGATGCAGCGCAGACCTAGGTCAAAATCCCAAGACCCTTCCCAGTATTATATTGGATTGAGGAATATGAAAATGTTTCCTGTTGGTTCTTGTCAGCATGCCCATATGATTTTCTCAGAGTTGGTATAGAATTTCTTGTATCTGGACTCCAAGAATATACTGTGGCTTAGTCACAATAGAAAGTTTGCTTTCCTACCCACCTCCTTTCTTCCTTCCTTCTTTTATTTTTTTCTTAACTAAATGGTAGTTGAGTTCATTTGAATAGGCTATGCCTCATATGTCCATTCCTCTGATAAACTTTAAAATCAAAGGGATTTTTTAAAATTTAAATGTTCTTTCAGTCTTATTTCCTATTCTTACGCTACAGAAACAATTTACTTTTCAGATTTTAAAGATCCTGAAATTTAGGACTCTGTTCTCTTTCACCTCTGCTGTCAAACCAGGAACTCTCTCTTGAGTTCACCTCTTTATTGTGTGACTTGAATATAAGCAGCAATGAGTGAATTAAACACCTAACATTCTAGCTCTTTCTACCTACCTCCCAAAGTAATTGTTCTGTAGGGGTGTTATCTCCTTCCATTGTTATATTTCAAAGATCGTATTCAGAGGTCTTTGAGAAAGATATTTTCTGAGTCATAACACTGGAAAGAGTCTGGGAGAAGACTTACATACATTTCAAAGGAGCAAGAAGAGAATTTACAGAGCTTCTAAGGTCAAGCTTCATCACCAGCTGAAAGAGAAAGAGCAGAGAGAATGATACATACAAGGTGTTTATTGGCCAGAATGGCACATATCACTTCTGCTCCCCATCTTCTCAAAATAGCTCCACCACATAGCTCTGTTATCTTCAAAGGCAGCTAGCCATTGTGGTCTTTCTCTGGTCTGAAGGAAGAGAGAACATGGATTTTGGTGAATAGCTAGCAGTTTTTGCCACCCTTGAGTGTTTACCAGGTCCTATGCCAGATCAACAGCTAGATATATTAATTAAATACTGTGACAACAACCTGAGAATTAGGTATTTGTGTTCTCATTGTGTAAAGGAGTTCTAAAGTTTAGAGTAATTAGTCACTTGCTCAAGGTTGACTTGAATAATCAATAGCTGAGTCAAGATCCAAATTGTATCTTTATGATGAAACAGCCCATGATCTTCACCACTATGCTACGTATACATGTAGAGATGCAGAGAGAAAAACAGAGAATGCGTGTGTGTCATGATATGTGGAGAGTGAAAGAGACAGACAAACATTTCCATTTAATTGTGCCTCATAGTAGTTAGCTATATAGTACAATATGAATGGCATTAAGATTAATCCCATATATTCTGTTATAGATTTTTCTTAATCCCAACACAACTGTACCTCCCTAAATGCTTCCCAATCTCCCACCCCCATTCTCTCAGGGTATTGAGTCTCAGGTGACTCAAACTTTATTTGAATAGTGCCATTTTAATGCCTTTTCATCTTAAAGTAATAAACCTTCAACAAATCAGGCATGTCCAAAACACAAAAGGAATATAATTTTTGGAGCATGACTCTCAAGCTTTCAATGATCAAAAGATGTTCATCACTGCAAAATAATGGAAGAGGGAATAGAAAAAGGACAGAAGGAAAAGAAAAAGGAAGAACAATTTTGAAAGCTGGGCGGGGGGAAGGAATCCAGAAGGCAGAAGAGTAAAAAAAGGGAAAGAAAGTTATGGATCAGATGAAGAGAATACTAAAAAAGAAGAACTGGTCTTCAGTTTGGACTGTAGTATATATTTCCAGTAACTTAAAAAATTGAAAAAATAAATGCAATATTTTGAGGGTTTAACTTTAAAAAAAATAATGTTTATTTTTGAGAGAGTGAGAACGAGCATGAGCAGGGGAGGAGCAGAGAGAGAGGGAGACACAGAATCCAAAGCAGGCTTCAGGCTCTGAGCTGTTAGCACAGAGCCCGACACAGGGCTCGAACTCATGAACCATGAGATCATGACCTGAGCCACAATCTGATGCTTAACAGACTGAGCTACCTAGGTGCCTCCGAGGATTTTTAAACTTTTTAAACAATGATGAAAGAGACATACTTTCTAATTTTTCCCTGTTGGTCTTGACCTTGGGCATATTTTATGTAATAGACCAGAGTCTATGCAGTCAAAGTATATGAAGGACCTTTCTAAAATACACGTGGTGGTTATCTGCCATAGAGTAATGGTGTACTGTGTGACTTACGGTCCACTTTTTATGTCAAACCACAAGCATTGCTCAAGTTTTCTGTCTCTGGGACTGATTTTTTTATATGGCTCAGAAATAGTTGAGCTAAACTGCTAAGGATAAACATAAGAGTAAGCTGTTGTTAATTTAAATCAGAGGATATAGCTATATATCTATATATCTGTCTATATGCATATATATGCATAGACACATTTTTGCAGTCATTTCTAATTCTGAATCTTTGTATAGAATATAGGTTTGCTTTTAGCAGTAATGTTAGTCTGCATTTACATGTTTTAATGGCAACTTAAATATCCATAAAAACATGATACAGAATTGCCGTGTTAAAATACTTCACAGAGAAATTATGTTTTGTAGATATGTGTGTATGTGCATTCATGCAAAAGTAATTATGGATTAAGCCCTGTTCTAGGTGATGAGGAAGCAGTGGAAGCCAGAACAGACATAGTTTTCATAGAACTTTTATGTTCACATATAATTATATGCCTGTGCTTTAAAAAATACACATTTATTTAAGAGAAAAATATTAAATTTGGTAATTTATATGAATATGTTTTGTGCCTTATAAAAACTCTAATACAGTGAAAATAATAAGAAAACAAGAATGGTATTAAGCAACAGGGATAAAAATAACAGGAAAGACAGCAAAGGAGTCTAAATCTCAATATTCTCCAAAAGAACGGAGAAGTAATATTTGACCAAAATAAAAACAGTATGCATTGTCTATGTCAGAGTTTGGACACATGGATCCTATGGGTGGGGGAACATGTTCCTGGACAGTTTTGAAGGATTCTGTGCTTAGAGGTAGCAAGTACTCCAGAAGGCACAGGGAGCAGCAGATAGGTGAGACTACTCAGAAGTCTGTAAACAAAAACCTTAGATTTCCAATGCTCTCCCTTTTCCATGCAGCCAAGCAACTACCCTCTCCCACTCCCCAGGAGGTGAGAGGAACTTTATTTTTTGGAGAAATTGGAGCAGAGATATTCCCAGCTTATGGACACTGAACATGGTAGGGTTACCAGACAAAGAATCGCTTCCAAACTCAGGTTCGGCTGCTCACCAATTGAAAGTAAATAATAAAAAGACAAGTGATGGTGGGAAAGGAAAACTGGCTTTATTCAGGAAGCCAGCAACCTGGGAAGATAGTGGATAGTGGACTAATGTTTCAAAGACCATCCTCCCCATCCAGACGAAGTTGAAAGTTCCAAAGAGAAGGCATGGGAAAAAGCGAGGGGAGGAGCACTACATGCAGGAGAAGCAGGTGTCCAGGCAGCCAGCCGTATGTGGCATGACCCTGAATTGATTTGCTGGTGTCTGCCACAGCTGTTTTCAAATGTAGTCAGGCCCTATCTTCTGGGAAGGTTAGGTCCTTTACTCCTTCAGGCCATCGTCTGCAAATCTCAAAAAAGTAAGTTAGTTCTGCTGCAGATCAAGGGACTCAGGTCAACAAGCAAGGAGTGCATGAGCTTGAAGCAAGTGAACACTTAAAACTAGTTGGAATGCTGTTACAGTGGAAGGCAGGAATGAAACCAGCAGTGAAAATAGAAAGAAGTCCAAGCAGGACTATGGGATCTGCAGCCTTCCCTGTTTTGCTTTTCAGAGAGAAAGTGGCCAAGCTATAACGGACTTTCTCCCTTCTCTAGTAGAGTAAATACTCCTTCTCTGTTGAATCTTAATTGCCTAGCAAATAGACCTATGGCATTTTTGGGTATCTTAGTTTTTCAGGGCTGTTCGGTATCTGGTTTGGGGGTAGGAGTCAGGATTAGGCTCTCCTACACTCGGCTATACTAATCTTTTAATAGAGACTAATCTTTTTAATGGGCTGGGAATTCTCTGGGATATCTTATGGATGTTACATTTTATAATTCTGTTTTCTGAACAGAGAGTGACATACAAAGGCATTGTGCATATGGGACTCCTGGGTGGCCCAGTCCGTTAAGCGTCTGACTTTGGCTGAGGTCATGATCTCGCTGTTTGTGAGATCAATCCCTGTGTCAGGCTCTGTACTGTCAGCTCAGGGCCTGGATCCTGCTTCTGATTCTGTGTCTCCCTGTCTCTCTGCCCCTCCCCTGCTCATGCTCAGTCTCTGTCTCTCTCTCAAAAATCAATAAACAAAAAAAAAAATTAATTAAAAAAAAGGCATTGTGCATAAAAAAAAAAAAGGATTCTGTATTGTTCCTCTAGTGAAATCTACCAATTAAACTAGAAGTTAACATTCAATTTTTATTCCAGGCATTTACCTTTAGAATTGGAGTAGAGAGACATCTTAAATATTTTTAAATGTGACTTGCTTCTGTATAAACTCTCCACATTTAGAGTTCTGAAGACCTATCATGAAGGTCTATGGAATAGAATGAAACTTAACATACAGCTGCCCCTGATTTCAAAGGGGAGGAGGAGAGCAGAGGAGAAGAGAACAGAAGATTGAAAAATTGGTGGAGTGCCTAAGTGCCTCAGTCAGTTGGGCCTCCCACTCTTGGTTTTAGCTCAGGTCATGTTCTCACGGTTTGTGAGTTTGAGCCCTGTGTAGGTCTCTATGCTTACATTGTGGAGCCTGCTTGGGATTCTCTCTCTCCCTCTCTCTCTGCCCCTCCCCTGTTCATGTTCTCGCTCTCTCAAAACAAACAAACAGACAAACAAACACTTAAAAACATTTTTTGGTTACCTGACCAAATGTGGTTTTGTGTTTTGTTTAAAGGGTTTTCTTTTTTCTTTTCTTTTCTGGATATGTAAATGTTTCTCTGAACTCTCTATTAATAAAATGCAAATGATGGATTTCTTTTCTCATTAGTTTCTTTTTTCTCCCAAGGCATATGGTGTATTATTACTTAAAAATATTTTGTTAAAGCAAGAAGCAGTTTTCCAGAAAATTCCATAAAGGTTGCCGTTGGAAAAAACAAATAGGTTGCTTTCCAAAATCTTAGGAACAATTTTCTCCCAACTAGTGCATTTTCCAGTTATGACAGAAAATGCCTAGTTTTTAAAGCTTAAAAACTTAACCCTTAATTGTTTCCAACTTTGTTGAAAATCAAGGAGAGGGGCCACCCTTGTGTAATGTACTGCTGTATCTTAGTTTTAGCTTTTTGGACATTTTAATTGATGCCCATCTTATTCTCAGCTCCCAGAACCTTATCTAATGAGAGATTTTATGGTTCATTCCATTACCTTATCTGAGCACATCATATAATGTACCAGCTCTTTCAAAAGCCTCTTTTAATAAGACTCTTTGGCAAAAAAAAAAAAAAATTGTCATTCTGATGTAAACAAACTCTACACATGATGACTCAAATACAGTCATGAGATGGTATGTCCTGTTCTTTTTAATTTCATTTTTAAAAAAGCTCCAACCTAGCAGATGGTTAATAACAGAATCCTTAATTGTTCTGCAGAGAGACATGAAATAGAAGATATTACTTTGATCTATTAAAACTTCTGTTTCTGATCTCCGCTTTAAGTATAATCTTAGGCTCTTTTTCAAATGCTAGCATAGAACTTCTATTTGTAAGAGACTTTCATTTAGTACATTGCTATTATTTTATTAATTTCAAGCTTTGATAGGTAATGTTGAATAAAGCTAGGATATAATTATTTGACTTACTTTTTAATATTTTTTTCTTTCTAAGGCCTAGTTTTGTACATAATGCATATTTTTCTCATATAACCTATTTTAATGGGTGATTTCTTAGTTTACATATTTATCTACATATCATTTTCAAGATTTTTCTGTTGTAATTCAGTTTTCTCTTGCTTTGTGTATATGGTTAAAATTGAAACACACTCTTCAGCCCTGACCCATTTTAAAAATTCTTCAAGAATCCTTTTAAGTAATCTATATCATTAATCTTTCACCTAAATGTGATTTTTCGGAGGTCTCTGTGTTGAGCTAAGTTTAGGTGGATTTTTAAAGCATGATTCAAGGAAGTTACCTGACCTTGGGCCACCAGGGTGGTGGTGGGCCTGGGAAACTGACTTTGATTTGTTAGGTAGCATGAATATCTAGAGCTATCACCAGTTTCTTGGTGAGCGGGAGGGATAAGATGAGTTATATAGCCAACAGGCCAAGGATAGTTAGGAGAAAAGAGGGAATAAAAACTTTGTGAGGATGGCGGGGGTGGGGGTTGCATCTCAAAGATCTCAAGCGGATCTTTACCTTGTTCAGATATATCACTACAGGGATGCATAATGGCACAAGTACCATTTATTTATAGGTAGGAACAACTTCAGTACTCCACTAAATATTATGAATTAATTGGAGACCTCCAGTAAGTAATGCATGGACATAAGTTTTTAATGCAAATAGAGGGGAAGGAAGAACTTATCTAGTATAAATATATTTGGAATATGTCAGCTGTCCATATTCACTTTGCTTTTACCTTGATATAAGAGGCACTCAGGAGACTTACTTTTACCCTTTATTAAAAAAAATATTTTATTTATTTATTTATTTATTTATTTATTTATTTATTTATTTAGAGTGAGAGCGAGCACACACATGCTGTGGAGGGGCAGAGGGAGAGGGAAAGAGAGAATCCCGAGCAGGCTCTACGTCCAGCATGGGAACCCAATGCAGGGCTCTATCTCATGACCATAGGATCATGACCCAAGCCGAAATCAGGAGTCAGTCTTTCAACCAATGGAGGCACTCAAGAGCCCCTTACCTTTACCCTTTTTGATAACCATTTCCTCTTGTGTTTCCTTGCACATTTTCTTCCCTGCTCTCCTTACTTTATGTTTTCAAGTATTAGAAAAATTGTATTTGACTTTTAGTAAACTACTTTTTATTTGGTTATTTCTGATGGTAAAATTAAGTAAAAAATAAATAATGCTTAGAATTAATGGAGGAAAATAACAACAAACACTCTATTTCATGGAAATGTCATAAATTGACATATTTCCAGTTCTTGAATGGCTCAGAACCAAAGGTTTTTTTCCCCCCATGTTCATCTAGATCACTTACAGTTTCTGAAGTAGAATATAGTAGTGATTTATTTTATTTTATTTTATTTTATTTTATTTTATTTTATTTTATTTTATTTTATTTTATTTTACTTTATTTTATTTTTCTTCTTATTTTTTAGAGAGAGCAGGTGGGGGAAAGGGACAGAGTGGGAAGAGAGAGAGAAAGTAGAGAGCATCTTAAGCAGGCTCCATGCTGAGCACGGAGCTCAATGTGGGGCTTGATCCCATGACCCTGGGATCATTACCTGAACTGAAATCAAGAGTCTGGATGCTCAACGGACTAAGCCACCCAGGCACTGTGATTCATTGTATTTTAAAATGAGCTACTCTTCTCCCCTTCTCCATATTCATCCCTGTTTGTAATATCTTGGTTACTGTTTCCTTAGGAGAGTCATAGGAAGAACTTATCATTATTATAGGGCTCCATGATGTGCATTTACTTTCCAACAAATACAATGGGCAGAACTTATTGTCATTATTTGATTGCTGAGCTGATGCACAAAAAATAACTCAGGTGTGCTGTTACCTGAAGATCAGGTACTTACATAGGGTCAGGGAGGTGAAGTCAGTGAATTATTCAATTTTAAAATTCTTTTGGCAATAACATCCCTAGCATGCAATGGATGAAATGAGTGCGATTAACACTTCTAGCATCTATCTCAAAATAAAAAGAAAAAAACAAAATGTGAGGTACTCTTAAATAGTTCTTTTGCCTATTTTCACTTGTCTAATTGTATAATTATAAACTCTTTTTTTTTTTCTTTTCTTATCCAATGTCAGTGTTCCTTTAGGGAGGGGATACTTTGATCATTATATTTAATAATGCTTTTATATTTTCATTCTGTTTTTATATTTACTTGTGCAAACTTGGCTAATGCTTCTTTTCTGCGTGCATTAACAAGCAGGGTTTCTCATTAAAGGTTTAGGAACAGATATTGTAGCAGGGAAAATTTATGAAGGTCTTGAATGTCAGTGTGAGAGGCCAGATGGGCCATTTATTACATTGTAATCATCCCAACGTGGGCATATGGATTCATGAATAAGTATTTCTAATTTTTAGAGAAAGTTAAGATGAAATCAGAGAGTAGTAGTAGACTGTATTTCTGTGCCTCTGGCTCTTACTCACTGTTTTTATTTTAGATCCTAACATTGGGTGCACAAAATTCCCTTTCAAAGTCCTCCACCCCACATTATTGAGAGAAGTTCCTACTGGGAGTGTGTAAGCTTTAAACATACCATGTCAGCTGCCATGTCTTGCCCTATTTGTTTGTTTGTTTGTTTGTTTGTTTTTCCTGAATCTTCAGCTGTAGCTCAGGTCCTCTTTGGAGACGCCCGACAATGAAGATCCTTTGTTTCAGTAATACTGTGGACATCTTGAATTTATGGATACCGTTTTTATTCTGTCCACCACCCACTCCTGTTTACTCTTCTTTTCTGGTTTGGAGTCCCATCATTTGTGATGATCATTATGTCTTATTTCTACCACTTACTGCTGCTTTGCAAATATTCTCAAATATCTTTTGCTCCTAATGTTTTCTACCTTTAGAGACTGTTTCATTCTCTGATCACGGTCCCATGTCACTTTCCTTTTTCTTCCTTTCATTCATCATCACATTGTCTTCTGCTCTGACTCTGTGTCCTTTTGTGTCCTTAGGATCATTGTGATTGTCTTGGGCCCCTAGATTACCCTCTAGATAACCTAGGCTAAGGTTGCATTTCACGAACCTTAACTTAATCATATTTGCAAGGTTGTTTTTGCAGTATAAGCTTACATTCACAGGTTAACTGGATTAGTGCCTGACATATTTGGGGCATCATTATTCAGCCTACCACAGTGTTTTTATTTTTTTTTTTAACGTTTATTTATTTTTGAGAGCTAGAGACAGAGAGAGAGAACAAGGAGGGGAAGGGCCGAGAGAGAGGGAGACACAGAATCCAAGCAGGCTCCAGGCTCCAAGCTGTCAGCATGGAGCCCGACGTGGGGCTCGAACTCACGAACCGCAAGATCATGACCTGAGCCGAAGTCATACGCTCAACTGACTGAGCAACCCAGGCACCCCCTACCACAATGTTTTTGATAAGAGATATTTTCTTGCTAAGTGGTGATTCAGAAATTCAGGGGGTATTTCTTTTTCTGCCTCTGTCATCTTAAGCATGAATATCCCAAAGTTGCCATTTTTTCTTGCATCAAATAGGAAGGGGAAAGAGCATGGAAGCTTACAAATGGAAAGTGTTTAAGGTGAGGCCTAGAAGTGACCATTTTCATTCCCTCACATTCTACTGATTAGAAATATTTTATATATCCAAGTATAACTGAAAAATCAGCAAAAAAAAAAAAAAAAAGAAAAGAAAAGAAAAGAAAAGGTGGGGTGGGGGATATAGTCTAGCTGTGTGTCCAGAAAGAATAAGAAGCAGATTTGGGGCACCTGAGTGGCTCACTCAGTTGAGCATCTGACTTCAGCTCAGGTCATGATCTCGCGGTCTGTGAGTTTGAGCCCCGCATCGGGCTTTGTGCTGACAGCTCGGAGCCTGGAGCCTACTTCAGATTCTGTGTCTCCCTCTCTCTCTGCCCCTCCCCTGCTCATGCTCTCTTTCTCTCTCTCTCTCTCTCTGTCTCTCTCTCTCTCTGTCAAAAATAAATAAGCATTAAAAAAAAGATTTGTTAATCTGCTTGGAATCTCTGCTATATTATTTTCAATGATATATATATTTTTTAATCTGAAATGAGAGTTTTTGATTTATACCATCCTTCTCTGCCCTCTGTCCACAAGTGAGCTTGTGGACTCACATCTATTTATTATTTCTTCTATTCCTTTTAACAATATGGTATTGTAGTTACCATAGCATGCAAAAATACTGATCACTTATTAGATATCAGAGACTATAGTAGAACACAAGTATTGGTTTGGTCTTTATGTCTAAAGAATAATGTTGGTTTAGTGTAAAGATAGGATTAGAGAGAAGGAAGACCATATGCATGTCAATTAAGGAGTGTTTCAGTAATTCAGAGAAGGCATGATGGTATTTGGGACTAGAGGCATCGATGGAGGAAAATCAGAAGGATTTGAGGTAATACGGCAACATACCATAGTGAATGTATGATCTGGGAGAGGGGGAGAAGGGGGAGATAAGAGGAGGAGGAGAGGGAGGAGGTGGAGGAAGAGAGGGAGGAGGAGGAGGAGGAGAGGGAGGAGGTGGAGGAGGAGGAGGAGGAGGAGGGGGAGGAAGAGAGGGAGGAGGAGGAGGAGGAGAGGGAGGAGGTGGAGGAGGAGGAGGAGGAGGAGGGGGAGGAGGAGGGGGAGGAGAGGGAGGAGGAGAAGAGGAGTCAGCACCGGTTCTCAAATTACTTATTTAAAGACCAGGTAAGCAGTGGCTACCTCTGCTGAGAAACAAGAATGTGAGGATTTGGTGGAAAGAGGATGATGGATTTATTTTTGGATGCACTAAGAACAAGAAAACTGGAAAACATCCAGGTGGATATGCCCAAGAGTGTTGGACACGGGAATCTGGAGGTTAAGGGTAAAGGTCTGGCTTGCAGCTACACGCTTGTGAGGTGGAAGAAATGAAGGGAGTAGAGTCGGTTAAATGAACATGGAGAAGTATACAGAATAAGAAGAGAGGAAGGCTTGGGACAAAACTGAGGAATGGTAATAATGAAGAGCAGGACTTGTAAATTTTTTTTTCTGCATTGGGCTAGATGGTAAATGTTTTTACATTTTGCAGGTCATGTGGTCTCTGTTGTAACTACTTAATTCTGCCATTGTAGCATGAAAGCAGCCATAGACAATATATTAACACATAAGCCAGGCTGTTTACTTATTTTAAATGAAACTCGTTTCATTACAAAAACAGGCTACGTTTAGCCCAAGGGCATAGTTATTAGCCATTGGTTGAGAAGATGGGAAAGAAACAAAAGAAGAAAGGAAGGTAAAGGAAAGGTTGGTAAAGAGGAAAGGAAGGCCAACAGGATGTGATGTAACAGAATACCAGGGGAAAGAGTGCCTCAAGAAGGGGCGTGGTCTAGAATTTTAAATATAATAACAGAAGGTGTAAGACTTTCAGATCAGTGTAACATTCTTTTCTAATCACATGACATCCAAGAATAAATCTTTAACTTTTGGCTGTCCTTTATGCACACTTGGAAACTTAATTCTCCCTGAACTTCTGTTTTGTAAAACTTGTTAATTCTATAGATTATTTGATACATTTAAAAATTATTTTTGTTCAGCCTTAGAAATTCTTTTATATCATTTACATAACAAATTCACAGTATCTATTTAGAGATACTTTGTATTTTAGCTTAAGAGTTAACAGAATATCTTTAGTTTGTCAGCTCCCAGGAGTTCTTGCAAATATGTAGAAAACAATACATTTTGCAAGATTTTAAGTTATTATTTATTTTTCACTTGTCTATGGGGAACCACATGGGCTGCCTAAGTACTCAGTCTGTTTGGAACATTACGTGAACAGTGTGTGACCAGGTCCCATCCACAGAGGTAAAACATTGCCAGCATTGCAGATATGTATGGTTCCTTCTCTAAGCATGCACAGTTACCATAGATGTCTTTTGTGAGGAAACATCATGGATAGAAAGATGTCTTTGGATGTCTCCTATATTAGTTTGAGCATCATGCTTCCTTTAGGACTTTAGGATTTGGGTATTTTCTCAGGTAGCATTGGTTCCTACTGTCTACCTATTGTTACTAATGTTTTGCTCTGAAAGTACACATCCTCATCTCATTTCTTTTACTTCTTTTATTTCTTTCCCTAATTAAAAATACTTACATGGTATAAATGATTAGTCTTTTAAAATCTATTATTTGATTCATCTAAAGACTATCAGGATTAAGTCTTCAAGTACTTTTCATAGAATCAGTGCATAGTATGTTTTCTGAGACTTTACATATCAGTGAGTTTAAGTCCAGTACCTTCACAGGAAAATGATGACTTCATTGAGTATGTTTTTTGCAATCTCTTCTCTTTGCCTGTTGAACATCATTCAATTATTGTTTTTTATTTATTTGGATGTAGTATAAGATGCCTAAGCCTAGTTTTCATTCCTTTGTAAATAGCCCATTTTTCCCTCTGTTTTTAAACCCTTGTAGAAATTTATTCTTTAAACATGTATCTCAAAAAAAAATTGCCACCATACGTTTTTATTTCATCTCAGCGATATTTTTCTTGTATATTTATGGTTATTTTTGGAAAAATTTAAAATGCCTATTTTGTTCCATAATTTTAATCTTATCCATTGTGCTCTGCACAACTGATTGTATTTTCTGTGAGGAGATTCTAATTCTTTAAAACTTCCAATAGGCAGATTGAAATCTGATTTAAAATTGTGGTGTTTTCTCACTACACTTTCTCATTTCTTTGTGTTCTCAGCTTATTTTAGTTAGCTTCCCTTTCACCTCAGTTTATGTACCCGTCTGTCACTTTGCATTTCATGTTTTATTTTCTGTGTCTTACAGTCCAACTTTTTATTTTATATTTTTCTGATAACATATACAAATTATTTGGCTTTTTTCTTTCGTTTTTGGTATTAAACCTTTAAAAAGTTTTTCTCATGGATAGAGGATTGCCAACATTTTTTTTCAGACTCCCCCTTTTGTTTTCTTTTTTAGTCACTCTTGAATGTATCCTCACTGTCAATTTGAGTGTAAGCACAATAGTATTTTTTCACATTTTAAACTAGATGTCAGATTTGTATGTAAGTCCCAGTTTCAGTTAGGGTTAAGATCAGGCTGATCAAGACCCCCAAATATGGTTGCTTAAATAAGATAGAAATTTAGTTCTTCTCCCAAAGTTGTCTGGAGGTTAGTGAGACTGATGGGGACTGTACCCAACAAGACCATCCAAGAACCCAGGTTCCTTCTGTCTGTTCATCCCAAATAACGTTTTCCTTATCTGTCAAGTCGAAGCTGTACAGCTACCTCACCATGTTTCAGTCTGAGAGAAAGGGAAAGTGAGCAAGTGAGTGAAGGTCACGTAATTTTCTTTTAAGCAAGTCACTCGTGCATCATCTCCACTGACATATCATTGTTGAGAACTTTATTATATCCCTATCATCAGCTGAAAGAGAAGTTAGATAATGTTGTCTGTAGCTTGATAAGTATATGCTCAATTCAGACCCTATTGTTATGGAATAAGGAGACATAGAATTGGACGGAAGATGGTGCCGGCCTTTAATGATTCTGCTCACAATTCTTGCTTTTCTTTTTATTCTATAAGTAGAAAGTTTTCCTAAATAATATGTATGAACTGCCATTCTACTTTTCTTGGAAGCACTAGAGTGTTTCCCTAAGCTCTATCTCTTTCTCACCTTATTGTTGACTTCACATCTCAGAATATAATGCCTTACTTTCTGTCTCCTTACACTGTGCCCTGTCTTATTGTAGTCCCTGAATGCTCATAAAAAGAAAAGGCTGATAGAATGAAATTGTCTTGAGCCCATAAAAAGAATCATTGAAAAATTTGCAGCGGGGACAATGAAAAGTGGGAAATAGGAGCAGAAGGACATCTGCTTCTGTGTATTGAATGACAGCAAGATGACTCTGTACGAAATAGCTGAAGATATTGTAGGTTAGATGGAAAAAAGTTAGCCTCCTTTCTACTAGAGATGAAACCACATTATTGGAGTCACTGGGGAAGATAAGGAACAGGATCAAAACTTTATAACTTCACATTCAGAAAGTGAAATGTTTTCTTACACCCTACCTGATCAGTCACTAAGCAATTATTTTTCTCAGTGTTTAGAGGGCATTTGCTGCAATGGGGCCTTTCAGAGTTACACATTTTGTTCTTGCAACTGTTGTAGCTACAGTTAGTAGATAATTTACTTTCTTAGGAGGCAGTTTACAGAGACGAGATTTTCCTAACCTTATCTATCTCCATGGCAGAGAGGGCTATATATTTTGAAACAAAAAAAAAAAAATCACAAAAAATTTGTGCATTTTTTTTAGGTTATATTACTACCACAAGGGCCTTGGGAGATACAAAGATACATAAGGGACAGCAATAAAGAGACTAATTTTGTTTTTCTTTATAAACATGCCAGTATATGTACAGTTACATAAAATAAATTTCATCTACAAAGTAATTTGCTATGGAGAATTTGGTACAGATAATTCCAATAATACTGTTATTTTTAAAAGAACATTTTAGAACTTTCTGGAATTGGTTTTGCATAGGAAGCATATTTCTGTTCTCTAAAGATAACCCACCCTTCTTTATTTGTTGTTGTTGGTAGTGGGTTTAGTTTTGGTAAATTGCCAAAACCATTCTTTCAATGTTATTAAATATGATATGCAAGCACGTTTACTAATACTATTTGTAGTTATATGTGAATTGACAACAATATGAAGAAATTGGTTTTACTTCATTGAATGCATGAAGGACAACCCCAATAATTGATGCTCCAGATTAGGAAAACAAAACATGATAAATAAATATGTCAATCCTTTTTATTTAGTTATTTAATTAAAGTTAATAAAATTCAAAGTTGTGCTTTTTTTAAGCTTGAAAATTATACAACAAAATTTATCTGGGTAAATAAATTGCCAAGTAATTTTTTGAAAAAGAACAATGACTGGGAACTAATTTAATTACTATGAAATTTTATAAAAACATATAGTAGTAAGACATTTGATACAATTGTAGGTATACAATCTGATAGAACAGAATGGAGAATGTAGAAATAGAGACAAGCACATAAGAGAATTTATTATATGATGATTAGAATTAAATATTTTAGATTCTGTTTCATACCATATACTGTATACAAATAAATTCCTAAGAGGTCTACTTTTGAGCTCTTAATTATTTAAATTCTTCTTTTAAAATGTTGAGATGTTTGGGGCACCTGGGTAGCTCAGTTGGTTAAATGTCTGACTCTCGATCTTGGCTCAGGTCATGATCTCATGGTTTGTGAGATTGAGCCCCGCTTGTGGCTCTGTGCCAATGTTGTGGAACCTGCCTGAGATTCTGTCTCTGCCCCTCTCCTGCTTGCATTCTCTTCCTCTCTAAATAAACAAACAAACAAACAAACAAACTTCAAAAAATTTTGAAATGTTGAGATGTTTGTGTAGATGTAAAGGGTTTCCTATAGTCCAAATTATGCTATATTATTCCACGTTTTCTGTATTTTTATAGTTTTTAAAATGCTTATTTCTCTTTTGTGAATAGTGTAATCAAACTGTTAAAATAAAATCATAGAGTTGAAAGAAAACATAACATGGGAAATAGATGCAACATATATTTAGATAAAATGATATTCATGGGCTAAAATATATTTTATGAAGGAAAATAAATAAATTTAGGAAAATATATGTTCCTATAGCTTTTCACTATTTATTTATTGTTTATTCAATTTAAATTATTTCCTATTAACTCTGTATTCAAATTCTAGATTTCATTCTAATTTCTTTCTTTCTTTTTTTTTTTACAAATGATTTAGAAGAAAATTAGACTGTGTTCCTTTTCCCATAATAAATAATCTGATGTCTGTATTAATTCTCCTTCTCTTACTAAAGTATAAAAAAAAATAGACCTTACAAATTTAAATGTACAATTTGCTGAGCTACAATGTGTTTGTACAGCCGTGAAACCATTACCACATTCATTTTATTTGGTATTTGGTATGAAGTATAAAATTCTTTTGTTTCCTTTTGACTATGGAAAGCCAGTTGTTCTCGGGCCCTTTTTTGAAAAAAAAATATTCTTTGATTTATTGTTGCAACTTTGTCAAAAATTGTCCATTTGTGTGCATGTGTGTTGGTCTATTTGTTTATCTGTATGCAAACACAACATTGTCTTTGCTTTTTAAAAAAAAATATTTTGGCTGTTCTTCAGATATTCTAGGTCCTTTGCATTTCCTTATCAATTTTAGTACTGGTTTTCCAGTTTCTACCAAATAAAAAAAATATCTGCTTAGGTTTGGATTGTGATTACATTGAGTCAAGGAATCAACAAAGGAAAAATTGACACTGTAGCAATTTTGAGTCTTCTGATCTACAACAAAGGTCTGTCTCCCTCGTTCCTTAGGCCTTTAATTCCTCTCAGCGATGTTTTTAGTTGTTAATGTGGGGGGTTTCACACATTTTTTTCAGATTTACTCCCATGGATGCCATGTTTCTCATGTTATGCAAATGATAGTTTTGTTTTTGTTTTTGTTTTTTTTACGTGCACCCCTATGCTTATTTTTTTTCTTACGGTTTTACTTACATTCCATAGTTAACAGTGTAATATTAGTTTTGGGTGCACAGTGTAGTGATTCAGCATTCCCACACAGCAGAGTTCATCTTGACAAGTGTACCCCTTAATCCCTGTCACCTACTTAACACATCCCTCCCACCTACCTCCCCTCTGGTAACCATCAGTTTGTTCCCTATAGTTAAGAGTCTATTTCTTGGTTTGCCCCCCTCTCATTTTTTCTCCTTGGCTCATTTGTTTTGTTTCTTAAATTCCATTTGTCTTTCTCTGACTGATTTATTTTGTTTAGCATAATTCTATCTTTAGCTCCACCCACGTTGTTGCAGATGACAAGATTTCATTCTTTTTAAAATGGCTGAGTAATATTCCCTTGTGTATATATACTGCATCTTCTTTAATGTTGATTTATTTTGAGAGAGAGAGAGAGTGCGAGTGAGCGCACAAGCAGGGGAGGAGCAGAGAGAGAGGGAGACATAGAGTCCAGAGCAGGTGCCAGGCTCTGAGCTGTCAGCACAGAGCCCTATGCGGCTCGAACTCAAGAACTAGGAGATCTGAATGGAAGTCAGACGCTTAACCAACTGAGCCACCCAGGCTCCCCTCTACCACATTTCTTTATCTATTCATCAGCTGATGGATACTTGGGTTGTTTCCATAATTTGGCTATTGTAGGTAATGCTGCTATAAACATTGGGTGTATGTATGCCTTTGAATTAGTACTTTTTATATTCTTTGAGTAAATACCTAGTAGTGCAGTTGCTTCTGCACAGCAAAAGAAACAATCAACAAAACTTTTTGCTTCATGTATTTTGAATTCTGTTATTAGTGGGAAAAATTAGGATTATTAGGTTCTTTTGATGGCATAATTTATCATTATGAAATGTCTGTTTTTAACCCCTGTTAATTATTTTCTGAAATCTACACTGTTTAATAAAGCAACTACAGCATTTATTTCACTGTTACTAGCATGGTATACCTTTTTCTATCATTTTTACCTTTAAAATATTTATGCCTTTACATTTAATATGTGTTTTGTGTAGGTCCTCCAGACTTCTATGCTTACTATTTGCATGCTATTTATTTTTCCTCATTATTTATTTTTGTCCTGTTTCTTTATATTTAGTTTCCTGTAAATGGCATGTAATTGGGTCATGTATCTATTCTGATAGTCTTTGCCTTTCAATTAGAGTATTTATGCTATTGATAATTTAATTATTAGTATGTTTGGATTGTAATCCATAATTTCATTATTTTCTCTATTTGTACCCTTTGCTTGTATTTCCCTCTCTCTCCTCCCCCTTCTTATTTTTTTAATTTATTTAAATACTTACAGAGTTTTATTTTACTTATGTATGGCTTTAAGCCATACCACTTTACTCTTTTTGTTTTTCAGTCCTTACCTGATCATTACTTTGATATTGTTTATAAATCTGGTAATCTTTATATAAACAGTAGAACAATCACTTTTTATTGATCCTTGATTAATGTTTTATTTAAATTGAACTGATTTAATAAGTAGTCTTATTCATAATCTTGAGTAATTAAATTGCCTATAACATTTAAAGTTGCATTGCACATTAATGATTTCAGTTTTCTTTTTAAGTACTTCAAATGCCAAATAGGTTCTTACAAGGAAACTTTGCCTAAGCATTTAGGCAAGTCTTTTGAATTGAATAAATTAAACTTGGGACAGTAAATTCTAAGTTTTCTAATATCGTTTACAAAATTAGACCCATTGCCTTACCTCTTTCAATATCAAATAAGAAATATAAAGTCATTTCCATACCTTAAGTAAAAGTCACGAGTCTAATCTCTCAGATGCCCTAACATGCCGGATTTGTTTTAATTTTGCCACATTGTGCATAAATACACACATTTTGTTTATACTCTTACATGAAAATATTTGCATTATGGACTTGACATGCTTTTTCATCTTTATTTAAGTCTTTATTTTTTCAAAGTTGAAAGGTTACTGACTCAACTATTAGGGCTAATTTTACTGTCTCAGATTGAGGGTTAAAGATCTGGATTGGCATACGATTGTGTATCAAGCGTAGACTTTATGTGAGGGCACAACATATGGACACCACATGATTTCAGGATGACCCTACCTCACCAGAGAGGTATATTATATGATGACTCTTTTATTTTCTTAATAACTGCTCTGTAAATAGGTGAACTGTAATATATTTCTTTCCATCGAGATAGGTTTCTCAGTGTTTCCTGGTTACTATTTAAAGTTGCAAGGCTTGATTGGATTCAGTAGATCTCTTTAGGCTTTATTGAAATTTAATAGCATCATATTTTTGACATATTATTTTTTAATGACGTTCCATTTCAATTTTACATTTCTATTCTGTGTTCTTATAGCTGCATGACCTTGAGCAATTATTTAATTTCCCTCAATCTCATTTTCTTCATATGAAAATGAAGATGGTAACAGAACAGGTTCAGAAAACTGCTGTGAGCATTAAATTAGGCAATACATGTAGAGTGCTTAGCTCAGTGGCTGACAGATAATAAATAATTTTAGCTAAAATTATTATTACAAAAATACTGCTACTGATCTTCATATTAAGGCAAGGACTTTGAGGTGTGTTTGTTTGTTTTTTAATGAAGGGACTAGATTTGTGATGATGTCAACTCCTACTGAGATCAGTAACATATTCATAGTGACTTTCTTGTTAAGGTGCATCATTTTTTGGACAGATTGCCCTGCCAACACCCTGCCGCACATGTGTTTTAGTACACATCAGTCACTGAATCTCTGTCCTCTGTGTATGTTTGTTTTGCCAGCTTACTACTAGATGTTGCTTGTACACAGATACAGCAAATATCACCATATGTGCTTGTTTGGTTTGGCTTTTTGAAAGGATTTAACCAACACTGGCATAGCATCATTAATTAAAATAGTAAAAGAGTGTGATGTGATGTATAGTGTTTATTTGGTAGCACCAAAGAAACAGTCAAAGGGACTGAATTAGTGAAATGACAAGGATTGTTATATTATAGGGTAACTTTGTAAGAGGCCCCAAATTACAAATAAAAGAAACTGTGAAATCATATTTAGCTTTGGTGTTTTAGTCTTCATAATTTGAAGTAAATATTTGGTTAAATTTTTTTAAAATAATAGTTAATTCCTCATGTTAGCATAGTCTTCTCATTCATTAGAAACTTTAGTAATTCTCAAAACACTGCAAAATTGGTCCATGGATATATTTATGAAATGCCAAATGTTTAACTTGTTAGAGCTCACAGAATCGTGGACTTTGTCACTGGACAGGGCAGTTGATACCAAAAGCAAACACTTCGTTTTCCGTAAGAGCTAAGGGAAATAAGCTATGCAAACTAGCTTAAAAATGAAAATTCTACTACAAAGAAGTGTTCATTAATTTAAAAACTTTTCCAGCACAGACTCTTATTAGTTCTATGGGAATCAGTAGGGTGGAATACTTGTGAAAGTTTTACCAATTTTTTTTTATCAGAATACTTCTTAAAATAAAATTATTATTAGCAAACTATAGCAGTTCAGAATATCAATGGAACTTTATATTTAGATAACTCAGTTCTTGTTTCTTGGCGTTTTAGGCTTCACTGGAGCAGAGAGGAGTGAAAGGATTTTCTACGTTTATGCTGTGCGTTTTTCTGTCCTCAGGTTGCATTAGCTTATGCTTTAGAGTTCCACGTTTTTAGTTTTTTTTTAAGTTATTCTTTTAATATTCATTTAACATATTGAACTAATAATGTAGTCCTGAGAGTCTATACTTGACTAAAGACAATGGAATTAAGCTCACAGCTGAAATTTAATTTTATTCCAATCATTTTACAAACAAAGCAATAAAACTTTCAGGTCATTTAAAACTTTGCAATATACCTATATATAAAATATGCACTGTGTCATTTTAAGGTATGATATTTATTTTGGAATTAAAATCTTAAATGCTTCTTTATCATTTATTATAGAAGCAGAGATAAAAGATAATGATACAGAATCCCTTTCCAGTTCTTTGATCACTGTTATTTTGCTATTTGTATACCTTTCTTTTATTTTTTTATTGTGGTTTTTTTAATGTTTATTTTTAGGAGACAGAGGCAGAGTGCTAGTGGGGGAGGGGCAGAGAGCGAGGGAGACCCAGAATTTGAAGCAGGCTCCAGGCTCTGAGCTGTCCGCACAGAGCCTGACATGGGGCTGGAACCCACAAACTGTAAGATCACGACCTGAGCTGAAGTTGGACACTGAACCAACTGAGCCACCCAGGCACCCCCCTTTCTTTTATTTTTAATGTGCCTTTTATTCTCAGTGTCTTTGAATACTTACCAATTTATAATGCTGTTTAAGCTTGGAGGGACATTTTTATTGTAAGTCAAATTAATTTTGGCTAAGTATTTAGTATGTTTTCCCAAGGATGCCTAATCAATTTTCACTTAAAAAAAGAATCAACTAATAATTAACTCTCTAGAATCTATCATCTCCAGGCAGAGAATTTATTACTAGGGTTGCATTTCCACTGAAACAGAGTCATGCATTCACAAAGATTCATCAGTGCAAGTGATTGAAGGCGACAATGTCTTAATTGTTCTGGAAATATAATTTTTCTGCCAAGTGTTGTATGTAGCTGCTTTAAGGACTAGCCTTCTACCCTCCCATAGTAAAAACAGTAACCCAGTGGTTTTATGTTAATCTTGTGAAAACAAAATATTTTAACTTGTAGTTTCTTCAGAAAATATATTTATATGCTACACTGATGAACATGTTGAGGACAAGCCATGCAAATTCTTAATTGAGATCCCATGTGTGAACTTTCATAAAGGTATGTATGATTTCCACATATTAATGCAATCCCTTATTCACATTGTAAATCCCATGTCAGTTCACCCCTTCCCCATCTCAAATACATATCATATGAAAACATACTCAAGGGTTTGTTTTGTTTTGTTTTGTTTTTAATCAAGAGAGGAAAAGGAAGCGCAATCACAATTTGGAGATACTGTACTATTTTCTGTATTGTAGCACACTTTTTTCTGTAGGCGTTTGGTATCTCATGGCATATAAATGTGCACGATTGACTTTATCTATAAAAGAAGAAATGTGAGATGTTAGAAAACAAAATTTTACAGCTTACACAATACTATGCTTCTTATGCTGGGTGAATATGTATTGACCTCAATTATATTGTATTATCGGTAACTACTTTCAAAGTCATATTTCAACATTTTCTGCCTTTATAACGGTCTATTTTATCTCGTACAGAGCTTTCTGACTGATCGCGTCCTAGCAAATTTCAGGTCCACTGTTTAGATTTACTTGTATTGCTTTGTTTTTCAAATCTGCAATTCAGTATGTCTTTTGAGATGCTTTAAGTAGCAAATAATCTTGACTCAAACTGGCCTAAAATATAAGGAGATTTATTCTTTTTTATCATCAGTGGTACCCATGTTTTCTTCGTGTTCCCATCCTATTTGTTAACTTCATCTTCAGAAGGTTTTCAGGATAATACCCATTCCAGTTCCAGGCTTCATATCTGGAAGCAATACCCCTAGGAAGATGGGGCTGAGGCTGTTCCCCCCACCCCCACCCCATGTCTTAGGAACAGTGGATACGTTCCCAAAAGTCTTGCCCAAACGGGCTTTCTCTCACGTCTAACTGACCAGCAACAATTCATAAGCTCATTTTTTAACTGATCACCGTCCAGGGAAATGAGAGTCCTGTGATTGAGACTCATATTTAGAGAAACAATTTGTCAAATTCCTGTCACCCACTTCCAAGAAGCAGCAATTGCAATTTAATTCATGTATTAATTTGGGAAGAACTGTTGTTTTAATAATAATAGGTCTTCACATAATGGAAGATGATCCATTTCTCCATGATTTGGGTCCTGTTTTGCCATCGAACGTAACTGTGTAGTGATTCCACGTGAGTTTTGTTACTGCTTTTATTCTGTGACATTTTATAATTTTGCTGATTTTTGCTCTTTCCATCTTTTTGGTTAATGAAAGCAAAAAGAAAATTATTTATTGTTGGATTCTAATTGTTCTGATATTTTTGGTTGAGTCTCTTGGGTTTCTAGGGATATAATCTCATCATTTCTCAAAAGAAAAAAAAAATAATGCTGCCCTCTACTTTTGTCTAGGATTTTGTAATTTAATTTCTTTGCCTTCTCTCATTGCATTAGTTAGAAAGTCCACATCACTGTTCAGCATCAGAAGGAATAATGACAGCCCTGCCTATTTCCTTAATAAATGTGTATGAAAAGTAGACTTCGACTTTTGGTTTCTTCCTTGATACTAATTGGTATAGAAACTTCCTAGTCAGTCTTGTTTAAAGATTACTCAGGTATGGGAGTTAAATCAGGTTCTTTCTAATGATTCTTCATAAAGTTAATTATTAAATATTTTAATAAAAGGAATTTTGTCAATATTTTAATGATTAAATCATTTTTTCATTTGTGGAGTAAGTCCTAATTTATGCATTATTCTTTTAAATGCTGGTGGGTTTGTTGTTGTTGTTAATCGTGCATTATAAATTTATCATCTTTTTATAAATAAAATTGCGATTTTATTTTCTATATCAGTTTGTGATAATAAATGGAAGCTAGCATTGCAAAATGAAGTAGGATGCAGTCTGCTCTATACTGTGGTATATTTTCAAACCTAAGGAATTACTTCCCACTTGGAAATTAAGTATTATTAATCACCTTGCATTTATTAAATAATTTATAATAAAAAAACAGTGGTCTTTTGCTGAAACTTTCAAATATTTTTATTTGTTTCTCTTAGTGTATCCCTTTGTACTCCTAAATATAATTTTATTCTTTTTTATTTAATGAGGTTAAATATTATCTGCTGGCATCTTCTATGGAAGATGAGGATTTAGTATGCTTTCACCATCACCCCCTACTTCTATTTCTGCTATAATCACAATATATCCTGTATCATGTGGGTTTTTTTTCTGCTTATATTTATTTAGGAAATTTATAGGACCATTTAATGAAAGGCCTTACATATTTTTATAAGGAGGTAGATTTTGTTATATATGAAATATGGAGCAATTAGAATTTTTTGTAGAAGAATGGCATAATCTGATTTGATTTTTAAAAGATTATTTCTTTTACTGTGTACATGTATTTAAGGAAAGCAAAAATGGACAAAAGGGGATCACATAGGAAGCTATTGCAGAGGACTAGATGAAAGCTGAAGGTGGTTAGAGTAGGGAAGTGGCACTGGAGATGATGAGAAGTGGACACATTGATGGTATGATATGAGCATAGAACTGGTAAGATTTTAGTGGATTGGATGTAGGGGCCGAAAGAGAGTCTTCAGTGATGACTTCTAGGGTTTTGGCTATACCAGCTGAATGGCAGTGCTGTTTTCTGATATGAAGTAGACTTGGGAGGAATAGGTGGGAGGTGGATTGTGGATTATCCTGAATTCTGCTTTTGGGTATATTTGTTTTGAGATGACTGTAGTGAACTGTATTTAAGCAATTTTTATTTTATTCCATCTTCCTGATCATTCCTTCTAAGTTTCCCTTATGGAGTCTTTTCCCTTTTCCTTATGAGGTTTTATAGTTTTTTGCCTGTTTCTCCCTCTGCATCATACATACCAAATTTTACCTATTTCTTTGAATGTATCCTTTACCCCACCCCCATGTTTTGTGCTTTAAATATATGTAATTATAGGTAGCATATGTCTATATTTGTACCATGTGTAAGCATTTGTTGGTCCTCAAACAACATCCCCAGTCTTTGCAGAGAAAACACCCTCCTTGAAACATCATTATTGATCTTGCCTACTGAAAAACACCAGTGATGCCCTCAAAGCAAATACTTTAAAATAGTATTATGTGATCTCTCCAGATAGAGTTTTCTATTCTCCTTCTTATAAAAGTTTCTCCATTGTAGCACTGATTACAGGTGTGCTGTGATGCTATTAGTCCAATGTCCATCTTCTTTTTTTTTAATGTTTATTTATTTTTGAGAGACACAGATACAGAGTGCAAGTGGGGAAGGGGCAGAGAGAGACACACACACAGAATCTGAAGAGGCTCCGGGCTCCAAGCTGTCAGCACGGAGCCTGGTGCAGGGCTCAAACTCACGAACCGTGAGATCATGACCTGAGCTGAACACGGACGCTTAACTGACTGAGCCACCCTGGTGCCCCTCAAATATCCATCTTCTAAAGATTGTGAGTTGCTTCGGAACAGTGATTGTTTCTCATGCACTGATGGCACCTGTGTCAGGTCAGGCACACTTGTGGAGGAACATGGTGATATTAGTTGATCCTTACTTTATAGACCTAACAATTTGATGTGGAGAAAACAACTAAATAGTATCAAATGGAGAAATAAAACACAAAGGAAAACATACCACGTGAGATAAGGCAGGTAAGTTCTTGAGTGTTGGATGAGGTCATGGAGAGGATGTGACTGCTGATCAACCTGCGAGCTGTACCTGGGCATTCAGAGGCTCCCCGCCCCTCTCCTGTTCTTTGAATGTACATTCTGCCCACCGTTCCCACAACTGGACCCATTTTCATGGATGAAGTCTTGGGAGAGCAATGTGTGGCTGAGACCATCTGGATTGAACCCAGCTAAGACCTCTATGTAAACATTTAAAATGGTGGCAGGCAGAGGTAGAAATTTATTCTCTTGTGGCTGCTGAAGACATGTGTCATAAGTTCCATTGCTCATTCAAAATGCCACTTGATGATGAATATTGAGGAATGACTAAATATTTTATTTAAAATAAGTTCAATTTTAATGATAGAATTAATGATCAACATTTTATAAAATGTATTTGCATATAAAATTGCAAAATATCTATGTATGATTTTAATCTTTTAAATTTTATTGAGACTTGTTCTGTGGCCTAACATTTGACCTCTCTTGGAAAATGTTCCATATGCAGTGAGAAGAATGCATATTTTGGTGTTGTTGGGTGGAGTGTTCTGTATTTGTCTGTTCAGGTCCAGTTTACAGAGCTTTTCAGTTCCTTTCTTGTTGAACTTCTTTCTGTCCATTTAAAGTGATGGGGCGCCTGGGTGGCGCAGTCGGTTAAGCCTCCGACTTCAGCCAGGTCACGATCTCGCGGTCCGTGAGTTCGAGCCCCGCGTCAGGCTCTGGGCTGATGGCTCGGAGCCTGGAACCTGTTTCCGATTCTGTGTCTCTCTCTCTCTCTGCCCCTCCCCCGTTCATGCTCTGTCTCTCTCTGTCCCCCAAAAAATAAATAAACGTTGAAAAAAAAATAAAGTGGGACATTGGGGTGCCTGGGTGGCTCATTCAGTTGAGTGACCAACTTCGGCTCAGGTCATGATCTCAGGCTTCATGAGTTCAGGCCCCACTTTGGGCTCTGTGCTGACAGCTCGGAGCCTGGAGCCTGCTTCGGATCTTGTGTCTCCCTCTCTCTCTGCCCCTCTCTCGCTCGTACTCTGTCTCTCTCTCTCAAAAATAAATAAAGATTAATTTTTTTTTAATTAAAGTGGGACATTGAAGTCTACAACTATTATTATAGAACTGTCATTTCTCTCTTTAGTTCTGTTTGTATTTGCTACATATATTCTGGGGCACTGTTTTGAGACTTAGTTTATAATTTCTTGATGGACCGACCCTTTCATGAAAATATGATGTCATCTTTGTCTTTTAGACAATTTTTGACTTAAAGTATTTTGTCTGATATTAGTATAACTATATAAACTCTCCTTTGGTCACTATTTGCATGGGATATAATTTTACATCTTTTCACTTTTAATTTATTTGAAGTCGGACACTTAACCAACTGAGCCACCCAGGTACCCCTCTTGCTGCTTTTGAAACTATTTGTCTTTATATAGTTTGATTATATGTCTTGGTGTGGATATTTTTTATTTTATACCCTTTGGAATTTTTTCGGCTTCTTGGGTCTATATATTCATATATTTCATCCAATTTTGGAAGTTTAAAAACATTTTTTTTAATGTTTATTTCTGAGACAGAGACAGAGTATGAGTGAGGGAGGGGCAGAGAGAGATGGAGACACAGAATCCAAAGCAGGCTTCAGGCTCTGAGCTGTCAGCACAGAGCCCAATGCGGGGCTCAAACTCACAAACCGCGAGATCATGACCTGAGCCGAAGTCGGTCACTCAACCAACTGAGCCACCCAGGCGCCCCTAATTTTGGAAGTTTTAAGCTATTTTCATCCGTTGTTTTTCTTCCTCCTTCAATGTTTAGCCAGACCATTTACAATTCTGCCTTAACCTTCATTTTTTTGCTTGACTGGAGACTAGAGTTTAGCCAGAAGTGGAACTTAAGGTCTTCTCAGATCTTTTCTGAGTATGTGCTGGCCCTTCTGGAATCCCTGGTGTAGGAGTTCTCTAAAAACTTTATTTCCTAGTGTATCTCCTTTCCTAGCTACTGTTTTCCTAGGCTTTTTGGGCTGCTGCTTGCCCCCTCAGTGTAGCTTGTATCAAGTGGCAAGTGGTATATGCCTTTCTTTGCTCAGCAAATGCCACAGAGAGATCTCTCCAGCCCCAAGAGAGTTTCCAAACAAGGTGCATTAAGTGCAAGCCCTTGAGCAGATTCATTGGGGAGCCACAGGACAGAGTCCAATGAGTAATCATAATTATTTGAAAATAAGCTCTGGGTTCTTATACCGATGCTCCAAGAGAACCAAGAAGCTTCACGAAGAAGAGATGCTGCCATCTGTATGGCCATCACTAAACTAGATGATGGAGAATGTTTAGGCAGGTAAACAAACAAAATCTAGCCGGTGCTCTTTTTATTAAGCACTCCTCTGATTGTTTTAAGATTCCTATTAGATTCCCAATGTTCTACAAAATTTCTTCTGACAGTTTTTGCCAGATCAGTCATTGTTTCAGTGGAGGAGTGGAACTTCAGTGCTCCTACACTTTCATTCTTAGTGACATCACCCTACTGACATTTTTTCACGAGCAGTATTATTTACATATATGTTACTCATTTGTTTTTACTTAAATAATAGACACTTTCAAATGCTTAGAATGCATAGAATTTGGCCAACACCCTTGGATTCTCAAGATATTTCCATGTATGGGCTTACCATATTAAGAGTCAAACGTAATCTATAGAGGGGATTTCAAAAAAGGTTAAGCTCTGTACTCTTTGAAAACACTACTAAATACCATTAGATAGATTTTTAAAAACAATCAAATCCACAAAGATAAAGGAAATTGAAGAGGAGAAAATAGCAACAAAATCTTGGACTGTGAAATTCTAAAGCATATGTTGTAACTGACATAGATGACTGGAGAGCATGAAATAAAGCTAGCAATACAAAAACCCCAACATGTTTGCTCTTAAAACACACCAGATACTCAGGAGTGATGGTGCTAAGGCTCTCTGAAAATGAGGGGTGAATGTGGGTATATAAACAGGAATATATCAATTGAATCTTTGTTTAGTAAGTTGTTAGACCACTAGTATTATACCTCTCATAGATGACACACACACCCCCACAACCATACCCACACCCATACAAATGCTGGCAAAAGACTAGAGGATTATTTTCTGGAGTAGCTGATCCAAGTTGAATCTGAGCTGGTGAACACCAGCTAGTGATACCATATATGAAAGGAAAACCAAATCGATTCTATGTACTGCAGAATGAATTACTTATTCCTCTTTCACTATTAGGTTTCCATAGTTGTGGTGGTTTCCAGGAAGGGAATTGATAGATTTTCCCTCGGGAAATTTAACTAGTCCCAAAGAAACAATATCAATATACTATTGTTCAGTGTTCCCCTCATTGGATTGGCCCAGTAGGATCACTCTGTAGTAAATTCCAACAAATTAAAACCTCCTTTCTCTGCAACACAGAGCTTCCTTTAAGCTTTTCACCACTACCTTAAAATATGGGAAGATATGAGGGTCCCTAGATATCTGAGAAAGGTTTTAACATGAAAGACAAAGACGAAAACAGAAAAAAAGGTGGAAGGGATAGAGAAATAGAAGTTATTTCCTCTATACTCCTTGTATGTTTTATATATATATACACACACATATATATCATATATATACCATATGTCAGCTTTATCAAGTGTGTGTGTGTGTGTGTGTGTGTGTGTGTGTGTGTGTGTGTGTATATATATATATATATACATATCAGCTTTATCAAGTTTTGGTATTAAAATAATTCATTATAACTTCTCACCATTTGCTAAAATATTAGAAAATGTAATGCAATGATGGAAATGCTATATATATATAATTTTTTTTACAAGCCTGACCTAATATAGTATTAAATGTATCCATGGGGCGCCTGGGTGGCGCAGTCGGTTAAGCGTCCGACTTCAGCCAGGTCACGATCTCGCGGTCCGGGAGTTCGAGCCCCGCGTCGGGCTCTGGGCTGATGGCTCAGAGCCTGGAGCCTGTTTCTGGTTCTGTGTCTCCCTCTCTCTCTGCCCCTCCCCCGTTCATGCTCTGTCTCTCTCTGTCCCAAAAAAATAAATAAACGTTGAAAAAAATTAAAAAAAAATAAATAAATGTATCCAGTCTTGGGCCCCTGGGCGGCTCAGTCAGTTAAGCATCTAACTCTTGATTTTTGCTTAGGTCATGATTTCATGGTTTGTGGGTTCAAGCCCCTGTGGGGCTATGCTCTGTGTCAGCAAGGAGCCCTCTTGGAATTCTCTTTCCCTCTCTGTCCCCCCCCCAGGGCCTCCCCCCCCCTTTTTCTCTCTCTCTCTCTCTCTCTGTGTCTCAAAATTAATAAATCTAAAAAATTAAAAAAAAATCTATCCAGTCCTGGTCATTTTTGATGGATGTTAATGTGTGTGTGTGTGTGTGTGTGTGTGTGTGTGTGTGTATTGGGGATAAAGGGCTAGACACTGTGGGAAGACAGAATTTTCTTTAATGACCTTATTATTTCCTAAATTCAATCTGTTAGTACATTTGTACTTTTTCAGCTATTGTATTGAATTAGTTGATGCATTTAAGTTATTAAAATCAATTTAGTTTATTCATTTACAAATAAAAATTTATACAGAATTATTCATTTTATATGTTGCCTCTTATATACTGGTATTAAGTTATACCTTTTATTTGTAATTTTTTTTTTTTTTTAATTTCACTGGGGTACCTGAGAGGCTCAGGCAGGTAAGCATCCGACTGTTGGTTTCAGCTAAGGTCATGATCTCATGTTTTGTGAGTCTGAGCCCTGCACTGGGCTCTGCACACACAGCATGGAGCCTGCTTGGGATTCTCTGTCTGCCTCTCTCTCTCTCCCTTTCTCTCTCAGATTAAATAAGTAAAATTTAAAACAAACACATTTTATTGATTATATTTTTAAGAGTTTATTTCTCCTTAATCTTAAGAATCTGCATACTATTTGAGAAGACATGGTATGAATGATTAAAATGAAAAAAATTTGCTCCATATGCTTTCCATGATTTTTGACATCTGAAATAAGTTTATCTAAAACTTTCTTTGAAATATAGCTGCAGTTATTTTAAGTGTGTGCTGAAATCCACTTTTCTTTTCAATGATTCTATAGTATTTGATACACTGATACAGGGTGTTTACTCAGTTTTTACTTTTCCCATCAGTAAATTCAGCAATTGTTTATCATGTATAAAATCACAACAGAATAATACAGCAAAGGAAGGCTACATAGTTAAATGAAACCACATGAAGAATTTAGGTAGATGGAACACCATTGCCCAAGTTGGACTATCTCATTCTGGCCGCACTAATGCCTGTAATCCTGAGAAGTCTCTGTGATCTGTAGTAAACTTGGTTGGTTAGGTGTTCAGTTTGTTGTCTTTAAAACTTGCTAACTCAGTTCTGTATGAAGTTCACAGTCATTCAGGGTGAGAAAATAGTTTTCATTGCCACAAAGCATTTGCTACAGAAATCCAGTGCATGTGGTATATGGAATCAGTTTTCAGTTTCAAAAGCAGTTCCTCAGGTGAAAAATAAAACTTTATGGTTTAAGATTCATATTTACCACAAGCTAATGGGATATTTTAGAATATATTCACAACTGTTTTATAAGAGCATGAACATTTTCAAATACTTTTCAGTGAGGAAAATTAAAATAATGTTGACAGTTCTTAGAGTACAATACTGTGATTCAGTAGAACACAGAGTACAGTGGCACTTCCTGCCTACACAGCTTATGATAGAAATGAGATATTCAGTTATTTTATTTTGAAAGAGAATGATTTGTTAAATTGAAAAAAGTTATTTTAATATTGGAGAATTAGTTAGGGTCTTATTACAATGATAGCTATAAAATATTAACAGATCCCAGTGTTGATATCATGTATGAATGGGATCTACTTGATTCCCTTAACAGATTACTACTAAGGAAGTTTTTAACAGATTTAGACCACCAACAGATTTAGTGCCTTTTCATTGGCAAGAGCAATGAATGACCTCTTAGTAGGCAGGTGTAGTCTTAATTGTTTATATCTCATATTCTAATGAGACAAGTTGGATTACACAATGAGGAAATGACGACTGAAATTTCCCATTTATTCAGGAAATTGAGTCATTGTGTACTCGACCGTTTGTATGTCTCTATAATTTTAGGTTAAATTCTTGTTCTCATTGACTAGTCTTTGCTTTATTCTGTCTCCTCTCCAGTCTTTATGAAGGTAGTGATACAATTTGTGGTATAATGCAGAAAATTTCACCTTACATTCAAGTAATAGAAATTTTTTCTTCTTTCCTAAACAAAATCTTATACAAAATTTCAAATAGATGATAAAGGAGAACCCAAGTTACCCTCTGCTTGGCCTTACCCTTGTTTCCTTGAGCAGCCTTTCCTGAACTCTAGAAAAAAAATCAGTTGTCTCTAGCAGTCAAGAAAATAATGCATTTTGGTTTGTTTTAAAGCAGAGGCTTCCTCTGCAAGTAATTGTAGCATTTAAATATACTTTTGGAAAGATACGTCTGATTTGACTTGCTACTCTTTATTTGATTCACATAGATTGTGTGTTGGGGATCATACATTTTGGTGTAAATTGAAGAGTGGTACATAAACCAAATGGATTTAACACACTTAGAAGTATATGGTATTTCTTATATGATACCAACTGCTTAGTTGTTTGGGAATGTCTGCATTTGGGCACTATGAACAGAGAATTTGAATACCATTGCAGACTAAAGCTCCATCTCCACTATCAAGGACTTTTAGTTATGACAAATGGAAGCACTTTGCTAGGTCAGACTGTTTAACAGTTGAAGATCTCATCACTTACAACTGTTTCATCGACATATTCCAGTGCATAGTGTGATGATAATGTGCTCAAAACCTATCTGTCCTACGTAAACACAGGGAGTGAGTTTTAATTTTCGTGACTAATTTTTACAATTTAAAAAGTTATATCTACCGTTATTAGACAGCATATTTTAATTATTATGTAGTAAAACATTGTTAAAATAACATTATTGAAATAAATTTTTAGCAAGGAATCCAAATTAGAAGTAATAAATGAAATCATATCATTTCAAACTCTTGGATGACATTTTTAGTGAGATTTGTGATGGAATCGCAGGGTCATGTATTATGTCGTATTTGTTTTCTGTGTAGAAGTATGGAGAAGGTAGACAATGTTTAATAAAGTAATAACTCTAGAATCAAAACCTTTGATGAATGGCATTTGAGATTTATTATATGTTCCCTTTTCCCCTTGACCCACATCCACCCATCCCCTACCATTTTTTTGAAGTGATCAAATCATTTATAGTGCAAATAGAACAGCCTTGACTTGGCCTTTTCTTCTCCACGTGATTTTGTATCAAGACTGATGAGATGAATAGTTTCTTACAGTTCATTCTTAGTACTGCACATCCTCTGCTTGAATTGGTTTCATTAGTTATGCATCCAGCATTCAAGAGAAGATATGAAAATAACATGATGTTTGGTTTTAAAAACTCTTATTAACTCAGTGTGGAGTCCAGTTGAAACCGCTCATAAGACCCCATGTATCATGTTGCCATAAGGTTCATTGGTACTAACCAGGTCCTATTTATAATGACACAAGCTACGGTGTACTATCTTCTTTAGCCTGCTAATGAAGATTCTGTGTTTGTGTACTCATTTTTTATATTTGATTCCAATATGTTTATTTGTATGTTCCAACACTACTTTTAATACAAGGAATTATCATTACAGTCTTGTGTGTGTGTTTGGACGTGGTATGGTTTACACACTCTCCTTCAAGTATCAGTAGTTGAAAGTTTGGAAATGTTCTATGTAACACTCAATATATTGTTGGCTGGTTATCAATAGTGCTGATATTTTAGGATAGAAGCTTTGACTTATATTAACATGGTATTAACCTGGTGTAGGAAATACCCCTTTTTCTTGAATTTGAATGGCTTTTAGATATATGCTATCATTAAAAATTTAGGTACGCTCATTAATTTAAAATATTTTAATACAGAATGTTTTTTGTTATTTAAGTTTCTCCTCTAAAATGGGCAGAGATATAAAAACTATAGAGGGCATTTTTATTTTTATTTTTCATATGAAGGGGATATATTGGAGTTTCTCCCTTGTTTATGGAGTTGTAACATTTGATTCTTTAAAACTAATTTATTAAGAAATACCTGACAGATGTTAGATCTGTAAGATTGGTAATACAGGATCTATTTTATCTTTTTGGCTTGTTTTTTGTTTTGTTGTTAGTCACATTGAGAGCTCACCACGCATTCCAAGATCCTAATTTTGTCAAAATAAGTGTATTAAATCTGCTGCTAGAAAGCTCAGTGAAAGTGAATACTCGATTGAGTCTGTCGGGAACAGTTCCCTACTGAGCCTTTACAGGAGAACAAATGTTTAAAGAAGAATGGAAAGTAGAACAGACACAAAGTTAAAAGACAAACGTGCAGACTCCTGCTTTTAATGGTATTCAAGAGTTTAGCAAGCCATTAACTTTAGTGCTGTGCAATCGCTGAAAGGAAGGCTTAAAAATAAAAAGTGGTGGTTGTCTAGAGACTTAAGATGCCGAAGGATCCAGAGGGATCATTTGCTCTTGGAAAGGATCTCCAAGCATGGACAGTCAGAGTCCGTTGAAAAGAAATATGGAAATGCTAATTGATGCCCCTGGAAAAGCTGGTGACTATTGGGAGAGAATAAAGACAAGTAAATCGGCAAATCATTTTCAATATTGGAAAAGACACTTAGTAGATCTTCATAGTCTATCTGGAATGTTGTATTTAGAAAGGACGATTACCTTTGTGCAAATAAATTATCAGCAGTTATTTAAAGTGTAAAATTTTCATTGTTGTTGGTGATTTGCTTATCAAGTATCAGGGAAAATGTCCCATAAAATACCGTATTTTATTCTGCCAAAGTACCAATCCCCGGTACAATTCCACATCATGTAGACTGGTTAACTTCAGTGCATTATTCTATTATCCATTTTGTCGTTCATTCTTCATCTGTCTTGTAAATTTTAAAATCTCACAAAGAGCCAGACATCTTGTTTTGTCGAAAATGAAATATCCAGTTTTAATTCTGGGGTTACTATCAAATTGTCTGCTATCTGGCATGCCCTTAGTATTTTTAATTTTAATATTTTTTAAGTTTATTTATTTTGAGAGAGAGAGAGAGAGAGAGAGAGAGAGAGAGAGCGCATGAGTGGAGGAGGGGCAAAGAGAGAGAGGGAGAAAGAGAGAATCCCAAGCAGGTTTTGCATAGTCAATGCAGAGCCTGATGCAGGATTTGAACTCATGAACTGTGAGATCATGACCTGAGCCAAAGTTGGATACTTAAACGACTGAGCCACCCAGGTGCCACAGTATTTTTAATTTTTTTTCAACGTTTATTTATTTTTGGGACAGAGAGAGACAGAGCATGAACGGGGGAGGGGCAGAGAGAGAGGGAGACACAGAATCGGAAACAGGCTCCAGGCTCTGAGCCATCAGCCCATAGCCTGATGCGGGGCTCGAACTCACGGACCGCGAGATCGTGACCTGGCTGAAGTCGGACGCTTAGCTGACTGCGCCACCCAGGCGTCCCTAGTATTTTTAATTTTTAAAAAATGGAAAAAAGGGATCTGGTTTTCATTTAAATCTACATCTGCTATTTATAAAGTGGAGGGAAAAATTATGCCTAGCCTTGATTAATTGGAGATAAAGATGATTTGTTATAAATCTTTGCCTGTGTTCTTCTTTGTATGAAAGGAAACTGACTTGGAGCCAAGTTACCAGCAGGTAGTAAATGCTCTTTACTGTTGTACTTATTCAGAGATAAGTCTTGAATTGGAGCCTCCTATGGAAAAGATACCATACGTGCGTCATGAAGAGAGATTGTGTTGAAGATGAAAACAGAAACTTGCATCCTACTGTGAAGGTGAATGTGCAGCTCAGAACAGAAAGGAAAAAAAAAGTTTTTTTTTGACTTGATGCTTGCTAGGTGGCAGTTATTTTTATATATACTAATCCACTTGATCCAAAGTTAAACACTCTAAAACACCAAGAAAAGTCATGGTTGCATAATTAACCTGAGTGTCTGGTTCTGGAGTTAGGCCACTGGAGTTAGAATCCTTACTCTGTCATATACTAGCTATGTGATGTTGGGCAGAGGACTTATTTTTAGGTGCCTTCCTTATTTGTAAAATAATCGATAAGGCTTATAAGGGTTAAAAGAGTCGCTATTTGTAGGCCTTCTGGAACAATGTGAACACACAAGTGCTGGGTGAATGTTTGCTACTACTAATGAAGGATAAAGGTTGAATATCATGAAGCACTACCTTATACCTCATTATAATCTCTAAGTTTATTTATTTATTTAGAGAGAGAGAGAGCGAGAGTTGGAAAAGGGCAGAGAGAAAGGAAGAGAGAGAATCCTCAGCAGGTTTCACACTGCCAGCACAGAGCCCCACACAGGGCTCGAACTCATGAAACCAGGAGATCATGATCTGATCTCCTGATCAAGAGTGGGATGCTTAACAGGCTGAGCCACCCAGGTGTCCCACACCTCATTATAGTCTTTTTTTTTTATAATGTTTGTTTATTTTTGAGAGAGACAGAGACAGAGACAGAGTGTGAGCGGGGAGAAGCAGAGAGAGAAGGAGACACAGAATCCAAAGCAAGCTCCAGACTCCGAGCTGTCAGCACAGAGCCCAACGCGGGGCTTGAACCCACGAACTGTGAGATCCTGACCTGAGCTGAAGTCAGACACTTAACCGACTGAGCCAGTCAGGTGCCCCCCTCATTATAGTCTTTAAAGATGGTATATAAGCATAATTTGAAAAGCAAATGTATCCAACTTAATAATGTTACCGTCAATATTATTAAGTTAATATCACTATTAATAAAATATTTCCTTTAATAAAATATGATATTGTTTTCTGTATCACAAAATGACATGTTTGTTATTAATTGATTACATGTCATAGCAAGGTAATACAGGTCATGCTGATGATATACATAACAACTGACTAAAGTTTTAATTGCATTCTTACCTGATTTTTAGTTTGCTTCATAGTACATGGAGTTTTAAGACATTCAGGTGCCTGTAAAAGGGAACTGGGTGCCTTTGCCATTTCATTGTTTCCCAGGTATTTTGACTTTCCAAGTAAGGCCTGGGAATCTACATTATTATATGAGAAGAGTTTGCAAATGAGTTTCAGAAAGTCTTGAGATAATACTGCTGCCTCTTGTAGACATTAACATACAACTAAGGATCTAACTGTCCAATAGATGCAAATTGGAAAGCCATAGCAAATACACGTATAAGAGTTTCTGTTCTATAAGTAGTTTCAACTTTATAAGAAATTATGGTATATTATTAAATGCCTTTGAATACCAGTGAATATTTAGTTTCTCTTTTGTTGACCTGCTCTCATATATCATATGAAAATATTTGTTTCCACACATTTCAGGTTTATATTCTTTTATTTGTAGGCAATCCTTTTGAACAATTTTTAAGCCCTATGTATTATTTCTAAAATAGGTCAAGAGTGACAGGTTCAAATTTTTGAAATATCTTTTGCTTTTGATGCTGAATAACTGCTGACATCCTCTTTTATAAAGGACTTTATTTTAAATATGGAAATTCATAGCTTTGTAGTAGATGAAAATGGAATCTTAATGTTTTATAAGCAACTTCTTTTTCCATTTATAATAGAATAGTAAACAGGCAATGAATTGTTATTAAATTTCTTCAGTTTGGCTGATACTTAGCACATGGGAACATTTATAACTTCTTTAATTATTCTGTAATATTTTATGCATATAGATTAAGTTGTTAACTACATAAAAAGAGATAATAATTATTTTAATAACAATATTTTATGAGTTGATATTTTTTGACTATACAGCAAAATAAAAAAGGAACTGATTTAAAACCTTTAATGAAATATTATATCCGTATTTAATATTCTTTTGCTTGTGCACTAGTAATTACATTCATTAAAATTTTAATTTCGAGCAATATTGCCTAGATAAAATTAAGTAAACATCTCCTGTTAGTATCTGTTTATATACTGAACACCATTCCCTTTTAGCCTTTATTTCTTGCAATCTACATTCAATTATAATTATTTTTTCTTAATGTTTATCCACATATTGTAATAATGCTGCAAGTTCTGTGAAATCATATAGAGCTGCAAGAAGATGTGAAATGTTTATTGTACATATAAAAATAAGCTTTATATATTCATCTACACTAAGTTTCAAATTGATAATAACTGTGTTCTTTAAAACATTTAAATTAATATTCCTTGAGGTATATAGCCCTTAAACAGGTAGCTGTTTTAAATAAAGGTTTATATAACATTTGCCAATTCATTCAATAGTTTTTCTATTATACAGATAATTCTTTTTTTTAAAGCTTATTTATTTTGAGAGAGAGATCAAGTGAGAGAGAGCAAGCATGAGCAGGGGAGGAGCAGAGAGAGAGGGAGAGAGAGGATCCCAAGCAGTTTCTGCACTGTTAGTGCAGAGCCCGACACAAGGCTTGAACTCACTGAACCGTGAGGTTATGACTTGAGCTGAAACCAAGAGTGGGACATTTAACTGACTGAGCCACCCAGGCACCCCTATACAGTTAATTCTTGATGTATAATTCTTGATATTGCATTCAATAATTGCTGAATTAGCTCTTTTATCCATGAAATTGAGGTTGAGTCATGATCCCAAGGAAGCATGATTCATCTTTAAAAAGGAATTTACCTTAATTTTTTTAGCCTATATAAAGAAGGAATAGAACATCTTAAAATTTCTTCCAGAATCTTTCCCATGTTGCCTTTGACAGCGACATCTTTATTATAGATTGTACATTCTGTGCTCCGATACGTGTAATGAAAGGAAGATAAACATACGATGAGAGAAAAAGAGATTTAGAGGATGGAACAAAAATAATCATAATGATCGTGGGATATCTCTTGTAGTGGGTTTTTTTTTTCAACGTTTATTTATTTTTGGGGCAGAGAGAGACAGAGCATGAACGGGGGAGGGGCAGAGAGAGAGGGAGACACAGAATCGGAAACAGGCTCCAGGCTCTGAGTCATCAGCCCAGAGCCCGACGCGGGGCTCGAACTCACGGAGCGCAAGATCGTGACCTGGCTGAAGTCGGACGCTTAACGACTGCGCCACCCAGGCTCCCCTTGTAGTGGTTTTTTAAAATCAGCTTAGTATGGAGGAAACACAATTTAAAAAAAACCTAAAAGACTAGAGATTTACCTTCCCTGAACTTGCTCAGACAAGTCAGTTCATACTGACTGAATTTTTTCATTTTCTTTTTCATTTTTCATTTTACTTTTACTATCTAGATTATAATCAGGACCATCTTTTAGGAGATATTTGCATTTTGCTTTTATTTTCAGTGTGTTTATTATCAGTCAATACAGAAGTCTTTATTGTGTGGCAGTCTAAATGAAACGTGAAATCATTTTGCTTTTATGTTGCAATATGGGTAGTTTAGGTCAACTCTCCAAAGCTTAATCTTGTCTAATGTAAGAAATTAGAACTTGGAGATGAGAAATATGTGTCTGTTTTTACTTTCATGTGATTCTGAATATCAATCAAAATGGACATTGTGATATATTTGTAGTTAGGCCATTCCAAAATTAACTAGGTAAATATGTTAGTCACAGATAATATAATCATAATGCAGAAATTAATGTAAATCATCTTTCAGGTAGGAGGAGGGACTTTTTGTAAGTTAGAGAAATACAGGAGAAAAAAAATGGCAGGTCTTGCCATGCAAATAAAATGTCTTATTTTTTGTTCCTTTTTTTCTCTATCAGGTCTATAATATATAAGCAGATAGTTTCAGAATATCCAACGATCCAAAGATATAGTCACATCTATATCTTAGGTATTGAGGAAATGCTTGTAAGATTTTGAAAGCCCTCATTTTATGTCCACAGTTCAGGCGGTGGAGAGGGGGATATTACCACTGCCTTAGAAAGCAAGTGAACCCAGTGGTGGGGGGAGGGATAGGTAAACAAAAATTGTCTTGCTACTTTAGCTCCTGTGAAAAAGGTGAAGACTATATACAACTTTGAGATTTGAGTGGTCAGAAAAATAATGCTTTTAAATTCCATTTGCTCACTTTAATACTTATTTTATTTTTTATAATTATTTTCAGAGTGCCCTAATTATATTTTATGAGGAATAGGGATAAATTACAGTGCCCATTATGAAACTATGGACAATTATTATTAGAAATTGTAAATATAGGTGACATTGGTTTTTAAAAATCTAGATTAGGCTGTGGTGAAAAAGAAAAGGAAGTGCTGCTATGAAATCACTGGTTGCATTATGGAAAAAAAAACAGATGAGCTAAATGCAACTAAAAGATGACAGAGAAAGGCAGTTCCATGAGAGGAAAATTGTAATAGATCTTGTTTTTAATATATAATATTTGGCATGACAGGGCGTTGAGGTAAATACATAGAGAAGATTGTTAGATCATTGTACTCAAGAGAGACATATACCATTCAGTTATGTAGTAGGATATACCACATATCCTACATACGCATGAATGAGAGAAATGGCCTATGCACATGAAATATATGTGGATGCATATATGTACATTCATGCATTTGTATGTAGGCACAAGTCTAGAGATATATATATATATATATATATATATATATATATACACACACACATACATGTATATATATATATATACACACATACGTGTATATATATATATGCATTTATATGTCACATGAATAGTGATAAAGCAAAGCTGCAAAGTTTGTTGTGATCTCTGAAAAACAAATGTAGGTTAAGACGTAGAGTGCTGAAGACACCCTTGAAGCATGCTCCTTTTCAAGGAGTATAATGGACAAGTGGAGTGGGAGAGGAGGTGAGTGATGATGTAGAAGGAACGTAGATGTAGTGTAGGAGTCCAGTCTCGTGGAAGCAAAATGAGGAGAAATTTTCAAAAAGGTAAATTTGTAAAGTAGGAAGTCAGTGGAGCCTTCCTCACCCTCATCGCTGGCAGAGGCATTCACTGAGAGTCAAATTACAGAGGATAAAGAAACAAGGATTGTGAGAAATTGGGATAGATGGTATACATCATCAATTAAAAAGTTTGCCAATGAAAGAAGTGAGTGAAAAAATACCTCAGTTTTTTGTATTTATATGATTTATGTTTCAGAGGAAATAATATAAACTTCTTGGAGTAACCATTAATCTGAAAGCTTCAGATAAATAATTGCACATTCAAAAATTAGGAGTGTAGCCTGCCTAGCCTGTATTTGCCATGCACCTTCTTGTTAATATGGCTGGAGAGAGTCCACAGGTATCTCAAGGCTCAGGTTTCTCATATATGTCGTATTTTATTGCAGAACATTGATAAAAATTAATTCCACAGATGAAGTTTAACATTAAAACGAATTGCACTGTTAACAAGGAAATACATTTGTTGCATGGAGTCTACAATTTTAGGAGTTCGTGCAGAAGTTAGGAGAAGAGGATATGGATAAAGGGAGATATTGTTAAGTTAGGGTAGGCATGACTCTATTATAGGTAAGGAAGAAAGAGCCCATGATGTGGAAAGGGTTACATCTTCAAGACCTAGATGGAATTTTAATTGATAATGTTCATAAAGAAAGGAAGGAATGAGATCCACAGTGTAGGTTAAGAATTAAGACAACTTTCATTTCTGTTAATGCATGTTATTTGCTTTGGAAAAATGTATCTGGAAAATTTAGAGAATAGGGAACCCGATGTGGGATCGAGACAGACATTCAGGTTGGATTTCTAGTGTTACATTAATCCAAAATACAATGGGTGGTACAAAATTTTCTGTCATGCAAGTCTGTTGCTTTAAATCAGTTGTAATAAATTAGGCTGGGTGGTCTATACAGTGAATGTCTGTTTATAAGATATTGAAACATGGTTAGAGTTGGATGGAATTTTTGAAACTTAAAAAATAGATCAGGAATAATGATGTTTCTTTAGAAACAAGAATGGATGTAAATTACCTATTAAGTTTTATTTATGTATTTATGTAGAGATACATTTCTGAGAAACTTTTAATAATTGTTCACTTTCATATTAATGAAAGGGAGGCATGGCAAATACTGATAATGATGGAGAGTGGAGGTAATGGAGAAACTCCCTTTAATCATGCGTTTACATACCTCCTCCTCATCCAGCACCAGAAGGGCTGATAAGCAGTAAAATGGATGGAGTTAAATTTTAGTAGTGTCTACTTTTGGAGATATTAATTGTAAGTAATTAAAAATAGAGAACATTTGAGAAAAAAATTGAAAGTGACTTAGTAACCAGCAAGCTGGATATACTGTGCTAATCATGACTCCATTGCCTTTTTTTTTTAATAAAGAAGTTATTAAATAGTTCATTTAAACTCAGTATTTGTTGGGGTGCCTGGGTGGCTCAGTCGGTTAAGCAGCCGACTTCGGCTCAGGTCATGATCTTGCACTCTGTGAGTTCGAGCCCCGCGTCGGGTTCTGTGCTGACAGCTCAGAGCCTGGAGCCTGTTTCAGATTCTGTGTCTCCCTCTCTCTGACCCTCCCCCGTTCATGCTCTGTCTCTCCCTGTCTCAAAAATAAACGTTAAAAAAAAATTTTTTTAACTCAGTATTTGTTGACTAAACATGTATCTATCTCTGTATCTCTGTATCTGTTTATATATCTTTATAACTATACTAACATTTACTATTTATTTTACCCTAAAGTATTTTTTTTCCTCAACTGATTCTGTTTTTCCCCAATATAAACTTTTCTTCAGTTAATGTGAAATTGAGGCATTTCAACTGAAGGAGATACTTGACTTTTATAGTTATAACAGACTGGAAGGAACAGCTTAATTCAGCATATTGATTTTTGACTTAGATGGGCCCTTTTTTACATGTCCATTAACTTAAGTCCAATTTTGTAGAGGATTTACATTGGATTTTGTTTCCTCACCATGTGTCTTTCTAATAGAGGAACGTATTAATTTATCTTGTTGCTTTTTATTCTGCACATAACACAATTTATTTTTATTTTAAAACCTATTAGTTCGCATCCTAAAATTAGAACTCTTACTAGAGCCTGGAAGGATAATGTTCTGTTTATTTTATCACATTTTCAACTAGTCACAAAACTATCACTTGTATTGATTATTCTGTCAATTGTATGTCATTCAATGTTACTTGCTACAAGTTTTTTACTGTTACTCCTACATTTTGATTATTAACACATCGAAATAAAAGTTCTACCAATGTTAGTATTAAATTTTTATTAAAAATATATCATTTTGGGGATGCATGGGGGGCTCACTTGGTTGAGTGTCTGTCTTTTGATCTCAGCTCAGGTCATGATCCTGGGGTCATGGGATCGAGCACCATGTTGGGCTCCACACTGAGCATCCCTTTGCCCCTCTCCCCCTCTTGCACACACGCACTCTGTCTCTCAAAAAAGAAATTATTTTTAGGAGTAGATTTTATGACCTAAATTAAAAGGAAGTTTATGTTGAGTTTTGCTGTCTTATCTCCATTTCTGACACAAAATTAATTCACAAAAGAATTGGTGCGTTCACTCAGGGGAGAACAAAAAAACCATGAAATGCACCACACCCCTTAAATTTTTTCACAGTTGCAAAGTTCCCAAATTTGTGGGATATCTGTTCACTTTAATTTGTAATACACTTAGCAAATGTTACATGCCCCCACAGACAAAATATTTGCTGCAGAAATTTGGGCTCCTGGGAAAGAGGAATAAGTTTAAAAAGGGTAAAGGAAGTATCTATGACATATTCTAAGCTGATTCATGTGAGTTGGGTATGGAATGGATGTTAGGGTAATTCCTTAGAGTGTCTGTATTAAGTCTTTCTGAATTACCTCCAAGAGTCATTGCTTCTTCCTTAGGTTAAGCAGTTTCTTAAAAGGGATGATTGGGTAGTTGGTTCATCTTTTTTCTGCTACATTTTACTTGAAAGGTTAATTCTTTTCTAAAAAAATGATCAGTTTCTTGTTGGAGTAGAGAGTTTGTCCAAGATGTTTATTCTAGATAATGATGATATAGAATATTGTTTCCTTTTGTGGCAAAAAGGACATCAATTTTAACAGTTGTACGGATTGCATGAGATAATGGTTTTTTATATACTGTCTATAGTCAGTGTTGATATATAATGTAAATGAATTTGTTCCACATTACAAGTAATTGTTTTTCTGTGAACTCCTTAGTTTCTTCTGTTTAACACTATATTTCTTTCTCTTCACAACTTCATTTCTTCAGCATCTTTGCTATTCCCCCTTTCTTGTGCCCCCTTGCCTTACAGAATAAACCTACATTATATGCTTACACCATAAAGGTAGCAGTTTAATGTACTTTTGGTGTTTCTGTTCTAGTGAATTGTATATAAACTTTTAAAAATAATTATATATATGATACTGTTTATATAATTATGAATTATAATTTTCATTTAATATTATGTTAAAATAATTTTTTAATATTAGTTATTCATGTAAATATTCCATAACTATCCTATCATGTACATAACAGCTGTCTTGTTAGTGGACATCATTTGAGTCTTATGTTTGATATTATAGTGCTGCAAGAACACCTTTGTTCGTAAAACCTTATTCAAAATTCTACTTATTGGTCTAAGATATATTCCTAGGAATATAAATCTTTGGAAAAAGAGCATGATAGACTTTGTAACCCTTAGTATATATGACCAGATTGTATTCTGGAATATTGGATTGATTTATACTTCCTCCACAGTTATATGAAATCATCTTTTTATTCTACCTTTGCCGATAATCGTTTTCATTGTTATCTTTTAGCTTTTGAAAATATATATGTCTGGTAGGTTAGGAGCTTTATTCCAATTTTGGGGGACAAAATCCTATGAGGATTAAAAGAGTTAATATTTGTAAGCACTGTGTTTTTAATAGTGATTTCATACAGTTGATGTTAAATAAGTTTTGAAAAAAATTAAATGTCATATTTATTTTATTTCTATAATCCCCAGTACTTAATTACTGAATAAATGCTGCTTGAAATCAATTGATCACAGGTTCAAGTTGTAGGTCTTTAGGCAGAAACTTTGATTTTCCTAGTGATACATTGTGTTTCTATTTAAGTGTCAATGGTCTACATTTTACTGCAAGGAGGATTGAACTAAAAAGAGATAGGGAGAATTTGAATTTTATATAATGTTTTGGAGGTAGAGCTGATATGACATGCTAATGACCAGAATATGGACTGTGATAGAAAGAAAGATATCAACATATCAAAGTATCATAGTATCATAGTCTTTTATACCAGGTACTTGAATATGATGCCATCTATTGAAAAGCGGGATTTGGAGGGCTAGCAGGTTTTGGGGATGAGGAAAAAAAATACGATTCTCTTTGGCAGTGTCAACTGTGAGATAACGATCTGACTTCCAGGATGGAGATAGTGAAGGCTATTGTATACTGTGTACATAGAGTCTTGGACTTAACGGATAAGTTAAAGCATTAGAATCCGTGACAAAAAAAAATGACATAATCAGGGCGCCTGGGTGGCTCAGTCGGTTAAGCCTCCGACTTCAGCTCAGGTCACGATCTAGCAGTCCATGAGTTCGAGCCCTGCGTCAGGCTCTGGGCTGATGGCTCAGAGCCTGGAACCTGCTTCCGATTCTGTGTCTCCCTCTCTCTCTGCCCCTCCCCCGTTCATGCTCTGTCTCTCTCTGTCTCAAAAATAAATAAACGTTAAAAAAAAAATTAAAAAAAATGGCATGATCTTGGAAAAGAGAATAAATGTAGAAGAGCCCTGAGTGAAGTTCTGAGCTGTCCACATTTATACATATAAAGCCAAATGGAGAAGATATAAGACTCTAGACTAAAGAATCATCAGTGATGTTTGGGGAATTGGTATTAAAAAATTATACATGATTTTGCGATCACCTTCAAGAAGTTAACAGTATAAACTTGAGCTCACCTCCAAATCATAAATATTTTGAGAATATATAACATCTAAGATATGTAAATGGCACTAACTTGTGAACTAAATTCTTTCCTTTTCCTCCCTCATTAGTAGTCAATAATATAGTTTTCCAAATGGAGAAAGTTCTTAAAATGTATTCGCATGAATTTTAATTAGTTAGTCATTTTCAGATGTCTTGAAAATTCTACATTTTGTGTTAATACAGCATTGGTTTTCAGTGAGTTAAATCAGGGCAATAATAATAATTTTTCCATACGAAAAAAAAATCCCTATATCTAGAAAAAAGCAGTGGATGCTGCATGCTCCTTGCTTATTTTCCAGGCCATCACTTTTCATTTTTATAGCCTTTAGTGCTCTCATTCTTAGCTAAAATTGTGTCATGTCTATCAAGTGTAATTTCCATATCTTTAACTTCCCACTTCTGTAATCAGTCTCCTGTGAATTTTTCAATTTCAATTAAGGTCATTGTGGTCCGGATCACATCCAATTTACTACAAATGTCTCCTGCATCCTTTCCATGTAAATCTGACATGTTGAGTATGCCAGTTGCTTGCCATTTTAGGGAAAAGATCTTAAGCGTTGAAATGTCTTTAATTTTTCTTTTTGATTTACAAAAATTTCATGACAAATTCAAAATTATGAATGGTTTGGTTTATTCTGCTTATTTTTACACATTTTACTTCTTAATAATAATAGTGTCAGAGTTTCATAATAGAAAATATTTCAGGGTCCGTAGAGAAAACTAAATTTTAGTTATTTAAAAACAAAGAACTGGGGCGCCTGGGTGGCGCAGCCGGTTAAGCGTCCGACTTCAGCCAGGTCACGATCTCACGGTCCGTGAGTTCGAGCCCCGCGTCGGGCTCTGGGCTGATGGCTCAGAGCCTGGAGCCGGTTTCCGATTCTGTGTCTCCCTCTCTCTCTGCCCCTCCCCTGTTCATGCTCTGTCTCTCTCTGTCCCAAAAATAAATAAACATTGAAAAAAAAATTTTTAAAACAAAGAACTGTATTCCCTTTTATATTGTTGTAGGTATGAACCAATTCTTATAATTAAGGGTTGTGAGTAGTAGGCCTCATTGGTGTAGACTCAGAATTAATAGAAGCATTGTATTATTTTTTCAAAGAGCCAAGGTGTAAGATATTCAATATTTTTGGAATGCTTTTTTCAAAATTGTGGTCATAAATGTAATTAAACCTGCCTAAATTAAGCAATCTTGTCTCTTTGCAAGGTTATTATGTCAAATAGGAAATCTCTTAAGTAAATTTGTTAAGGATTAGATACCTGGAGGGAATGTTTTAAACTGTTGAATTAGCTTACTCCCAGGAGCTAGAGGAAAGTCAAATGAGTAAGTGCCTTTTTATTTATAAATCAGAATCTCTAAACAGCATTTCATTTTTTTTATTATCCTGTGGAATTTCTGATATGGAGAGATTTTATAGACGTTTAAGAAACAGCGCTAAGAGAAATCATAAGCACGAAACTTAACATGAGACTTTAAGATATTGATTCTATGTTAAGTACATACAATTTAATGGAAAACTAAACTACTAAGTAGGATTTTTTTATTCCCAGATAAAAAATTGTCAGATGTTATTTTGGGATTGTATTTTTTTAAGATTAATTTAAATGAGAATAAAGTGGATAATGTAGCATTGTTCAGAGGCAACATATTATTTAGGCATTTTAACCTAAATAGATCAATCTTGAAATCTATCTAGGCCATAATGAAGATAAAATGAAGAACTGTAATATTAAAGGAAGTATGTCACCTTTGCTCATTATTACATCTCTAGCACCCAACACAGAATCTAGCACATGGAAAATGTACAAAATATATTTGTCAAATAAAGAGAGAAGTGTGCATGTACACACTCACCCACACACACTTTATATAATTATTGTCTCTCTACAAAGTTGTATCAGAGACCCTCAGTTGGCTTCAATATTATTTTCAGCAACACTAGCCATACTCCTGGAAAGACTTTATACCCCATCCTTCCTTACTTACTAGCAATTCCAACCGCGATGCTACACACTGCCCAAGAGATAATTCCCAAGTGGAATTAGAATTCATTATCCATTAAAACAATAATCATCTCTAGCAGTATAATGCCATCTAACGCTGTTTCCCTTAATCATCTCAAAAAGTCGTAGTTTCCTAGGTCATTTCTCATCACCTGTACCTTTATCCTTAGCTTCACACCCTACACTGACCTGATTTCAACCCATTTCCTAGCCTCTCAAAACCTTTTATGAGCTCTCTAGGAACTCACATTTCCTTGTATTCTTAAGTTCTTCTTTGAACAATACCTTCCCTTATCATAAATTACTTGGACTAAGGTTTGTAGAGACTCCCCTTGTGTACCATTGCCACCCCAGGCCATTGTTACCAGCCAGTCCCTAGCAAACCACTGCCCCTTTGATGTGTGCCACACTATAGTCTGTCATCAACTACCATTTCACTGGGATTATCCTTAGCCCTTTCACTCGCTATTTGTATTCCCTTATCCACCTCTTTTCTTGCGTCCTTTAAAATGAGGACTTCAAACATTGCCAAATCCAAAATTCTGTCTGCAGTCTTCAACCTCCTCTACCCTCAAAAATATCCAGTTGATCACTGTATCATTCTTGAAACTCTTTCTTCACTTTGTTATGGGAGAACACACACTCCTGCTTTTCTCCTACTTCAGCAGTGGTTTCTTTCCTGATTTGAACGATATCTTCACCACTTTCTGCATTTTAAATATTATCATGTCTTATGACTTGCAACTTGGACTTCATGTCACTTCTGTCCAAATCTATTCTGTAAGTCATCTAGCCCCCATCTATTATAATTTGAAGGCTAGTGACTCCTAAATTTAATCTCAAGTCAGAGCTTTTTTCCTGAGATCAGCGTTCATATATGTAGTTTTGAACTTGATATGTTTTTTGGTTGTCTGTTATGTATCTCAAATTCAACAAGTCCAAAAATAGTTTGTTGACACACTGTCCCTCACCACTCCCCAACATAAACATGTGCACCACCATTCACCGAATTGCTAAAGGAAAACACTTTAGTGACTGTCTTGAACCCTTCTTTTTCTCATTCCTTAAATCTAATCCAGAAACTCTTACTCTTTCCTTAAAATATTTCCCCAATATTTCTGTGTTCCAGCACTTCCATAGCTCTTATGCTTTTCCATGCCATCCTCATTGTTTGGACTATTACAGAGGCCACTTTACTAGACTCACTGTTTCCCTTCTCACACCAATGTATTTACCTTAGGATGGTCAGGATAATGCTTTTAAAATATAAGTGGTTTATCACTTGCCATGACTTTTTATGATAAAAAATTATAATAGAGTTCTAAATCCTTATGATAGTTAGGAGGTCTTATGTAATCTAATTCTGGCTATGTCTTTTATCATGACCTTCAACTTCTTCACTAGCATGCATTGTTTACTTTGTGGTATCTCCCAACAAGCCAATCACACTTCCATATCGGGCTCTGGTGGCTGAAACTCTTACCCACAGATATCTTCATGACTCATTCTATCAGTTCTCATGCCTACATCCTTCTTCTGTGAACACTTGAGCTAAAAATAGTAACAGCTATCACCACCCATAGCTCATTCACTTTTGGTGTTATAATCACTCTTCATGGACTTCACCTGATCTGTTCTTTGTTGCGAGCCGTACACCAAGAACACTGTCCCAGATAAAGGAACTTGATATTTGTTACAATAATAAGTAAATGAAAAGTAAAATATTTTTCACATAACAGAGAGAAGAGTTTTTTCATAGGAATCACATGGTGAATTAGTTTTACACAACGTGATTTTTCTTCTGAAGCTAGTATTTAGCAGGTGTTGGTAGAAGGGGCTTGAAATAATTTAAACCATCTGCAGCGTATCTATTCAGTATGATATTTAGAAATCATTCGATGTGTAAAATATTTTAATTTTCAATTGATGGCTTTGTTTTAAAATGAAACAACATTTAAAAATAACTCTATGTGACTGTTCTGTAACGTATTATTGTTTTATCAAATCGTTTTGTCAAATGTGCATGGCCCACATCTCTTCGACTCTTCTGAAACCCAGATGGGTGTAAAACTATTTTGGCATGCTTCTGTATGTAGGGGGCTGCTCCAAAGGCTATGGACACCAGCTATTGTCTGAATGTTTTGTTCTATTTTTAAGACTACAAAGCTAAGAATAATTGTGTAAGTAAAACGGATTTACTGACCAGAAAGGAGATGGAATTACTGAAGAGAAATATTTCAGTCTTACCTAAATACCTGGAAAGAAACATCCACGTTGTCACACACAATAGATTTTACAATTGGATCATGAATTCAACAGCCACATGGCACGTGGCATGTTTTTCACATTGAAAGAATTTATCTCCATCTATATAATGGCCTTTCCATGTTATGCAAGAATAACCACATGCCTTTTTGACCCAACAGGCAAACTATTTTAAAATGTCTTGTCTTTGGCTCATGTAGCTTTCTAAGATGCAAATGCAATGAGCTTCCTCACATTATTTGTTTACATTTTATAAGATATGATGATGTCTTGTAAAATAGTAATGGTTGATCCGGTGCAGTTATTGGAATATCAAGCAATTTCTTCTCTCTCTAACGAATGAAATGATATCTACTCCCATATAAATGAGTAGAACAGAAATAACGTGGATATTATTTTGGAATAAAACTAAGTTTACCTTTTTTGAACTAATGGATGTTTTATATTAGTCAAAATTTAGAACATGTGTTTTGGAAATTTTAGAAAAACATTTTATGTTAGACATTCTAAGACTTTTTTTTTTACCTGTAGTCTAGAAAGCTAGTTTAATAAGTATATTATTGTATGTAAGTGATGAATCACTAAATTCTACTCCTGAAACCATTATTATACTATATGTTAACTAACTTGGATTTAAACTAAAAGAAAAAAGAAAGTGTGTTAGTATTCTGTCTCTTCCTTAACAATCACAAATCTAGTTTCTTAAAACAACACCCATTAAGTATCTCATTGTTCTTCATATGGTCTCATGGGGCTAAATCGAAGATGTCCACAAGGCTGCCTTCCCTAGGACAGGCTGTATTGAAAATTTTTCTTTAAAACTCATTCAGGTTGTCAGTTCAATTTAGTTCCTTGCAGTTCCGGTCTTTGAGGTTTCAGTTTCCTTGCTGGACGTCAGATAAAGGGCCAGTCTTTGCTTTCTAAGGCTTCCCACATTTCTACCTATGCTTACCATGACCTCCAAGAGGCCTCTTACTGGGCTTTGCACTTCAGCCCCTGCATCTCAGAGCCAGCAACTGTGTGTCTAGTTCCTCTCACGCTTTGAGTGTCCCATTTCTCCTTGAGTCCTGTTTCTCTGCCTCTTCCACCACATCTCTCTAACTCCATCTGGAGAAAGTTCTCTGTTTCAAGGGCTCATTGTGAGTAGATTGGGCTCACCTGAATAAGCCAAGATACTCTCCCTATTGTGAAAGCTGTCATCTACAAAAACTCTTCTCAAACTAGTGTTTGATTGAATAATTGGGGGTGGGAATTTTGGGGACAATCCTGCCTACCACACTGAGTGTATATTTCAAAACTAAAGTATATGTTTTCCAGGATTGTTAGATTTTAAAAGTAATACAATGAGAAAATGTATTGCACAGTCTGCTAAATTAAAAAAAGGGGGGGGGCAGACATATTCATCCTATTAGTTGCTTTGTGATGATTTGGCATCTTGAATGACTAAACAATGCTAAGTCTATCGAATTCCATTGAAATTCTGATTTTTTTTGGAATGTTATATATTAACTTCATGAGAAAATTTTACTTTTTTCTTCTCCTTGGCCTTCTCTTTCCTCTCTACTTTCTCTCTCCTTCTGTATCTCCTTTTCTTCTCCTTTCTTCTCCCTCCACATTCTCTTTTTGTTATTTTTCTTCTCTTCCAATCAACTGCTATTTAAAATCACTTTTCTTCATAAAATGTGAATTCTCTAAACACATATTTTATGTGATTCTTACAAGCATTTTTTTTTGTGAGTGTATGTGCATGTGTGAGATAGGAATATTTGGTATCGTTGCTGACATCTTAGTAAAACAAAACAGAAAATAGAGTTTTAAGTTATTTTACTGAGTCCTCATTTGTTGTATGTGACAGAGAAAGGTCTATAATATGTGCATCTGCTCCTACTGCGATGTTGTACCCCCTGTACTGCACCATGGTTTGGCTTCTAATGAGTAAAAATAAAAACATGTCAGTTATTTATGTTATTAAATACTTGGACGGTAAAACTTAGATTTATAAATGTATCTAACAAAGGTCTAAGAAACTTAAAATCTAAATAGCAAGACACCAGACATCATAGGTGAATATTGCATAGTTTATAGCTAAATATAATGATACTAACTTTTAAATGCTATGGGAGTTCAGAGAAAGTACAAGGGTTCTGTAGAAGATAGTGTGTGATCAAATTCATTAAGATGGGATAGAGCTGGGAGTGTTTGTGGAAAGCGATAAGAACTATAAATGAAGCAGATGTTGGGGAAGTGGAGAGAAATAGATTGGAAAGAAAATATAAGACCAGAGTATAAATTTCCAATCAAGTTAGATACTTGTAATGTCTTAAATCTCTTCTTGTCAGATAATTTTGCTTTCTGTTAATAAGTCCTCACGTTGACTAGTCAACTTTGAATATATGCCATCTCCGTATCATGTCTAATATAAAATTATTGTTCCATGAAATAGATATAGGATGGTAGCATAAAAAAAAGTGTAGAGAAGGGCATGGTCACACTGTAAAGTGAACGAACATTGAATATTCTCTGTATACCGTGTAGTGTTCAAATTTTAACTTATGATTTTAGTTACCTATTTTTACCAAGTATAGCCTACTATTACCCAAATCTGATGCAGAATTTTATCTTACTTGTTTGAATAGTCCATGTAACAGAGAAATCATATTCAAGACAAAAACAACTTGAACTCTGGTGTGAAATCATATTCAAAAAAAAAATAACAACTTGAACTCTGATGTGGAGCATCCAACTCAAAAGAGAACTAAATTATATTATAAAAGGTAAAAGGAGACATATATCTAAAACACTTTTAACCCTAAATATATCTTCTCTTCACAAAACACCATATTTCATCTAATTTGTCCATGTAATTTCTTTGTACCTTTTGATTGCATTTGGTGTTTTTCTCACTTTTGGCTGTATCACCCATAATATTGTTATTATTTTTTGGATATAATTTACATTTAAAAATGCATGATTTTATATTGCCAAACATATAGAATTATATCATACATGTACATTATACATATACATTCCTCAGCCCAATCAGCATATAGAACATGTTCACCAATGTACATTTTTGTCATGACCTTTTTAATTAATGACCTTTTCCCCTGTTTTCTATCACAATGCATTAGTTTTGCATTTTCTACAAAGTCATCTAAATGATATCTTATGTTGTGTGCTCCTTTGCATCTGACTTACTTTACTCACTGTAATGTTTTTGGGATTCATTCATGTTCTTTTGTGCATCATCACTTTGTTCCTTGTATTGGTAAGTAGTATTCCATTTTATGAAGATGGCAAAATTTGTTTATTCGTTCACCTGCTGATAGAAGGTAAGCTCCAACCAGTTTTTGGCAATTAGGGATAAAGCTGTTTTTAGTATACTAATACAAGTTTTTTGTGGATATATATTTGAATTTCTTTGGGGCAAATACTTGGAAGCAATTGCTCAGTCATAGGGTATATATATGTTTAACTTTAGAATAAACTGTCAAATGATCTCACAAAATAGTTGTATCACTTTACACTCCCTCCAACAATGTTCAGATGTCTAGTTGTTTCATAGTTTCACCAACACTTAGTTTTGTCAGTCTTTGAATGTTTATCCATTAGAGTGACAACGGTGATATTTCCTGGTAGTTTTAATTGGCAGTTTCTAATGATATGTTGAACATGTTGTGCCTAGGAATTTGTGTATCTTTCTAAGTGTTCATTCCAGTATTTTGGTCCATTTTTAATCAGATTGTCTACTTTATTATTGGATTGTAGGAATCATATATTTTAGATAGAAGTCCTTTGTCAGATATAGATATTTAAGCCCATTTATTCAAGTTTTAGCTTTGCACTTTCATTTTTTTCTTCCCCCAAGAATTAATGAAATTTTATTTGTTATTATTATTAGTTTTATTCAGATGGAACTGACAAAACTCTGTATAAATTTAAGGTGTACCACATAATGACTTGACATGCATATCTTGTAAGAGATGTGATTGGTTAACATTCATCTCTTCCTATAGTTACAAATATTTTTCATTTTCTTAATAATTTTTGGTGAGGTCTTAAATTTTGAGTAAATAAATAATTTTGCAGAGCTAGACTTGTTCAGAGTGGAAAAGTTAGTGATTTTTTCTGTACTAACCTAAGCTTCTTTGTGTAATTTTATAGTTTTAGCTTTTATGCTTAGATTTATGATATATCAGAATTAATTTTTGAGTATTCTGTAAGTCAGAGGTCAATTTTTTTTCTTCATTCAGTTGGTCCAGTAAAATCTGTTGAAATAAATATGTTTTGCCTATTAAATTGCCTTGATGTTTTTATCATAAATTAATGGGCAAGATTATATTATTATATTTTTTCTGATAAGATTATGTGTCTATTTATGGATCTTATTCTGTTTTATTGATCTGCTTATCTATATTATACCATAACCACACTGTTCTGTTTCATATAGGTTTATAGCAATTCTTGAAATCAAGCATGTGATCTTCAAAGCAACCATATAATTTTAATTTTTATTCTTTTACTATTACACCTACACTTTTTTCAAAGTTGAAATAACCTTACATTTATGGAAGAAACACCATTTTTTCATGATTTATGATACATTACTTTTTATATATGGCTGCATTTGATTTGCCAAAAGTCAATGAAAAATATTCACATCTATAGTCACGAAGGATGTGTGTGTGTGTGCGTGCGCATGCACGTGTGCATGCATGTATGTGGTGTCTTTGTCAGTTTTTGGCACACACTTATGTTAGCCCTATAAGATGTTTTAGGAAATCTTCCCCTTCAATTTTCTGAAAGAGTTCCATTAAGATTACAACTATTTCTTTATTACATGTTTGATAGAATTAATCAGTGAAACCATATGGGTCTGATGTTTTCTCTATTAAAGTTGTGGTTATAAATGCAGTTTCTTTTACAGAAATAAGTCCATTTATGTATTCGTTTCTTTTTATTTTTAAGTTTCTTTATTATCATTTTAACAATGGTGGGATTTTTCATTAAAGCATGTTCTCTTATTCCTGAATTGTTCACTGTGATTATTTCCTCTTTTCCTCATCAGAGTTGCTATGTATTTATGAATCCAAAATTCAAGTTTTCTCTTCATTGATTTTTTTTTTTTTGGGCTGTCGTTGATTTCTGATCAATAGTATTTCCTTCCTTCTACTGACTTAAGGCTTAATTTGATCATCTCTTCCGACCTTTTTAATTTGATGTTTAGATAATTGAAATTATGTTTTTCTTTTCTGATATAGTCATTCTAAGGAAAAAAATCCCTTGAAGTGAAACATTAACTGCATCCCATATAGTTTTACATTGCAATATCATTGTTATTTAGTTCAAAATATGTTCTAATTTCTCTTGTGATTTCTTCCTTGATCTATGGCTTACTTAGAAATGCTTATGTATTTTCAAATATTTGGGAATTTCAAGGTATCTGTTTATGATTTATCATTCTGTTAGTTGAGAAGTTATAGTAATACTTGGGAATTTATGTAATATTTTATTGCCCAGCATATAGTCTTTCCTATTGAATATTCTCTGTGCCCTTAAAAATATTTAATGTTATGCAGTTTAGGAGTATAGAGTTTTATATATGTCAGTTCAATCAAATTGGTTCATGGTGTTCAAATTTCCCATGTTCTTAATAGTTTTTTCCTGTGCATTGTCTCACTCACTTGGGAGGAAGGTATTAAATTTTCTAAATATATTCATGATTTTATTTCACCCTTTTGTTCTGTTTTTACTTTATCTGTCTTGAAACTCTGCTTATTAGATTCATGTAAAGTTAAAATTTCTTTTTTTTTTTTTTAATTTTTTTTTCAACGTTTATTTATTTTTGGGACAGAGAGAGACAGAGCATGAACGGGGGAGGGGCAGAGAGATGGAGACACAGAATCGGAAACAGGCTCCAGGCTCTGAGCCATCAGCCCAAGCCTGATGCGGGGCTCGAACTCACGGACCGCAAGATCGTGGCCTGGCTGAAGTCGGACGCTTAACCGACTGCGCCACCCAGGCGCCCCATAAAGTTAAAATTTCTATGTCTTCAGGGTGCTTGGGTGGCTCAGTTGGTTAAGCATCAACTCTTGGTTTCAGGTCAGGTCATGATCTCACTGTTCTTGGGATTGAGCCCCACATCAGGCTCCATGCTGACAATGCGGAGCCTGCTTTGGATTCTCTCTCTCTCTGCCCCTCCCCTGCTCACACTATCTAAAAATAAACAAACTTTGGGGTGCCAGTGTGGCTCATTCGGTTGAGCGTCCGACTTTGGGTCAGGTCATGATCTTGCAGTTCGTGAGTTTAAGCCCTGCATCAGGTGCTGACAGCTCAGAGCCTGGAGCCTGCTTCAGATTCTGTGTCTCCCTCCCTCTACCCTTCCCTTCTCAAGCTCTGTCTCTCTCTGTCTCTCAAAAATGAATAAATGTTAAATTTTTTTTTAAATAAACTTTATACACACACACACACACACATATAAGATTTTTGTGTCTTCATGGATTGATATTTTATCATTATAAAAATCTGTCTCATGTCTTTAATTCTTCTTATATAGATTTTTTACAACAATTAATCCACTTTTCTTTCTTATGTTTAGTGTTTTCATTCTATATATTATTGTAAATTTTGTTTTATTTAATGTTTACATATGTACAGTGCATATTTTCTAATTGGTTTATTGTTGTATTTTGCTTTTCTATCCAGTCTGACAGTCTTTGTTTTTTAATTGCGATGTTTAGTTCATTTACATTTAGTGTAATTATAGATATTTTGGGGTTTACATCTAGCATCTTGCTATTTGTTTCTTGTATTTCTTATTATTTTTTTGTTTTTATTTACTTTTCTCCTGTCTTATTTTGTTTTAATCAAAGTTATATTTTTTAGTGTTCAAATTCATATGCTATGGACTTTGTAGACTCACAACTGTCTTATTATTTTAGTGGTTGTTGTTAGGAACTGCAGTATATATACACTCTTAAGTTATACTCTTCCAGAAATAGATTAAACAAACAAAACAAACACCTACCACTGATATTACAATAAAAACTTGAAAATGTTATCAGAATAAGATATGTAATTGGGTTATATAATCACAGTAGGGATTTTTTTGATGATGACAAAATAGCTTTAATCATGTTCTCAAGAAATATGAAATCTGATTAAAATTTAAAAAAAATATAGGGCACATGGGCAGCTCAGTTGCTTAAGTATCCAACTCTGGTTTAGGTCATGATCTCATGGTTGATGGGTTCAAGCTCTGTGTTGAGCTCTGTGCTGACAGCCTGGAGCCTGGAACCTACTTTGGATTCTCTGTCTCGCTCTCTCTCTGCCCCTCTCCCACTCCTGCTCACTCATTATTTTATGATATTAGAGAATAGCCAATAGTCGATTCCAGAAAGGAAAAAAAAACTCATTAGGGTAAGCACTACATTTTATGCTACTTTTCCATGCAGGAAATTTGCTAGTTTTTCAATGATAAAGTTTGTATACATAATGACCTAAGCTATGTGGCAGGCCTCCTAGACTGAAGAATAAAAAGTAGAGTTTGGAGCTTCCAGGGAAGCCAGGATTGGAAGAACCTATTATAAAGAAAGCAGTTAGTAAATTAGAAATTATTGAAATTAAAAAAAATTTTTAATCAAATTCACTATTAAAAAAAGAAGTAAATCACAGTTTATGACTAAATTTGTAATATATATATCTGAAAAAAAGGTTTAATATTAAGAATATATGATTTACTCCCACAAACAAATAAGAAAAAGGAAGAGAATCAAATAGAAAGGTAATAGAGTGAATATCTCCTTACAAAAGATAATGCCAAATGTTCAGTGATCACTAGGAGAGATCTTTCAGGATGCTACAAATATCCAATATCATGTGTTACTCTTGAGTAATCAGTATATACTTAAAAATTACTAATCAATACAACCATGATCTGTGTCATTTTCTGAAGTTTTGTTAAATTTCAATAGAAATGCTATGAAAACATGAAGTATTTTCCAATTGCTTTGTCAGTGGAATGATCCTCATACCACAACCTTCATTTTTTTTTTTTGTCTGCACAATCAGGTAATAATCTGTTGAATTGAATTTTTCTGTAGCATGATTCTGTTTTCTCTTTGATAACATTTGTGGACTCATTCCCTTTTCAGACTTCCATTGGTTCCAATTAACCATAACTATTTACTTTTATTCTTTAAATTTTGAATATCAGCCATTAGCCATTCTCTCAGTTCTGACACATTTATTATTTATCATTAATTAACTCATAGCTAGATACTACTAAAACTGTTTTCACTTTACATCAACAAAAACAAAAATTTTCCTAGATATATCTTACGTTTTACTGCCACAAACATGAAAGTAAGTACTGTCCACACATTTAGAAGAGAATAGTGAGAAAGGGCACACATTAATACTTGTGTATGCATACTGGTATAGGTAGGCAAATATATGGGGAGTGCTGCCACTTTAGTCATGAAGCATAAAATTACATTTGGTTCTTAAAATGCCCTGAGTTCAGGTAGATTTTCCAGTCTTTTCTGAGCTCATTGTCTTTTCTTGTTATAATGTATTATTTTAATTTTCCCTGTCTGATTCAGCAACATATCATCTTCAGTCATACAAACAATGTGTTTAATTTTGGTTATAGCCAAAAATTAATTTTATTTATTTCTTGCTTTGAGGAGTACTTTTGAAGAATCCTCTAACTCTAATTCTATAGTATAGAGATCCAAGTGAATTTCCAAGTGACTTTCAAAAAGTAAATGTTCAAAAAAACAAATTCCATTCTGCCTTTATGGAACAACAGAAAATTCACAGACATAAAATTTCTACTTTTGTAGATACATTTCCATACAGTTTGGAAGATAGCAGTGGAAGGGGGAAAAAAAGAAAGAGAAGATTGTGATATTCTGTGGACATGTTGTATTTAATTATTTATTTTCTTTGGAGGAACTATAATTATTTAAAGATCTTTGACAAAAAGAGACCTATAGCTATGTAGTTTACTAATAATCATACTATTATCCCTAAAAAAGGCAAACATTCTCTACAGTATTATGGTTGATTTCTATGAAACTTTCAGATTAACAGATAATTTCTTCATTTGTTTTCTTTCAATAATTCTGAAAGTCATCTTGCACATAAATAAAATCAATAGCACTTATCTAACTTTCTATTTACATTGCCTTAAAAATGCAGGAAATTTAGTTAATTGAGGATTACCCTTAAGATCATGAGCAACATTAAATCAATGCATTAACATTTTAATATTCATCTATTTTGCAAAGTCTTTAAATTTACTTTGGGTAGATTTTTAAATATTTTAAATTTACTTTGGGTAGAATTTTTATTGATTAAACATATTTTGAATACTTCCATAGGGGAGAGCTGATTCAAGAAGAAAAGTTACTTCTGATACTAAATTCCTGAATGCAGTTTTTAAAAATCAAATTTATTTGTAGAAATCATAGGACTTCAAGTCTTAGTTCATTTTCGCAGTTGTTGCATAGACTGCTACTTGCCTACCCAATATGGTTTTTTGTTTTCTTAAAACAAAACAGATCTCATTCTGAACAGTTATGAACCTACGTAAAAAGCAAACTTTTGCAGCATCCTTTACAACTAGGAATGATCAATGGAGAAGCAAGTGGAAGTTGTGCCTTAGAGCATCCTTAAATGGACTGGCTCACCTCAAATTTAGTTCAAATTTTCTATCTCCTTTGTTATCTGCATTTTACTTCTATAAATATATTAGTACATGATTTTATTTGTGTATTTTTAAAAGCACTGTCATGAACAAAATAAAGATGTTTGTTGCCATTGTTGTTGGAAATGTTGCAATATAGAATAAGAGAATTCTTAGAAATAAAAGAAGAAATCTGTAATTATTTGCATTTAATTGGTTTTTCTATATCCAAATCAAGGGAAAAAAATCAATTAGTAGAAGAAAACTCATTGAATTAAAAAAGAAATCTGAGTATATTGAAAGATTTACCTCTACAAACAATAATTAATTGAAAATATGTGATGGAAAATCCCATCCATAAAATTTATTTTTTTTAATTATGTGGGTTAGATCTTAATAAGAAACACACACACACATAACTACACTTGCCTCTATTGCATTACAACTATGTTTTAGCGACTGTGCTGAAGATACCAAGTGTAGAGACAAGTGGCTCAATTGATTTGAAGGGCATGGTGGGAAATCACAGGGAGACCAGATGTCACCAGAGGCTGTGCCATTCTTATGAAAAGATCACAACAGCTCTGTTGGGAAATGAAGGACAAATTGCTTAGTGGCCTAAATCTACTTCTCCCTTGACCCCAAATTGTTTATTACCTTGCAATGAAAATAAATAACAATACTAAATAGCCAGAGTTAAGATGTTCAGACTGTTTTGTGAATACTAGCATTTGAAGATTTCCAGGGAGTTTTGGAACAAGGAACCAGCACACAAGAAATCTGAGGAAATTAAGTTGTTATAGTTTGATAAGAATTTTTATATTCTATTTCCTTAAAAAATTAACATATACTTCTAGATTCAATTTGTCCTTACCAAAAAATCTCACCTGATAAGTCACAAGACATTTATTTTCTATATGTTATATACCTGCTGATTCTGACTTTTATAATAGGGGTTGTCACACATATTTTGCTTTAGTTATTTATAAATATTTACATACCATCACGGGTTAGTAAAGTGTTCAGAACTGTAAACAATGCCCTCACAGAATCTAGGTTAGTGCCTTATACATAGTAAGTATTCATTATATTATGATGGAGAATACTGTTTATTTATTTTGCAAAATTTAAACAAGAGTCATATTATCACCATTATCAGTAGCAGTGATACCTTTCTATCAAAATATGTTGTTAATCTTCTGTGATTCTAAATGGTTATGCAAAGTTTTGCAAAAACAGACTCATGAAAAAGGTAGAAAAGGTAGAAACTATTTGGGGAACTGTTTTTCTTTTATTAAATGATCTTATTGAAAATGTGATTTGAAAATATAGGTTATGGTTTTTTGACAAATGCATCAAATATTTAAAATAAGATGCTCATATGTGTAATATTTCCCAAATCATTTATGAACAATCAGGGAAAATTTTATGTAAAACTGTCCACTGTATTAAGTACTTATAATCTGAAAAATAAATGGAAGAATCTTAAGAAGGTAGATTTATTTGTCTAGAAGGAATTTTTATATCCAGAAGGGAAGATAAAGGAATCAGAGCCTTTCTTGGATAAAGGTGTTTTTGTCATGTCTTTTGCTCTAGAGATGTTAGGCTGTATACCTGGCCTTCTGATAATTTTTCTGAGAGTGGATGGAAATCACAAGCAGCAGCCATTTCTAAAGAAATGAGAGACATGGTTCTGTGCTGACAGCTCAGAGCCTGGAGCCTGCTCTGGATTCTGTGTCTTTGTCTCTCTCTGCCCCTCACTCACTCACACTCTATCTGTCTCTCTCAAAAATAAGTGAACATTAAAAAAAAATTTAAAAATAAAGAAATGAGAGACATGAACATATTGCCCTCCCTTGAAAAGATTCAAGGTGGGGAAGAATATAAAACTTGTCTAAATTCTTAGGAGTTAGGAGGAATCTGTAACTGCCTTCATGACCTTAGAAATCTTGGCAAACTATTTTGTCTCATTTCACACATGGGAAATTTGAGATCCAATTAGAGTACCTTATCAAAGTTTAATATTGATAGGGGGCAGGAAGAGCCATGATTGATATAAACCTCAGTTCTCTGATTGCCAATTCAGAGTACTTTGTGTTAAATGAAGTCCAGGGAATACTACTACTTCCACTGTTAATCAGAATTACACATGCTGAAAAAATATCACTCTCTTAAGTAGTTTACATAGCATATTTCATTGGATTTTCAAAATAACCTTTGACTTGTATACTGATAGGCCATTATATAAATGATAAAGTTTCACTGCAAGAAATTTTAATTAAAATATTCCAAGGTCACAGAGGTATCAAGTGAAAAAGTTGAGTTGCAGTCACAGAAAAAGTAAATAACTTATTTATTAAGAGTTTAAAATTTTAGTGTATTTGAATTTAGAAATGTAAATATTACTTATTTAATTTCCAAATTTCTATTACCTATATAAATAATGAAAGAGTTTCTAAAAATTCGCTATTTTGGGACAGTACTGCATTGCACACATAACTTTATCAGTCATGTGAGGGCTGCAGGAATGGAAAGTTGTACTGAGTTAATTCTGTGGGAATACCATTTCTAAATTTAAACATTCTGTAGCTGACTGATTATAAGCAAGCAAGCCACAGAATGACATGGTCTCCCTCATCAAAAGAACCCAACAAGCTTCTGGCGTATGGAAGCATTTCTGCACTACAAGAAATAAAATATGCATTTCAAAATGCTAGTAATAAAATATATACTATAGGAAAAAGGCCCTTCCATCACTTTTTACAGTTACATTCTGATATAATGTATATACTCTGCAGGCAATCAGTTCAAGTTCAAATCTAGATGCACCATTCATGATCTGTATGGTCTGAAGATTTCTATATAGTGTGGTTGTAAGGTTCAAATTAGATAGTATCTGTAAGGCAATTAGCTCATTGCCTGATAGCCAGTATTCAAAAGGGTTTAATTTCCATCTTTCTTTTTCTCCTCAAAGTCATTAAAATATTCCTCACGTATGTATATGGAAAGCCCATGCTGAAGAATATAAAGTCACTGTTTCTAGTTAATTTTCCTCTTTCTTTTTCTCCTCAAAGCCATTAAAAATTTTCCTCATGAATGTATATAGGAAAGCCCATGCTGAGGAATATAAAGTCACTGTTTCTACTTTATTCTGCTATTTATGAGCAGTATTAACAACACAAAAAATATAACCAGCAGTCATACCTATCAGATTGGTACACATGTGAAAGATATTTGACAATACCTCTTTGGTGGGTTATGAGGAAAGAGACACCTTCGCAGAGTGTTGATGGGATGTAAACTGGTAGACCTCTGTGGAGGGCAATTTGACACTTTCTAAAACATCTTAGAAATATGTATATTCTTGGACTCAGTGATTCTATTTTAGATCTAACAAGAATTGATATTAAAGCTTGCATGTCTATGAAGTAACATATACAAATTTATTAAATGCAGCAGTAGTTGAGTAGCATTTTGGAAATAACCAAAATAATACTCCGTAATAAAGAACAGTTGCCTTGAAACTTTGATTCTGGAGAGCTTGGGAAGAGGCAGAGTTGGAGGACCTTGAACTCACCCCGTTCCACATTTACAACTAGGTGTCATCCACATCCAACTCGTAAAGCAGAGAGTGATCCAAATCCTGGCAGAATGAACTCCACAACTAAATATATTGAAGAAGCAGTATCTGAAAGGTTAGGAAGGTCTGAAAGATGGAGGAGAGCTGCCCACTGGAGGGAGGGAGCTGTGCATGGAGAAGACAAGAAATAGGGACCCTCACACCAGGGAGTTTACACAGGTAAGACCAATTCCCATAACATTTGGCTTTAAAAACCAGAGGGGCTGAATTCCATGTGTTTGTAAAACCATCAGGACTTGGAGCCCCGAGCTTTAAAAATCAACGGACTCAGCACTATGCCAGCTAGGCAAACAAGTTGATAGCTGGCTCACTATTCTTAAAGAGACAGCAGCCTGCACAGAGAGGCAACATAAAAATGGCAATTTACACAACACAAAGGCAAATGGGAGACATATCTGTTCATATGGATTTGAGCATATATTGGGGGACTTCTCCAAACATATGGAAGCAGACAGGTGCCATTTCCCTCCGCTGCATAAACACAGAGCCACCTGCAGGAGGTGGCGTTGCACAGACACTTGCTACCTAACCTGCTATCAGTACACCATGCCCAAGAGTTCTTCCGAGGACTTGCCCCAAATCTGTTAGCCTGGCCTTGGTCTCAGGGCAAATTTTGTTAAAGTCACGTGCTTGCCCAACCTAGCCACTGGGTATAAGTGCTGGAGAACAGGAGACACTTCATTGTAGGGCCCCCAGGAGATCTTCATAAAGTCACTACATGCAAGAGCAGAAGACATAGCTGAATTTCTTAACAGACAGAAGAGACACAGACAAAATGAGAAGACAGAGAAATGTACTCCATATGAAAGATTAGGACAAAGTCACAGCTAGAGATCTAAGCAAAACATATATAAGTAACATATCTGATAGAGAGTTTAAAACAATAATCAAAAGGGTACTCAATGGACTTGGGAAAAGAATGACGTAAGATCCTTGACACAGAGGTAAGGAATAGCAGCATAGATAAAGCTCTCAGTAAATGAGAACCATGCTTGATGGAATGAACAGCAAGATGGAAGAAGCAGAAAAGTGAATTAGTGACTTCAAAAACAGAATAATGAAAAGTAATCAAGCTGAACAAAAGCAAGAAAAAATAATTGTGCAAAATGAGAATAGATTTAGGGAACTCAGTGACGTTATCAAATGTAATAACATTTATATTATGGGAGTCCCAGAAGAAGAGAAAAAAGGGCAGAAAATTATTTGAAGAAATAATACCTGAAAACTTTGCTAATTTGGGGAAGGAAACAGATATCCAGATCTAGGAAGTACAGAGAACACCCATCAAATCAACAAAAGCCGACCCATGCCAAGACAAATTGTAACTAAATTGGCAAAATACAGTGATAAAAAAATTAAAGAAGCAAGACAAAAATAGTCAGCAACTTACAAGGGAACATCCCTAAGGTGAGCAGGAGTTTTTTCAACAGAAACTTTGCAAGCCAGAAGGGAGTGGCATGATGTATTCAAAGTGTTGAATGAGGAAAGTATGCAACAAAGAACAGTCTATCCAGCAAGGCTATCATTCAGAAGAAGGAGAGAGAAAGAGTTCCCAGACAAAAACTAAAGGAATTCATGAGCACAAAACCAGGCTGCAAGAAATAATAAAGGGGACTCTGACTGGAATGGAGAGACCAAAAGTGGCAGTATAAAGGTAGTAAACACAAAAGCAGTAAAAATGAATATTTCTGTAAAAAATCAACTCACACAAAAATGATTTAAAATAAACTATATAAAATGTGGGGAGGAGAAGAGAAAATAATGGTTTCAAAGTTGAATGACCATCAACTTAATTTAGACTGCTATATGCAGAAGAGGTTATATGTAAACCTAGTGGTAACCATGTATCAAATATGCAAAGATGCACTAATAAATATGCACTAAGAAATATACAAAGAATAAAGAGAAATCCAAACATATAACTGAATAAAATCAGCAAATCATGAGAGACAAGGAAGGATCAAAGAAAATTTTCATCATGCAAATCTTTCTATCATGCAAATAGATGTGCAAAGAAAGCTAGAGTATCAATACTTATATTGGACAAAATAGACATTAAAACAAAAACCGTAACAAGAGAAAAAGGATTTTACATAATGAAGGGTACAATCCAACAACATATAGCAATTGTAAATATTTATGTAACCAACATGGAAGAACCCAAATACATAACAGAGTTAATAACAAACATAAAGGAACTAATCAATAGTAATACAATAGTAGTAGGAGACTTTAACACCCCATTTGCATCAATAGATCATCAAAATAGAAAATCAAGGAAATGGGTTTCAAATGACATACAGATAGATTTAACAAATATATTCAGAAAATTCCATCTAAAGCAGCAGAAAGCATTTTTTTTCAAGCATACAGAGAACATACTTCAGAGTTAATCACATATTAACCCACAAAACAAGCCTCAACAAATTCAAGAAGATAAAGTAATACTTGCATCTTTTCTGACAACACTATGAAACTAGAAGTCAACCATACACAAACACACACACACACACACACACACACACACACACACACACACACACACAATCTGGAAAGACAACACATACATGGAGGTTAAATAACATGCTTCTAAACAATTAATGAGTCAACCAGGGAATAAAAGAGTAAATAAAAAATACATAGAAACAAATGAAAAAAAAATGGTCCAAAATCTTTGGGATGCAGCAAAAGTGGTTCTAAGAGGGAAATATATAGCAATGCAGGCCTACATCAAACACAAGAAAAATCTCCAATAAACAACCTAACTTTACACTTAAGAGGCTAGAAAAAGAACAACAAACAAAATCTAAAACCAGAGGAAGGAAGAAAATAACAAAAATTAAAGCAGAAAAAAATGATATAGAAACTGAAAAAAAAAACAACAACAATAGAATAGATCAATGAAACCAGGAGCTAGTTTGTTAGAGTATTATAAAATTATAATACTATAGTATAAATTGTATATATATTATAATATATATATTATAATATATAAATATAAAAACTGTATTACAATAAGTTGGGCAATGTAAAAGGAATGGGTAAATTCCTTGAAACCTATAAATTATTTAAGTTAAAACAGGAAGAAATGGAAGATTTGAACAGACTGATAATCAGCAAAGAAATTCAATCAGTAATCAAAACTTCACAACAAACGTCCAAGGACCAGATAGCTACACAGGCAAATTCTACCAAACATTTAAAGAACAGTTAATACCTATTCTCAAACTATTCCAAAACTGAAAGAGGAAGGTGAAACTTCCAAATTCATTTTATAAGGCCATTATTATCCTGATACCAAAAATGGACAAAGACACCAATAAAATAGAGAACTACAGGCCAATACCCCTGTTGAACATAGATGTAGAAATGCTCAGTAAAATATTAACAAACTGAGTTCAACAATACATTTAAAAAAGTATACACCATTTATCAATAGGGATTTATTTCTGAGTTGCATGAGTGGCTCAATTTTCATATATCAATCAACATGATATATTACATCAGTAAAGAAAGGATAAGAACCACATGATCATTTTAATAGACACAGAAAAAATGCTTGACAAAGTTCAACATCCATTCATCATAAAAACCCTCAACAAGGTCGGTTTAAAGGGAACATACCTTAACATAATAAAGCCCTTATATAAGAAACCCACAGTTAACTTCATCCCCAGTGGGGAAAACTGAGAGTTTTTCCCTAAATTCAGGAACAAGACAAGGATGTCATCCACTCTCACACTTTTATTCAACATATTACTGGAAGTTCTAGCCATAGCAATCAGACCAAAAAAAAAAAATGACATTCAAATCGATAAGGAAGAAGAATAGCCTTCACTATTTGAAGATGATATGATACTATATATAGAAAACCTGAAGGATTCCACCAAAACAATTGCTAGAACTGATAAATTCAGTAAAGTTGAAGGATACAAAAGCATTGAACAGAAATTATTGCATTTCTGTACACCAATAATGAAGCAGCAGAAAATTAAGAAAACACTCGTGGTATTTATTTTTTATTTTTTAAACTTTTTTAACGTTTATTTATTTTTGGGACACAGAGAGAGCATGAACGGGGGAGGGGCAGAGAGAGAGGGAGACACAGAATCGGAAACAGGCTCCAGGCTCTGAGCCATCAGCCCAGAGCCCGACGCGGGGCTCGAACTCAGGGACCGCGAGATCGTGACCTGGCTGAAGTTGGACGCTTAACCGACTGCACTACCCAGGCGCCCCTCGTGTGGTATTTAAAAGACAAAACAAATGAGGAAAGGGGAAGAGAGACAAATGAAAAAACAGTCTGTTAGTTATAGAGTACAAACTGATGGTTACCAGAGGGGAGGATGTAGGGGCATGGGTGAAATAAGTGATAAGGATTAAGGAGTGCTCTTTTCATAATGAATACTGGGTGGTGAAATGAATTATTGAATCACTATATTGCACACCTGAAACTAATATAATAGTGTATGTTAACCAACTGAATTAAAATGAAAACTAATAAAAAGAATAGCTTCTTTCTCCCTGTCTCCATATATATATATATATATATATACACACACACACACACACACACACACATACACACATTCATACACATACATATATGTCTATATATATACACACATATATATATTTGTATATACATATTTATTGTAAGTAATAAGGGGTATATACACTTAGACCCATACATATAAGTTCTTTGGAACCAGTAATATATATATATATATATATATATATATATATATATATATATATAGTGCACTAGGGAAAGGACCTGGAAAGCAGGGTGACTGTCACAAGGGCCCTTGGGGGAGTCATATCAAGAATTTGATTCTAAGAACCAAAGCATGTCCTTCACCACTTCATAATAAATATAAGGCAGAAATTGTATTTTGATAAACCTGAGTAAAAAAAAAAATTAAAAACCAAACAAATCTCCAAAAGTTGTTGATGCCTTTTTCTCTTGGAATACAGTTGTGACTTCTATTGCTTAAAAGAAGATGACTGTTAGCTTAGATTTAGGATATCTGACTGTTGTAAATTCTGCTTTGTACAATACTTGTCACAACAATGGAGGGAGGAAATTAAGTATTTAATGAGGACCATTCTGTAACTAAAATTATGCTAAATATTTTTCACCCCTGTATCATTTAATTTTCACAACAATTATATTAGATGATATTTATTTTAATGAAGAGAAAATTGGGGGTGAAAGGATAATCTTTCATTATGACATGCAAAGTATAAAGGGTAAAGCAGGGATTTTTCTCTTTTTTTTTTTTTAAAGTTTGTTTATTTTGTGGAGGGGAGGGGTTGAGAGAAAGAGAGAGAGGGAGAATCCCAAGTAGACTCCTGGCAGTCAGCAGGAGGCTTGATCCCACAAACCATGAGATCATGATCTGAGCTGAAATCAAGAGTCAGACTCTTAACTCACCGAGCTGCCTAGGCACGCCCAGGGATTCTTTTAAGGCCTTGTTCCCTTCCACTCTTCATGAGATCCTTCAGTATTTTTTCTTAAAAGTTTACTCCAATATAAAAGTGTATAATGTTATTTAGATGTCTTCATTTAAAATATTTATCATATTTTACCAAATAGGTAATTTTAGAGACCTACAATACAATATGTCGTCAACTAACAAGCACTAAAAATTCCAAACATACTTTTGTGGGAGTTGTTAGAAACTTGGAATAGTTTTTCCAGGGGGAATAATATTGTAACTCCTAATTAAGATTTCTGGTCAGCCCATAAGCACTGATAATGTAGCTGGGCAAATACAGTCATAGAACCATAAATCCTAATGACCCTTTAGATAATTGTTTAGGTAGACAGTATTTTTGCATATTCTAGTTGCAGTATCTGGGGACATGTCTTTTTACCTCAAGTGTAGGTTTGGGAGCCCACCTCTCTCCCATCAGCATTAATGTGATCAGAGATTGAGCTTCCACAGGTAAATGGAAGAGAAGCCAAAGACAAAGGATTTCCTACCGATACTCATAATTTTAGGCATAATGTGTATTTCTAAAAATGTGTCTGTCAAAATCTATGATTATAAAAATGTTAATATATTCCAGAGTGTAAGAGCTAAAGATTTCTAATAAAAATATTCCAGAAGCAGTGGTCCCAACCTTCCTTCAGAAAGGGGCAGGATGACTGGTAGGTGAAGTGTTATAAGAAGGGGTCTGCTTGGGGTAATTGAATCTATTTTAGGAGCTTCTATTTTATTATTACCCAGAGGTTGGGTCAAGTAAAGCAATTTTATTATAGGTAACTGAGTTTTGCTAATTTCTACTAAAGGAACATATTGAGGCAATTAAATAGATATATAAAATAGCTGAGAAACAATTCAAAATGAAAAAAAAATTACGCTGAAGACTAGGGAAAACAGCCTTCTTGGTTGCCAAATAGTTTTAAGTGTTATAGAAGAAAGGGCATTGAAAGCATTTCCTTTATAATGAACAGCTGCTAGCTGAAATCAAACTTTGTGTGTACACAGAAAGCATTTGCCATGGTCCTTGTGGGTAGAATAATAGTCAAAATGATTCTAATAATTGAAATGAAGTAGGCTGTACAGTTCCCAACTGCCACAACAAAAACATTTTGGAAAATTGGATCACTCACACAAGCTAAAACATGTAGCAATTTGTTTTTATGGAAATTACATTTATAAGCTTGGTAATAAACTGAAAGCAAGGTCCTAGCCTAGACCTCTCTTCAAGATTTAACATATCCAAGTAAATTAACCTATTGAAAATTCTTCATTTGTTTAAATTGGTTCACTTAAGAAGTTGTAAAAGGCTTTATTAAAGAACATTCTGTAAGACTTAAGTTATTGGAGAGACTATATAATTCATTACCCTGTGGCCACATTTCCAAATATAGTTAGTTAAGAAGGGGCAGATCCTACCATCACAATGTAATATGTATAATTAGAGAAAAGGGATATGTTCATACATATATGGAAGTACTAGCTAAGTATTCATCTAGGCTACTAGAATTATGAAATTAATTTTACAATATATGTAGTTTTTATATGATTTTTTATTCTGGATTTGTTGTTAAAAGATATTTCTTTTTTTTTCCTTTTTATTCTGATTGATCCTATTACTACTTACTTGAAATCACAACTGAGGTTGTAAATAGTATTAATACTCAAAAATGATCTATTTATTCATAAGACGTAGGGCATTATGCTTGCTTGGCACAGATGATATTGTGATGAATAAGGCAGGTACAGTCCTCACTTCAGGGGCCTGTAGTTTAGTTCTGAAAGTGATTGCAATTCTGTTATATAACTGAAAGAATTTTAGAGAGTTCAGGAAGGCCATGTCAGGAACACCTACCTAATCAGGACAGTTTTTTTTAAGTTTATTTATTTTGAGAGAGCACACATGAGCAAGTGGGGGAGAGGCAGAGGGAGAGAGAGAGGGAGAGAGAGAGAGAGAGAGAGAGAGAGAGAGAGAGAGAGAGAGAGATATTGAGAGAGGGAGAAAGAGAATCCCAAGCAGACTTCATGCTCAGCCTGCCATGGGGATTGACCTCTTGTACCCTGAGATGATTACAGCCGAAATCAGCAATCTGTCATTTAACTAAGACACCCAGGCACCCCTTAAGACAATTTTTAGTGGTATTGGTCTTTAGGTAGTAAAATTAGCAGTGGCTATAAAAGAATATGAAATTTAAAAGCAAACAGAACAAACTCTTGGACAAGGAGTAAGAAGTCTTGAGTTCTCTTCCTACTCAGTTCATATTTGTGTTATTAAGATCATTACATTTAATCTCTCTTAGCTTCATTGTCCTATTTCTAGTACATGGGTTAGAATAGACGTCTATTAATTTTCTAGTATAATTTATAATTATCCAATATTAGAATTTTAAGAATCAAAATCTGGTGAAAGGGAGAGGATGGAGGTTCATAGATGTCTTCTTCCATCATGTTGTTCAGTGCTAAATATATTTTGCATAAAAAAAGACTACACTCAGAACAAAACTTACCTAAAATAATCACAACTTTTTTCTAGTCCAACATAAATAAAAGATAGAAAGATTCTCAGAGTAATTGTGACCCACTTTTATTGTGATTCTTCCATTTCACTTCCCTAATCTTTAGAAAGGTGTTTTAGAAGTTGGTTTGAGAGTATATTTATAATTTGAAAAGACATTGTACACAACTCTTCTTCCTTTCTTCTCACTCTGATTTGAGAATTACTCTCTGGAAGTTATATGTGCTGGGTATCTCCTTTGGCCACCCCAAGTCCACTCTTACCCATCTTCTCCTGCTTGTTCTCTACCCTGCAAGACTGACCTCTGAGGACAGAATCAACTGGGCTTTCTACCCTGTGTTTCCCATGGGGTTTTGCCTATAGTCATTGAGAAAGAATCAGAGAACAGGGTGGTAAAGAGGTAGGGCACCATTTCCCCTAGCTTCATTCTTGCTGGGCTGGAGTTTGCCAGTGCCCCAGTCTTTCGTCTACCTGCAGGTTCCCTCAAGTGGCCGCTCTCCTATAGCTACAACCCTCTTTGGGTCTTGTACACATGCATAGGACAGGTAATGAGAAGACACAAGAAGACGACCATCAGCAAGCTGAGGAAAGAGGCCCATAGCAGATCTCTCTTTCACTGCCCTCAGTTGGAACTAACTCTGCTTATACTTTGATCTGATTTCTGCCTTTCAGCCACTGTGAGAAAATAAATTTATTTTGTTTAAGCCATCCAGTCTGTGGTACTCAGTAAACTAACATAGATTCCTCTTCTCCTTGCCCCTTCAGATCTAGGAATGGTAACTGCTTTCTGTCACCGGTTCCCTTAATCTTGCATATGAATTTGTAATTATTATTTTCTTCATGCTTTCTTCAGTTATTCGTTTACAGTGTGTCATTTCATCCTGCTAGTACCTTGCCTGAAATGTAAAAATGGATTCTGAAACATACTTTTCTATAGCACTTTTTTCCTTAGTCCCATCTTTCAATATCTCTTTTTATTCTCTTTATCTTTCCCACTAAGGAAAAAAAAATGGCTTTTAGGAAATTACATAAAGCATATGACTCATAGTAGGCATTGTCATCAACGTAACGAATATTAACCAGTGACACAAATAACAAATAGTATTTCAGAATTCCAGTTAATCAGTGGGGGAAGATATTTTTGGATAATGCATCCTTCCACAACCTCCAGTTCTCTCAGTATTACTCATATATCTTTCTTGAGCCCGGAAGTACAATAAAGTCAACTCAAAAACAAATGAAAACAAATAACACAGGACTATAGAAAACAGATATATATAGGCTATCATCATGCATTAATGGTTAAGAGCAGAGTGTTAAATAAAAATATTAAATATTCTGTGAGATTCTAACACTAGTTTTGAAGAGACAAAAAGATTTAAGTTGTAATTTAATGGAACTGCCATTTATAAACCCTTGACATGGATTGTCTTTGTTTTGAAATTGAGGAATGGATTCTGAAGCTGGATTATTAGGTTACGTGAAGACAACAAAATAAAATAGACAAATGGTTGAAATGCATTTAAGCAATATGAACAAATTTGCTAGAAGAATAGTTCTTACCTTTTGATCAGACAAAAATAGCCCTTTAACTCCCCAAATAATAAGATGTGGAATTCTCCAAGGTTTATTTTTGAAAGATATTTATAAAGAAATAAAGGAGGTAAAATTCTATTATCTCTAAGGTCTTTCAGGGAAAAAATGGTGTCTTTTTTAAAAAACTAATCTAACAGCATATTGTTAAAACTGAAGTTGAGATAGGCTAATAAATATATCATGGGGATATTGAACAGCCACAATACACAATATAGTCATATTTGGATGTTCTTGGAGAATGTACGATGACCTAAGATTGCTTGAAGATTAAGTAGAAGGGTACAAAACATCTGAGTGTATTCATAATAAGAAAAAGTTTACTAAACCTTGTTATTTTCTCAGAGAAAAGCTTTGTGATATGTATAACCTACAATTCTCTCTTCTTCTTTTTCTAATTTTAATAAATCACATATTATTCAAAGCAAGAAGTCATAAATTTCTTATAATATTTCTTGGAATGATTTCTCATTCCATTCTGCTGCAGAGAATGAATATAGGGTGTGACCTAGTTAAATGTTCAATTTGAGTGAGTAAATTACATTTCACAAAAACTGATTACAAATTGTGAATAAAAGGAAAAATGACCACATAGAAATTGCAATGTCAAACTTGCTACCTAATTTTTAGATTTTGGAAAGTTAAATACATTTTCTGGATGATTTATATATTGAAATTTTTTATTATAGTTAAAATAAAAGCTTGTAATCTGTATGTTAGATTTGATTCCCCACAAAAGTAGACTTCTATGAATATCTGTAGTAAATAGGATTTTGCATACTAAAATTAATTTAGTTAAGTTTGAAGGAACATTTGTTAAAACATTGTATCAAACCTTTGCAGTGATATTTACTTAAGGTAGTATGAGGGCCTTCCTTGATTAACTTAAGGTTTTTCTCATTAAAGAGAAAAAAAAAAAAAACTCTTGGGGAAATAAAAAAAGAATATTCTTTACAATATATTGTTAAACTTACAAAAGTAAGTTAAAAAACCCCAGGTGTTTATTACCTACCACTGTGAAAGCAAAAGATGAAACAGCAGAGCAGGGATCAGTATACATCTCCACTCCCATTAGGTGACTGAGCCTTTGGACAGCAGTACTGTAAGGGAAGACTGACTTTGAGACTTGCATTAGTCCAGAGTCTCTAAGTGGTCTAAAAATTTTACAGGGATGCAGCACACCTATTGCAAATTTTTCTGCATTGGAGAATCTTTCATTTAGACACTCAGTGTTCACACAGAATAAAATCAACATAACATAAGGACAAGAGCATGCAGACTATAATATAACCATGTATAAACTATTAAATTAAAAAGGAGAAATAAAACATTCTAGAATCAAAAGGATGTCAAATTTATCTGGAGATATTTTAAAATGAAACAAATCAAACTCATAGAAATATAAAATATTGAAGTGTTGAACATGAAAATATAATGGTGAATTGAAAAGCAGATTAAATAATACGGCTAAAAATAAAATACTTTTACCACAATATGAATCAGAAAGAATTACTCCTCCCAAAAAAAGAAAGAATTACCTAGAATAAAGCTAAAAGAAATGAGATGTAAAATGTGGAAACAGATAAAGAGATATGTAAAAATTTAACAATTTTGACTTGCTATCTCTTATGAAAATTGAATCAAGAAAAAAAAAATCCAAACGGTTCCAATTAAGGGAATTAAATTTGTAAAAAAAATAAAAGATTTCCGAGGTGGGAGTGGGAATAAACTCCAGAATAAGATGATTTCATTAGTACATTCTAACAAACATTTAAGAAATAAATAAAAACCAATATTGCATAAAATCTTTTAGAAGGTAGAAGAAGGAATGTTTTTCAGACTACTTGATTAAGCTAGCATAACTTCTGTAACAAAATTAGACACATGGTGGAAATTAAAAAATAATACAGATCAATATTCCTTATTCATATAGAATTAAATATCTTCAACAAAATCTTAGCCAGTAAAATTAAGCAATAGGAGGGGCACCTAGGTGGTTCAGTTAGTTAAGCGTTTGACTTTGGCTCAGGTCATGATCTCACAGTCTGAGTTCGAGCCCTGGGCTGGAGCTGACAGCTCAGATCCTGGAGCCTGCTTCAGATTCTGTGTCTCCCTCTCTCTGACACTCCCTCTTTCATGCCTTGTCTCTCTCTGTCTCAAAATAAATAATAAACATTAAAAAAAGAACAAAATATTAAAAAATGCAGCAATAGGAATAAGAATAATACAACTTAATAAAATACTAGACTTTGTTAGTGAATTTAGCAAGGACAATGACTAGAAGCCAATTTTAAAATAATGTTATTTCTATATATAGAAAAAATCAAATATAAATAATTAAAATATACCAGTAAAGTATTATAAACATCGTAACTACTTTAAAAAAATTATTTCTGAGAGAGAGAGAGAGCACAAGTGGGGTAGGGGCAGAGAGAGAAGGGACTAGAGGATCCGAAGAGGCCTCCACACTGACAGCGGCGATCCCAGGCTTGAATTCATGAACCATGAGATCATGACCTGAGCCAAAGTTAGATCTCAGCCAGCTGAGCCTACCCAGGTGCCCAACATCATAATTACTTCGAAATAAATTTGGTAATGAGGTCCAAGATCTTTATCCAAAATAGTACAAACAACACAGAAAAGAAGCCTAAATAAATGGAGAACTACACCATGATTATTTATTTATTGTAAGACTCAATAATGTTAAGATTTCAGTCTTCTCCAAATTAATCTATAGATTCAATGCTATCTTCCTCCCTAAAAAATCTAGAAAACTTTTTTTGTAGGATTCATTAAATATATTCTAAAATTCCTATGGAAATTCAAGATTTCCTCAATACCCCAAACTTGGAAACAAATAAGATTGTAGAACTTAGTAAAACCTCATATATAGCTGTACCATAAGTCTATACAAAACAAGGTATTATGGCATTTGCATGAAGATAGACAGATAAATGAAGTACAGAAATTGACCCACATTTAACATGTTTAAGTAAAAGGCCAATATCATTATTTTATCAGGGATGTGCAAATTAGGGGCATAATTAGATATCACTTCACATACACTAGAATGGATAGAAGACTAATAATATCAAGTGTTGACAAAAATGTAGAGCTACTGAAACACTCATCTTGCTGTTGAGATTGTAAAGTGGTACAACCACTTTTGAAAATATGTTGACAATGTATTTATTAATTTAAATTTATACTTACCACATATTTCATTATAATATATGGAAGTATCTCAGAGCAATGAAAATGTATGTCCATAAAAGGACGTCTACACAATGTTTATAGCAACTTTATTCATAGCCCAGGAACGAGAAATGAACCACATGTGCATCAACAGGTGAATGTGGAAGCAAATCGTGGTATGTTTGCACGATGGAATACTAATTGGCAATAAATCAAATGAACATCTGATGACACAACAATGGCCGAGTAATGGACACCAGAACAATGTGTACCTATTGAATTATTTTATTTGTATAAAGTTTTCAAATAGGTAGTCTAATTTCTAGTAATAGCAACATATCAGTGGTTGCTTGGGGCATGGGTTTAGGGGAATTGACTATAAAGGAATAAGAATATTTTATATTGATAGAAATGTTCTATATTTATTAAACTAGTGGTTCCATGTTTGTATCCATTTATCAGAACTCATCAGACTGTCTACTTAAAATGTATGTGTGGTCTTGTATACTAATTAAAACTCAATATTTATTTATTTGATTAAATAAAAACAACCAACAACTAGTAAGGATGGCAAGTCTTTGAGGTGACCTGCTCAAAGGCAGAAGTCTTTACTAGGGTGTACCTGTATCCTCAGTATATTTAGCCAAGTTGTAATTTGGGTGCCTTATTGTGTGGTCTATCCCAACAACTTTTGGAAGCCACATGATCTTTCCATTACTGCTTCCTCACATGGGATATTAAGTAGGGACATTTGGGCTCATGAGGCCCTTGAGACCAAAGAAGAGAGGCTGGGGGCACTTGGGTGGCTCAGTGGGTTAAGTGTCTGACTTCATTCAGCTCAGGTCATGATCTCACAGTTCATGAGTTTGAGCCCCACATTGGGCTCTGTGCTACAGCTCAGAGCCTGAAACCTGCTTCAGATTCTGTGTCTCCCTCTCTCTCTCTGCCCTCCCCTGCTCACTCTATGTTGTTCTCCCTCTCAAAAATAAATAAACATTAAAAAAAATAGAAAAGAACAAAGAAGAAAGGCTGAATTTTCTGGGTAAACAACTGGAAGGCAACAAAAGGCTGGTGGTGATTTGCAGCTCTTCATAAGGCCCTGGCTGAGAGGTTATGGGAAGTCCAGGTCAATCACCACAGCACCTTTCAATGGCCTGACAGGAGCATCCTTTGGTATACCATGCATGTAAATGTCACCTCAGACAAAAAGGAACCAGAAACCTAACGGAAATAGGTCAGCCGAGGAATTGTCAGGGAAAACAGGAGTCTGAATTAGTCTCCCTTTTGTATAGAAACTTCTGTCACCTCTGTCAGAGAAACATAAACAGAGCTCAAAACTCTTGAGAGAGTTTAATGAAAGATAATTCTCTGTGAAACTTAGAAAACATGGATCCTATCAAAATTGGGGACCATAAGTTTTTCTGTTGACAATATGTTGGATGGTAATAAATATTATCAGGAAAAACTGGGAAGGGGAAGGAAATAAAGACGTTCTACAAAGGAAGGAAAAATATAGCAAATTTTCAGTAGCAAAAATTGAAACTAGGCAAAGTGGTAAATAGCTTTAAAATGCTCTGAGAAAGTAGTTGTCAACTAAAATTGTGTATTCAGCAAAAATATATTTGGAGAACAAGGAAAATTGTCTCAATAGAGACATTTTCAGTTAAGTAAAAACTGAGACCACCCATAGATCTTCACTAAAGGACTTTTTTTTTTTTTAGCGCTTATTCGTTTTTGAGAGACACAGAGAGACAGAGTATGAGCCGGGAAGAGGCAGAGAGAGAGGGAGACACAGAATCTGAAGCAGTCTCCAGGCTCTGAGCTGTCAACACAGAGCCCAACGCGGGGCTTGAACTCACAAACTGCGAGATCATGACCTGAGCCGAAGTCAGCAGTCGGACGCTCAACCTACTGAGCCACCCAGGTACCCCTTCACTAAAGGAATTTCTAAAGAAAATTCTTTTTTACTTTTTTACTTTAGTAAAAAAGAAGAAAAAAGAAAGGGAGGGAGGGTGGGAGGAAGGGTGGAAAGGAAGGAAAGAAAGGAAGGGAGGAAGGAAGAGAGGATACCAGAAAATAGATCTGAAATGCTTGAAGGATTTTTTTAGTATAATGTTACGTTAGTTTCAGGTATACAATACAGTGATTTAATAATTCTGTACATTATGCTATGCTCCACAACTATAACTACCACCTGTTACCATATGACACAATTATAATGTCATTGACTATATTACCTATGCTGTACCTCTTATTCCCATGACTTATTTATTCCATAACTGGAAGCCTGTGTTTTGCAATCCCTTTTACCCATTTTTTAAAATTAGGAATTGGTAATTTTATGGTATACATAACATGTTAGTGGTAAAAAGTATGTTCATAATGTTTAAATTGAGGGAGTTGAAAAGATCATGATCAGTGGTCAAATTTTGTTCTTAGTGTATTCTAAGATTTTTTTTTTCATTTTGGGAGAAGACTGAGATAGTGATTAAATTTTACTTTTGATAAATTAAGTTTGGAAGGTAAAATTTTAAGGGTAAATTTTAAGAAATAGGAATAGTATATAATTTCCCAAACTAGCACAGTGAAAGAATGAAAAAAAACAACCTAACAAGTAGAATAATTCTATATTCAAAAATATCCATTAGTAAAACAGAAAAAATGTGGTATCAAAAGCAAAAAGTAAGATGGGACACAGAAGTTCATACATATCAGTAAGTAAAGTAAATATACTTAATTTCATATTTTAATAATAGAAAATTTCATATTAGAGTTTTGGACATTCTATATCCTGTTTGTGAGACCAGATAAAAATTCAGATCCAAAAGTACAAAGTAAAATGATGGAAAAAGTTATAGTAGACATTTTAAAGAAAACAGTGCTAGGTTAGTTGTAGAAATATCAACAATATGAAGAAATTTATAATTTAAGGCAAAATGCTATGTTAATGATAGAAAAGTGATAAAATGTTCAGTACTTCAAAAAAATTCAAAATTTGTATTCACATAATAAACATTAAATATATAAATTTACAGTATTGAATTGCATGGAGGTATCATATTTCACTACTGAAATAGTAACCTTAATTACATAATTATTTACATGCAATTGTAAATAAATAGATATATAAAATCTCATTCTTTACATTGTTCATCACAGTAGCAGATATCAACCTAATTATTTTGATCGCTGATAAATGTAGTAGATCAAAAATTAAGATAGTTTTATAAAACATAATAAACATTCATATCTAAATATGTATTTAATATATATGTACATAGTATAAATGTAAGTCCTGTTCTTCTGAAATATATATAAAATGGATCATATATTATTAAGAAAGAATAACTCTCATCAAATTTTATAAAAGTTTATATCATACCATGTGCTCTTATTGAAGTTCAAATAAATAAAAAATCCTTTTGTTATTTTATTTTATTATTTTATTTTAATAAATATACTCATATAAATATAAAACAATGCTAATAGAAATTACAGGTGATTTATTCATCAACAGTAATGAAGAAAACACATGTCAAACACAGGTGCGCCCCAGAGCAAATAATCCGTCAAAGAGTATTTTTTACTAATACAAGGGGCAATTGTAGAAAAGAATAAAGGCTGAAGGTTAGTAATCTTGTCATCCCCATTGAAAATGTACAAAAAGAATAATGTTATATTCAATAAGTAATAAGTCTTGATAATAAGAACAGAAAAATAAAATAATGGTAGAGGAAGTGAAACCCAAAATAAGGAGGAGGAAGAGGAAAAGATGAGTGGAAGAAAGGCAGCCAAGGAGGTAGGAGGGAACCAGAATAAACTGGAAGAGGTAGAGAAGGTGAAAAGGAAGTGGTGGGATTCAGGAGACAGACTGTATGCAGGGTACAGGTTAGGCAAAAAGAGAGAATACAGAAGTGTTACATGGGTACTTTAAAGGATTTATTCGTTTCTATTCATAAATTAGGAAGTAGGTATTATGATTCTTAATATTATGATACATATATTATTTGGTTATTTAATTACACAGTAAAATATATATTAAATGTAGGAAGGCTTCCAGTTCCTTCACAACAGATCAATGAATATCTCCCATGGTAAACAGATATGAAGTGCAACGAAATATATGAAGAAATATGTTTTAGCCGTTGGGAATAGGCCTCACAGTAGTGGATCAGTGAGAGAAGGAAAACTTCACACTCTGCATATGTTATCTATTCATCTTGTGTTCCTACCTAAATGCACCAGGGGGATAGAGTCCAGAGAACAGTGACCCCACTGAGCAGAAGGAAAAAAAAAGAGAGAGTGAGAGAAAAAAAAAACTACAGAGAAAGAGCCCAGAAGTCTGCACAGGGCTCTCTTGATTTTTGGTCAACTATTAGGCTCTATATGTGCACAGAGAGACTTTTGTATATTTATTTACAAATACATATGTGTGAATAAAAACAACTTTAAAAAAGAAACACAAAAATATTTATTAAAAAATTTGTACAATATTCAACAAAAATATAATGATACAATTAAAGTATACACAAATACTGAGTTATTGGAGGGAAGCATTCAGTATTTGCAGATATAATTCTTCACATTAATCCATAAACCTAACTCAATATTCATTAAACCTTTAGAGATACTTTTAAAAATTTGACAAAAGGACTCTACATTTCATTCATCCAAAAGTCAAGAACATTTTTGGATCAAAATAATGTTGGTGGCATTTGTACTATCACAGTATCAGAATTTATTATAGTTGCCATAATTAAAATGTTGTGGTTTTGTACTCATAAATTGGTGAAATGCAGACTAGAAATGGAATTATGCGTGTATGAAAATTTAATATTTTAGTAGAGGGGATTTCAATACTGTGATGGAAGAACAGACTATTAAATGGTATTTAAATAATTCATTATGCATTGAAGAGAAGACACCTGTCTTATAATAAAACTCATGCTCTACAACTGTAGTGAACTGTTTATAATCCAGAGAAAATAATATGTAACGTGAAAAATTAAAATTATAGTGGAAAATACAAAACATTAAAGTATACAATACTTGACCCTACAATTCAATCCTACAAATTTATCTTAAAGGAATATATATATATATATATATATATATATGTATACATGTATATATATGTATATGTACATATGATTTTTTATATATGACACCAAAAACACAAGCAACAAAAGCAAAAATCAAAAAGTGGGACTATATCAAACTAAAAAGCTCTACACAGCAAAAGAAACAATCAACAAAATAAAAAGTCAATCTACGAACGTGAAAAAAAAATTTGCAAACCATATATCGTTAAGTGGTTAATATCCAAAATGTATAAAGAACTCATACAACTCAGTAACAAAAGAAACAACATAATTTAAAAATGGGCAGAGGATACATAAAAATAAATTCAAAATGGATGAAAGACCTAAATGTGAGACAGGAAACCATCAAAATCCTACAGGAGAAAACAGGCTGCAACCTCTTTGACCTTGGCCACTGCAACTTCTTACTTGACATGTCTCTAAAGGCAAGGGAAATAAAAGCAAAAATGAATGATTGGGACCTCATCAAGATAAAAACCTTTTGCACAACAAAGGAAACAATCAACAAAACTAAAAAGCAACCTGTGGAATGGGAGAAGATATTTGCAAATGATGGATCAGATAAAGAGTTAGTATCCAAAATCTATAAAGAACTTACCAAACTCAACACCCAAAAAATAATCCAGTGAAGAAATGGGTAGAACACCTGAATAGACACTTTTCCAAAGAAGACATCCAGATGGCAAACATACACATGAAAAGATGCTCAACATCACTCATCATCAGGGAAATACAAACCAAAACCATAATGAGATACCACCTCACACCAGTCAGGGTAGCTAAAATTCACAACTCCGGAAACAACAGATGTTGGTGAGGATGTGGAGAAAGGGGAACTCCACTTGCACTGTTGGTGGGAATGCAAACTGTTGCAGCCACTCTGGAAAACAAGGCGGGCTTTCCACAAAAAATTAAAAATGGAACTACCCTATGATGCAGCAGTTTCACTATGAGGAATTTATCCAGAGGATACAAAGATGCTGATTCGAAGGGACATATGCACCCTAATATTTATAGCAGTGCTATCAACAATAGCCAAATTATGGAAAGAGCCCAAAAGTCCAACTGATGAATGGTTTAAAAACATGTGGTATATATATATATATACACATACATGTGTATATATATATATACACACATGTGTATATATATATACACACATACATATAAATATACATATACATATACATATACATATACACATATACATATATATATATATATATATACACATACATATACAATGGAATACTACTCAGTGATGAAAAAGAATGAAATCTTGCCATTTGAAACAACGTGGATGGAACTGGAAGTTATTTTGCTAACTGAAATAAGTCAATCAGAGAAAGATAGATATCACATGATTACACTCATATGTGGAATTTGAGAAACTTGAACAGAAGGTCATAGAGAAAGGGAAGCAAACATAAGATAAAAACAGAGAGGGAGGCAAACCATAAGAGACTCTTAAATACAGACTGAGGGTTGATGGGCATTAAGGAAGGCACTTGTTGGGATGAGCACCGGGTGTTATATGTAAGTGATGATACACTGGATTCTACTCCTGAAGCCAAGACTGTATGTTAACTAACCTGAGAATAAAAATTAAAAAAAAAAATGAGCAGAGGAATTGAATAGATTTTTTTTTCTAGAGAAGACATTCATATGGCCCACTATCACTGCAATTATTTAATATTTTACTGTCCAATTTAGCCAATGCAGTTGAGCAAGACTAAGTAACTAGACTTATAAGAAAAAAATAAAGAAGACCTCAAATTTCTTTAGTTGCAAATTAGATGTCTGGATGTCCAGGAAATCAAAGAGTGTGGTAGAATGAATTAATGATCCCTGTATACTCCCATGTCCTAATCACTGGAATATCTCATGACCTTCCTAGCAAAGGGACTTTGCAGATGTGATTAAGAACCTTGAGGTGGGAAGATAATCCTGGGTAATCTAGGTAGGTCTAATATAATCACAAGGCTCCTTATTAGAGGGACATAGGAAGTATCAGAGTCAGATAGAAGGTGATATGACAGTGGGAGCAGAAGTACCAAGAGGAAGGGATTTGAAGATGCTCCACTGCTGGCCTGAATATAGAGGAATGAGGTTGTGAGCCAAAGAATGCAGGCAGCCTCTGTAAGCCAAAATAGGCAAGGAAACAGATTCTCCTCGAGAGCCTCCAGGAGGAACCGGTCCTGTCAACACCCAGATAGGGCTTCTCTAGTCCAGTAAAACCGATTTCAGACTCTTGGCCTTCAGAACTGTAAAGAAAGTGGATTTGTGTTATAGTAAGATACTAAGTTTATGGTAGTTTATTACAGCATCAATAGGAAACTAGTATAAAGGGAATCTATCAAGAAAATACAACAATATAATTTTTTAAGTAACAGGATATGGAACTAATCTCTGAAATAGGTAGTTATCACATACGCAAATTATATTCAGATAGAAGTCATTTTTAAGAATAAAAGCGCTATTTTCCATAATAACACAAAAGAGAAAATACGTAGTAAATACTGTAAAAGCTGTGCAAAACTTCTATCATAAAATCTTTAAAACACTCCTGGAGAGTCCCAAAGTAGACCTGAATGAATCAAAGAGGAGAGGCATCCCTTTATGAGTCAAGGTTGCGTGTATTGGTTCTTTGAAACACATTCTGATGATCTTATTAATTTTCTGTGCTTTCTGTAGTATCCTCTTAACTAGTATGGAAATCCATATATCTCTATTAGTGGCAACATAGAATGCCAACCTGGGACTGTCTTTCTGCTCCAATATCTCTTCGCTGTCAGATTCTCCATGTTTTAGCAGTTCAGGACACCTGAATGTCCACATCCATTGACTCAGGAAATTTAATACCAGAAATTATCATAATACCATGATTTGGAGTGGATGTAGGGGTATGAGTGTTATTGTGTTAGTTCTGCTGAAATGATACACCTCAACAAATTATGTAGAGTAGGGGTTTGTTCCCAAGGCTAATAAATCACTACACAGAGAATACATTACTTAACGCCTATTGTTTTCAGGTGTGAACTCTAGTTATTAAGCTCAGGAAAGAGAAATACCACTTTTGCCTTAAACCATTATGAAAGACAGAAAGACAGACACACACACACACACACACCCCTTAATAACAACTTATCTAAATTTTACATCTGGAAACTGAAGCTTGGATAAGATTATGTAAGTTTTCTAAGGTAAAATATTTATTGAATGACAGGATTAGAATTTACCTCAGCTCCAACAGGGGCATAAGCTCATGTTGTAACCCCAAACCCACAATACTTCCATTTACTATGTTCTTCCCAAACAACATCTATATGAAATATTATTTTTTTCATATACCCTGCTATTATACCTGGGTTTCAAATTCATATTTTCTCTCACTTCCATTGTGGTTTTATTCTTTTTCCATCTACTAGTTTACTTTTGTGATACTCTTACAATCACCTGCTCAAAAAGAGAGCTCAAAAGATCATGTATCAGAGATGGAAAAAGATGGAGAGACAAAGAACCCTCTTAAAAGTTTCAAGATTGGGAAACTTTAATTTTCATGATTTCAAGAGATAAATGGATGAAAATACCAGACATAACAAAAGAAATATAGAGGTAAATGCAGTATAAGAGAAAAGGTAGTATGAGATTACAGAGCCAAGAGAAGAAAGTTTAGGCAGGGTGAAGGTAGGTGATCGATGCTGTCAAAAGGAGCATTAATGTCAAACGAATGAAGACAAAAATATCTTCATAAGGACAATGTGAGGTATCTTTAGCCAGTAATATTATTTACACTATCTCTATTGATTGTAGAATACCTTCCAAGTCCACTTTCCAACTACCTTCCACATATTTAATGCACTTTTGTCAGTAAGATTTCCTGCAAAATCATTTAAAGGCTTCTCTAGGCTGACCTTATCTTCAATTGTGTTTGTGATGGAGACACTAAAAGGAATGTGAAACTGGTTACAGTCTCATTACGGAGTTAAATTATCACCAATGACTGAGTTTTATGATGCCTAATATTCCAAAATATTCATATCATCCTTATGCTCATAATATTTTGTTGGCTATAGATACATCAAATCACAAAGAGCTAATCTGCTAATCTTTATAACTTGGTGAAGAAACGAATATATTTTGGAAGTTTTACTTCTTAAGATTATGTCGTATCCTCATGGGATTCTCACAGTATTTTGAAGAAGAAATGGAGAGAGTCTGACCAATCCACACTCTTTGGGGTATCTGAAGGTCGTTATTTTATGGAAAGTGAAAGTACTACATTTTAGGTATTAACTCATGAGTGATATATGCTGACATTAAGGCTGTTGAGGTCTAAGTGATAAGACGTGAGTATATGAGCTGCTGAGTTGGTTGAGAGGACAAGATATAAATTCAGGTTCACTAAAACTTGTTAGAGCAGCAAAAGTGCTGGCTTTAGTGAAAAACTCAATGGGATTTCTTTTAGATAAACTGATAAGCTGCCCTTTTTGTTGGTAGTAAGGCATATTCTTATTTGAACCAGATGCCACACTTTCTGCTGAGTATGTTCTAAGGTTTTGCCTAAGTTGCTGACCAAAAGAGAACAAATTGCAGAGAGATTTGAATTAGTAAAAAAAAAAAAAAAGTAGTTTTGTTGTTGTTTTGTTTAGTAAAAATAAAATGTTAAGATATGGAATGATTTTACTTTAGGGAAAAATGCATTTCTTTTTTTAAACACCTTTATAGAGATATATTTCAGATATAAAATTCACTCATTTAAATTGTATAGTTCAGTCATTTTTCATATACTCACAAAATTGAGCCACTATCCCCACTAAGTTCAGAATGTTTTAATGACATTGAAGAAAAAAAAAACTGTGTCTGTTAGCAATCATACCCTATTACTGACATTTCTTCCATTCATAGACAGTCACTAATCTACTTTCCCAGCTATAGATTTACTTATTCTCGACATTTCTTGTAAATGGAATCATGTAATATGTGGTCTTTAGTGGCCTGCTTTTTCACTTAGCATGTTTTTAAAGATTCTTCATGTCGTAGTGTATGTCAGCACTTCAATCCTTCCTTCCTTCATAAATTATTGTTTATAGAGATCTGATTGACATATAACAGTAGTTTCAGATGTATAACATGACAGTTCAGTGTTTGTGTAGATTGTAAAATGTTCACCACACTAAGTCTAGTTACCATCCATCATTCCTTTTATTGCTGAATAATATTCCATTGTATGGTATATCAACCACATTTTGTTTATCCATCAGTTGATGGACATTTGGACTGCATCTACTTTTTGTACTATTATGAATAATGCTTCCATGAGCAGTTGTAAAGTTGTATACAAGTTTTTTTTGAACATATGTTTTTATTTCTCTTGGATATATGACTAAGAGTGGAATGGCTGCGTTATGTGGTTACTCTATGTTTAACAATCTGAGTAACTGCCAGACTTTTTCAGTGTGGCTACATGAAAAGAAGGCACTTCTGATAGTTTAAAAATAATTCTGCAGTCTGCAAGATAAGTCAGCAGAGTGTAGTGGAAATTAAATGGAATGGGAAAAATCTGGATCTGGTCCCAGCTCTGCCACTAATTAGTTGTTTGACCTTAAGCAATTCATTTATATTCTGTAAACCCAGGTTTCTTCATTTGTAAAATAAGTGTGTTTCTTCAAACAAGCACAACTCTTGAATATAATTATAGCTACTTTATTTTTTGTTTTTTATTGTTTCTTTAAATTTGCTCCGAGGCCTAATTTTTTCCTTGGCCCTGAATGAAAAACTTGACCAGGACCTGTGACATCTCTGACTATTATTAGGTAATATAAAGACTTATGGTCACTTTTGGTCACAAAACATGATCTCTATTCAGTAGTCAAATTGTCCATCTTTATATAATAGCCCCAAATCTGAATCTGATGTGAATTAGAGGCTTCTTCCAGTTTCAGTTTAAACAGGGAATGCTGTTGTTACTGACTCCTTGTGGGTTGGAGGGTGAAGAGGAGTATTAGGAAACAGGAGCGGGAAAGTCCTTTTTTGCTATGATCTATTGTTAATGATCTGGTTTGGGTCCTTTCTGAACTTGGCAGATGTTTAAAACTAACATTTTGTTCTGGTGATTTGCTGGCAGTCTTTGGCATTCTGTGGCTTGTAGATGCTTCACCCTGATATCTGGCTGAGAGTCTTCATCTTCACGTGACATTCACCCTGTGCCTGTATCTCTATGTCCCCATTTTTTAAAATAAGAACACCAGTTGTATCGGATAAGGACATTCGCTAATGACCTCATTTTAACCTGATTGCCTCTGTGAAGAGTCCTTGTCCCAATAAGAGTACATTCTGAGGTACTAGGGCTTAGGACTCCAGCATACATTTTTTAGCAGGACACATTTAAACCCATAATAATTCCCCAATAGATGTTCCCTCCTTGTGATAGGATTATTCTTCTGTGCTGTTTGCCATGTGACTTCATAGTACTTCCCAACAGGCCCTTCATCCTGATGACTTTGGGCTTGGCCATAATGCTGACTTTGACTATTGGCAGGGGCAGATGTGACCATGTCAAGAGTTCCAAATAGGGGCTATACAGAGCAAGTGTGTTTCATCTCATCCCCTGGAGATCTGTCAGCCATGAGAACAGCACACCCTTCATATTACTTCTCTTCCAATTTAGATTTCTGAACCATAAGACACATGGATAGAAGAACTTCTGAGCTCATATTGTCCATCCAAGCTGCAGCTGTCATGTGACCAGAATGAGAAATATGTTTTGTTCTTATAAGCTATTAAGATTTTAGGGCTATTAGTTGCCACAGAAAAAATGTGATTTGTATAGACCTTTTATTTCTTTTTGGAAATACCTCATCCCTGGGATATCTCACCTGTACTTCACTGATTCAAGTGATGCATCTCTGGGTTGTTGATTCCTTCCTCAGCCCCTGTTCACTGATCATACCACTAGTCTCTATCCTAAGTCTATGCTAGGCAGTCATCTTTGATTGATAGTATTTAAGATCAACCTACACTGCCATCATTCTCTTTCTGGCCCATCTGTGTTATGGAAAATGCACACACATCCTTTGCCAGAACAAACTCTTGAAATGAAAGACATCCAAAACATTCAGTTCTTTTATGACTCACTCACTAGCCAGCCCACTTCTAGCCCTCTGGGTGTTTTAGGCAAGTAAGAGTCAGGCATCAGCCCTGTAGGTGTTTCTAGTCTTTAGGGAATGCCTAGTAAGTGCTCCAAGTTTTTTTTTGTGTTGTCTAATGAGTCTGTGCAGATATGCATTTATGCAATGCAAATTTCCTTCAAGATAGTTTACTGTGAGCATCATAGATGGCTGGAAGCTCTAGCTATTCCCTCTTTCAGTCAGTAATGATGCTTGTATCAAGGCCCTACTTCCCACTCAGTGACTAAACACAGTGGGGGTACTAGTGCCACTCAAGGGAATTCCTATAATTAGGTTTGCTGGGTAAAAGATGGGACACCAATTAAATTTGAATATCAGATCAATTATTAGTAATTTTTTACTATAGGTATTCATGCAATATTGGGGGAATAAATATACTAAAAAATATTTTTTGTTGGTCTGAAATGTAAGTTTAGCTGTAGGGCACCTGGGTGGCTCAATCAGTTAAGTGTCTGACTCTTGATTGTGGCTCGGGTCACGGTCCCATGGTTCATGAGTTCGAGCCCAGTGTCTGGCTCTGTGCTGACAGTGTGGAGCCTGCTTTAGATTCTCTCTCTCCCTTTCTGTGCCCTTCCCCACATCACAATAAACAACAACAACAACAACAACAACAACAATAACAACAACAATAAAACTTAGCTGTGTGTTCTGTATATTTATTTTCTAAATCTACTTAGTAATGACAGTAGTTGCTTGAGCACACCTCACCATCGTGGCTGAAAATTACTTAAAATGCATGAACTCTTCCTATTCATTGTTTCTTTAACTCTCTCCTTTCATAAGTGTCAGACCTGAATCACAGTTTGAATGTTGCCCTGCCCATTCCTGCCTGTCTCGTTTTATCCTTGACAGACATCTCCCATAAAAGCTCTGGCATGTCTAATTTCATCTTGCACCTCTCAGACGACCTGAACTGACACAGCATTTGATGAAACTTGTATCTTCATCTCTGCTGAAAATTCTGTCCTGTGGATATTGAACTAGATGATTGCTAACATTCTTCCAGCTACATCTTATGTTTCTAAGTTTCTTCTTGGGTAGAGAGATCACAGTATAAAAAAAACATTTCAACTGTACTGTATGAAAATGAAAGTGAGACTTTAAGTTGTTTAAGGCTGATTTCTTATTCCTCTAGTCTTCCTCTGAAATTCTATAGAAATTAGCTATAGTGGAATGCTGTAAATGGTAGACAAATGAAGTGAAGAATCAGGTCACCTTTCTTCCACATCACAAAAGCTAAAACCTACAGACCATGTTCTAGCTGGTGCTCTCCTGACTGTGAATGCTCAGGTGATAGAACTAAGGTACTGAGTTTCTGTTATGTTGAACAGCTGCAGTCTCTGGGCTTGAACTTCAGCCTGCTGATCAAGCGAGAGGAGGAACTGGCTCCTCTTCAAACATATGACTCAAAAATCCCTTCTGTGCAAGGGGCAGGTTCCTCTCTTGGAATCTACATGCAGTCCTACTGAATACTAGTGCACTGGACATATTGGAAGTGGACGATGGGGGACAGACACACTTACTATTTTTTAAATTTCCATTGATTTTCTCCAGTAAAATATTTTCAGAAGGCTGAAAATGTGTTCTGTCTGGCCATTGTCTTTGTGTTATTGAAACTGGCAGTATGACCTGAGTATTTGTCTTAGCATCTGAAATAGGCTGCTAGAAACAAATCAAGGGACCAGAGTCAAAGTCTACCTCAGGAGTGGGAAAGGTTTACCTTAGTTGGTATGGTATTCTTGAGATGGTGTGACATTTCTATGGTGGTGTATAGTTCAGGAGATGGGAATCATGAGGAAGGGGCACTAAACCCCATGGGCCACGTGACCTCCATCATCTTTACCTCCTGATAAAGGAAACAACCTCAATGTAGAACAAGTGAGCCAACAGAGCTACCACATGGGCTTCCCTGCCAAATCATCATCATCATTGCAACAGTAACAACAGTCACTATTATTATTTTATGAAACAATTGGGATCCATATGCTATTGTCCCCAATCCCACCTAAATACTTTGACCATTTAGTACATAAGATATCAAGAATATTGGGGGAGGATATGGACAATCTGAAGGGTGGGGATGAAGAGACTCCAAAACTATGCCCCTTACATATCAGATTAGGATGTTAAAGCATCCTAATGTTGGTACAATGGAGTGACTTCTAAGGTCTAAGGAGTTGTCTCCTGGGACCCCATTATCAGGCAACACTATTACTGTCTCTCTCAGATCTCTTTTACCAAACAGTGCCTCCAGTTTCTTGCTGCTTGAGTGTTGGCTATAAATAGTTCACAGTTCTATTCTTCTGAGAATTGTCCTTGACCAGGGGGAATAAATCACCCAGAAATGCTGGAGAGGTAAATATCTCTTTCAGAGGAAGCTCATGGCCAGTTACTAATAGACACCGGCTATACAGGGTCACCTCCATTGCCTCAAGCAATTCTGTGTTGTTCATAGTGGTTATTCATGCTCCATAATGCCCCATTAGATGAGGCTAAAGTTAGACTTCAACTGAACCTACCTCTTTGACCAGCATCTTTCTCAGTTAGATCTGATTTCCCATTCCTATGCTAGGTTCAGCTGAGAGCAGTCTCTCCATAAATCATTTGCTCAAGAATACTTGCCTCAGGCTTTGCTTCTAGAGAACCTGACCTAAGACGGAGAGGCTTATACTCTCACAGCAGATAAATGATGATATAGTGGAACAAGGCAGGTCAGCTGTTTCTCAATTCATACTGCTATTGGATCCCAGCCCCTCTTATCACCAGGATTGAGGTTGGTATTTCCCCACTCATAAAACTTAAACGTCTCCATTAATTCAAGAGTCAGGATTCCTCTCCAGAAATGTGATGTCTGATAAACTCTGCCAAATTTCTTTGTGCTGCTTCGGAAAGTAATAGGTAATGGGTTAACACATATCTGATACTGCTTCTGGGTCTATGATTTTCCCTTAATAAATACTGAACCAATAAGTCCAATGAGAATCATATGTGCACTTGTTTGATCAACAGAAAAATCTCTCCTTTAACCACCAAGAAAAGGATAAAAACTGGAAGGAAAATAATGTGGAACTTTCAGACACTTTGCTTCTTTAAGAGTAGATGGAAAGCTTTTGTGGAGCTTACATTTATGAATGAAAATTCTTTTTTTGTCATTTTTTTTCATTCTGCATTATTAGTTTGTCACATGCTGCTTAGAAATAATATTCAGTGCTATTACTCTCAGTAAACAAGTGAGAACATGAAGTGGAATTTAAATCATGATTTCCATCGAGTGGAAAACATGGGCCTAGTTTTAGAAGTATAAGTTTAGAGAGAGTAATCGTGACCTATGATTTTAGTTTGAGCTTCACTAATCTGTGGACTTGTGTGTGGTAGAGTTGCTTTAGTAAGCTTTGTCAAAGGACTACTTTTCATGTGTATACCAAATAGAACCTAGCACATCTTAGGTTGTCGTTGTGTACTGTTGATCTACCGGTGGGAAAGGAAAGAAGAGAAAGGAAAATGGAACACATTTTACAGACCCGAGAGTAGAGGTACAAGGTAATCATCTTGGAATAAGAAAGGGAAAAGCACCTCTACAGTTTGAAGAAAAATCTGAAGCTTAATGTACTTCAAGGTGTATTTCATTGCTATATTTGGTTATTGATGAGTGTGTAATCTCTTCTTATGATGTTATACTTGTCAGTAAAAGGAAGATGGCCTCTTAACAATATGAACCTCATGGAAGATGCATCTTTTCTCCTTCGAGTATACATTCTTGCTCAACCATTTACTAGTGTGTAGGGAATTGACTACATTTCTTTGTGTCAGAAGTTGCCTCTTCTGTAATATGGGGATAATAGTTTTTATCTTAAAGCATTATCCATATTGAATTCAATAATAAAACTACTGGCACATAGTAATGGATTGATAAGGTATACCTATTTTTATGTTTCCATTTGCTTTTTATTGTTTTCATTTACCCAAATTCAAAACCCACATGGCTGCTTCAAAATATTTTGATATAACAATGATGAATGTTTAATGTTTACTACTGCTTTTCTTATTTTTATCATGTTTTCAAATATTTAAAAAATTAGTCATTTTTAGCACCTTAAATATTATATCTTAACCAGTAATTTTAACTCCTCTTTGTGTAGGAAAGAGAACTAACATTTTTTGAATAACTATTAGGAACTGATGCCAAAGTGACATGACTTTATTTCATAGCTTTCCAATTAAAAACATACCATATCTGTAGAAAATTTTGGCAAATACAAATGTGAAGGAAAAATATGAGTTTCCCATAACTCCACCAGTCAATGCAACCATTTTTAGACTGTATATATACTTTTTAATTTTTAAAATTAACATCATCATGGGGTGCCTGGGTGGCTCAATCAGTTAAGCTTCCAACTTCAGCTAGGGTCATGATCTGATGGTTCAGTCCCTGAGTTCAAGCCCCACAATGAGTTCTGTGCTGTCAGCACAGAGCCTGCTTCTGATCCTTTGTCTCCCTCTCTCTGCCTTGCTCATGCAATCTCTCTCTCAAAAATAAACATTTTTAAAAAATAAATATAATCTAATTATAAGACTAATTCATGTTCTATCTTGTTTACTGGTCTTTTTAAGGCTGTTTAAATTTACTTTGTAACTGCTGATTCATTTTTGGCTGGGTCTATCACTGTAACTATCTCATGTCTTAGATGCGCTCTTATAAACAGAATGTAGCTGGGTTTGTTTTGTTACATAATGTTCTAATTGAAGAATTGCATCTGTTTGTACTGTTTGTAATTACTGGCATATTTGGGCCTAGTCTTGCTAAGGCGTGTTGTACTGTCCTTTTGACTTTCCATCTCTTCCTTTCTCCTACCTTCTCCCTTTTCTTACTCTTTTCTCTCTGTTCTCTTCTTTTGGATTGGGTTGGGTTTCTCTTTCATGTAATTTTTTTAACTACTAGTGTGAAAGTACACTTAGTTTTTGGTATTTTATTTCATTTTGTTTTATTTTTTAATGTTTATTTATTTATTTTTTTGAAGCAGTGGGGAAGGGCAGAGAGAGAGGGAGAGAATGAAATCCCAAGTAGGCTCTCTGCTGATAGCACAGAGCCAGACACAGGTCTCAAACTCACAAACTGTGAGATCATGACCTGAGCTGAAATCAAGAATTGGACACTTAACCAGTGGAGCTACCCAGGCACCCCAGTTTCTGGTATTTTAAATGTTACTCAAGTGATTTAAATGTGTATATCTTAGATAACACTATACAAATGTAATCAGTAATTTTACTCCTTCATGAATAATTTTATTTACTAACTTTATTATATATGATATCATTTCTCAGAATGTTTTTTTATTCATCCTCCAAATTAAATATTATTTTTACTCTGTGATACAGCTGGCATTTTAAACATTCATATTTACCATTTCCTTTCTTGGTTATTCATTCTTTCGTGACAGACCTTCTACTTGGAGTCACTTTTCTTCTCTACAAAATACATACATATTTTTATAAATAATTCCTTTAGGGTGGATCTAAGGTACTAAGTTCCTTCAGATATTATTTTTTTTGGCGGTGTCCTTATTTAGGTTTTATGTTTGAAAGACAGTTTTTCTCAGTGTAGAATTCGAGGTTGATAGTATATTTTGTTGGTTCATTGAAAATATTACTTGTTTTATGTACATATATATGTATATATGTATTTATAAGTTTTTATATAATGATTTTTTAGAAATCATCCTGAATAAATAGAAGCTTTTTATTTGTAACTTTCCTAGTTTATTTTATTATTTTTAAATATAATAACTGTATTACATTTATTTTCTATTCTATATCTGGTAATTCCAAGATCTGTAGTCCATAGTTTTGATTCCATAGACCACCCATTCACTGCTCTCCTCCTTATGGGATCTTGCACATGACAGTTCCATTCAACTACTTAATGTGAGATTGTGAATTCATGCTTCTTGGACTTTAATTTTGGGGAATTCTTTGAGTTTTGAGTTTAGAGTGAGTTCATTCAGCAAGAATATGGGTTTGCTTTTATTAGGCTCCTAGGGGCCAACACCAACCCAAGACCAATTTCCAGAATATTTTCCTCAAGGTTTTACTGGTCACATAAGTAGGGTAAATTCTAGCCACCACCTTTTGTATTGGGGTTTCTTCTTAAAATTTCTCAGGGACACCATTATTTTATTATTCACTCTCCTTAGAGCCCAGGCTGCGAAAAGAATATTTTTGTATTCTTCCTTCTCAGAAGATGATAGGTAGATAGATAGATAGATAGATAGATAGATAGATAGATAGATAGTTTTATCTTTATTTTTTATACCTTTATTTATCATCCTTTGGGTTTTGATCATTATTTCAGAAAACTTTCAGATTACTTTGGTTTTATACAGAAGTCTCTCATCAAATCTCCCAATATATATGGTACTAAGGTTTTAACTCTTTTACCACCAACCCCATTTATGGCTTCATAAGACCAAGGATCTAGGACTGCTACAAATCTACTAAATTTTCTATTACTGAAATTGATTGAAAAGGATGGATTGTTCCCATTTATCTTCATTTTCTTGTCCACATTTGTTCCTTGCCCTTCTTTACCCTTTGATTTTCTTTAGACAGAAGACATCTAGGAACTACATCATCCAAGTTTTTTGTACATTGTTTCCTTCTTGGGTTCAGACAATGGATAGATTGGCAGTGGTTCAGAAGATTGGACAGCAGGATTCTTTCTTTTTGCTTATTTATTGCAGATTTGGGAATAATTTTTCATTCTACATTTAAAACACCTGATGGGTGGTCCTTCTTCCATGGCTCTAAACTGCTTGTAGTATTCTCTAACACCATCACCTTTTTTGCCTCTTCAGGCCCCAGGATGGAAATAGTGTGCCACTGTTGTCACTCTCTAGATTCTTCATTACCCTCTTTGTGCCCTAAGCAAGAATCACACCCCTAGATCAACAATCCACTTCATAGCCAATTTTGATTCCCTAAATCTTACCCAACTTTGGTAACTAGTATCTCCACTACATCCCGTACCTTCAAGTAGTTCATCTGTTTCCTGCTGGGATCCCTACTACTACAGTATTAATATTCCAATTGTGTTGCTGAGGGAAATGTGGTAGTTTGCATTATTTGGTAAGCTGGGATCTGTTTCCCAGAGATCCCTTCCCAGAATATATTTTCTAAGTATATTTATTTATTTTGAGAGGTAGGGTTAGAGAGAGAGAGAGATTGAATCCCAAGCAGGCTCCGCCTGTCAGTGCAGAGCCCCACGCTGGGTGTAATCTCAAACTGTGAGTTAACAACATGAGCCAAAATCAAGAGTTGGATGCTTAACCAACTGAGCCACCCAGGTGCCCCTTCCTAGAATATTTTTAGGTTAGAGTTGGCCGAATAAAAACTTGGAAAGCATGAGGAGACATTACTCCTTACTGTCCACTGTGTCATGCTTTACTTTTTTTTCTGACTACTGACTCCTTTGACAAATTGTGGTTTCAGACCAATTGGGAGATGCTTTACCTCAATCTCACAGACTAGTTGCTACACAAAAGCAAAAACTTCATTTTCACTGTGAAGATGCCTGGAATAAAAGACTGTAAGAAGAGAGAGACCCAGACATCACAGCCATTCCAACCATACCAGATGAGGCCTTAGACTTGTGAGTGAGGCCACTAGGTACCCATCAGCCCCCATCAAGGCATCCAGATAACTGGAGCCTGGAGCCACATCAGTGATCCCAGGAAAGCCCAAACAAAGAAACACACAATCAAATCTCGCAAAAAATCAATGTTGTTATTTTAAGCCACTAAGTTTTGGGATTTTTAAAAAACTCTAGACTGTGGAAATCGGTACGTAAAAGTGATGTGTTATTGTAATAATATTAAAAAAAAACAAAAACAAAAATATGTGACATAGACTTTGGGACTTGGCTAAGGGAAGAATTTAGAAGGATGGCAAACAAACTACTACTGGAGACCAGAAAGGTCCTGAGAAAACCATCAGAGGCTGGAGAAAAGGCAGTCTTTGTTATTTAAGTGGCAGAAAAGTTGGCCAAAACGTTGCCTGATAATTTGGAAGATCGAAACTAGTATGAACTGTTGGATCTGACTAAGGAGGCTTCCAGGGAGGATGTTGAAATGCCAGCTGGCTTCCTTCAGTATCATATGATCAGATATAGGAAGAAAGAGATGATACAAAAATAGAACTATACATTCCAGAGAGAGTTGATGAAATAAGGACCAATATTTTTGGTGCTGGAAAATAAAATCTCATTTCTAGTCTCCCAGCCAGAAAAACATCATTAAAGTAAAATGAAACCTAGGGCCACAAATGAAATAAAGGTATGTTTATAAGACCTTCTGTTGATACTTACAGAAGATGTGAGGCAGTGTCAGGTAAACGCCATCAGCTAGGACAGTAGCATCCCCCAAATTGTTAAGTATTTTCAAGGGGGGCCTGAGTGGCTCAGTTGGTTAAGCATCTGAGTCTTGATTTCGGCTCCAGTTATGATTTCATGGTTCATGAGATCAAGCCCAGCATCGGGTTCTGTGCTGACAGCATGGAGCCTGGTTGGGATTTTTCTTCTTCCTCTCTGCCCCACCCCTGCTCATGCTTTCTCTCTCAAAATAAAAAAATAAACATGAAAAAAAAGTGTTTGTTGTCAAACAGCTTCTTATGTTCCCCAAATATAGTGAGGTTATCTTGGACCCTTGAGCCCCACTTAAACTGTTAAATGTAATCCCGGTGATAGGAAGAATCCCAAGTGACCCCAGTAGAGTAACTACCCACATTTCCAGCACTGCCCAATAGGTAGTGTGGTTTGTTGTACAGTAATTAGTTACCAATACAAGCTACTCCTCATTATTTATAACTGGATGTGTGATTTAATCCTAATTCAATAATCTTTTTTTGTTTATCTATGAAATGCTAAATAACAACAGCTTACATTGTTAGCCCACTATGGAAAAAATATGTTAACACCTGAGCATCTTGTATTTTCTTTTTAACATTGGCAGATGAAGTATACCTGGGGAGAATTTAGAATTACACGAAGAGATGTATTATTCCATGTAAAGGAGAGCTAGATTGAATTTAGCTGAAAGCTCTCTGTTGCTTTATTTCTATTAAATATTCTATTAAAGCTCTCTATTGTTTATCTTCATTTTACTACTTTATCCTTTCTTTTTAAATCCCCTCTTCAAAAAGTATGTGTGTTTAATAGTCTTTTAGAATAATAAAGCTAATCTGACCTCCAAACTCCATCTTAGAATTACAAAATCATCTTTCTCTTATACTTAAGGTTAGTCTCTCTGGTACATTCTTACTCTTCAAAGGACTTACAATGTTGGCATCAGTTATTTTTCCTCAGCATTGTAGTATGAACCCCAGTTCAAAGAGAGAGATTCGTAATCACTGCCAGATGCCAGGGACCTGGGATAAGTACATATACTACAGATGCTACTCCAGATTTGGAAGAGGCATATTTTGACCCAAACAATATATTCATATACTCTACATGCAGTTACTAGAACCATCACCAAACAGCTGACCCTGTGTCACTGCTAGGTCTCTGATTCAGGCAAGTCCTACACCTTTTGTCCCACCTGAATTAAGGCCTCCTTGCCCTCTATGGGGTACCGTGCAATGCTGGCCATCCTTAGGGTCACACATGACTGGCAGGTCACCATCTTGGAAACATTCCCTGCTCAGTGCTGCCAGTCTCCATGTTATCTCTGCCAGCACTCTGAAACTGAGGATTTCTGCTGAAGGCAGTCAGCCTGTTTCTTGTCATCCCTGCCCACAGCTGTGGTGATGACATTCCTGGTTTAGCAGTGGTTTCTCATGGTGCAGAAGAGAAAAAAACAGTGTTTTTTTTTTTTTAACAGTGTTAGTTAGGAATTGTTGCCTTCTACCAAGCCATGCTATTTAGAATCTAAATATCAGAGTTAGTTGTTTACCTTCACTAACACAACTGTTATTTATGAAGCAGATTTGGAGTAAAAGGTAGATTAAGTCTAGAGAGATGTCCAGCCTTAGTAGGAATCTGTTTCCGGAACCTTCCCCTCTAATTAGCATTGAGCATGTACAGATTTCTTTGACCACATGATAAGTCTTGGGGACCCTTAGTATCTACTTCTGCTAAACATAAGCTATGCCATTTCCACTTGGCATATATAATCAAAAACTATTGAAACTTGAAAGGGAAGAAATTAGACTCTTGTATTTGTTGTTGTTGTTCTCAGATGGTATGTTGGTCTGTATGAAAATGTGTTCTTCCTAAGCAATACTTGTGTTTCACATCTAGGGAGAACAGAAATAATGTGGTCAGTGTGAAGGAAATAAAAAAAATGGTAAAAAAAAATTATTCCTGGTAGATAGGCTGTCAAGTATCAAAATTGATTCATTTTCTCACAAATACCGGGAGGGATAGAGCCCACTTTAAGTGTTTTATGCTTTTTATGGGCTTACGATTTTTCTATCTATATCTAAAATACAAAAGAAAGAGATTCTTCACGATTCTTTTGAAGGCAGAAGAGATGCTGTAAGGAATTCCTGTCATAAAACCTAAAGAGGACTGCTCTGTTTCTGAACTGTCAGTCTCACTTTTACTAAAACATTTTGGCAGTCATTTCCCTCAGCATTGTCAAATGTGTCATTGATAATAGTTTTGCATCATAAAGGGGAGGGGGGGATATTAAGAACTTAATTCTCAACACTTGTCAGTTAGTGGTGTCATTGAGAGTTTAACACAGGAGGTAGTCTGATTCCTCTGAACATGTAACCCAAAGTCTTACAGAGTGATAGAGTATGTGATGGGGGCAAGGGACTGGGTATTTATTGAGGGTCTATAATGTGTTTCGTGCTTCCATATTTCAAATTCTCCACAACCCTATGGGGACCAAATTAATTATCTTCCAGTTCCACAAGAATGAACTGAGACCCAAATAGGTCAAGTAAAATCTGAAGGTCCCAAATCAATCAGTGTCTCCTGGGACCGGTGTTCAAGTCAAGCTAACTCTAGAAGTAAGTGCTCTTCTCACTGAAGCATGTTGCTTAGTGCAAGTCTGGGGAATGTGTCAGATGGGGGGGGCAGAGGTACGTCATCTCTCTTCAAAAAAACGTTAAGTAAATAACAAGTATGGTAATTAAGATTATCGGAAAATGGAGTGGTAGTTGAAATCCCTTAATGACAATATTATCATGTTATAAACTATTGCATACTATAATAGTTTGGACTGTTGTGGGTAGGACTGCCGCTGCCAGCAAGACTATCATTTTATCCCCAACAGAAAATTATTTTTAAAAATGTGATGTGTTTACTGTAAAGCCCCTGGGCATATGTACAAGAACACAAACAGCATTTACATATCTATTATCTATTAACTGACACTGCATTTGCCAGGCATTTGACACAATTAAGCAAATGCTTGACTGAACAGATGGGTCTTATAAGGATCCCTAAGGGCATGTCTGCATTAACTATGCCAAGGGGGGTTAATGCACCCATTTGGCATCTGCGTGCATTTTCCCATCAGCATATACACTACTGCTTTGCATGGTTGCAAATGGGTCCATTTTTGTCCCAGAGGACTAAGTGTAAATGAATTGAGCTATTTCCAGTTTGTTCCATTTTTGTCTTCTGTTTGAAATGTATCCCCAACAATAGCAGATTACACCCTGTGATTGTTTCTTGTATTCATTTACTTGAAAATGGCCTAATGTTTTTATTTGGTTTACTAGTGTGTCAAGGAATTGAACACTTTTCTAAGGCAAAGTACATAGCCTTTGAATCGTATATTTTTGGTTTGTGTAGTCTCTAATGCCAAGTTATAATAGCTAGAGGAGGAAAAAAAAAACACAACTCAGATCTTTATAGTAATAATAAAGAATCGAACATTACTATACCTGACAAAGGAAGTATTTGTCTTTCACTAAACTATTTCATGGCCTCTGAAATGAAAACACAACCCCGGACATTATACACTTAAATCAGTAATGTTAGTCTCCCTTTGTTGTCTTTTGGATGTATATCCATCTCTCTGGGAAATGACCCTAACACATCAACTAAACTTTTTTTTTTTTTTTTTAAATTCTTGGCCGACTTTTCGTGGCCTTTTTCCAAAGCTCTCTTAAAAGGACCACAGTGCAGGACTTGCTGTGTTGTCAGTGGATGCTTCAGCATTTTGTATGTCACCCAGAGATTAAGCTATACCATGAATCAAAACAAAGATAGGATAAGTGTTAGGGTTAATTATATATGAGGAAACATAGACTGTATTCTTTGAATTCTGCATTGGTCTATAGCTATAGCAGAAATGTTTGGGAAAATGGATTTTGTGTCATCCTTCATAGCTAATGGAGCTCAACATTAAAAGCCAAGCAGCCCTGAAAGTATGTTGCACACTGGAGATCATTATGTAGGAGTATAAAATTAAACAAAACCCAAAAATGATGAAAAACTCAACATCATTTTAGCATTGTAAGACAGGCAAATATTTAAGAAATGAAATTAGCTAACAGTCTTGTCAAATCAGGCACTAGAAATGGAAATTAGGTTATTTTTACTGTTTTTCTCTTTAAAATGATTCCTTCAGCAGTGTTTTGTCAAAATATATATTTGACTAATTAAATGGGTGAGAATCTCACACTGGGCAAATTCCTTGTAACATTTCTTTACACAGCCCATTGCTTTTGTTTTCTTTATTTACTGAAAAGAAAAGAAAGAAAAGAAAAAAATAATTTTTTCTTAGATCCAGGTATAGTGAAGTAACCATAAAATCTATTTCATTTAAAAAGTACATTCTGGGGGCGCCTGGGTGGCTCGGTCGGTTAAGCGTCCGACTTCGGCTCAGGTCATGATCTCGCGGTCTGTGAGTTCTAGCCCCGCATCAGGCTCTGTGCTCACAGCTCAGAGCCTGGAGCCTGTTTCAGATTCTGTGTCTTTCTCTCTCTCTGCCCCTCCCCTGTTCATGCTCTGTCTCTCTCCGTCTCAAAAATAAATAAACGTTAAAAAAAATAAAAAATAAAATAAAAAGTACATTCTGTTGTATGTAAGTTATGAATCACTAAATTCTACTCCTGAGACTAATATTACACTATATGTTAACTAACTGGAATTTAAATAAAAAACTTGAAAAAAGTACATTCAAAAAATTATAGTGTGTGTATTTTATTTATTTACTTACTTACCTATAGCTTTTTCTTTGTTTTTAATTGAAGTATAGTTGGCATACAATATTGTATTAATTTCATATGTACAACATAGTGATTTGATAATTATGTGCCTTATGAAATGCTCACCCCTGTAGCTATAGCTACTCCCTGTCACCATATGAACTTACTACAATATTATTGACTATATTCCCTATGGTATACTTTTCATCCCTGTGGCATATTTATAACTTGAAATTTGTACCTCTTTTTTATTCAAGTATAATTAACATAGAGTGTTATATTATTTTCAGGTGTACAATGTAATGATTCAACAATTCTGTCCATTTCTCAGGGCTCATCAAGATAAGTGTACTCTTAATCTCCATTTTCTATTTCACCCATCCCCTCACTCACCTCTTCTCTGGCAACCACCAATTTGTTCTCTGTATTTAAGAGTCTGTTTTTGGTTTGTTTGTATTTTTCTATTTTCTTTGTTTCTTGAATTCCACATAGAGTGAAATCGTATGGTGTTTGTCTTTCTCTGACTGTCTTATTTCACTTAGTATTGTACCTTCTAGAATCATCTGTGTTGTTGCAAATGACAAGATTCCATTCTTTTCTATGTCTGGGTAATATTTTAAATTTAAGAGTGTTACCTGCTGAAATAGGAAAGTATTTATCTGGGATTTTCATTTTTTTCTACTTATTGTCCACATTACAAGATATTTCCTAGTGTTTGAATATAGTAGGCTAGACTTAAGGAATTGTTGGTTCTAGAGTGAAAAGAGACCTCCAACTTTTTCTACTGTAGCACAATTAGTTGAATAATCTGAAGCTTCTACAGTTTGTGAGTCAGTCAAATAACAGGTTAGTGGTAAACTTAGAATTAACTTGACTATTTTAAAACAGAGCGCTCTTTTTTTTTTTTTTTTTTTTTTTTGGCCTAGTACAGTGCTACCCTGAGTCCTAGATGAATTTGGATTTTATTTTCTTTTTTAAAAGTTTATTTATTTATTATGAGAGAGAGAAAGAGTAGGGAGAGGCAGAGTGAGAGAGAGAGGATCCCAAGCAGTTTCTGCACTGTTAGCGTAGAGCCCAACATAGGGCTGCAACTCACAAACGTGAGATCATGACCTGAGCAAAACCAAGTCAGATGCTTAACTGAGTGAGCCACTCAGGTGGCCCTGGATTTTATTTTTTTTAATTAGTTAATACATACAGCACGATATAGGTAAGAAAAAGAAATAATGTGTTTATATGAGCACCTAACTTAACAGAACTTAAGCAATACATTTAAATATGACTTTATACTTCTCTCCATCATATGAACTACAGTGTAGTACAAGTCAAAGTATACATCATTTCTCTAGAGGTATCCAGTATTAATGTCATATATATCCATCTAAGCCTTTGTGTCTATGTTTGCATATTTAATTTTATAAAAGCAGTATCATACAGTAGATGCTATTTTGCATTTTGCTTTTTTTACTTGACAATATATAATGGATATAATGTCTTGTCTGTATATTTATCTTAAAATAAAAACCTATTCTTGTCTATATTTCTTTATCCACTTATGCTAAGTACTTTTATGGGATGAACTCCTAGAAGGGACCTAATGCTGATATTACTACATTAGACTCTGCATCACAGAGTTAGTTGGCCTGGAACAGACATATGAACATCTCTTGAAGATTAAATAAAATCCATAGTGGCTTGGTTTACTCTGACAAAGGTAGTAAAAGTCGGACTATCGTTCTGCCAATACAGTCATCTCAGTTCTAAGGTAGGCTTTATATTGAAATTTAAGACCTATTTAACAAAATACTGAAAATCAAACTAACATGTCTTAAAAATATCCCACTTGATCTCTGGATGCTAAGGCCAGAACTCTATGAAAATTAATCCATAGGGCTTTAGAAGCAAGTCCAAGGAGAGCTGTCAATGCAGATGCCTAGCACAGCCTGGCACTGGGCTCTGAAGACTGCTCAGAGAGCAGAGGTTTTCAGTTATCTGACCTGCCTCCTTCCCTGAAAATACATTAAGTGTCAGTCATGGTCCTGGAGAAGACAGAGCATCCCAGAACGCAATCTAGCAAATCACACTCAATAGAATGCTGATTTGCCTTGCAGGAATTGGATGGAAAATTTGCATTTTCTCCTTTCTCTTATATTCTGTTTCTGTTTTGTAATTTACTCAATTACACACTTCTTATTTAATAAACCCTTGGCAGAGAAGTTACAGTACACAAAAACATGCATTTCTCTCTCTTACTGGTTATATTACTATAAGCTAATAATATAATATTATTATAAGTTAATAATATAACATAGTACCAAACCAGAACTATTTTTATCAACTTGTTTTCTTGTTCCATGGGTATCATGGACTGAAGCGTGATCCTCAGCACCCAGTTACCCCTGCAGTATATCACCTGCAATGCTTTTAACTGGAGAAGCTCAACTATAGTTTATACTCTGTGTTTGAACTATCACAGAGAAACTAAGTGGCTTTTTTGGTCAAGGCAAAATATTTATTATGAGTCATCAATATATACTGCATAGTAAGGCATTATTTGTCACAGATGGTCAGGCAGTGGTTATATGAGTATCTTGGGAGTACTGCCAGTAGGCTTAGACCAGCTTCTCAAAGAAATCCAGACACAGTCCTGTAAAGTTGAACTATGAGTAGTTTTGATGAGGGTTTGGGGTGATGGTGGGGGGTCTGGAGCTGAGGACCAAGAAGGAATTCTTAAATATGTCTTTCGTGCATAAAAGTGATTTTATTAAAGCAGGTACCGGGACCTTGGGCAGAAAGAGCTGCACTGGGGTTGTGACAAATGGCTATTTTATACTATGGAGACAGAGAAGTAAAGTCAAAATGGAGGGCTGCAGAGGGACTTTGATATGCCAAGGAGGATTCAAGACCTCCTGAGGTCTTGCTATTGTGAAGCTAAGGTTGTTTTCCCTCTAGTAAGGCATTAACATTAGGACAATAGGAGTTCCTAGAGAAATGTTATCTCTGTATTTGCCTCAAATACTTGTCAATGAGCTCCAGGTTATGAGGAAATTTAATTTTACTTGTCATTTCCTTCTTGCCTTTGTTTTCATATCACTATTGAGGGGTGATGTTGGGGCTTCAGGAAAATGAGTCTATAGGGTTCTGGAGATTAGGCTATTGATAAGATTGCCTTTTTCTTGTAATTTACTAAGATATTTGTAAACTAATATATGTGTAAACCCATATCCTGTAGGACTGTGATCTCTATCACTTGGCCATTTGTTTCCTTTCCTTTGTCCTTGGGTAGCCTGGTGCCTGAGGAATATCACATACATCCTACCTGGGGGTTGGTGGGGAGGAGACTGCACTAACTTGCACTTTGTCCTCAGCTTGCCTCAAGCTCCTTCATCTGTTTGTTGGGTAATCAGCCACATAACTGCTTCCCTTCCTCCCCAGTCTGTCATCTACACACAGCGCACGTGCGTGCACACACACACACACACACATACACACACTCAACACACACACATAGAAGGTAGTAGTTATTTAAGAGTTCATGGGAATCTTCTTGATTAACTTTTAGGATAGTTACACCCTGAAACCTTCTTAAAAAAAAATCCAAAAAAGAAAAACAAAAAACAAAACCAGAAAAATCCCAGTTCTTTGTTTTATTCTAATTCCAATAAATCTTTTGCTTTTTCTAAGACAAAATTTGGGGGTAATCACTGTATTATGGAAACTATGCTTAAATTTGTAATGGAAATGAATGTCCAATTAAAGGGAATTTGCAGTTTTATTTTCAGGTTTTGTTTTAGAGACATTTTATGGTTCTGCCCTGGTTAAATTCTAGTTGTATAAGAATTGCATAGAATGTCTCAGAATTGATGTGGTACAGAGGACAGCCATTGTATGCTAGATTTCTCTCCCATAAGAATTCTGAAGGATGTGTGTACTGAGACAAGGGAAAAATTTGGTCTTATGGAGCTTTTTGCACCTTGATCAAAGATATGTCTTGCCCCTTTATCACAAAGTGAGAAATTGTATATTTTGAGAATATCATAAAATACCATAGCCATCTTATTTTTGTCATCTAGTCCTTAGTCTTTAGTTTTCAGAGTAATAATTTGACCTTAATATTTTACAAGCACGTAAGTAGCACATTACATAAAATGAAGTAAGAAAATCAAATTGTTTCATTTGTTTGACTTTTCTTAGATCAGCAGAATGAAATAGGATTATGGAGGCCTAAATAAAATCTACTTATTCTTAAGACTAAATCCTATCTTTCAGAAAGAATCTGTGCCACTGCAGTGACACATTCTCTCCATAGACATTCTTTCTGCTTCCCCCCAAAAGTTTAAGCTAAAACTACTCAGTGAGAAATTTTGTCCAAATAAAATAGCAGGTGGATGGGTTAGAGCATTGCTAAAGGTAACATACAGAGATGTGATTTGTTCTCTTTCCAAAATATGATAATTTCTAATCTGTAGTTTTTTTTCTAGTCTTTAAAAAAATGTCTATACTTGAGCTTTGCGGAAAAATTGATACATTTGCTTTTAAAATAGTTGCTGTTTTTACCCCAGTACATGATATTTAAGAGACTACTAAGTTTAATGTGTTTTAATGTTGCTCCTCAAAAAGATGTGTGGTATTTTCTCCTAAGTGTTTAATATCTTTATTAATATCCTAAATGCCAAAATGAGATTTCTGGAACAGAACAGAATAGGTTACTCTTTACTTAGAGCAAATAATAAGTGTGTTAACTTCCTTTTGCCCAAATACTTATCCCTGTGGTGGTATAATGAGAACCAGATGTGATGCTCTACATAGTGGGGTCTACTGCATGTGAGGAACTCCAAACATGAACCCAGGCACTTACATAGGGAAGAGAAGCAGCTGTTCTCCCTCCGCTTCTGAGTCTCCTGGGAGACATGATGGGGAACTGGTTCTTCTCTTGGGGGAATGTAAACAAGTTTCTCCTGGAGGGAAATTAGACTAGTGTCTCCCAACTTCACAATGCACAGAATGTCTTCATGGCTCCAGGTCTTATCACCCTTCGAACATAAACATATACCTCATGGGAGGTAAATCTGGAGTTCTCACTATCTCTTCAGTCATAACTTAATGTCCAGGCTTGTTTTTTAGCCCAGATCCCAAGTTCCAGTAAAATTTTCTTAGAAAGTTCTAGTTATGTAGAAATACACAAAAAATAATATTTTTTTCTAAAGCACGTTTTCTTTTGGAGAGTAACTTTCTGTGTCTGCGTGGCTAGCAAATTTGTGGAGCAGCTTTTAAAGTCTTTTTTTTTTTCTTTTACTTACATGATTAGGGCAGATCAGTTACCATTATAGACATGACTATCAAATGTGTGGAATAATTGCATAGTTAGCTAAAAATCAAGCATGTTGAAGAACAATGTCCATGGGGCACTGGTTGATGGCAAGGGCCATCAGGTTTTAGCACTTGGTCCCATCGGGTTTCAAGGCTTGGTCTCAGCATTTTTGTCATCCAAGTAGCAAATGGTTTCAGTCAGCACAGCCATCTTGAGAGTGATTGAAGAGAGGTAGAAGGAGAGCTAGGAGCACAGTCCTGGTGTGAAAGACCTTTTTGGATAATAGTAGTAGATGTCTTTAAGAGTTATCTACGGTCATTGCTGTCATTGTACATCATGGGTAAATGGGTAAGATGAAAATAGACATTAAATGCTGTGGGAACATTTATCCTATTGACATATGACCCACAGTGAGGTCAACTATTGACCAGAAGGTAAGTTCCATGAGGTTAAGGACTTCTTTTTTGTTTTCTAATTGCTGTATTCTCATCACCCACAGAATGAGTGAACAAGAGTAGGAGGAATTAGAAAAAGTGAGAAAAACTCTAGAATTAGTTGAAAGATGCTAGTGTTTTTTTTTTATTATTTTTTTTATATGAAATTTATTGACAAATTGGTTTCCATACAACACCCAGTGCTCATCCCAAAAGGTGCCCTCCTCAATACCCATCACCCACCCTCTCCTCCCTCCCACCCCCCATCAACCCTCAGTTTGTTCTCAGTTTTTAAGAGTCTCTTATGCTTTGGCACTCTCCCACTCTAACCTGTTTTTTTTTTCCTTCCCCTCCCCCATGGGTTCCTGTTAATTTCTCAGGGTCCACATAAGAGTGAAACCATATGGTATCTGTCTTTCTCTGTATGGCTTATTTCACTTAGCATCACACTCTCCAGTTCCATCCACGTTGCTACAAAAGGCCATATTTCATTTTTTCTCATTGCCACGTAATATTCCATTGTGTATATAAACCACAATTTCTTTATCCATTCATCAGTTGATGGACATTTAGGCTCTTTCCATAATTTGGCTATTGTTGAGAGTGCTGCTATGAACATTGGGATACAAGTGGCCCTATGCATCAGTACTCCTGTATCCCTTGGATAAATTCCTAGCAGTGCTATTGCTGGGTCATAGGGTAGGTCTATTTTTAATTTTCTGAGGAACCTCCACACTGCTTTCCAGAGCGGCTGCACCAATTTGCATTCCCACCAACAGTGTAAGAGGGTTCCCGTTTCTCCACATCCTCTCCAGCATCTATAGTCTCCTGATTTGTTCATTTTGGCCACTCTGACTGGCGTGAGGTGATACCTGAGTGTGGTTTTGATTTGTATTTCCCTGATAAGGAGCGACGCTGAACATCTCTTCATGTGCCTGTTGGCCATCCGGATGTCTTCTTTAGAGAAGTGTCTATTCATGTTTTCTGCCCATTACTTCACTGGGTTATTTGTTTTTTGGGTGTGGAGTTTGGTGAGCTCTTTATAGATTTTGGATACTAGCCCTTTGTCCGATATGTCATTTGCGAATATCTTTTCCCATTCCGTTGGTTGCCTTTTAGTTTTGTTGGTTGTTTCCTTTGCTGTGCAGAAGCTTTTTATCTTCATAAGGTCCCAGTAATTCACTTTTGCTTTTAGTTCCCTTGCCTTTGGGGATGTGTCGAGTAAGAGATTGCTACGGCTGAGGTCAGAGAGGTCTTTTCCTGCTTTCTCCTCTAAGGTTTTGATGGTTTCCTGTCTCACATTCAGGTCCTTTATCCATTTTGAGTTTATTTTTGTGAATGGTGTGAGAAAGTGGTCTAGTTTCAACCTTCTGCATGTTGCTGTCCAGTTCTCCCAGCACCATTTGTTAAAGAGGCTGTCTTTTTTCCATTGGATGTTCTTTCCTGCTTTATCAAAGATGAGTTGGCCATACGTTTGTGGGTCTAGTTCTGGGGTTTCTATTCTATTCCATTGGTCTATGTGTCTGTTTTTGTGCCAATACCATGCTGTCTTGATGATGACAGCTTTGTAGTAGAGGCTAAAGTCTGGGATTGTGATGCCTCCTGCTTTGGTCTTCTTCGTCAAAATTCCTTTGGCTATTCGGGGCCTTTTGTGGTTCCATATGAATTTTAGGATTGCTTGTTCTAGTTTTGAGAAGAATGCTGGTGCAATTTTGATTGGGATTGCATTGAATGTGTAGATAGCTTTGGGTAGTATTGACATTTTGACAATATTTATTTTTCCAATCCATGAGCAGGGAATGTCTTTCCATTTCTTTAAATCTTCTTCAATTTCCTTCATAAGCTTTCTATAGTTTTCAGCATACAGATCCTTTACATCTTTGGTTAGATTTATTCCTAGGTATTTTATGCTTCTTGGCGCAATTGTGAATGGGATCAGTTTCTTTATTTGTCTTTCTGTTGCTTCATTGTTAGTGTATAAGAATGCAACTGATTTCTGTACATTGATTTTGTATCCTGCAACTTTGCTGAATTCATGTATCAGTTCTAGTAGACTTTTGGTGGAGTCTATCGGACTTTCCATGTATAATATCATGTCATCTGCAAAAAGCGAAAGCTTGACTTCATCTTTGCCAATTTTGATGCCTTTGATTTCCTTTTGTTGTCTGATTGCTGATGCTAGAACTTCCAGCACTATGTTAAACAGCAGCGGTGAGAGTGGGCATCCTTGTCGTGTTCCTGATCTCAGGGAAAAAGCTCTCAGTTTTTCCCCGTTGAGGATGATGTTAGCTGTGGGCTTTTCATAAATGGCTTTTATGATCCTTAAGTATGTTCCTTCTATCCCGACTTTCTCAAGGGTTTTTATTAAGAAAGGGTGCTGGATTTTGTCAAAGGCCTTTTCTGCATCGATTGACAGGATCATATGGTTCTTCTCTTTTTTTTTGTTAATGTGATGTATCACGTTGATTGATTTGCGAATGTTGAACCAGCCCTGCATCCCAGGAATGAATCCCACTTGATCATGGTGAATAACTCTTTTTATATGCCGTTGAATTCGATTTGCTAGTATCTTATTGAGAATTTTTGCATCCATATTCATCAGGGATATTGGCCTGTAGTTCTCTTTTTTTACTGGGTCTCTGTCTGGTTTAGGAATCAAAGTAATACTGGCTTCATAGAATGAGTCTGGAAGTTTTCCTTCCCTTTCTATTTCTTGGAATAGCTTGAGAAGGATAGGTATTATCTCTGCTTTAAACGTCTGGTAGAACTCCCCTGGGAAGCCATCTGGTCCTGGACTCTTATTTGTTGGGAGATTTTTGATAACCGATTCAATTTCTTTGCTGGTTATGGGTCTGTTCAAGCTTTCTATTTCCTCCTGATTGAGTTTTGGAAGAGTGTGGGTGTTCAGGAATTTGTCCATTTCTTCCAGGTTGTCCAATTTGTTGGCATATAATTTTTCATAGTATTCCCTGATAATTGTTTGTATCTCTGAGGGATTGGTTGTAATACTTCCATTTTCATTCATGATTTTATCTATTTGGGTCATTTCCCTTTTCTTTTTGAGAAGCCTGGCTAGAGGTTTGTCAATCTTGTTTATTTTTTCAAAAAACCAACTCTTGGTTTCGTTGATCTGCTCTACAGTTTTTTTAGATTCTATATTGTTTATTTCTGCTCTGATCTTTATTATTTCTCTTCTTCTGCTGGGTTTAGGCTGCCTTTGCTGTTCTGCTTCTAGTTCTTTTAGGTGTGCTGTTAGATTTTGTATTTGGGATTTTTCTTGTTTCTTGAGATAGGCCTGGATTGCAATGTATTTTCCTCTCAGGACTGCCTTCGCTGCGTCCCAAAGCGTTTGGATTGTTGTATTTTCATTTTCGTTTGTTTCCATATATTTTTAAATTTCTTCTCTAATTGCCTGCTTGACCCACTCATTCGTTAGTAGGGTGTTCTTTAACCTCCATGCCTTTGGAGGTTTTCCAGACTTTTTTCTGTGGTTGATTTCAAGCTTCATAGCATTGTGGTCTGAAAGTATGCATGGTATAATTTCAATTCTTGTAAACTTATGAAGGGCTGTTTTGTGACCCAGTATATGATCTATCTTGGAGAATGTTCCATGTGCACTCGAGAAGAAGGTATATTCTGTTGCTTTGGGATGTAGAGTTCTAAATATATCTGTCAAGTCCATCTGATCCAATGTCTCATTCAGGGCCCTTGTTTCTTTATTGACCGTGTGTCTAGATGATCTGTCCATTTCTGTAAGTGGGGTGTTAAAGTCCCCTGCAATTACCACATTCTTATCAATAAAGTTGCTTATGTTTATGAGTAATTGTTTTATATATTTGGGGGCTCCGGTATTCGGCGCATAGACATTTATAATTGTTAGCTCTTCCTGATGGATAGACCCTGTAACTATTATATAATGTCCTTCTTCATCTCTTGTTACAGCCTTTAATTTAAAGTCTAGTTTGTCTGATATAAGTATGGCTACTCCAGCTTTCTTTTGGCTTCCAGTCGCATGATAAATAGTTCTCCATCCCCTCACTCTCAATCTAAAGGTGTCCTCAGGTCTAAAATGAGTCTCTTGTAGACAGCAAATAGATGGGTCTTGTTTTTTTATCCATTCTGATACCCTATGTCTTTTGGTTGGTGCATTTAATCCATTTACATTCAGTGTTATTATAGAAAGATACGGGTTTAGAGTCATTGTGATGTCTGTATGTTTTATGCTTGTAGTGATGTCTCTGGGACTTTGTCTCACAGGGTCCCCCTTAGGATCTCTTGTAGGGCTGGTTTAGTGGTGACAAATTCCTTCAGTTTTTGTTTGTTTGGGAAGACCTTTATCTCTCCTTCTATTCTAAATGACAGACTTGCTGGATAAAGGATTCTCGGCTGCATATTTTTTCTGTCTAGCACCCTGAAAATCTCGTGCCAATTCTTTCTGGCCTGCCAAGTTTCAAAGGAGAGATCAGTCACGAGTCTTATAGGTCTCCCTTTATATGTGAGGGCACGTTTACCCCTTGCTGCTTTCAGAATTTTCTCTTTATCCTTGTATTTTGCCAGTTTCACTATGATATGTCGTGCAGAAGATTGATTCAAGTTACGTCTGAAGGGAGTTCTCTGTGCCTCTTGGATTTCGATGCCTTCTTCCTTCCCCAGTTCAGGGAAGTTCTCAGCTATTATTTCTTCAAGTACCCCTTCAGCACCTTTCCCTCTCTCTTCCTCCTCTGGGATACCAATTATGCGTATATTATTTCTTTTTAGTGTATCACTTAGTTCTCTAATTTTCCCCTCATACTCCTGGATTTTTTTATCTCTCTTTTTCTCAGCTTCCTCTTTTTCCATAACTTTATCTTCTAGTTCACCTATTCTCTCCTCTGCCTCTTCAAGCCGAGCTGTGGTGGTTTCCATTTTGTTATGCATTTCGTTTAAAGCGTTTTTCAGCTCCTCGTGACTGTTCCTTATTCCCTTGATGTCTGTAGCAAGAGATTCTCTGCTGTCCTGTATACTGTTTTCAAGCCCAGCGATTAATTTTATGACTATTATTCTAAATTCGCTTTCTGTTATATTATTTAAATCCTTTTTGATCAGCTCATTAGCTGTTGTTATTTCCTGGAGATTCTTCTGAGGGGAATTCTTCCGCTTGGTCATTTTGGATAGTCCCTGGCGTGGTGAGGACCTGCAGGGCACTTCCCCTGTGCTGTGGTGTATAACTGGAGTTGGTGGGCGGGGCCGCAGTCAGACCTGATGTCTGCCCCCAGCCCACCGCTGGGGCCACAATCAGACTGGTGTGTGCCTTCTCTTCCCCTCTCCTAGGGGCGGGATTCACTGTGGGGTGGTGTGGCCCGTCTGGGCTACTTGCACACTGCCAGGCTTGTGATGCTGGGGATCTGGCGTATTAGCTGGGGTGGGTAGGCAAGGTGCACGGGGGCAGGAGGGGCAGGGTTAGATCGCTTCTCCTTAGGTATCCTCTTCAGGAGGGGCCCTGTGGCAGCGGGAGGGAGTCAGATCCGCTGCTGGAGGTTTGGCTCCGCAGAAGCACAGAGTTGGGTGTTTGCGCGGAGCGAGCAAGTTCCCTGGCAGGAACTGGTTCTCTTTGGGATTTTGGCTGGGGATGGGCGGGGGAGATGGCGCTGGTGAGCGCCTTTGTTCCCCACCAAACTGAGCTCTGTCGTCAGGGGGCTCAGCAGCTCTCCCTCCCTTTGTCCTCCAGCCTTCCCGCTTTCCGAGCAGAGCAGTTAACTTATGACCTCCCAGAAGCTAAGTCGCGCTTGTTGTGGGAACACAGTCCATCAGGCCCCTCCGCTTTTGCAAGCCAGACTCGGGGGCTCTGCTTGGCCGGCGAGCCGCCCCTCCGCCCCGGCTCCCTCCCGCCAGTCCGTGGAGCGCGCACCACCTCGCCGCCCTTCCTACCCTCTTCCGTGGGCCTCTCGTCTGCGTTTGGCTCCGGCGACTCCGTTCTGCTAATCCTCTGGCGGTTTTCTGGGTTATTTAGGCTGGTGTAGGTGGAATCTAAGTGATCAGCAGGACGCGCGGTGAGCCCAGCATCCTCCTAAGCCGCCATCTTGCCGCTTCAAGATGCTAGTGTTTTGATATCACCTGATTTTGATTACTCTTGGTGCTTAACACTTTTGTCATTTCTTTCTTTATTAAAATTATATCCTTCCTTTGTTTCTTTTCAGATATTTAAAAATAAATACTCATTCTATCTCTATAGACAGCTTCTTGCTTTAATGAATTGCAACTACTGAGCTCAGTTCTTAAATTTGGGCACTATTTTCTCCCTTTACCTCTTCCCTGGACTATGTCATCCCAATCCTCAGCTTTAACTACTCACTAAATACACACACTTTCTGAACTCTAGCTTTTACACAGATGTTTCTGCTAAGTTGTCCCTTGATTCTTTGTACTCAGTTTGCATAAAGCTGAATTATCATCTTTCCTGACAATATGCGTCATGTCCTATATTTCTTCCTTTTGTGACTAGAACCAATACCTTCCTTAGTACAGAAGCCTGAAACAAATTCCCCTCCTTTCTCTTTCTTCCATTAGAGTGTATTACTCAAAATCACTTATTCTCTACTTTTCATTGCCAGAGATACTTTCTTCTTTGGTCTGTATCAACCTTGTTTTATTTTCTAGTTTTCCTTGGTTCCCTTCTATCCTGTATACTTCTGCCAAAAGAATAATCTAAAAGATAAATATCACATATCTTATTAAATTTTTAATTAATAAATTTAATTAATAAAATTATCTTTCAAGATACTTCTCAGATACTCATAGTCTGAACTCGTCTTTCTCGAAGGCAGATTTTACACTTTATCTCCTTACACATATTTTGTCTCTATCAGTAATTCCTTTATCCTTTTACTCAATAGTCAAATGTTCATTTTTTTTTCTCATTTAACAGTCATTAAAGGAGGACCTATTATGACCCAAGGGATTTATCTGGGAGCTGGAGATATAGCAGAGAACAAAACAGTCATAGTCTCTTTCTTCAAGGAATTTGCAGTACAGTAAGGAAGATTATAGATAAACAAGACAAATAATTACAGATGTAATAAATGATACACAGAAGAATTACAAACTACCTACAATAGAAATGCTTGACTATGAAGTAAGGAATGATATCCCTGTGGAAACAAAAAGTATTCTGAGCTATAAATAATGAGGAAGAGTATACTAGGTGTTCAGGGGGAAACATCCTATTAGGAAGGGTAAAAAGATGACAAAAAGACCCTGAATCATGGAAAAATATGTATACCTGGAATGATTCAAAAGACCAAGTCCATAGAGGAGAGAACAAAGAGAATGTGGCAATGGTCCACCCATGCCATGCTATTCTGTATCTTCCTTTCTCTCCTTTGTTGGACCTTTAATATTTCAAAACAGCTAAAGTGTCACCATCTCCTCTAAGAGCACTCAATTTGATTTTTGTTTGTTTGTTTGTTTGTTTGTTTTTAGTGCTCCAAAGTCACCCTGTAGACTTCCATCGTAAGCTTATTTTATATTTCTCCCTACTATGATGATGAACTCCTTGTTGGAAAGCACCATATGCATTTCTTCAGGCTCTCCACAGCCCTGGGCACATAGTGAAAAGTCCATGACTCTGTTTCATAATAGAATATATAAATGAAACCTGAACAGAAAACTACAAGGAGGGGAGCATGGGCACTGTGGACACTTGATTGTGAAGTACTATACCTACTATTAAAAACATTCTTCTAACAGTTCCTCCTACATCTTGAAATGAGTGACAGGATATGTTGCAAAAATTAATTGGTATTAGAATCATACTTGCCCATAGTTTAAACAATGCATCAGGCTGTCAATCTCTTTGTCACATTTATAAACATTTAAGCTCCCCAAATGTTCAGAATCTCGGAAAATCAACTGGAACAGAAGCACAATTCTTTGTCCTTCAAGGAACTCTATAGCAACTAGAGAAACTCCTTTATATGGATCTGCAGGGATTATATTATTTCAAATATAGTTTTACTCGGAACCTTAGAGGGCAACTGCTGAGAAAGAAAGTGCCCTGTAAAGAAGAAACCTGTCTTCTATTCAGGTTGCTCCAGCTATCATTATTAACTTTGCAGGTAGATCTTATATATATCAAATCAAACAAACAAATGAACTTCATTTATTCAGAAATTACGTTCTGTATCTCACACTGAGTTGCCCTACCTTTTGAACTCATTAATTTTAGAATTCCCTTAGCATTTATAGTGGCTTATTTCATAAATTTTAATAAAATCCTATTGGTAGTCTGCATGCATTCTTTACATGAATTTCTTCTACATTAATAGGACTTTGATTTATATTTAGGGCTCACTGACCATTTGCTCTTTTTAAGCAGGGGTATGTATTGTAATCAATCATGGACCACTCTAAAAACATTTTATAAAAGCACTACAAGGTCCCAGCATAGCAGAAACTCAGGAATAAAACAAAAAACAAAAAACAAAAAATCCCACAACAAACATTCAATTTATACTGTACAGACTTTACAAGTGAAATTTTAAGGTGTTATTTAAAGATATATATTTCAATTGTAAGTGCATTTATCTCCTTTATACTATATGTGTGGTTTTTCAATATAAATAATCATGTACAAGAGAATTCTCTTAGACTTAAGAGTTTTGTTGAATGGCTTGCATCTCTAAGGACAATACCGACCATTAACAAAGTCTGCACAGCTACAGCCAATTCATACTACAAATAAAAGTTTTATTGGGCACAATTTTGGAGTATCTGTGTCAGTAGGATCCAAGTGACAGCAATAGTGGTATGAATTCCCAGTTGGGAAGGGTAGGATTTTAATAGATTGTAGAGGCAGTACTTTTATATCACATGCATTGAATTTGATTCATTTCAAGTACTTAGAGTTACTTTTATTTTTTTCATATTTAAATATCTTAAACACATACATACCTATATGTGTAAAATATATGCACAGACATACATATATCTTTTACAATTAACTAAAATTAGTCATTTTTCTAGACTAGTGAGGAATGCACAGATCTACCTATTCCCTTATACAAAACTTACTTTCATTTCTATTTTTATTTAAAAATGTTTTATTATTATTTACTTTTGAGAGAGAGAACAGGGAGGGGGGCAGAGAGAGAGGGGGACAGAGGATCCAAAGCAGGCTCTGAGCTGCCAGCAGTGAGCCTGATGTGGGGCTTGATCTCATGAATCCTGAGATCATGACCTGAGCCGACTTTGGATGCTAAACCAACTGAGCCACCCAGGCACCCCATTTCTACTTTTGTTTTTATTCCTGTTAATGGTAGATAACATTTATTGAGCATCTGGTGTACTCAATTACACTTCCCATTTACTATTAACATTAATTATTATGACAATTGTATGAGATAGATAATTCCATGCTCATTTATAAATGTATAAATTGGGATTTGAGATGCATTTTGGCAAATGGCCCTAAGTTGTATAGTTATGTAGCAGGAAGTAGGCATAGGTTTTAGACATAGTTTTTCATCAACCACACAACCAGAAATCTTGCTACTCTTTATAATTGTTATTTTTTCTGTAGTAGGCACTTTTTCACATGTTACCTGAAGTATTATCATTGGTATTTAAGATGAAGATTGTTATTTATTTATTTATTTATTTATTTATTTATTTATTTATTTATAGATGAGAAAATTGAAGTTATGTCAGGTCAAGCAAATTTCTCACATAGATTCTAGGTGACATTGTTGGGATTCAGACTGGGTTTATCCAGTTATAAAGATTGGGCTCTTCAAGCTCTACCATACTCAGTAGATGGTTATCAAGTGTTTCCTGTATTTCTAGAAACATACTGATCACTAGGAAAATGTAGTACACTAGCTATACACATTTCTGTTTAATTGAAAGTAATCTAGTGGTTGTCACTATCTAAATAGATTGTCACTACTAAGTAGATCTTTTGATACTAATGCCCTAAATCATACCTAATTTGAATCTCAGGATGTCATTGCAGAATAAAGGAAAGGGGGGTTGTTGTTTATAAGGCATGAGAAGCTTTCTCTGATGAAGCTGAAATTAATAAAAATTCTGATGGATGTCTTTAGTCTATAGAAAGGAGGAAAGGTATGCCCATTTTGGGATTTTAAATATTTATAGAATAGCTAGCTAATTCGTGTAGTAAGGGAAGAGTGGCACACATTAACTACAGAGGAAAAATTGGAGACCAGTCGTGCAGGGTGTTTGTAGGCTATTCTCACAATCTGAATTTTAGTTTAAGAGAAGTAGAAATGAATAAATATTCATGTTTGCACTTTAAAACTATCTGCCAAAAATTTGAAGAAAAGATTGGAGAAGGATAAAGTTAGTGATTGGAATTACAATGAGGCTAATGATTTATTCCAGAATTCCAGAAGAAAGAGAATGATTTCCTAAATTAGTATGGTAGCAGTAGAAATGACTATAAATGGATAGATTAAATTCCTTTCTTAATTCAAAAAACATTTGTAGAGAGTCGACTATATACCAGACATTATTCTGGTTGCTTGGAATACAACAATAAATAGAAAGAGTCAATGGCCTTGTTTTTATGGCTTTTATTCTGGATTATTTAGGAAGCCATTAGTTTTATGCAGAGGGATGATAGGATGATATGTGACATGTATTTACTTGAGTTTTGTGCAAAGGGGTGATATGAGCAGATAGGTATTTAGTGGTACCATATCTTTTTTTTTAAAATTAATTTATTTATTTTGAGAGAGAAAGTGCACATGCATGCACAAGTGGAGGAGGTGCAGAGAGAGAGAGGGATAGAGAGAATCCAAAGCAGGCTCCACACTATCAGCACAGAGTCCAACTCCGGGCTCGATCCCATGAACTGTGAGATCATGACCTGAGTTGAAATCAGGAGTTGGGCGATCAACTGACTGAGCCACCTAGACACCCCTAGAGGCATAATTTCCTAAATAAAATATAGAACATTATAAAAGGTACACTTCAGGTAGGAAAACAATGAATTCTCTTAATTTGAGATTCCAGCATGATGTCCAAGAATATATTCACAGGAAGTACTTGATTTCATAGGTGAGAGCTTTTCAGAAGAGAGCTTTGGACTAGCAGTATCATTTAGGGGTGTGTTAACATTGGGCTATAATTAAAATCACTAGATAACTGTTGAGGGAATGTACCACACTGTGAAATAAGGATAAAGCCAAGACTGATTCCTAAAATGCCTATGTTTGAGGATCAGGTATATGAGGTAGAGCCAGCCAAAGTACATTCACTCTTGGTTTTGTGCATTCTGTGGGTTTGGACAAATGTATAATGACATGTATCCATCATAAGACATCATACAGAGTATTTTCATAGTTACAGAAATCATCTGTGCTCTGCCTATCCATCCTTCTCTCTGTGCCAGAAACCACTAGTTTGTATTGTCTCCATAGTTTTTTTTTTTTTTTTTTACCTTTTCCAGAATGTCATATATTTGGAATCATACAATGTGCAGTCTTTTCAGATAGGGTTCTTTCACTTAAGTAATACACACTTAGGTTTCCTGAATGTCTTCTTATGGCTTGATAGCTCATTTCGTTTTAGCACGGAGTAATATTAACTTATCTGCATGTGCCACAGTTCATTGATCCATTCACCTAATGAAGGGCATCTTGGTTGCTTCTAAATTTTGGCTATCATGGAAAAAGCTGCTATAAGCATTGTAAACAGATTGTTGGGTGGACATACATTTTCAACTCCTTTGGTTAAATACCAATGTGCATGATTGCTAATTCCATGGTAACAGTATGTTTAGTTTTATAAGAAACTGTCAAACTGTCTTTCAAAGTGGCTGTGCCATTTTGCATCCCCACCAGTAAAGGCTGAGAATTTCTGTTGCTCCACACCTTTGCCAGCATCGGTGTTGTCAGTGTTCTGGATTTTGGCCCTTCTTCTACGTGTGTAGTGCTATCTCATTGTTGTTTTCATTTGCCTCTCTCTAAAAATATATATTAATGAGCATCTTTTCATATGCTTGTTTGCCATCTATGTATCTTTGGTGAGGTGTCTTTTAAGGTACTTGACTCATAAATAGGGTATTTGTTTTCTTAGTGTTGAGTTGTATCAGTTCTTTGTATATTTTGGATCAGAGTTCTTTAACAGATGTGTCTTTTGCAAATATTTTCTCCCATTCTGTGGCATGTCTTCTAATTCTCTTGACACCATCTTTCACAGAGCACAAGTTGTTTTTTTTTTTTTAATTTTTTTTTCAACGTTTTTATTTATTTTTGGGACAGAGAGAGACAGAGCATGAACGGGGGAGGGGCAGAGAGAGAGGGAGACACAGAATCGGAAACAGGCTCCAGGCTCCGAGCCATCAGCCCAGAACCTGACGCGGGGTCTCGAACTCACTGACCGCGAGATCGTGACCTGGCTGAGGTCGGACGCTCAACCGACTGCGCCACCCAGTTTTTCTGGAAAACCGACTGCCCCAACAAGTTTTTAATTTTAATGAAATCTGGTTTATCAATTATTTCTTTCAAGGATCATGCATTTGGTGTTGTATCTAAAAAAATCATTGCCATACCCAAAGTCATGTAGGTTTTTCCTTATATTCCAGAAGTTTTACAGTTTTAGTTCTGTATTTTATACTTAGATCGGTAATCCATTTTGAGTTAATTTTTGTGAAGGATGCAATGTCTGTGTCTATTTTCTTATTGTCTTTCTTTCCTTCTTTCTTTCTTTCTTTCTTTCTTTCTTTCTTTCTTTCTTTCTTTCTTTTCCTTCCTTCCTTCCTTCCTTCCTTCCTTCCTTCCTTCCTTCCTTCCTTCCTTCCTTCCTTCCTTGCATGTGGATGTACAGTGTTCATCATTTGATGAACAGACTATCTTTTCTCCATTGTATTTCCTTTACTACTTTATCTAAGATCAGTTGACTATACTTATGTGGGTCTATTCTGAGCTGTCCATTCTGTTCTATTGATCTATTTTCTTCTTTCACCAATACCATAGTGCCTTGAAGACAAAAGCTTTATACTAAGTCTGGAGTCAGGTGGTATTAGGCCTCCAACTTTGTTCTTCTCTTTTTGATATTATGTTGGCTATTTTCGATCTTTTGCCTCTCCATATAACCTTTAGAATTAGTTTTTCCATGTCTACCAAATAACTTGCTGGGATGGGAAGATTGTTTTTCAAATAGGTTGAATACTGTTTTATTAAATAATAAGGACAGAAAATAATAGATTGTTTTATAAATATCTAGATGATTCATTATATTAACAAGGATAATTACATTTGAGTATTGGAGCTATAAGGCAGATTAACTTGTTAGGGAAATATAAAGGGGATGAGAAAGTGTGAAAGGAGAGTATAGACAACTCTCTGACATTGCAAAGAGTAAGTGGTCAGGGAGACATGAAATAGTTGCTAGACTATGTTGTGGGATCCAGGATCTAGATTGAGGTCTGTCAAAACTACAGTGTGCTTAGTATGCCACCTCTAAAGTACACAATAGAAAATCATTGAGTTTTCCTCTTAAAATCTAGGTAACTGACAGTCTTAAGTGACAACACAGTGTAAAACAGGAGCATTAGGTATATCTGTGTTTGAATCCTTGGTCTACCATGTGATCTTAGGAAGTTATCCGTTTTCTTTGAGCTTTGTTTCCCTTATTTGTAAATTGGGGAAAATAATACTACTTTATGGGGTTTCTGAATGGGTTTATGTATAAGTATACTTAGAAAAATACCTGGCTTTTGGTAAATGCATAGTAAATGGTAGCTTTCATTTACTATACTGTAGTGTGCCATCTTAAAGGAATATCACACATGTGTGATGCTGTCTTGCCAATGACTTTACTATTACAACTAACTAGGACCCATCTCACCTTGCAGCTGTGGCTACTCCATATTTACCTTTGGTTTGTGCACTTATCCTCGATGAAGTGCCCTGGATAGGGAGTAGATTGGTTTTGTTTAATGTAGGATATAGAAAGTATGGAACATAAGTAGTTGAGATCATTTTTTTAACAGCTTTATTTAGATACACAGTTTCTATAGATTTGCCTATTCTAGACATATTATATACATAGTGTATACCTAGAAATATACATATTCTTTCACTTAGAATAATGTTTTCAAGGATCATTCATGTTATAGTGTGCACTATATTTCCTTCCTTTTCATTGCTAGAAAATATACCATCGTATGGATACACTACATATTTTATCCAGTCATCAGTTGATGGACATTTGTATTGTTTCCACTTTTTGTCTTTAGGAATAAGCTACCAGAACATTTGTGGAAAACTTTTTTTCAAAAACATATGTCTTTATTTACCTTGGATATATACCTAGGAATTGAATTGCTGGATCAATGATAATCCTTTATTTAACTGAGCAACTACTTGACTATTTTCCAAAATGGCTGTACCATTTTAATTTCCAAAATCAATGCATGAGAGTTCCAGTTTCTCCATATCTTCACAAGCTCTTGTTATTATCAGTCATTTTTATTATAACCATCTTAATGAGTGTGAATTAGTATATTATTATTGTTTTGATTTGCATTTACTTGATGGCCAATGAATTGAGCATCTTTTCATATGCTCACTAGCCATTTGCATACCCTCTCTGGAGAAATGTCTATTCAGGTTTTTTGCCTATTTTTATTTTTTATTATTTTTAAAGTGTTTTTTGTTTTATTTTTGAGAGACAGAGAGAGCATGAGTGGGAGAGGGACAGAGAGAGAGAAAGACACAGAATCTGAAGCAGGCTCCAGGCTCTGAGCTGTCAGCACAGAGCCCGACGTGGGGCTCAGACTGACAAATCATGAGATCATTACCAGATCCCAACCTGGCACTCAACTGACAGAGCCACCCATGCACCCCTTTTACCCATTTTTCAAAATTGAGATTTTTGTCTTTGTATTATTGAGTTGTATAAGTTCTTTATGTATTATGTTTGTATATTCTAGATGAAAATCCATTGTCAGATATGTGATTTGCAAAACTTCTCTCCCATTTTGTGCATGATCTTTTCATTTTCTTGATGGTATCTTTTCCTCTGATGATTTTTAAAAAAGGATCTGTGAGTAGGACAGACAAGTAAAAGTTTATGGACTACTCTTAAGCTGGCCTAGTGTAACTCAATGGTATTAACGTTTTTTTCATGATGTGCATACAAATAAGGTGCATTTATGAAATACACAGATTTAGTCAGGACTGGAATGATTGCAGTGCCTTTCTCCTTCCTCTGATTTCTCACAGTGGCTTTGTAGGGGTCACACATGGGTATTTTATAGGAGCTCTGGTGTAAGCCCTTTTATGCCCTTTATCCTTATTCTCCTCATAATTATGTACTGAACACAATTCTGTGGAGGGAGCACAGAACTTATCACCATCACTACTGCCAGTATTCTCTATGAAAAATAGCTTCCCTACTTAGAGTGCTGTCTCCTAATTTCTTTTTTACTATTTAATGTAGAAAATGAGGAAAGTACCCTGGATATCTTGATCACTGTGTCAAGCTCGGTTTTGAGAACTACAACTGCTACACTAAGTCAAATAGTCAAGGTGATTGAAGAAAAAAAAATAGCAATATAACAAGGCATCCTATTCTAAACAAGAATATCACAAGAAATAACGATAGCCTTCATCTGAGGCTCCATCTCTTGCTCTGTTGGTCACAGTCTGAGAAACCAGATCATGAAAGTCATCACTAGTATGAATGTGCTCAGGAGAAAGCCCTGAAGTCAATCAAGAGATAGCAGTTTTGGAGCACTTGGGTGGCTCAGTAAGTTAAGCTTTTGACTTCAGCTCAGGTCATGATCTCACAGTTTGTAGGTTTGAGCCCCACATTGGGCTCTATGCTGACAGCTTGGAGCCTAGAGCCTGCTTTGGATTCTGTGTCTCCCTCTCTTTCTCTGCCCCTCCCCAGCTTGTACTCTGTCTCTCTCTCTCTCTCTCAAAAATAAATATAAACATTAACAAATTTATAAAGAGATAATCACTTTGGGTTTGGCTTGCCACTGACTTGCTTTAGAAATGTATGGATGCTTGTAGCAGGTGGTTTACACATGTGTCTCAGTTTGTTCTTCTCTAAAGGAGTAAGAATGATCTGTCTAGAGGGCAGTGTTTATGTCTGGCACAATTAACTGGTAAGCCAAAGGTTTGGGCAATGAAATGACTTGTTTTTGAAGGTAGCCATAGCCTTCTCAGTATGGATTAATTTCTTTTGAGTTCTTAGCTCAGTATCTGAAAGGGAATATGCCCTTTGTGCTTAATAGATGCTATTGATATTACTGTTACTAAGGTCTAGAATTATTGGAATGTGCTGTTTAAGTCATGATTTTTTCATTTTAAATTTTGGATTAATTAAACTTGTTCACAATGTGTCTCCAAATGAATTAATGTGAGTCCATTCTAAATCTTTAAAATACTACCCAAACATCAGGTTAGCAAAAATATAAATGCACTATAACCAGCAGCCATCAAACATCTATCACTTCTTGCCCTACCTCCTGCCTCGTTCCACTCAAATTTATTCTACTTCCTCTAAGTATGATCTCTTTGAAATAGAAATCTGATCATATAAGATTATAATAGCACCCAACTATGTATACATAGTTTAGATAATAAAAGTTTATTCATATAATCTTAGGCTTAATTTAGACTCATCAAGGAAAGTGCCTGTGTTATTTACATGTCCTAGTCAGGTTTACAATGGTATTATTTTGAAATGTCATAGAATTTTTGGATGATGAAATGAAAATTTGTTGACATTTGGATTAGTATTCCCTCTGCAAAGTTTAGGCTGCTTTTCCAAGCAAAACTCTAGAGAGTTTTAAATATCAAAGAGTACTTCAGTTATAAGTTGTTTAGCTAAGAGTTAAGCATTTTAAAATTAAATATGATTTGAATTCAAAGTGATAAATTGTTGACACTTTTTAAAAAAAATTAAATGTTTTTATTTATTTTTGAGAGAGAGAGAGAGAAAGAGACAGTGCGAGTGGAGGAGGGAGAGAGAGAGAGGGAGACAGAATCTGAATCAGGCTCCAGGCTCTGAGCTAACAGCACAAAGCCTGATGTGGGGCTTGAACTCAGGAATTGCAGGATCATGACCTGAGCCAAAGTCAGATGCTTAACCAACTGAGCCATCCATTTGCCCTAAATTGTTGACACTTTTGAAACAAGACAACTCAAATATGAATGTAGCTTTCAAGGTCAGCAATGAATAGGCTAACTTGATCGTCATAATTCTGCAAAAAAATGTCATACTCTGATATTTTGTGAAGGGTTTATTTTACTTGAGTTTGCACATTAACAAGTGTTATGCTAAGCAGTTCTAGATCTAATTGCATTCTTGACTCTTAGAGGAGATGTAGTCACAAATCAGACCACTGTAGTGTATATCACTTACTCTAACACAAGGCTGATTTGTTACAACAGAGCGGAACCAAAGCAGTAGGTGTCTGGGAGTCTTGAAGACTCTGCAGAAAGTCTCCAGGAAGTTTGAGAACAACCAAGCAAAGCATACTGGTGAAAATATAGGCTCAACATTTTTCTGCCTTCTTACAAATTTGTCTTGTGAAGTTCATTACCCTTTGTTACTCATAAGTCCAGACATTTCCCTCTCTTCCACTTTCCAGAATGTTTACTTTCCAATTCCAAGGTAAACAATTTATAAATGAAATTGCAAGATATGTATGCACTCTTAGCACATGACTATGAGGTCAAAAGGAATCCCAGTGCTTACATGAGGACTCAGAGGTAACTGTGAGTTACTTCTTATGAAAGGGATAACAGAAAAGGATCAAATCTGGGTTTTTTTTCTTTAAATTACTGAATCATAATTGTTCAAAACAAAAACTTTTATGTCAGCAGGAATAAAATTTAAATGTCTAATATTCTGGTAAAGAGAGCTTTCTCTTCATCCCATCTCTATGTCTATAACACAAGAAATACTTGTGTTTTGTTGATAACATGTTAATATTTTATAGAATCCTTGTGTGAAATATAAGTTTAGGGGTCCCTGGGTGACAGTCAGTTAAGCGTCCGACTCTTGATTTCAGCCCCATTCATGATCTCATGGTCCTGAGATTGAGTGCCTCATTGGGCTCTGAACTGGGTGTGGAGCCTGCTTAAGAGTCTCTCACTCTTTCCCTCTGCACCTCCCCTCCCTTTGCGCGCGCGCGCGCGCGCGCACGCGCGCGCGCACACACACACACACACACACACACACACACACACATGCTATTTCTCTTGAAAAAAAAAAAAAGAAAGAAAAAGAAGTTTAACTGAATCATCTAGGGAAAAGTCTACCCGTTTGTGCCAAAAGACTATTGTCAGAATTAAATTAAATATTATACAGAAAATACCTAACAGCATTTTTGCCTCAGTGAATATTTATAAATGAAATTGCAATGAAACACTGATTAGTAAGAAAGTTCTCTTAACCGGAAATCTTTCTCCCCTGTCTTCTTTATAAGAGAAACTACATTTCTGAATCTGAATTACAATTTTTTTCATTTACTGTGTTATCTTTGGCATGATAACGTACCCAAAGAGCTGTTTTGAGGATTTAGTTAGAAAGTGTAAGTACTTCCCACGTTGTTCTGCCCAAGAAATGATAACTGTATGGGACTTATTTTAATAATTATGATTATTTTATGCATATAAATTCATTACACCAAATAACAAGCTTAGAGAAAATGTGAACTTAGGAAGTGTTATTGGAAAAACCCTAGTTCAATACACAGATGATTGAATATTAAATCACAAATTTTCTTTTTACCTTTGACGTACTAATAAGGTTCAGAGATTGTCCTCAATTTATACCTTATTTCTGGTACCTGGTTACTTGCTATACATGCCTGTCTTTACAACTGTTTTCCCCGTGTTGCTCACTGATAGCCATCTTACTCAGAACCTTACATCCCATTTCGGGGCGCCTGCTCTTCACCTGCCGCCCTGGATTGCTGCATAATTCTGGCTGCTAGATTTTCTGTTGTCTGATTTAAACTGCCTGTGTGAACAGGCCTATTATTCTGAATTTCTCTCTTTGATTTTCACTACTTTTTTCTTTACCAGATGTGCCATTCTTGCCTGACTGAACTGATTTCTCTTCAGGATTTTCAGGGGCATGTGTAACTCCAGTCAGTCTGCCTTTGGGAATGCACACATGCATGTGTGTGTGTGTGGGTGTGCAAACACCTTTCCTACACACACACAAATCTGCCTGCTTTCTCATACTAGACTGACCACCAAAACTTCTTGGGTTCTGTGCTGACAGCTCGGAGCCTGGAGCCTGCTTTGGATTCTGTGGCTCTCTCTGCTCCTCCCCTGTTTATGCACTTTCTCTCTCTCTCTCTCTCTCAAAAATAAATAAGCATGAAAAAATTTAAGAAAAAAGGAAAGGAAAGGTTTTCCTTTTATCTTTAAAGGTTTAATTTATCTAAGATTGATTTTTGTAAGAATGAGAGATAGGAATCTAATTCCAATGGTTTCAGACCATTTATGAAAAAATCCACAAGTTACCAAAGTACAATAATGCAAACTAGGTTATAAGTCAGGTTTCCCTCAATGTGTGGATTTCATTATGGTCTTTGTATTCTCTTCTAGTAGGTTTTGCTTTAACATTTCTGCATAACGTTAATCTCACCCCAACTTTGTTATAAATCTTGTTTGTGATAAGGCACATTACCTCTCATAGGTCTTCTGTCTTTGATGTTCTTGGCTCTTTGTTACTTCATATAAATTTTAGTTTCATATAGTTTGTCATGTTCTACCAAATAAACAAACACATAACTTTTATATATTAATTGACGTATTGAATCTATAGATCAGTTTGGGAAGAGTTGGTATGTTTAAAATGTTGATAGTCATTGTTTACAAATATATGTTTAATACATATTTTCTTTTTGTATGGTAATGGTATAAACAAGTGCAATTGAATTTGTAAGAAACCAGCTAAATCTATAAATTCTAATTTTGCTTTCCTATATACACAATGTTATAATAATGATAGTTTGAGTCATTCTTTCTAATCCTTTTAGTTATTTTTTCTTACCATTGAGAATATGTAGAGCAAGGTTCAATAAAGTTTCTTATTCAAAGGAGCATCTATAATATGCCACCATTAAATTCTGTATTTATATATGTGTGTGTGTGTGTGTGTGTGTGTATATATATATATATATATATATATATATATATATATATTTGTATCTTACATGTACATTCATACATATATGTACATATATACATGCATATATACATGCATGCAGTTACTGAATTTCCTGTTCATTTTTAGCTTTTCTTTTAGTTTTTGAAAAATCTGTGGTTATTACCAATTATACCTACTGTGTGATCTTTGTGCTTTAATTTTTTTTTATCTGCCAGTGTATAATTGTAAGGACTAACTGCATGTCTAATGATAAATTTAGGTAAACCTAATGATGAATTGGCCATTATAACTACGGATGAATCTAGCCTGTGTTTTATTTTGCATTTTTCCATGTATCAGTGTAAGAAAGTGTTAGTTTTAATTTCTTAATCTATACTTGACTAGCATTAGTTTCAAAGTAATATTGGCAGGGCACCTGGGTGACTCAGTTCATTGAGCATCTGACTCTGGATTTTGGCTCAGGTCATGATCCCAAGGTCATGGGATCAAGCCCCACATTGAGCTCTGTGCTGAGCACGGAGCCTGCTTCAGGTTTGTTCTCTTTCTCTGTCTCTGCCTCTTTCTCTCTCTCTTTCTTTCTCTCTCTCTCTCTCCCTCTGCCCCTCTCCCCTGCTCATGTAATCTCCTTCTCTCCCCACCCCAAAAATTATATGGGCTCCATAAAATGAATTCTGGGAATGTTTCTTCCTTTTCTATTCCATGAAAGAATTTTTGTAAGGTTGGAATTATTTCTTCCTTGAATGCTTAGTAGAAAGTCACCAGATAAAATATTTTGGCCTGAGATTTCAATTGTGAGAATAATTTTGACAAATAATTCAGTTTCTTTAAATTTAATGGGAATATCCAGACTTTCTAATTTTTTGTGCTCTATTTGGTGCATTATAATTGTCAAATTGTCTTTTCTCATCTGTTTTCAAATATATTTTTTGTAATACCCTCTTATTATGTCTGTAGTGCCCTCTTATTTTTTTTTTAAATCTCTTCACCTCTGTATTTGTAGCTGTCATTCTGCATATTATATAATACTGCTTTAAATTTTTTTCTTGAGAAACTTGAACAACTATCTGTGTACTTTCCTTTATATGAGTATTTTATTTTCCTTTTCCTTTCTTTATCACTTTCTTCCTTCACCTTATTTTGGGGGAAGGTGAGAGGGGCCAATTTACACATTTTTGCCTTGTCAACTTCTAAGCTTGTATGTTTAGTTTATTAATTTTAATCACTATTTTAGTTCATCAATCCCTCATAAAGCCCAAACCTTCTATCTGAAATTACATTTATTCTATCTGAAGTGTACCCTCTAAAATTACCTTTAATGAAATATGTTCATGGAAGATTGCAACATAATTTTGCTGGCACTAAATGCTAGCAGTATTAAAGTTAGTATTCTGCTGTGTTTGGGCTTCATTTCTTGCCAGGTGTCTGGTTAATTTTATATGCTTTTATGAAATTCTATATGCTTTTTTGTTTTGTACCTTCTTCGTAATGATTGTACTTTTTTCCCCTAGAAATTTTACTTGGTACCTTTAAAATCTGCTAGGTTATTTGTTAGTTTCTGCTCCTGACTCATATTTAAAATTTTTAATTTTCACTTCTTTATGCACATTGTAGTATCTTTCATTCTCTGTCTGAAAATGTCATCTGAAGTATTTACACACCTGATTCTGCCAATGCTTTAAAATTTTACAAATTTTTAAATTGAAGTATTACATACCTATAGAAAAATGCAAATATTATAAGTACACAGAAGGCTGGTTTTTTTAAACAAGATTAGCACATATAACAGATCCTACATCAAGAAATAAGACATTATTGGCACCAGAAAAACTCCTTCAGTACTTTCTTGGCATAATCCAGTTTCTCTTCCAGAGTGCTCCTTTTCTCATCGCCACACCACAGGTCAGTATTGCCTATTTTTATTCAGTAATGACTGATGTGTCTGTATGCTTTTACCTTTTCATTCTTTTGTGAGATTTTTCCATGTTGTTTTCTGCAGTTGTGGTCCATTAATTTCTGTGGCTGAAGAATATTTTGTTATGTGTAGAGAGTCTTTTATAGTGCTGATGAAAACTTGCATACTTTCTATTTTGTGGCTATTACGAATAGTGCTGTAATCTGTATGTGTTTTTTGGTAAACTTACGTATGCATGTTTGTTGGGTATACACTAGGAGGCAAATTAATGAGACGTAGATCATGTATATGTTCAGCTTACTACATACTTCCAGTTTCCCAAAGAGGCTAAACCAATTGTCAAAAGCAACCCATACTCCCAATAGTTTCATATGAGTTCCAGTTGCTCCACAGCCTTACCAATACTTACTCTTTTCTATCTTTTTAATTTTATTATTCATTTTTTAAATAAACTTTTGTTTTAGAATAGCTTTAGATTTAAAGAAAATTGGGAACAGGTTCTGGTTCAAGATGGTGATGTAGGAAGACTCTGAACTCATCTCCTCTACAGAGCACACCAAATTACACCTATTAATAGAACAATTCCTCCTAAAGAAGAATTGAGGGCTGGCTGAGAAAATACTGAACAATCAAATACAGAGACTGGCAAGAGGACAGCAAGAAGGATGGAGACACACCATGGTTTAAAAGAGTAAATAGCATATACAGCCACAGCTCCAGCTAACCAGCAAAAGTCACCAGTCACAGTCTGCATAGTGGTCACCATGCACAATACCACTTCTTCAACTTTAAAATTAGCTAATCCATATATAAACAATCCATATAAACAAACACAGAAAGTCAAACAAAATGGTGAGATAGAGGAAAATGCTTCAAAAGAAAGAATAAGGGAAAAAAACAATAAAAGAATGAAATGAAACAGAGATAAGCAATATGAACAATAAAGAATTTAAAGTGATGATCATAAAGATAGTCACAGGACTGGAGAAAAGAATGGAAGAACTCAGTAAGACCTTCAATAATGAGATAAAAAATAATGAAGAGAACCGATCAGAAGTGAAGGATACAATAACTGAAATTAAAAAAAAATACACTAGAGAGAATCAACAGTAGATTAGAGGATGCAGAAGAACATATCAGTGATCTGGAAGACAGGATAATGGAAAGCACATAAGCTAAACAGAAAAGAGAGAAAATAATTTTTTTAAATGAAGATAGATTGGGGTATGGGTGGCTCAATTAAGTGTCCAACTCTTGATTTTGGCTCAGGTCATGTGTTCAGGGTCATGAGATCCAGCCCTGTGTGAAGCTCCATGCACAGCTTAAGATTTTTTTCTCTCCCTCTCTCTCTCTTTGCCTCTCTCTCTCTCTCTCTCTCTCTCTCTCTCTCACTCTCTCTCTCTCCAATTAATAAATTTAAAAAATAGAATAAGAAATCTCTTGGACAATGTCAGGCAAAGAAACATTTGCATTATAGGGGTCTCTGGAGAAGAAGAAGAGAGAGAAAGGTGTAGGTAACTTATCTGAAAGGGATAATAATTAAAAACATATCTAAACCTAAGGAAGGAAATAGACATCCAAGTCCAAGAAGCACAGAGTTCTTAACAAGATGAACCCAAGGAGGTCCACACCATGGCACATTATAATTAAAATGTCAAAGGTTAAAGATAAAGAGAGAATCCTAAAAGCAGCAGTGAGAGAAAATGTTACCTACAAGGGAAAACCTGTATGGCTATCAGCTGATTTTTCAGCAGAAACTTTGTAAGCCAGAAGGGAATGGCATGATATATTCAAAGTGCTGAAAGGAAAAAAAGAAAACCACAACCAAGAATACTCTCCCCGGCAAGGTTATCATTCAGATTTGAAGTTTATCATCACTAAACCAGCTTTACAAGAAATGTTAAAGGGACTTCTTTAAGTGGAAAAAAATGCTTATAATTAGACAAAAGAGAAATATGAATAAAAGTTGTAGAATATGACAACATATACATAAAATGTGGAGGAAGGAGTAAAAAGGGAAGAGAAAGTGAAAAAGAAAAAGAAAACAGATTTTTTTTTTGTTTTCCAGTTTTAGAATGTGTTTAAACTTAAATGACCATCACATTAATATAGACTGCTGTTTACTTAAAATGTTATGTATGACCCTCATGGTAACTACAAACCCAAAGCCTATTATAGATACACAAAAAATAAAGAGAAAGAAAGCCAAATAAAACACTATAGGTACTTATCAATCACAAAGAAAGAGAAGAGAGATGAAGAATAGAACAAAGAAGTAAGAAAAAACAAAACAAATCTTTAAAATGACAATAAGTACATACTTAGCAGTAATTACTATAAATATAAATGACCTAAATTCTCCAATCAAAAAGACAGAGAGTAGCAAAATGAATTAAAAAATAAATAAGACCCATCTCTATGTAGTCAGATGTAAAGACACATGCAAACTTAAATTGAAGGGCTGAAAAAACATTCACCAAGCAAATGGAAGTGAAGAAAGAGCTGGGTAGCAATACATCAGACAAAATAGACTTTAAAACAAAGACTAACAAGAGACAAAGGAGGATATTACATAATGACAAAGGGATCACTCCAACAAAAGGATATAATAATTGTATTATATATCAAGATACTAGTATCATGCTAGTATCATACTCAACACTGGAGTACCTAAATATATAAGGCAAATATTAATAAGCATAGGGAAAGTGGTGGTAATACAATAATAGTAGAGGATTTTAACACTCCACTTACATCAATGGATAGATCATCCAGACAGAAAATCAGTAAGGAAACAATGTCTTTGATTGACACATTGGAACAGAAAGACATAAAAGACAAATACAGAACATTCCATCCAAAAACAACAGAATATACATTCTTTTCAAGTGCACGTGGAACATTTTCCAGAATAGATCGCATATTAGGCCATAAAACTAGCCACAGTAGATTTAAGAAGATTGAAATCATACTATGCATCTTTTCTGGCCACAACAATATAAAACTAGAAATAAGTCCCAAGAAAAAATAAACTGGAAAAAATACAAACATGTTGATACTAAAAGTCCAATGGGTCAATGAAGCAATCAAAGAACAGGTAAAAAAAAAAAAAAAAGAAAAATATATATATCATGGAGACAAATTAAAATGAAAACACAAGAGGGGCGCCTGGTTGGCGCAGTCGGTTAAGCGTCCGACTTCAGCCAGGTCACGATCTCGCAGTCCGTGAGTTCGAGCCCCGCGTCAGGCTCTGGGCTGATGGCTCGGAGCCTGGAGCCTGTTTCCGATTCTGTGTCTCCCTCTCTGTCTGCCCCTCCCCCGTTCATGCTCTGTCTCTCTCTGTCCCAAAAATAAATAAAAAACATTGAAAAAAAATTTTTTTAAAAAATGAAAACACAAGAGTCCAAAAGTGACAGTAGTTATGAGAGGGAACTTTATACCAATACAAGCCTACCTCAAGAAATAAGAAAAAAACTAAAATAAACAATCTAACCTTATGCCGAAAGGAACTAGAAAGGGAGAAAAAAACAAAGCCCAAGGTGAATAGATTAATGGACATAATAAAAATCAGAGCTGAAAAAAATGATATAGAGACTTAAAAAAAACAGTAGAAAAAAATAAATGAAACCAAGAACTGATTCTATGAAAAGATAAATAAAATTGGCAACTCTTAGATTCTTCAAGAAAAGAAGAGACAGGATCTGAATAAATAAAATCAGAAATGAGACAGGAGAAGTAACAACTGATACCACACAGATGCAAACGATTATAAGAGAATACTATGAAATATTATATGCCAACAAACTGGACAACTTAGAAGAAATGGATAAATTTCTAGAAATATACAATCTTCCAAAACTGAACCAGGAAGATTAGAAAATCTGAATAGTAATTTTACAAATAACAACATTGAATCAGTAATTAAAAGACTATCAAAAAATAAAAGTTCAGGACCAGATAGAGTCACAAGTAAATTCTACCAGACATTTTTTTTAACCAGACATTTTTGAAGAAGAGTTAATACCTATTCTTCTCAAACTATTAAAAAAATAGAAGATGAAGGAGAACTTCCAAATACATTCTATGAGGCTGTCATTACCCTGGTACCAAAACCAGGCAAAAGACATAACAACAAGAGAAAACTACAGGACAATATTCCTGATTAACATATATGCATAAATCCTTAACAAAATATTAGCAAATTGCTAATTGCACAAATATTAGCAAATTGCACAAAATTAAAAAGACCATTCACCACAATTAAGTGGGATTTATTCCTGGATGCAAGGATGGTTCAATATTTGCAAATCAATCAATGCCATATGCCACATTAATAAAACAAAGAATAAAGATTATATCATCTTTATAGATGTATAAAAAGCATTGACAAAGTATAATATCCATTCATCTTAAAAACCTTCAACAGAGTAGGTTTAGAAAGAACATACCTCAACATAATAAAGACTGTATATGAAAAACGCACAGCTAACATCATCCTCAACAGTGAAAGACTGAGAGCTTTCCCTCTAAGATCAGGAACAAAACAAGGATGTCTTCTCTCACCACTTTATACAACATAGTACTCGAAGTCCTAGCCATAGCAATCATACAAGAAAAGTAAATAAGAGGCATCCGTATTTGTAAAGAAGGTATCAAACTGTCACTATATGCAAGATAACATAATACTACACATAGAAAATCTTAGATTCCACAAAAAACTACTAGAAGTAATAAACAAATTCAGTAACATGGCAAGATATAGAATTAATACTCAGAAGTCATTAGCATTTCTATACACTAACAATGAAGTCACAGAAAGAAAAAAAACCAATAAAACAAAAAAATAGCAACACAATTTACACCAAAAAGAATAAAATACCTAGGAATAAATTTAACCAATGAAGTGAAAGACCTGTACTCTGAAAGCTATAAAACACTGATGAAAGAAATTGAAGATGACACAAACAAATGGAAAACTAGTTCATGCTCATAGATTGGAAGAGTTAATATTGTTAAAATAGTCCTATTACCCAAAGTAATCTACAGATTCAGCACAATCCCTGTTAAAGTACTGATAGCATTTTCCACAAAATTAGAACAAATAATGCTAAAATTTGTATGGAACCACAGAAGATCCCGAATAGCCAAAGTAATCCTGAGAAAGAAGAACAAAGCTGGGGATATCACAATTCCAGATTTCAAGATATACTACATAAATAGTAATCAAAACAGTATGGCATTGATACAAAAATAGACACATCAAAAGAACTGGATAGAGACCCCAGAAATAAACTCACATTTATATGGTCTATTAACCTATGACAATGGAGGCAAGAATCTACAATGGGGGAAAAGATAGTCTTTTCAATAAATGGTGGTGGGAAAACTGGACAGCTACATGTAAAAGAATGAAAGTGGACAACTTTCTAACACAAAAATAAACTCAAAATGGATTAAAGGCTTAAATGTGAGACCTGAAACCATAAAAATCCTAGAATAGAGCACAGGGAGTAATTTCTCTGACACCAACCATAGCAACATTTTTCTAGATACATCTTCTAAGGCAAGGGAAAGAAATGCAAAATAAGCTGGGATTCATCAAAATAAAAAAACTTTTGTATAGCAAAGGAAACAAGCAGCAAAACTAAAAGACAACTTACTTAATGTGAGAAGATATTTGTAAATAATATATCCAATAATGGGGTAATATCCAAAATAAAAAAAAACTCATACAACTAACTCAACACCAAACAAAACAAAACAAAACAAAACAAAACAATCCAATTAAAAAATGGGCAGAGGATCTGAGTAGATATTTTACCACAGAAGACATACAGATGGGCAACAGACACATGAGAAGATGCTCAACATTACTAATTATCAGGGAAATGCAAATCAAGACCTCAATGAGACAGCACCTCATGCCTGTTAGAATGGCTAAAATTAAGACAAGAAACAAGTGTTGGCAAAGATGTGGAGAAAAAGGAATGCTTGTGCACTGTTCATGGGAATGTAAATTGACATGGCTACTGTAGAAAACAGTATAGAGTTTCCTCAAAAAATTAAAAATAGAAATATCATATGATCCTATAATTCCTTTATTGGGTATTTACCAGGGAAAATGAAAACACTAATTCAAAAAGATATATCCACCCCTTATTATTTACAATAGCCAAGACATGGAGGCAACATAAGTGTGTATCAGTAAATAAATGGATAAGGAAAATGTGGTATATGTACACAATTGAATAGTACACAGCCATAAAAAAGGACGAGAACACGATTGAATAGTACACAGCCATAAAAGAGGATGAATTGTGCCATTTGAGAAAACACGGGTGGATCTAGAAGGTATTATGCTAAGTGAAATAAGTCAAACTGAAAAAGACAAATACACAGGATTCCACTCATAAATGGAATCTAAAACAGTGAATAAACAAAAAGCAGAATCATACTATAAATATAGAGAACAAACTTATGGTTGTCAGAGGGGAAGAGAATGGGAGGTTGGGCAAAATGGTTGTAGGTGAGGGGGTTATGGAATGAGTAAGTCATGGGAATAAAGAGCAGAGCATAAGGAATACAGTCAATGATATTATAATAGCAATGTAATGGGACACATGGTAGCTATACTTATGGTGAACATACCCTAATGTGTAAACCCCGTCAAATCACTAATTTGTACACATGGAACTCATGTAACATTGTGTGTCAACTATATTCAAATAAAAAAAAAAGAGAACTTAGGAAGATAGTAAATTAGAATAAGGGAGCGTTTATATATACTCCACTCCTAGCAGTCTGACTTGTTTGTTTTATCTGGGTTTTGCTCTTGGCAGGGTTGTTTGTGTGTGTATGTGGTGCCTGACTTTTTTTTTTTTTTTCTTTATCTTTCAGATTTCTTAGAGTCGTTTTCATCAGAAAGGTCAGACAAGGAATCTAGTCCTCTGTGTTACTAGGCATGGACGTTTAAATTTATTCTTCAACTCACTTCAATATGATCTCAAACCTACCAGATCTTGTTGTCCATCCCAGTGAAATACTTTTCTTCTCGTATTTTAGCTTTTACTTAACAGCAGCTTTTGCTAGTCCTTTACTCCTATCCTTTTATCTTTTATTTTATTTTATTTTATTTTTCTACTGGCTACTCCTTGGCAGACACTTTTTGCTGCTTCTTTTCTTCACAATCAGATCACTAAATTTTGGAATGGATCATTCCTCATATGTTCTGTATACCATCCTGCTCCAAGTTTTTAAATAGTCTGTATGGTAATCACTTTCAAACATATCAAGCACAGATCGCTTTGCGGAGCTCCATTTTTTTTTTAATCCAACTGCTTATAACATCTTTCACTTGGATATTTCATAAACTTCTCAAATTTACTATATCCAAAAGGGAATTCTTGATTTTCTCTGGTTGCTCGGTTCAGGACTTTACATGTATTTTCCCTCTTTCCGAATACACATTCACTCTTTGACTCTCTCTCTTATCTACAGGTCTTATGTAAGATAGTGCCTGCACAGGGTGGCTTTTCCCTCCCTAACTAGCTTCCAAATATGTGCTCTCTATTCTATTGCTGTGATAGTTTTCTTCATGGCATTTCTCACAGCCTGCTGTTACTGGACCCTTTCCCTTATTTCATTATATTCTGTCTGGCATATTCCTAAGGAAGCTCTGTGGGGCCAGATTCATGTATGTCCTCATAATTGCTGTATTCCCAACACTTGCCACAATTATAATTAATAGCACCTAGTAAATACTTGGTAAACATTTGTTGAGTAAATGCTATTCTTACTTTTTAAGTCTTTTATAAGATGCAGTAAAGAGTGTCAAAGTCTTAGCAACTTTGGCAGGAAGACAAAAGCAGGGAAACTGCAGATTTCACTGTGATTTTGCTTGGAGAACTTTAATATTTAAAAAATATGTTTCTTATTCGGTCGTGGCTTACTCCAGAGTCCTAGGTTTTGCCTGTGATGACACATTATTTAGAGAACATGGTCTGGAAGAAGTGGTGTGACTTGAATTCAACTCAAGGGATATTGGAAAATCTCAGTATTGCTTTGCACAAGCCTGTGCTAGATCAACAAGAGCGGTGATGGAGGGATGTATTCTACATATTAATAAACACTCTTGTGAGAAAGCATTTTCATTGTGCATTTCCTTCAGAAGAGAATTTCAGAACTGACCAAGTGTCAAAGGTATTGTGTGCATTGCCAGGTCAAGGAAAAAATCAAAATCTCTCTTATTCCAATCATGGGAGTCTTTTACTGAAATTTAGTGTTTGAGCAGAATTGAGTTTTACTCTAAATTTACTAACACATTTTCCATTTACTTCAATTTTTAGAAGGTGGATGTTTTTTCTGTATGACCAAAAGAAATAGCTAATCTTTGTAAAGATTGGCTTAAGTTTTAGCTTTCGTAGAAAATATACTTCCAATGCAATGAAGGTATTTTATTTTAGTTTGTGTTTTGCTGAAGGGAAGAAGGGAACAGAGAAGGGGAACAAGGAAGATGAGGTGGAATGGGAGTACTATATTTTTTTTTGTAATGAGACTATCAAAGGTATCTCTCAAAAAAGAAGGGATATCACTGATATTAAACCACTTTTAGTACATCTAGTCCTGATTTTTACTATTAGCTTTGCTATATTTCAGCACATTTTTGCAGTCAGAAAATTATCTTTGACCATTAAATGTGTTTTGTTTCTCCGTGCTTTGGTTTATGGGAAAAAAAGGCATAATAACGATTTTCTCATCTGCTCTCAAAAGCACTGTTGTTAGAGTTAATTAGAGAAAGGTGAAACACCGTGCTGTCCTCAAGAATCAGTATTCGTATGTTAAATGCAAATTAATGTTATTTATGTTTGTTTTATAACAATTACTTCAGTCATGAAATAATCAGCAAATTCAACCTTATTTATAATTTCTTACACAAAAGGATCCTGTATTTTATAAAATGTCATTGTTTATTAAAATTCACAGATAAGTTCAAGTAACCTTGTTTAATGCATCATAATGCTGTTTATACTGTTCACTTTGTAAGATGTTCCCAAGCTACTTTGTCAACAACATTCTTAAGCAGGTATTCTGAGCATGAAGATAATAAAATTCTTGTTTAAAGTATTAAGAAGTCATAGATGCTGTCCAGTTTAATCATAATTGTGTAGCTGATAGGGCAGGCACATACAGAGCATGTGTTTAGTAACTTACTAAAGTTTTGTAGCTTACTAAAGTTTAGTAACTTACTAAAATAACGATGAAAACTTTCCATTTATTCATGCCTGAAAAATATGACCCATCTTGTTTCCTGATGTTTTTTGGAATAATAACATTAATTGTGTAAATTTGGTGAATGAATGGACTAATCATTTTTATCAAATGGACTAAGGATATGGCTGGATTATCCTAGAGTTCTGCCTTCATTTCTGAGAACTCCCAAATAATCTATGGAATCCTATTGACATTGCTTTATGCATGATCATGCATTTGCAAGTGCACACACACACACCTCACACAGTCTCTGAGGTTTTTTTGTTTTTGTTTTTTTTTTCCAGACTTAGCGACATGAAACAAAACTATATTGTTATATTTATATGTCATGATCTTTTTAAACAAATATGATTTAGGATTAGATTTAGTGACTTAGAATAATAACAGAAATTAGGTTATTTTTAACAACTCAACGCATTGCTCTAAGACAAATAGAAAAGGACAAAAATCTTTGTGGGAAAACGCGCATTATATAATATAGTGAAAATAAGTTCAGGATTTTAGAGCAGAAAGTTAGAAATACAGTAAATCTTTGGATTGAAATTGTCTTGTTCTGTGATTGTTCTACAAGATGAGCAAACAATTCTAGGGGTGCCTGGGTGGCTCAGTCGGTTAAGTGTCCGACTTCGCCCCAGGTCATGATCTCACGGTTCGTGAGTTCTAGCCCCGCATCAGGCTCTGTGCTGACAGCTTGGAGCCTGCTTCCGATTCTGTGTCTCACTCTCTCTCTCTCTGCACCTCCCCAGCTCGTGCTCGCACTCTGTCTCTGTCAAAAATAAATAAACTTAAAAAATTTTTGAAAAAAGATGAGCAAACAATTCTAATAAATTTTAACTTGATAAATGAGTGATGTCTTCAATATGAGTAGTACATTACTCTGGATGTCACATGATCACAACTGAGTCAATGGTTCTTCTCTGTCTCTCTCTCACTGCAGGATTGTGGGTGATCATCCCCCATGTTTGGATGCTCAGTCTCAGCCCATGGTCTTTGACAGAAAAAAGTGATTTTTTCACAATGTTGGAAGGTGCCCACAACAGGTACTGGTATATTTTTTGTCACTTTAGAGCACCTATGGACAGTCTTTTGCTTTTCCATACAACAGTAAGCTTAGGAATGCTTTGCTTCATTCTAGGTCAGGATGTCTGCAGATATAGACCCTTTCCTCTGCTACCTTATTGCCAGTTACATTAAATACAGTAAATAAGAAGAGTTCATTAATACTGTACTGTAGTCAACATCCGTTAGTGATAGTGAAAGTTATCGTACACAATAACTCTCCTCTCTCTTATTTCCCTCACACCAGCCACAAAGGTTTTCAAAGGTAAGTGCGGGTTAACTTGTTTATTTTTGTTTATATTTTATATTTTATTTATTATTTTGTATCATATTAGAGTATTGTAATCATTTTTATATGAATATTTTTGAGTTGTGAAATGATTCATCTGAGTTTCCATTATTTCTTATGGGGAAATTCACTTTGATATATACGTGTTTTGGATTATAAGCATGTTTCTGGAACAAATTATGCTTGCAAACCAAGGTTTTACTGTATTCTAGATTGGTCTTTTCATTTTAAAAATTAGGATAATGTTCTTGTAGAAATTACCTGGTTCATGGAAGAGTAGATAGCTGTCAAAAAGATTATTTGAATTTCAGTTTCATATTATTTTTCCCTATTGTTCTCTCTTGATTGACTTAAACATTTTAGAGCACTAACCCAATATAGTCTCATTCATTCATTTATTCAGTGTCCATTTCTATTAGAATATAAGTCCCTTTTGGGCAGAATTTTGTTCTTAATCATTGTATCCTCAGTACTTGAACAGTGTCCAGAAAAAAATGTGTGTTCAGAAAATGGATGTTGAATAAATTAAGTAATTGTGAATACAACTTGCCATTCACTCCAATAAATTATTGTAGCCTGACTTCTATCATGGCCACCCTAAAGAGTGTTTTCTGGCAGAGTGCACCATTGAACTTTATTTCCAAATGCAAGTATCACTTTTTAGTTTTTTTTTCCAACATAGCTTTTGCATTAAGTATTATTCTTGGAAAAATGATTTTCATAAAATAAAATACATGAGTTTTTAATTATCTCTAAGTAACCTGTGTGATTCCCTGTGTAACTACCACCCTAGTTAGGAGATACTGTGTTTATGTCACCCTGTAAGTTTTCCATATGTTTTTTCTGTCAATTCTCCTCTCACCATAGGTAACCATTGCTGTGATTTCTACTATGCAGGTTAATTCTGTCTTTTCCTGCACTTTACTTAAATGGGATTATAGATGATATATACTTTTGTATCTGTATTATTTTGATAAAATTAATATTTTTGAGATGCATCTGTGGCATGACATTGTTCAGTTACTTTTGCATTTTTATTAGAATGTAGTATATCATTGCATGAATATACCAAAATGTATTACTTATTTTCCTGTTGATAGACACCTGGGCTCTTTTGAGTTTTTCCCTATGATGATTAAAGCTGCTATATATGTTCTGATAAATATCTTTTCTGAGTATATACATTTTCTTTCTTTTCCTTTTTCTTTTTTTTTGAGGTGACAATGTCTTAATGAGGAATTCCTGGGGTATAAAATGGTTTTATATTTAAATTTAAAAGATATTGTCAAAGTTTTTCAAAAGGTTGTACCATTTTGTATCCTCACAAGCAATAGTGAGGGACTATTAATTATTTTATGTTTTCTTCAATAATCTTTTCCATTTTAGCCTCTTAATGCATGTTTAGTGCACACACACACAAGTGAGGGGAGGCAGAGAGAGAGGGGGACAGAGGATCTGCAGCAGGGTCTCTGCTGAGAGCAGACAGCCTGATGTGGGGCTTGGACTCAGGAACTGCAACCTGGGCAGAAGTTGGAGGCTTAACCGACTGAGTCACCCAGGCGCCCCTGCTGTTTTATTTTTATTACGCTGATGACAAATGATGGTGAGCAACTTTTTTGATGCTTATTGGCTCTTCGTATGTCTTCATTTTTAAGTCTGTTGTTCAAGCAGTCCAACTGTTTTTAACAGATGAGTGATTTGTTCTCTGTATTATCAATTTGTAGGCGTTCATATGTATACATATATACTTCATATGTTGATTTATATATGTTCTTCATTGTGGGTTTACTTTGCCTTTTAACATTTAATTTTAATTAACCCTATATTGTCATTTTTATTTGTCCTAGATTAGAATTTTTTTTTTATCTATTAAAAAAAACCCTTATCTATCTCAAGGGCTTGTTAAGATATTCTAAGTTGTCTCCTAGATGCTCTATATGTTTAACTTTTGCATTTAGGTCTATAAATTTACTTTAAGTAGATTTTTGCAGATGATGTGAGATAGGGGCTAAAGTAAATCTTTCCATATATAGATTTATAATGTTTACAGCATGATTTGTTGGAAACACCATCATTTCTCCACTGGGTTATAATTACACCTTCTTCAAAAATCAATTGGCCATGTATGTGTGGGTTGATTTTCATGCTTTCCATTTGGATCCATTGATTGAAATGTTTACCCTTGAGTGAATAATACAGTCATGATAGATCAGTTTTATGGTATCCTTTAAAATCAGCTATTGTAAGCCTTCCAGTTTTATTTTTCCTTTTCAAAATTATTTTGCTCTTTTAAATCCTTTGCATTTTCCTATAGAATAGAGAATTAGCTTGTCAATATCTATAAAAGAAAACCGTTGAATAGGATTGCATTGAATCTATGTAAAATTTTGGAAGGCATTTATATTTTAACAATGAGTCTTATTTGTAAATATAGACACATTAGGAACATTTTGTTTAGTTTATAAATATTTGGAGATTTTGGAGATGTCTTATTGTTATGTATATTATATTACATCTATTTTCCAAGAAACATGATCTGTGTGATTATATTCCTTGACACTTTTTGATAATGTTCTCAGGCTTTGCATATGGTCTATTTTGTTTTATGTTCCTTGTGTATTTAGAGTGAATTGAATGTGAGCCCTGCAAGTTTTATTTAAGAATCTAAGAATGAAGATAAAGTGAAATTGTTAATACAGTTGTTCAAATTTTCTAAAGCCAAACTTTTTTTAAAAAGCATATTTATTTATTTTGAGGGAGTGTGTGTGTGTGTGTGTGTGTGTGTGTGAGAGAGAGAGAGAGAGAGAGAGAGAGAGAGAGAGAGAGAGAGAGAACATACCAAAATGGGAGGATTGTACAGAGGGAGAGTGAGAGAATCCCAAGCAGTCTCAGCACTGTCAGTACAGAGCCCAGCATAGGGCTCAAACTCAGAAATGATGTGATCATGACCTGAGCTGAAATCAAGAGTCAGACACTTATCTGACTGAGCCACCCAGGTGCCCCTAAAGCCAAACTTTCTTAAACTTTTTATTTTCTACTTACTAGGAGTGGAGTGTTAAATTAAATCTCTAAATATGATTGGCATATGATAATGAATTTTTGGATTTATCCCTTTAGTGCTAACAAATTTGGCTTCATGCATTCAGAAACTCAAGCTCTATTATTAGGTGTTTCAGTATGAATAATCTTTGTTGACCTGTCTACAAGGTAAGTGACCCATTCCTTTGTAATTTCAAATCTATTATTAATCACATGCAATGAATTTTTAGTGTCACATATTACATTATCTAATTCCTAGTACTTACATTGGTTATTTAAATAATTTTCGTATCTCTCCTGCAATTTCCCATTGCTTTAACAACTAAACCTATATGTTTCTTCAAATTCTTTAACATTATGTTAAACACTATGTTCACATTAGTTAAAATAGCTATTTTAAAGTCCTTTAATTGAGGTCATTTGTGGGGGCTAATTTCTATTTGATGATTATTGTTAGTATGGGTCATATTTTTCTGTCTTTTTGGAAGTCTAGTAACAGTTGAATCTATACTCATTAAGTTGAAGAATCCAAAAATCCAAAATCTTCCTCTAAATAGAGTGCTAGGCTTTATTTTAGCAGATTCTTATATTAATGATGGTCTGCATTCTTTCACGGAGGCTTGGTTTTAGGCTTTATTGGGACAGATCTATTTTGGTATTGCCCTTGTTCCTAGAATATTCCTTCCGGGGTTTCAATGGAAAGTTCAAAATGGTGACCATACCCATCCCAAATGGCAGGACTTGAACTCCAAATGTAGTTTTCCAACCATTGGGCAACTGCTGAAATCTCTAATCACCTTTTTAAGGTTATCCACTCTTGTTTTATCCTAGCTTATAGGGAACCTTCCCTTCACAGGCATAGTTCAGAAACTTGGAATTCCTTTCTTTCTTCTTTTCTCCCCTAGATTTTTATCTGTTCTGGATGTTCCGAAATTTGCCTGTGATACCTCCGCCCAATTAGATGACCATTTTCTACAAGATCTCTATTCTTTGGGTGCCAGGGGGACTGAGGAGTACACTTCCAATAAAAACCTGGTAAATGGGATCTTATCACTGTTTTTCCTTTCTTTCACTGTTTTTGTCTGCTTCACTTTCAGCCTGCTTTTGATTGCTCACCAGTACCTCTGGACTATGTGTGCATTCATATTCCATAGTCCAGAATTTTTAACAACACGAGGGTTAGGGTGATACAAACTACATTGCCATTGTTGGAGTCTGGAAGTCAGTATGTAGAATGTGTTTTCAAACTATTATGTTTTTTTGGTTTCTGCAGTCCACAAAGCCCTTTGGATCTTTTTTTTTTTTTTTTTTTTTTTTTTTTTTTTTTTTTTTTACGATTCCCAGAAGCTCTCTTTCATCCACCATTCTTCTAATTGCTGTCCCTCAGGCTTCCATCTTTCGCCTATATTCTGCATGTTCTTTCATGGCTTTTATATTGTGCAAAAGCATTTATTACACCCAAATATATTTTCCTTTGTTTTATTCTTTACCTTGATATCAGTTATCGCAACCATTTACTGTACATCTCTATTAGATTTGTCCCTCAAATTCTTTACTGACTTGGCCCAAATTCAGTGTCAGATGAACAGTGGCCACTATCACATTCTTTGGATTGGAGCCTGCCTCAAAATCTCTGAACTCAAAGAGACAGATACGGGTTTGGGAGGTGTGTGTGGGTTTTTTTCTGTCACAGTGGCATTTTAGTGTAGGTCTCACATTGTTGATGCCATTTTAATTTTTCCCTTGGAGCATGAGATTCCAGAATCTTGAAGCCAGAGCAGGTCACAAACTCAAGGAAAACAAGCTTCACTCAGTTTTATGACCTGAAATTCCCACAGCAATACATGATTAGTCTCTCAGCAGATATCCCAGAGTCTTATTTCTGTAATACTCCTAATAAGACACCTGTCATGTTTCATTCATATCTGTAATCATTTCCTGTGTGAGGTACTTAATAGGTATTTGTTGACTAAATTAATTTATTTAACAAACATTTACTGAGCATCTACATTGCATAGGTATTTGGAATAAAGCAATCGGTGGGGGAGACAAAAATCTCTAGTCTGTGGTATAAATGACGTTTATATATATATATCTACATATATATATATATATATATCTGCATATATATATATATATATATATATATATATATATATATATATCTACATTTATGACTAAACCACAGCTTATTGTTCTGCTCCTACTTTCTTAATCATACTGGCCTGAGAGATTCTGTGTCTGATCATAGCTTTCTCTGAATCACTCATCTTCCAAATCTCATATCCATTATAAGCCCTTTATGCCTAAACATTGCTTATTATAAGCACTTTATGACTAAAAATTCCTTAAAGAGTAATGTCATTTCTACCAAAACATTCCACAATTATCATTGAGTATGCTAAGTCAGATGCATTTGATATTGCCAAATACTACATAAATGACATACCTTTACAATTGCATTTCCTATAACTGTCATTCAGAACATTCTCTTTCTAAAGATTTTTATGATCTGTAGAATGTGGTTTGAAAATCAAAGGAGTATAAAGCATTTTAAAATATTCCAGTCTTCCTTGAACATGCATAATAGCCTTTGAAAATATACATTTCTTGAAATAGTGTCATTTGCTATGAGATTTTTTTGTGCTAATACAACTAAAAGCAACTGAATTTTCATATATTTATTTTTTAAATTAAAAACAATTTTTTTTGAGAGAGAGTGAGCAAGTTGGGGAGGGGAGGAGAGAGAGGGAGAGAGAGAGAATCCCAAGCAGTCTCCATGCTGTCAGCACAGAGCCCGATGTGGGGCTCAATCCCACCAACTGTGAGATCATGACCTGAGCAGAAATCGAGTTGGACACTTAATTCACTGAGTCACCCAGGTGCCCCTTCATATATTTTAAAATAGATCCTATGTAGTTGACTACAAAGAAGTAACACGTTACTGAAAGGATCTATGAATATAGTCACTCTTTTATCAGAACGTGGCTTATACTTTAATAAGTTTAACAGAACAATTTTTTAATTTTCTTACACCAAGAACCTTTGCTATCTAGCTTGCCATCATTTTTAAATGGAGAAAAATCAGTAGAATTTTTTTTAAAGCAAAGTAAGAAAGATATAATAATAACTAACATTAATCAAGCTCCTCTAGTACACTGAGAACATTTAATGTTTTTCTCATTTTGCTGGTGGTTTAGAAAATGGGCTTTTAAAGAAAAAAAAATTGATCCAGATCTTGGCTTTGCTGCTTGCTAGCTGTGTGACTTTGGACAAGTTACTTAATCCCACTAGTTCTAAGGTCTTTTCTTGTAAAGTAGGGCTAAAATGACTTCAAAGGATTGTTTTGCTAATTGTATAGAACACCTACAAGTCACAGTGCTATACACATAGATGGCACTCAATAATTTAGCTAAAAATTATTTTTATTACAAACAACATTGAAGGTAGGGTATTAGACTCTCTTACAGCTGAGGAGAGTCATTCTTTTACCATTTAACCTGAAGAGTAGAAATATTTGTATAGGAATGGGGAACCATTTTATTTATTTAAAACATTTTTTTAATGTTTATTTTTGAGAGAGAGAGACAGAGCGTGAGCTGGGGAGGGACAGAGAGAGAGACACACAGAATCTGAAGCAGGCTCCAGGCTCCGTGTTGTCAGTACAGAGCCTGACGCGGGGCTCGAACTCATAAACCATGAGATCATGGCCTGAGCCAAAGTTGGATGCTCAATGGACTGAGCCACCCAGGTGCTCCTGAATGGGAAACCATTTTAGATTTAACTACTCAGATTTTATTTGGCAAATATTTGGTGACCAATGAGTTCAAACCTGTTCTGACACTAAGTCACTCATAGAGTCTCAAAAATAAGTTTACCATATTTGCCACTGATGAATTGTGGTATATGAATTGTGTGTATACAGAGACATGTACATACACGCACACCCATGCACACTCACACATTTTTATCTTTGGGCTGCCAAATGCACTTAACCACTTAGTTTCCTTCATTGTACTTATAAATAAACTGTTACCCACATCAATTTTTGAAGACTTCATTTTTTAGAGTAGTTTTACGTTTATAGAAAAATTGAAAAGGAGGTACAGGTGTACCCTTTCCCATACATGCATAACCTTTACCATTATCAACATCTCCCACTGAAATGGTACATTTGTTACAACTGATTAACCTACATTGTAACATCATAATTATCCAAAGTCCATAGTTTACCTTAGGGTTCATTTTGGTGTTGCATATTCTAGGAGCTTGGAAAAATGTTTGTTGACATGTATCTATTATCATAGTATCATACTGATAAAAATCCTCTGTGCTTCACCCCACATCATATTGAAATTGTAATGTGAAATTTACTTAGTTATCAATCTATTAAATTAATTAGTAATTAGGAATTAGTAATGAAACTATAGGCTGATAACTTCAGAAATGATGTTTTTCATCCTTTTAATCTTTTAATTTTAAAATAAAATTGATTTGCTTTCCGAATACATTGTATATCTTCTTTCTGATATACTGAATATAAATGACATTTTCCCCCCAAAGGCTTTGCTGGTAATGTAGAGTGTTTTTGGTTTTAATCTATATCAAAAGAAAGAGGTACAGTACGCTACTCTTCATAACCAGTTTTTGTGTTTTTTTAAACAGAAAGGATAGGTAAGAATCCTCATCCATCCTTTTTGTCTCAACAATTCAGTATAATGGCTTTTATTTGGTTCACTAGTAGAGGTTCCACCAGGCCCCATGCATACATTTTTAAATTGCAGTTTGAATCCTTCACACTAAATCATTTTGATAGCATATTTTTTTTTCCCTTCGGAGGTTAAAAAAACACAACTCTTGACTTAGTTTGAAGCAAATAATCCTTTTAATGAGAAGATGAACTCAGCCACAGCATTTCTTTGATTTTTTTTGAGTACAAGCGTGTTAATTAGAAATGAGTCAATGGTAGCAGGAAGAGTTGATACCCAATTTAATTACATTTCCTTGAATTAATAGAATTAGGTAGCTGGCACACTGTATTCTTCCTGTAATGCATTAACAACATTTTTTTATTAGTAGTAAGAATTTATAGTAGTTCAAGTAATAATTTATCTTGCATTAAATACATCTTCTCAGATTTAGTTGAAGCTAAGTATTCTTTCAGAATTTGTATGATATGTTTAAAACTTTTTCAGAAAATGCAATATTCTTGTTAAAACGATTAGGAATTTAAGACAAAAGACTTGGATTAATAAATAGAGCAGTATTTTACTTTTGTACTAGTTAAAAAAAATCTTGAAACATTTTAAAATATCAAAGTGACTGATTTAAGAGCTCTATAAAAACAGCTAAATTAGGCGCAAATAAAATTATGCCCTTAACAGGTCAAAACACTATATATAATCTGCGTTGCCTTGAGATTGCATTCGAGGAGGTAAACTTAAGGATAAATATCATCTATGAAATCTTTTAATGCTTAAAATCTTATCAGGATATCTAGTTCGGTTTTCATAATTTGATTTTGTCAATTTTTATAAGTCCTCTATTTACAATTTAGGAGAAAAATTGTGAGAACATTTACATTTATTTCTTCTTCAGAATAGCAGTTTTCACTGTACATTTGAATTACCTTTCTAATAAAAAAAATTCTCTCTTAAACCTTTTTGGTCCCAAAGTATTGCTGTTTTTCTCCTACCAAAAATATTTCTCCTAAATTAAGGAGAACTGGAGGAGGATTAAATCTCCTCTACAATGTTAGCCAACATTCCTGGTAGGATTTGGTTAAACATTAGTGATTAAAAAGATACATTGTAAGGGGTGAATGGGTGAACAGTGAATAATTTCAAATCTAAATGATTTAGAGAATCCAAGATCATCACATTAATCTTGGGTTAACATACTAATGTGTGTCATGACACTCAAGATATAATAGTTCCTAGAAATTAGTAGAAAAAATACACTTATTTATTAAATATATTTTCTTGCCTAGTATAATGTGAAAAAAATCACTTAAAATTTTTTTTAATGTTTTTATTTATTCTTGAGAGAGAGAGAGAAAGAGAAAGAGCGTGAGTGGAGGAGGGCAGAGAGAGAGGGAGACACAGAATCTGAAGGAGGCTCTAGGCTCTGAGCTGTCAGCACAGAGCCGGACGTGGGGCTCAAACTCAAACCGCGAGATCATGACCTGAGCTGAAGTTGGATGCTTAAATAACTGAACCACCCAGGCACTCCAAAATATAATCACTTTCAATTATAAAATAAATGAGTGCATAATGTGTTGCCATGAGCATTATATTAAAGATTGTTTCTTTGAATAATGTGTTCTCATCTAAAGCTGAACTCAGGTATTTCTGAAAATTGGTATGTGCTGTCAACTTGTGTGCTGGCCACAGTGATACTTTCTTTGCTTTCTTTTGAAATATCACCCAAGTACTGTATATTTGAATGAATGATACAAGTTAGAAGCAGTGATCTGACTGTGGAAGGATAAAAATTCAAAAAGAATTTATTTCTACCTTAAGGCTTAGAGAAATATGATGTATTTAGAGCACTCTTTTTCAAAACTACACAAAAGCAGGACACAAACAGCTCATTAATACATGTCAAACAACGTTGACCTACAATGAGATTTTTAGGTTTAAAAGAAACTGTTGAGAAATGTTTTATTTTCCTTGAATCATTTGTTCCTTAAATTTAATTTCTTTATTCCTAAGGCCATTTGTCATGAATAATTAAATGATAGCCATTAATTGAAATTCAGGTTCTAAAGGCAAAGAGAAATAGAAGTTTAAGCTAATTTTGTGTATTTTTTGGTTTATTCAGTTAGGGTAACACTAAATTTAAGTCCATAAGATTTTGAAAAATATGTATATAACCTATAATATGTTATTATATAAGAACTATTCATATACACACATGTATACACATAAGAACTATACATATATAGACACACAAATTTGACCATTTTAAAACTCACTTTATTTAAAAATTAATTTTCCATGATGTCACAAATAGCATTTTGCCTAACAATCAAAGAGGTAATGAAATAGGGATTTAAAAATAAAGGCAAACTTTGGCCTAAGACTGATTATGGGAAACCTCAGTAGATGTTCTCATGGAAATAATTTCACTCCATGAAATTTATGGTTTACTTATTTGTGAAAAGAGAGGTTGGATTAGATTTCTCTAACAGCATTTTAATGACATAGAGTGGTAATCAGAATTAATTAAAAAAGAAGTTTCAAAATTGTTTGTTAGGTGCCCAGTGAATACATGGCTTTTACTGTGAGTTCCTACCCATAAAAATTATAATTTACTTTGTTTACTTTGTATTTTGCTATTTTGTTTTAATATATCATGTAAAACATGAATGATAACATGTACGCATTATAAATATGAATACAAGCTGGAAATTCTAGCAAGAGAGATTAATGTCCTGTGTGTCCACCCGTTTCATTAAGAATATCTTAAAATCGCCAAAGTGCCATAAAATAACAAAATAAATTTTATAGTGGCTCTAAAAATTTAGAAAAGTATGCCTTCAGTGGAGCACCTGGATGGCTCAGCATGCAAATCTTGATCTCGTGGTCATGAGTTCAAGCCCCATGTGGGGTATAGAGATTATTAAAAAAAAAACAAATAATAATAATAAACTTTAAAAATAGTCAATTAGCACGTTTTTTTTTAAAACATATGCAGCCAACAGTACAACATTTTTTGAAGAATTCTTGGATAATCAAAAGCAAGTGGAATTATATTGCAGGAATGGGGAAAAAGCAGAGAAAACAACAGGTCAAACACATTTAGCAAAAAACTACTATAGATGTAAAAAAGCTCTTCCAAAAACATTCAAGTTCAGAGACAACATACACAAAAGAACCTGGAAGTTCAGGACCAATTGTCAGAATAATTAATTAGGATTACATTAAGGACAGATGGGTACTGTAGTCAGCTTATAGTGGCAAGCAGCAATATTTACTCCGAGGTTAAATTGTGAAAACTGCTTTCCAACTGTGAACTACTGTCTGAGAAAGGGTCCGAATATAAATATTGGGGTTTAAGAAAGAAGCAGAAGAATACCCAAAGTAACCCAAATTATAAGAAAGAAGAATGGAATGGAAAAGGGGACTCTGATTCTGCTCTTAGCCATCTAAGTAAAGCATTTAGTATTGCTTAGACTAACTCATATTCTGCTGAGACCACAGTACTACCCTTTCATTATATTTCCTTAAAGAAAAACTTTCACTCATCACAGAGAAGGAGTCAATAAAACTTAAGAAAAGATGCAAAGAAACAATATTTGAGGAAAAAATCCAACACCATAAAAATCAAGACACCAAATTCAGCAATTGAGATTTAGGAAGGAGATGGAGAAGGAGAAGGAGAAGGAGAAGGAGAAGGAGAAGGAGGAGAAGGAGAAGAAGGAGAAGAAGGAGAAGAAGGGGGAGGGGAAGGGGGAGGGGGAAGTATCACATATTCATCAGTCATTACCACACAACCTTAAATTTTCAGTGGCTTAGAACAACAATGTCTACAAATGTTCAGTTTTATCTCTGGGGCTTCTAATCTTTCTCATTCTCATTTTGGAACCCAAACTGATGGAATAGCTAATATATAGAACATTTCTAATAATATCTTTCTAATCCTCCCTCTTATCTCTTAGACCTTTATTTAGACCTTTATTTTTCCCCCATGTGGTATTATTAAATAGCATTACCTTCTTCTCTAGAAGGTTGGAACCTGACAATCTCACATCTCACAAAGACTCAACCAACAAACAAAGGCTCATGAAGGCATTTTCTCAGCAAGAGTGTTTTTCCTTTGAAAGGAAGTCTCATCATTTAAGACCAACCGTTAAGACAATTAGCCTCCTTCAGTGGACAGGGAAGCAGGGGAACCCGCTTAGAAAGTTATCTTTAACTCTATCAACATAGATGTTCTACAGATTCTCTAGGTCCAGGTGGAGTGATTTTGGTATATATACATCACTACCAGGGATTTATTCAAAACCAAATATTTACAAACCAAATGTAATATAAGGCAAGTGTTTATATTACTCTCTCTCTCTCTCTCTCTCTCTCTCTCTCTCTCTCTCTCTCTCTTTTAAGTGAGTGAGAGAGAGAGAGCAGGAGGAAGGGCAGAGAGAATCTTAAGCAGGCTCCACATGGAATCCGATGTAGGGCTCAATCCCATGCTCAGCGTGAAGCCCCATGAAGGGCTTGATTCCATGACCCTGGAGTCATGACCTGAGCTGAAATCAAGAGTTGGACATTCAACTGACTGAGCCACCTAGGCGTCCCTATATTACTCTATATAGACCAAATATAAAACTATCAACGAAAATGCTTCTGCTGACAAATGACTAACCTCATGTGATATTTATGTCAAGCTTCTTACTAATTGAAATAAATTTCTTTTATATTAAATCTCTTTTATATCTCTTTTTTATTAATTTACTTTAGGTAGAAATCTTATTCTACCATAGCATAGATAAAAAAATACTCTGTTGAGCTTTCATGATGATGGCAGCAATGGCTTATTTTACTGTTGAATAATACTTTCTAGAGAAATTATCATTGAAATTGTTCATACATTTCTGTTACTCTTCAGTCTTGTCTTAGAAAATGCTGCAACTACAAACTAGAAAACTATCTTTTTTAACAAAAATGTATCATGTTTTTGAAAAGATAAAAAGTATTTTGGAAATGTATTACAGTTCTCTTATTTTGCCTTTTGCATAGAGGGCCCATAACATCCTTACTTTCAGAGGCATCTATGTGCCTCTAAGAAATACTGGATGGTTATTGAATCATTTGAGAGTGAAAAAAATTGTGTTTAGGAACTTGAAATTTCCAAAGATAAACTCTTGAAAATTTGACCTTGGTAAAACTATATATAATTGGTTTTTATCTCAAGAAAATAAAGCAGTTCTAAGCGACATTTAATTTTATTATAATTCAGAAAAGCATATTTATGATTGATCAGGAATCGGGATACAATAAATGGAAAATTTCTACCAGAAAAGGAGAAATACATGAATGACTTAAGTACCTGTAGTTTGTGGGAAGGAGAAAGGAATTGAAGACAGGAGAAGCAGAGGTGATTCATATTGTTCTTTCCCTTGCCTTCCTGAGCTAGGGTTCTTCGTGACTATATCTGTTAGATAGGTTGAAGAGAAAACTGAATGCAGAAGTGCGTTATCATACTTCCTTTTTAAAACCCTGGAGGAGATGACCAGGCAGGGTAATTCAGTACAAATACAGTGTGTGAAGGTACAAACACATCTGTAGTGGAGGGAGATGATTATCTAGATTAACCTCAGTTATTTCCATGTGACATTGAAGGAATTGAGAAGTTCCTGCTAGTTTATTGCAAAGAAGAAAAAAGAGAGATTATTTTAAATATCACTGAGAATCTGGCTAGAGAGTTAGCAGATGTGTGGTCAAAGAGTGTACACGATAGCCCTGTAATCAAATAGTTCAGTACAGGCTATCTATACTAGAAAGTCATGGCTACACCTCAGAATATTGTCTCAGGCCAGGGACTCTCTAGGTTGCTCTAAGTTAGGAAGTGCTGAGAATGAAGCCAGTTAACAAAAACAGACTGTTGGTTCCCCAGCTACATATTTTAGGAGCAGAAACCAATAGGATTCCCAGGGATGGGAGTACACTAACCACACATCAATAAACACCAGCTGGCACTCCCCCTAAGAAGAGAACAGCTGTGCCTCAGTGGAATCCATTGCAAGAGCCAACATGAGATTCATATTGTAGGTGAGAGTAAAGGGAGGAAAGAATTTGATCTCATCCCTCTAGTTTATCTTTTTATATCTTTACCTGAGGGAAAGCTGGGAAAAGCTGAAATATCATTATTTTCAAGCTGGGAAAAGCTGAAATATAGTTAAATATTAAATGTACTCATGGGATGATTAGGTCACTTACAGAAATAAAGAAATTGCCACATACCTATGTAGGACCATAAAAAACATTTCCAATGCCACTGCAAAAATGATGATAAAAATGCGTCATTTTAAATAAACATGTGCCTTTACATTGACAATTTTTTTAAATGAATCATAAGTACAAATTTGTGGATAAACACATTAAAATAATTTCAAGTAAATTTAGTTATTATAAAATAAAGCAAAATACATAGTAAAATTTTTATGAACAAAAGTGCTGATTGTAAAAAATATCTAATATATAACATTAAATTAGTTTAAGGAAAAACAGTGATTGTACATACATATTATATAATATATATTACTAATAATATTACATATAATCAATTTATAATATATAATTATATATAATAACCAACATATTAATATATTATTGTTACAGATATATATTACAGATCAAACCACATCTCTAAATTATTAGTTAAAACAATGTAACTTCATAAGAATTTGATATTTATGTTTTAATGTAATTTTTTTAATGTTTATTTTTTTTTTTTTTTGAGACAGAGGGAGACAGAGCACAACTGAGGGAGGAGCAGAGAGAGGCGGAGACACAGAATCTGAAACAAGCTCCAGGCTCTGAGCTGTCAGCACAGAGCCTGATGCGGGGCTTGAACCCACGAACTATGAGATCATGACCTGAGCCAAAGTCGGATGCTCAACCGACTGAGCCACCTAGGCGCCCCAATATTTATGTTTTAAATAACAGTCTAGCTGCTATGAATTTAAATATATTTTGGATATATATCATAGTATTATATGTAATATATTTATTTATATATTTATCTCACAATATGTCATAATATATATTAAATTAATGGTAGATATTATTTATAGATATTTATAGATTTAATGGAATATATTAATATAATTAATAATAGATATTATATTATATATCCCAAATATATTTAAATTCATAGCAGCAGGACTTCTATTTCAAACATAAATATCAAATTCTTATAAAATTATATTGTTTTAACTAATAACTTAAAGATGTGATTTAATCTATAATTTTGCTAATTTGAGGCAGTTAACCAAAATGGGAAAATATATAGACTCTAGAACCAGATCAGCTGACTCTGCCTCTAGCTAGTTGTGTGAACTTGATTATTAACTCTTTGTTCTTCAAAGTCCTTATCTGTGAAATGGTAATAATAACAGTACTTACTTCACTGGATTGTTTGCAGACTAAAATTAGAAGTTATTCTATGCTATATAAAGTGGTTAGAATAGTGCATGGCACATAGAAAACACTGTACAAGGCTTGACTTGTATTATTGTCTTCAACTAGTGGCCATCAGAAAGATTCCATAGCAAATATTAGATTATGCAAATTTCAAAAACACTAATTTCAAAATCAGATAAAGTATTCTTTTTCTCATTTTTCATCTTAGAAATATTCAAAATTCCAATTCCAAATGTAGAATCACCAAGCCAGTGCATTATTTTTCCAGTTTAAATTTTGTTTCTAAGTGATTTTAGCCTGATTTCTGAAGTAGCTTATACAAAAATAGATGAAAAATAATCTACATATTTGGGGTAAGCTGTGATACATGTTTTCCAGACTTTTTAAAAAATATATTACTTAGAATTAAAGAAGTTTGTGAAATATTTTCATACATATAGTGCTAATTAAAAGCTATTATGAAAGCATCTTCAGCTCAGGGGTTTTATAAAGTTCACTAACAATAGGCAGAATCTGGACGCTAATAGCTATACAGGCTTACCTAGGCAAATGCAAGCTTAGAGCTCTCTGTTAATTAAAATCAAAAAATTTATAGGAGAAACTCTACTTAACTATTGAGGTGCAAAAATACTTTTCCTTACCCTCAGTAGACCTGTTATATTTGGTTAAAATATATTTTTAACTCCACTTTGACTGTTTTTGCCTCTGCTGGGATAAGATAGTGTAAGAGAACATCACTCCCAATGAAGCAACCAGTAAAGTAAGATAGTTTATAAAATCATAGCTTCTTAAAATCCTTCCCAGAACTGAGGACACAAATGTAAGTGAACAAAATCCAATAAGTGTGAAACACTGTTAGAAGAGACCCAAAGCTGCTTTGAACTCTGTAGGGCAGAAGAGAGAAAACATCCATTCATGAAGGCGAGAAAAAAACAGAAAAATTAAAAAAAAATGTATAGCTTAGTGAGGGCTAGGATGGTAATTTAGAATCCCTAAGATCTACGTCACTACGTCCCTAAGATCTGACGTCCCTAAGATCAAACGTCACAAAAAACGTTTGCAGCCAATCACCAACTCTTTACCATAGGACTTTATCAACATTCAATTGGAGTATTGGGGACAGAGCAAGAAATGAGAGAAACTCTCCCTGCCCAGGTGCTCCAGCTTTCAAGGAGAGTTGCCTATGAGTGCCATAAGAGCAGGAGAGCTCAGAGTGACCTTCCTTGAGGCTGAGGCACATCCTTGCTAGCTGAGGGTAGGGTAGCAGTGAGAGAAAACTAGATTCTGTGTGTCATGGATCACATGACAGAAACTCCAGCTGGGATAGGGGCAGAGGTGCTGAGAAAAATCCCCTGAGCAGGAGGTACGGGTGCTTCTGCTGACCTCTGAGGGCGGACAAAAGAAATGAGAAAATCCTCTCGGTACTTCCAGCTCTCCACTGTGTAATGAGTGTGACTGCTGGTGGCTGGGCAAGGGGCCTGGGTGCCAAAAGGTACAAGCTGAGGTGCAGGCATAGAAGATTGCTTATGGCTGACAATGGGACAGTAGAACTAAGGTAAGTCCCCCAGACACCCATACAGGTTCATACTTGAAGAATAGTTAAAACTTATTCCAGACTTTGATGTCTTTCTTACTTAATGTTGTAAATTACATTTGAATTTTCACGTACTGACATGTGAACTCCATAATCCTAGGAACCTGACTCCTTCACACCAATTCCTTCAACACTGAGGTCATACTTTTTGTCTTTCAAAAGTCCACCCTTCTTGCTGACTATCTAATTAACTTCTGTTTTCTGGTCTGAATAGAATCTCTAGTTATTTAATCTTGTGCTGAGCTGTCATAAATATAAGTAATTACATTTATATGTTCGTATAATGACCATAATAATGGTCAGAATGGATACTTAACCCATTTCCAGTTCAAGTTACTATCTATCTCTGCCTTCCCACATTATCTTTCCTACTTCACAAAAGATACTTTACTTTTTCCAGAGCAGTGGTGCACCAGCATCCTATATTTTCTATCTTTCTATAAATAAAATACAGAAGACTGTAAGTTCTCCAATATAAGGGAAGTGTCACTCCATCGCAGTTTTGCAGGTTGTTGTAGTATCAGATCAAAGAGTTGTGTTGAGGATGCTCTCGTGTTGGTTCATTGTAATAACAAAATAATTCTGGAATTTTTACTCATCATGGAATGTGTATTTCAAAACATTCAAGACATTCAAAGACACATTCAAGGAATGTGTATTTGCTTTTAAGGAAAAAAGAAAATACTGATTTTAAGTCCTGGTTCGGTCACACTTTCTGTTAGCCTTAGCAAGTATTGTATTGTACATTTATATGATTATAGTAATAACCTTGTCTATAAGATTTTGATGGGATAAGGAATATAAATGAATGGAATTTGTATTCTTTAAGCACCATGTCTATTAAAGATATTCTGTTACTACTCAGAAAGTTCTTCATACTGATCCTGCACTTTACATCTTTTTGTTTTATTTTATACATTTGCTTAGAATCTCCATAATGCTAGGGGACAAAAAGTGAATAAGTATATTCACTTTTCAACAAAGCAGTGTTTTTAAAGACGATTATCATACTCATTTAAGTATCTTTTTTTTTTTTGTAGCTGATGAATTCCCATATCCCCCATTGTTCTCCATGTTACTCATTATTCTGAGTTTTCTGCTTGGACTAATGAAGAAATGTTATAAAGATTGCAAAATCTTTATTGATTGCCCCTAGGTGAATTCCTCAACTATGAGTTTTTATTAACTTACTGAAAATTCAAAATATAGGTCAATTTTTTAAAAGACATTATTTTAGAGCAGACTTAGGATCACAACAAAATTGAGAGGAAGGTTCAGAGATTTTTCATATACTTTTTTCCCCATACATGCATAACGTCCCCTGTTAGCAACATACCCATCAGAGTGGTATATTTGTTACCACTGACCAGCCTACGCTGACACATCATTGTCACCCAAAGTCCATAGTTTACATTAGAGTTCACTCTTGGTATTTGCATTATATGAGTTTGCAGAAATGTATAATGACATGTATCCATCATTATAGTGTCATACAGAGTCCTCTATGCTTCACCTATTCATCCCTCCCTTTTTCCTAACTTCTGGCAAGCATTGATTTTTTTTTTTTTTTTTTTACGCTGCCTCCATAGTTGTTCCTTAGAGTTTAATTTCTGAATTCCCAGCCTGTGTTTCTTTTATTTCCTTTTATTGTCTTAGTAATATTAGCAAGGACTTCCAGTATGAATGTTGAAAAAGAATGGGGATTTATTGGATTTCATCAAATACTTGTTCTGCATCTATTTGTATGATCATATGACTTATCTTTTTTAGCTTGTTCATGTAAGTGATTGTGTTAACTGAGTTTTAATGTTGGACCAGCCTTGCACATCTGTAATAAATTATTGTGGTTGTGCTGTAAGTTGTTTTTATCAATTGTTGGATTCAATTTGCTAATATTTTGTTGATTTTTATATGTTACATGCATGGGAGTTATTGATTTGTAATTGTTTGTTCTTATAATCCTTTTGTCTGGTGTATGTGTGATCTGGCCTCTGGTGTATGTGTGGCCTCTGGCCACACATTCCCTCTGCTTCTGTCTTCTGAAAGAGACTGTAGAGAATTGATGTAATTGCTTCTTGAAATGTTTGAGAGAAATACCAGTGACCCCAGGTGTCCCTGGGGCTTTCTGTATTGGAAGGTTATTAATTATTTATTTAATTTCTCTAATAGATATAAGTCTATTCAGATTATCTAGTTCTTGGGTTAGTTTTGACAGATTGTGTCTTTCAAAGAATTGGTTATTTCATCTATGTTATCACATTTGTGGACATAGAGTTGTTTATAGAATTCCTTGATTACCCTTGGATTTCCATTGGATCTGTAGCAATCTCCCCTCTTTCATTTCTGATCATAATAATTTTTGTGCTCTCTTTTTTAAGTTAGCCTGTCTGGAGGCTTATTGATTCTATTGATCCTTTCAATGAACCAGACTTTAGTTTCATTATTTTCTCTGTTGATTTCCTGTTTTCAATTTCATTGACTTCTGCTCTAATTCTTATTATTTCTTTTCTTTCACTTACTTTGTATTTAATTTGCTCTTCTTTTTCTACTTTCTTAAGGTGGATGCTTAGATGATTGATTTTGGATCTTCCTTCTTTTCTAGTATTATGCATTCAATGCTCTAAAGTTCCCTGTAAGCGCCATTTTTATGCATCACACAAATTTTGAGACATTGTGTTTTCATTTTAATTTAGTTCAAGTTGTCTAGCTATCTCAGTTGGTAAGGCATGAAACTCTAAAGTTAGTTTGAATATTTTAAAATTTCTCTTGAGATTTTCTTTGGCCCATGCATTATTTAGACATGTGTTGTTAAATCTTCCTGTATATGGGGATTTTCCAGTTATCTTTTGTTACTCACTTCTAGTTTAATTTTGCTTTGGTTTAAGAGTAGAAATCGCATGGTTTCTTCTAAATTTGTTAAGGTGTGTTTTATGGCTCAGTATTTAGTCTGTCTTGGTAAATGTTTCTTGTACACTTGAAAATAATGTGTATTCTGCTGTTGTTGGATGAAGTAGTCTCTAAGTGTCAGTTATATTCAGTTGATTGATTCTTTTGATGAGATCAACTATGTCATTTTCTGCCTGCTAGATCTGTCCGTTTCTCAGGGAGGAGCGTTGAAATCTACAGCTATGAGAATGGATTCATCTACTTCCTGCAGTTCTATCAGTTTTTGCTTCACACACTTTAATGCTCAGATTTTAGGCGCACACACATTAATGATTGTTATCTCTTCTTAGAGAATTGACTCCTTTATCATTATGTAATGCCCCTCTTTATCCCCAGTAACTTTCCTTGCTTTGAAGTCTTCTCTGTCTGAAATTAATGTAGCCACTCATGTTTTCTTTTGATTAATATTAGTATGTTATATCTTTCTCTACTCTTTTATTTCTAGTCTATATGTGTCTTTATATTTAAAATGGGCTTCTTGTAGACAGTGTATGATTAAGTCTTATATTTTGGTCCACTCTAATAATCTCTGTCTTTTCCTTGGTATATTTAGACCATTGACATTTAAAATGATTATTGATATAGTTGGATGAATATCTAACATATACATGACTGTTTTCTATTTGTTGCCTAGTCTCTGTGTTTTTTAAAATTTAATTCCAGTGTACTTAACATACAGTGTTATATTAGTTTCAGGTGTATAATATAGTGATTCAGCAATTGCATACATCACCTGGTGCTCATTACAAGTGTACTCCTTAGTCCGCACCCCCTCTAGTAATCATCAGTTTGTTCTCTATAGTTGAGTCTGTTTCTTGGTTTGTCTCTCTCTCTTTCTCTCTCTCTTTTTTTCCCTTTGCTCATTTGTTTTTTTCCTTAAATTCCACACATGAGTGAGATTATATATTATTGATCTTTCTCTAACTTATTTCGTTTAGCATTATCCATCCACATTGTTGAAAACGGCAAGATTTCATTCCTTTTTATGGTTGAATAATATTCCATTACATGTATTATATATATATATATATATATATATATATGTATACATACACATATATATGTATACACATATGTGTATACATATATATATGTATACACATATGTGTATACATATATATGTATACATACACATATATATGTATACACATATGTGTATATATATGTATATACACACACACACACCTTATCTTCTTTATCCATTCATCTATCAATGGACACTTGGATTGTTTCATTAATTTGGCTATTGTAAATAATGCTGCTATAAATATAGGGGTGCATGTATCCATTTAATTGGTGTTTTTGGGTTTTTTGGGTAAATAGCCAGTGGTGCAATTACAGGATTGTAGGGTAGTTCTATTTTTATAGTTTCTGTATTTTTGCCTTTTCTTCTTTTTTCTTGCTTTTGTGGTTTTAATTGAGCATTTTGTATGAATTTATTTTCTTTTTTTAGTATATTAGTTATACTTCTTTTTGAACTTTTTTTTTTAGTGTTTGCCCTAGAGTTGCATTATCCAATTACAACTAATCCAAGTCCATTTTCAAAGAACACTACGCTGCTTCATGGATAGTGTGCATATCTTTTAATAACACAATAACCCTAATTCTTCCTTTTTGTTTCTTTTATTGTTGCTGTCATTCATTTCACTTATATGTAATTGTATATGTATATGCATAAAATATATATAAGCATACATAATCAAATACAATGTTGCTATTATTAATTTGAACAAACTGTTTTCTGTAAGAGCAATTAAGAATAAGAACATGTTTTTATTTTACCTTCACTTATTTCCTCCCAATGTTCTTTCTTTTTCTGTAGATCCTACTTTCTTTTTTTTTTTAGATCCTACTTTCTAATAATTTCTTTCAGTGTTTCTTACAATGAAAGTCTACTGGTGATGAATTTCCTCCATTTTTGTTTGCCTGCGAAAGTCTTTATTTCTTCTTCAGTTTTAAAGGATAATTTTGTGGGGTGCAGAATTGGAGATTGATGGGTTTTTTCTCTCAACACTTTTGATATTTCAGTTCATTCTGTTCGTCCTTGCATGATTTTTGAGAAGCTGGATGTAATGAATATCTTTACTCCTCAGTAAATATAGTATCTTTTCCTTTTCTTTCATTACTTTTTGTTTATCTTTGATTTTCTTATTGCTGGAAAATGATATGCCTTGGTATAGTTCTTTGGCATAGATTCTAGTCTAGTATTCTCTTGGATCTGTGGTTTGGTGTTTGACATTAATTTGGGGACATTTTCAGTCATTATTGTTTAACAGATTTCTTCTGTTCCTTTCTTTTCTCCTAGTATTCCTATTACATATGTCATATCTTTTGTAATCATCCCATAGTCTCCAGATATCTTTTTTTTTATCTGTGTTCTTTTTGCTTTTCAGTTTTTGAGGATTCTACTAATAAGTGCTCTAGCTCAGAGATTCTTAGCTCAGCTGTTTCCAGTCTCCTAACATGAGCTCATGAGACGCATTCTTCGTTTCTGTGACAGTGTTTTTTATCTTCAGATTTGTTGTTGTTCTTAGGATTTCCACCTTTCTGCTTACATTGTGCAATGGCCCTTGCATGTTGTCTACTTTATCCATTAGAGCCCCTAGCACACTGATCATAGTTATTTTAAATTCCCAGTTGGATAATGCCAGCATCCCCTGCCATGTCTGGTTGTGATGTTTGTTCCGCCTCTTCAAACAAACTGTGGTTTCTGGCTTTTGGTATGCCTTGTAATTTTTTTCTTCGTAGCCAGACGTGATACACTGGGTAAAAGGAACTGCTGTAAATAGGACTTTCACAATGTTGTGGTGAAGTGGAAGAGGAAATGTTCAATAGTCTTATGATTAGGTCTCAGTCTTTTAGAGAGCCTATACCTTTGGATTGTGAGGTGCACAGGTGCTTCTCATTCTCCCTCCTTATATGGGACAGGTGGACTAGAGTGGGCTGGAGTTGGGTGTTTCCTTTCTCCCACGTGGAAGACTAGAACTGGCTGGACTTGAGCATTTCCCTTCCCCCAAGTCAGTTAGGCTCTGATAAAATCCCAACAGGTAAGGCTCTGGTTAAGTAGTTTCACTTGTGGGTAGACCTTGCCAAGAGCAGAGTGCTCAGATGTATTTCAAAATGGTTTCTTTTCCTCTCCCACTCCTGGAAGCTGGAGAGGAGTTTTCTCCAATATTTACTATGAGAACCTGGTTGAACTCCTGCAGGTAAGCCTAACAGTAGGAGGGAGGAGCCCCCATGACTAATTCCCCTTGGAGTTTTTAATTCTTGGATTTATCTGCACTGAGCCTTCAGCAATTTGTCAATTATAGTTCACATTTTCCTGTTTTGGGATTTGTTCTGGCAGAGGCAATCAGCTCATGAGTTTCTGTTCCTGTAAGCTGAGATTCTCTGTATTTGTCTGTTTCTCCAATTTTGGGTACAATTGTTTTCTTTCTGACCTTGCTTTCCTTAGGAATCTAGGAAAGGTTGTTGATTTTCAGCTTGTTTGGCTTTTAACTTGTTAGGACAGAGTGGCAACTTCCAAGCTCCTTAAATGCAGAACTGAAATGCATGGAATGATTTTGTTACAAGACAGGCTGTGTTTTGTGAATGGAGGTCTCTGTCTTTGGATTTCCCATGAGATTTAGGGATCCATGTTCAAAATAAAGACAGCTGTTAGGAAAGTAGCAAGCACAAAGCAGTTTATTAACGTGGAAATACACTCTCAAGGTGGGAGAGCAAGGTTGTTTTGGAATTGGATATTACTGAGTTTGTCTGGGCTGGGAGGAACTGGGAGGTACAGTGGGGTGGTCTCTAAGGTAGGCTGCCTCCAGTCACTTGGGAATCTCCTCCCACAGGTTGGGAGGGGGAGTTTTGACCCTATAAGGTTTGCACTGAAACTGTCATGGCAGCCGTTCCACATTGGGAGATGCTGTACCTACAATTAAATGAATTATAATGAGTCTGAAGATTACCCTGTGGCAGAGGTGGAAGGGGAGAGCATTTGTTGGGCACCTGTGGCTCCTGATCTGTCAGTCGCTTGAAAGCCACAAGGTCAGGATGCTCCTATGTAGCTTCTACCTAACAATTTTAATGTTTTTCTTTATATATCTAAGATTTTAATGGATTAATTTTTGTTTTATCTCTATAGGGGATATTCAGTATTTTGAAAAATAAAGATGATAATGTGGTTTAGCCTTCTTATAAAGAACTGAACTTTATCCATTAGAAACAGAACTGTGCTTTCGTATAAATTTTTCAGGCTATAAGAATTACATGACTTATTTAAAGTACTGAAAATGATATTTGATTTTACCAGCCTTTTCAGATTTTATTTATTAAATGTTTTTCATGGGCCTGTTCTTAGAAAGGAACTGTTATTAGTGTGTTGATTCCATAATTTGAAGATAAAATTGCCTATCTTTATGGAACTTCCAGTGAGTTTTTAATTTAAATAATGTTTTTTTATTTGTAAAATTTTCCTTTTTGTTATTTAAAAAATTTCTATTTCTTTATTTACAATTTCTACCTTTTCGGGGCACCTGGCTGGCTTGGTAAGTAGAGCACGCGACCCTTGACCTCAGGGTTATAAATTGAAGCCCCACTTTAGGTGTAGAAAGTACTTAAAAATAAAATGTTAAAAAACCCTACATTTTCAGTCATCTCAAGTATTCATTTCTTCACCTCACATAGTGTGGTTATAATTGCCGCACTAACATCTTTATATGATAATTACAACATCTGAGTCATCCCAGAATCAACATCTCTTGGTTGCCTTTTCTTCTGAGAATGGCTCATGTTTTCCTCAGTATTAATGTAATAAGTTTGTGTGTTTTAAAGAATTTTTTTCTAACGTGTATTTATTTTTTTTGAGAGAGAGAGAGATCAGGAGAGGGGCAGAGAGAGGGAGAAAGAGAATCCTAAGCAGGCTGTGTGCTGTTAGCACAGAGCCCAATGCAGGTTTCGAACTCAAAAGCTGTGAAATCATCACCTGAGCTGAGATCTAGAGTCAGATGCTTAACCAACTGAGCAACCCAAGTGCCCTTGTTTTGTTTTGTTTTGTTTTGTTTTTAATTGCATCCTGGACGTTGTGAATGTTGTGGTGTGTTGACTGCATTTTGTGACAGTCCTCTGGCGTGTTTCTTTGTCAAGTTTAGGCCCAGCGTGTTTCATCTGGTGTTGTAGTGGGTTCAAATCTCAGTTCTTTTCTCAAAACTTTGGTCATGTTGATTTGGGCCTCTCTCATTTAAACCTGTGAGGTTCTGGGGTTAGGATGGGATTTTACAGGTGACTCGAATGTCAGTTTAGTTCTCAAAGTCTTTATTATACTAATTTGGACTTGTGCAAAGCCTGTCCGGTCCACACACGAGGCTGGGAGTTTTATAGGATTCAGTACAAAAATGCTAGCTTCTCTTTTCAGTCTCCTCCTCCCCTAGGATTTACTCCATGTATTCTGACCTAACTGGGCTTTATTCCATTGTTCTGTGGCCAGAAATACCCAGATATTCTGTCAGAGTTTTTGCTATTGCACTGTGCAACTGGTGTCTACCCTTGGTGCAAAGCAGTGAGAAGAAACAAAAATAAAACCAGGAAACTCACCTGTGACTGTGTTGCTTCTCCAAGTTTTGACTTCTCTAGGTCACCCCTCTGATTTTGTTTACTTTTCAGGTTCCTCGAGCAGTTTTTTTTTTTGTTGTTGTTTTTGTTTTCTCTAGTAATGTCTCCAAACGCTATCGTTGTAATCAGCGAGAGGGATGAGTGTGAGGGGCTTAGATAATCATAGGCAGAATGGATATTCCCATAAGGCATATATTTTTAGTATGTTGGCATTTCCCTCCTACAGTGAGTAATTGAGGGAGTTGTTCCTCACGTTTTGAAAAGTAATGTTTGTAGCATTTCTTAAGGTGTGTCTGATAAGTCAGTTTAAGGTATGGGCTGCTGAACCAGGATTGGATTTAGTACTAAATTGAACACACATGGCAATTAATTGGCACCGATTAGGTTAGCGTGCCTTATGGCTACCCAGCTGCTTGGCAGAAAGTAAGGCTGGGAAATCAACTTTCATGTTTGCCATTTAAAATTACCCATATCTATTATTTTTGAATCTGAGCAGCTGCTATCTTTTCTGAAAATTGAACAAACACATCTGTCTTAGCAAGCTGCTAGGTTTAAACAACAAAAGGTTTCTGTTAAAGTAAACGTTTGAAAACAGTTTAAACCCGTTGCTCTTACAGCTCTATCAGGTATTCCTATGCAGCTTACTTTTTAGCTACAAAATACTTTCACTCAAATTAAATGCAATGTTATGTTGAATCACTTATTACTAAGAGGGGGTAAAGATAATAGAATTTTCTATTACTTGAGTATCTAGTCGTTAAATGGTAACTGCCATAGTCCTATCCAAATTAATGATTAGATTTCCAAGAAATATATATATATATATATTTGCTTACTGGTGTCAATAGGTGTGGCATGTTGTACATGGATCCTGTTGTTGAACATTTTGTGCGAGCACAATATTTTAAAACACACAGCAGTAATACTTAGTATTGATTGAATTATTCATATACATTCTCAGGATGAAGATGGAAAGAGAATCACAGCATCAATAAATACAGGGTATGATTCTATTTTAGAAATCCTCGGAAAATCATCCTGCAAGTCTGTAAGAATTTTCTCATTAGTTTTCCCTTTATTTATATATGATATCCCCTGTGTTCAGTAAGTGGGTGTGTAATTGATTTTAGTCTGGTGTTATACACATTGACTTCTCTATTTTCCTTGTTCTGAGAACTTTCATCTTCATTGTTTGTTACAGTTTTTTGAAGCTCATGATTCTAAACTGAATACATTATGTGTAAAAATTTTATAATTATTAGAATTAAAATGGCATTTGCCATTTTATGTTTAGAGTTGGATGATGAAATAAAGGAATTATATTTTTCTATGAAAATGACATTTTCATAAATGAAACTTCAAAAATAAAAATGGTTTAATGGATACAGATAAAAGCAAATTTAGAATAAATGAGATGTTTCTAACCTTTGACAACTTTTATTCCTAAAATATAGCTGTTGATTATTTTATGAAGAAAATAAATAGTATTAACAGAAAGTATCTTTATCTGGAAAAATAACTAGGTTTCTAAGCTCCTGTATTGACTTGCTAGGGCTGCTGTGGCAAATTACAACTGAGTGTCTTTAAACAGTAGAAATTAGTTGTCTTACAGTTCAGGAGGCTATAAGTCAGAGATTGAGGTATCAGTAAGGTTGGTTCCGTCTTAAGTCTGTGAGGAAGACCGTTCTTTCCTTGCCTCTCTCAAGAATTTGGTGGTTTACTGGCAATCATTGTCTTTCCTTGGCTGATAGATATATCTGCCTAAGAAAGTCATCTTCCCATGGCATTCTCACTGGTGTCTGTGTCTCTTTAATCTTTAAATGGTAACTGCTGTAGTCAAATCCAAATTAATGATTAGATTTCCAAAGAACTATTTTTTCTATGTCCAAATTTTCTCTTTTTATAAGGACACTGGTCATATTGGAGACTCACTAATGACTTCATTTTAACTTGATTGTCTCTATAAAGACCTTATCTCCAAAAGGTCAGATTCTGAGGTACTGGCGACTAGGGTTCCAACACATCTTTTCTGAGGAGACATAGTTCAACCCATAGTAGTACATGAATTTTAAATCTGGGAATATGTGAGCTAGGGATTTATTAATCATTCCCTCTCTTTTGTATATTTAGATACTTTCCTAGAATATAAAAACCCACTTCTGCTTGTTTGTATTCAACTCTTACTTGTTTTAGAGAAAACACTGGTGAAAATTTAATGAAAATTATTTAATGATATAAGGGCTTATTTCAATAAATGAATAACTTATTTATTTTCTGTTCCATTCAAATAACAAATATTTTTAAGTACTCAGAGAAAACAGACTTTCATTTAATTAAAAAAAAAATTCAAAGGACTCTGCCCTCTGGTGGGTTGGGTGCCTCCAGACTTCACCTCTGCAAATAAAGAAGTCATTGTCTAAGTGCAAAGCAAATAAAAAGATAAATAAAAAATTTAATTAAAGCATGAATTTTCTTTTTTTTTTCAATATATGAAGTTTATTGTCAAATTGGTTTCCATACAACACCCAGTGCTCATCCCAAAAGGTGCCCTCCTCAATACCCATCACCCACCCTCCCCTCCTTCCCACCCCCCCCCCCCCCCCCATCAACCCTCAGTTCTCAGTTTTTAAGAGTCTCTTATGCTTTGGCTCTCTCCCACTCTAACCTCTTTTTTTTTTTTTTTTTCCTTCCCCTCCCCCATGGGTTTCTGATAAGTTTCTCAGGATCCACATAAGAGTGAAACTATATGGTATCTGTCTTTCTCTGTATGGCTTATTTCACTTAGCATCACACTCTCCAGTTCCATCCACATTGCTACAAAGGGCCATATTTCATTCTTTCTCATGGCCATGTAGTACTCCATTGTGTATATAAACCACAATTTCTTTATCCATTCATCAGTTGATGGACATTTAGGTTCTTTCCATAATTTGGCTATTGTTGAGAGTGCTGCTATGAACATTGGGGTACAAGTGGCCCTATGCATCAGTACTCCTGTATCCCTTGGATAAATTCCTAGCAGTGCTATTGCTGGGTCATAGGGTAGGTCTATTTTTAATTTTCTGAGGAACCTCCACACTGCTTTCCAGAGCGGCTGCACCAATTTGCATTCCCACCAACAGTGCAAGAGGGTTCCCGTTTCTCCACATCCTCTCCAGCATCTATAGTCTCCTGATTTGTTCATTTTGGCCACTCTGACTGGCGTGAGGTGATACCTGAGTGTGGTTTTGATTTGTATTTCCCTGATGAGGAGCGACCCTGAGCATCTTTTCATGTGCCTATTGGCCATGTCTTCTTGAGAGAAGTGTCTATTCATGTTTTCTGCCCATTTCTTCACTGGGTTATTTGTTTTTCAGGTGTGGAGTTTGGTGAGCTCTTTATAGATTTTGGATACTAGCCCTTTGTCCGGTATGTCATTTGCAAATATCTTTTCCCATTCCATTGATTGCCTTTTAGTTTTGTTCGTTGTTCCCTTTGCTGTGCAGAAGCTTTTTATCTTCGTAAGGTCCCAGTAGTTCATTTTTGCTTTCAATTCCCTTGCCTTTGGGGATGTATCAGGTAAGAAATTGCTATGGCTGAGGTCAGAGAGGTCTTTTCCTGTAAAGCATTAATTTTCTAATGGTTCCACTTCTCCAAGAAAATATCCTCATTAATGCTTTGAAAACCCTATACTGCAGAGCCAGAAATCCTGAATTTTTAAATTGTGATCTGAGTCAACAATTGTCATTATTCTTATTGTTAAAAATGATAAAATAATTAAAATAATGAAAGGCCTGAAGCCGTTGGGTTCAGTACTTTTTCTCTGCACCACAGGTCCTATGTGAGAACCTCATGTCTAGAAAGCCTCCATTCATAGGAGGGAATCTTCCCAAGATTTAACGGTGGGTAATGGTGAACATACAGCAAAAGCTTTGGGAACCAGGCATGTGCACAACAGACACAAACCAACATAGCAAGTACATTGAGAACTGAATTAACGATTTTAAACTACCACACAAAAGGGGAAGCGGGACTTCCCTTGTGAATCCACTTTGAATATGTACTGCTGAATTATAAATAGGAGTCTATACAGTATAAAATTCACATTTTCCAGGATACAATGCAAAATTATTTAGCATATAAACAACTAAGATTATGTAACAAATTCTCCGGTGGGGCGGGGAGGGGGTGGGGGACAATGAATACATACCCACACACAGTTGTCCCAAAGCTGGAACTCTCAAAGACTTTAAATCAGCTATTATAACTATGTACCCTGAGGCAAAGGAAAACATATTTAAAATAAATGAACACATCTAAGATAAACTTATCAAGAATTATTTCACATTTACAACATTTTATTGTTGTAAATGCTCTAATTACTGAATACTATACTTTGCTTATTGCAGAGATCCTCAAAGTGAGTAAGAGAAGCCCTCACTATTTTGCCTACAAAACTAAACACATCAAAAGACCAGAATACCTGTTTTAATGGCTGATAAAATAGTTTTCCAGATAAAAATAAGAGGGATATTGCACAATTAAAAAATTTTTAAGGTATAAGAATAAATATGTATGATCCTCAAAACATGTAGTAGAATATTGTAACATAAAGATAAAATTATAAAAAAGAAACCTAGATTATATGAAAAAGATTAGCAAACACTTAGTTGACATTTTAGAACCTTATATTCAGTAGCTGGAGAAGACACACTCTTTTGAAGTTCTCATTCTATATCCACCAAGATAGACCACATCGTTTGTTGTAAAATGTATCTCCATAAATTTAAAAGAATTGAACATTGAATTAGAATGTTTTCTGACCACAGCAAAATTAAATTAGAAATCCACAACAATAATGAGGAAAATCCAAATATCTATATATTACAAAACACATTTTTAACAATTCGGGGGCCAAAGGTGAAAGCAAAAGTGATATTAAAAAGTGGTTCGAAGGGAAAAAAAAATAGTGCCACATATAAACATTCATGAGAAAAAGGCAAAGCAGTTCATGGAGGGAAATTTTAAATACTTTCTTAATGCTTCTAAAGTCAGGGACCTAAGAACTTACATTACCAAGCTAGTAAAAAAAGAGATAAGTGGACCCAAATAAGTGGAAAGGAGGAAGTAATAAAGATAAGAGAAATCAATGAAACAAAAAAGCATATACGTGATAGAGAAATTGAACAAAGACAAGAGACAAGAACAGAAAAGATCAACAAAATTTATACATCCCTAAAATAACCTGACCAAACTTAGTAAAAGAAAAGAATACAAATCAATAATATTATAAATAAAAAGATTATCTAACAGAATGAGTGCAGTGTTATTAGCAAAAATAGTTTTGACGTCAAGGCTGGACATTCTGTGAAAAATCAATGTTTAGGGTAGTCAGCCTTCAATGTAATGTTTTTTCCAATGTAAAGTAGCTGTCTTTTCTATCTGAATGTTTGGTGTCCTATCTTTCACATGTCTAGGTATAGATTTTTTTTGTTCATTTAAAATTTAGGGGCTATTCTTGGATCTCATGATTTTTTTTTCATCGGTTACTAAAATCCTTAGTCATTATTTTTTCAGATTTTATCCTTTCCTTATTTCCTCCATAATTTCTTTTTGAAATTCTAGTTAGCCAGTAGTCAGACCTCCTCAATATCTTCTAAATTATATTTCACATTTTCCATCTTAGATTCCCTGTGTAGTATTTTGTGTAATGTCTTAATATCTACCTTTCAGTCTTGAGCTGTATACATTTTACTGTTTAAACTTGACACTGATATTCTAATTTTAATTATTAAATTTTTACTTCTAGACATTCTCCTTTTCCCCCACACTTGTCAACTTTAATAGTCTATTTTTACTCACACTTTCAAAAATATTCTTATATGTCTTTTAAAATATCTTTATCTTTTATATTATGGTTTTTACATACAATTTTTATAGAACCAGGGCTACAGTTTGTTGGTTTTTCTGATTATTAGATATTACGGAGCTCATATTCTTTTGTATTTAGTGATTTATTGTTTGTTCATATTCATTAAATTTACTTTTGGTATTTATTTCTATCTTGGTTTAAAAAATTTCCTCTCCAGAGGATATATGTGTTTACTTCTCCCAGTTTTATAGGATACTATTATCCTGTTACCATGTTGAGTCTAGATTTGTGTTGGGTTCTTTACGACCAAGGGGTAGTGTAAACTCTACCGCAAAACTTTGTGAAATTGTGATCAAGAATCCTCGTGGCAAATGTTTATCTTTCTTCCTCTGCAATTAGAGCCAAGACAGGTCATTTTATTCACTTCCTCCCTTATTGGGACAGGTTTCTGTTTGTTTGTTTAGGATTGTTTTGTTTCTTCCTTTCCTAAGTGACTCACAAGCGTGTTGCCTTTCGGGAATGCTAACTTTCTTGCAAAGTTGTACAATCAGATCCATTTCCTAGGTTCTGCTCTATGGCTCCAGTGCACAGCAGCCTCCTCTGTGGATTCTTTTTTGTTCGTTTTCCTTTTTTAAATGGAGAGGATGGGAGGACTGTGAGCTCAGTCTACATTATTTTTTTCCTTTCTATTTTTATGCAACCTTTTTAGGGATGAGGTAGTCAGAAGCATTTGTTTTCCCGAGCATTTAGTTTTTCATATTGTTGGTTATGGAAACTAACATTTTAAATCAACATTTATCATGGCATTTGGAAGATGTATTGGTATTTTACCCCTTGCAGGCTGATTCAGTGTATTAAAAATTTTGCATATTCTTTTACAACTTTCAACTGTCCAATTTAAATGGTTTGCTAGTTTAACATATGATTAATATATATCCATCTCGTTTCACTTTAGCCTTAACAAATTAACACCTATTTAGGAATAATATCAATATTAAATTAGGATGTAAACTTTTGGAATGCCTCATCTCCCCTCTGTTAAATCTACTCATTTAATTACCTCTGAGACCTATCAAAGCTAAGCTGTCTCCAACTTCCTAAAATATATTCCTAGAGGTAAAACTATTCAGAATCCCTGTTTCTTCTCAGGACATGGAATGGACGATGCAGAAATAAATCTGATGGATTTTTATTTACTCTTTTCCTCAGACTGAAGGAGACTCCTAAAGAAATAGATTAATATTAGCAAATTGTGGTATAATAAACAGGAAATGGGTATAATTATTTTTAGTTTACACATGTGTTTAGAAACCACTGTTTACAGAGTGTTTAGTAAGTCAAGTCTTCTAATTTCAAAAACAAATGTTTACTGAATAACAGTTACAATGTGAACCACTGTGCCCTTATGCCTATGACTTTTCACTGTGCAACAAAGTGTAGCCTTTTCTTTTTTGTCTGTGGCTTCTCCATGATCACTCTTGGTAAATATACTTCAAGAATAGAAAACCATGAGAACTCAAATTGCCCCTCACCCACAAGAAGAGTAGTTCAATTTATCCCATCTTGTATTCTTTCTGGATGATAAAACCAAGCCTATTACTCTAGCCACAGATGATTGTGTCAGTGATTCCCATGGCTGTTGCAATAATTTTATATTGACTCAGCAAAAGAAAGACCAACCAACTCAGAATTGTGAAGTGAAGGCTTTCCCAGCGTGTTAGCCCATGCTGACAGTGCAGATCTTCTCTTTGGGGAACTATGAATCGTTAAGTAAAGAGAGAGGTATTCTACCATTTAAGCTTGTTCCCTGTATGGTGAGGTTGTATTTCAGCTCTCTAGGATACAAACAATAAATTTCAGAATATCTCAAACCCAGGAAGTCTAGATGAGTGAGGAAGTGATTCTGTATAATACCGTGATCCTTCTTAATTCTGTGCCTAACACAAGAATCATGAAAGTATTAGTACTTTCTTTTCTGGGAAGAAGAGGTGCTACCTTATACTAGATACTCTTTAAGATTTTCTAACCATCGATAGTAGCCTTTTTGTTTGTGTAGATTTTTCTCTCATCCACATAAAAGTGAATTCATAGGAACCAATATTGGATTTAATCATCATGTGTGTTTACCTTAAATTATAAAATGTGTGTAATTGTTATGTGTATAATTGGAATAGCTAAAATCATCTGCATTTGAGGCCTCAGCAAAAATTCCGATTATGACTTTCTTACCAATGTGTGTGAGGTTAGTTGGATGGATAGATCAGAGTAATTGAATAGGGGTCAACAGGTAAATAATGCTGCAAGATAGTATTTATTAAATATTTAAAAATATGCCAGTCAGTGTTCTAAATGCTTTATGTTCATTAAATATGATCTCCACAACAGGACCTGGAAGTCATACTGTTTTTATCTGGGAGAGATGTATCAACTTGCCTCTTGTCAAGATTGTAGCAAACATTGAAATAGTGTGCTAACCTTCATCAACCAACTCCAAGGATTATAATCCTATGTTCTCCAGTTTTTTCTTGGTATGTCCATGCATTCTCTTCATCAGAAGCAGCTGAGAAACTCATTAAAAATGCAGAATCCTAATATCCATATCAGACATTTAGCATTTTAATCTCTCGACTTCAGTCAGGAGGTATAATAATTAATAAATAATGAGAATTCTAGGTGACTGTGATCTTGAGATTCATAGTACTATAAGTAGGTTCTAGATGTCATGAGGCTTTTTCAAAGCCAAGAGAGGAAGCTTAAATGGAAAATCTCTTATAAGTCTGTGAAATAAAAACAATAACAATTCTCATTTGAACATGGCTGCAGAAGAGAATCACTTGAGAGTTAAAGCAAATAAACACATAAATGTGGCTTGGCTCTATTCCAGACCAATTAAACCTGAGCCCTGCACATCAGTACTGCTCCCCAGATGATTTTTAATGGGAAGCCAGGTTGTTTACTAACATACAGCCCTAACTACTTTTGGAAAAGTCTCCCTTATTAAATGCAACACTTTCAAACAAACAAACAAACAAACAAATAAAGCATCCCCCCGATTTTCTCTGTTACATTTAACAGGATTTTGGAATGGTTTAGAGAGTGCCACCTGATTATTCCTCTTTTTTTTTTTAAATGTTTTCTTTAAATTTATTTTGGAGAGAGCGTGGGGGGTGGGGGGGTGGGGGTTAAAGAGAGAGGGACAGAGGATCTGAAGTGGGCTCAGTGCTGATTTCACCAAGCTGGATATGGGGCTTGAACTCATGAACTGCACGATCATGATCTGAGCTGGTCAGACACTCAACTGACTGAGCCACCCAGGTGCCCCTGATTATTCCTCTCATTCACAGTAGTTTATATAATCTGTGCATATATGACAATGTTATTACTCATCTTCAGCAAACTAATTACAATTAATATGATGATATAATAAACTTTGCTCTCCTATCTGACTTTTGAATTTTTAGAATAAATGATCTTCAGTTTATTTCCCCTTACAAAGATTTACACCATAATGCCTTGTCATTGCTCAAATTCCTGATAAGAGAGTATATTTTATAAACTGGAAATTCAGATTATAACCAAAGGTTGATCTAAGAATTTTGGGAGAGCTAAACTTAATTACCGCAACAAAACTACTCCATCCTCTCAAGTCGATTTATATGCCTAGAATGTATGAGATGCACAAATACAGGCTTTGTGATGAGCCATCCTGCTCAATTTTAATTTTCTGAAAATGTTCCATTATCTCCCCCTAGAATTTATAAAGACCGTTTGTTCTTTAGTTGGATAATTCTATACCCTTGTCATTATGGAGGGAAGTAGAGTTAGGAAAAGGTAAATTAAGGTAGCAAATGTACTTTAGAAATGACGACTTTGCTTGAAAACTCATTGTTAAGGCATATGAAATAAAGCGTGCAACCAATGATTCAAAATAATTTGGTTCTACCATAATTCACTTGAATGTCTGAAAGTTTCATGGATTTCTAGTTAGAAGAAAACTGCTAGAACTCTTAAGCAAATAAAAATGTCTTTTTAGATGAATATATATTTAGTTAATGCAATATGATTATGAATGGAAGAACAGAACTTTTGTAATCTAATAACTTAGAATACCTGTATTTTATTCTTCTAAATATATTTTATTATTTGAAATTGCCTGTAATTTATATACTTGCAATGTAGATAATAAAAGTTAATATTATCTTAGACTATTAAGATTTCTAAATAACCACAATCTAGAAAACTCGGACTTTTTTTTACTTTATTATCTTTTACAACATTATTGGACCTGTTTCTTAGAATAGTTGTATATAGAGACTTCCTATAAAAAAATCAGTCTTCAATAAACAATCATTATTATCCCAAAGAGACTACTCATAACAAATGGTCTACTGAATCTGGTCAGCAACTTTGATCTTGCTGTAGATCAAGGACCAAAGATACCACAGTTACCTGCTGACTTGCACTTTTTTCCCCAGAGATATATGAAGTTCTTTGTGATTAAACTGCAGTTGAAATTGCTTTCACATAAATAGCTCATAGTTTACTTTGCAAGGGTGAAGGTGGTAAAAAAAAACCTCATATTTTCAGAGTTGAAGATGACATAAAAACCCTTCTTTGGAATTTGTTAACCAGAAGTTTGAGAAAGACAGTGGGTTTTTTATTTGTTTGTTTTTGTTTTTTGTTTCTTGGGTTTTTTTTGAAGCTGATTTTAAAAAAGCAAATAAAACATGTTAGAAATTCTTGCTATGAAAATATTCATCAACAATGTTGATATTCAGATATCCAAGTCTTTGTCTCTGTTTTTCCATAATGCTGTTCATTGTTGGAGTTGCCTTAGCTAATTCTCAAAATAAGTCAGCTACTATTTGACTGTTTCAGTGTATTGTACATTGCATATTTTCAACTGATTTTTGTTTTTGGATGAATTCCAAGAAAAATAATGCCTTACTAGTCGATATACATAAAACTGACTTAGAAATGTCTTTGGTGTCCAGCCTATCATTATGTAGTGGTGTCTATTTTATTGGACTATACAAATACATTATTGTTTCTCTTCCCCCCCCCCCAGCTTTATTGAGATAGAATTGACATATAGAAATTTTGTAAGTTTAACATAAAACATGATGATTTGATATATTGTGTATACTGTGAAATAGTAACCACAATGTTAGTTAACTCCTCCACTACTTCATATAATTACAGTTTTTTTGTGTATGTGTTTTGAGAACCTTTAAGATCTATTCTCTTACCAACTTTCGAATACGTGTACAGTTAACTATAGTCACAATGCTCTATATTTTCTCAGAATTTATCTATAACTGGAAATTTCTACCCTTTGATCACTTTTATCTATTTTCCCCACCTGCCACCCATCCCTGGCAACCACCAATCCACCCTTTGCTATGAATTCAGTTTTTTGAGGATGTGGGGAAAAGGGAACGCTAATACAGTGTTAGTGGGAATGTAAATTGGCACAGCCATTATGAAAAACAATGTGGAGGTTACTCAAAAATTAAAAATAGAACTACCATATGATCCAGCAATACTTCTTCTGGATATATATCCAGAGGAAATGCAATGAAAACAATGAAAAACAATGTGGAGTTTACTCAAAAATTAAAAATAGAACTACCATATGATCCAGCAATACTCCTTCTGGATATATATCCAGAGGAAATGCATTCACTCTTTTTTTTTAAGTTTATTTATTTATTTATTTATTTATTTATTGAGAGAGAGAGAGAGAGAGAGAGAGAGAGAGAGAGAATGAACAAACAGTAAACAGTGGAGGGACAGAGAGAGAAGGAGAAAGAGAATCCCAAGCAGGCTCTGTGCTATCAGTGCAGAGCCCCATTCAGGGCTTGATCTCACAAATCATGAGATCATGAGCTGAGCTAAAATCAAGACTCAGAGGCTTAACAGACTGAGCCACCCAGGTGCCCCTGCATTCACTATCTTCAAGAGATATCTATCCCTCTCATACTTGCTGTAATATTATATACAGTAGCCAAGACATGAAAAAAACTTAGTATCTGTTAATAGATGAATGAATAATGACCTTGTGGTGTGTGTATAAATCTACATATAGGGGTGCCTGGGTGGCTCAGTTGGTTAAGTGTCGGACTTCATCTCAGGTCATGCTCATGTCATGATCTCATGGTTCGTGGGTTCAAACCCCGCATCAGTCTCTGTGCTGACCGCTCAGAACCTGGAGCCTGCTTCAGATTCTGTCTTCCTCTCTTTTTGCCCCTCCCCTACTTGTGCTTTGTCTCTTTCTCTCTCTCAAAAAATGAATAAACATTAAAAAAAATAATCTATATATAGATATTAATGCTACTGTTTTACGTGTGTAATTTCCAATTTAGATATGTGTGAATGTATTTTTTTATAGATTTAAGCCATTTACATTTGTCCATATGGCAGATACTCTTTGTCATTGTTGTCCTATTGTTTGGTTATCTTTTAAGTGTTTAAATTTTGAGCAAAATCTTTCCAAGTGATACACATAGTTTGTTACTGCTTAAGCCAGTATGTTTGTTCCCTACACAATTAGTTGTAAGAAAGTGTGTGTCTAATAATATTTTATTTCTAGTTTTAAATTTACCTTCTAAGATTTTTCATTTTAGTATTAATACATTCCTAAAAATATTGCCTTATTTGCCAGCTTTATATATATTTAATTTATATAGAACTGTAATATATAATTTATAAATATAAAGGTATTTATATTATGTTAATAAATATATGTATATATAAATTTAATATATATATTGCCAAGTTTTTATGAAGAATCAATAAGCCTACTACTCTTATTGCTGACTTCTTTCCCACTTCCTTTCTTAAATTTTGTTAGTTATCTACATGTTTAGGATGTGTAATGTATATATTCATCCTTGGCAATTCTAAAATCTGGGCTTCATTTAATCTTATTTCTAGAGTTAAATTTATTTAACATTCACTGTTGGTTCTTTTATAATAATTTCCCTCATTATCTTGTGTTGGATGAAGTTCATACTCTTTTAATGTCCTAGGGAAGGATTCAACAGAAGAATATTCTCTGAATTTGTGTATATTTTAATATTCGCAATCTTTGTTCTTGAAAGATGACGTATTGGGTTTTGATTTATTGCCCTAATGGCTTTACAGGTGTTCTTTCCCTATGTTCTAGTGTTAAATGAAGATATCTGAGACCGGCATGATTTTTCTTTGTGTAAATGATTTGTATTTCCTCTTTGCATGCTCAGTAAATCTTCATTTATACTGAAGAGCAATGCCTTTAATAGGACATCTTTTGTGTTAACTGTTACACATCAATATTCTACGGTATGTGGTGTTCTCTTTCAGTATGTGGAGTTAGATCACCTTTTATTTTACATAAATGTATTAAATTATACCTTGATTTTATTCTTTGGGGGCTGCAATTTTGTATATGTTGACTTGCCCTTGCACATTTTCTGTGTCTATAATTTCCACTGTAATGTGTTTTAACTCTTTAATTTATTTTAAGTTTCTATTTTTGGAGGCACCTGGGTGGTTTAGCCAGTTAAGCATTTGACTCTTGGTTTCAGCTTGGGTCATGATCTCATGGTTTGTGAGATGGAGCTCCCCATCTGGCTCCATGCTGACAGTGTGGAGCCTGCTTGGGATTCTCTTTCCCTCTCTCTGCCTCCCTCCCCCACTTGTGCTTGGTTGCTCTCTCAAAAATAAATAAATAAACATTAAAAATACCTTTGAAATTTCTACTTTTTTTCTTTTCTGTCATTCTTTTTATAATTCCTTCTCTTTTTCCTTCCTTCCTCTATTACTTCTATTTGTTTTCTTTCCCTTTCTTTCTTCTGTTTCCATTTTCTGTGTCCTTTGCTGTGATTTCTACAGTGAACATTAGTTTTTCCTCTTCTTTCAAATTGCTCTTTCTGTAACTATTTTTACTGTATTTCATACCTTAGTTCTACCAACTGGTATTTTATCTGCTTCTGTTTCTTACCATTTGTTCCCTGAAATTTTTTTTTTAAAGATTTTATTTTTCAACGTTTATTTATTTTTGGGACAGAGAGAGACAGAGCATGAACGGGGGAGGGGCAGAGAGAGAGGGAGACACAGAATCGGAAACAGGCTCCAGGCTCCGAGACATCAGCCCAGAGCCTGACGCGGGGCTTGAACTCACGGACCGCGAGATCGTGACCTGGCTGAAGTCGGACGCTTAACCGACTGCGCCACCCAGGCGCCCCTGTTCCCTGAATTTTCATAATTCTGCCTTGTGATCTTTGTAAAGGTAATTATTTTGCAAATAATGTTTAATTTTATAAAATTTTAGTTGGCCATATTTATTCCTTTTTACAGTGTTATTTAAAAAATTTTTTTTATTATTTATTTATTTTTGAGAGAGAGAAAGAGACAAAGTGCGAGTCCGTGAAGGGCAGAAAGAGAGGGAGACGCAGAATCCGAAGCAGGCTCCAGGCTCTGAGCTGTCAGCACAGAACCCAACATGGGGCTGGAACTCACAAACTGCCAGATCATGACATGAGCCAAAGTTAGACGCTTAACTGACTGAGCCACCCAGGAGCCCCTGCAATGTTCTTTTGACACGTTCTCCAAACAAGTTTCTGATTTCTTATTTGTTTTTCTTATAATATCCTTCTAACCATGCTGTATCACTTTCATTTTTATTACTCAAATCTGACCATATTAATTTTCCTATATCAGCCATTTGACAGGTTTCCTTTAGAGAGAGAGTGTGTTGTCTTCCAGGCTATTTGGGATTCACAACCCATAGTGTCTCTCCTCCTTCTTCTCCTCCTCCCCTCCCCCAAGTTTCTTTATTTAGAAAGAGACAGACAGTGTCCATAGTGTCCCTCCTCTTCCTCCTCCCCTTTCCCCTCCTACTTCCCCTCCCCCTCCAAGCTTCTTTATTTAGAAAGAGACAGAGACAGAGACAGTGCCCATAGTGTCTCTCCTCCTCTTCCTCCTCCTCCAAGTTTCTTTATTTAAAAAGAGGCAGAGTGCAGGTTGGAGAGAGGCAAAGAGAGAGGGAGAGAGAGAATTCTAAGCAGGCTCTGCATTGTTAGCACCGAGCGTGATATGGGGATTGAACCAGGAAACCATGAGATGATGACCTGAATCAAAACCAAGAGTCAGACTTGTAACTGACTGAGCCAGCCAGGTGCCCCCATAGTGTCTCTTCTTATCTGATACTTCAAATGCAGACAATATCATTAACATAGTTCTGCTGTATTTGCTTTTGCTGTAGATGGATTCCCTGCCTCCTCTCAAATTCTGATAACACTTCTGATCCCAGTGTCTGCATCTTTTTTTGCAAACAATAAATACATATTTTCCACGTCAGTGTCTTTTCTTCACCTGTACTAAGTGTTTTTATTCTAGTGTTTTCTGAAATCTTTTTTATTGGTCCCTTCTTAAGTCTCTTTGTATTTCTTTTCTTCACATCTTTTCAAATTGGCCTCTACCATTTCTTTAGCTGTGAAACAGATTTAAACTGCAGGTGATGAATGTTACCTACTTCTACCAAAATCATAATGTATTTTTTGTTTCTTTGTTACATTTTCATGCTTTATGTGAAGACCAAAGGAAAATGCTGAATTTTGAATCTGTGTGCCAACTGAAAATCAAGAAATGTACTGTTAATAATATTTACTTCACTAAAGAAAATAGAGCACACAGAAGTTAAGCCATATACACCAAATTAGGAAACCAATAAGAAGAAGCTTCTACCTAGAAAATCTTGCCCCATAAACCACACTCAAACTTATATAATATTTCTTAGAAATTCAAGTATGATTCTAGTTCTAAGCTAAAAATTATCACCCCAATTAAAGCAAAATATTTTCCTCAAATGAGATTGCTTATGATTGAAGATCTACCTATAAAACCATAACTTATTTTATTCTCTAATTGCTCTTATCTGGAAATTATATGAACTAATGCTCAGTAATTGAATATTACACAAACAAGACAAGTATGCATATATTCTCTTAAATAGGATCATATGCCTACATTTTTATTTGTGTTTTAAATCAATTTAAATCATTTTTTGACACTCTTTTACATTGGAATAATCGTGCTTATCTTTTGGCAACATACAAACTTTGTTTAAATGTTGTTTCAAAAAGAAGTATGTTTTGTTTTTACTCTGGTATCATTTCTGTAGCCTTACTAATACCCTAGTCCTTTTATTTTGCTCTTTTTTCCCATGGGGAAGAAAAAAAAACACCCTGTCACTGAGGATTTTTTCTTCTGTTTTCATGTTCTATATGTTAGATTCTCTCTCTGTTCTATTATTCAGTTTTTCTTTCAACTCTTCTTCTGTGTGTTCTAAAAAGCTGATTGAGAATTTTTCACAATTTTATGCTATGGTTTTAAAAGAAAACATTTTTTTTTTGGTGTTTACTTTTATGGCTACTAGGAAAATGTCTTTCCATTTATTGACTTTGATATTCAAGAATAAAAGTTCCGTGTTAGATCTACTTTATTGTTACTTTCCCCCCCCTCTTTATATTCAGCTTTATTACTTCTGAATAGATGTCTCCTAAGACTTCTGTGAGGTGACTTTACATAGATTTATTTCCTGTGTCTCACTCTGCTGTGACAGTTTATTCCCTTATGTTTTACAATAGGCCTCATCCTGATCTTCAAACACAGTTAGAATAAACAAGTTGCAAACACTCTTTGCTCTTTGAAAGTGAATAGGAAATAGGTATTTGCAAGTTTTTAAAAATTCCTACACCTATCATATTTCTTATTTTACTTTCTAGAGTTAAATGTATAGTGGAGTAACAGAAAACTCAAGGGGTTCTCTCTCTCTCTCTCTCTCTTGCTCCATGCCCAACAGAGAGCCCCCATCTTATGACCCTGGGATCATGACTTGTGCTGAAATCAAGAGTTGGACACTCAACCAACTGAGCCACTCAGTTGCCCCAAGGGATTCTCTTAATGTAAAGTCTTGTTATTCTATATGTGAGATTGAAAAAACTTTGCACAAATTGACTGTTACTAGACCGATTGGCTTTTGTTACCTCAATGTACTTTGTTAAATCTTCTGGAGACATTTTTATTGCTGGTTGATGTAGTCATCTCTCCTAAAACTGTATCATCTACTAGCAGCCTTATTTTCCTTTTCTTTGTGTTAGTAGTATCTTACATATAAAGTTGAAAAAATTCTCACTTTGAAATTTAATAAAAATATACCTTGACAATGTAATGTACTTATATTTAAGGCATCATAAAAATAATTATTGAAAGTGTACACAAATATTACAAAATAATGAAATATATTTATGCAGTCTCCATATAGAATAGTTTTTAGAGGTTGAAATAAGAAGAAAGTTGAAATTTTTGCTGAGGTCAGTTATACATATTTAATGATAAATGATTATGAAAGAAATAAGCATATTAAGGGTTTTAAAAGAGACAAAGTACATAATATTCATCAGAAATATGTGATGACTCAGGGATAGTCACTTAGAGTTTTTGATCTAGATTTTTGAGCTAAGGAGAATGCTCAAAACCATTTCAATTTAGTAATGAGCAACCTTGTATTCATATCATAGAAAATCCATTGAAAATAATGATTATAGACCAAATGTTATTTTAGTAATAAATTCTCTTTTGTCAAGATATTAAATATCTGAAATCTAGCATAATGCATCATTTTATTAATTCCCAACCACTGAAGTCATAATTATGATTATGGTAATGAAGTTTTGCCTAAAATTTTAGAATTTTTCATTCCAATGATAAGATAGTCTCAATATAAGTATCGCTTGTCCTTCTTTGGTTAATACTATCAGTTAATATAGCTTGATTCTTATATAATCTTTTAAGTATTTTTCAATACAAAGAGGCAAAACAGCAAATTTTAAATTTCACCTTAGAAAGACATAAACACACACATAGGTAAATGTAAATTATATATACATATTTTATTATAAAATGTACTTATTATAAAAGGTAAAAAAAAAAGTTACCAGTGGTGTCAATAACGACCCAAGATCTGACCTTTACTGCCCACCTGCTTGTACACATTGACCTTTGTCCCATATTTCTCCTTAAGCTGTTCATTCCACCTTATCTCTAACTAAGGCAAAAGACCCATGAGCATAACATCCTCTGATGGAAACCAAACTACTCCTCAAGCAATAATGACTGCCCAGGACACCTAGACCAGTTTGAACTTAGTCCCCAACTCATGCTTGAGCAGATGGACCATGGAGTGACCTCTAGAATGACTTACCTTTACCTCATTATAATACTAAAATCTCTGCTCCAGGAGGAGCACAAGCCTCATTTACATACAATGTATGTATAGCCGTGTTTCCTTAAGTCACATCTTATGGTCACCTGTACATACAGTGACAGGGCTCTCCTATCTAAATATTCATCTAATTCTAAATAAAAGGAATCCATTCACCCCTGCTCAGGGAGTCGTAGTTTCAAAAGTTATTCCCTGTGGTCTCCTTATTTGTTGCAAATAAAGTTTCTATTTTTTTCTTATGGATTTCTTATATAGTTATACACACACGTGAATAAAATCTATCTTCTTCCTCCTTCCCTACCTTTTTCTCTCTTATCTCTCATTTTTATAGTTGCAGATATGTTTTCAGTTTGTAGCTTGTCTCTTGACTCTAATACATCTTTTGTGGAGCAAACTTTTCAATTTTGAAAATAGTAAAATGTATTACTATTTTCCATTATTTGCCTGTTTTTGTTTTCATAAAAAGGCATTACTGTGTAAGTAACAGTGCAGTGATTGAGAACATGGTTCTAAGCCATTTATACTGGATTTGAATCTTCACTCCCTTCTACACTAGCTGTAGTAATCTCAGGCAAATTACTTAAATCCTGTGTGGTAAGTGGAATTCTAAAATGGTCCTTAAGATTTCTGCCCCCTTTTATGCATATTCTGTATAAATCCTTCCTCTCCCCATTTTTTTCTGATGATTGCAGAACTTGTGGATATGATGGGATATCCTACCTGAGATAGGAACTTATCAGTTGACTATTAGTCAAAAGGGAGATTTTTGCAATGGGACTGACTTAAGCAGCTGAGTCTTTAGAAGGGACTGATCCTTCCTGAAGTTAGAGGGAATGAAGTGTATAAGGGCTTATGCCTTAGGAGAAGTCCTTATGTCAGATAGACTATAAATGTGAGAGAGAGAGGCTCATGTGGGAAGGACCTGAAAGCGGTCCCTGGTCACCTGCTAGCAAGACAATGGGGACTTCAGTCATATGCCCTCAAGGAGATTATTTCTGCAAACCACTAGGAAGGGAATCTTTCTGGTGGAGCCTCCAGATGAGTACACAGCCAACCAACACCCTGATTTCAGCCTTTTGAGTCCTGGAGCAGACATTCCAGCCAAAAGTGTGCGTCGTTCCGGACCCAGAGACTCATGAGATAATATGTTTGTGATGTTTTCAGATTGCAAGCTTGCGATTATTCATCAGTGGAAAACTAATGCATCCTTGAGGCCCAGTTTGCTCATTTATAAAATGAGGATGTAGTAGTCTCTAGTTCATAGAGTTGATTGTTGTCAAGATTGCAAAAGTGCTTGGTGCACAGTGCTTGATCAAGTGAGCACTATAAAAATGACATATTTTAATGTGAGGAATATATTCTTCCATGTTTTATTCTGAAACTTTTAAAGGTTTTGCTTTAAGTTTATTTTCTACTGGATACTAATTTTTGTGGAGAATCTAAGGCAGGAATCCGTCCTCCCTCCCTCCCTTTCTTCCTTCTGCAGAGAATCAATGGTGTCAGCACCACCAGTTGAAAATTACATACTTCCCTCGGTGATATGAAATACCATCTCTTTCATTGGCCAAGTATTCATCCATGAACAAGTTGATTGTTCTGTTCTATCATGTGTTATATTGATTTCTTTATTTTTTCTTGTATCGATAACTTAGTCATTAACACAAGTCTTCATATCTGTTAGGGAAAATGCCATCATTTTACCCTTCATAGGCTTTCCCTATTATTTTTCCTTTTGAAAGAGTAAGACACCCATGTACTTTAAAAATGTTAACTATATGCACCAGTTTTTTTTTTCACATATATATCATCATGGTAACTATTATCCAGAGCAAGATGCAGAATATTTATGGTATGCATGTCATTCATGCACAATGAAAGTCTATAGAAACTCCTTTTTTTTTAGATTATGTATTTATTTATTTTTAAATTTATTGTCAAGTTAGCTAGCATACAGTGTAGTTTTGGCTTCAGGAGTAGATTCCAATGATTAATCACTTACATGCAACACCCAGTGCTCATCCCAACATGTGCCCTCCTCAATGCCAATCACTCACCTCCCCCACCTCCCCAATCCCTAACCCCCACCAACCCTTAGTTTCTTCTCTGTATTTAAGAGTTTCTTATGATTTGCCTCCCTCTCTGTTTATTTTTCCTTCCTGTCCCCTATGGTCTTCTGTTAAGTTTCTCAGATTCCACATATGAGTGTAATCATATGATATCTCTCTTTCTCTGACTGACTTACTTCACTTAGCATAATATCCTCCAGTTCCATCCATGTTGTTCCAAATGGCAAGATTCCATTCTTTTCCATCACTGTGTAGTATTCCATTGTATAAATATATCACATCTTTATCCATTCATCAGTTGATGGACATTTGGGCTCTTGTCCATGATTTGGCTATCATTGATAGCACTGCTATAAACATTGCAGTACATGTGTCCCTATGAATCAGCACTTCTGTATCCTTTGGATAATTTCCAAGAAGTGCTATTGCTGAGTCATAGAGTAATTATATTTTTAATTTTTTGAGGAACCTCCACACTGTTCTCCAGAGTAGCTGTACCAGTTGGCATTCCCAGCAACAGCGCAAGAGGGTTCCCATTTCTCCACATCCTCGCCAACATCTGTTGTTTCCTGAGTTGTTAATTTTAGTCACTCTGAACAGTGTGAGGTGGTATCTCGTTTTGGTTTTGATTTGTTTTCTCTGATGATGAATGATGTTGAGTGTCATCTGGATGTGTTCATTGGAAAAGTGTCTATTCATGTCTTCTGCCCATTTCTTCACTGGATTATTTGTTTTTCAGTTGTTGAGTTTGGTAAGTTCTTCATAGGTTTTGGATACTAACCCTTTACATCATTTGCAAATGTCTTCTCCCATTCCATCAGTTGCCTTTGAGTTTGTTGCCTTTGAGTTTTGTTGATTGTTTCCTTTGCAGTTTAGAAGCTTTTTATCTTGATGAGGTCCCAGTAGTTCATTTTTGCTTTTGTTTCCCTTGCCTCTGGAGACATGTCAAGTAAGAAGTTGCTGCAGCTGAGGTCAAAGAGGTTGTTGCCTGTTTTCTTCTGTAGGATTTTGATGGTTTCTTGTCTCATATTTAGGTATTTTCATCCATTTTGAATTTGTTTTTGTGTATGGTATAAGAAAGTGGTCCAATTTCATTCTTCTGCATGTTGCTATCCAGTTCTCCCAGCACCATTTGCTAAAGAGACTGTCTTTTTTCCATCGGATACTCTTTCCTGCTTTGTCAAATATTAGTTGGCCATATATTTCTGAGTCCATTTCTGGGTTCCCTGTTCTATTCCATTGGTCTATGTGTCTGTTTCTGTGCCAATACCATACTGTCTTGATTTTTACAGCTTCATAATCCAGGCTAAAAAGTCCAGGATTGTGATGCCTCCAGTTTTGGTTTTCTTTTTCAAAATTACTTTGTCTATCCAAGGTCTTTTCTGGTTCCATACAAATTTTAGGATTGTTTTTTCTAGCTCTGTGAAGAATACTGGTGCTATTTTGATTGGGATTGCATTGAATGTGTAGATTGCTTTGGGTAGTATTGACATTTGAGCGATATTCTTCCAATCCATGAGCATCAAATGTTTTTCCATTTCTTTGTGTCATCTTCAATTTCTTTCATGAGCTTTCTATAGTTTTCAGCATACAGATATTTTACCTTTTTGGTTAGGTTTATTCTTCGGTATTTTAGGTTGTTGGTGCAATTGTAAATGGGATCAATTCCTTGAGATCTCTTTCTGCTGCTTCATTATTGGTGTATAGAAATGCAACTGATTTCTGTACATTGATTTTGTATCCTGCTACTTTGCTGAATTCATGTATTAGTTTTAGTAGATTTTTGGTGGGGTCTGTTGGGTTTTCCATTTAGACTATCATGTCATCTGTGAAAAGTGAAAGTTTGACTTTTTCTTTGCCAGTTTGGATGCCTTTTATTTCATCTTGTTTGATTGCTGAGGCTAGGACTTCTCACACTATGTTAAACAACATTGGTGAGAGTGGGCATCCCTGTTGTGTTCCTGATCTCAGGGAGAAAGCCCTCAGTTTTTCCCCTTTGAGGATGATATTAACTGTGGACCTTTCATATATGGCTTTTATGATGTTGAGGTATGTTTCTTCTTTCCTGACTTTCTTGAGGGTTTTTATTTTTTTTTTATATATGAAATTTATTGACAAATTGGTTTCCATACAACACCCAGTGCTCATCCCAAAAGGTGCCCTCCTCAATACCCATCACCCACCCTCTCCTCCCTCCCACCCCCCATCAACCCTCAGTTTGTTCTCAGTTTTTAAGAGTCTCTTATGCTTTGGCTCTCTCCCACTCTAACCTGTTTTTTTTTCCTTCCCCTACCCCATGGGTTCCTGTTAATTTCTCAGGGTCCACATAAGAGTGAAACCATATGGTATCTGTCTTTCTCTATATGGCTTATTTCACTTAGCATCACACTCTCCAGTTCCATCCACGTTGCTACAAAAGGCCATATTTCATTTTTTCTCATTGCCACGTAGTACTCCATTGTGTATATAAACCACAATTTCTTTATCCATTCATCAGTTGATGGACATTTAGGCTCTTTCCATAATTTGGCTATTGTTGAGAGTGCTGCTATGAACATTGGGGTACAAGTGGCCCTATGCATCAGTACTCCTGTATCCCTTGGGTAAATTCCTAGCAGTGCTATTGCTGGGTCATAGGGTAGGTCTATTTTTAATTTTCTGAGGAACCTCCACACTGCTTTCCAGAGCGGCTGCACCAATTTGCATTCCCACCAACAGTGCAAGAGGGTTCCCGTTTCTCCACGTCCTCTCCAGCATCTATAGTCTCCTGATTTGTTCATTTTGGCCACTCTGACTGGCGTGAGGTGATACCTGAGTGTGGTTTTGATTTGTATTTCCCTGATAAGGAGCGACGCTGAACATCTTTTCATGTGCCTGTTGGCCATCTGGATGTCTTCTTTAGAGAAGTGTCTATTCATGTTTTCTGCCCATTTCTTCACTGGGTTATTTGTTTTTCGGGTGTGGAGTTTGGTGAGCTCTTTATAGATTTTGGATACTAGCCCTTTGTCCGATATGTCATTTGCGAATATCTTTTCCCATTCCGTTGGTTGCCTTTTAGTTTTGTTGGTTGTTTCCTTTGCTGTGCAGAAGCTTTTTATCTTCATAAGGTCCCAGTAATTCACTTTTGCTTTTAATTCCCTTGCCTTTGGGGATGTGTCGAGTAAGAGATTGCTACGGCTGAGGTCAGAGAGGTCTTTTCCTGCTTTCTCCTCTAAGGTTTTGATGGTTTCCTGTCTCACATTTAGGTCCTTTATCCATTTTGAGTTTATTTTTGTGAATGGTGTGAGAAAGTGGTCTAGTTTCAACCTTCTGCATGTTGCTGTCCAGTTCTCCCAGCACCATTTGTGAAAGAGGCTGTCTTTTTTCCATTGGATGTTCTTTCCTGCTTTGTCAAAGATGAGTTGGCCATACGTTTGTGGGTCTAGTTCTGGGGTTTCTATTCTATTCCATTGGTCTATGTGTCTGTTTTTGTGCCATCTTGAGGGTTTTTAGAAAGGATGCTGTATTTTGTCAAATGCTTTTTCTGTATCTATTGACAGGATCATATGTTTCTTATTCTTTCTTCTAGTAGTATGATGTATCATGTGGATTGATTTGCAAATATTGAACCAGCCCTGCAGCCCAGGAAGGAAATCCCAGTTGACCATGGTGAATAATTCTTTTAATATACCGTTGAATTCTATTTGCTAGTATCTTGTTGAGAATTTTTGCATCCATGTTCATCAAAGATATTGGCCAGTAATTCTCCTTTTTAGTGGGGTCTTTATCTGGTTTGGGAATCAATGTAATGCTGGCTCCAAAGAATGAGTCTGGAAGCTTTCCTTTCATTTCTAATTTTTGGAACAGCTTGAGAAGAATAGGTATTATCTCTGCTTTAAATGTCTTGTGGAATTTCCCTAAGAAGCCATCTGGCCCAGGACTCTTATATGTTGGGACATTTTTGATAACCGATTCAATTTCTTTGCTGGTTATGGGTCTGTTCAAATTTTCTGTTTCTTCCCATTTGAGTTTTGGTAGTGTGTGGATGTCTAGGAATTTGTCCATTTCTTCCAGATTGTCAGTTTGTTGGCATATAATTTTTCATAGTATTCTCTAATAATTATTTGTATTTCTGTGGTGTTGGTTGTGTTCTCTTTCATTTGTGATTTTATCTATTTGGGTACCCTCTCTTTTCTTTTTGAGAAATATGGTTAGGGGTTTATTAATTTTGTTTGTTCTTTCAAAAAACCAGCTGTTAGACCCATTGATCTGTTCTACTGGTTTTTTCAACTCTATATTGTTTATTTTTGCTCTAATCATAATTATTTCTCTTCTTATGCTGGCTTTGGGCTTTCTTAGCTGCTGTCTTTTAGTTCCTTTAGGTGTGAGGTTAGGTTCTGTATTTGGGAGCTTTCTTGCTTCTTGAGATAGATCTGGATTGCAATGTATTTTCCCCATAGGATTGCCTTTGCTGCATCCCAAAGGGTTTGGACTGTGGTGTTTTCATTTTCATTTGCTTCCATATATTTTTAAATTTTTCTTTAATTTCCTGGTTGTCCCAATAATTCTTTAGTAAGATGTTTTTTAACCTCCAAATACATTTGGGGGCTTTCCAATTTTTTTCTTGGGGTTGATTTCAAGTTTCATAGCATTGTGATATGAAAATATTCATGGTATGATCTCAATCCTTTTATACCTGTTGAGGGCTGTTTTGTGACTTAGTATGTGATCTATTTTGGAGAATGTTCCATGTGCCCTCAGGAAGAATATATATTCTGCTTCTTTGGGATGAAAATTTCTAAATATATCTGTTAAATCCATCTGGTCCAATGTGTCACTCAGAGCCATTGTTTCCTTATTGATTTTCTGCTTAGATGATCTGTCCATCATTGTAAGTGGAGTATTAAAGTTCCCTTTAATCACAGTATTGTTATCTGTACATTTATTTATGTTTGAGATTATTTATATATTTGGGTGCTTGCACATGGGGAACATAAACATTTACAATTGTTAGCTCTCCTTGATAGATAGCATGATAGATGGTTCTCTATTCCCTCACTTTCAAGTTGCAGGTGTCCAGAGGTCTAAAATGAGTCTCTTATAGGCAGCATATAAATGGGTCTTGGTTTTTGTTTTTGTTTTTGGTTTTTTAATCCATTCTGATACCCTATGTATTTTGATTGGGGCATTTAGTCCATTTACTTTCAGAGTGATTATTGATAGATATGGATTTAGTGTCATTGTGTTACCTGTAGTTTTCATGCTGGTGGTGATGTCTCTGGTCCTTTATAGACTTTGCTGCTTTCTACTCACAGAGTCCCACTTAGCATCTCCTGCAGGGCTGGTTAGTGGTCATGAACTCTTAGTTTTTGTCTGGGAAAGCCTTTATCTCTCCCTCTATTCTGAATGAAAACCTTTCAGGATAAAGGATTCTTGGCTGCATATTTTTCCTATTCAGCACATTGACTATGTCCTGCCACTTCCTTCTGGCCAGCCAAGTTTCAACGAACAGGTCTACTACTACCCTTATGTGTCTCTCTTTGTAGGTTAAGGCCCATTGTGCCTAGCTGCTTTCAGAATTCTGTCTTTATTTTTGTATTTTGCCAGTTTCACTATGATATGCTGTGGTGTTGAACTGTTTTTGTTGATTTTATGGGAAGTTATCTGTGCCTCCTGGACTTGGATATCTGTTTCTTTCTCCAGATTAAGGAAGTTCTCAGTTATAATCTGTTCAAATAAACCTTCTGCCCCTTTCTCTCTCTTTTTCTTCTTCAGGAACTGCTATGATATGGATATTATTTCTTTTCATTGAATCACTTAGGTGTCTAAATCTCCCCTCATGGTCTAGTTTCCTTTCTCGCCTTTTCTTAGTTTCATCATTTTCCATAATTTTATCTTCTATTTCACCTGTTCTCTCCTCTGCTTCTCCCATCCTTGCTGTCACTGCATCTAGTTTATTTTGCATCTCATTTACAACATTAAATTTTTTTAATGTTTATTTATTTTGAGATGGAGAAAGACAGAGCATGAGTAGGGGAGTGGCAGAGAGAGAGGGAGACACAGAATCTGAAACAGGCTCCAGGCTCTGAGCTGTCAGCACAGAGCATGATGTGGGGCTCAAACTCACAGACTGTGAGATCATGACCTGAGCTGAAGTCGGACACTCAACCGACTGAGCCACCCAGGCACCCCATCATTTACAACATTTCTTAATTCATCGTGATTATTTCTTAAGTCTTTGATCTCTGCAGCCATAGATTCTCTGCTGTCTTCTATGCTTTTTCAAGCCCAGCTGTCAATCTTATAACTATTATTCTAAATTCTTATTTAGATACATTGTTTATATCTCTTTTGAGCAATTCTCTGGCTGTCATTTCTTCCTGGAATATCTTTTGAGGATTATTCCATTTATCATTTTGGCCAGGTTTTTGTCTCTTACATGTTTTAATAGTTTGTTATATGTCCTGCACCTACGAGAACTACTATTAAAAAGTGGTCATACACTGTCTAGGGCCTGGAACCTCAGGAAGTATTTTTGGAGTTTGTTGCATGCACTCTTGTTGCTTCTTTGGCTCTTCTGTCCCACTGCTTGTAGTGGTGGATTGTTTGGACCTTCCACCAGGTGTGCTTTGATTTTTTTTTTTTCATTGATGTAACCCTGGAAAGAAGGAAAAAAAGGTATCTATCCCATACAAAGGTAGAAATGAAAGAGGCAGGAAAAAACAAAATAAAACAAACAAAAAAAAAAACAGGCAGAGAATTAAATAAACTGTAAGGTTATCCAGAGAGAGAAAGAGAATAGAGTAAAAATGCCTGATTAAACAACCAACTAGAACAAAGGAAATAATTATATATATAATTATATATATAATTATATTATATATATAGTAAGAATGACCAAAAATCAAATAAGAAACTAAGAGCCTGATTCCAAAGAGAAGAAAAAGAGAAAAAAAAAAAACAGACCAGCGTATAAAACCTCAGGACAGTTATCTGTTGGTGCCTGGGACCGGTGGCTGTGCAGGTCTGGAGGAGAGGCTATCTGGTTACATCAGTGTCAGTCCCAATCCAGGAGATAAGCAGTTACCAGGCATGGAGAGGCAGGGATGGTGTAAGAGCTGAGTGGTTTTCCATTGTGTGACTGTGCTGCATTTTGTTAATTTGCCTGTGAATAGGTAGTTTGTTTTCAGCTTTTGACTGTTTAAATATGGTGCTATGAACATTCTCTTGGAGGTCTTTTACTGATATATGCATTTATTATCTTGGATACATATATAGAGAAAAATGGAATCACTGGGTTATTAAATATATATTTAATTAGAAACTTCTAACTAGTTGTCCAAAATTTTGTATAATATTCTATTCAGTGCTGTATGAAAGTTACAGTTGCCCAATGTTTCCACTAATACTTAATTTGGGAGGTTATTTTATTTTTAAACCCATTCTATTTTACTTTAGCTGGTCATTCCTTCATGATAGTTTCATTTTGCTTTTCCCTGATAGCACATTTTCATATGTTTATATGATTATTGGCCATTTGAGTATCTTCTTAGTGAAATATCTCTTCAGGTATTTTTTTAATTGGGTTCTTTGTCTTATTCTTATTGACATTTATTTTATATTCAAACATATGCAAAATACACGTGCATGTGTGTATATACATACATATTTCATTTTTGTAAATATAATTTGTAATGATACAGATGATTTTATTGGAATAAAGGGCTTAATGTAGGGGGAAAAGCTTGCAAGTCATTAACAGAATTAGTTAGCATTTATTGAGTGTATAATGACTGATGACACAGATATTTGTTGAGCATTAACTATTCCAGGCATTGTGGTAGGTGCTGAGAATAAAGTATTGAAGAACATAAATACAATTCTGATCTCATGGAGCATAAAATGATAGACCATACACAAAACAAGTCAATATTTAATTGTAATATGTACTTAAAAAAATGTATAGGCTGCTCTTAGAGTGATTAACAGCTATGCATCCTAATCAAGGAAGGCAGGAGAATTCTAAAGAAGGACCATTGAAGTTGAGGCTTTAACCATGTCAAAGAAAAATATGGTACAGCACTCAAATTTTTTTGTTATCTGATGGAAAAGGCAGGCAATCACAGTTAATTACAATATTGTTAAAGGTAATGATAAGAGGAATTCATATAGTATATAAGCATATAGAAGGAACAAGTGACTCAGTTTGGCTAGGTATCTTTTTTTTTTTTTTTTTAGTTTATTTATTTTGAGAGAGGGAGGGAGGGAGAGGGAGGAAACTAGTACAAATGAGTGGGGAGGGTCAGAGAGAGAGAGGGAGGGAGAGAGAGAAATCCCAAGCAGACTCCACATTGTCGGCACAGAGCCTGATTCAGGGCTCAAACTCAGAAACCATAAGATAATGACCTGAGCTGAAACCAAGTGTCGGTACTGGTACTTAAACTTTAGGTACCTAGTATTATCTTTATGGTGCATTGATAACAAAAAATATTAGGCAATGGTCTTAGGTACCATGTTGTAAATGAACTTGATGAAGTTTGTGATACAAACTGTCTACAACTAGACAGCCAGGTATACCAAACAGATTATGTTAAACCAATGTAAACCGACCTAATATAAATGTTAGTGAAATAGATTATTTACTTTAGGATTTCAACATACATTTACATGTTTGTGTCTATGGCACCAATAGTTTTTGAACAAGGATAGTTTGAAGTCCATCAGCCCCCAAAGAAATTCTGCATGCACACAACATATAGGAAAAATTAGAGCCTGAATTAATCAGCTGGGTGACACACAACAATTCCTTTTTTTTTCCCACACAAGGATAGATCATCAAAAGCAGTCTCAGATTTGCTTTCTGATGTCTAACATGATTACTTGTATTTTTTATAACTTGAAAAGACAAACTAGCTGCTATTATGCAGATTGCCACTATTGGAGTTTGAAGACTGTGCTCTTTTCCTTCGTCTGGAAATTCTTTAAAATTCTATAATGCCAGTTGAGGGGCCTTCCCTCCCTACTCAACTTTGTTTTACATCTGACAGAGTGCTGATTTTTGGAAGCAATGGTTTCATAATATAAGATTTCAGATCATAAATTAATCATTTTATCAGGTACTAGAATAGAATTAATGTTATATAAAGAGAATTTACTTGTTCAAAATGGGTAGAATTTGTGTTTAACATTTGAAAATACCAAATGGCTTTACAATTCCTTGAAGAATATTTTTGTTCTAAGCCTATGTAATAATAACGGGGGAAATATAAATAAAGTACACTTTCTCAATTTTAAATGTCTGTTCTTTGATTTAAACCAGTGAAGTATAACAAGCACATAACACAGAGATGACTTCTTTGATTACTTCTATTTCCTGTATACTTACTTGAATTTTGAAAGCTGCCTCTACTATTTAAAGGAAGGATATGTAACATCCTTTTGTTGTTTATAAATTATTTGTTTTTATTACTCAATGTCAAATACTTTCTTTTGATGCCCCAAATCGGTGTTAATGTTTTATATAAGATATAAATGATGAGTTAGCTCAAAAGATGAGTAAATTTGTGGCAGCTTTCTTCAGGAAAATTGATCTGAATAAAAGTATCTTTTACCTACCATATCTGGGCCTGTATAACCAACTCATAAGTAAGGGAAAGTAGCTGCAGGCAGTCACAAGCAGATTGTTTTAAATTCTCATTTGAGCAGCCAGAGGGACAGCTTAAAGTGTTAGACCAGAAGACATCGTTGATGCAGGATTATTGGAAGGTGATCAGTACCTCTCCCATAGAAAGGAGAAAATGAAACTGATTCATATTTAGTTCAGGTTGATACGTGTAATATAAATAGTTAAGCATATTAAAGAATTCAAAAGGGAGAAGCATTAGGAAGGAGGACCTCTTCATTTTATTGAAGCAAGATTAATGCTTTTTAATCATAATAAATGGACATTGAGTAAAACACTGAAAAAGACCCATCACCTGCAGCCGGCAAAATGCTTCTGTAGCCAGAAAAAAAGGCAAATGATGCATAAGCCAGAGGGCCTCAATAAATGATTGAGCAGTTCTCAGGCTAGAAAAGTAATTTTTTTTTAACTTTTAATGTTTATTTTTGAAGGGGAGAGGGAGAGAGACAGAGAGAGAGAGAGAGAGAGACAGAGAGAGAGAGAGAGAGAGACAGAGAGAGAGAGAGAGAGAGAGAAAGAAAGCAGGGGAGGGGCAGAGAGAGAGGGAGACACAGAATCCAAAGCAGGCTCCAGGCTCCAAGCTTCGAGCTCTAAGCACAGAGCTGGACATGGGGCTTGAACCCATGAGCGGTGAGATCATGACCTGAGCTGAAGTTGGACACTTAACCGACTGAGCCACCCAGGTGCCCCTAGAAAGATAATTTAAGTAAAGATAAGGAAGTAGTCATTTCATTATCTAAATACATGGCAGTGTTAGAAATTTTTGGTAAGAATGCCACACTTGAAGAAAATATGTAGAATGGTTACAGGTAGGTACCGTGATGTTCACCTGCTGGTATCCAACTCTATGGTTATCCATATACAGTCCTGTGCTGTTTCCTAATAAGTCCACTGTGTGTATTAGTTATCGTTTTTTTTTTGTTTGTTTGTTTGTTTAAATAAGGGTCATAGTGTCTAAGTTATGTGCACTATAAATCCGAAAGGATGTCTCCTTCACCTTTATAGTATGCACAACTCAGATCCTCACAAGTGTAGGCATTAAATAGGTATTTTTTCAATGAATGAGTGGATGAATAATATTATATAAATTTTTAACAATGAGATTTTATATTGACACTTGGGTTTTAGTTCTATATTTATTTCTTTGTTTCCAAATTCAATTAAGCAATCCATTAATCTAGCATACCATTCCAGGCTTGCTTCCATTGTGTGTACAGACTGCATTTCATAAATAAGTTTACCTTCACTATTCCTCGAATACACTTTGAACTGTTACTTTTTGCTATTGTTCTATTAGAATGCCCTCATTTCCTCTCATTCTCCTCTTAAAATTCTATTTATCCTTAAAGTACAAGTCTTATGTACTCTTTCAACCATGACTAAACACTCATTTCCAAATAATGGAAGTAATCAAAATAAACTAAGATTGTGATATGAAAGCACTTTAAAATACAGTACTTTTTCCTCCCTTTATATTAACTCTACTCTCTTTTTCAAGCAAAATAGTAATGGTCTCACACGTCTCATGTATATAGTCATTCTTGTTTGTTATTTTTTTGTTGTTGTGGGCATTTTCCTTCCTTAGCATTTATTACTGTATGATAGGATAGATATTTTTTCCTAGCATTTATTTTTGTCTTCTGCTTTATCCTGTAAGTTACAGCAGGGTAGAAATTTTTGTGTTGTTCACTAATATCAACTAGTAAACTGAGTGCTTAGAAAAGAGCCTGGCAAATAGGCAACATACAACAAATATTTGTGGGGGAAAATGATTTGATTTCTTCTGCTTTCAAAGAACTCTCATTTAATGTCTCTCTCTCTCTCTCTCTCTCTCTCTCAAAAATAAATAAACATTAAAAAATTTTTAAAAAGTTGTGGGGGGCGCCGCCTGGGTGGCTCAGTTGGTTAAGCATCCTACTTTGACTCAGGTCATGATCTCATGGCTCATGAGTTTGAGCCCCGTGTCCAGCTCTGTGCTGACAGCTTGGAGCCTGAAGCCTGCTTCGGATTCTATGTCTTCCTCTCTGTCTGCCCCTCACCCGCTCGCGCTCTCTCTCTCTCTCTCTCTCTCTCAAAATAAATAAATACATTAACATTAAAAAAATTAACTCTTGGGGTGCCTGGGTGGCGCAGTCGGTTAGGCGTCCGACTTCAGCCAGGTCACGATCTCGCCGTCCGTGAATTCGAGCCCCGCGTCAGGCTCTGGGCTGATGGCTCAGAGCCTGGAGCCTGTTTCCGATTCTGTGTCTCCCTCTCTCTCTGCCCCTCCCCCGTTCATGCTCTGTCTCTCTCTGTCCCAAAAATAAATAAACGTTGAAAAAAAAATTAAAAAAAAAATAACTCTTCAATTCGTAATCTGAATGAGATCCTTGAATGCAGTTAGATGCTAATATATTGTCACATTGTATTTGCAACAGGGACCTGATTGTTATATCCCAGATTACTGCTGCTGTAAGATGTAATTCTTTCTTGAGGTAATCCTTCTTATTTATTTTTTTTTTGTAACAAAAGTCTAGAGCTGAACATTATAACATCATAAAACCAGTTAATTCTAGGAGTGAAGTAGGCTCTGGTTTTATGCAGCATTTTTTTTTCTCTTCAAATCTGTAGTGGGAGTCATTCATATTACTATTTTTTAACAGACTTCTTTTCATGAGTTTTTGTCAATTAGAAGTACTCACAATATATTCTAATTCATCAAAATTTTATAAAACATATAATAAGGAGTGATATAGGTGTTTCTGTTTTGCAGTTTTAAAGTAATTCAAGAAAATACTGGCAAATACCGTAGGACTCTGACTTTAAACAGGGAACGAGAGGTGTCAGGGTTGTGGTGTGGTGATTGCCGGACCCTTTTGCCTCATTAATGAATATATAATTAAAAGGTGATAATTGTGCTCTTTACTGTAATGAGGTGGAAGTGAATTGTAAGTAAAGTTTACCTTTTATGAAGAGAGATGAACAAGAAAGTCAGGAAGTGTATAATCAAGGATGCCATGTAGGTTATTGATCTGATACTCAATTCATACCATTTTATGAACAACATTAAATCTTTGTACCCTCTCAATTAACTGTGGATCATACATATTGACTGACAGGAAATTTAGAGTTATTTAAAAATCTATGGCTCTTTATTGAAATTCTAGACTGTTGTCATTTCAAATACACAAACAAAAAGGGTGCTCTGGAGTTTCGAAAATATAATTATGATAGACTACAAACCTCTTTGTTTCAGCTAGGACCATTCTACATACCAGAATACTCTTTGAAACTTTGAAAATGTCAATCTCATTTAGGTGTTTACAAACACCCTTTTATCCTAGAACTTTGGATATTGCTTAGCTTCTCTTCCTCGGAGGATTATGGTGGCTAGTAAGTTAATTTTATGCCTATGCCATACTATATGCAGTAGGCCAGATCCTCTAAAGTTAGGCAATTTAAAAATGATATCATTTGTTGAGCATTACTTTGAATCAGTTAAGGGGCCATTTATTAAATGATGTTTTAAAAGTACTGACAATTTTTAGGGGTTCCAGGGTGGCTCAGTTGGTTAAATGTCTGAATCTTGATCTCAACTCTGGTCATGATCTCATGGTAGTGACTTTAAGCCCCGTGTTGGGCTCTATGGTGGGTGTGGAGCCTACTTAAAAATAAAAATGTACTGACCATTTTTAAAATGTTTTTAAATGAAATAGTTGATCTAAAAGAATAGTCATTGTCTTTCTTACTTGGGCAATTAAGCCAAATAAAATTTCTCTGTAGAGAAATAATCAGCCTAATGTAAATAAAATTCATAACTAAGATTAAATAATGCATAACATCTTTAAGACTATTAATCTTCAAAATTCAAAACTATTTTTTTAAATGTTTATACTTAAAATGTTTGATATTTCAGTGTTGGTTTTGAGTGAATTTTAGGGTAGTTTAGGGGTTTAGAAATAATTATTTTATGACCATTTCACATTTTATCTTTTAGATTTTCCTGACATAAATGTATATTTTTTCGTGTGTGTTACCATATCTCTTCTCTGAAAAGTTTTAGCCTTGACCTGGGATTCATTTCCTTTTATATAATGTTTTTTTTATCTTGAGGCAATTCTTGGCTTTGTCAAGGATACCAAAGACAAAAGAATCAAAAAGCAATTAAGCTCTTGTCTTTCTTGTTCCTGAAGTTATTTTTTTGTACATTATTTTTCGTTTGATCTTTTGTGATTTGTTTTACAAAATGCATATATTGCTACTCCTGAGCAATAGACTCTCTTCAGGGGTCTTTTGGTTTCTCATAAACTACTGTGATAATTTATTGGGTGCTTTCATAATCCTCACATAAAATATTTTGTGATTTATATGTCTTCATGTGTACTGGCTTTGCCATAAAATATCTTTAACTTTTATGATTAGCTATTCCAGTGTACCTCATAACATTCAATAGCCATGCATAAAACATCTGATGATTATGCTGTTTGAAATCTAGCTTCAAAGATTGCAATTTAAATAATTAGGAAATTGGTGAAATATTTTTCTTGTGTTTGATGGATTCTCCCCCCCCCCCCAAACTACTAAAGCAAATTTCTCTAAAGTATTGGAATTGGTGCCACCCAACACATACCAAGTGTCGCTTTTGATTCTATTAAAACAGATTTCAGGGGCGCCTGGGTGGCGCAGTTGGTTAAGCGTCAGACTTCAGCCAGGTCACGATCTCACGGTCTGTGAGTTCGAGCCCCGCGTCGGGCTCTGGGCTGATGGCTCAGAGCCTGGAGCCTGTTTCTGATTCTGTGTCTCCCTCTCTCTCTGCCCCTCCCCCATTCATGCTCTGTCTCTCTCTGTCCCAAAAATAAATAAACGTTAAAAAAAAATTAAAAAAAGAAACCAAAAAAACAGATTTCAGTTAGTCACTGTAATAAACTATTCTTATGTGCAGATTCTGTGCAGTGCAATGTTTGGTTTCATAGAATGAGACAAATGATATCAGTATATTGTTTATTGGATCTGATGTACAATAAATCAGATGAAAGCTTAGCCCACATACCATGCTGCAAAAAAATGATAATCAAATTTAGAAAGTCTAGATGTCACAGAAAGTTGATTCTGTGTCTAAATCCTAATGTATGAAAATAATTTTTTGATCAACCTTAACCATGAATTTCCAATTCTTAATGTCATGACGTTGAACATGTTTATGAATCAAAATTGAGTGGCATGCTGCTGTTTTGCAAGAAGCCTACATATTAGTGTATATTCCAAGTCACCAAAGGCAGTGGTTTTAGTTGTCCACGCACTCATACAATAAAGATTGAGTGGGAAAAGTCAAATGTGATATATTTTAAAAATGAGAAGCACTTATTTAAGCTGAAATATGGCTTAGTATAATTTACATAAAAGCGAGCAATAATTTCTAGATAGAATGTTTAACGTTATTGGATTTAAACAATATTAGGCTATGGGGTGTATACCACACCTCTACCTCAGAAATGTACCCAATGATAGAAAGCTGGGGTAAAGTCAGAAAGAAATATGTGTCTCAAAATATATTTTATGGGAGTTATAGCTATAAGCACTATGATATAATGTACTTCTGAAGAAAATGTGTTTTTCGTGTATGTGTGTGTATTAGAATCTTTTTCGTCTTCTTGTTTTTTTTCCCCCCGTTCTACCCTTTAACTAGGTGTATATTTGAAAAGGGAGGGGATGCTGTGTCCTGCCAGCTTCTCAGTCCCACGTTACATGTTGTGAAGTTCCATGTGGTAGCCATGTTTGACATATGCTGCTGATGTCTTAGTGTTCCCAAGCCTGTGAATATAAATTAGTGCCACTTTTAATGTTTTTTAATTTTTTTTCTTTTCAGGTCATTATGATATGATCATACATCCTTTTCTCTGTTTTCTTTTACCCTAATATTTTCAGTCAACCTAGCATTACCTTTGCTCCTGTGAACTTTTGCCATGTGTCATCTGTTACCTAAGAAAGAGAAAATGAGACTAATATCTAGAAGCTAGTTCCCCATATAGTGATTTCAGATTGTCTTACCCTTAGGTCTTTGTTACTTTCTGTATACTGAGTGGTGAATGTTGAGGTTCAAGTGGGATGTTAGGTCACTGTTTTAGGTGCTTTGTTCAGTGCCATCAGGAACATAATAATAGGCATCTCTTAGTTGGGCTGGGGTTCTATTAAGTGTAAGGATTGCATTAGTAAAACCATTTCTGGACTGTGGTAGGTGGAATTCTAAAATCTTCCCCCAAGATTCTACACTTCCTTTTAAAGTTCCAGGCTGCGTGATGGGATATTATTCTTGTAATTAGGTTGTGTTATATGCCATGCTTGATTTTGGAAGACAATCTGGGTTGGCCAAACTAATTCACAAGAACTGTTTAAAAGCAGTAAATTTTCCCCTTGCTGGTCAAAGAAAGAGAAAAAAGATTTGAGGTATGAGAAGGGTTCAACACAGTGAAGTTTTCCATTGCTGAGATGGAGGGGTCCACATGGCAAGGATCTGAGAGTGGCTCTGAGTAGCTGAGAGCGTCCATGGTCCACAGCTAGCAAGCCTTCCGGGGCCTGGATCCTACAGCCACAGAAATGAATTCTTCCACCAACCTGAGCAACTTTAGGAGTCCATCTTTCCCTAGTGCCAAATGAGAACGTAACAGCTGATACCTTGATTTTAGCCTATACAGTCCTCAGAACAGAGGATCCAGTTAAAGTGGAACACATTGATTGACCCACAGAAACTGAGGTGATAAATGTGTATTGTTTTCAGATGTTAAATTTGTCCCAGCACTAAACAAAACAAAATAAAACAAACAAACAAAAAACCTAATACAGGCAGCAAGTGACTCCTCTTTTTCAAGATTCCTGTTAGATTTTTCATTGCCCCTGATTGTATGGTCAGTTGGAGCCATGTTGGTCCATAGGACTGATTTTGATAATTTTCAAAATCAAAATAAATAGAAAAGACCAAAAAAGTCTTCTCAAAGAAAAATACTTAGTACGTTGAATTTAAATATATTGAATAGATACACAGAAAAGGACACCACCAGTCTTTGCCTGCTTTATGGTCTAATGGCAAAGCCCCATTCCACCTCATAAACAGTGGTTGGGGTTTTGCATTGCATTTGCATCATGAAAGGGTCTTAACAAAGAGGGCCCAGAAGGCAGATATCGATTGTAAATTTCACAGTGGTAGATTTTTCAGCTTCAAATTTGTCATAAGGTTTTCTGTTGTTTGATTTCCTGTATCAGTTTTGGAAAATTAGAAGACATCTCTTCAAATATTGCTTATGTCCCCCTTCATTCTCCATCAAGTACTACAGTTCTTTTCTGAGATGCTTGCAGTATACCCCCTACATCTCTTCTTCTCATTTTGACATTTTTTAAAATCTTTTTTTTTGTCTTTCTGAGTTCATTCTGATTATGTTCTTCCATACAATTTCATTTAGCTGTGTCTAGTTGGCTGATAAGCCTACTCATTGAAACATTAATTTCTGTTATTATATTTTTCACTTCCCCAATTTGAATTTATATTTTTCTTCAGAATGGTCTGGTTTCCATTCCTGGACCTAGATTACAATACTGTCTTTTTATAGCAGGAATAGCTATTTTGAAATCTATATTTCAGTGCTTCATTATTTGGCTTCTCGATGAATCCATTTCTAGTCTCTGTTATTTCTCTTATGTCTGTATAATCTTATCTTTTTTTCCACATGTACATGCTTTTCTTTTTAACTAAATGCCAATTTTTATGAATACATGGGAGTATAGAATGGCATTATCTCCCTCAAGAGAAGTTTTACTTTTTATTTTGATGAAGCTGGATAACTTTAAAAAAAATTTTTTTTAATGTTATTTACTTTTGAGAGAAAGAAAGAGTACGAGCAGGAGAGGGGCAGAGAGAGAGGGAGACACAGAATCTGAAGCAGGCTCCAGGCTCTGAGCTGTCAGCACAGAGCCTGACGTGGAGCTCGAATTCACAAACCAGGAGATAATGACCTGAGCAGAAGTCAGAAGCTTAACTGACTGAGCCACCCAGCCTCCCCAAAACTGGATAACTTTAATCCAATTATAGAGATTGAAATGATTCAAAGCTGTTACTTCTTGTATGAACATGTCTGAATGTGTTTGCAGGAGTCTAAACTCAAAGCCTGGTTAGGAGGATGACCAAGCTATTAACATATTTTTTTTCTCAACTCATGAACCTCAACTTTGTTCCTCTTAGACTCTAATCCCTTGGGGCTATCAATCTCTCAAAATCTCCTCTGATTCTTATTCTGTCAGTTCTGTTTCTGAACTGTTAGAGAATCCTGGGAGAAATACATTACAAATATTACTTCATGTTTCTGGCTTTCTTCATACTTCTAGATTGGAACCTGAGATGTATATTTTGAATCTTGTTACAGATTTTCTAGTTTCTTATCAATAGGAGGGTTTTTTGGTTTCTTTAGATGGTCATTATCCAAAGCAAAATTAGTTTAGCTATGTATGAGTGTGTGTGTGTGTGTGTGTGTGTGTATAAATTTATATGTTATTTATAGTGTATCTAACATTTTATGCTTATAAAATATCTTTGATTATAAGTCAATGGGAAGTCCATAAGCTTAAGGTTCAGCATTTACCTGCATGGTAAGTTTGCCAAACATTTATAGTCTTTTTTAAAAAAAGTTTATTTATTTTGAGAGAGACAGAATGAACAGCAGAGGGGCAGAGAGAGAGGGTGAGAGGGATAATCCCGAGGAGGTCCCAAGCTGTCAGCACAAAGCCCAATGGGGCTTGGGCCCAGAAATATACATTCCAGTGTACATTGGAATTTAAATGTACATTGATAGGTTTATGTTGAACACCTTGAATAATGTAGTAACATTAAAATGGTTTCACTTCTTATTTTAGTGTTGGTCGATAAGAGCTAATTGGAGGTTTCTGTTTTGTTTTGTTTTTAGCTAGATCTTGGCTAGAGGCTGGAGAGTTTTTCAAAGCTATAGGTCTCTAGTTCTATATGTGTATGTATATATTATATATGTATTGCTCTCTAAAAAATTATAGTATAGTTTTATTTGATAATATTATGTGTAAAAAAGACTGCCCTGAAATAGAACCTTCTTAGTCACTCAAAATATCCATTAGATGAACAACATTTTATTTCCAGAATATAATATATATCTAAAAACTGCCATGAATATTCTGGTTTTTGTAAATGATATGCATGATTGCATAGCATCAGAGTTCAGAACAGGCAAATTCTCAGTCTTAATATTTAGGTCATTTTGGGCTTAGGGAATATATAAAATTTGCATAAACATCCATTCAGAAAAGTATTTTTGCTCCTCTTATTAAGGCACAGATAAATGAATCATAATTATATTTTAGGTAATTTTGAATTAACTCACTCTGAAAAAGCGGCTAATTTCAAAAATAATTTTAGTATGGTTATAGGTAATTTATCTAGTTGCTATCAGATAATATACACAAGGTATATTTTTGGTCCTTAGGTATTAGTTACATTCCTTCTAATGTATGGTCCAGACTAACATTTCCACTCTCCAAAACATCTTCTAAACTAAGTGCTTTTAATCAGAAGATGAACTGAATGCTGCATATAAACTAATGCATCAGTGCAAATACATCATTCATGGAAAAGCAAATAACGGTAGAGAAAAAATGGAGTATTGGGGTACACTAAACTTAGAAAATAACGCATTCATATTATAGTATCTTATCATCATTGTTATTGGCATTATGTATGCCCTGAAATTAATAGCTTATAGAATATTATTTCCTCCACATTGATGCTGTTTTATTAAAGAACATTAATTAGGGTCCCAAAACTTTCAACTAGTCTGGAAAATATTAGATATATTCTCTTATTTTATCAGAATTCATCTTTACTTTTTTTTTGTCATTTGGCAACTCTTCCTAGGAATATTTCTGTGAAAATGAATGATAACTATGAAATAAATATTTATATGAATTAAAAATAGTTATATTTGATTATCAGTAACTTCTGTTAAGACTAAAAAATAAACTAGTATGAACTGACTTTATTTTGAGAAATATTTATTTTCATAGGTGCATGCTATCCTATGAACTTTGATTATTAGTGTTAAAATATTACCCTAGTGCCCCTAGTCTCAAAAGAAAAATGCCATTATAAAAATAATAATAATAAAATTGAGGTTCTGGTGGTGCTTTGTTACATATTCATGTTCATGCCAAGAAAATTAAACATGAAGGTAGAAATACATATAGAAAGAGATGAACTCAATCAACCATAAAACGAGAGTTTTGAAATTCCCAAAAGATACAATGACATTAAATTGCTTAGAAATATGGGTCATTGGAAAAGTGGGAAGTTTTTTTTTTTTTTAAGGGTTAAGTTTGTTCTGATTTTGTATTCTCTCAAAGTACAATTTTATAATATTTTATGCTTCACTATACCAAAACTCATTAAAATTTGTATTTGTATAAAATTGGATAAATGTAAAACTAGGTGACTTTCTACTTAAGATCGGCATTTAAGCAAGAGGCAAAGAATTCTAAAACCTTCTACTCAAGACACCAGAAAGAGCTTTGCATTTTGATTTATTCATTAGTGCCCTCTTTCCTTTAACAATGATCTGTTGAACCCCCACACTTTGAGATGGACTCCTTGACAGTCACGGAAGACGCAAAGAAACATGATGGATGTGTTAAATATATAACCTCAATGATCTGAAACCCTTGACAAAAAAAAGGGCATATTAAGGAAGAGAGCAATAGAAAACTCTCCTTGCAGTGCTGGCGATGTTATTCAGAAGGCTTGTTGTGTGAGGAGGCCCCAACTGTGGCGGCTAAGAAAAGCTGACTAATGGAGCTGTGGCTTGAGAGGCTTACTAGAACTTACTTGACAAGGGGGTAAACCTTAGGAAAAGTTAGGGAGTCTAGAGAAAGCATGTGCTGAGAAGAACGAGCAGTGTGGTGGTGTTGCTTAAGTACAGTTTGAGAGTGGCAGGAAATGGGACCAAAATGATTTATGGTCAGAAAGAGGTGTCTTTTATGACACATTAAGGATCATGGACTGTAGGCTGTGGACTGATAGGGTTTGTTTTTTTTTATTCCCCAGGTAAAATATCAGGCATAACCCAAATTCCCTGTTACAATTTCATGCTATATATAAACTGTGATAATTACTGAAGGCTTCTAAACTACTCAGTAACATGGGTAAATGGTCTGTTCAAACAGATCACCCTGGAAGTTGTTATGGAGGATGACTCTGAGGAAAATAAGATAAAAGGCAGAAGGACTAGTTTATTGGAATATCCTAGGAATGGATCTCAATCAAGAAAGGGTTAAAATGACTATTACTACAACTGCCATTATTATTAGTGGCTACTTTTATGTATGTTCTGTATATGCAAGGCACTGTGTTAATCGGTTCACGTATTATCTCCATTATAATGCCAAGAACAAATCTGTGAAGGTGATATTTATATCCCCAGTGTTAGTCCACATCCTCCACAAAGCAGACACCAAAAGGGGACCAAATGTGCAAACATGTTTTCCTGTATGGAAATGCCTGTGTGGGAGAAAATGCCGAGGGATCCAGAGTAAGATGGGAAGTCTTCGGACTCTGGTGTCAGTCTGACCTACACTGGAGGGAAAGGGGATTGAAGGCTGGGTGGAAGTGATCCAGACTGCTGCAGATTTTAAAGTAGCTTTGTCAAGACTGTCAGGGAATGTTAGAGCCAAAGCCAGCAGTTATTGGAGTCCTCTCTATCCCAGGAATATGTGTTGCTTAGTATCCCTGTCCCGCTCTGGTGCTGACTGGAAGCAGCCCCCCAGGAGGCGTGGCCTCAGAGAAAACGTGGCAGTGGATTTCAGAGCCTAATGACTGAGGCCCCTGGTCAGTTATGATTCCCCTGGCTGGAGGTCTATGAGAATGATTTTTACAGCCAGAAATAGCTATACAATTTGTATAAACCGGTACAAAATTTAAAAACTGGATGTTTGTTAAAAAATATTGTTAACAATTTCAACATAGCAGCAACAGAGCGTTAAATCAAGTATGCGCTTTTCGAAGCACAGGGATATATGAGCCTGCACAGGTCATGTGCCCACGAAGTCACCTCTGCTCATAGCCACCACAATTCCCCTTAGTAGATGAGAAAGTAGATGTTAAAAAGTTTTCTCAAGCATTATTTAAAATAGCCAATAGCAGTTTTAGGTCCACAATAAAATTGAGAGGAAGGTATAGCAATTTCCAATATCTTTCCTTCCCTCATACATGCATAGCCTACGCCATTAGTCACATTTGTCACCAGAGTGGTCTATTTCTTACAACTGATGAGTCTATATTGATACATCATTTTCATCCAAAGTCCACAGTTTATATTAGGGTTCACTATTGGTGTTGTACATTGTGTGGGTTTGGACAAATGTATAACAACATGTATTCATCATTATATCATCATGTAGAGTGTTTTCACTCCTCTAAAAATCCACTGTGCTCTGCCTATTTATCCAACCCTTCCTTCAACCTCTGGCAACCACTGATCTTTTTATTGTCTCCATAGTTTTTTGCCTTTTCCAGAATGTCATGTATCCTACAGTATGTAACCTTTTCAGATTGATTCTTTCATTTCTAAGATGACTTGAAGTTTCTCTGTGTCTTTCCATGACTTGATAGCTCATTTCTTTTCTCTTCTCTTCTCTTCTCTTCTCTTCTCTTCTCTTCTCTTCTCTTCTCTTCTCTTCTTTTCTTTTTTCTTTTCTTTTCTTTTAGAGAGAGAGAGAGAGACAGAGAGACAGAGAGAGACAGAGAGAGACAGAGAGGGAGAGAGAGAATCTTAAGCAGGCTCCATGTCCAGCCCAGAGCCCAACACAGGCTTAATTCCATGACCCTGGGATGATGACCTGAGCTGAAATCAAGAGTCAGATGTTCAACTGACTGAGCCACCCACATGCCCCTAATAGCTCATTTCTTCTTAACAATGAATAACATTCCATTATCTGGATATATTACAGTTTACTTATCCATTCACTTACTGAAGGGTATTTTGGTTGCTTCCAAGTTTTAGCAAATGTGACTAAGCTACTATGAACATCATAGATTTCATGACATGTAGATTTTTGTCTGGCCTTAAGTTTTCAACTCGTTTGGGTAAATACCATGGTATATGATTGCTGGGTCATAAGGTAAAAGTATATTTAGTTTTATAACAAATTGTCAGATTGTCTTCCCATGTGGCTGTTCTGTTTTATATGTTTACCAACAATGTGTTTGCTAGCATTTTGTGTTCTCAGTGTTCCAGATTTTGGCCATCCTGATAGATGTGCAATAGTATCTCAATGTTGTCTTAATTAATTTGCATTACTCTGGTAACACATGATGTGAAGCATCTTTTCATATACTTATTTGTCATGTTCCTCTCCTTTGGTAAGGTGTCTGTTTGGGTCTCGGCCCCATTTTGTAATTGAGTTGTTTTCTTGTGGTTGAATATTAAGAGTGTTCTGTATATTTTAGATAATAGTCCTTTATCAGATGTATTTTTTGCAAATATTTTCTCACGGTCTGTGGCTTGCCTTTCCATTCTCATGACATTATCTTTTGCAGAGCACAAGTTTTTAATTTTAATGAAGTACAGATTATTAATTATTTCTCTAATGGATCGAGGCATTGCTGTTGTATCTAAAGAGTAATTGCCATATTTAAGGTCATCTAGATTTTCTCCAATATTATCTTCTAGGTAGTTTATAATTTTGCATTTTACATTTAGATATGAGATCCATTTTTAGTTAATTGAAGGGTGTAAGTTCTGTATTATGATGATGATGATGAGGAGGAGGAGGAGGAGGAAGATGGTATTTGCATGGGAATGTCTAGTTGTTCCAGCATCATTTGTGTCTTTGCTATATTGTATTGTTTTTGCTCATTTGTCAAAATGAATTGAGTATACATTTGTGGGTCTATTTCTAGGCTTTCTCTTCTGTTCCAATGATCTGTTTGTTCTTTGACCAATGCCACACTACCTTGAAGTGGAACGCTGCCTTTATGGTGGGTCTTGAAGCTGAGTATTGTCAGTCCTCTATGATTATCCTTCAGTACTGAGTGGAATCTGAGTCTTTTGCCTCTCCATATAAACTTTAGAGTCTGTTTGTTCATACCCACAAATAATTTGCTGAGATTTTGTTTGGGATTGAACTGAATCTGTAGATCAGGTTGGGAAGACCTGACATCTTGACGATATTGATTCTTCCTATCCATGAACCATGGAATAAGGATTAGTTCTAAAAAGGTATGATAGATGGCAAAGTCCATAGGAATTGAAATTGGCTGAACTGATGAATAATGTGATAGGTTGAATGATTTTTTGTAAAGAATGTGACATGAGATTCTTGCTTAACATAAATTGGTACCTATAGCAGAGACAGATAATTCAGGAAGAGAAATAGGTTTGCTGCATAGATCCTGAGAACATTTTTGGACATGCTGATTTGGAAGTGCAGTGGGACAGCTAATTGAAGATTTGAAGGACACAGCTGTGGACATGAATCAGAAGTTTGGGTGAGAAGCCTCTTCAGAAATGAAAAATGTGTATTGTCAGCACATTATCAGTTTATTGACCCATCTGAAATCAGTGATGCACAGACTCAAGGGTTTTATTTTTATCCAATTATTGCCTTTGAGAAAGAAAAGAAGTAGCCCCCTCAGCTGTCAACTGACAGCTGACCTTGCAGTAACAGCTAGGCCACAGAATTCCTCTGCTGAACAAAACCATTTCAGAGAACAGCAATATCAGACAAGGTCATTCTGTGACAGTGATGGAGTGAGACAAAAACAAGACCCCTCTGTAATCATGACTGAGCACAGATAAATGCAACAACACTGTTCATACCACAAAAATGACCTAACATCCCCCTCTCCAGGCTAACTTGAATGCCTACTTCTTTCCTATTGATTTGTACTTTTGCCCTGTTCTCTATGCTCTCCTTTAAAGAGGTACCCAGTAACGGAACAGTTCATTCTAAACGACATTATCTAATTCAGAACAACAGCATGGGGTTCTTGATGTTTCCTGGTGATGCAGACTGTGGCTTCATGGTTTTAGGGATGTCATTCCTGACAAGTCCTATCGTTGTGTGGGGTTTCAATAATATACTTCAATTACTGTTACCTTTTCATGGGCCCAAAGTCAATTCCTTGGTAGGCCAAAATGTAAGAATGTGAACTTTACTGATTCACATCTTGTTCTTCTAACATCATGACTCTTTCATTGTTTACTCTCTCTACTCAAAAGGGCAGAAAAGTCAGATCAGCTGAGCTGTTCCATAAGAAGCAGGGTATAGGAGGTATAGGCTCTCATCTCTGATATCTGTGTGTTATTTGACACACCAAATACCTGAGAATGAAGCTCCCTTCTTTGATATTAATAGTGATGGAAGGAAAATGTATGCTTTTGCCATGTGGGGAAAGGTGTGTACCTCATCACACCTTAAATGTTCTATCCAGTAAAGTAGTCACTAGCCATAAATGGCTATTTAACTTATTCAAAATTAAATGCAATTAAAAATTCAGTTTCTTGGTTCCATTAGCTATATTTCAAATGCTCAGTAGCCATTTGTGGCTTGTAGTACTGTATTAGATAGCTCATATATAGAACGTTTCTGTCATTACAGAAAATTCTACTGGACAGACTGCCCTACAGAAGAAGACACAGACTGGCTGAATAGAATAGGATAGCAGAACAGATTCATTAGTTTATTCATTTTCTATTGCTGTGTAACAAATTATCACAAGTAAAGAAGTTCTATGAACACATTTTATCCCACAGTTTTATGTGGTTCAGGAGTCCAGGCATGGCTTATCTTGAGCCTTTCCTTGGGATCTCACAGACTGCAGTCAAGATGTTGATCAAGTTGTGTTCTCATCTATAATTTAGGATCCTCTTTGAAGTTCATTCAGGGGGTTGGGAAAATTCAGTTTCTTGTAGTTACATGACTGAGGCTCCCAGTGTCTTTTCAGCTGTCAGACAAAGTCTGCTCTCAGCTCTTAGAATTCGCCTGCAGTCCCTTCCCCATGGTCCCCTGGACCATTCACAACATAGCTATTGTGTTCTTCCAGGGAGGTAGGAGTACGTTTATCTGGCTTTTTGCTCTGTGAGCATCCAGAGGAAATATTACGCTTTTAAAAGTCTCACCTGATTGGGTGAGACCCAAAATAATCCCCCCCAATATAACATAATATAATCAATTATGAAAACAGTATCTCATATTATAGGTTCCTTCCGAACTTAGTGGAATCATACAGGGTGTTTACACCAGGAGAGAGGTATCTTAGAAGTCAGCTTAGAGTATTGTCTGCCACAATTAGCCTTTTCATTTTCGAAGGGGTGTCTTAACCCCAAAGCATCGCTGCCTCCTTTATAATGTGAAATCATTGACATAAACTTATTTCAGGTTTAGAACTCATTTATCAGATTCGTAATGGAAATCTTCTCTTCAGCATTTCTTAAAGAGACAAAAGTGGTTAAGATCAAGCAGAGAAACAGGAGGAAGGAAAAAGTAATCGAGGAGGTCAGCAAATATTTAAAGGATGAATGGAGTTAGAGGAGCAAAGGAAAAGTAGCTGGATAATCTGCACAGAAATAGAATATTTTTCTGTCATGTCAAAGAAGCCAAAGGAATAAGAATTGTTAAGAGAGGGGTGCCTGGGTGGCTCAATCGATTGACTGACTGACTCTTGATTTCAGCTCAGGTCATGGTATCATGGTTTGTGGGATGGAGCCCTGCATCGGGCTCTGTGCTCACAGCAGAGTCTGCTTGGGACTCTCTTTCTTCATCTTTCTCTGTCGCTCCCCTGCTCATGTCCATGCTCTCTCTCAAAATAAATACATAATAAGAACATTAAAAAAAAAGAATTGTTAAGATATTTAAAAAATTTATAACACAGTCAAATAGTGGAGAAAGTTTGGATTTTAAGGAGAACCATTGATTTCTCAATGATTTAGACAGTGTCAAGTGTAATAGATTGTGGAGGCAAGGTTTATTAGAAAAGATGAATTAAGGACACGTACGTACAATGACTACTTGAATGAAGATGTAGTATGGAACCTGAAAAACGAAGTCAAAATAGCTTATATTTGTTTTGTATTAAATTTTTGCTGCTTGTTACTTCTAATATGAGAAAGACCTGAGGTTATTTGTAGCTATTAGGAAAGGAGCTGTGAATAATTAAAAGGTTTGAAAACCTATGAGAGAAATAAGGCATCATTGATAGAATAGGGAATCTGGAACAGAAGAATAAAAGTAGGTGAAGGATCAAAATGTAAATAAAAGGCATCCTTGGCTGCAGCAGGAGAAGGTATAAAAATGAGGATAGAAATACAAATAGGTACATTTGTAAAGTGAGTGGGCAAGATATCAAAGGAGAATAGATTAGATGCGTCTAATTTTCTAAGTGAAACAAATTCAAAGAATGTCATTTGTTGGGAGTAAGAGGTATAGGCATTGAGTAAGAAAGTTTATTAACCTGGTAAAAGTTAGGAAAATGTACTATAACCTTGAGATGATCAAAGCCACATAAAGGAATGACAGAAAGTATTAGGGCACAGTGGAAGCTGGGGGTCAGGCTTTTTATTGGCATCAGTTTGCATAAGTATGTGACTTTCTACAGCAACAGTTAATCGTATTATGTATAAAAAATAATGGAGCACAAGTGTATTGAGGGAAGGTTTACTTTTCACTATTTTGTTGGATTTTGGAGAATAGGTAGGTGACCCAAAATGGAAATAGTGAAGACCAGGGGAAAAAGAGGCTAGATCAACACTGGTAGACTGAGAGAAAATACAGTTAGAAAGATCGTGTAAGAAAGAATCAGAAAGATGGGGCACAAGTTGGATGTGAAGAGACAACCTTGGATTTATAAAAAAATAAGGGCATAATTTAATTTTGTTACAGCAGTTTTTATTGAAGAATTTTATGTAAATAGTTTTATTTGTCCACTGTATATGTGATCCTTGGAAAGTTCTTATTTTTAATTAAATAGCAATCCAGTTTCTTTAATATGCTTATAAAACATGAAGACTTACTAAAAATCACTAAAATGCTTCCATAAGAATTGAGGTAATGTGTTATTACATGTTTCAGCATGACCTTAAATATGCAGAAGCAATGAGACAAAGCATGCAAAGATAATGGCACTTCTTTGCCAAATCAGTGTAAATAAAGAGTATGGAAAAAGTGCCATTTTGTGATGACATCAAGTGGGATTTTGACGTGATGTACTGGTCCATGCTGTCAGTTTCTTTTACTGATGGTCAATCTGCAAACACTTTATGGGAAGGAGGAGCCTGACAGTTTGTGTAAATTAGCAAGCGTCAAAAATCACTAAGTGCTCTCTCTTTTTTTTTTTTCAGTATATGAAGTTTATTGTTAAATTGGTTTCCATGCAACACCCAGTGCTCATCCCAAAAGGTGCCCTCCTCAATACCCATCACCCACCCTCCCCTCCCTCCCACCCCCCATCAACCCTCAGTTTGTTCTCAGTTTTTAAGAGTCTCTTATGCTTTGGCTCTCTTCCACTCTAACCTTTTTTTTTTTTCTCTCTTCTCTATACAGTTAATGTCTTTCAAACATTATACACTTGTATTCTATTTAGGATGGTTATTACCGATTTAAGGGAAACTCATAAAATAGTGTATTTAGAAAATAGACCCTACAGTTAAAAAAAACTATTAAGATACGTTAAAACTAACAAATTATGATCCTAAGTTGACAGTGTCACATAGAGAAAGCCTATTAATTCATTGTCTTAAAAGACACTTTTATGGAAATTTCTAATGAAAAGCAAAACAACCACATTTCATCTTGACTGTGGGAACTCCATAAATGATAGTTATTTTGTATTTCAGTGAATTGGTGTCAAAGGACAACCACAACAAAGAAATTATTTGGAGGAAAATAAAAAAAATAATCTGGTCTCTGGAATAATGTAAGAATCTATTTTTGATACGAAAAGGAAGACTGCTGTTATGCAAAAGCACATTAAGTTTAATTTTGGCCTGTTTGTTTTCTAAATCAAGACACACTTAACTTACTTTCTCATAATGAGGACACATTTTGTTTGCAGTTACAGTAAACCTCTGTCTTTATGCCAGTGCCACTAATTTTAGAATAAAATGTGATTATTTTTCCAGTGTCCCCTGTTTTATAAACACATAATAAATCATATGTTTAAAGTAAAATGCAACTGACAGGTTTACATTATATTCAATAGGATATATAGTGTTGAATTTGAAGTATGCAAAATTATGTATATAAATATTCTCTTCTTTCCTACACATGTTTATTTAATGATAACAGAACATTTCTCAAGAATGGAAAGTATGTAGCAAACAACTGAAACAAATCTGGTGCAAAACTCTACACTGTAGCACAATTGTTACAGGGTTTTTGCTTAAGAGAAAAAAAATTAGTATATTTTAATTCGTTTTCTTGAAATGGCACTTGTGGTGTTTTATAATAAAAAATTTGGTCTCCCTCCCGTTTCTGGTATTGAGCCCCTAAAACCCTGGAAATTAAGTATGGTGAGCAACAAAGGTACCCTTTGTTACGTTAATGAGATAACTTAAATTTTTTTAAATGTTTATTTATTTTGAGAGAGAGAGAGACAGAGAGAGAGAGTGTGAGCAGGGGAGGGGCAGAGAGAGAGAGAGGGAGACACAGAATCCGAAGCAGGCTCCAGGCTCTGACCTGTCAGCACAGAGCCTGACATGGGGCTCAAACCCACAAACCATGAGATCATGAACTGAGCTGGTCAGATGCTTCACCAACTGAGCCACCCAGGTGCCCCTTAATGAGGTAACTTTTTGATCCCACCTTAGAATGGTGGCTGGAGAACCAACCACTTGATCAGAGGGTTAGAACTTTCAGTCCCACGCGATGATTTCCCTGGAGAAGAGAGGGGCTGGAGGTTGAAGGAATCACCAGTGGCCAATGGTTGAATCAATTCTGCCTATGTAATGAAGCTTCCATAAAAACCCAGAAGGACAGGGTTGGAGAGCTTCTGGGTTGGTGAATGTGTGGTAGTTCTAGGAGAGTGGTATGTCTGGAGGGTATGGAAGTTTCCATCCTTTCCCTGTACTTTGCCCATCTCTTCCATCTGGATGTTCCTGAGTTACCTCCTTTTATATTATAATAAACCAGTGATCTAGTAAATGAAATGTTTCTCTGAGTTCTGTTAAAGAAATGACCATGGTGACGGTTTTTATATTTGTTAGAAAAAGAGGCTATACATTTGTAAGGAATTGACAGAATAAAGAAAACAGATATTTGGGAACTGTAATTAGCAAGGAATTTGGGGTAGAATTTGGGCTGAGGTAGTAGATTATGGGGGGGAAGTAGCAAGGTTTGTTTTCTACAGCTTTGTCAGCTTTAAAGTTCTTATCTCTGATGATAAGGATGTCTTTTTACTTAGTACAAGGATGGTACCTTTCATATGGGATATTTATTTCCTGCTTTCAGGGGGACTGGCTGTTTCCCAAGTAACTTTTATTTAAAATAATCAATTTATCAATGCGGCACATTTTGGGGTGGCTGCCCTTATCCCCTACAGAATTTCTGATTTATAGCCAGCCAGTTGGTCAGAAGTACAGGTAACAATCCAGGCTTCAGGGGTCTGAAGTGAGGGGAGTGGGGAGTCTTGTAGAACTGAACTCATTCCTGTGCAATCTGATGCTACTGTGGGTAGATAGTGTCAGAATTGTTTGTTGATGTAGGGAGAAACCCTCTCTTCCATGTTGGACGTTGAGTCCAGAACCTAATTTAGCATTGTCTTATAGTGTGACTACATTTGAAGTAAATAAGGGGTTCCTGGATGGGCTCAGTCAGTTCAGCATCCAATTCTTTTTTGTTGTTTTGTTTTGTTTTGTTTTGAGGGGGGTGCAGAGAGAGAGAGGGAGACAGGATCAGTCACTGTAGAGCCCAGTAGAGATCATGACCTGAGCCGAAGTTGGACCCTTAACTGACTGAGCTGCCTAGGCACCTTGAGAGTCCAGTTATTGACTTTGGCTTAGGTCATGAGCTCATGGTGTTACATAGCCTGGTCTGGATCACCTGGCAGAAGAACCAAGGGATACTCAGAGATCTTGGAAGGCAGGAAGTTTATTTTACACAAGCAGGCTCAGAGGGGATAACTCTCCAGAGATCTGAGTCCCAAGCATAAGCAGAGGGGACAATTTATAGTATGTTCACATGGCAAGCAGGGTGGGAAGAAAAACCCAGAAGGGGAGTCTTTGGGCAGGGTCTGGAATTCCCTTATCAGTCCTGTCAGCCATCTTATAACAGACTTTTACCTATCAATGGTTTGTGGGATCGAGCCCTACATCAGGCTCTGTGCTGAACTTATTTGGGATTCTCTCTCTCCCTCTCCTTCTGCCTCTGCCAGCTTGTGCTTACTTTCTCTCTCTTTTCCTCTAAATATAAATAAATAAACTTAATAAGTGCACAACTAAGGAAGATCAACTGTATAAAAGTGTTACAATTTCTGTCTTAGCTTAAGTCTCTAGTTCAATTCAAAACACATTCATTTTCACCCATTTTTGATTTTGGTCCTCTTAACACCATTACAGAAAATCTCAAACTCATCCTTTTCTTTTTTATTATAATTTTTAGATAGATTCTTCTGAATCTTATAAAAATGAAAAATTTTCTCAAAATATCTCAATTTCCTTCCTTCTCCATACCAAACAGTTCATGCAAACCCTTTCACTGGTTGCCATTTAGACTTTAAATACTATACCAAATCTGCATTTTTATTTTTTAATGTTCATTTACTTTTATGAGAGAGAGAGAGGGACAGCACAAGCCGAGGAGGGGCAGAGAGAGAGAGAGAGAGACAGACAGATAGACAGACAGGCACAGAATCTGAAACAGGCTCCAGGCTCTGAGCTGTCAACACAGAGCCTGATGAGGGGCTCTAACCCATAAACCATGAGATCAGGACCTGAGCCAAAGTGTGATGCTCAACTGACTGAACCAGCCAGGCACCCCCAAATCTGCATTTCTTGATAAATCACATTTTTATGTATTTTAACTATTCATTCTAGATAAAGGAAAATAGTTCCTGTCTATAGCTTCTTCCCACTGATTTCCTCTAATATCCTAATTCTGCCATCTATATTTTTACTTTTAAATTCATAAAGTTTAAATTTTTAAAATATTATCTTCTGTATTATAGCTTATGCATCTGTGATATCTATAGGTTGGTCCTACAAATGTAAAATGAAATAAGTGTTCATGATGTAAAATATTTATGACAGTAGATAGAAGTAGAATTATTGATCTATAGCAAAAATGTATTCTAATACATATATTTCCTTGGAACAAAGAATTCTACAGAATGAAGTGGTCTTTGAATACAGGCCACTTTTATGCATCAGTACAACAGAAGGCAGTCAATCTTGACATTGAACTACACATCAGACTCTGACTTCAGTCCATGTAATGCTCCATTTAATACAACAGAAGATAAATAAAATAGAAGCTGGGCAAATATTTGTAAACTAAAGTTAAACACTGTAGAAGAAAAGTGTCACAATGATTTGAGAGCCTTTAAGGGCATAGAGTTTGTGATTCAAGGCAGGATTGTTAACAACAACAAAAAAAACCTAAAAATGACCCTTATATTTACTTTGCATTGCAGTGCAGTGAGTTACCAGGACAACAGTCCCCGTTCTGTCAGTGGGACAGGCTATGTCAAGCTTAGCTTCCCAAAGGAGCAGAGATGGCTCCTTATTTTCTAAAGTAGAACTCCGATTAGCCATGAACCATATGTTATCATGTATTGGGCAACTGGCTTTCTCAGATAATTAATGTGAACAGTTATGACCCAAATCAGGTGAGAAATTGGTATATTCTTTTCACTCTCACAAATTGTTCTTGTGCTATAGAACAAAAGAGAGTGCGTTGGTCTGAATGTTTGAATCCCCCCAAAATTCACATTGGAATCCTAATGTGATTACCCAATGTGATGGTGGTAGGAGATGGAAACTTTGGGAAGGTTGAATAGGTTTTAAGGGTGGAGCCCTCATAGATAGAATTAGTGTTCTTATACAAGAAATCCCACAGAGCTTCCTAGCCCCTCTGACCATGTAAAAACACAGAGAAAAGATGGCAACCTAGAAGAGGTCTCTCACTAGAACCCTACTGCTTAACTAGATGTTAGCTCTTTGTACAAAATGAATCAGTTGAAAGTAAGCACTATCAGAGCTTCTCACTCATCCTATATAAGCCTCACTTTCCTGGGGCACTTACAGATATATATACTTTGGTAAACTATATTTAATGGATTAAGAATCATTGGCAATGATTCAGAGACAGATGAATACCATATGATTTCACTCATGTGGAGTTTAAGAAACAAAACAGGTGGTGTATCCTAGGGGAAAAATGAGAGAGAGGCAAACCAAGAAACAGACTCTTAACTATAGAGAACAAACTGATGGTTACCAGAGGGAAGGGTTGGGGGATGGGTGAAATAGGTGATGGGGATTAAGGAGTGCCCTTGTCCTGATGAGCACTGAGTGTTGTATGGGAGTGTTGAATCACTGTATTGTACACCTAAACCTAATATTACATTATATGTTAAACTAACTGGAATTTAAATAAAATCTTTAAAAAAAAAGTTGTTAGCATATAACACATTGAACTAACCAGGGGATACATACCTCTGTTACTATATTTAGATACTTGGTTCTGATACCCTTCATTGTCAATGTGAAATTCATAGTTGTCTTTTACTAACAATTTAATTTTTAAAATTAGAATTTACTATTTTTAATGCTAAATATTTCATATAACACATAAGTGAATAAGAAAAACATCCAGATATTTACTGTTCACTTTAGGAAATCATGATAATATTTCCTTCTCTTTCTGAGAGATAACCACCATCAAGATACTTGGTGCTTTATTATTACTGTGCATTTCTATACATATTTACGTAAATTTTAACTAGACAACATATAGTATTTTGCATATTTTAGCAAATATCAATGTCTTTAAAAATCTATAATAGTTCCCAAACCTTTCTTTCTTTATTGATATTTTTCGATCTTTGCCACAATTTGAAATAAGTTTGAAACATGTTATTTCAATTCTCCTTCAGAGTTTATTTGAGTATTTTTGCCTTTTATGTGTTCAGAGAACTTGTGTGACAATTTTCCTTTTGGTGGCACTTTTTATTAATAGCCAAATATTTGGAAAATCTGGCAGTCATTATTTATGTTCTTGTGCTAGATGAGAAAATGAGGGTTTCAGAAGCTCAACTAGTAAATGATGCAGTTGCGACTTGTGCGTAGATGCCTCAGCTTAAAATATCTTGCCCTGAACTGGTGGTCTGCAGTTTCTTAGTATGTTATAGTTATTTATGTATCACTCTATAGCTTTCTATGTCTTTTGAGGAGGACTGGCTTTTTAGACAACTTTGTATACCCCTGGTGCATGTTGCCTTCTTTGAATAGGTGCTTCATACTTGTTACTTCCTTTCACCTGTTAATCACTTAAATGAATGGCCTTCTCATGCTTTGTTGTTCAAAGGCCAAAGAAACTTAATAGTACCAATAATCAGAATAGGGCAGTCACGTCACTCGAGTCCAACCTTGCTTGCCGAAAGATGTAAATCTGTGTTGTCTGCTTTGAGTTGACAGATCCTATACATCTTGGCCAGAGTCTGAGTATTTGGAATGGGAGAAAAACTGTACAAACATTTTAAGACACTTTTATAAGTTTCAGGTGTAAAACATGAGAACCAGTCTTTAAAAACAAGAAAAAAACATGATGAAAATCTGTATAGAAATAGACCACACACTGATTCTATATGATTAAAACATCAGTTCAGAGTGAAGAAACACCACATCTAGAATCTGAGTGAAATGATTCAACCAAAAGCCAAACGAGGAGAGATTCAAAACTCTGCCTTGTAGAGCAGGGGCTAATAAAAGAACGAAGGAATATTAAGAAAGTGTTTAGCATCTTTACCCCGAAAGGTAACAGAAAAGAAAGAAGCCCAAGTGTATGAGATAAAGAAGAGTGAATAGAGTCATTGGAGGGATGGTTAAAGGAAAATTTATATAAGTAATTGTAACCAATACATAATGTTAAAATATTTATTTTATGTAGATACAGAATATAACTTCTTTTGTATAATTGTATTAAAAATGTGGAAGGACTTCATAAAAAATTACTCTAAAGAAATACTCCTTTTAAATAATTATACTTACAAGGATAAGAGTTTAGAGATAATATAACTTGCCCAATTCGACCAGCTCTTAAATGGTGGATCAAGGATTTGAACCCTGAGGTTGGACTCATACTTACTAAACAAATTCTCCCTGTGTAGACATTTTTTCATTAGATCAAATGCCTAATTGTATACTACTCTGGACAACCACAGTGTATCTAGACATAGCTAACTGTAGATATTTGACCAGAAAGCAATTAATTCACCTCACTGGAATCATTAGGTATCCTCAGTCTCAATTCAGTGGCGGGAACCATCCTAAGTATGACCAGCTCCATTTCCTGTGATATAACATGGTACCCAGTAAACAGGCAACTTATGTAAGGAAGTCATCTAAACCAGACCCTCACCCTAGTCCTAGCAAACCAGGACTATTGCTACCTGAAGCTGCATTTGTGAGAGAATGAATCTATGAATCCTTTTTCTGATGTCTGGTTTGTCAGCAGCAATTGTCATAGCAGTATAAGCACCAAGATGTCTTTACATGGATGTTAAATTGATTAAACAGGGCCATTAGACAGAGGTGGTTCTAATACCTTAGCGGCCTACATAAGCAAAAACCAAAACCTAAGCATGTAAGTGCTTCAAGGTTAAGAAGTCAAAACTTAAGGACAATCAATCACAGTCGACTAGGTTTTCTCAAGTAAAGCAAATGCTTAAGCTATGGCCAAATCATTTCCTTGTTTTGTTTCTGCCTTTTTTCTATAAAAGTCTTGTCTTCAGCTCTGGTTGGTGGAGGGCTAATAACCACTCCTACCTTGGCTTCGCCCAATTTGAATTGATTTTTGGCCAAAGAAACTCTTAAAAATTTAATATGCCTCATTTTATCTTTTTAACAGGTGTTTCTGGCCATGGGAACTGACACAAAATTAGGCTGTAGCCAGTACTATAGGGAAAGTACTGGCATTCTGTGTGACATACAAGCAGCACGACCCCAGATCTTCCCTACATAGACATTGGCTATCCCTGGAACTAAGGAACAAGTTATTCTTGGTGCTATTAGATTTTTTTTTTCATACCGAGTAAATGTTGTTTTGAGGGAGTGAAATCAGAAAAAGGATTAATCTGAAAGCAAGAACTTCTATCCCTGAGATGGAACCCTGATACTGATCTTGACATTCACCCTAACTCAAGTTATAAATAAATTCCTAGAGAAAACTTTAAACTGAATCCTAAACAAACCTCCAGTATCACTTCTCTCCCCAAATGTAAAGCTATAAAGGCTTCAGTAGCTGATATCCCGTCTGTCAGATGGCCCTGAACAATGAGTTGTACAATAAGTAATCAGAATATGTCAGGGGACAGTGAAAGAGCAATGATTTTAAGCTGTGCCTGTCGATAACAAAAATTTTATTATGATAAAAATTAATGACTTAGTGATATTGTTGAAACACACACACAATGTTTCACAAATATATGAATTAATACATGTTGGATTTTTTTTTAAGTTTATTTATTTATTTGGGGAGGGGGAGGAGAGAGAGACAGAGAGACAGACACTCAGAGAAAGAAGGAGAGAGAAAATCCCAAACAGGCTCCATGCTATTAGTATGGAGCCTGAATCAGGGCTGGATCTGATGAACCATGAGATCATGACCTGAGCAGAAACTAAGAGTCAGATGTTTAAGAGACTGAGCCATGCTGGCACCCCTCATGTTGGATTTTTAATAAGTAATTACAGTAATATTATTTAATATTCTGAGTTATTGTGAAAAATACCCTAAGTCCTTGAGCTGAATTCATTTTGTGAAGTATCTTGACTCTATAAACGAAGGGCATCATTATCTCTCTTAAGAGATAAAGTAAAACAAGGAAATCAGTTAGTTGCATGACGTTGACTGATTTTAAAGTGAAGCAAAGACCTTTATGTAGTTCAGGAAGTTGGAAAATCACTTGGAGGACAATGGAAGCTATCAACTAATTCAAGGCATATTGCTAGAGAAACAGATTATGTCATTATATGAAAGGATGTTCAGTGTGGTTCACATTTTTAAAGTTTGGTCTGTATCAATGGTTTTCAGATCTTAACATACATCATAATCACTTGGAAGGCTAATTGAAACCCAGAATTCTAGGCCCTAACCCTAGAATTTTGGATTCAGTAGTTTTAGGATGGGAACCTAGAATTTGACTATTCTAACTTCCCAGCTGATGCTAATGCTTCTGGTCCAGGGACCACATTCTCAGAACTACTGTTTTTATTTATTCTTTTCGAATTTAGGTGAATGTAAGAATGCTTATGGATCTCGTTTAACTTCCATGGCATGGTTTCTCCCCTAATCAGTCTCATTCTGGTTTGGGTGGCTCCAACAACTTGAATGTGTATGTGTGTGTGTTTTCAAATACCTAAAGTGATTTTTATGATGAATTAAGATTGTGAAAACACATCTCAATACGTGGGGTGAAAAGGAGGAGAATAAACGAATGATTGATTCTGATAGGCATAACAGTGGATATCTATGGCCACCTGAGTGCTAATGCCGACCCCTGAGTAAATTGATCTGTTCTCATTTTTCCCATAAGACTGAATTTCTGGTAGAACTGTGGCTTATTATTTAAACTGCTTAAGTACAAAAAGTGACTTAAGAATTCAGTCTTTGGACACTCAGCAATCAAAACAACTGCTGTAACTCTTACTCATCCTGAAGACAGAAGGTTCCGGTTTGGAAGAGGATAATTGAGTTTAATATTTTTAATTAGAAATCTTCAGTTAGTAAACCAGAATTTGTATCAAGGGGAAGCATATATATTTTTTAGAGCAATTTCAATTACAAGAGATTCTTTAGACAAACATTACCTACAATTGTTGCAATTGTTTTCAGGAGTCACACATCTTTCTTTGATACTAATAGAGCACTTTTGAAAAACGTAGTGCAATGCAACTGCATTGTCTCAGGCTTAAATAGTAAGGTACTTCCATGTTTTTCCACTTCTGATTTGGATTGAAATAAGTTTATGGTGAGTAAGGATCATTTTGGAAATAATTCAAAGTTCAAATGTAAAATGGTACTTATATAATATGTAACTTGAAGGTATAGTTTATTTCTTTTCGATATCTGAGAACTGAATGCCAGTTGAGGAAGAAATTACTGTCCCCAAAACTTCACAAAAAATGCTGTAAGAGGATTTAAAATTGATTTTGGAAGATGTATGAATGATAAATTGGAAATAATGTGAAGTGTCATTAAATATTTTTTCCACCAAAAAATCTAACAGTATTATATGGTTTTTTTTTCTATTTCTTCTTAGAGCAAATGCTGAGCCTAATGTTTCTAACAGCTATGTATGTAACTCCCATTTCTAGTCATTCCCATACTTTACAACCCGCAGTTCCTGAGGCAATATCAAAGTGGACAAATAGTAAGCCTAATCAGATAGGACTATAATACAATGTTGCACAAGGCAAGCTAAGTGTGTTTTCTGTGTAAATGCATTATTTCCATAGCTCCTACAGGAATAAGTGCTTCTGATATAATACCATTTTCTATGAAAAAAAGTGTTAGTTCCTGAAGGAAATTCTTCATCATTCTGAGAAATGCCATTAAAGTCAGCAAACAGCTTCATGTAAGGGTGAATATCCATTTGAAGAAAACAGCAGAATTACAAAAAAGTAGGGGAAAAAATCTGAACAGCCCATCAATTCAACCATATAACCCAGAGCATTTTAAATACAAAGTATTTCATAGACATGCATGTTTCAAGTGGTAGAGGTTGTGTGTGTGTGTGTATGTGTGTGTGTGTGTGTGTGTTTTAAATATTTTAATGTTTATTTTTGAGAGAGAGCAGGAGTGGGGGAGAGGCAGCGAGAGAGGGAGACACAGAATCTGAAGCAGGCTCCAGACTCCGGGATGTCAGCACAGAGCTGGATGTGGGGCTCAAACCCACGAACTGTGAGATCATGACCTGAGCCGAAGACGCTTAACTGACTGATCCACCCAGGCGCCCTTGTTTTTTCTTTCTTTCTTTTTTTTTTTTTCTTTTGAGAGAGAGAGAGAGAGAGAGAGAGAGAGAGAGAGAGAACAAGTGGGGGAGGAGCAGAGAAAAAAGGAGACAGAATCCGAAACAGGCTCCAGGCTCTGAGCTGTCAGCACAGAGCCCGACACAGGGCTCGAACTCACGGACCGTGAGATCATGACCTGAGCCGAAGCTGGTCGCTCAACCAGCTGAGCCACCCAGGCGCCCCTGAATATTTTTATGTACATTTGTTGAAACATAATATTTGTCACCTACATAGCGTCAAGTGAATACTGTTCATACCTTCAAGAATGTTTTATTATAGCTTCTTTGTAGAAATGTTGACAGTGCTTCTAGACACAGTATATAGGAGTAGTTCTTATATAGTCTTGAATTAAGTGAAAAAAGGACTCCAAGGAATAATTGAATTAACATGTAATAATGGAGTTCTTGGCAAAAAAAAAAAAAAACCAACAACAAAAAAAACCCAAAAACTGGATACAATATAATTTTTATTCAGGCACCACAGGACTACAGTTCCTCAGAGAAGACAAACTCACAAAGTGAGGCCCACGATTGCCCTATTGTCTGCCTGTGGAAAACTGCAGAGAGATGGGATCTGAGTGGGCTGTTGGACCTGCTGAGCCGAGGAGGCAGAGAACAAAATCTGGGGTAGTGCAGGTTGGGACATTTTCTCTTCCTCATATTACTAACAGATAATTAGGAACGTTTTTATAACATCTACTAACATGCTATATAACAAATATTTTTGGATATTTACAATGGGAAATTCTGGTATGTAGTCATCTTCCTACATAAATTATAATTCAATGTGAGGCCCCAGTGTTAAGCAATGGGCTTCTCTCTTATTCCCTAAGAAGCAGCTTAGGTGATTGCTTTGAATCCTCCTCTGTCTTCTTTTACCATACTGCCTATTAATCCTATCTGTAGCACAGATTAACCAAACTTGATGTTACCTATAATTTTGGATCTCTATATATTACTTATCTTGTTATAAATTTTAACCTGTTGATAATTCTACTTATACATCTTGCTCTTGAACTGAACTGAGAGTGAAGGTCTATGAATATCTGGCCATTTTAACTTTCACAGTCATCCACTGTCTACAATAGTATCATTTCCAAACCTAACGTAACTCCCAGGAAATATTTTTTTTTAAATATTTTTTTTCAACATTTATTTATTTTTGGGACAGAGAAAGACAGAGCATGAACGGGGGAGGGGCAGAGAGAGAGGGAGACACAGAATCGGAAACAGGCTCCAGGCTCTGAGCCATCAGCCCAGAGCCCGACGCGGGGCTCGAACTCACGGACTGTGAGATCGTGACCTGGCTGAAGTCGGACGCTTAACCGACTGCGCCACCCAGGCGCCCCCCAGGAAATATTTTTTAATGGCCCAATCTATTATCTATGTAATTGGACAAAATAGCATTCAGGAATGAATAATTCCTAGACTTTACAACTCCTGCCCATGTGGTTTTTATTTGCTACCTTTTACTGATGCTATATACTCCATGAATATTTTCTGTATGATTGAATTTTGGACACCAGATCTCACATAGGCACCTTTGTTCTCACTTGCAGTTACTTCTCTGTTTTATCTTTATATTTGTCTTTATCCGCCCCTTGTGCTGTGTTCGACATTATCAATTTTGAATATGTATTTACTTACATAATAGTTCTAGATTACCATTCTGTTAAGCAGTGGGTAGGCAGAATGATAATTATCAACCTTGGAAACCAGTCCAAGAAGAAAATAGTCCTGGCTGTGACCATGAGATATGGGCATCAATTGCCAACATAGAGCTTCTCAGAAATGTGAATGAACATGTTATACATTCCCAACTCTTCACACTCAATCTGTGTCTGCCACTTTACTTACCCTTCTTACAATTGCTTCCTCTCATCTGCTGTTATAGATCCTGTTGCCATATTGAAAATCTGATTTAGCTCTTGAATCTTAAGGGCTGACATATCAGAAGTCAAAAAAATACACTCCTAGATATTTCTATAAGAATTCAGAAGAAGGTTAATGAATTTCAGAATGCTTTATAATTATGTAGTTATTACAGCTGGTGTTGAAATAGAGATGCCAAAAATCAGCAGAGCAACTGTTGTTTAGTCTGAACCATGTTTGAGAAGAGTATAAAGGATCTGTAATTCACGGAAATTGGTTGCAAATAATCCGGCACAAATTAGGACCAATGTTCCTTTAAAACTCCTTTGTATTTTTTTCTCTTTGAAGCAGGACTGTTACCATTAAAGTTCAAAATATCACATTCTATAAAAGAAATCCCTCTTGGGGAGTTTTCCTCTGAATTCCCATCTACTTTCTCTGTTACGTCCACACTCCTTTCCCTCCCGATTTCCTTACTGAAACACATACAGCTATAAAATTTTAGTGGCAAGAGTAAAGTTACTTGGGTCATCTTTGTATTTTGGTTAGTATTATTGGCTGTTGTGTGTGGAAGATGTAGGATATATTTTGAGGCATGTGGAATTAGACTGTGAGGACATAATGCATATTACTAGATAGAATATGTTTAGCCAGAGAGAAAGAGTTTGAAATTTGGTGATCAGGGTACAACCAGTGATCCATAATTTGATCCATATTCTGAACTCTGAAGGATCATTGAATGTGTACTTAAATCACCCAAGAAAAGAAAAATACAAAGAGCAGTGCCAACAGTAGATCAGAAACCTGAATACCGCTGTGAAGCTACCGTAATGGGATGACCTCAGAAGGCAGAAACAAAAAAGAAAACCAGGAGAGAAAGCAAGAAAAAGGAAAGGGTGTGATTTCTCCCATATTCTCTGCCTCGTGGGGCCCCTTTACCATCTTTTGGCTAAAAGGAGGAGGATTTCTTTTGGAATTTTTGCCATGTTTGCTCATGGTTCAGTCCAGCTCTACCATGTCAAAACAGGGAGAAAAAGGTGGGGAAGACAACTGTGAAATTCAACCACTTGAGGATCATAATGGTTGGACTATGGGTTCCTCTGTGATCGACCTGCTGCTGTTAACTTTTCATCATCCTCTGTTATATGCAGTTGCTGTTTGTGTTACTAAGTCCTGAATTTTTATAGTGTAATGATCAGGGGAGTTAGGCTATAGGGATCTCACCCCATCTTGCCTGGTAAGATTGCCAACCACAAGATTAATGTATCCAATACAATAGAATTTGCATAGACCAGCAATACTAACTAGAACATAAGAACATTTGGGTTCAGTGGCAGTTGGGAAACAAAATGGAAAAAAATAAGACCAAACTTCTAGTGAGTGCATTATAAGAGGGTGACCTCCAGATGAAATAAGATCAAAATATGATCTGTGAAACTGCAAAGAGTATGGATAGTGTGGGATATCAATGTATCATAGGGTGGGAAAATATTGCTATATACATGAAAAGCACACGGCATAAACTAATGACCAAATGAATTTGATTTTGAATACAATGAATTTGAATACATCAAAATTGAGAATTTCTATTCAGTAAAATAAAGCACATCTTAAAAATAATTATTAGATAGTAACACTTTGAGAAAGTGTTCTTATTGTCTAAACCTGAGAAAGGATTAGAATATATAAGGAACTCCTAAAAATCATAGAAAAGACTAGAACCCCAATAGACAAGCAGTTTTTAAAGAGGTATCCCAGAAAGCTAAAAATCATATAAATACCGAAATTCATTTTTAATCAGAGGAATACAAAATAAAATAATGATGGATAATACTTTATGCTTATAAGATTAGAAATGTAGAGAAGGAAGTATGTGTATCAGAACCTTCATGCACTGCTAGTGAGAGTGTAGTTTGGAACAGCCATCCTGGAAAGCAATCTGGCAGTATTTAGTCAAGTTAAGAATGTGCATGATTTATTCCATTCCTCAGTATATATTTCAAATAAATTCTAACACTGGTGCATAAAAGGACACATTAAAGGATATTCAATGTGGCATTCTTGTGACATTGGAAAATTGAAGTCAATCTGTCCATATTAGGAGAGTGCATCAGTTATTTATAGATCCGTGAAAAATGAAGCGGTTAGAATAAACAGATTCAATGTGCTCATACAACATGGATGAAGCATAGGAATATGTGAGTTAAAATGTGATATATATATTTAAATTATATATATATATATATATATTTAAAATTTAACATGTCCCAGAAAGAATACTTATAAATAAAAAAGCAAATTATTAAAGTCATTAGAATTATTGTCTTTGGAGCCATGGAGGAAACAGGAAAAGTGAATGGAAGTAATGCAGAATAAATACATAAGACATTTTAATAAAATAAGAAATTATACAGTATTTTTTATAATTTTCCTTGAATTCTAAAGTACAATGAGCTCAGTCCCCATATTTTTTAAATGTACCTCATATATTTTTTAAATGTACAAAAAAATAATAAAATGTTGTCATAAGGATACAAAATATTTTTTTAAATTTTTAAACATTTATTTATTTTTGAGAGACAGAGAAAGACAAAGCACAAGCAGGGGAGGGGCAGAGAGAGGGAGACACAGAATCTGAAGCACACTCTAGGCTCTGAGCCATCAGCACAGAGCCCAATGTGGGGCTCGAACCCACGAACTATGAGATCATGACCTGAGCCGAAGTCGGACACTCAACTGACTGAGCCACCTAGGCACCACTTTAATTTTTTTTTAACATGTATTTTTCAGAGGATACAAAATATTTTGGATGAGGCAGTAAACAGTGAGTGATTAACTTTCCTTAGGGAACTTTTGTTAATCTTCCCTGGAGAACTTTGATCTGCATCTTGAAAAATAAACAGAAGTTGACCATAAATGTAAGATGAAACATTCCAGAGGTAAATATTGGCACTATATCTAGGTTTTCTTCCTATTTTGTAGCCTCTCTTTCCGTATAAAGATGCTACAACTTGAGTTGTTTTTATAAAACACAAGAGTGACCATCTGATTCTTCCACAGCTTTAAAACTTCAGCAGCATACTGATTTCTATAAAATACATTACAGATTACAGTTTTTAATTTTGTGTCTCATCACAACCCTCCAATTAACATTTGTCAACTTTCTTCATGTCTCAGAATGGTAGGTTGGAATGTTGCATTGTGACTAGTATTGGATCCCATCTCTCAGGATGTCTTCTGTTAAGGACACTGATGGGGAAGGAATAGGATCCTGAAATTTAGAATGAGGGCATATGTGCTGATGAAGCTGAGGACATTGAACGCCTAAATTTTTCCGAGTCTCTTTTGCCAATAGAAGCAGCCCTTTCACTCCTGTCTGAGAGCGTTAACCCTGCTTTTCCTGAAAAGTTTGTAATAGCCTCCCATGAAGTAGTTGCCTAGGAAGACAGCTGATTCTCCTCAGGACCTACCTCTACCCTCTTTGCATTTAAGCCTGTAACTAGACTCATATCCAGAAGAATTTGAAGAGAGAGGTACAAAATGTAACCCATAAGGAGTTGTACCACACTCCAAAATAATTGCATGAGATTTTCTAATTTATATGGACAGAATACTGGATAATAGTGTAGGAATGAATATTAAGGGTATGGGGCAATGATGGAAGAAACTAAAGTTATATCAAGACAAATTTATTGTTGTGGGCCCACTAAGTCGAGATTCTTGATTCATTGTTGTAGTTCAAGGGCTTAGAAAGGGCTCTAACATTTTGTTTGGTTATTTGGCTAAAACGGTTGCCTACACTAAAAGGGGGCTAAAATCCAGAAATGATTTGGTATGTACTGTAGAGGAAGGTATCCAAACGTTTAGAGATTGGAACTTTAGGAAGGGATTTATTGTTTAAGACCAGTTCACCCACTATTTCACCATGACCTTAAGAAAGGAATTTGTGAGAGGAGCCCTAGCAGGTCACAAATTAGTTACTCTACCCAGCAGGTCACAAATTACAGTGGAAGCTACTGCCCTGGATTAAAAACTGCTGCACTGGGGATAACTGGATATCATGAGGCAGGGTCCAAGAGGTGACCTGTTTTCCAAAGGTAAGGTCATCATGGTTGTTGTAATGGACAGCAGAGTCAAAGCACTACTCAGAATAGTGTAACTCAGAGACTTACTTTGTTGACTAGTTGATCATGGATTCCCAAGAAGTGAAATAGTCTTCTACTAAATTCTTGTTTGGCTTTATAAAGGGAAGGCTTCTAGATCCAGTGAGCAGAAGTCCAATTTGAATCAAAAAAGAGTTACAGTCCCTCAGTCAATTTCTAGACTCAAGTCAGTTTCCAGATCCACACTCTGTGAATGAAGGTGAAGCAGGTTTCCTTGAGGAAGACCCACTACACTGCCAAATATTTCTACTTTAATCTGTCTTCCAACCTTCCCCAACAGGACCTTTGGCTTATTACCACAGTGAATGTGCACTTGGGGAAAAGGAAATAATCAGACTTTACAAGGGTTAATAGATACTATCTCTGAATTGACACTAATTCCTGGAGGTCCAAATACCACTTTGATCCATTAGTCAAAGTAGTAGCTTCACAGTGGTCAAGTGGGTCTCCAGACCCATAGTTTGGTCATATCCCTGATTTCAGAATGTATAATTGGAATAGACATACTTGGTAGTTAGCAGAATCCTCATAGTGATTCCCTAATCTGAATGAGGGAAATTTTGGTAAAAAAAAAAAAAAAAAAAAAAAAAAAAAAAAAAGCCAGGTAGGAACCACTGTCTTGAAAGAGTAAACCAAAAGCAACGCCACATTGCGAGAGGGATTGTAGAGACTAGTGCCACCGTCTGGGACTTGAGTGATGCAAAGATGGTGATTCCCACTGAATCCTCATTTAACTCACCTATTCGTCCTGGGCAGAAAACATATGGATATTAGACAATGACAGTGAATTATTATAAATTTAATCAGCTCCAATTGCAGCTGCTGTATTGTGTTTATCTTTATTGCTACGAATATATCCTCACTATCCTATCTCTGTTGTAGATCAACTTTCTAGGTCTGTATCATAATTTAGTAAACAGAGAACTTGACTACATTTCTCTTCCTTAAGATATCATACTTGCCCATTGTACTGATAAGATTATGCTGATTGGACCTGGTGAGCAAGAACTAGCAACTATTATGGATTTATGGTTAAGATATTTGCATGTAAGGTAGTGAGAAATAATTCCGACAAACATTCAGAGGACTTCTACCTTCAGAAAAATGTCTAGGGATACAGTGGTGTGGCGCATGTGGAGGTACATTCTTTCTGGGGTGAAGGAGAAATTGTTGCATCTGGACCATCTTGTTTTCATTTCTCTTTTTTTCTTTCTTTCCTTCCTGTGGGTTACTTGAACATTTGGGGGAGTCCATCCGAACTTATTTAGTGAGTATTATTTACTGTATCTCTTTACATACATTTTAGCATGATTGCTTTGGGTATTACATAAAACATATGTATAGTATAACATGTATACTTACAGGAATCGATTGGTAACAGTATTTACCACTTCAAGTGAAATGGGGAAATACTCCAGTTAGATACCTTTATCTTTTCCATGTTTGAGTATCATTGTCTTAAGTATCAGGTGGGATTAAACATCTTTGTTTCAGTCATCAAATATGATTATAAAATGCATGAAGAAAGAATAGTCTGTTGTATGTACTCATCTTTCTGTTCTTTCCATGGTCTCTTTTTCCTTTTCGATGATCTAAGTTAACTTCCTCATCACATCTCTTTTGTTTGAAAAACAATCTTTAGGGGTGGGTCTGCTAGTGATAGATTCATTTAGTTTTCTTTAACCTGATAATGTTTTTATTTTCTCTTCATTTCTGAAGTATAATTTCACTGGTTGTAGAATTTACCAATGACATCTTTTTAAAATTATTTATTATTATTTTTTATTTTCTTAGCTCTTGAAAAATACCGTGCCACTTTCTTATGGCCTCCATGGTCACAGATGAGAATTTACTGCCATTTTAATTGGAATTTTCTTATGCGTAAATCATCTTTTTGGCTATTTTAAAGATTTTTTCTTTGTATTCAGCCTTTTGGCCTGCTTGGTTTATCTACTGCTACCTTTGCTCCCAGTGGACCCTGCTGGCACTATGCAACGGAGCCGAAACAGGTTGCTTGGCTTCTAAGTAGGGGGGTTGGAGAGTCTGGAGGCTGCCATCCAAGTCTTCTGGCTGCCCTATGTTCCCGAGCAGATGAAAAGACTCTTGGGCTTATGAAAACAAAGTGGTTGTCTGGATCATGGTGTTTGTTGTGGTTGGGTCCCTTCTGCCTGTTCTGCTCACTTGTCAGGTATATTTGGGAAGACCAGAAGAATCTTGAGCACATAGGACTAACAAGCTTCTAGGAAAAGGACTCTTGCTATGACTGGATCACTTTTTCTTGTTCCATGGGCCTTCCCTAATACCCTTGAGTGGGGAGGAGAACCTTTTCCTGGAAGGAGATGCTTATTGACTGGGATGCTTCCTGTAGCTGGGTCTCTTTTGTATTACCTACAGATTCTAGAATCTCTTAGCTAAAAAGTGAAGGCTCACCCCTGGCAGCAAAAGAGAGTGCTTCCCTTGGCCACTTATTTTTGGGTTCCCAGTACATCTTCCCTTCCTAGTAGTGTTGGGTTCTTCTGAGGTTTTCAGAAAGATTCTCATCCAATCTGACAGAGGCATAAACTTTCCTAGCTGCCTTCTGTTGCTGGTCAGGAATGGCAAGAAGGGAAGTCTGAGTGTTCTTTATCTCTTAGGTGAAGGGATAACAAGTTGGCCTGACACCATGGTGTTTCTTCAGTCCTGAGGCTGCAAAACAGTTCACCTGCTTCTTGCCACTGTTAAGAATTTCTTCTTAGTTTTGTCTCATGTCATTTCCAGAGTTTGTAACTGTGATTTAGCAGGATAGAGCAGGGGGTAAAGGTCAACATCATCTTTTCAGACCAGACATTTTTTATTTAATTATGATCATTAAAAACATGTTTATTATTTCTAGTTAATTCTTACAGAATTTCAGTTGATCTCTGCCTATCATTAAAATTACATATTTGTTTAACATCTTCATAAATCAGTTCTGTGTTTAGTGTCTAGTTTATCTTATCTCATTTACCTTTTATAAATTTATTATGTCTTCATTTTACAATTGAGGAAAATTTAGGCTTAGAAATGTAACTTTCTCAATTTACTTAGCTAGTAAACAGAAGAGCAAGGATTAAAAGTCTAATTAGACTCAGTCCCAATACCATTCTATTTTCTTGGCTTTACATAGACTCTTTTGTGAGAAAAGCACACATAATTGGGTGTTTCTTTTCTTCACATAGAAGTAATTAAAACTCCTGTGTGTGTGTGTGTGTGTGTGTGTGTGTGTGTGTGTGTGTTTAATAAGGTCATGGGTGACACTACTGCTGTCCATTCCCCACAGATAAAATAAATATGACATAAACTTTGCGAGGGTATCATGTTTAGTATTATTAGTGTTTTTGCTTATGCCAGTATTATGCCTATTTTTTTTTTAATTTTTTTTTCAACATTTATTTATTTTTGGGACAGAGAGAGACAGAGCATGAACGGGAGAGGGGCAGAGAGAGAGGGAGACACAGCATCGGAAACAGGCTCCAGGCTCCGAGCCATCAGCCCAGAGCCTGACGCGGGGCTCGAACTCACAGACCGCGAGATCGTGACCTGGCTGAAGTCGGACGCTTAACCGACTGCTCCACCCAGGCGCCCCTATTATGCCTATTTTTGACGGTAGCATGACTGAGCTAGTTACTGGAGAGACTCGCATATTTTCTAGTGTGACAATACAATACAACCTATTCTTGGACATATGTGTATCTCAACAGATATGTTTATAAAAATGGGGAGTTATTTGCTAACCTAAGAGAATTATATTTCATGATTATATTTTCTTGTATCTTTTTTAGAGTCATGCTTATTATTGTTCAAGTTTAATCTAAAGTATTGTTATATACATCTAAGAACTTCTGTCATCTGATATTGATTTAAAAAGGTATAGAAGCCCCCCGTGTATATTCCTTATTAAAGGATACAAGTTCATCATTATATACTATAGGCCTTATTTTTAGAAAGAACTGAATTCCTGAAAAAAAAAAACACATTAGTATTTAAAGGAAGCAGCATAAAAAAGGTATCTTTTCTTTCTGTACCTAAAAACAAAATATGCAGGTCTTATCGTGAGCTGCAAAATAATCTTCCAATACTATTAATAGGAAGCATTTTGAGGAATTCTCCTTCCAGCCAAGATAGGGAAATAGGAACCAATTTATCCTTCTGAGTGAAATAATTAAAAAATAAATCAAAATGTATGAAGTAATGTTTTTCAAGCCATTGAATATTAGGTAATATAGAAGAGTGATCCTTAAACACAGGAAACAAAGAAGGTTAGGGGAGAAACTCTCCAGCTACCACCTTGACAGATTTTCCAGTCTGTGGTGCAGGGAACAGGTACCTGGGGAGAGCCTGGCTGACTCTCTAGGTTGAAGTGATGTAGCTAAGATTTTTAGGGAAGTCATTAAAGATAAAGTTTACAGGGCAGGGAATGGAAAGGAGAGGGATTCATAGAGAACTCCAAATATTTGCAGAAGGTCCCCTTCAGTAATGATGAGATCACACTTAAAGTAGTGAAGACACTCCTTGAGAATGGGAAAAGAGCCACAAGAAAGGATTAAAGGAAACAGTACTCAGTACTCACATAAGACCAAAAACTGGGCCTGTTTTTACCATATATTATGGAGTTGTGGGTATAGTACATAAAAAACTCTTGCTTAGGAGTGGAAGATGCTTAGATATAGACTAAATGCTATGTCGTGCATATATTGGAAAAAAAAAGATACAGATTAAATGCTACCCTAGACCTGCCTAACATATCTTAAAAACAAGATATGAAACAAAATGTAGGTCATAAAGATACCCTAATATTTTTGTACACTTAATAACAGTGCTTCAAAATACAGAGAACAAACAATGATACATCTCCAGGGAGAAGAAGACAAATCTACAGTTACAGTTAAATATTTTTATACCACTCTCAGTATTTGATAGACCAAATAGACTAAAAATCACTGAGGATGTAGCAGACTCACTAGCATTTTAATGAATTGAAATTTGTACACATTCCACCAATAAAAGAAGCTACATTCTTTTAAAGTCCACATCAAATATTTAACAGGACTTTCCTTCCATAGTCTGAACAATAAAACATGTTTAATAAAATTTTAAAAGAATTATGCTATACAAAGTATATTCTTTGAATATAAGAATTCAATTTAAAATTAATCCTGAATATTCCCAAATTTTTGAATATTAAATTAAAAAAATAAAATAATCTAGACATTGAGGAGGAAATGAAATTAAATTGGATGTTTAACTGTATAAAACTGAAAACGCTATTTATCCAAATTTGTGGGATTCCACTAAAACAATATTTAGGAGATGATTTATAACAGTAAGCACCTATATAAGAAAAGAAGAAAGGTCTCAAATCAAGAACCACAACATTCATTTAAATAAAAACAAAACCAAAAACAACCTAGAAAATGAAGAATAAATTAAACCCAAAGAAAGGAGGAGAAATACAATAATAAAAATGAGCATGGATATTATTAAACAGAAAGCAGAAAAGTAATAGGAAAAATTACAGTAACCAGATGTTGGTTCTTTTATTTTTATTTATTTCACATAAGGAAGCATTTACTTGAGGTTTAACATGAAATCCTACAAATAAAATTCATATAAACACAAATCTACATCCAGTTATAACAGATAGCAAAAGACAACGTATAAACAAAGAAAACTAATTGGTGGCTGTATATATTTGGACACAGTTGTGTCTTGTACAACTGATCTCAGATCAACAGATGACCAATCTTCAATGCTGTCTTACAAGATGGGTTAACTTTAGCAACCCCCTGCCATTTTCTTCAATGTCCTCCTTTAGTATGGATGGTAATTGTCTTGGTTATTGCCATGCCGTCCAGAGGCCTTGCCATATGTGCTCTGTTGGCCACTGTGGTCTGCATATCCCTGTCCATTCATGTCCATAGTTGTCATAGTTATATCCAGTATAAGCATGGCTGCCATAGCCGCAATAGATTTGATCACCACCATAGGCACTATTGTAATTTCCATATCCTTGATCATAATAGTTACTAAATCCTGGGTTCCAGTTGTGGTGCTTACCTCATCCATGATGCCTGGTACCACTCCTCCTGCAGGTGCAGCTCCAGCTGCCGCACCACTTCCTCCTTTTTGTTGTTGTTGCTGCCTATATACCTCTTTGGGTTGTGCAACTTTGATCCACTTCCCAGAACCAATTTGATGGTCTCTGCTTTCTAATGATGTCTTTACTGACTCTGTACACACGATAAAACAAAATCATCTTGTCTCATGTGTTTTTGTATCCATGGGAATTCAATATTTTCAGTCTCTCTAAAGGCTTCAGAATATTCTTTAATTTGTTCTTCAGAAGTATCTGGGCTCAATCCACTCACAAAAACCCTGATGGGGGGTTCTTTTCCTTTTAAAGCTTTGGCCTTTTGGATGTCTATCAAACTGGTCTGTCATCCAGTTTGTGGTCCTTCAGTGCCAAAACCTTATCAATGCTAGCAGCATCTTTGAAAAGCACATATCCAAATCTTCTTGATCTTCCAGTCACTGGGTCTGTTTTAATTGTACAGCCTACAACATCCTCAGATTGAGGAAAGATAGATCTTTCTTGTTTCTATCCCAGTTCAAGCCTCCAATAAACATTTTACTTTCATCCTGCTGATTTTTGCACGTTGATTTTGTTTTTCTCTATGTTGCTATACTTTTTCATGTCCTGCACTGAGGCGGCGCTGTCCGCCAGGGTGCTGGTGTGCAGTCCCAGTGGCAGCAGCAGCGGGGGTGGAGCCTGGGATGCTGCTGGCTCTAAAATAGCCGAAGAGAAAAGTTGGTTCTTTCAGGGGATCAGTAATATTGACAGATCTCTGGCGAGACTGATGAGAAAAGGAAAACATGCATGACAAATACGAGAAATGAGAAGGTTACATCACTACAGGTTGTACAGAGAGTAAAATGTTAATAAGGGGGCTGTAATTAGAAATTTTATGAGTGTAAGTCCAACAACATAGAAAATAGGCAAATCTAAAAGCCATTCCTAATAACTCTCAACAAATAGAAATACAAGGGAACTTCCTTAAAGGAAGTTTGACAAAGGGCTTCTGTGAAAAACTTAATGCTAATATCATGTGTAATGATTAAGACTAAATACTTTAAAAGGTCAGGGAAAAAGGAAGAATGTCTGCTTTCATTGCTTGTATTTCATACTGAATTGGAAGGGCTAGCAAATGCAGTAAGAAAAAAATAAAAATAAAAGCATTCTGGCTAAGAATAAAGTAAGAAGAAGTAAAGTAGTTTTTATTTACAGAATACACCCTTGGCTAAGTAAAAACTTCAATGGAATTTAACAACAACAAAAAAAGTACTAGGACTTGTAGTTGAGAATACGGTTTCTAGATTTAAAAACAATATACTTAACAATAAGTACCCTCAAAATTTAAAATAAACCATTTACAATAGAAAGAAAGTGTGGTAAGTTGATTTCAAATATTATTTGAAAATTCAGATATCCTAATGTAGGCAAAAAGACTTTGCAAACAAAAATTTTGAGAATGCACAATGTCTGATTTTAAGACTCGTTATAAACCTCTATATCCCATGTCAATGTGGAACTAACATAAAGATAGATAAAAAGATTAACAGATGAATGAAAGAAAGCAGACAGTTCAGAGATGTGTGTGTGTGTATATGTATATATATATGTTTATATACAGAGAGAGAGAGATAATGTACATAAAGAATATATAGGAAGAATAATCTTTTAAAACAAAAGTGTTGAGACATTTATATATCAGTATGCATAAAAAGAGTCTTAAATGCATACATTGAACAGTATAATAAAAATAACTCAAAATGTATCATCAACATGAAGATAAGCTACACATTTTTAGATTTCCAAAAATAAAAATTAGATAAAAACTATGTATCCTATGTGTATGCCAAAGTATGATTTATTATATATATAAATATATACATATATATATATTGAGCTTATTAAAAAATAAGAATTTCTTTAAAAGATACTATTAAGGGAATTAAAAGATAAAGAATGGGAGAAAAGATTTGAAAATCACATATCTGATAAAAGACTTCTATACAAGATTATAATTCTCAAAACTCAGTAATAAAAAATGGTGTATCAATAAAAAAATGAACAAAATATTTCTAGCAGATAACTCACCAAAGAAAATCACAGATGGCAAACAAGTCCATGAAAAGTGTTCAAAATCATTAGTCATTAGGGGAATGTAAATTAAAACTGCAATATAATACCACTACCTACACATTTGAGTAGTAAAAATAGACAGAAAAATTGGGGTGCCTGGGTGGCTCAGTCAGTTGAACAACTGACTTCGGCTCAGGTCATGATCTCACAGTTTGTGGGTTCAAGCCCCACGTCAGGTTCTATGCTGACAGCTCAGAGCTTGGAGCCTGCTTCGGATTCTGTGTCTTCCTCTCTCTCTGCCCCTTCCCTGCTCGCACTCTGTCTGTCTCTCTCTGTCAAAAATAAATAAACATTAAAAATTATTTTTTTTAAATGGACAAAAAAAAACCCTGATCATACAAACCATTTGCAATGATATGCAGGAACTGAAACTTTTATATCCTGTGGGTAGGAATGTAAAATGGTACAACTTTTCTCATTTAGGAAAAAAGTTTAGAAGTTTGAAAAAAAATTAATGTAAAATATAGTAGATCTACCATCATCTGTGTATTTCTAGGTATTTGTCCAAACCAAATAAAAACATATGTCCCAATACACAGACTTATGCATTACCATTCGTAGTATCTTTGTAATAGTAAAACCTTAAAATAACCCAAATGTCCAAAAAAAGTTGAATGCATCAACAAACTATGATATAGCTATACATTGGAATACTACTTAGCAACAAAAAATAATTATTTACTATTACAAAACACAATATGGGTGAATCTCAAAATAATTATTGTGAAAGAATCCTGACAAAAATCATACTCTGTGTTTGAATTCATATTAAATTAAATCAAATATATGATAAGAAATAAAAACCGATTAGTGGTTGCCTGGAAACAGGGTTTAGATGGGGGAAGGGCTGGAAGGAGGAATTAAATACGCAGGAGGAACCTTTCAGCATTGATGGGTATGTTTAGTAATGGATAATGGTTTCATGGATATGCCAAAGTCATAAAATTGAACAGTTTAAATAAATGCAGGTTAGTTTTGCAGATCATAAAAACACATTCTGGTTCACTTTCAGAAAAATAGAGCCAGATTTTCTCATGTCACATGTACCAACTCAAGAAAAATATTATTTGTAACACAATCTCAGTCACATACTTAATCTTACAAAGCTTCACAAGTTCTTAATCATAAGCATCTGTGTACAGGTATTTAGGTAGATAGTGTAGCTGATGTGATATGTTTATTAAGCCCTATGAGCAATGTTAACAACAATTATACTCCTCAAGCTAATAGAACATTCATGTTTGATGTTTAAATAATTTCATTATCAAGATGAATAATAGGATTGACTTTGACAACTTTGTTAATTACTGATTTTGACAGGAAGCCAACACTAATTAGAATTTCATTTTTATAAAATGAATACACTGCTTGTAATCAGCCAAACATCCCTCAATTAAGTCAGAGCTCTAATATTGCCCATGTTGTCATTTTAATTACTCCCTAATATATGTAGAAAAATAAGTATTTATGTTAATTGTAAAATATTACTTTATAAACAGACTAATTCATATGTGAATTTTTGGTAGTCTACTGCCATTTTGCTACATGTGATAGAGACATAAAAAGTATGTTTAGCACTTCAGTTATATTTAAAAACTACAAGTTTCTAAGGATTAACCTTTTATAATTATTTTAGAAATAAAAATGTTTTACTCTCCTATGGGAAAGGTAACATTGCAATAACTGCAACAAAACCCAAGTTTTCTTTGGGGTTCCTCAAGTTTGACCTGCAGGGCACAGATTGATAGTGTGTCCGAAGTGCACCCCAGCCAACTGGTAGACCATATGGTTCCTTCCCAGTTCACTTGGAATTGTTGAGTCTCATCTGTTTTTGGAGAAACTTCTCAAAGAAAGTCATTCTAGTCTGTCCTGTTTGTTCATGCCAATAGCAAGGTGACATTTCCACTCCATGAAATGACTGAGAATGAAAGTAGTCCCACTTGGGGGGTCCACAACATGGTAAGTACCCCTTTCTTTCCAGAAGTACCTTGTGTATCATTTTGTGTATCATTGAGATTGTATTTCTTGTATGGGGAACTAGGCATTAAATTTCATCCTCCTGAAAAAATAGTGATTTGCACCTTAGGGTTAGTCATAAGAATCCTTCAAGTATTTAAAATCATGGAAGACATCCAGACAGGTCAGGCTCAATTGGTTGAATTGTCTTACTTTTTGTCCAAGGTGGAGTCTGGAGATCTTTAATACAGCCTGCTGTTTCTGAATTGATGTTTCAGACCAAGTAGAAAGGTCAATACAGACACTTAGGGAGAATGCCACCTGGCTTTCTAAGCTAAATGCTGATGGTTTATAGGGTTTATTCAGCTGAGAGTGTGGGCTACAAGGTTGAATCAATAGTACAAGTTGTTATCATTTTGCTGTTAAGGTCGTATTGGTAGTAGCTTTAGTTAAATGCCACATAAAACATTTCAAACTGATTTGGTTTCGGCCCTGTCAGTCAAATCAGAATCAGAGTGGCAGACAGTATACATGTATGGGAAAATTCTAGTGATTTGATATAGAAATGAGGGTTGGTTATTATTAGGATATAATTCTCCCTAGATCTGTTTCATACTTGAATGACTTCTATTAAGTTGTGTTGTTTGAACTATCTTTTCAAGGATGTTTATACAGCAAACATCATTGGAAGACAGAGATAGTATCTCACTCCAGGGCGGAGGGCACAAGGATTTCTTTACTATATAATCTGTCTTTCCATGGCAATAGTTAGGCTGGCTTGCAAACACCCCAGTTTAAGACATTGGAGCTTTCTAAGCTTGAGGTTCCTCAGATATAATCCAAAACCTCTACATTCAGGACATCAGATGGGCCTTCTCATATTGCCTGGGGGGATGGTAGGTGGAAGGAACTGATGGTAACAGGAAGGTTAAGGTATCTATTGTGCCTTGAGTAACAGAGTTCTTTGTCTCTGACTCAGAAGTCTAATGTTTCTTGCTAACATCTATGAAACTGTGTCAGGATAACTCCTTGGTTTATAAGCAAGGTAAAAATCTCCACAGTTCTTGCCTCCCTTCCCTCATTTTGTAACCAAAGCATTAATTTCTGAGAATCAGATTGGTGATTCCTTGAACAAAGAGAAAAAAGTGATTGGGGCAGCAGTTATGGCTTTTTATGTTTTTTTGCACAGTTGTTATACTACTTCATGGAAGCTTTATTTTGTAGGGACCAGAGTCTTTATATTGTCAAAGCCAAAATTCTTTGAAAAGTTTGGGGGTCCCATTTTGTGAGTAAAGTCATTCTAGTAAATAGCCATAAGTCCTTGGGGGGAGAACTGAGGGATACATTACAGTGTATAATTGCCATAATTTTGTCTGTTCCTTCTCCTGGACTCCTGGTTACTTCTTTAGTCAGTCAGTTTAAGTTGTGAAAACTGGTTCAGATCTGAATTGGCATAGTTTGTGACTTTAAACCAAGGTAGCTATGAATTGTCCAGGCTCTATTCTTTTGTGTAGATTAAACAGTGCCTTTTTTGGTTACTTATATGTTTTATCTCAAGGGAATTCATGGTCTCTTGACCATCCCCAAGGATTTCTAAGGATTCGTTCACCTGTTTGCTACTCAGATATTGATATTCTTTATAATAATTGCAAACAATTTGCCTCTGATAGTTAAACATCATTATTGTCTCCTTTATGTCATGCCTTGTGCTGCTCAAATGGTCAAATTTATGATAATGTATCCTACCATCAGCTCTGACATACCAAGAACATCTACCACTTTTTTCCTAATAATGCCAGTACCCTACTCACCGAAAGTGTCTGTAAGGCACTTTCCTAAAATTATAGTCAATTGGTAGGTTGATGTTGTTACTCTCTAAATCCAGGAGGTTGCTACCATATTGATAACATTTTCCAACTCCGGGTTCTGACCTTTTGTTCAAATTCTTACCAGATCCACTCCTCCCCCATCAGTATGTGTGGACTAAGTCCTCCAGATCACTGAAGAGATAGTATCATTCCTCCTTTAGCTGACATTGCCCTTTCTTTGTCAGGTTGTGTAGTGACAATCCTAATTGTTAATCTTATGGCTAGGAGGTGAGGCAGAGTCAAACCTGAGTGAAGCATGTTGTCTTGAAAGATAAAGTAGGCTACTTCTGAAGGTCCTGTGAATGAAGTAGGCCTAGGATTTCAAGGGTTTTTTTTAGTGCATATACTTGGCTTTCTCAAACTCATGTCTCAGTCTCCTAGTCCTCCCAGATCAGGATGCCTACATTTTCATAGTGGACTTGGTGGGTTTGAGAATTAATATCATTATTCAGCTTAATATTCAGCTCCATTGTTGTCCAAGTAGCTTTGTGATAGAGTGTGCCAATCTTATGTTTGCCTATAAGTAAACAAACACAACCCAAAGTGGGGACAATGTGGGAGTGGGAGCTTTATCTATATACTAGTGGGAATTACAGGAGATAGAGTTTGAGTTTAGACCCCTGAGGGAGGGGCCTGGTGCTAAGAGTCTAAGGGGCCTGGTAATAAGAGTCTAAGATCAAATAGAGTTACAGCAAATAAACTTGGTTCCTTGCCAGAATTTGTTGATATCAGATTTAGGGAGGTGGGAGGGGAGGTTATTCAGATGTGGCCAGTAACTGGAGGAAGAAGGAGAAACTTCAGTGTTAACTGAGGGGAACAGTCAACTTGTCTGACACAAAGAAACACATTCTAGTAATTTTGCTGTAAAGTGAAGAGAGAGGGTAAGACAGAACTAGAGCACAGGTCTGTTACCAAATATTGGACTAGCAAGAACAAAGCAGATACCCTTCCTTTTCTTTCTGACTCTAATCTCCTATTCTTCTTCCTTTGTGGCCTGCAGGTATAGCTTCACCCTTTCCTTCTCTTTTAGCTTCCTCGTTTCTATAGTGCTCTTTGAGGGGTAAAACATGTAGCCCACAAGGTACACAGGAATAAGAAAAGGGATGGAGGTATTCTGCAGAAACTGGCTGAAGCATATTGGGCAGGTAAAAGGGATTACAAGCCACTATCTCTAATCCCTATGCTTTTGCAAATACAAAATTCTCTTATCCAGATGGTATCTTGTTGATCAGGGAGAGAAAGATTGGGCATCTAGTAGTTAGTTCCACATTTGTGAACAATTGAGAAGGAGACCAACGTTAATATGTTAATCTTAATATATTAACAATGAAGAATCTATCTCAGGATCAGGGAGAATGATGACTATGAATCTTTTTATTGAAACATATTATCAGTGGAAGAAAGTAGATACAGACCACAGAAGAAAATACATGAGAGAAGGCAGGAAACTATAAAGGAGCAGTAACTTAATTTATTATTCATTTATTAGCCAATTTGAGAGAATTAAATGGAACCAATCTATTATTTCATCAACAATAGGATGCTGATAATGGTGCTTTAAGATAAAAGAAATGTATGTTTAAACAATATTAGCAATTAAAATAAACAAAATGTTCATATAAAGCCAATATAGTTAAAAGTATATTTCCTTTATTCCTTTATTGACTTTCCCTCAGGAAAAAACTAAGAACCATAAAGTCAGTAATTGTATGAACATTTCCTTTTAATGTCATGAGGGCTGTTGAATTCTTAACTGCATTGCCTTTCTGAAACATGGTGTGTAATATGGACTTAAGTGTGATTGTTTTTTTTTCCTTTCTGAATGTACACAAATTAACTCCATATTATTAATTTGGGTGACTATTCTCCTAAAGCAATTCCCCCCTCCTTTTTTTTTTAACTAAAGCATTTCCTAATAATAGAATTCTAGAATCTGAGATAGTTTCGAAAAGAATATATGAGACTTTCAAGAAAATTGTCAACTTTCAGAAAGAAGTCTGAGTTAATTATTCTCTTTGGGAAGATACTGTCTGAATATAGAAGGAAAATAGAAATTTTGTAAACTGATATTGGATAAACAGGAACTGACTCAAAAGAATGTGTGCCATGCAACATCACCAATACAAAATGTTTAGTGAATGCTTACACATAGAACCTATTCTAAATGAGGCAAATACAAATATACAAACCTTCTCTAGAAGGAATTAATTGTTGTTGTTAAAAGATAGCATATGCTCAGTACCAAGAGCAAGGTGCCTGTGTGGCTGGAACATGGTCATCTGGGAGAGAACAGTAGAAAATGATTCCTGAAGAGTGTTGTGGCCAGATCATGTAGGGCATTTTGGAAAATAGTAAAGATTACCAATTTTATGTGAAGTATGAACTTTGGAGGATTGTAAGCAATGAAGAGACACCATCAGATCTGTGTTTTGAAATGATTATTCAGACTGATGTATGGAGAAATGATTATAAGGGGAATATACTATAGAATATAAATAAGGGATACCAATATGGGGGCTATTGCATAGTTGGATATGTGATGGTGGTGGCTTGGATTAACATGACAGTACAGTTGTTGATAAGTGATCAGACATGGGATATATTCTGAAGGCAGAGGACAGGATACTCATCTGTTTTTCTTTTTTTTTTTTTAACATTTATTTATTTTGAGAGACAGTGGGGGGGGGGGGGGAGGAGGAGGGGCAGAGAGAGAGGAGAGAGAGAGAATCCCAAGCAGGCCCTATGCTGTCAGTGCAGAACCTGATGTGGGGCTTGATTGGATGCTTAGCCAAGTGAGCCACCCAGACACCACAGGATATTCTTCTGTTTTTATCTGGAGTATGAGAAAAGAGCAGTCAGGATGCTTATAGGGTTTTTGGCTTAGGCAATTGCATGAATAGGATTGACACATAATGAAGTAAGAATTTGGGGATGGATCATGTTGTGTATGGGATATCAAGATTTCCATTTTGGACATGTGTACTTAGTGGAAGGATATACAGTAAAGCCTTGGATTGCACGTAATTTGTTCTATGAGTATTCCACAAGATAAGCAAACATTTCTAATACATTTTAACTTGATAAATGAGCAATGTCTTGCAATACAAATAGTATGTGATAGCAAACATCACATGATCACAACTGAGTCAATGGTTCTTCTCTGTCTCACTCACTCACTGCAGGATTGTGGGTGATCATCTCCCATGCTTAAATGCTCAGTCTCAGACTGTGGTGTTTGGCAGAAACCAATGATTTTTCAGAACGTTGGAATGTGTCCACAAATGGCTCTAGTGTATTTTTTATCACTTCAAAGCACCTATGGATAGTCTTTTACTTTTCCATGCAAGAGTAAGCTTAGGAATGCTTTGCTTCATTCTAGGTCATTGGGTAGATTCCTTGTTAAAATTGCACAAAAAGAAAAAGATTCCATTGGACCAATAGATAGCAGTGATTCCATTAGTGATAGTGAAAGTCGTCCTATACAATTACCCTCCTCTCTCTTGTCTCCCTCACACTAGGCATGAAGGTTTTCAAAGGTTAGTGCAGGTGAATTTGTTTAATTTTCTTTATATTTTGTATTTTGTTTTTATTTTATTCTTTATTAAAAAAATTTTAATGTTTATTTTTGAGAGAGCATGAGTGGGGAAGGAGCAGAGAGAGAGAGAGAGAGAGACACAGAATCCAAAGCAAGCGCCAGGCTCTGAGCTGTCAGCACAGATGCTGATGTGGGGCTTAAACTCACAGACCGCGAGATCATGACCTGAGCCAGAGTCAGACGTTTAACTGCCACTGCCACCCAGGTGCCCTTATATTTTGTATTTTCTTTATTATTTTGTGTTATATTACAGTATTGTAATCATTTTTATATGAATATTTTTGGGTTGTGGAACAAATCATCTGAGTTTCCATTATTTCTTATGGGGAAATTTGCTTTGATATACAAGTGCTTTGGATTACAAGCACATTTCTGGAACAAATTATGCTCACAAACCAGGGTTTTACTGTATATAGTTTGGGGAAATATTTGAACCAGAGAAAAAATTGTGGAGTCATCAAGGTATATATGCCATTAGAAGTCATAGGATTAGTCCAGTGGTAGAATTATCATTGATTCCAGACAAATCATAGTTTGAGTGTAATAGTAAGACATGAAATTCTAGGACTAAACCCTAAGACACTCCACATTGAAAAGTTGGTCTAAAAGGGAAGTAGAGTCAGAGGAAAGCGTGAGAGGAGAAGACCACGGGAAGCCCAGTGTAAACCCTATAAGTCTCTGTTAAATGTCGCCTCCTTTTCCTTCCAGTCATTTTTACAATGTTATGTGTTTATTTAGCTGTTTATATTATTAATGTCTTTATTAGAATGTAAATTCTTTGATAAATTGCTCATCACTTTATATCTAATCCATGCCATGGCGTCCACCATACCTAGGTGCTAAAAAAATATTTGATGGTTAAATAATTACTTTGTAACATTATCCACGAAATACTCTTTTTTTAATGTTTATTTTTGAGAGAGAGAGAGAATGAGGGGGGAAGGAAAGAGAGTGAGGGAGGCAGAGAATCCGAAGCAGGCTCTGCACTGTCTGAGCCGAAGTCAGACACTCAACTGACTGAGCCACCCGGGTGACCTCATGAAATATTCTTTCAGTGAGTAATATGAATGATAAAAAGTATTTAACTTCATAGAGGTTTTTATTGATTTTTTCTGTGAATATCAATATATTGAAATCCAAATATTTTATTGTACTTCTATTGCTTTCCTCAGATTATACATCTTTTTAGTATTTATAATTTTATGTATATTTACTATTTTCCATAGATAATTCCATTTTCAAATTTACACACAGAAATATTATATTAAGGGTCTATAAATACTGTCATACATTTAAAAAAATATATTTTATGGGCTCACTTGGTGAAGTGTCCAACTCTTGATTTCAGCTCAAGTCATGAACTCATGGTTTGTGAGATTGAGCCCTATGCTGGACTGTCCTGACAGCATGGAGCCTGCTTGGGATTCTCTGTCTCTCTTTTTCTCTGTCTCTTGCCCCGCTCATGCTCGCTCTCTTTTTCTCTCTCAAAAAAAATAAATTAATTAAATAATTTTATTTTATATTTATTCCTTTAATGTATCTGGAGTACATCCTGAAGAAAATTGTGATGTGAAGAGGAAAATATAATTTTTTTTCCTGTCAAGAAAATAACTCTAGCACCTTTTATTTAATAGTTATTCCTTTCAAGATAAGCATAAGACATTATTTTAGAAATTCATTCTAGTAAAACTTACTTATAGAAAAATGTGTAAGTCATAATGCATAAGTTGTATGATTTTCCACATAGTGAACATGCTCATACAACCAAGACTCAATTGTAACCAAATTCTGTTTATCTGTCTATAGATTCATGATGTTTCTATTTGCCTCATTTAAAAAAAGTTTTGTATATTAAAAATGTGATTTTAAAATGTAGATCGAGGTGTATGTGATCTAAAATGCATTGATTGGCAGAATCCAAGAAACTGGTCTTGCATCCCCGTCACTCTTTCACCCCAAAGTAACACTGACATCCCTACCTCACCCACCATAGATAGTGTTGCATTTTTAAAATAAATTAGATAATGCAGGACACGTTTACATATCTTAACTTTTTACCTGCTCAGTATTATGTTTGTGAGATCCATTCCTGTTACATGGCAATGGTTCATTCATTCTCATTGCTCGCTCTGTGGTACTCTTGTGTATCATGTTATAAGCCTCCATTTTTCTGTTAGTAACCATCCAGATGTTTATTATATTTCAGTCTTTATGATAATAAAAATTCAGTGTTTCATTGGACAAGTTTTTGTATTTCTGTTATGTATATGTGTAGGAATGTGTTGTCTACTTAGTTTCAGTAGTTATAGCCAAATAATTTTCCAAAGATGTGTATCAGGTTAAAATTTTACCATCAGTAAATAAGGGTTATACTTGCTCCATATTTTGCTTTTTTAGCAACTTTGGTTCGTTTGAGCAATATTTTGCTGTGGTTTCATTTCTATTTCCTTGATTACCAATAAGTTGAACAATTTTCCATATGTTTATCTGTTATTCAAATATCCTCTTTTTTGAAATGAGTATTCAAATCATTCACCTATTTTTCCATTGTGTTTGTCTTTTTGTTATTAATATGTAAGGAATATATATTATATGTTACTATTTAACTATTTTATTATAGCCCAGTTTATCAATTCCTTTTTTACCCTTTATATTGAGAAATTTTTGTTTCCTAATATAAAATCTTTATGTACTCCTAAGGTCATAAATATATCCTCCTCTGTGTTCTTTTATAAACTTCATTGTCTTAACTTTCACATTTAGATTTACAATCCATCTAAAGTTAATATTATGTGATATATAATCAGTTGACATATATAAATATATATATATATACATATATATGTATATATGTATATATATATATATATATATATATATGTATATATATATATATTTAGGTCATGATCTCACAGAGAATTCACGCCCCATGTAAGGCTCCACCCTGACAGTGTGGAGCCTGCCTGGGATTCTCTCTCCCTCACTCTCTGCCCCTCCTCTCCTCAGTCTCTCTCTCTCTCTCTCTTTCTCTCTCAAAATAAATAAATAAACCTAAAAAAAATCTTTAGAAAAAAGTCTGCCTCCAGATTATCTATTTTTTTTCCTGTGTTCTATTTATCTGCCGGTATCACTGTATTCTAACCAGTGTAACCTTATAATGTTATAATACCCGATAGTGTAAGTTCTCCAGTTTGGTTCTTCTTCCGGTTTGTTCTAGCTGTCGTAGGTTATTCATGTTGGCATATACATTAAAAAAATAGCATTTCAACTTAAAAATACTGTACTTTTGATTGTAATTTTGATGAATCTATACATAGAATTTGAGGTGAATTGACATCTTTACAATACTGACTCTCTAATTTATCTCATGGGGTATCCCTTCATTTATTATGTCATCTTTAATTTCTCTCAGTTAAGTTTTATAGTGTTCAATGTAGGATTATTACACATCTTGCTTTTATTTATTTTTATATTTTATATCACAAGCTATTATAATAGTTCTTTAATGAAAATGCTCACATGGTTTTTGTGTGCTCAAAAATATTATTTTACTTTGACTTTGAAAAATATTTTAGTGGAATATGACCCTTTTGATTGACAGTCAGCACTTTAGGATGAAAATTTAAAACCCATCTACTGCATTCTTAACTTTTGTTATTGTATTTTTCACTTCCAGAAATTATCTTTGACTCTTTTATGGATGCCAATTCTTTGGAGAAGTGCTCTAAATTTTTATCTATTTTGTCAATCTTATTTTTTGTTAACTAGAACTTATTAAGCATAGAACCTTAAAAGTCTTTGATAATTTTAATATATGGATCATCTGTAGGTAAACTTCTGTTGACATTTTTTGTTACCCTCATTTGTGTCGTGCTTAGTTTGCTTGGCAAAATTTTTATTAAAAGCCAGACGTTGTGACAAAAAAAAAATTAAAAATTCTAGATGATGTAAATGCCTCTAGAGAGAGATCACTCTTTTCTTTGCAAAATGGGTAATGCAGGGATTGAGCTGAGTTTAACCCAATTTCCAGTTTTAGACACTTTCTATTTACTCCTGCTTGCATTTTACATTGTGGTCTCACCTGCCCAGCAGTTTCATAAGTTGTTGTATTTATCAGGGACCCACCAGCCTGGCAAGATAAGAATAAAACTTGTCTTCTCAACACCTCAGGGCTTCAGAAAACTATGATAATTTACAGAAAATCTCTGCCTTGCATTTTAGTCTCCACTCTATACTGCTTGAAAATTCCATAATAATTTTGGTAGAACATCTGGTACATTTTTGACCTCAGTTCTCCATTTTTGTTTCACTAGAGTCCTCAGCCTTTAAGTCTCTAATTTTTTTTTTTTCTGTTCAACTAATGTAAAACTGTCAGTGCTGTGCCCAGCCACATATACAACTTCCGGTTTGCCTGGAATCAGCAAATATCCTGTAAGACAATATTGATGCAGTATGATGGCCTCCTTTTTGAGAGATTTCTCATGTCTGGGATTTTTTTTCTGCTAAAGTCGAATTGCCTCATCAATTTACCTGTGTCTTCAAACACTGTTTTTGTTATATTTTCTTTTGTATTTTATGTAGATTTTCTAGTTGAGTATCTCTCAAAAGAGACTCATTCTCACTATGTGATATATTCTTTTTTTTTTTTTAATGTTTGTTTATTTTTGAGAGAGACAGAGAGACAGAGCATTAGCAGGGGAGGGGCAGAGAGAGAGGGAGACCCAGAATCTGAAGCAGGCTCCAAGCTGTCAGCACAGAGCCAGACATGGGGCTCGAACTCATGAACTGTGAGCTCATGACCTGAGCTCAAGTCAGACGCTTAACCCACTGAGCCACCCAGGCACCCCGCCAGTGATATATTCTTAAATCTCCAAAACAAGAGAATAAATTCTATAGATCTTGGTCTGAAGAAGTGCATGCACACACAAACTCTCTGTATATATATATATATATATATATATATATATATATATATATGTATATATGTATGTATATATATATGTATATATATACAATTATTACAGTGATTACTGTTCATCAGGAATATAGTCAACTGTATTGCAATAGTGTATGGAGACAGATGGTAGCTACGATCTGAGCATAGCATAACCTATAGACTTGTGGAATCATCATGCTGAACACCTGAAACTAACGTAACATTAGGTGTCAACTATGATTAAAAAAATGAGTGCTGTTCACTTTTAATCTATAGGTAGTCTTATTTTTTATTTTAATTTTGTTATGTCCCTATAGTTTCAAAAATTTCAGACAATGAAAATGGAGAACTATCCTTAGCAGAGTTAAACTTAAATTGAAAAGGAATATGATTTATTAATGAGATATGTGTGGGTGCTATTTGGAGTTTTTAGATTATTCTTTTATAATTCAATAACAAAAATGTATTTAGTGATAAACATTTTGTTTTGATCTATCAAAAATAAATTTAAATATTATTATAACATCAGGGATAGTGATAACTGTCATTTATTTATTTTTCATAAACAGAGTTTTTATTATTATTAGAGTAAGCATGGTCTTCTAAAGACCACGTTGGTTATCTTTGGTTTTCCTGGGGGTGGGGGGAAGAACTCTGTGCCTCTGCTACTGTTATCTAATAGATTTTTACCTATGAACAGTTGAATGAGTTACAAGATTGCTTTTTAAATAATACATGAGCTTGAACCCTATGATAACATTTTCAGAGGATAATTATTTGCTAGAAAAATGTATTTGAGAGCATGTAAGAATCTTGTGAATCCTTTCAGTCACTTTAAGTGCATATCTAAAAAGCTTCCAAATTAAATATACAATGCTGGCTGATGTTCACTTGTTATTTTAACTCACACTGACAGTTATATACTACCTCTGTGTATATACTGTTTATATATGTGTTGATGTACATGTATTATATACATGACTATATACCTTGTGGCTGTTTCTGTGGTGCGAACATCAACATCAAGCAGTATGTATTCAGAATATTTAGTTTAGGTGGATTATTTTAAAGCTGTTTTTGAGAGAAATTTAAACTGTATTCTGCATTCTAAATGTCTTTAGAAGTTTCAACATTTGATGGAATTAAACACACAATTAAAAAATATGATTTAGCTTGTTTTGAAGTGTGGGGTTTATAAATATTGTTACCAAGGTGATGATTTCATTTAATGAAAACATCCCTTGACAGAATCAGATTTGGGACATGAAAAAGTTCAGTTAATAATAGTTTATGTAATGGATGAACAACAGAAGTTACCTTTTCTTATTAGGAGGTATTTATTTATTTACTGACTTAGTTACTTACTTACTGAGATGAGAGAGTAGCTTTAATGGATTCCCCAAATGCATAATAGCCAGAGAAGCAAATCGGGTCATGATAAATAAATGAGGATTCTGGTACACTTCATTTTTAAAAGGTGTAACTATTTCCTTATCTAGGGGAAAGGTAGCTGGCAGTGGGTATTTGGGGAAGATATTATTCCATTATTATCACAATTAAAGGCTGAACAGTGTAATGGGTAAGAATCTAACATCAGGAGTGAGATTGCCTTGGCTTATATCCCAGCTGTACCATTAACTAACTGCATGGTTTTGAGAAAGTTACTGTGTCTCACTTTCCTCATCTTTACAGTTGAGGAAATAATAATATTAATAAATACGGTAAGTGTTGAGGTTTAATTATTGTATGTGAGATGCTTTGAACAGCACTGTTATTATCATGGAGATCAAATATTGAAATAATTTCTGAGAAAAACAGGTAATATATTCACATTTGCATTTTATTTGAAAGAGATAACAAACTTTCTTTAATGTATTATTCTTATGACCAAAAATACATTTTGGAAAAGGTGCTGAAAACAAACATGTGTAATAGCCTACATTATCAGAGTTTGCCTTTTGAAATGTTGAGGATCAATCATATTGTTGAGACTTTATTTTTCTTTGCCCAATTAGTATTTTACATGTGGTATTTTTCTATCACGGGAGTTCATGTTTTTTAGCATAGGATATAAGTAGGATAGCTACTTGCCATTTTTTTACAATGAGAAATTCAAGCAGTCTTCTGTAATCTTTAGATCTATCTGCATCAATCTTTGGTAGTTTTTTATTCCTTTCGTACTAAGATATTCCATGATAATCTTATACTTTCTCTGCTCCACCTCTGGGATCTTCAATTTCTCTAAGAAGCTTTGCTTCCTATAACTAGGGTATAGTATTTAGAAAACATCTGGGTATTGATAATTTCATTGCTCCCAGGCTGTCATTGCTAAGTATCCTCAGCAAACATTTGTTTATATCTATCTTATCTATCAACCCACCCACTTACCTACCTGTATGTGGGTATTAAAAACCATAGACAGACATTAGAATCCTCCAATTCCAATCTAATTAGCACAAGGTTCTTCTAGCATCTCTTTAAAAATATTTGTAATTTCCTTTTCCAACAGAAAGAAACAAATCTCCCATTTCCTACATTTATCATTTGCTTAATCTTCAAATACAAATGAAGTACTTGATTCAGACTCACTAATCCACATCACTATGGAAAATGAACCTACTATCAAGAGTTCAACATGGGTTTATAGTTCTTTGATTTTTTAGCGGGAAGCACAAACACCTTTAAAGTGTCTGCGTGATATTTGCTGATATGTTGGGGAAAGCAAGACTAATTCAATGTAAATGGAAAGGAAACCTCATAAGTACATGGATATAGAGAACAGTGATGCATGGGTATGGGTATTACTTTAACAGTCCATCACATTGTGTCACTGGACCCAAATGACTCCTAACCCTTCACATTTAACGTATACTCACTTATAAGGTCCCCCAAGTCTTATCTAATCATGGATTCAGGATCATAATCCATTATTTTGTGAGCATATCAAGTCTAGATGTACACGATGTACGTCCTCTTCTTTCAAAGTTCTCTGAAGCAAAAAGACAAGTTATCCAGCCTGCATACTGTTTCCAAATGGTTACACTCTGTGGTAGGCAGAATTCTAAGATGCCCCCCAGATTCCTCCTCCTAGTGTACATGCCCCGAATAGTTGTTTCTCTTTCTGTGGGGATGGGACCAGAGAATATGATGGTCTTTCACATGATTAGATTACTGATCACTTCACTTTCAGTTAATCAAAGGGGTGATTACCCTGAGTGGGCCTGATCTGAACAGGTGAGTCTTTTAAAAGACGGTGAAGCATCAGAGACATGCTTCTTTTGATTTAGAAGGAAACACACTACCAGTTCGTAGAGAAAACCGTGTGGCAGGGAATGATAGGTGTTCTCTAGTAGTAGAGGTCCTTCATCCTGCAACCAGAAACTGAATTCTGCCAACAGTAATCTTGGAAGAGTTACCTGAGTCTCGGAAGAGATGATGGGTCTGCTCAACACCTGGAATTGAGCCTGGTGAGACTCTGAACAGAGAACATGGCAAGTTGTTGGTACCCAGATTCCTAACCCATAGACATTGTGAGATAATAAATTTACGTTCTGTTAAGGCGATGGTTTGTGGTAATTTATAATGCAGCAATAGAAAACGAATGTGTTCCCATTTAAAACAATAGAGAGGAAGAGCTTGTTCAGAGAAATTGTGAAAGTCAGGCACATGTCTCCGGTTTTCTTATCCTAACAGCAGGGAATGGTCTCTGATTTAGGCCCCAGTTTTGCTCCCTAGGAGCACTTTCTTAGCCTGGCTTTCTCTGTAGTTCTTGGCTCTACCCTTTAGACTGTCCATCCTTTTTCAAAAGAAATGGTTCATGTTTGCAGCAAAGCAACCCTCCTGCGGTGTCTGTTTCAGAAATGGGGCCAAGAGACCTCATTTAATTTCGAATTTCCTCAGCCCCTGCTTCTCAGTCCAAGCTGGCAGGGTTTTTAATAGTACCCTTATTTAAATAACTTTGTGAGTTTCCTATGACATTTTGGAAGGCTTACTCCCTGCCCCAAAAGTCACATTAATTTCATGACAAACTTCTCTCTACCTTAGGGGTGTCAGGCAACTATGTAACAATATTCATATGATTTTTTGAATTCCATTTTTGTCAAGCTGATAAGATCTATTAGGCACAGCTTAAATCTCTCTGAGATCTTTAGAAAAGCCTTTGCTACTATATCTTTGCTTTGATCTTTACCTTGAGGCCACTTATTGCTTCAGAATCTTTGCCAGACCCAGAGACTTGAGATGGAAAAGCTTTATTTTCCAAACCAGCTGATCGTGACGCCTCCATTTTTTCCCTCCAAATTGACCTTGCAACATGAATGATTCATTTTTATCTCTTCTCTTTGTTCTCATACCTTATCCTACCCAGCTAAAAGAAGCCAGCAGCTATTTTGCAAATGTGGCTCGAACATGTCCTTAGCCAGATCCTCTAGCTCCTTAGGTCCAGTTACTGTCTTTCCGGGAACTTTCATGTTGGCCAGTTGTTCTGTCTCTACACACTTGGGTCCCCACTATCCCATCCTCCACAGCAGTTTCCTCACCACTTTTACAGACACAGTAGCAGTTTGTTTGCTGTTCCTCCAGGCTTGACATTAGGCCTCTCCCTGCTGTTCCTCCTCTAGTACCAGCCTCTCCTGCTGCTGATGGTCACAAAGACAAAGCAGTATTTTAGGTTTTTGTTATGACAGTGCTCCATTTCAAGGCACTATTTCTATTCAGTCTGTAATTGTACACACACACACACACACACACACACACACACACACACCTCAAAAACCAGAGGCTTAACACACCAACAATATTTTTTCTCATAATTCTGTGGCTCTGCAGTTTGGGCTGGATTCAACTGGATGTTTCTACTACTGTTTTCTACTGGAGGTACTCGTGTGACTGGTCATTCAGTTGGGGCTGGATGGACTCACAGAACATTAGGTGGTTACTGTTGATTGTCATCTGAGCTGCATGTCTACAGCTTACTACCTGGACCTCACACATTAGAAATAATACAAGAAGCCCCAGTGAGAGATGTGTGTGTGTGTGTGTGTGTGTGTGTGTGTGTGTGTGTGTGTCTGCTTTTGTTACTTTTGCTCTTGTCCTATTAGACAAAGCAAGCCCCATGGCCAAAACCAGAATCAATGTGGAGATGACTACAGAGGACATATATACATATGTATATGCATATATATGTAATACATACAGAAAGGTTCGTTGGGTGTCATTACTCTGACACCTTTCCGTTTGTTGATAGGTCCTGTATTTTTAAAACTATGGGTTAAAACCCTAACCCTGTGACTCCCCCAAACCCCAAATGCCACAGTTACTTACAATTTTGGGTACCATGCCTGGGTTTGCTGTGTGCATTTTTCAGTGTACATTGGATCATCTGGTTACCTACATGATCATCTGGGGCGCCTGGGTGGCTCAGTCGGTTAAATGTCCAACTTCGACTCAGGTCTCCATCTCGCAGTCTGTGAGTTCGAGCCCCGCGTCCGGCTCTGGGCTGATGGCTCGGAGCCTGGAGCCTGCTTCGGATTCTGTGTCTCCCTCTCTCTCTGCCCCTCCCCCGTTCATGCTCTGTCTCTCTCTGTCTCAAAAATAAACATTAAAAAAAAATAAAATAAAACAAAATTAGTTTTCCTAAATCTCAGAGAGTCTGGTATGAATTTTTTTTCTGCCTTATTACTGAATTATTTATATTTCTTGGTTCCACTTGAATTTCCAGAGGTTCTCTTTATAGAACATTCACCTTCCATCCTGTCCTGACATCCTTTTTCTGTTCCCCTCGGGGAGAAAGCGCTTTCTTCTCTAAAGAAGAGGCAATGTCATCTTTAAGTTATACTGATGACTGTGGATGAGCTCTTTCCTCAAGTAAGTTATATTGTAATTAGAAAGGAAGATTTCTGAACAATTTAATCTTATACTAACCCTAATTTAATTTAGGAGAGTATGGTTTTGAAGAAGTAAGCTTGAAAGAATCTTCTCTTTCTGCCCTGCTTTCTTAGTAAAAAAACCATGGTATAATTATGATTTTTTCCTTAAATCTGTTATACTAGTTCATGATTTGAATGTATTTTTTAACTGACTCAGGATAAAAAAATCATTTTTTTAATAGTATAGACATTTGAATATAATCCCTGAAACTTAAATAGCCATCCTCTTTCACCCTGAGTGAAGATGACAACATAAAAAAGGAGAAAATAAAAAGAAGATTAAGAAAAGAAAGAAAGAAAAGAAAATCCTATTGACTTTTGAGTCATTAGTTCTGGTAAATTCTGTTACTCTTTTTTTTTTTTGTCTACATATATTTAATGATTATCCTCCTTTTATACATACTTAGGAATATTTTTCTCTGCCACTTGCAACTAGCACTATACTTGATTGATATAAAACCCTAATTAAAACATTGATTCCAGGATATAAATAAATATTCTAGAGAGGCTATTACAAGGAAAGTTCAATTATAACCACACATTACCAAAAATTAATGATGGCTTTTGTGGTATGCAAAAGGCATATATTTATATATAATATGTTGAATCTCAATTTATACTTTTTCTATAAAAGCCACCTTTCTGTCACCTTCCACATCATCTATTTTTTGTTTAGTCTTGCTTGTACTAGTCATTAATCCTGCAGATAGGCATTTATCATTTACTTTGATGTACATACTATGCTTTGTTCTTGGGAACAGTCATCAACAAGGTACATTTCATTCATTCAAAGAGCTTTTTGTCTACATTAGGAAAAGAGACTTTGAAATTGAAATACAACATGATGAAAGTTAGTTGGGGAGCTTTCTGGCATGATGGAAATCTTTATTTTAATTGGGTATTGCAGCTGTATGTATTTTTAAGAACCCAGACATTTACAAATAAAATTGAAGCATTTTGTTGAGTATAAATTATGCTTCAATAATGTATCCATTGTGATAAGATACAATAATAGGAGTAAATAATGAAGCAGCAGGGGTGGGTGCGTGGGTGGCTAGTGGGTTGAGTTCGACTCTTAATTTCAGCTCAGGTCATGATCTCAAAGTTGTGGGATCAAGCCCCACATTGGGCTCCACACTGAATGTGGAACTTGCTTGGGATTCTTTCTCTCTCCCTCTCTCTCCAGTCCTCTCTTGCTTGCATGCTCTCTATTCTCTAAATAAATAAGTGAACATTTAAAAAAATAATAAAGCAATAGGTATTTACTTGCTTGTTTCTACAGTTGTGCTCCAATTTTATCTTATTTTCACTTTATACATATTCTATTCTAGTTTGCCTTGCAATTATATTTTTCTTCTCTGTTTCCCTTTCTTTAGGGGTATTCCTGTGGCCTTTACCGTATTCTGGCTATGGACTTAAATTTGATCAAATGTTCTTCTAGTGGGTCATGAGCCTGCTGAGGGTGACATAATTTTTCTTAGTTCATTACACAGTATTCCTGACTATAGGAGAAACTCTACTGAAAAGAAAAACTTTAAAACATGTAAAACAAGGAAATAATTTTGCAAAATATTACAGGGATAGATGGATAAGAGTGCATAGTTGAGACTGAGGAAATAAGAGTCAGAAAAATGATGAAGTATATTAAAAACACACAATTCATTTATGTGTTTAGACTTCAGCTTAGGCTTTCTGCCATTTTGTTTTTATCTTTTTAACAGATAATTATTACTTTTTTTTTACTTGATCTTATTTTTAATAAAGAAAGCATATAACTCAGGGTAAAAGTAGAATAACTCCAAGTTAGAACTAGAGCAATTTGACTGCCATCTGGAAGAGTGACCTAGTTGCTGACCTCCACAGTTCTGAGTTACTGGCCTCCATGCTCTTTGATGTGGAGCTAGAGTCTCTCACCAGGAAGTAATTTATATGCAGAAAAATGATATCAACACAGCTCTAGGGAACCATCTTCCTTTATTTATTCACTGGGCATGTTTCTTTAATGGGAATTTCAATAAAAATAAGTACCCGATATTTAAATATTTAGTTTCTAAGTAATTTTTAAGATGCAGATTTCAACTTTTATATTCTTAGGAGTATTTTTTTTAAGAGTGCCAGAACTTAGCTTTTGGTTTTAGTTAGTAAAGCATTGTTGAGATCTTTAACATTATTTAAGTACTTTATAATATTTCTCTAGTATGTGCTTTGAACATATATTCACTTCCCCGAATATTATTGCTTCAAAAAAGCCTTAGGGGAACTTGTGAGACTTTTTTTTTTATGTATATGGATTTTTACTTTTTAAAGAAAGGCTACATTGAATTGCCAAATCAGATCTTTTTGTTCTAATTTGCCAATATCAGCTGTAGACTGAAGCAACCACATGTCCAAGGCTGTCAAAATTTAGAAGAATGAGAAGGAAAATTAGTTTGGATTTTCATTTCACCCTAGATAACAATTGATTTTGCAAACTTTTATAGATTTATGTTTGCAAGGATAGACTTTGAAAAATATTTTTCTTCTTCATAAACAATGATCGTTAAATTGAAATTGTCCGAAAGAACTATGGTACTTTTAATATTCCCTTTTGAAATATATTTTAAATTAGGGGCACCTGAGTGGCTCAGTTGCTTAAGTGTCTGACTTCAGCTCAGGTCATGATCTCGCATTCATGGGTTTGAGCCCTGCATTGGGCTCTGCGCTGACAGCTCAGAGCCTGGAGCCTGCTTTGGATTCGGTATCTCCCTCTCTCTCTCTGCCCCTCTCCCTCCCACACTCTGTCTCTGTCTCTTTCAAAAATAAATAAACATTAAAACAATTTTAAAAAGATATACTTTAAATTTGAACAGAATGATATTATTTATAAACTATTATCAAACAATTATCATATAGATCCTATTCCCTTGTTTTCAGTTTTTGAAATTATGAAAATATTTGATTACTCAATAGAGAAATGACCCTAATTTTAATTGAACTTACTAAGTATGTGTATAAAGTAACTGATTTATTAAATCAGGTATATTTATGCATTTTAATAATGTTATAATTTAGCCAAGTAGTTTACTTAAAATATTTTTATTTTTTTTATTTTTAAAAAAAAATTTTTTTCAACATTTATTTATTTTTTGGGACAGAGAGAGACAGAGCATGAACGGGGGAGGGGCAGAGAGAGAGGGAGACACAGAATCGGAAACAGGCTCCAGGCTCCGAGCCATCAGCCCAGAGCCTGCCGTGGGGCTCGAACTCACGGACTGCGAGATCGTGACCTGGCTGAAGTCGGACGCTTAACCGACTGCGCCACCCAGGCGCCCCTTTAAAATATTTTTCTTAAGAAAATGCAAAGTAACATCAAAATATAACAGAAATTTTCTCTCAAATTGATATTGTGTAGAAAGAAAAAAATAGATTTTGTAAAGAAAATAAATACTTAAATTTACTTTAAATCAAAAAACTGTCATCTGGGAGTTTTTGAAGATCAATACAAAGTGAAAATAAACTGTGAAATAGAATAATTTTATGTGACTATATAAACTGATCACTTTTGAAAAATTGTTGGCTGGAGGATTATTTTAATATTTTATTTTTTTTATTTTTTAAGTTTAGTTATTTGTTTATTTTTTTTAACTTTTGACAGAGAGAGACAGAGCATGAACAGGGGTGGGGCAGAGAGAGAGGGAGACACAGAATCAGAAGCAGGCTCCAGGCTCTGAGCCATCAGCCCAGAGCCCGACGCGGGGCTCGAACTCACAGACCGCGAGATCGTGACCTGAGCTGAAGTGGGACGCTTAACCGACTGAGCCACCCAGGCGCCCCATAGTTATTTGTTTATTTTGAGAGGGAGAGGGAGAGAGAGAGGGAGAGAGAGGGAAGGAGGGAGAGAAAATGAGTGGGGGGGGGATGGTGGGGAGGGGAAGAGAGGGAGAGAGGGACAGAGGATCTGAAGCAGGCTTTCTACTGACATCAGAGAGCCTGAAGCAGGGCTCCAGTTCATGAACCGTGAGATTATGACCTGAGCCAAAGTTGGCTGCTTAACCAACTGAGCCACCCAAGCACCCCTAATTTTAATATTTTAAACGAATGTTTTTATACAGAGTTAAGGGGCAACATGGTGATTGTATTTTAAATAGGCAAATATTTGATTTGCAAATAATGGGGAGTGCATGCAATTCTAAGTTGTATATATTCTTCTGTGATGGAGAATATAACATTACTTTGGTTGGTATCACTCAATTTGGCTATTTTCTGGTGTTTCTGTGTAACAAGCCACCCCAAAATCAAATGATCTATAGCATTTTATTATTCTTAAGTATTCTGAGTGTCAGATTCAGAAAGGGAAAGTAGGGACAGTTTTTTGTTATTTACACATTGTCTGGGGCTTCAGCTAAGGGTGGGCTAAGGGTAGCTTGTATAGATGGGGTTGAAATACTTGAGACTCAATTATTCAATTCTAGGATGGCTTTTTTTCCCCCCTGACACATCTGGCTCCTACTGGGATGGCTGAAACAGAATCAGCTAGTATTGTTTATTGGAGTGTTGCAAAAAACAGTATGGCAGCTGAATACAGCTTTACTCTGCAGCTTTCACAGTATTTGCTGGAGCACTTTCTCTAGAATTACTTCCTCTGGGAACCCTGATGTGCCATGCTAAGTAGGCCATTTACAGACATTCCAGTCAATAGTCAATAATCAGCAATCTTTATTTTACCTGCCCTTCAACTATCCCAGCTCAGGATTCAAAGCACCACATCTGATAGATCTTTAAAATGAAATTTTCTATAACTGAAATATTTGTACACATTGGCTGAATGTATATAATTGCTGAAAAGATGCTTTTAAAACTCAAATCCTAGCCATTATCAATTATTGTTATTAATTATGTTCAAAATGGCCTATAATTTCATAATTTTGACATTCTTTTAAGAAGTCAGATTCCTTCCTAATTTGTGACCATACTAATTGTTATAAATTTTGTGTTTTGTTCAAAGAATAATTAATAGTCTCTGAATGTTTTGTACTATCAATTATATGTCTGGTTATATCTGCTGTAATTCCTGCAACATCATTATCATCCAATAGATTATTTTGAAATTCCAAAACTTTCCCTGTTTCACAAAAAATTTAATACTTTTCTTTAAAAAAATTCAAAACCTTTATGTAAAACTCATTTCTTTACAATTTGGTAATAATTTAATAAAATAGAATTTATTTACAAAACACTTTTCTTATATTTAAGGATGGATCACTAACTTAAGATGAGAAAACTCATCTTTTTAATATAAAGTTGTACTACCTACATCTAAAAATACTGGAAAAAAAGTGAAACTGACATTTTAAAGAATTCTCTGCCTCATGGAAGGGAGAACTGGTACAAAATTGCCAATGGAAAACAAAATTATGAGAAGTATACCTTTTTTGGGCTTCATATGTATTTTTTAATTTACCAACTTGTATTTCATGCAACAAAATAGATGAATAGTATATGGTACCACTTAAATTTCCATTCCATGTTGATTCTAATCATTCAGAATTAAAAAAAAATAGAAATTATAAATATAGGTATGGTAATTTCTTAATTGTCAACAATTGTATATCTTTTCAAATTGGAAATGAAGAAGTCAGAGAAGTATCTTACAGAGTAAGTTGTCATATTTCATTGGCTGGAGAGAATACATCATGGCTGTGACACCACTAATGCATTGTATAGTTGCTATAACTTAATGCTTGCCAAATGAAAAATCATAAAGCAAATGATGGCACAGCTACTCTTCAGTAATACAGTAACTTGTTAAATTACAGGTTTAACTGCAAAAAGTAAGTTAGTATCTGATCAGTGGGTGGATTTACAAGTGTGACTAGGCTTGCTCTTTTTCCTCCTTCCTTCCTAATTATTCAGTTCTGTTCCTTGTTATTGCTGATGGTGTGTGTGTGTGTGTGCGCGCAGTAACAGTAAATTTCTGACATAATCAAATGTTAGGTATGTTTTTAAAAATCTCCTGATTTATTCTAGCGAAACTCTGTTAACACTTACTCTGATGTTGCCAAAGCAGTGGTATGTAAAACTGCTGGTGCCATAGCACAAATCAAGGCAGTGACACCAAAACATTGTTAGTAGTCACTGTTCTTCACTGCCATGTACTGGATCAAAAAAAAAAAAAAAAGTCAAGTTTCACCAAAGAACGTCTTTAATGAAAATGAACATTATTGAATTTTATTAAATTTGGACACTTGAATATGCCACTTGAATTTGGACTCTTTTTAATATGCCCACTGAGATTTAGTTGGCATACCATCAACTGCACCTATTTAGGGCATGCAGTTTGGTATGTTTTATCTGTGAAACCATCACTACAATCAGGATAATGAGCAAATCTATCGGCCCCAGACGTTTCCCATGCTCCAGAGCAATCTCTCCTTTCTGCCTTTTCAGGCCACCTCTTTCACTACCTATCCCCTGACAATGAATGATCTGCTTCATTGTGATTTAGTTTGTATTTTCTATATTCCTGCAAGTTTTCCATCTTTATATCTTCTTTGGGAAGTAGCTGCCTAAATCATTTGTCTATTTTTTATTCAGCAGTTCACTTTCTTATTGAGTTTTGAGAGCTCTTAATGTATTCTAAGTCTTCATCAGATGTGTAATTTTCAAATATTTTCTCTTACTCTGTGTCTTGTTGGCTTTTTATCTTCTTAATAGTGTATTTTGAGGGAGAGAATTTTCAATTTTGATGAAGTCCAATTTATTATTTCTCTTCTTTAAGAAACTATCACTTAATGAGTTTTGGTGTAGTATCAAAGAAATATATCTAAGATTATCTAAGATTATCTGAAATGACTTAAAATACTATAAGGTAAGAATTTAAAAACTGTTGCAACATGTTAAATGCAGAAGCAATACAGGAATTCAGCTCTCTTGTGGCAAGCTAGACCTTAAGGAAACTTGCAAAAATGTAATTCAATGCCAATCTTCTCATTTTTTTGTTCACTTTGGAAAATATAGTTATTTTTCATAAACATTTTATATTAAAATGTAGCATGTGTATTATTGTTGTTTTAAGTAAATTAATACATATATATTTTTTAAATACTGTCAGTTCAAATTGCTAATATGGCAAATATTAGTAGATACATCCACATAAACAAAATCTCTGAGTGGGGAGGGCTTAGTAATTTTTAAATTATGTAATTTAAATTACTGTGTAAAGAATCCTAACACCAAAAAGTTTAAGAAACCCTAATTTAAGACATATATGAAAAATATATGAATAGATATCATTCTTTCCCTTCTATACATAAGGAAATTAATTGTCAGATAAGTCAAGGAAAGCTTAGAATCTGACTCAGGCTTTGCTTTAAGAATGGTTATGGAAAGTAAAGAAAAGTATGATGAATAAGGGAAAAGGAAAAATAGGCTAAAAAAAAGAAAATGGTGCATAGAAATCTGATCCTGAGGGAGAAGAAAGGTTTATGAGTTCATGTCATTAATAGACCCTATTTTTGCAGTCTAATGTGCTTTCAGTAAATGTTTGCACTTTCTAAAACTAATTCTACTGAAATTGCTAGAATATTTTGTTGTTGTTTTGGTATTGACTTTTGGGTTTCATTGAGAGAAGATAGGCTAAAGTAAAACAATCATTTGTTTGAAAGTAATGATGCCTTCAGGAAATTATAAAGAGTCTTTTTTTTTTTTTTTTACTGTTTCTCTTTTCTTCTCTGTCATCAATTTATGTTTCATTAAAGCACTCTTCTTCCGACACACAGTGCTCTAATTTTTTTGAGGGCTCACTAGAGCAGACATATAAGAAATTTTAAATTCCTTCTCCTCTTTTTCAACATTATTCTTTAAAAATGACTTTAAAAATATGTTCCATTGTCTCGATATTGTTCTCTCTTAGTTTGGTGACTCATAACTTGCTATTAATAATTTGTTAAAGAAAAGCAATGATATGATTTCTACCTCCTAAAGATATATACATTTTTAATGCATATTTTAGGTAATACATATTTCTGAAATGGATATGAATTTTTGGATGACTTTATAATTAGTATTAATCACATTTTTTATTCATGGAGGATTCTTTAAATTATACTTATTTTTGTAAAATTTTTATTAAAGGCTATCTAATTAACATACATAGAGTTCTTATTGAATGCCAGATACTGATTAAGCATTGGAAAAACAGTAGTAAAAAGGTAGATATGGTCTCTGTTTTCAAAGACCTTACATTCAGAGAAGCATAGACAAATATCACTAAGCAAATTAATTAAAAATTTAAAAAATAGAATCATTACACACAGTAATAAGGATTATTAGGAACGTAAGCCAGAGAAGGAATGTGGACCAAATGAGAGTTTAGTTGTTCTTTTATAGGCAGGACAGAAAAGTCTTGTAAGGAATTTGAACTGAAAAGTAATCATTAAAAGGAGCAGTTGAAGGTGTGCATGGGTGCTCAGTCCGTTATGTGTCAGACTTTGACTCAGGTCATGATCTCGCAGTTCCTGAGTTTGAGCCCTGCTTTGGGCTCTGTTCCGACAACCAGAGCCTGGGGCCTGCTTCGGATTGTGTCTCCCTTTCTCTCTGCCCCTCTCTAGCTCGATCTTTGTCTATCTCTCTCTCTCACTCAAAATTAAATAAGCATTAAAAAAATAATAATAAAAGAAGCAGTTGAAAGAGAGGAAAACTTTCAAGTCAGAGTGAACCACAGTGCAAAGGTCTATGTGTGGAACTCACTCAGGTGCTCAAAGGAAGAAAAAAACTGAGTTTGCCAGATCAAGGTGGCAAGAGTAAGGGTTACTAAAGTCCATAAGCTAGATGAGTGCTAGATCACATAGAATTTTGCAGATCAAAATAAGAAATTTGCATTGTATTCTAAGTGCAGCAGGAAACCATGAGAGAAAGAATGGCATGATTTAAAGTTATATGGATTACTCAAGCTACTTTGCAGCTAATTGAGAGGGGAAGAACAGAAGCAGGAAGATCATTTAGAATATTTTCTTATTTCAAAGAACATCCAGTGTTGGCTCACATGAGGGTCTCCCTATTTGGAGGAATTTATAGTACCAGGAAGCAAGATGGGAAAACTGGAATTGGAGGCATCAGAAGTGGTGTTTGTTATTGAAACCGTGAGGTCAGACTTGTCTAGAGCAAATACATTCAGAATTATCCCCTAGAAACAAATACATGTAAGTAGAAAAGAGGTAGTCTAGTTTTGGGTATGCCCTGCTGATTATTAGGGTATGTTTACACAACTTGCAGTTTATATGATTATTTTCACATCTTGGACATAATCCTTTCTGTTCATTTCTAGTAAAAGATATCCAACTATTAGCATATTTGAACTTTTTTTTTTCCTATTATAAGAATACTTTCCAAACTTGTCCTGTACTGAAACTATTTCTTTTAAGATGAGAATATTTAGTGTTTACAACTGATTATCCCATAACATATATCTTGCAGTATTAAGCTTCCAGATATATTTGAGTCTTCAATAAGCATGTTAAATGTATTTATCATTTGAAAACATTCCACATTTTCTTTTTATTTTTAATGTAGTTGCCATGGTAATCATAGCGGTAACTTGATGTTTGCCTCAAAAAAGGAGCCATGTCATTTTAGACAGAAAGGTTGAGAAATGTAGTTTCCCAACCTTTCCGTATCTTTTTCCTTATTATTAGGATAACATAAAGTGATGACAGTTTTAAAGTTTTGAATATATAAATGCCAACTTGCTGGAGAGTTTGTAGCATGTTTTAGGTCTTTTTGCTTCATTTTGCTGTAATGTAAATAGTAATTGACTACCTGATTTTACCACTTAAGCAACAGTTGTCCTACTGTTATAGTTGTGTGGCATGAAAATTGACTCCCTGTGTGAGTTAGAGACCTTGAATCATGCTACATAATGAGTGGTTACATAAATTATTGGCAAAGCTTATAGTAGAAGTGGAACTACTTCTAAAATAATATTTAAGACTTGAGCGGTGTAATGTGCTATGTCTGCAAGTCTAAACTTTAAAATGGGTTTCCTTATGTGAGTTTTTTGTTTTATCTGAGTCAACTGCCTATTTAAGCTAAACTTTAGCTAAACTTTAAATCCTCTTTTCTGAGAAAACCTTGTATAGGAGAGAACTGCTACTTGACTTTGCAATGTCTATTTTCCTCTTAAACCAGTGAAACCTGATTTTTATTGAGGGTGGCAATACCCATGCTTTTTTATCAGGTAAAGATTGCTATAGAGGTGTATATAAAAAGTATGCTAGTCTGTAGGGCTTCTGGGAAAGCTTTTTAAAAGGTTCTAACTCAACTGCAAGATTTTCTATTTTCCCTTTTTTTCTTACATACTTTCTAGAAGTTATGGCTTATTGCTTCAGAGGCCATATTGGGCCCTAAAGTACTTTGGGCATAGGAGCTTTGAGCTAAGGATGGCTAGGTAGAAATATTTTAAGAGTAGAGTAGAGTAGAGTAGAGTAGAGTAGAGTAGAGAGGAGAAGAGAAGAGAAGAGAAGAGAAGAGAAGAGAAGAGAAGAGAAGAGAAGAGGGAAGGAAAAAGAAAAAAGGATTGTAGTTTTTATGTCATTCTGGAGCCTCCTGTATTACCTACCTGTGGGTTTCACGTTATATAGAATAAAAAAAGCATTGGCTAGGTCACTAGATTTTCTTTTATATGTTGTCAGACATACTACCTGACGCATTTACCTTACATAACAAAGTCACTTGTTTAATGTACACATTTTGGTATTCAGTATCTGCTACCAATATTCATAATTCTCTTTGAGGTTTACTTTGCTTGTTCTTTATGAGCTGATATGAATCTTTCTTTTAACCTTCACAACAACTCTGTGGAGTATATTATTATCTCCCTTATCTGATGAGAGAAGTAAATACTAGAATGGGTAAGGGCTTTTACCAAGGTCACATGGCTTCTGAGTTCTGTTGGTATTTCCATCTACCCAGCCTGACCCAGAGGCCACATTCCTTTTTTCCAAATTTTTATTTAAATTCTAGTTAGTTAACATGTAGTACAATATCCATTTTAGGAGTAGAATTTAGTGATTCATCATTTGCAGATAATACCCAGTGCTCATCATAACAAGTGCCCTCCTTAACGTTCATGACGTATTTAGCCCATCCCCCTCCCACCTCTGTCCAGCAACCCTCAATTTGTACTTTATATTAAGAGTCTTTTATGGTTTGTTTCCCTCTCTCTCTTTTTCCAATTCCCATATATTTGTCTGTTTTTTTTCTTAAATTCCACAAATGAGTGAAATCATATGGTATTTATCTTTCTCTGACTTATTTCACTTAGCATAATACTCTCTAGCTCCATCCACGTGGTTGCAAATGACAAGATTTTGTTCTTTTGATGGCTGAGTAATATTCCATTGTGTATATACACCACATCTTCTTTATCACTCATCAGTTGATGGACATTTGGGCTCCTTCCATAGTTTGGCTTTTGTTGATAATGCTGCTTGCTATAAATATTGGGATGCCTGCACCCCTTCAAATCTGTATTTTTCTATTTTTGTGTAAATACCCAGAGGCCACATTCTTAACTGACAACTCTATCTGCCTTCTAGACTACTTTAGATCTGTGCCTGAAATAGTGCCCCAAAATGGAGTTTGTGGAAGGATATTTTGTTGGCTAAAGAGAGCCAGCTCTAAACCTGGTAATAAGGTGACAATTGTCTGCAATTTTATTCAACATTTAATTAATTTATTTATTATTTAATTATCTGGCTTAACAAACATTTCTTGTTGTTGGTTTTAAACTTTGTGCTTCAAGGAAAGAAGTTAGTAATAGATAAGGAGAAGAAAGCTGTTTCTTCTAACAGGCTTACCATTAATAATCTATGAATCAAATAGGAAAGTGAAATTCATCTCAAGATTATAAAGGAAACAATGATGATATAATAAAGGGTCAAAATAATGCTGGTAATAAAGAGTAAAAATTCTAGAAAATCCTCTGTGGTAATTAATGAATGACATGGGTCCTATCAATTAATTTATTGAGATATCAGAGATATCAATTAACTTATTGGGTAAACACTATCTGCTGAAGTATATGTTAAGCTCAGTATATAAATTATCATATTTAATTCAAGCAACAATATTATGCTAGAGTGCAATACTTACTTACCCCACTTCATAGAGAGGTGGAAAAGTAAAGAAATACTAGATAATTTGGCATACTGAAACACAGACTCCATGAGAGTAGGAACAGTATCTTATTTCATGTTGTATTGTTTCTCTTAAAACAGTACCTTTCCCATAGTAGATACTCAATAGTATTGTCTGTGAATAAAAATCAGACATCTGGGAAGGGAAAAAGGTAGTTCTAAGAAACCTTGCCTTGTTTAACTCCACAGCGGAACTTTATACCACTATGCAGCATTGTTTTATTTGGAAAGTTAAAAATTCTATTCTGAAAATACAAATCTGAAGAGACAGTTCAAAAATAAATAGATACAGGTACAATTGTTAATTACTTTTTTAATGTTTGTTTATTTTGAGGGAGAGAGGTAGGGGAGGGGCAGAGAGAGAGAGAGAGAGAGAGAGAGAAAGAAAATCCCAAGCAGGCTCCATGCTGTCAGCACAGAGCCCAACATGGGGCTTGATCCCACGACGGTGGGATTATGACCTGAACCGAAATCAAGAGTCGGAAGCTTAACCAACTGAGCCACCTGGGTGCTCCACAGTAGTCATTATGTTTATATAATACTTATTGAGGAAGAACCCTTGACAATTAGAACAAAACTAGGGATTTTAATGCCCAGCTTATATAAAGCAAATTATTTATATATGTATTTTTGTTATTTTTCTAAACTCATTGAAAGAGTGTAAATATTAAGATTAATTTAAAACTTGTGTTTCTCCCTTTTCTCTATTTTATTTCTTTGCCAGGAGCATCTGCTAATGCAGGATCTGTGCAGGGATGGACTCATAGATATTTTTCATTAAGCCTAAACCTTTTACTGAAATACTAGGATTATGATTTAATATAATGTTTATTGATTTTCACTTAATAAAAAAAGCAGTAGAGATAATAGTAACTCAGAAGTACGCTTACTCTGCCTTTTCTGTTTCTCCAAACTGACTCTGATGGTCTATTGTGATAATGCATATGGAAACAGCATATCCAATTTGTGATCTAAATACCATTGTAATTATGTGTATCTGTCTGTCTGTGTGCACTGATATAATATTTATCTGTGAATGTGTGAAAGAGGTATTGGTTGAACTCACCAGATAATCGGATAATTGAATCTTAAAGTATTTATACATATACTCATATATTTAACAACTGTTGAGCAACTATGTGACATATATAGAAAAAGATATCAGTATTGACAACAATTAAATCTTGATTCTGACTGTCCTGCTAAAATTGAAATAAGAGAAATCAGTTCTTCTCAATCTTTCTTTTTTCTCTTATTGTCCCCCTAAGGAGCTTTTTTAGATGTTATTTTCCTAATCACTCTCCCATGAAATTTTAATACCACATATATACTGTATATTTGTTTATGTATTTTATGTATGCCTGTGCTTTATAAATTAAAAAATATATATATATATTTATATATAAATAAATTTATAAATTTATATTTATAAATATATTTATTTATATATTATATGTATTTATATATATTTATAATATATATAAATATATATATTATTTATATTTATATTTACATAATACATATAGTTATATATATTTATATATAATATATACATATATATTATATATACATATATATTATTTATATATAAATTTATAAATATATTTATAAATATATAAATTTATATATATATATATATTTTTTTGCCACTAGACAGATCAGATTTATTGTCCTTGGTGATACCTCTCATGAGAATGCAGGACATAAATGATCATTTGTATAGTGTCATCAGTAAGAATTCATGATAATAAAAATAAATGACTTGATGCAGACTCAATGAGACTTACTTCATTATTTAATTACAAAAGTGAAACTTAACTTTGAAGTGCTTATAAAATATGTGCACAAAGTTTTTGCTACTACTGCCTTCAGGAAGTGGAGCCTAATCCTTTTCTTAAGTGTGGGCTCGATATTTCTTTACAAGTATATATTTGAATACATATATTTGTGAATTTATCTTTACAAATTATTGTTTTTATTCTGCAGATAAATACAAAGAAGTAGAATTACCAGGTTGTATGGCATTTTTATTTTTAATGTTTTAGGAACCTCCAGACTGTTTTCTGTAGCGGCCGCACCAATTTATATTCACAACAACAGTGCATGAAGGTTCCTTTTCCCTCCACATCCTCACCAACATTTATTTCACGTATTTTTTAAACACAAAAAATGAATTCTAGTATACTTAACATACAGTGTCATATTAATTTCAGGTTATTTCTTGTCTTTTTGATATTAGCTATTTGGACAGGTGTGAAGTGTTATCTCATTGTGATTTGATTTGCATTTCCCCGATGATTAATGATGTTGAGCATCTTTTCATTTGTCTGTTGATTATCTGTATTATTTCTTTGGAAAATTAAAAACATGGGTCCTTTGCCCATTTTTTTAATCAGATGGTTTTTTATTCTGTTTTGTTTTTTGATGTTGAGTTGTATAAATTCCTTATATATTTGGATATTACCCCTTATTGGAGATATCACTTGCAAATATCTTCTACCATTCGGTGAGTTTCCTTTTCATTTTGTTGTTGGTTTCTTTAACTGTGCAAAAACTTTTTAGTTTGATATAGTCCCAATTGCTTTTGTTTCGCTTGCCTGAAGAGATAGATCCAGAAAAATATTGCTAAGGCTGATGTCCAAGAGAGTACTGTGTTTTCTTTTAGGAGTTTTATGGTTTCAGTCTGAAATTTAGGTCTTTAATCCTTTTTGAGTTTATTTTTGTGTATGGTGAAAGAAAGCGGTCCATTTTCAGAAAGATGCACATGGCAGGGAGGTGAGGTCACCTGCAAACAGCAGTATGAGTGAGCCATCTTGGCAGTGGATCCTCAAGAGCATTCACGCCTTCAAACCCTTGCAGTCACCGCCAGTATCTTGACTGCACCCTCGTCAGAATCCCATGTCAGAGCAATATAGCTCAGGCCACCAGAGAGCTACTCCCAGAATTCTGACCCACAGAAACCATGAGATAAAGTTTGTTTTAAGCTGCTAATTTTTGTGGCAATTTGTCATGCAGCAATTGATAACTAAAATACCATGTTTAATGTGTTTTTTTCAACTATTTGCTTTGTTTTGATAAAATTATTCTCATTATGGGAATAGATTCTGTGGAATTGTGTTATTACATTTAAATATTACAGCCAATTACCTCTTCTACTATCCTAACTTTTTGTGTTCAAGGATCTGCAAAACTTTAGATTTTGAGCTGTGGCAATAATAAAATTTAATTTTATGTTGGCATGTTATTTCGAGTTTACAATCACTTCATCATTACATTACCATGTTTAAATGTTCAATAATGCCGAAAGGTACATTAATCTTATTTTTCTACTTTAGGAAGTGGGATAAAGGCTCAGAGCTTTTAAATATTATGTTCCCAGAGTCACACAGCAGGTGTCTTAGTGCCAGGCCTTTGATTCAAGAATAGTGCTTTTTCCAAGGCATCATTTTGCCTACTAATGGTTTCTAATATATGACATGTGAAGATGAAAGAAATGGATATAGGCTGGCTGTATTGCCCCTAATAAAAAGTATCTATCTGAGGCAAATTATATTGGAATATTAAAATACGCATTTGTAGTGTGATCATTTTAGGCAGATTGTCAAATAACTACATTAAGTGAAACATTCTAAAATATAAATGATTAACTTCTTAGAAGTACATTATTTATTTTTAACTAAGGGTTTCACTATAAAAACAAATGGAGAAGGAATCATAGTGTCATGCTATATCATCACTGAATTATGGTGAAGTATGAGTTTGGACGTAACGTGGTGAAAACGCACCTTACGTCTTCATCCATCTGCTCCTTTGAATTTTAGATGCTTTCTTTTCCTTATAGATTATTTTTGTATTTTAGTGGCATGTTTAGGAACTGGAACAAGATTCTTATTGGGATTATTGGAAGAATTTTGGTAGTACTTACTATTTGATAGTTAAAAAACAGAATTACATAGATTCCTAAAACTGATTTTTTGAGCAATACTATTTCTTTGAAAATTACAGTACTCATTTGGGATTGCTCATTATAATGAATTAATTTAAATCATATAAAAAAGGCACTGCTATGATGGTCTCCTTTGGAAACAGAAACAGCATCATATTAATTTCTAAACAATTGTATCTAAGTTTTGTAAAAGAATCTAGCATGTATTAAATTGACCATCTGCATAGTTTAGGATCATCAAACTTAAAAATAGCATGTTATATTAAATGTTATTGTCTGATACTTCTCCTGGAGAATCTAGCATGGTGGGATGTATAAATACAATTATATTTCACTAGGATATTAAGACTATATATACTAGGCAGAAATATAGTGTGGTAGGTAAGCACATAATAGACTTAGTGTGTTTGAAACCTAACTCTGTCACTTATTTGAAATCATGGACAAGTTACTTTCAATTCTCTATTAATTTCCACATTTTTCTATATTTCTCTTAAGCCACTGAATTTTCTCTTATGTATTAACAGTAATAGTTTATAACTGATGAACTTGCTGGTATCATGTTTTATTTGCATAATTTTTTTATTCATTATTTTTTGTTACTATTAATAATGCTTAATATGAGTACTTAGAGTGATACTTTGTATAATTAAGTATTCAATAATATTATATATTATTATAAATAGTATAAACTACCTACATCCACCTCAAACTACTTGTACAATCTATCCATAGTACAATTTCTCCTAAGACTTCTGTAAATGACTTAGTATTTTATATTTCCAAAGGCTACTCTGGGAACTGTCCCAGGCTCAAAATGAAGATTTTTTTTTTCATCTTTCTAATAGGTTAATTTTTACATGTAATTCTTTTATTGTTGTAAAATAAAGATCTGTGGCTTTTTTGTTGTTGTTGATTTTACATTGTAATGAGAACATTAGCTAGCTTATGGTTTTTATTATCACTTATATATGAGTTTTAGGGAAAGAAAACATCAACAGTAATCTTGACATAATGTATTTCTTTAGCTTCTTGTAATGGAAGATGCTTCTTTAAAAGATTCTATTTTCTCTCTGTGCCATGAAGAAAAAAAATTGGGAGGAGCACACTGTGTGTAAATGGTGTGTTATATAAACATCTTAGGTTAATGGGAAGTGAATCTTCCAATTTGCTAAGAGGTTTTAAATTTTTTTTTTAATTTTTTTTTCTTCAACGTTTTTATTTATTTTTTGAGACAGAGAGAGACAGAGCATGAAGGGGGGGGAGGGGCAGAGAGAGAGGGAGACACAGAATCGGAAGCAGGCTCCAGGCTCCGAGCCATCAGCTCAGAGCCTGATGTGGGGCTCGAACTCACGGACCGTGAGATCGTGACCTGGCTGAAGTCGGACGCTTAACCGACTGCACCACCCAGGCGCCCCAAGAGGTTTTAAATTTGATATGCCTTTCTGACTTTGAAATCACTCATACATTTGGATATTTGGAAAATCCTATATTGTAGAATATAGGGATTTTTCTATGGATTTTTTGTTCGTTTCAGACCATGATCCACCTTGTTTTCATAGTCATCATCATACACCAAATGATCTAATATTTCTAAGTACCTCTCTTATGTTTGTGTTATTCCTTACAGTTTATAAAACATGCTACCTTTATATCATAGCACACATGAAACTTCTAACAATAGTCATTATTTTCATGTCATAGATGACAAATATTGTCCTATATAACCTATTAGAAATGTACGGACTCAGTACTTAGAATTGGATCTTGTTACTGTAAACCCAGTGATGCCGAGGCCATGTTATATATGGTAAATGAAATCATTGGTTACAACCCTTTGTTCTCCTCTTACTCATACACATCTGCCACAGCCACGTGATGGATGGAGTACACTTCCCTGATACTATCACCCATGTGACTTGCGTTAATAGGAAGTGAGTAGATGTGATGGTGGTGAGGCTTGAATGCACTTGTGTGCTCATGATGGCTCTCTTGCACTTGTGACACTGCCGTGAGAAGTTGCCCATCAGCTAAAGGAGTCAGAGAGACAACTAAAGTAGACCGAGGACTATGTGAAGCATGGAGCCAGGCTGAGCCCAGTCTGACTCAAAATCTTTCAACTGTCTGACCCATAGGCACACAACAGTGTTTTCTGAGCATTATTGTGGCAGTAGCTAATTAACACATCATGTGTTAAAGATGAATCAACTGTGCGAAAAACAGATATGGAGATACGGGGAAATTAAATATACAGTCTTAATTAACCCTTGTGTTATTTAAAACATAGGGGTGCCTATGTGGCTCAGTCAGTTGAGCGTCCAACTTCGGCTCAGGTCATGACCTCACAGTTCGTGAGTTTGAGCCCTGCATCAGGCTCTGTGCTGACAGCCCAGAGCCTGGAGCCTGCTTCGGATTCTGTGTCTCCCTCTCTCTGCCCCTCCCCTGCTTGTTTTCTGTCTATCTCTCTCTCAAAAGTAAATAAACATTAAAAATAAAAAAAACATAGTTAATAAAAACATGATAAAGTAAATGTATTTTTCCATTCAATCAACAGAATGATGGTGGTGCTATACTATGTAATCACGTGGCAAAGAATTGAGCTTCCACTATCACGTCAGCTCTTCCATTCCCAATGGACAAATTTTCCCAGAATGCAACCTAGAAATTTAGCTACAAAAAAGATATTCCCTTGTATGTTGGTCTCAGCATATTGATAGTGATGCTTTCAGCTTGGAATGCCTGAAGCCCTCAAGCAGGTATTATTTGTGGTGAGTCCCTATAGACATTTCCCCGATCAGAGACGGTGCTGTGTCTGGACAGGCCCTTGTCATTCTTACTATGATTGCAAGTTGCACCTCAGCAACAACCATCTGATAACTTTGAAAAAAAAAATGTTTTTACTGACAAGTTCTGGAGGCTACATGGTAGGCCCGAAGACCACGTGCCTTTATTGGGATGTCAAGAGTGGGGTTCCTAGAGTGGGGATCCTTGGGTTGACTCTTTACTGGTGAATTAATAATGTGAGCAGGAATTAGTGCAAGGAAAGGGAAAAGTGTGTCACTGAAGCTATAAGTTATCTAGATCACCCTGGATGTTCTAAAAAGGAGAATTTCATGGGTAAGAAAGGCCTGGCTCCTTATCTAGTTATTTTGCTAGTAGCCTGTCATACAGGTAACAATGTGTTTATTCAACATGGATGTCTTTGAAATGGATGCCTCAGCAATCAAAAGCTTAATGTTGCATGCACTAAAAATTATAATCAAAAAGGCTTATTGTCAGGCACTTACACTACATGTTTATATATGAAAAACATGAGAGGCATTTCTCCTTTTTTAATTTAATTTATTTTTTTTTATGTTTTTTTTTGAGAGAGAGGGAGACAGAGTGTGAGCAGGCGAGGGGCAGAGAGAGAGGGAGACACATCATCGAAGCAGGCTCCAGGCCCTGAGCTGTCAGCACAGAGCCCGATGCGGGGCTCAAACCCACGAACTGTGAGATCATGACCTGAGCCAAAGTTGCACACTTAACCAGCTGACGTGCCCAGGCGCGACTTAACCACCCAGGCACCCCGGCATTTATCCTTTAAACCACTTTTTCTTTTTCCAAAAATGATGTGTCTCTTAAAATGTCTCGGTCATAAAATGCTATAAAAAACCGGAATATTCTGAACCCTCTCCCAGTAAATTTATTGATATATATCTATATGTGTATATATATGCACATATATATGCATATATGTATACTATATAATATTTACCAGGGAAATACTTAAAAGAATAGATTTTTCAGTTCCTAAAGTTTAAAAATCATATATGTATATATTTTGTCATATATATTATATTGTATATTATATAATATATTTTATGTATTTTAAGTTTAGGGAATAGCTCAGTGCATTTGGGGAGAGATTTTAGAGATAAGAACTTCTGATCTACATTATAATTTCTTTATGATGAATATTTAATTAAATATGAAATCACACTAACATACTAATTTTTAATTGTAGCAACATTAATGTTCATGCCTAGATAAGTCAACTTCCTCAAGTATATAAACTAGATACACCTCAGAAATATTTTTGTTGTTGGTCAAAAATTAATAAATATTTTTCATTTATTTACCTTCCCAAAGGTAAATAAACCTTTGGAGTGGAAGAAACTTTTCAGTTCTACAGATTTGAGGATAAAATAATTAACATTTGAAAAGCGTTGCTTCAACTGTGAACAATTATTTTTATAACTTACGCTTAGAAGTATCTATTAAAATTGCCAAAATTGTTCCTTTTCTTTGTTTACATACCTCTACAAATTATTCTCTTTAAAAAAATTTATTTAAACTTATTTATATATTTTGAGAGGGGGAGAGAGAGTTAATTTCTATTCTGATTCAATCATGATTGTAAAATAGGCTTCGTATGATTTCAATTCTTTTAAATATTCCTAAGCTTGTTTGTGGTCCAGAATATGGTATTTTGATGGACGTTCCTTATGTTCTTGCCAAGAACCTGTCTTCTGCTCATATTGGGTGGAGTGTCCTATAAATATCTATTCACTCTATAGTTATCCATTAGTTCCCATTGGCTAGTGTTCTTCAAATATTTCATACTTTTACTGAATTTTTAAACTTTCCGTACTGGTTAATAAAACAAAGTTGAAGACCTCAACTATAATTTTGGATTTGTTCCAACTCCCCCTTTTAGTTCTATGACTTTTTATTTTATGCATTTTGAAATTTTGTTGTTAAGACACATAGACATTATTATCAGTGTGAGGTTTTTTGGTAGGAAAAGTTGACCAATTTTTTATGATGCAGTGTTCCTCTTACCCCTGCTGCTATTCTTTCTTCTGAAGTCTTTTTTTTTCTTTTTTGTCTAATATTTTAGTCACTCCAGAATTCTTTTACTTAGTCAAAAACTATATTTTCCATTATTTACTCTTAACTTATGCATGTCTTTATACTATATACTTTATACTTTATATATCTGTCATTCTCCTTGTATTGGTGTGTTCTAGAACTTTTGTGTTTAATACGATTAAGATGGTTAAACTTAAATCTACTGTTTTGCTTGTTGCTTCCCTTTGTCTGTTTGTTTCTTTTCTAAATCTCCGTTCCAATGATTTACTATATGCCTTAGGAGTGAGGCACACCAATAGGAGTAGAGCTGAACCTGATTGAAAGGAGTTGGCCTAAAGCTAGTTATTCCAATTCGAGAAGCTCTGTAATGGAGTATTACCCCTCAGGACACTTGGGAGAATACAGGCATATGGGCACCTGTTACAAAGAGGTCATCATTATCATTCAGTGGGAGCCAGAGAAAAGTGATAATTCAGACCTTAAAAAAAAAGTCAAATATAAGTGTGTCACATATTCATCTATTCATACTTTTATCATTTTGGAATATCAGAGGTGAGACAGAAGAATAAAAAACAACAACAAAACAGCAACAAAAATTGACACATTGAGGATCACCTTTTAGGGTGCAGAAGGAGGATCATATTATAATAAGAGAGAAAAAATATTAGCACTAGCAAATTCAGAATAGTACGCAATCTTACTATCCAAGCGGAGGAATATTTTTAAGAAATGAGGGTGAGAATATAAATACCACCAAGAAATCACAAAAGATGATCTCTGGATTTAGCATTTAGTAAGCCATTGAAGACAATCAGAGGTAATGACTTCTGGGACCTTATTATAGTAATATGGATTCACGAAACTTGAGTAGATGTTGTAGAAATGTATTATGACAGTAATGGGGGGAGGAACCTGCCTAATAAGCAATGGAGAGTGGCAAAAGGGTTAAGCAATTGAAAAGAGATCTGCATGTGCAAAAGTTTAAAGAAACAGGAATAAAGACTGAAGATACATCAGAAAGAGGGAATCTTTGAAGATACAAACAAGGGGGGAAAGTGGGAAAAGGGGAAATTAGTAATTAGTTCCTAAATACACCTTCCCTCTCCCTCCCCCAACCCAGCCACAAGGGAAGAAAAAGATGGAAATTCAGCTCTATCCACGTGTTGAGAATGAAATCGTAATGACCACATTATTTTAGCAATACAGCAAAACTCTTATTTTTGGTAAAGCCCACCAATTTTCTAACTTTATGTTCTCTTTCTTTGGGGGGAGGGGGTTTCAAAGGATTCCTTTGGAGTTTAAAGGATTTGGAGAAAAATGGGAGTCAATCATTTTACCCCAGCGTCAAGGCGAATAGTTCAATTGCATTGGCCTATTCAAAGCACTTTAAGAATTGCAGAACTCCTAAATGGCACAGAGGATAAACTCATCAGCCAAAGTTCTCTTTCTGATATTGTATTCAGGTTGGGTTTTTGAATTTTGAAAAATTGAACTAAAATCAATAGGAATCCCATGGGCCATATATTGTTATGTTTACTTTTTATGTGTGTGTGTGACAATAATTAATCTCCCAATGCACCACAGACAACTGTGTGTTCAAGCTGTAGAAAGTATTCCCTCATGGTATCTGCAGAAAGGGTGCAATTTGTCCTCTTAAAATAGCAGAGTTTTGAGAAGCTATCACAATTCACAAAGGACATTCAGATTCATATGGTAAGGTTAAGTGACATTTCATTTGCATTTTTACTTTCCAGGCTTCCTTTGTATGCTGGTGAGCATTTTGAAATGCTTGTAGGATCTTTTAAAAATGGAAGCCCTGTTCAAGTGTTTCACCAACTCCACTAGTTTACCATTACGGTAAAGGTAAAATACTCTCAGCTTTCCATATTTTCCACAGGGGATAACTGGCAATATATTGTTTTTCCTTCATTTTGTCCAACAAAACCTAGATTCATTCATTCCCCTGTCCCTTTCTCCCACTTATTTGAACATGCACTTGCAGGAAACGTGTGTCAGTCACTGTGGTGAACATTGACAATACCACAGAGGGGATAACTGGCAGCATACTTTCATTGGGTTTACAATCTAGCTGACAAATTTGAAACGTGAGATTTTACTTGAGATTGTATACAGAATGTATTATGAAGCATGTAATAGAGTACTTAATATAAATCTCTGGGTTCTTGTTTGCAAAACCAGAAACATGTAACTTAAGCAGCAAAGGAATCTTTTTGGAAGATTGTCTAGCAGCTCAGAGAGTCCCAGGAAAGATGGAGGGCCAGGCTCAAATAGGAAGCAAGGGAGAGAAGACATGGCCAACATCCTGGCCCAGGCACTGTTGTCCCAGGATGTCCATGTTGTCATTGTCTTGACCCTGAAGGTGTCATTTTACGTTGTCTAAAGGATCCTACAGCACTGAATCACTCCATTAGGATTCAAAGTCCTGCAACACATATGCTTTTATCTATTTGGCAAATACAATGCTCACCACCTGTTACTGGCTATGCTAAGTTCTTTATGTATTTTGACTCACTGAAAACTCATCATAACCCAGGAAGCTGGACAGTGTTATGATGTCCATTTGTTTTTTTTTTTCATTTTAGATTTGAGGAAGCTGAGACAGAAAGTATAAGGAACTTTTCCAAGGTCACATAGCCAGAAAGTGGCGCAGCCTCTCATTACGCTATATTGCCCTACCTGACTGATGTGTGACCTCTGCAACAGGCACAGGGAGAGGGGATTTCTGACCTTCTTGCTGTCCTTAGTGGGAGGGGAGCACTCTGCTTCCCATCAATTTTCAGATTCCCCTCAAGTTGGGAGTTTAGATACTGGTTAGCAAAAATGAAAAAAAAATCTTCACTAGCCAGTTTGGAAGATATTTCCATTTACCTTCTTTTTTTTTTTTTTTCAACGTTTATTTATTTTTGGGACAGAGAGAGACAGAGCATGAACGGGGGAGGGCCAGAGAGAGAGGGAGACACAGAATCGGAAACAGGCTCCAGGCTCTGAGCCATCAGCCCAGAGCCTGACGCGGGGCTCGAATTCACGGACGGCAAGATCGTGACCTGGCTGAAGTCGGACGCTTAACCGACTGCGCCACCTAGGCGCCCCTCCATTTACCTTCTTTATCTAGTTCTGACTCGGTTCTCAATCTGTGCCTTTTATTTTCCGATCTCCAGGAAGAGCATTCTCTAGAGGGTAGAAGCTCCTTTTATATGAAGCCACTGTGTCCTCAACCTAAGTAGCATTACAGCATCTTATCATTACTTAGCCCCTTGGTTTTCACATTCAGAAATACAGAAGGGATGGTTTGAGAAAAATCCTATTCTTTCATTCTTGACTTTGTTACTTAGAAAATGTAGAATCCATGTTGTTTTTCCTTGATCAGTGTAATAATTGCTGGCACAATTACAAAATGGGAGGCATTACTTTCAAATCAGTGGAAAGTAACAAAGAACACACATCAGAAAATGAGTTAAAAAAAACCTAAAAGCATAAAACAAAATAATAGAAACAAATCATACAAGTTATTTAAAAACTTTTTAAGTCACCACTCAGAAGCAAAGTAACATTAGGTTTAATTAAAAGTTGCTTCTGAGTGGAAACTACAGAATGAATCATACCTGGCATATACTAGGCCCTCTAGTTGCTGAGTGAAAAAATCTATTTTCCACTTACAAAAGATTTAGCTATTAGGCAATAAATACAAACAAAAGGATGCTATCATACTGATTAGAAAAGTTCCAACACAGTGTTTATGATTAAAATGAAAACTAGCATAACATTATTAATTTTAGACAAAGTGAAGGAACGTAAAGGAAATTAAAAAATTTGCGGTTAGTTGAAAATAATACTTGGAAATATTTAAGTGGCAAATTACATGTCACTAAATATAAAGTGAAAACTGTTAGATAGGTTCTCTAGTTGGTTCCTTAAAACAATCAAGCAAATTAAAATGTGAATATAACTTACCATAGTATGGCAGATACTAAAAAATACCATGATTTCTATCATTTTTTTCATCATTCTTATTACCCTTTTATGATCTCTTTAGAATTACAAAGATATGTAAGTTGGTAATATTAAAAATAAAATAAATCAGTAAATATTAGAGATTAAATATAGAAGTGACACAAAAATACTTGAAAACTTATTTGTGGAAAAGGCACCTGATTGCCTGCCTGGCCACTCTTCCACGTTAGAACACAATGTATCTAAGTAAAAGACATTTCTCAACATCCACTGCAGTTTGGTTTGGTTATGTAACTATTATCTGGCACATGAGATATAAACTGCACCTAGTAGACACTTGGTAGGTGACTCTATAAAATGGAGGCAGGGGAAGACAACTGGGGCAATCACATTTACCCTCACACTGATGCCTAGAACACAGCAACTTGTCTTGGGCTATGAAGATATAACCGTAAAACTGTAAGAGAAAGAGGGAAGCCTAGTTCTTGATAAAACCATTGAGCTACTTTACCAACCCTGAACTCCAATCCCTAGACTTGTTTGGCATGAGGAAGCAGACATCTTTTGTTTAATTCACTGTTATTCTCATACCTCTTAAGAGCAGTTGACTAGAATTCCTTAATAAAATAGTATATCAATAAAGTAGCCAGATATAAACACAAAGTTAGTATTTTTTATGTATAAATATATGTATAAATATGTACATATATGTGTGTATATATTAGATATTATGCACACACACACACATATATATATGTATATATGTTAGAACACGTAATGAACAAATGCGCCTATTCACAAAAGGAATATAATTCTTAGATTTGAAGAAATTTAGCATGAATTGTGCAGGGCTTACATGAATATTATAAAATTTACTCTGAGTTTAACAAATTGAAAATAATATAGTATAGACAACAGAACATCATAAATCAGTATGAAGATACAATGTGTTCTCCACTAGATTTCATTTAAAACTGGTGAAAATGACTCAACTTTATCTTGAGTGACAAATGAAGAATCATAAAAAACTGAAATACAAGATTAAAAAGTGTTTCAAACGTAACAGTACAGTTCAAAAAGTTCTTAGTAATTAGTGACTGAGTAGTATGTTTTATTAAATAAAATATTTATTTTAAATATATTTAATATTTGCTATCATGTCAGCGATTGAACTAATTCACTGAGCAAACTCTTGAAACAAACATAGGTTTGAGAAGCTATGAGCAGAATTTGTCAATAATGTGTCACTATGACAGACTCAGAACCATATAAATAGCTAAAAGTATTTTAATGCATTGTGTTAAGTACAAAATTGTGACAGATATTTAAAGTGACATGTGTTTTATGATTGATTTTCAAAACATTTTAAGTAAAAGCTTAGGTAGACAGCATAATTCTTATAAATTTCCATAATCTGTCATCTGTGAGGGTTCACATTTATAATATAATAGGTATGCTGTTTATTTGTCATCAATGTGTTTGAAATGGTCATGCCTAACCCATGTTCTTTCAAGACTGGGAACACCTTACATATATCTATCTATCTATCTATCTATATACACATATATATACATATATGTATATGTATATATATGTATGTATGTATACATATGTTTGTATGTATGTATATATATGTGTGTGTGTGTGTGTGTATATATATATATATATGTATATATATATATATATATATATATATATATATATATATATGAAAAAGGAAATTTAGGCCCTAAGAAAAAGAAACAGTACTTATACACATACACACATTCCTATATATATATATATATATATATATATATATATATATGTATTTATACATATACATTCTCTTATATAATATATATACATATACATTCCCATATATATATATATATATATGTATACATACACACATACATACATAAATATATATCTCTGTGTGCGTGTGTATATCTCACAAATCACAAGTATATATATTTGAGTTTTTGTGTGGAGAATCTATGAACCTTGAATTTAAGGAGTGGAACTTTTATTTTCCCCTAAAGTTTATTTATTTGAGAGAGACAGAGACAGTGTGAGTAGGGGAGGGGCAGAGAGGGAGAGGTAGAGAATGAATCCCAAGAAGGCTCCTTGCTGTCAGCACAGAGCCCAATTCAGGACTCAAACTCTTGAAACTGTGAGATCATGACCTGAGCCAAAACCAGGAGTCTGATCCTTAACAGACTGAGCCACCCAGGCACCCTAAGGAGCAGAACTTTTGATCCTATGTATTCCTTCCTCTTGGCTGTCATGTTAGGATTGATCTAAATCTGTCCAATCAGAATGAATCTCAAAAAGTTGTTTACTTCAGCTTGCATAGAAAAGAAGCTCTCTCAAGGAGGAGGAAGGGGTAAAACAAAACAAAACAAAACAAAACCAAAAAGCGAAACATGGAGACTGAGATCGGATGGTGTCCTATCTACCTTATCAAATTGTGCCTTCAAGTGAAACTCATGCTTGATTTTTCAGCATTAGTCAATTCCTATAAATCATATTTGTGGTTTAAGAGTGCATGATTTTGATTTTTCTATAACTTGTATCTGAAACAACTTGTATAGTTGAGTTCATACACTTTGAAAATGATACGAAGGCCAAGTGTACAAAGTGACAAAGACAGTTCATAAACGATGGAAGACCTGAGACTAGTTTTCTTGGTAGAGCTAATAGGCAGATTTAGGCAGTTAGGACAAGACACTAAACCCTCTATGGGAGACATTCCACAAGAGCTGAGTGTTACAACCAGAGGGAGATGCCAGCAGGGCAGGCAATGTGGACTACAGCTGGGGTTGGGGGCAGGGTTATGGAGAAGTTTGAACAAAAAAGAATATTCACCTAATGACTACATTAGATGGTTATAACTTGATGACTATTTATTAGTTTTGACAAATCACAAGCATGTATTAGACCTATCAGACACAGTTCAGAGCATATCACAGGTGGCTCTAAGCCTGGTGGTTGCTAGGCATAGGCTGTTTCTATTACCCTTTAATACCCAAACACAGCTGAGGATAATAATGCCTGACAGTGGTATGGATGAGGTTGGTGAAGAAACTCTGAGGTTTTCTTGCTGCTTTTTATCATCTCAGTTAATTGCTTAATGATAAGCATCTCTCTAGGTTAGTTGTTCAGCCAATTAAAGAAGCTGCAATAATGTATTTGGAGAATAAATCTGCTGTAGCCCAGCCTCACCTCTGCCATAGTTTTTTATTCCATTCTCACAATGCCCCATAAGCAGGATTAGAAAGCCAGGTCAGCCAAGAGTGAGACTGTCACCTAACTCCCACTTCTGAATGGAAACAGGGTGACTTGGTAAGAGATTAATATCACTGTCCCCAAATTCTAAGATCTGAGGTCTCAAAGATATGTGGTCCCTGTCACATTTTCATTCCCCTTCATATATGCCCATAACTTTGGAAGAGTGCTATAGGCAACATAACCAGCTGGCCATGAACAAACATATGCTCAAAGGTTTCATGGCATGGATTTTGGACCCTCTTGGCAATTAGCTTCTGTGATTTTCCAAGCCTCTTAAACAGCTTTATCTTCTGTAAAATGAGAATAATAAAAACAGTAATGTTATTAGTTTGTCTTGAGAGTTGTTTAATGCATATACAGAGTCTAGCAAAGGTCCAGAAAGAGATTTCAATTAGTGATAGTTATCATTTCTTTTCTCTATTTTAAGAATTATTCCCCAAAGATCAAAGAGAATAGTTTTATAGACCACTTGATGCGCCCCAGCTTTGGACTTTTGTAGTAGGTGGTTAGCCTCCCCAGGTGGGGACCTGGGAGTTTGTCATAGGTTGAAAAATCAGAAAGTCTTCCTCCAAAGTATTACAGTCTACTTACTGCTGGAGGAGACCTTGCATAGTTTAAAGATGATTCAGGAGGCACGTTAGGAACTTGCCATACTTTCCTGCCATCATGGAGATCAGTTACCACGTTCCTGTGAGTCTGCCAGGAAACTGCAGTGGGGAGCACTGTTGGTCCCTTACAGACCCTGTTGGATGGAGAGATTCTGTTACCAGCAGTCCAGCTAACATGCGAGGGAGAGGGGAAGGGGGGCACCAGGGGGCTGTGGGCAGGGGCCGGGGTATGGCCCTGCAAGCAGGATGGCAAAACATTTGTGGGCTCCGTTGGGTGTGGTTTGGGGTCAAGGCGATGGAGCAAGTCAGGAACGAACTGGGAGGATGCATTGTCATTTTGATAATGATTGTAATAAAAAAGACGTGCTCTTGGTGAAACACGTACACAGTAAGACGCAAACATGCCGAGCCCCTCCTGCCTTCCTTTCTTTGGACTCTTCCTCCTTCCATCCTACTTCCCACAGGTAAGCTTTGCCCACATTCACCACACATGGCAAAATGTCGCGTCCTCGGTCTTTTTAAAACATAAATGTGCGATTTGTGGTTTTTCGACATAACGTATCTTGGATATCTTCCTGTAGCAGAGTGATCTGCTTTGTTTTTAAAACGGCTTTGAGTGTGCGAGTAATACATGAATGTATGGTACTTGTAAAAATGGAAAGCGCACAGTCACAGAGTAGGTGACTGCCGTAACCTGTCCTCTCCCTGCCCTCAGAGGTGATCACTGCTGACAGCTCAGCGATGTCCTTCCAGATGCTTTCTCCTGTGTGCATGTGTAAACTGGGGAGGGGGTTGGCGAGTAAGGAGGGAAGCAGCCACAGAGTGGTATAGATAATTAAAAAAAAAAAGACATAAATAGGATCCCTATTGTCCTGAGTCTGTCCGTCTGTTTCTGTTTTTTAAATTACTTTCTACTCATTGGTAAGAGAGAACACATGGAAATCATGCCTACATGTGCCTTGTTTTATTTCTATTTAGTTGATGTTTACCATGTAAGATATCACAATGTATAATGGATCTCCAAGTAAAATTCTTGTGTTACCACTGAACTTTCAGGACAGTGAAGCAGAATAAATTGGGTTGTAATAGACTCCAGAATGTCTAAGTACATAGATAAGGGAAAGAATGCATTCCTAACAATATGCGTCTAAAATTTAACAAATGGTATTAACGATATGTTCTATTAGAAAAATATATATATATGGGGCGCCTGGGTGGCGCAGTTGGTTAAGCGTCCGACTTCAGCCAGGTCACGATCTCGCGGTCCGTGAGTTCGAGCCCCGCGTCAGGCTCTGGGCTGATGGCTCGGAGCCTGGAGCCTGTTTCTGATTCTGTGTCTCCCTCTCTCTCTGCCCCTCCCCCGTTCATGCTCTGTCTCTCTCTGTCCCAAAAATAAATAAAAAACGTTGAAAAAAATTTTTTAAAAAAGAAAAAAAATATATATATATGTTACCCTAATTGTGACATCAAATGAAACATCTTTTAAGAAATTAATAAAATTTAGAAACATATGAGAGAAAATATATAATGCTTACATTATAAAAATTGGCAAAGGAAATACACATATGGTTTACAAAATAAATGTATAAGACTAAAACAAAAACAAAGTCCAACCTTAACAATAAATTATAACAAAATTTATCATATAAAATTGATAAAAGCATTAAAATGCTGGTGGTTTTTTGTTTTTTTCAATCCTGGAGAGACTATTGTTATGCTTTCTCATTTTGTGGGAATGCAAGTAGGTAGAGTCTCTTTAGAGTAAAATTTGGTAAATTTATGTATTTTTAAAGTTTATTTTTGAGAGAGGGAGAGTGAGTACACACAAGTGGAGGAGGTTCAGAGAGAGACACGCACACAGAGTCTGAAGCAGGATCCAGGCTCTGAGCTGTCAGCACAGAACCTGATACTGGGCTGAAACTCACTGACCTTGAGATCATGACCTGAGCTGAAGTCGGATACTTAACCTAAACTGACTGAGCCACCCAGGCACCCCTAAAATTTGGTAAATTAAAAAAATCATATTTCCATTTATAAGATTATGATGAACTATTTATTTAAAAAATGCTTTCTTTTTAAGTTGATATATTTTTAGAGACAGAGACAGCATGAGTTGGGGAGGGGCAGAGAGAGAGAAGAGGAGAGAGAGTGAATCCCAAGCAGGCACCACACTGCCAGCACAAAAGCACCATGTGGGGCTCAAACTCATGAACCGCCAGATCATGACTTGAGCCAAAATCAAGAGTCAGACAGTTAATTGACTGAGCCATCTGGGTGCCCCAGATGACTATTTAAAGGAGGAGGGAAAACACATATTTATATTCCTTACTGTACTATTCATAACTGTAAAATATTATAAAAGTGGAAGGGTTTAACAATATGGCTAATTGACTTATACTTAAGGGACTATTTAGTAGTCATTAGCAAAATATCACAATGTTATCACACTGTTATCAATCCCAATGATTGTGATTGTGATACTATAACAATGTTAACAATGATTATTGACAAGAGAAACAGATCTGGTGTGATAAAAGAGAGAGACAAAGAAAGAAAGAGAGAGAGAGAGAGAGGGAGAGAGAGAAAGCAAGCAAGCAAGCAAGCAAGCAAGCTAAAACTTTCCTCTTTTAGCCCAGAGGAAAAACATGAAAACAATAAAAGTGACAAAAAGTCAAGAACCTGGTATCATCTAGCACCTGGTATCTGTTCTTTAAATGTTATCTCCGACTAAAATGTCCAGGAATTTTTGTGTAGATGTCTGCTTCTAGATCTCAGGTAAGATGTACCAAATGAGTCGTGGGTCGGGTAATGTCAAAGGGGATCAAACCGGTCTAGGAGAATGTCGTTTCAACACAAGCAAACAAACACAGCATTTCCTTAAAAAATACCAAATCTATAACTATCCGTGCGTTCATAATGACAACTTGAAAAATATTTTACTATGTGCCATTCGAACTTGATAAGGAAAAAGTCAAGTAATCAAGTAATTATCTTTGATGATCTGTGGTTATATATAAAATATGTCAGATGATGGGGCGCCTGGGTGGCTCAGTCTCCGTGAAGCGGCCGACTTCGGCTCAGGTCATGATCTCGCGGTCCGTGAGTTCGAGCCCCGCGTCGGGCTCTGTGCTGACAGCTCAGAGCCTGGAGCCTGTTTCAGATTCTGTGTCTCCCTCTCTCTCTGACCCTCCCCCGTTCATGCTCTGTCTCTCTCTGTCTCAAAAATAAATAAATGTTAAAAAAAATTTTTAAAAAATAAAAAAATAAAATAAATATGTCAGATGAGTAACCATGGATTTGTGGGGGCAAGTGGATCAATTCTTCTCAGTAGAATAATCCTACCTAATAATGCAGGAGACATAATTTTTTTAATTACAAATTTAATATCTCTTTTGAGATTCATTAATCTGATACTGCTGCAACTACGAGGTGAATGGTTAATGGCAAATTTGTAATAAAGGAATCAGGTCAAACCCATCTGGGCTCATTGACTAGCTGTAGCATATCCAGTTATGAGACATCCTGACTTTGTTTATCCTCATGTGGATATAATAGGATTGACATCACCTGGAAGGCATTCTTTCCCACAGCCTGAATTCGAATATATTCAAGCCTTTAGATTTTTAAGGTTTATTTTACCTTTATTATTTTTATTCCACTTTATTGAAGTATGACTGACATGTAAAAATATGTACATATTTAATATATACTTAATGTTTGCAGATAAGTATACATCTATGAAACCATTACTACTCTCAAGACCATAGGCATTTCTATCACCTCACAAAGTTTCCTTTCACTTTGTTATTACTGTTGTTGTCATTATCATCATCATCTCGTGGTAAAAACATTTAACATATACCCTCTTAGCAAAATTTATGTATGCAACACAGTATCTATTTTTAGGTCTAGGTACTATGCTCTAGAAGAGACCTCCAAAATGTATTCATCTTGTAAAACTGAGACTTTTTACCTTTCACTGTCACCTACCTTTTTCCACCTCCCTGCTGCAACTCCTGCCGTCCCTAAATAATATCCCATTGCATGTATATACCACATTTAATTTATCCATTCATGCATTGATGGACATTTAGGTTGTTTCCAAATCTTGGCTATTGTGAATAATCTACAGTGAAGATGGAAATACAGGTATCTTGAGATCCTGACTTCATTTCCTTTGTATAAATACTAAGAAATGGTATTGTTGTATCCTATTGTGGTTCTATTTTTAATTTTTGGAGGAACTTCTATTTTATTTTCCATAATGGTGACAGCACTTTTCATTCCTCCCAATAGTTTACCAGTGTTCTCTACATCCTTGACAACACTTGTTATCTTGTTTTTTGTTTGTTTGTTTTTGTTTTTTTATAACTTAAATCCTTGGAGATGTGGGGTAATATCTGTTTGTGGTTTTGATCTTCAATTATCTGATGATTAGTGATGTCAAGCACATTGTCACTAACCTGTTGCCCATGTGATTTTTGGAGAAATGGCTCTTCATATTTTTGCCTGTTTTGAAAATATTTGTTTTAATACTATTAAGTTGTAGGAGTTCCTTATATATTTTGAATATTAACCCCTTTTCAGAAATGTTTACAAATATTTTTTTATATCATTGGTTACTTTTTGTTGATTATTTGCTGTGTAGAACCTTTTTAGTTTGATACGATCTCCCTTATTTATTTTTCCTTTTGTTTCCTGTACTTTTGGTGTCATATCCAAAAAATCATTGCCAACGCCAATGTCAAGGAGCTTTTTCCCTTTATTTTCTTCTAGAAATTTTATGGTTTCACTCTTATGGTTAAGTTTTCAATCCATTTTGAGTTTGTTGCATGTGCTATGAAATAGGGGTCCAATTTCATTCTTTTGCAGGTGGATATCCAGTTTTTCCAACATTTATTGAAGAGTATGTCCTTTACTTATTTTGTATTCTTGTTACCCTTTTTGAGGATCAGTTGACCATATATTTGTGAGTTTATTTCAGAGCTCTGTCTTCTGTTCCATTGTTCTATATGTCTATTTTTATGCTGGGGCCATACTGTTTTGCTTGCTATAGTTTTGTAATATAGTTTGAAATCAAAGAGTGATACTTTTAGCTTTGTTCTTTGTCAAGATTATTTTGGCTCTTAGGGGACGTTTTTTGTTCAGTACGTATTTTAGGAGTGTTTTTTTTTTCTTTTTCCTTTGCTTTTTCTATTTCTGTAAGGAATTTTCATATAGATTGCATTGAATCTGTAGATCTCTTGGTATAGTACAAACATTTAAACAATATTAATTTTCTCAGCCCATGAACACAGGTTATCTTTCCATTAATCTGTATCTTCAGTTTCTTTCATCATTTTATAGTTTTCAGTGTACAGATCTTTCACCTCCTTGATTAAATTTATTCCTAAGTATTTTATTGTGTTTGATGCTATTGTGAATGCAATTGCTTTCTTAATTTCTTTTTCAGATATTTCATTGCTAGTGTATGGAAATGCAAATGATTTTTGTATGTTGATTTTGTATCCTACAACTTTGCAGAATTCATTTTTTAACTCTAACTGCTTTTTGATGGAATCTTCAGGGCTTTCTGTAAAATAATATCATATATCTGCAAACAAAGTCAATTTTACTTGTTTCTTTCAAATTCTGAGGCATTTTTATTTATTTTTCTCAACTAATTGCTTTGGCCAAGACTCCAGTACCATGTTGAATAGAAATGATGAGAATGGTCATCTTTCTCTTTGATCTTAGAAGAAATGCTTTTAGCTACTCACCATTGAGTATGAAGTTAATTGTCGAATTGTTATATATGACCTTTATTATTTTTTGATACCTAATTTTGTTGAGAGTTTTAACCATGAACAGATACAGAATTTTGTCAAATTCTTTTTCTGCCATCCTTTGAGATGATGAAAAGATTTTTATCCATTCCATTGAAATGATTATAATGTTTATTGATTTGCATGTGTCCTTGCACTCCAGGGATAAATCTCATCTGATTATGTGGTATGATCCTTTTAATGTGCTGTTGAATTAGATTTGCTAGTATTTTATTGAGAATTGTTGTCCCTGTGTTTGTCGCAGATATGATCTTGTAATTTTCTTTTTTTTGTAGTATACTTATCTGGCTTTAGTACCACAATAATGCAGTCAAGACTATATTTAACCATCTCCCAGGAAAGTAAATAGAGAAAAAGTTAAGAAAAGAAAAAGGGACCCAATAAGAATTAGTCAACCAGAACTCTAATATAGGAATTCTCTTGGACAAATTGGTTTCTTCAGCATATTTAAGGTTTGAGATGTGAAAGAGAGACCTAAAAGAAATGAAATATTATAATTAACTTTCTTTAAAACCTGTTTTAAATGTACCAACTATGAAAATATATTTTGAGATATTTGGGGAAATAAAGTTTGTTATTAGATGATATTGAGGAATTATTTTAATTTTAGTAGGTAATAAGGTATTATAGTCATGGGAAATATAAAAGACTTTATGTCAGAGAGCCATCATAAGTTATTTATGGGCGATATGCTATAATATCTAGGGTTTGTTTCAAAATACTTGTGATAAAAAGTTGTAGGTGAATAGATTAATTAGATTGGTCAAAAACCCATTACTTTTAAAACTAAGTATATAATTTCTCTGATTCTACGTTTTGTTTCTGAAAATTTCCATAATAAGAAATCGAAAATTTTATCATAAAAAGAGTTCTTTTTTACCTTCCTTAGAAATGATCTTTTTTTAAAAAAAGTATAATAATACAAGTATTCTGAGCACTGAAAGTTATAAGGCAATTATTTTTCAGATTAGGGTTGATTTTTTAATAATATTCTTAGATTTGGCAGTTTGCTCATTGCTATTGATTTCCTCTTCTTCAGACTAAAAAAATGATTTTAAAAAAGCAATTCTGCTTCTGAAATTTCTTCCTTTACATTATGAAATCTATCTATTTTTGGCCAGTCTTTAACTCTTAGTAATTTTCTGCCTCCAGCTCTCTTCAGTACAGAATTCGTATCTTTAAGTTTCATGAGTCTGTTAATGGAAAATTAAGTGCTCATTCTTTGTTTTACAGAAATTAGTAGTGTTTCCTAGTGTATCTTTGAAAGTCACTCATAATTTTGCCCCATGAAAAATCTGTCAGGTTTCCTTTCCACTGTCTCTTCTAACTTTATATCTATATATGACTGGCTCTGGGCCACTGAATCACAGCTTTTCTTTGCCTTGGCCACCGGTGGGGAAAGGGATTTTTTCATTTATGCTTTCTTGCCTTCTTAAGTGTGTAGCAGACACATAGCACTTTCTGATATCAAGCTGTAGAAATTTATAGGATTTAATGGAACCCTAAGGAAGAACAGCTTTGAATTAATTACATAACGCAGAGTAGCTTAAACCTGCTACTACATGGGAATATTTTACAGCCTTCTGGTGTAGACCCATACACATGAACTCTTAGAATACATCACATTTCCAAGCTCCACTCATGTGGCGGGCCCCAGCTATCCATCATCAGTAGTGAACAGAAAACACCCAGAAATTGCAGAGCTCACATTGCCAAAGTTTCCAAAGATGCTTAAAGTTACCTCTGTGCACCATTTCATGACCAAAAATCTGTCTGTGGGGCCTGAAATGTAGCTGGGGATCGGAAGGTAGATAGATGGAGTATGGGTGACAATAGACTTTTGCCTACATATCCTAAGTGGTGGTGACCTCTAAGACTGTGAAAATAAAAATCTTAGTGGAGGCCATTTGACAACAGGACTATGAAACCCTTAGAGAATTAAGTCAAAGGTAATATCTAATTATTGTTCTCTTATATCAACCACTTACTAGGCAAAGACAGTTTCAGTTGTTCAGATATTAGAACTTGGTTAAGTGTGTGTTATCTCCTCGTAGAATTAGTGATAATAGACATTCCACCTTTTTCAGGTGTTGATTTGGGCTTGAGAGGATTCTTTTGAGTCCATAATATTCATCAGCATCCTAAAGGCACTCAAGATTTCTAGAATATTTATGTAAAAAGATGTTCATGGAATCAAAGTGCAGCTTTGCAGTGAATATCTGAACTCCCCTTTGCTTCTCTTTCATATAGTTTGCCTTTCTTGCAACCAGAGGGTTCTTCCTAAACTCTCCCATGGAACACCTGGAGCACAGTGGTTCGTGACTGGTTTATTTTTCCAAGTTTAGAATAATAAGTATGAACACCACGTTATTTTTGTTTGGGCTGTACCGTATAAAGCGTCCTCCAAAATGAGGTAACATTTATCACTGCACATTTCTTTCTGTAGTCGTTTCCAGAACTATAACTGGAGAAGAAATACAGGTTTGACTTGAAACTCAGGGGTACAAAATTTTAAAATAGTAACTTCATAACAATCATGCATATGTTTACATTCGGATTTACATTCGGATCTTCCAACTTGATTTCTCTTAACTCTTTCTTTGCCCTGAGTTTAAGCCTTCCCTTGCCCTCCAGAAGCAACTTTGACACTTGAGAAGGATGGACTCAGTGTAAAGAGAAGTCTCTTGGTCCAGAGGCTTTTTTTTTTTTAATGTGGGTTTGAGACCATATCTTCCATTTCTTATTTCCTCTCCCCACTTTAATCCACACACATACCACAACTTCAAAGCATTTGTTTCCATTGTGCCTTTTTGGAACAAATTTAAGTATTGCTTGGCCTTCTGTAAAGTAGACAAAGATAAAATTACTGATAAGCATCTTTTATTTTTGGTAATTTAGCAGTTGCTTATAAAAATAAAATACACATCTCTCCCTAGCAATGTGTAGTTTACAAAGAGAGAGTGAACTCTAAAACCATACAGGAATTATTGCTACAGAAACCTACACCAAATCTCCCTAAACAGTATCACCAATAGTACAAAATACAGTAATGCCCTCAGATATTAAAGTCTATATCAAAAGTAACCTATAATATGTATCAGTGAACCTAACACTTAATACTTCTGACTTTATATATATAATATATAATGTAATAAATATAATATAATATAATATAATATAATATAATATAATATAATAATATTATATATCAGTGAACCTAACACTTAGTACTTCTGACTTTATTCAGATCCCTAGATCATTATTTAGTTACTGTATCTTTCTCTCCTTGATTTATTTTATGTAGTTCAGGGTTTCTTTTCTTTTTCTTTATTTTTTCCTTTTTCAGCATTTTCTCTTGGTAATTTCAATCGATCTGTTTTTTAGTTCACTGATCATTAACATTCCCTTTTTTCTCATTTCTAATCTAATATTGATCCCATCCAGTGAAACTTTCGTTTTGGTTACTGTACATTTTAGTTCTGTAATTTTTCTTTGGCTCTTTTATGAGATCTTCTATTTCTTTAAGATTTTAAGTTTCTCATTTGTTTCAAGAATATTTATAATTGCTCATTGATGCATTTTTACAATTGATACTTAAAATCCTTGTCAGATAATTCTAACATCTGAGTCATCTCAATGTTATAGTCTGTTTATTGCCTTTTCTCATTCAGGTTATGATTGTTCTTTTTGGCGGTTTAAGAGGTTTTCAGTTGTATTATATTATGAGACTTAATTCTACTTAATCTGTCCTTTTATCAGGCAATCACTTCTTTAGGTGTATTATACAGATTTGGGGGGGGGGTTGAAATTCAACTCTCTTAGATTTGCTGACACATCCAGACCAGGGAGAGGTCATTTTTTCATTAGTGTTAAGCTGGAGCAAGTCAGGTGTTGTCAAAATTATTTTGTTCTGTTAGACCAACTATTTCCCCCAACGCTTTCTTTAGAGGAACAGGTTCTTTTAGTGTGTATAGAGGTTTTTATATGTAGAAGTATCCAATGGTGGTTCTAGTTTGCTGGTTTCTCCAGTGCCCTTTATAAAATATATAGGAGGCAAAAAGAAAATGTAGGAGCTCACTGCCATGTCATTTCTCCAGTCCTGAAAGTCCCTAGACAGGTCTAATTCTTCTTACCATCTTTCAGTATCTTCATAGGCTTATTTGTTGCATCATGCCCAGTGATGTTTAGTTGTAACAGAGAGGATTAGGAAAGAATGGGGTCGGGGCGCCTGGGTGGCTCAGTCCGTTGAGCGTCTGACTTCGGCTCAGGTCATGATCTCACAGTCTGTGAGTTTGAGCCCCGCATCGGGCTCTGTGCTGATGGCTCAGAGCCTGTAGCCTGCCTACGATTCTGTGTCTCCCTCTCTCTCTGCCCCTTCCCTGCTCATGCTCTCTCTCTCTGTCTCAAAAATAAATAAAAACCTTAAAAAAAAAGGAAAGAATGGGGTCACCCTCTTTTGCCCAGCAATTTTATTTTAGTAAAACCGACACAGTTATACCAAGAATATGGGATGGATATCACTGCAATTGTATAGTCATTCTGTCACACTAAGGATAGCAACTGGATTGATGCTAACTGGTCATGCCACCCAGGTATTTGTTGGGTAGTCCTCAGTGGGATCCAGTGGTTGTATTGCACAAATCTTTGGCATGGCTTTTTTACCTAACTGGTTGGCTACTGCAACTTGGGTTTTCCCTGGGCATGGTGGGTTGGAAGGGAGAATCCACCCCATGGAAACAAACCTTGCCAACATCTCTTTCCTCATGGTCATATGGGCACATCATCTATTCCACTGGTATAATCATTTAGCTGCCTCCTTCATCCCCTTCATTGGCCTGGGGGACATTATAGCCTACTTAGAAATCCTTACTAAATTCACCCAGCAAACAATGAATGATAGCCAGCAAAGCCTATCTTTATTGAATACCAAAATGTCTCTAATGAGAAAAGCCATCCTCCAAAATGGAATGGCCTTGAATGCAAGGAGGCACCTGTGCCATTATCCAAACAAAATATTAATATCCATACCTGAGAACCTGCTGAAGTATTGTACTTATTAAATCACATGAGGCTACATAGAAGCGAATGTCCTCAATGATCCAATTTATAGCCTAAGTGAATTAACAAGTCAGTGGTTTGTATCATGGGGACTTTAATGAAAATTAAAAAAAAAAGAATTATTTATTTTAAGTATCATTTTCTTGGGTCACCTGGGTGGCTCAGTCAGTTAAGGGTCCAACTTCAGCTCAGGTCATGATCTTGTGGTTCATGAATTTGAGCTCTGCGTAGGGCTCTGTGTTGACAGCTCAGAGCCTGGAGCCTGCTTCAGATTCTGTCTCCCTCTCTCTCTCTGCCACTCCCCTGCTCATTCATATTCTCTCTCTCTCTCTCTGTCTCTCAAAAATAAATCAACATTTTAAGGAATTTTTTAAAAAGAATCATTTTCTTACTCTGTATTTTCTCTTGTATGTGCCTATACTGTGCGGGGGCATCTGTCTCCAGTGCAGCCAGATAGCTGCATTACGAACCACCTCCACACTAATGAAACCCTTGGCTCACTGTTCAGGGCACAAAGCAGAAGAGGGAGCATGTGAAGTTGTAAGAGCCAGTCCTGAGAGATGATGTGTTGGAGGTCACTGAAAGGACAGGAATACTGGTTTACCCCAGAGGGGTTGGAGATTCCTCACCAGCTCCCCTGACCTTGGAATATAGTTCTGCCACCATTCCCACAGTGGGAGCCATTTTCAAAAGGTAGCTTTGAGAGAGTAGATGGTACTGAGACTGCATGGATGGTATATGGGACTGAACTCCATTAATGCCTCTACATAAACTTTTAAGGTTCTGGCAGGCAGATGGAAAGATCGATTCTTCTTGTGGCTACCCAAAACAAGCCTCTTTGCTTTATGAGCAAGTTTCCTTGCTTATCAAAACCACCACCTACCAATCTGGAGTGGTCTGCCTCTTTCTTCAGTATCTCTTTGCCCTCTGAGCATGAGGCAGAGTTTCAGATTTCACTGGGGAAGCTCTTAAATTTGCAAACCAACAATATAATCCTACCAGCTGGGTCCTTGAAAAAATGTGACTATGAGTTAGGAGGTTTATGCAAAGCTTTAAGACACTTGGGAATTGGCATCTAAGGAGATCAAGCTGATGATTTTAAAAGAATTACCAAGCTTAGAAATTTAAATAGAGTATTTCAAGGAGTTGCTTGTTGGCTGAGCTAATCATGTTATTTCTGGTGCTGCTAGATTTGTTATAAAATTAAAATAGGGATTTGTGTTGGTTCAGTGACCTTTGGTATTTGTAGATTGGGAAATGACTATATATGATTATAGTGTTGTATGTGTGTGTTTCCCTTCTGTGTTCTGTGTGCATATCATCCTCGTGTTTGTGGTTGTATTTATTACAGTTTATTTCTCTATACAAGTGTGGTGTGCATTAGGACTAACAGAGCAACATTAATTCCTAATGCATTCCAGTTAATGATTAAATGTGTGTAAACTTTTAAATCATAGATAAAAGTCATGTGTTACTAATGTGATCTCACTTAAAATTTAAAATGAGGAATTTTCATTTTCCTTTATATTCTTAAACATATTTCTTGTATAAAATTTTTTGAAGATCTGCAGCTGCATACAATAACTATAATTTGAGAATTGAACCAATGATTAGAAACACATGCTTATGATTTAAAGCCAAGCTTGAAACTGTTAATTTAAGGCCAGTGAAGAAGTTATTTCTTCAAAAATAATTACTTTCTAACAAAATGAATGTTAGTATAAACTTAAATATTGGTGGCAATAAAGCTAAGTTACTATTTTATTGTGCACCATGATATAAAGGGGCATTTGTTTTTAAAATCTCATTCCAAAAAATTAACTTTCAGTAGTTAATTGAATTCATGATGTGACACACTGAAATATTCTATCAAATAGTCTCTAAATTACATTGACAACTTTCTGCTAAGAATGAAAGGTTTTTTTATACTAATCAATAATGTAGTACTCCTACTCTCAATTATTTTTTTTAAATCTTCTGTGATTAATAGGACCCTGCTTAATAAGACACAGATAATCAGGATGTTTAGAGTTGGCACAGCTTTTAAAGAACTACCAGTAGACCTGCTTAATATAAAATCTTATTTAAAATTTTCAAAAAGAGAGAAAAAAGAAAACATTTATTTCCTCAGCTCAACTACACATGATTATCTTGTTATTATGACGTTAGATTTTGTTCAAATATATAAACCAGTAAATAAAAGGCATGGTTTTATTCAGGATACTCTCTGACTCTTTACATCAGAGAGTGCTCAAATGTGGCTAGCGAGGTTTTAGAGGTTTCATCCATTCACTTTATGTTTGTGAGGTTCATTCATTAACACACACTTTGGTTGTGTTTCTTGCAAACATAGTTAATTCATGGATTGGAATGTATACTTCGGGAATCGGGTTTTATTTATTTATTTTTTTTCCTACCTTTCTTAGCACTTTTAGTTAGTACATAAAATAATTTCCTATCATGAAACTGTAGCTGCATATGTGGTTTCCTTAACTGAATTAGGACATAAGTAAGATCTGGTTATCAATTCTTGATTTCTTTGTGTATGTGTATTGTATGTAAAATGATCTGTCTTATGTGGATTGACTTTTTAGATCAGCTTGATTTAAAGGAGCCATGGTTCTCTAATCCATAAAGAGATAATGGATTTGTAAACAATGGATTACAAACTCTCTTTGAGATTGGTCACTTAGTCTTACTCTGATGTCACTCAGCAGTCCTCACTCAGGACACTGGAACTATAGTTATCCAGACATTTTCAAAATATAGTGAAGCTCAAGTAAATTGTAATTGTATTATCTTACCAGGCTCAAGGTAGCCAAGGCATAAAACTCAAATTCATGCAGACACAATGTTCTTAGCCAAGACCTGCTATGTGACTTAGGACCAATATTTTAGTATATTAGGGTTAAAGCCCTCTTTAAAAAATGGGATTAGCCGGGAGCACCTGGTTTGCTCATTTGGTTGAGTGTTCGACCTTGGCTCAGGGCTCAGGTCTTGATCTCAAGGCTCCTGAGTTTGAGCCTCTCCTTGGGCTCTGTGCTGACAGATCAGAGCCTGGAGCCTGCTTCGGATTCTGTGTCTCCCTCTCTCTGCCCCTCCCCCACTCGCTCTGTCTCTCAAAAGTAAATAAAAACATTTAAAAAATTTAAAAATGGGATTGACTGAATATTTCCAATATCATTGTCTTTTATGGTAATGTTATCATCTGCAATATTACTTCTTTTAAAACCAAAATATTACCTTGATATCCAGAAATTGTCCTTTGCTTAACAGATGTTAATGCTATCCTTATAGTATGTTTCATCCTGATGCTCTTGACTTATTTATTTTTTTCTAATAGAAAAAAAATCTGAGTTCATTGTGTATTCAAAGTATTAAAAATATGCAGAAATGGATTTTTATGACTCTATAATCTTATTAAATGCTTAACCACAGGAAGCAAAAAGATTTATTCAATCAAAATGACTTTATTAAAGAGAAAGTTAAAGAATCAAAGCTGCTGTTTTCTCTCAATGTCTAATAGGAATAGCATGTATTTCTACATTTTAGAATATTTTAATATACCATATTTTTTGGCATCTTAGATTTGTATCTAAGTACTACCATATGACCTAAATAGTAACTCATTTCATTTATAAATGTTGTAATTTGTGAAGACTGAAGTCCAAATTCTGATTCAATGGCTTGGAGGGTCTTTCCTCCTGTGAGAAAATTATGTCTTTGGTAAATAATACATGTTTGCTAATATGTTTAAAATTAATATTTTTTTTTCATGTAAGTACTATATGGTCTTGAGATTAGAACGTTTTTTTCTGAGAACTCAACTGGAAAGTAATAAACACTTATAACATCTGCCTCTCTATATATTATTTTCACTCTTTTAAAATATTTACTTTTTGATCTTGTGACATGTCATACTATATATATCAAATTTCTAGTATTTTAGTGAAACACAAATGAAAGTTGTTCTGTTTCTGATGATATTGCATGCAACTCTTTGCCTCTTTTTTGTTATTTATCTCACTTTCAAAATTGCCATTTTAAATTACGGTAAACACTGAATAATGTTTTACCTTTACAGAAATGTGTATTTTGGTGGTTTATAACAAAGAAGACATCTTGTGTGAGCCACCAAGGTCAATAAATAGAACATTACAAATACCTCCAAGCCTTATTTCAGTCTCTCTCTGATCACTCATAGCTTCCTATTCCTGTTCCACAAGTATACTTAAGTAACACGAAGTACACTACTGCATATATATACACACACATACATAACCATGCATATATATATAGCAATTCTTTCCTCACTCTTTTTTCCTTTTAAGTATGAATCCTAAAAACACCGTTACTTAATTTGGAATGATTATGAGTTTTATATAAATGGTATCAGACTAAATATTGTCTGTTTTTAAAGTTTTTTTTTTTTAACTTTTATTCAGTATAGAGAGCATGAGCAGGGAAGCTGATGTTTATTTTAATGTTTATTTGTGTGTGTGTGTGTGTGTGTGTGTGTGTGTGTGTGAGAGAGAGAGAGAGAGAGAGAGAGAGAGAGAGAGAGAGAGAGAGAGAGAGAATGAGAGGGAGGGGCAGAGAGAAAGAGGGAGACACAGAATCTGGAGCAGGCTCCAGGCTCTGAGCTGTCAGCACAGAGCCTGACACGGGGCTCAAATTCATTGACCATGAGATCATGACCTGAGCTAAGGCTGAACACAACCAACTGAGCCACCCAGGTGCCCCTATTCATTTGACTCTTGATGGCAGTTACATATGTCTGTAATTTGGCTACTACAAAAATGTCTTGGTGTACTGTATATGCATTATTCTTGGGTAAATACTTCAGTTTTAACAGTTCAAGAGTTGTCACATTTTTTATCTCAAAAATCCTTTACATTCTTAAAGCTTATCTTTTTTAGGGGTGCCTGGGTGGCTCAATTGGTTAAGCATCAGACTCTTGATACTGGATCATGTCATGATCTCATGGTTCATGAGTTCAAGCCCCATATTGGGCTCTGCGCTGACAGCGTGAGCTGGCTTGGGATTCTCTGTCTCCCTCTCTCTCTCTGCCCCTTCCCTGCTCATGCTTTCTTTTTCTTAAAACAAATAAATAAACAAATGTTTATTTGTTTTGAGAGAGAGAGAAAAAAAGCTCCAGATGGGGAGGGGCAGAGAGAGAGAGGGAAAGAGTGAATCCCAAGCAGACTCCACCCCCTCAGCAAAGAACCCCAGGTGGGGCTTGAACTAAGATTCAGGCACTTAACCGACTGAGCCACCCATTCTTGTTATTAAAGAACCAAAGACCTTCTGTTTATGTGGATTATTATTTTTTTTTCAGTGTTGATATTGTATTCGATATTGATAGTTACTATGTTAGGCATTAAGATGAGAATATTTAATTATATATATTTAAATACTAGACCCACAATATGTAAACACAAATAATAGATTTTTGTGAAAAATACATTATTTTCCAAAGAAACAAAATAGTGAGAAGATGGCGTTGTTTTACATTTGTGCAAATCCATCAATGTCTTGCTCCCACGTCTGATGAAGATGGGTAGGTTCTCACATCTGCTTCTGCATATTCAATCTGTTGAAATGTCACACATCATGTAACCTCTAGAAAACCTCACTGTATACTTATGAGCTATGGAGAGCGAAGAAAGAAAATCACATCTTAGAGTTATGAAAATATTTTTCACACACAGACCTTATAAAAATGTTCCAGGACCCCCCGGTGATCTCAGGGCCATACTTTGGGAACTGTTGTGGTAGCTAATGCTCAACTGATTTGTAAAGTAGTTATACTCTCATTACTACAATGCAACAGCTGTAAGGATTGTAGGATAGCAGTTTTCTTTATCACTTTTCCAATAGATTTTTTAAACCTCTCTTGTAAATTTTAGCTAGTCTGGTACATGCAGAGTGGTTATCTCACTGTGGCTTTATAATTTTCAGTTTCCTATTTATCAGTGAAGGTCAGAACTTTTTTATATGCTTATTCCAATTAATGTATGTTCTTTAGAAAGTATTAGTCCAGGTCTCTCTCTCTTTCATTTTTTCTTAGACTGTCTGTCTTTGCCATATGGATTTCCTGAAGCTAATTGCTTTGAAGATTTTTTTTTTCTTAACCTTGAGGTTTCAATAATTTTACTTTCTATGCTTTGGATGGGATTCTTTTTAATGTCCTTTGGGGGTTTATATATATACTTAAATTTCCTATTTCATGTATTTTATAAGTTTTGGAAAATTCTCAGGCATTGTTTTTTTAAATGTTACTTCTGATTCAGTAACACTACCTTCTCCATCTAAGGTTTCAATTTCACGTGCAAACTATATTCACTGCATTTTCTGCACTCTCCATAAAACTTTGTCTCCATGCTTCATTCTCCATAGTATCTTTCATGTTATCTTCTAGCTCCTGACTTACGCCTTTAGCTTTTCTTATTTTTAAACAAATATGAGTTAACCATAAGCATTTCCCTCTAGACGTGGCTTTAACATTATCTTAAATCATTTAATATGCATTTTCATTATCATTCAATTTTTCTTCTATTTAGTCAATAATTTTATTTATTGTCTTTTTTATTCTCCTATAGTTTTGATTTTTTTTATATTGTGTGTTTTATCTTATACATATTGTTTTGTCTATATGTGATAAGCTTAATATGTAGAGTACTTGTGAGATTATTCATATCTATTTTTTCTTTTTTATATATCATTTCTATTGTTATTCAGACATTCCTGATAATTTTTATTATTGGAGAGATATTATATTTGAAAAGTTGTCTGTAGAAGTTATTTGAGGCCCAATATTACGTTATTTTCCTTCTGAAAAGATTTATGTTTCTTTCCTACCAGATGCATAGTGTCATTGGCAATGAGACAGCTCAGTCTCTGACATTGACCTGTGAACTTCCAGGTCAAAACTATAAGTTTTCATCTCTCTCTCTCTCTCTCTTTGATAGTCTTTATTCTTCATTTTGTATCATCTACATTATATATTCTACTTGGACATCTTATTGTTAGTAGTAGAGAAGAATAATTCTAGATCCTGATCTTCACAATCTCAATACTATGTGAAGGCAAGGAACAGCCAGCCACACTGCTTTGGAATGCCCTGGACACCAACCGGTACCTTTGCCTTAAAATGGGGAATCTGTCAAAGGGATACTTAGCCTTTCCATCCTGCATTCCCACCATCAGGATTAATGAACACCGCAAAGGAAAAGAGTCCCCGATTTCCAAAGGAAAAGAGTCCCCGATGTTTTCTTAAGTGTTCTCTAGAGCCTGGTCAGATGATTCTTTCTTCTCTTGTTAGCTTTCTGATGCTTTCAGCAGATTTATATAAATAATATCTCTATATAATTATATATTTGTATATAATCCCAGCCTTCTTTTGTGTGTTTAGTAAAAGGGTTTGAGCTGGGGCGCCTGGGTGGCGCAGTCGGTTAAGCGTCCGACTTCAGCCAGGTCACTATCTCGCGGTCTGTGAGTTCGAGCCCCAAGTCGGGCTCTGGGCTGATGGCTCAGAGTCTGGAGCCTGTTTCCGATTCTGTGTCTCCCTCTCTCTCTCTGCCCCTCCCCCGTTCATGCTCTGTCTCTCTCTGTCCCAAAAATAAATAAAACGTTGAAAAAAAAATTAAAAAAAAATAAATAAAAGGGTTTGAGCAAATTATTCAGTCCTCCATTGGTGGAAATGGAAGTGTGATGAAAAGATTTCAAAATATCTACTTACTTGCATCCTGTGGTCACAATATTGTACTCCCTCTATAGTCACATGTTGAAATCCTAACCCCTAAAGTGATAGTAAAGTGATAGTATTAGGAGGTGGGGCCTGATAGGATTAGTGCTCTTATAAAAGAGACCTGCGAAAACTTCCTTGCCCCTTCCACTGAGAGAGGACACAGAGAGACAGTGGTCTATGAACCAAAAGGAGGCTAAAGCCAAAGTCTGCTGATGCCTTGAACTTGGAGTTCTTAGCCTCCACAACTATGAGAAAGAAATGATTATTGTTTAAACCCCCCAGTCTGCGATATGTTTCTTTTAACAACCCAGATAGACTAAGACACTGAATTGTTACAGTAGTTAATCACTCTTCTCTACTTTAAACACCTTTGTCCCTTGGATTCAATAACACTTCATTCTCTTGGTTACCATTTTATATCAGTATCTTCTTGTCAGTCTTTTTATTACTTTTTCCTCATCTCTGACTAGTCAGTATTGGAGTGTCCCAGGACTTAGTCCTTGATTCTTCTACTCTTTATATTCACATCCTTGGTGGTTTAATCCCATATGTTGCCTGAAAAAGATTTATATACTGAAGACCCACCAATTTATGTCTTCAACTCACTTTTCTCCCCTGAAATTTATGTATATCTCTTGCATGACATCTCCACTTGGATACTTAATAAGCATCTCAAACCTAACTTGTCCAAAAACAAATTTTTGATTTACTCCCCCTCCTCTCAAAATAATTTTTTGTATTTCATTTTTTTCCATGTCATAAATAGAAGCAGCATCCTTCCAGTTTTTTAGTCATCTTTTACTTTTTCTTTTTTTTTTTTCTTTCTCTTGTAACTGACATCCAGTTCTGTAGGGAATGCCATCTCTGAGTCCTTCAAAATACATCCAGATTATGACAACTTTCTGACAATCTTTTTTTTTTTAAATTTTTAAACCTTTATTTATTTTTGAGAGAGAGAGAGAGAATGAGTGAGGGAGGAAAAGAGAGAAAGGGAGACACAGAATCCAAAGCAGTCTCCAGGCTCTGAGCCATCCACACAGAGCCCGACGTGGACTGAACTCATGAACCATGAGATCATGACCTGAACTCAAGTAGGACACTTAACGGACTGAGCCACCCAGGCTCCCCAGCAATCTCTCTTAATACTAACTAATCTGGTTCAAGTCTTTCCTTCTCTTCTGCATTGTAAGATCAATGTGGCACAGATGTGTCTGCCATTCCTGGGCCACTTACCTAAGAAGTGAACTTCTGTCTACTTTAAGCCATTGTATGTTTGAAGTTTTTGTGTTCCCCTACTTATGTTTAACATGTATTCTATTTTTTTTTGTTTTGTTTTTTAAAAAAAATTTTTAATGTTTATTTTTGAGACAGGGAGAGACAGAGCATGAACGGGGGAGGGTCAGAGAGAGAGGGAGACACAGAATCTGAAACAGGCTCCACGCTCTGAGTTGTCAGCACAGAGCCCGACGCGGGGTTCGAACTCACACACTGCGAGATCAGGACCTGAGCCGAAGTCGGCCGCTTAACCGACTGAGCCACCCAGGCGCCCCTAGCATGTATTGTAAATAACACAACATTTAAATACAAAATTTTTTGTGCTCACAAATATTTAGTAAATTTGCTTTTATAGTAATGATGAAAGCCACCATATGTTACCTGCCTCTGAAACCTCAGTAAGCATGGATAATCTGGCGATTTTACAATGCAGGCTCTGGCTTAGGGCATCTAGATTTTGGCCCGGGGAATCTACATTTCTAAAAGCTCCCAGGAGATACTGACGTTTCTGGTCCTATGCCACATTTTGATAGTCATCTTGCTAGAACAAACTATCAGCCTGCCTCTCATTACGGACGGCATTACCTGCTGATTATCTAGTTGCAAACCAAATGAGTTTTATGAGTAGGTTTTCATAAGTAACCTAGTCAAAAGCATATTTCTTTCTAATTTTTCTAAGACCTTTTACTTATCCATTTATTAATGGACTGACATAAGGCCAAAGCCAAGAAGGTATTTTGGGGAAGGAGATCTACAGCTAAAATAAGCCTTAGCTTATTTTACTTCCACTCATCTGGATGAGGTCTGATATGGCCTCCATAATCAGTGTGCTTGGTATACTAATCATTTCCCAAAAAGGAGAGAGCAACAGACTTTACTCTGGAGGGACCATAAGTGCAATTAGCTGTTAGAATTAAGGCCCTATAATAATGAGCTCAGGAAAGTTCCTGCTGCTACCACAAAATCTCAACACCTGTTTTGTGGGGCTGAACAAGTGTGAATCTGGAACATCTAGAAATTTCTGTGAGAGAAAACAATTAGTTCAAATGAGGTTTTCAATAAAATCCAAACACCTGACAGTGGTAAAACTAGAGTTCTTCTGTCTCAAGAGAATGAGAAAATTAAAACTGTCATTGGGAAGCAGCAGGAAATAGTGCAATTTGCTGTGAATATCTTTCCTTTTTCCTCTTATATTTGGGAATTAAAGGGTTGTGCTAGAATATCACACTCAATCTTTCTCTGAATTTTTAAAAAAGAATTTAAGGGAGAATAAGACAATCATGTTATTTACCATTTAGGAGGATGAGTCAAATTTTATGTTGCTAGGAAATATGGAACCCACTTGAGGAGTTTCTACATTTATTTATCTTACACCTCTCTCTCTCTCTCTCTCTCTCTCTCTCTCTCTCTCTCTCTCTCTCTCTCTCTCTCTCTCTCTCCTTTAAAAACAAAAAAAGAAGGGCGCCTGGGTGGCGCAGTCGGTTAAGCGTCCGACTTCAGCCAGGTCACGATCTCGCGGTCTGTGAGTTCGAGCCCCGCGTCAGGCTCTGGGCTGATGGCTCGGAGCCTGGAGCCTGTTTCCGATTCTGTGTCTCCCTCTCTCTCTGCCCCTCCCCCGTTCATGCTCTGTCTTTCTCTGTCCCAAAAATAAATAAAAATGTTGGATAAAAAAAATTAAAAAAAAATGAAAACAAAAAAAAAGAAAAAAGCCATGTTTTTTTAAGCTTGTATGAAACATGTTTTGCAGAACATTATTAGCTCAGCAGGACATGTGCTGTTATGAAATTTCTTCTCTACGAATGGGACACATTGAGGCACTCACTACGTTGAAAAAGTTAGGACATTTGAAAGTATATGAAGCTGGTTTTCATTTACTTATAGTATATGGAATAAACTGTAGAGTGTAAGAGATTAATCAAATTTTAAAATGTACAGGTCTTTAAATCTCCCAGTCTATTGGTGCATGAGTTAGCTACTACTGTGTAACAAATCACTTCAAAATGTAGTAGTGTAAATAATAAGTGCTTTATTTACTCATGATTCTCTGGGTCAGCACTTTGGGCTTTCATGTGGTTTTCAAGTAGTCTCACCTGGAGTCAATCTTGTGACTGCAGTCATTTGGCAGCTCCACTGAGAATGGGTAATCTAAAATCCTTAATTCCTGTGTCTAAGCAGTTCATGGTGGCTGTTTGCTTGGTCAAGTACATACAGCAGGTTAGGTTGGGCTCCATAGCAGCATTCTAAGATAAGAGCCAATGTGCAGCTTCTTTTCAAGTTCTTGATTACATTGTTTTCGCTAGTGTCCCACTGGCCCAAGTAAGTCACATGGCCAACCACAGATTCATTGTAGGAAGGGGGATTACACTCAAGTATAGATGCAAGAAGAGGGGACTCATTGGAGGCTATTACTTTCAAAATCTACCACACCTCCCTTCAGGAATCAATATGACAAATCCGGTTTCCCTATAGGATTCATAAAATTAAAGATACACACAATATACCTTGACTGTAAAATCTTAATCCGTTATATTTGGTTCTTCTGTAACCTTAGTGGAGAATTCTCAGGAGTGCAAAAGTCAGTGAAAATATTACTAGATTTGTTGTTAAGACCCTTACAAATTTCAGTGGTGTTCTCCTTCTCAGAATAGCATGGATAATTTATGAACAATTTAATTTTTTATTATATTTTACTTCTCAGTAGCCTGGTTTCTTAACAATTTGGATATATTCCATTTGATGTTTCAGAATTTGAATATGAGTGCTCTGCCTTGAGCCCTAGAAGTTCTCTTTGAAGAATCATAAACATCCACTGGATTAATTCTAAAATTCTTAAGAATTAATGCTGATTTTATCTATAATATAATCTTGTCAATGATGCCTACTGTGACTCCCTATTTAAAATTGCCTTCCCCAATCTGACACTTTCACAATTCAAAACATGTTATATTTTACTTTTTAAAATATATTTATTGTCTTTTTCCATCCTCTGGAATATACACCCTAAGAAAGCAGGGACACTTTGTTTCATTAGCTGCTTTGTTGTAAGAATCAGAAAGACTGTCATATCATAGTTGCTCAGTAAATATTTTTGGATGAATGGATGTATGGATGAAAGAACAGCTCAAGTATTTTAAATGAGCACACTGCAAATGCAATATCCTAAAACCATAACCCATCAAAAACTTTAAAATATTAACAAATGATAACAACATGGTAAGTTGTGTGAAGTGGTGTCATCAGTTGGCATGGGGCTATTGCCATTTTAATTAAGTGGTCAAGAAAAGTCTCTCTGAGGAGACCCATTTAAACTTGAACCTAATAGTACAGGAGGATTTACATATACTAATTTCACTCCAGCAGAAGTCACAACAAACACAAACCTGCCCCAGATTTAAATGAGTTTAGTATGACTGAGAAACACAGGACTGTATTTGTGCAAAATGGCACAGAGAGACTAACGTGTACGAATTCTGTAGATTTTTATGGAGAAACAAGTATGTGTTGAGAATTGTGTGTAGAACAGGAAACAGGTGTCATGTTCTCATAGTGTTGAGTGGTATTACAGGGGGAAATAGAAGCAGAAGCCAGGTCATCTGAGGTCTTGAGGACAGTAGGAAGACCAGCTTTTATTAACATGATTAGAGCTTTTTAAACAAGAGAATGATATCATTTGATTTACCTTTAAAAAACCATTTGGTTGATGCTTAGAAAATGGACTCAGGCTAAAGCTCCTTTTGTATATTTACTGGTCATTTATGTGTTTTTTTTTCTGTGTATGTCATGGCTAATGGCCATTTTATTGTTTTATTATTGTTATTTTTCTTATAAATGATACTAACTTCTATTTTTATAGCTTGAATTATTTTTTCTAGTGTGCTTATTTTTTTGTTATGTGAACATTTTGAACTTCTTTTAGCTATCAACGGTTTCTTTAATGATTTTGTAGTGTCCTAAAAAGTCTTGCCTACTACATATTATAAATGTAAAATTAAGTAAAGCAAAGCATATAAATAAATGTTAGATTTTTTTTCTAGTGCGCACACAGTTTTTTCGTGTATGCTAAAATGCTGGTATATTTAGGATTTATTTTGTTTTAGATACTGATTATTGATAAGTCTTCTTTGCTCCCTCCTGCCCTCTGTTCCACTCCTCCTACCCTTATATTCCTCCCTCCCTCTCTTCCTTCCTTTCTTCCTCTCCTTCCTTCCTTCCTTCCTTCCTTCCTTCCTCCCTCCCTCCCTCCCTCCCTCCCTCCCTTCCTTTTTCCCAATGACTCTGTTCATTTGTGAAAGCATCATTTGTCTCTGAAAAGAAATTCCACCTTCATACACTATAAATTTTTGTATATATTTTGATCTGTGTCAACTATCTAGCCAGTTATATTAATCTCTTTGTTTTTCCTATTAGTCTCTTTATATCCCAATAGTAAACAGTTTATTTTATTGTAATTTAATATACATTTTCACAAAATCAGGCCCCACTCTTTACTATAGCTGTTATCTTTAAAGAAATTTTCTAGTACTTTTGTGTGTTTAATATTTTCATAATGAAATTCAGAATCCCCTTATGGAATTTCAAAAACAAAACAAAACAACAACAACAATAGGATTTTTTTTTATTACAGGTGCATTAAATTTACCTGGAGATGTCAATCAAATTCACATCTTCACATTATTGAATCTTTCTAAGACAAGGTAGGATTTTTCAAATTTTAATACTTGATATAAACTTAACTCTTCTCACAGGACCTATCTGCATGCTTATTAAGTATATTTTTAAGCTTTGTTTTTATGATAACATGTATATAAGAAACTTACTGAGTTTTGTAGTTTAATTTTAAACCAAATGACAAAGTAAATTCTCATGATTTCTATCATGAATATAATAAGAAAGAATAAATTGATTACTGTTAAGAGCTTTTATCAGAATAGGTAGGATTGTATAATAATATACATATGCACCTTATAAACATATTTTATTTAAGTATGTATATACATGTATAATTAATACCATTGCTGTTTTTACAGTAATTAGTACTGAATATTATTATTATTGAATAAAAACTTTAAAGAGAATAAATTGAAAATATATAATATATATATTTTGAATATAAATACACAAATAAGGGGCACCTGGGTGGCTCAGTCAGGTAAGTGGCCGACTCTTGATTTCAGCTCAGGTCATGATCTCAGGGTTCTTGACTTTGAGCCCCGCACTGGACTCATGCTGACAGGGTGGAGCCTGTGTTGGATTCTCTCTCACCATCTTTGTCCTTCCCCCCTCATGTTTTCTGTTTCTCTGAAAATAAATAAATGAACATTAAAATCTGTCTCAAAAAAAACATTAAAATAAATACATATATAATATATAAATACACAATATCTATGTATCAACTTACTGTTTTTTTTTCCGAAGTGTTTTTTGCATCTCAATTTACTTTCCTTTGAAGTGTTTTAAATAATCACAGCTGAACTTTATTGAAGGCTATTTCTCTTTCTCTGGAATTTTATCATAGGGCTTATATTTATGGCCTATTAGTATATGTTATCATGTTTATGAATACACAACTCCTTTGAATGCTATTTATTAGTATATTGATCTTGCCTAGTAACTCTGGAATTGAGTTTCTGATATTTAATTCATGGTTTTGCATTTGTAGTCAAATTGTACTGGTATGTAGCTGTCCTTATTTTGTACTCTTTTATTGAATTAGGAAGTCAGTATTTTGCTGGTTTCATATCTATGGTGGCTTTGTTATGTCCTTTAAATTTGGGAATTATAGAATGTAGATATCAACTCTCTTGGTTAATTGATGATATTCTTCTGTGATAGCTTCTGTAGTCAATCCTTTTTTTGAGATGGGAGTTGTTAGATGAATTATTCTTTAAAAATTTACATGTGAATTGTTGGGTTACATATTCTTTTTGTTTCTCTTAGTGCCTTTTTAAAATAATTGATATTTTCCTGAAAATCATTCATATCATGCAAGTTATCAAATCTGTTTTTATAAGTGAGATACACTTTTGTCATTCTTGGATTATCTCTCTACCAGTCATCATTTATTCAGTTTTGTATCTAATTTTGTAAAATTTTTCTTCAGTTTCTTGAGTTAATTAGCTTTTCATCAGTTTTTTTAATTTACTTTTCCTAAACCTTAATTTTTGATATATTTTTCAGATTCCATACTATCTTTTTAAAATAATTGTGTAATCTTTACAATTCTCTTTGCTGTGATTTTTTTTATTTCATTATTATATTACAAATTTTAAAAAATGTAATGGTTTTTTTTTTTTTATTTTTGAAGGAGAGAGAGAGAGAGACAGCATGAGCAGGGTAGGAGCAGAGAGAGAGTGAGACACAGAATTTGAAGCAGGCTCCAGGCTCTAAGCTGTCAGCACAGAGCCTGATGCGGGGCTCGAACTTAACGAACTGTGAGATCATGGCCTGAGCCAAAATCGGAACTTAACCGACTGAGCCACCCAAGCGCCCGTTATATTACAAAATTTTAGTTGAATGCTTAATTATTTATATTTATTCTTTCTTATTTTGAAATGTTCATGCTTCTTATTTTTTCTTTGTCCATTCAAAAAAAAACATATTCATTGATTATGATGTGTAACGATTTGACTAAATTTTATTATAGATATCTTATAACTGATATTTGATTCCCTCTTGGAATAAGAGTTGTTAAAGGTTTTTTGTGTGTAGTGATGTCACAGAAATAGCATAGAAGAGAATTTCAAAAATTGGCCCCTCCACTGAAGCAACCATCAAGTTGGCAAAAACTAAGAAAAGTTTTTTAAAAGTTTGGGATATAATTAAAACCTTAGTAAACCAGGGAAGTGTCTAATAAAGAATAAGACTCTTAAATTTTGGTAAATTAACTCACCTATCATTCCCCATTCCTCAGATTTGTACCAGCCATTGCTCATGTTCCTGGGGCAGCTTACTGATGCTGGGGAGTGGAGAGGGATAGAGGGGAAATAAATAAGTATCGTGTTTTCAAAAAATTGTTTGCATGCTTATGGTCAGTCTGAAGGTCCATGAGAGACCAGTGTAGGGGTGGCCTTTGTTTTACTACCCTTTTGGGCTGCAGCAGCTTTCATAGCAGCAGCTGTAGGGAGCACATGTAAACATTTGTGCCACCCATAGCTTCCTGGTACAAGGAAGAACAGATGGAGCGAGCAGTATTCAAATCAATAATCATGAGAAGGAAGAGGCTGAGAGGCAATATCTTGGAGGAAAGGTTAGAAGAGCCACCATGTAGATCATGGAATCTGGAGTCCCCAGTTTGGAACACTGGTCCCTGGTTTTGGAAGGAGCATACAGTGTTGGCAACCTATTGTGTATGTCTGTCTTAATCTGTGTGAGGTCTACCTGAAGGACTGGAGGAGACACCCATCTATTTACCTAACTCAGAATTTAGGTTGGAAGAGCAGTGTACACTGATCAATAACATGCAAGTGGAACTAATCTAGGGACAAAATTACAGTCTACACGTGTAATAGACCGCCTAAAGCCTGGGAGCAAAACTGGGTAGAACATCTTTGAACAATTTGGACATTCAAAAGCAAACGTGTATATAGGGAACTTTAGAAAACAATTATATGCCCAGGACAAGTTGCATGAACAAAAAGACTTGAAAAGAACTGAAGTTTCACTGTGGGCTGAATCCTAGGCTCACTACAACCATGGCTGGGTGCTGAAGAGGTGTCCTGGCACAGAGCCAATCTGTGAGACTGGACTAGAACTCTTACCTTGTACAATATATAAACATTAACTCAAAAGGAATCAACAACCTAAATATAAATGGCGACAGACAATACTCTTAAAATCTAGGGGAAATCTTCATGGCCTTAGTTTTCCATAGATTCTTACATATGACATACAAGGAGTGAGTAAAAAAAAAGAAAAAAAATAGATAAATTGGACTTTATCAAAATTTAAAACTTTTGTGCATGAAAGAACATAATCAAGAAGGTGTAAAGACAACTTGAAGGTTGGGTGAAAATATTTGGAAATTATATATCTGGTAATAGTCTAATATACAGAATTTATAAAGAACACTACAACAGCAAAAAAATAAGCAATCCAATTTAAAAATGAGCAAAAGATTTGCACAGATATTTCCCCAAATAAAATATACAAATTGCCAACAAGTACATGAAGAGATACACAACATCATTAGTTATTAGACAAATGAAAATCAAAACCACAATATAATACCCCTTTCCACACTTAACACATAACAAGTGTTGGCAAAAATGTGAAGAAATCGGATGCTCACACGTTGCTACATGGCATGTAAAATACTGTGCAAAAGAGTTTGGTAGTTCCTCACGAAGCTAAACACAGACTTACTGTATTACCCAGCAATTCTTCTCCTTGGTATAAACTCCAAACAATTGAAGACACATACTTAAACAAATACTTGTATGTACATGTTCATAGCAGCACTATTCCAAAAGTTCGAAACAAGTTTCTTATAATAAAATCAATTGGTTTATTATACTAAATGCAATCTTAAGTATTTTATTTTAAGCTTTTTAAAAAATTTTTTTGTTTTCTGACTGTCATGTGTAATCTAATATACAATTATAAATACGCCATCAAAATTATCTACATTAGATAGATAATATCATTGCCAATTTCTACCATATTAATACATTTAAATTAATAGCTTTTGTATGAGGGAATACTTACCTACTCAGCAGTTCTTACAACTTCACTTTAATTATTTCTTCTTTTGAATTAAAGTGAAATGTAAGGATTAGCTTATGAATATTACAATACTTTTTTTTGTAAAGGCATTTTTCAGTCTATTTATATACCATTTATCTTTTTTTTTTAATTTTTTTTTAACGTTTATTTATTTTTGAGACAGAGAGAGACAGAGCATGAACGGAGGATGGGCAGAGAGAGAGGGAGACACAGAATCCAAAACAGGCTCCAGGCTCTGAGCTGTCAGCACAGAGCCTGACGCGGGGCTCGAACTCACGGACCGTGAGATCATGACCTGAGCCGAAGTTGGACGCTTAACCAACCAAGCCACCCAGGCGCCCCTAAACCATTTATCTTTAAGTACTCATTGAGAGGTATTGTTATTTTTACTGAATATTAGATTTAATTATATTAGGTGACTGAATTTTGAGTGTTTTTCTCTTTCCTGCTGTTCTTTTCTAATATTGCTTGAATCATTTATAATGTTAATAGTTTTATATAAAGATTATAATTACCTTCTATAGTAAAAGTTTTACAGAAAAAAAAGGCAATATGTTACAAAGCAATTGTAAATAGCCATAATCTTTAATTTAGTATTTTCTAGAAATATATCCCAATGGGAATATATGAAATACTGACCAAGATTTATGGATACATGTGCATTTGCAGGGAAATTAGAAGGATTTTAAAAACCTATCAATAGGTAAATAATAAAATGAGATAAAATGGTTTCATTTGATCTTATACTTACAAAAACCATGCCAACTTTCTTTCTCCTCCATCCTTTCATGTTCATGCACTTTATCAGCATTTATACTTGGAATAGTCTCTTGAGTGATCTTTATCTTCTCCTTAGGCAAGCCTCAGGTAAGACACTGATTAGGTCAAGCCATTATAAGCTTCATATTTCACCAGAATGTTCTCTTTTTTAGCATTATCAGAGAATTTATTTTTTTATATTTTTATATACTTATATTTATGTAGATCTTCACAAATGATTACGATGTCCACAAAATCAAGAATTTTGTGTTTTTCTTACTTTTTTTCAATATGTTTTCACAAATTTGGTCACTCAGTCAATATTTATTAAATGAATGAATAATTATAAATTATGTCATCACCAATAAAATTACAAAATTGTGCAGGGTTCTTTTAGAAAAATAGAAATAAATTTCTTGATGCATTAAATTAAACTAATTAAAAAGACAAAGAGGAATATAATTTTTCTTTGTCAATCTTTTGATTTCAAGTATATTCAAATATACAAATTAAAGAAAAAGACTAGCAGGGAATAATTTAATAAAAGTATTTTATGAATATAAAGCTTGTGAATATTCTATTAAAAGTTAGGAGTTGGTCCTCTATTGAAAATTATTAAAGCTGATCTTCAAATGCTTTAGAAATGAAATCGGTATTAGATTAATTAAGAAACCAAGAGATGGGGCATCTGGGTGGCTTAGTCGATTGAGCATCCGACCCTTGATTTAAGCTCAGGTCGTGATCTCATGGTAGTGCAATTGAGCCTGTGTTGGGCTCTGTGCTGAATGTGGAGCCTGCTTGAGATTCTCTCTCTCTCTCTCTCTCTCTCTCTCTCTCTCTCTCTCTCTCTCTCTCTCCCCTGCTTGTGTGTGTGCTCACATATGTTCTCTCTGTCTCTCTCTCAAAATAAATAAATATTTAAAAAAAACAGGGTCTTAAAAAAAGAACAAGATCTTAGAATCTAAGTGTGAGTATAGGACCTATTATGTATTACAGGGAGGAGATACCATGCATTTTAAGAAACTTCTTTGCCCCCCAAAATAAATATTCAATAGGTATTTCTTAATATTCTGAGAAATACAGACTTTCTTTACCCAGTCTTTTACTATGAACCTGGTCAGTAAAGATCACAGAGAAAATCAGAGAACCTGTTCTGTTAAGAAATAAGAACATGTGATTCAAGTCCAGTTCTTAACTCCTCTGAGGAATTAAGTGTTGGTGAGTTCAATGTTTTATCACTTTCCATCTGAAAATCCAACTAAAATAACTATGAATACACACCAAAATAAAGATATATGGCCATTGCTCATGACTTTCTCATGATTATTAGTCTTGCATACCCTGCAGTGATTCTTCTGGTAAATAAGAATGATAGCATATAGATGTTTGGTGTATTAACTAAAAGGTGTTTAAACTTGCTGAAGCCAAGGGTGTATATTATAATAATAATGAATCTTATTTTTTGTATGGCTTATTATTTATTTCATATCTTCCTTTAGATATTGCTTAAAATAGACATAAATGTATATAATGAAACAAAATTTTAAAATGACTGTAACTCCTATTTTTATGATATAACATGCTTTCTTGGTATTATTTGAATTTAAAGAAGTTTTAATACCCTGATTAACTAGAATAACAATCTCTTCAGGTGAAGATATTTATTCAGTTTCCCAAGTATGTGGATCATAAGTTACCTGCTGTACTCAAATCACCATTGATGGGAATGATTTGCTGAATCAATGGTACATTAATAATTAAAGTGCTATTTCTGTTTCCTATAAATCACTATGGAGAAAATTGAGTCATACTTTCCATAGGCACATGTGGAAAAGGATCATAGTGAGAACCTATGCTAACCGTAATTTTACAGAAATAGATATTTTACCCATTAGAGCTAGGAAGCATATCAAATCATTTTGAATACACATGCTGCTCTACTTACATTATTTTGAAATGTCTTCAGCATAGAACAAAGAAAGAATTACCATTATGTCAACTCCTGGTTATCCTAATTACATTACAAAACCAAGATCTAATTTGTAATCTTCATTAGTTTTAGGAGAAAATAGAGTTGTGTCACTTGATGAAAATCTATGCCAAAATGTTCTGTGAAATTTAGCGTTATTCTCAATTTCCAGGCACATAAATGCTATTATTATCTAACAGTATGATGTTTCTCATATTCTAAAGTACTAGGAAAATTTTTTTTTATTAAAAGAGGAAAGGTAGATTAACTTTAAAAACACATCTTTATATTATTGAAGTAATCTTTCAAATGCTTAACTTGGATAAAGTACCCAAGAACCTCTGAGTTCAGGGTCACTGCAGAGTCAAGAATCCAGAACTACTAAAAATTGAATCAAAGCTAAATACTTTTAAAAAAACCAAGGTGAATGTTGTCCTGAGGTATTGATTCAAACATAGAATGCTATTTGAAGTTTACTTTGATGAGGTGAAAAGATGGAGGAGTATTGGGAGCGTGAGGGGGACACAGCTAGTAAAAGGTATAAAGGAAAGCTGATCTCTCTTAAGCTACCCTTCATGTGCCTAAAGTTTTCCAGGCTTTCCTGGTAGAAGGTCATGATATGTTCTGGCTTATTTCTAAGGGTGGAGTTATGCTTCTACACATGCTTTTGTGTTCTTCCCTGTTGCAGACTTTGAGACTGGAATCCTCTCTTGTCCAGCAAGAGAGTGGACACACAAATGAATACAATACAAGAGAGGCTAATGTCTGGGAGGGGACAAGAACCCTGAGTATGGGTCCTTTCTCTGTATTTATTAGGATCAGAAGGCTTACATACGTGATGGACGTGCAGAAAGAAACAATAAAACAGTAACCATTAACTCATGTGTGTGAGAAAAAAGTGGTTTTCAAAAATATGCGGTGTTAGGGGTTAGGGTCAAGACAAATCAAAATCTTGGCATTGTGCAGACAACTGTTTTACTGCTGGCACCAGGCACTGTATCTGCTTATCTTAACTTCTCTAGGGGCTAAGACAGAATGTGATGCCTCATGGTTAACAAGGCATTTTTCTTGCTAATTAACCTGAAGTGCTTTTGCCCTGCAGTGGCTTTCACCCTATACTTTGTCTTATTTAATGACTAGCCCTGGGCACTTTTGTCCTGGGCAGCTTTCTATCTCTACCTGTTCTCGGATGCTGGACACTTTTGTCCTATGGAAGTGACTTTCCACTCTCTGCTTTGTTCTACACTGAGCACTTTTGCCCTGTGGCAGCTTTCCACCCTAAACCTTGTTAACCCACTGGTGAAAGCTCAGAGAATTCTTTTTTTTTTTTTTTAATATAGTTTATGTCAAATTGGCTTACATACAACACCCAGTGCTCATCCGGAGAATTCTAACTTATTCCCTACACTTCCTATTCTCTGTGTAACAGTGTTAGTCCTGCCCTGATGAATTTGCATGTCTTTCCCACTATGTCTTCCAGTTTCTGTATCATGATGGCAGGTAACCTTGATGAATACCAGGTAGGTCTGTATAGATAGTGGCAAAGAGTCAGTATGTTGTACATTTGTAATCTTTGTACGAATGCTCTGGTAGGTAAGATAACGAAGTCACGTGTGGACTGAGAGGTTAGCAAGAACGATAACGTGGGATTTCTGTTTCAAGGCAAATAAGCAGTGCAAAGTTATAAACTGGACAAGGTTACAGGTGAGTGAGTGGGTACAGATCTTGTAGTGAGCACAGGTACTCACAGAAATGGGTTGATATTTGATGGCCAGGCAGCTTGCCTATGTAAAAATTTAAGTCAGAGTAGTTCAGTCATGGGCTTGTTGCCTTCTATAAAATTAAATAGGTTAAGAAGTAGTGCTTTATGCCACATATTTCTTACTGACTCATTTGATTAATGGAAGACCTATCTGTGAGTGGAAATGAGGAGTGTGGAGGGAACATATACAAAGGTGAACCTGAAGATAGGTTTAATGCAAATTTGTCTCCTATTGCCCATTGCCTATATGGTATTCTCCTTATAAAAGCAGCATATAACCCACACTTGTTAGAGTTTATCCTGAAGGTCCCCAAGTATTGACTAGCCTTGGCATGGTAGTGGACCATGATATAGGGATATAGCCACAGCAACAACAAAATCTATTTAATTATATATTTAGGTGGAAAAATATGTTGAAGTACTATGCTCATGATTAATACTTTAAAGTATTTTGAGCTAACAAGTTATCTACAAGATGAATAGTATAAAAACATTATTCCAGGACCAGTGCATTCTTTCTAGTCACTGGACACCAAAATGGCAAATGGAAAGGTAAATGTGGATGGCTATGGTTTGATTTGAGGACATCATTATTTAGTTACAGTTTACAAACAAGTATTGACCCCAAACTGGCTCAACTATAAAATACATTTGTTGGGGCACCTGGGTGGCTCAGTTGGTTAAGCAGCCAACTTTGGCTCAAGTCATGATCTCGCAGTTGGTGAGTTTGAGTCCCATGTTGGGCTCTGTGCTGATAGCTCAGAGCCTGGAGTCTGCTTCAGATTCTGTAACTCCCTCTTTCTCTGTCCCTCCCCTGCTCATGCTCTCTCTCTCTCAAAAGTAAATAAACATTAAATAAATAAATAAATAAATAAATAAATAATGCATTTGTTGACTTTATACAAGACTTAGGCCCAGTGGCTCAAACAGTTTCATCAAGGGCTCCCCAGTTCCCTATGTGAATGTTTTGTTTTTGTTGTTTCAACTAGGTTATCAGGCTTCATAAGGGTGACTGTTACCCCACAAGGATGTCCAAGATGTTGATTTCTGATCAGGCAAATATTGGTGGTATTCTCACATATCACATATTCACATTACATCTTCTGGGGGAAGAGAGAGGGTCTCTTCTGAGAACCTAATAGAAGTCCTATGCTCCATTCCCATTAATTAGACAAAATTGGGTTAAATTCTCATCTTTGAACCAACTATTGCCAGGAGAGAGACTGTTTGATTGTCTTAACCCATAAAACTAAAGAAGGGAAACTTAATGCTACCAAATCATATGACTGAGAATAGAGGAATGGCAGAAGGATGGGAGAAAGAGAAAAGAAAGAAGAAAAAAATGAGGCATGCCAAAAGGGCACTGGAGTTAATCTGAAAGAACTCCCAGTGGCCAAAGTGGGAATAATTTGAGCAATTCTAGAATTTGTGATGAATAATACTGAGTAATAAGTCAAAGAACAAAATAAATACCCATGATTCCACACAAGTATTATAATCAAATAATATAAGTAAATGGATAAAATGTACATCTGACTTTTTGGAAAAGAATTCCAATTAATAAATGTAGAAAGAATGAAGGAAGTATAAAAATCACTGTTAGAACTCCACAGCTGTAGGGGCTTCTCGGTGGCTCATTTGGTTAAGCATCCAACTTCAGCTCAGGTCATGATCTTGCAGTTTGTGAGTTTGACCCCTGCGTTGGGCTCTGTGCTGACAGCTCAGAGCCTGGAGCCTGCTCTGGATTCTTTGTCTCCCTCTCTCTCTGCCCCTCCTCCTCTCATGCTCTGTCTCTCTCTCTCTCTCAAAAATAAATCAACATTAAAAAATTTTAAAAAACCCACTCCACAGCTATATTTTCAACAGGCAAGATCCAAATAGTTGTATTACAATAACAAACACAAGTGAAGAAAAGGACTGTATACAGAGATATACTATGGTCACTGCTATGGCTGTTGCTATGAGTCCTTTGCCTCTGACTGAGGAGTGACAGATTCTTCTATCTTCCATGTAATTGTGACAGGCTACCTTGTTAACCTTTACCATGGTAAAAACTCAGACCCTTTATAGTTATTGACACTCACTGTAAACTACTGTTTCTTATAAAGCAAAAAATAAAGTCATCCTTACTATAATAGGATATATTAATTATCAAGAGCATCATGAGTGTTCTTAATGTTAATAAATATGACATTACATAGAACGGACACTAAAGTTTAGAAGGAATGTAAAATTTTCTAGGGAAACCCTGAAACCTGCCTTCTGCTATCACACTTCTACTCAGGCAGCTCTTATTTATAATATTGAGCTTCTAATTGTTAAATAAATTAAACAGTTTTCAATTTCTGGATCACTGGACCTGTCACATTGAACATTTTGATCACTCCATGCTACTTAACGTTTTTCTCTGGGGTCTGCAACATTTTCTTTAAAATTTTTTTAATGTTTTCTTTTATTTTTGAGAGAGAGAGACAGACAGAGCATGAGTCAGGGAGGGGCAGAGAGAGAGGGAGACACAGGATCCGAAGCATGTTCCAGATTCTGAGCTGTCAGCACAGAGCCTGACACAGGGCTGAAACACACAGACTGCAAGATCATGACCTGGGCCGAAGTCACATGCTTAACTGAGCCACCTATGTCCCCCTGGGGTCTGCAACATTTAATCTTATTCTACTTTTACTTATCCTTTCTCAATGAGATATCTCTTATCTTTTATTTTTAATTATTATTAATATATATTATATATATATATATATATATATATATATATATATATATATATATATATATATAATTTTAGAGAGAGAAAAGCCTGAGTGAGAGGGTATGGGGAAGGGCGGGGGGGTGGAGGGGGAGAGAGAGAGAGAGAGAGAGAGAGAGAGAGAGAGAGAGAATCTCAAGCACTCTGCACTCTCAGCACAGATCCTGACACAGGGCTTGATCCCACAACCTTGGGATCATGACCTGAGCTAAACTCAAGTCGGACACTCAACCAACTGAACCACCCAGGCATCCCTCTTCTTATCTTTTAAAAGGTTGCTATTTTCCTAGGATTTGCCAATATTGAAAGTTTATCCACCCTTCATAGATTTAATTTCTCAAGTTTAATTGATCACTTTTTACGCTTACTCTGATCTCTCTCTCTATATATCTACCATTCACCTAAGTTGTAACTTCTTGCTGGATAATTCTACCAGAAAACTTGAATATAAAAAAGCTGAACTTGGGGCGCCTGGGTGACTCAGTCGGTTAAGTGTCCGACTTCGGCTCAGGTCATGATCTTGTGGCTCATGAATTAGAGCCCCACGTCGGGCTCAGTGCTGACAGCTCGGAGCCTGGAGCCTGTTTCGGATTCTGTGTCTCCCTCTCTCTCTGCCCCTCCCCCACTCACACTCTGTGTGTGTGTGTGTGTGTGTGTGTGTGTGTGTGTGTCTCAAGAATAAATAAACATAAAAAAACCCTGAACTCGAAATGTCTATATTTTAACCATATTTTACCACAACTTTTTGTTTGTTTTATTAGTTGGCAGCATCACCCAATCAGATGCCCGAAAGTCATCTTTGACTCTTTCGCCTTTATATCCCAACTCTTGCCAACCACCTCTTCCCACTGAGCTTTCTCAGGCTCTCCATATCCTTTCCATCTTTGTCAGTATTGCTAGTGGTGTAACTTTCATTTATGGTTTTCTGTGCTTGGATTGTGATACTTAAAGTTAGCTTCTGTTTTGCTGCTAGAAATTCGTCTCCTTCTGGATGTCCATAGGATAAAATTGAAATTAGCTCTGAATTCAAAAACCTCTGTGAACTATGCCCTGCTCCCTTTTAGGTTTTGTTTGCATTGAATTCTATGGTCAAGCAATACTAAACTATGAATTTCTACTCCAGCCCTACTACATACAGATGAAACACTCTCTCACCTTCAAGCTTGTGCTCATGTTGTCCCCTGCAGTGCATACATGCCTGGAATAATTTCATCTTTCCGATATGTTTACAAAACAAAACAACAAAACACAAACAGGTCTTCCTTTAAGAATCAGCATAGCTTCATTTTTTTTTTTCAGAAAAGCGTCAATCCTAATAATTTAATGAGTATTTTGGGGTATTCCATTACTTATTTTTGATACTCCTATAGTATGTTGTAATTCCCTTTATTATAACCACACAGTGACTTTTGATCATCTACTTTTCTGTGCTTCTAAGTTGGTGAATTCCTTCAGGTCAGGTGAAGTCAGGAAACATGCTTTATTCATTTTTTTTTTGTTTTGTTATTTGGTTTTGTCCATTAGTGACTGGTGCAGGTTCATCAATTAAAAAATCGTTGAATAGGGGGCCTGGGTGGTTCAAAGTCGGTTAGGCATCCGACTTTGGCTCAGGTCATGATCTCATGGTTTGTGGGTCCGAGTCCCACATCGGGCTCTGCGCTGACAATCCAGAACCTGGAGCCTGCTTCAGATTCTGTTTCTCCCTCTCTGTGCCCCTCCCTGCTCACACTCTGTCTCTCTCTCAAAAATAAACATTAAAAGCAAACAAACAAAAAATAGTTGAATAGAATGGCCAAATGCTAAGTGATGTATTTATATCTATATATGCACACACATACATATAAGATCTCATCTATAACTGAAAATTGACTAAACCATTTCGGCTATTCTGAAGCTGTGTCATTTATTAAATAATACCAAAGATGTCTCTGGATTGCCCTTTAGCAAAAGCAGCAGAATTTAGTGTCTATATTTAGCAAACTGGCTGCAGAGCCTGTATGAAGCTACTTCAGACTAATTTCCAAGTCATTTATTTTAACAGCTACAGCATTTCTTTAAACCAATCCAGCCTTAATGCTTTCCTCCTAAGCAAATGTAGGCTCTGAATTAAGAAAAATACAACATAACTCTGATCTCCTGAGCACCAGTTATTTAACAAATAATTTATGTACTCTTTTATACTTTTTTGACTAAACATTACCATAATAATTTGAAGCAAACCCACTGTTGAACATGTACATAAAAAATACATATGTAATATTTTGTAAGTATGCAAAATATATATTTGTACCTTTCAGGAATTATTGGAACACATGTATATATTCTTTCCAATAAATAAGTGATATTTATCACTTTATTAAAGACGAACTGTAAGATTTTACCTAGAAATAACCATTTAATGATACCTTCTTACATTTTGAGATGCTAGAAAAGTCCATATTATCAGGTGTCTATGAATAAATAATATAAAATTTATATGTTTGTATATGAAAATATATCTAAAAACTCCATCTAGATTTCAGTCATACTTGTAACCCTATTTGGGAACAGCACAATTATGGTAACAAATAAAAATGCTACTAATTAAAAAATATATTATCCAAGCACTATTTTTTAATCCAGCTCAAATTCAGGCAAATAAACATCAACATTCATTGATTCATAATACTTGTACCGCTATGCACTAGCCCCATAAAAAAAAATCTAGTATTAAGACCAAATTGGTGTATTGGAAAAAATGTGGAAAATATTTAATAAGAAAAATTTTTGTGAAAATAATCACAAATTATAAGTTAACTATAGATTAAATGTTAATTAAATATGAATCCCACTAGAATTCTTTTTAGGTATGTATCTTTAAAGTTACTTTTTACTTGGGGCACCTGGGTGGCTCAGTCGGTTGAGCGAACGACTCACGATCTCTCGGTCCATGAGTTTGAACCCCGCGTCAGGATCTGTGCTGACAGCTCAGAGCCTGGAGCCTGTTTCAGATTCTGTGTCTCCCTCTCTCTGACCCTCCCCCGTTCATGCTCTGTCTCTCTCTGTCTCAAAAATAAATAAACGTTAAAAAAATTAAAAAAAAATAAAGTTACTTTTTACTTATAGAGGCACCTGTGTGGCTCAGTTGGTTAAGCATCTGACTCTTGATTTTGGCTTAGGTCATGATCTCACAGTTTGTAAGTTTGAGCCCCTCATTGGGCTCTGCACTGACAGTGTGGTGCCTGCTTGAAATTCTCTCTCTCTCTCTCTCTGTCTCTCTCTCTGTCTCTCTCTCTGTCTCTCTCTCTCTCTCTCTCTCTCTCTCTCTCTTCCTCCCACCCCCATCTCTCTCTCAAAATAAATAAACATTAAAAAAAAATAAAGTTACTATTTACTTATAAATAGAATATATCATTTAAAAATTAGTAACTATTACTAGGCTAATAACAAAAATAGCAGCTCTCTAATAATTTTTAAGTATAAATTCCTGCTGCTTAGATGGCATCATTTTTTGTAAAGTTTTATTTATTTAAGTAGTCCCTATACCCCACTTGAGCTCTGCTTGAACTCATGCTGGAACTCACATCCCCATGATCAGGAGTCACATGCTTCTCCAACTGAGCTATCCAGGCACCCCAGATGGTATTATTTTGAACATGTTTAATTTTTCTGAGATTTTCCTTTATATTACATGACTAGTTTTTGATATTAGGGTTTTAGAAATAATATGATTTCTTATTTTAAAAGATGAGAGTTTCTGTTATATCTAGTCCCACACTGAGCTTTCCTATGTGATTCTCCCATTAGAGTAGTATTACCATTTTAATCAAATAATATTCTGTTTTTTATGTTATGATTATATGACTATTTTAGCTAAGATACATAAAACACTATGATTGCCTTGTATTTCTTATATGACATTTGTGTTTCAATTTTTTTTTCATGTTTATTCATCCTTGAGAGACAGAGAGAGACAGGGGCATGAGTGGGGGAAAGGCAGAGAGAGAGAGAGAGAGAGAGAGAGAGACAGACAGACAGACAGACAGAATCTGATGCAGGCTCTTGGCTCAGAAGTGTCAGCACAGAGCCCAACCTGGGGCTCAAACTCACAGACCATGAGATCATGACCTGAGCTGAAGTTGGACACTTAACCAGTTGAGCCACCCAGATGCCCCGGCATTTATATCTCTAAATTAAAGTTAATAATTGTCTCATTTGTTTTCCTTTGACAACTTAATTCAAATTTTCACCCTACTCTGATTTATCTGGTTGGTTTTTAAACCCACTGCATATCTGTTCTGTAGGGAACCTTCTTAACTATAATTTGGTAATTCTTTAATTCTGTTGCAAAGGAAAAAAAAAACATAAGTGAAGAATGAACTTTACATAAAAGTGGTGCAAAGATATAAATGTACATTAGGTGAATGTCTATATGTTGAACAATTTTATGCCACATACACCCAGATCAAGAAATACTGCCTGAACTCTGCAAGTCCCCCATTATTCTATTCTCTAGTCACTGTTTCCCAGCACAACTTCTATTCTAACTTCCAACACAATAGATTAGTTTGGTCTCTTCTGTACTTTTCATTAATGAAAAGAGTCTAAAAGAGTATATGCTATTTTTGCTCTTAGTCTGTGCTCTCTAAATTATTTTTGTGAGATTATATTATATGGACTTCTACCATGTACTTATTAGTGTATATTAGTCTACTGTATGGATGTATTCCACTGTATTGATTTATTCTAGTATTGGACATTTGGGTAGCTTTCACATTTTGTTTTATTTTATTATATGTAGCCCTACTTAGATGTTTAGTGTTAGTGATTTATTGCCTTTTACCTCTTGGTGTTGCTATTAAGAATGTGTTGTCATTCTTATTACAATGTTCTAGAAATTCACAATGGTTTTGTGTGTGTGTGTGTGTGTGTGTGTGTGTGTGTGTGTGTGTGTTTCATTAATTGTATGTAGCACAGAGGAAATTATTTCATTCTCAACACTGGTACCTTCAATACTCAAAAATAATCCAGTGCAATTTACTTGGTAATTTACACCCATTTCATTTCTTCCTTCTCTTTACATTTTTATTATTTGGCTAGTTTTCCTCTTGGAAAAATTCTCTAAATTTCTTATTGATTTCAATGATATTTCATTGCTTTTAATTTTGTCCCTTGTCTCAAAGATTTCCTTAATCTTTTTTTTCCATTCCTTTTTTGAAATTTTCATGTTTTGGCAGTCATATCTTTATTCCAAAAAGTACTTTATAATTCTGATTATCTGATTTTCCTTTTTCTTTTTTTTTTAATTTTTTTTAAGGTTTTATTTATTTTTGAGACAGAGAGAGACAGCATGAACGGGGGAGGGGCAGAAAGAGAGGGAGACACAGAATCAGAAGCAGGCTCCAGGCTCTGAGCCATCAGCCCAGAGCCCGACGCGGGGCTCGAACTCACAGACCACGAGATCGTGACCTGAGCTGAAGTCGGACGCTTAACCGACTGAGCCACCCAGGCGCCCCATGATTTTCTTTTTTCAATAAACTCCTCTTTGTGTTTCAGTAATGCAATACCTTCTGTTTTTCCTTTAAGAAACTTTTTATTTCCCAGTATTTTTTCCTTTGTCCTAATATTTGATCAGATTGATTTTTTTACCATTATCTATCATGGTATAGACTTTTCAGAAATATTTGTTATTCCTTACTTTTATCTTCATCTAATCAGGGTCTCATATATGGATGGAAGTTTGTCTGCTGTTGGGAGTAGAACAAGTCACTGAAGGATGCTACAGACCTATAGCTACTTTTTTTTTTGTTTTTCCCCTTTTCGAAAGTCCATTTCTCGAAAGAGAGTTTACTTTGTTTTCTTGTTGTAAAATTTTTGGCTTGAAGCCTCCTGGGGGTTGGGGGGAAGAAAGGGGGGAGCTGGAGACCTTACCATATGCATCTTATTCAAACTTCCTGATTTCAGCACGGTTTCCACCATTACTTCATCTCTTCTCCAGCTTCTAAAATTTTTTAAAATACATTCATTTCCTTTTATTGTCTCTCATATTATTCTTTTTAACCTTTTGGTTTATGCCCATTAAAAAAAATCCTCTGGGGGAGCCTGGGTGGCTCACTACTTTAAGTGTCTTTCAGCTCAGGTCATGATCTCACGGTCTATGAGCTGGAGCCCCACATCTGGCTCTGTGCTGACAGCTTGGAGCCTGGAACCTGCTTCAGATTCTGAGTCTCCCTCTCTCTCTGCTCCTCCCCCACTCACACTCTCTCTCTCCTTCAAAAATAAATAAGCATTAAAAACATTAAAAAAATCCTCTGACTGCAATATTAGTGAGGTTCCAAAAGGAAATGGAGATGGAGACAACAAAGTGCATTTAACTCATTATGTTTAACCAGAAGATCTCCTATCACTTCTAAGTTCATTAATATTCCTGCAAATTAGGAGGTGAGAATGCATGAAAATTTGTCATGTTTTATTTCTTTCACTGATTTTTTTTTAATTCTGTCATCGCATAACTATCCCTTGACTCTTTAGGTGCTGTGCCAAAGAAAGGTCCTATAGCAGTTAACCAGAGAGAAAGACCTCTGCCTGCAGGACCACCCTTTGCATCCCCTATGGTGTTCAAAAGGGGAAAATATTCCCTGATTGAAGGTGAAGGAGCCAGCTCTTCAGTGGCAGGGTGATAAAATTTGGGCTGGGTCAATAGAGTAATGCCCTGAGGCTGTTCTTCAGGGGAAAGTTTCAAGGGACAGGCAGTGATGGTCTCCTGGGTGAATGCTAGAATACCTTGCAGCTGCCCAGAAGAAAAACTGGTCCCAAGGATTTGCATGAATGCCTGTTTTTTGTTTGTGTTTCATATGTGTTTGCATGTGTGTCTGCATGCAATTGTTTTTTTTCTCCACCTACTGTGTGAAGTATACTAAGTTAACTAAGTGCTTTGCTCTTTCTCAAGAGCAGTGTCAAGATGGGGAACCCAAGGTACCTTAGGATCAGCTGCATACTGTGTACTGGTACACCTTGGGTTCCAGGTATAAGGGCCATTAAAAAAAAAGGGAATTTAGGCCTCATGATATCAAATAAATGTGTCTTGTGATTTAAAAAGAAATAGCATGCTAACAAACATAAAGAAGAGTATTCTAATCTTGGATACCATGCTGGTTTCCCTCAGATGTTTATGGATGATTTGATACCTAAAGGGTAAGTAAAATTAGACAATGTAAATCTGGGAGCAAAAGGGAAATCTGGGTTATAAAAGCATTTTAAATACTGGGAAAACCATAATCAAAGACCCTCAGATGGAAAATAACCTTGAATGTTTCAGAAACTTTAAAAAGTTAGCATATTTGGAAGATACAGAATAAAGTACTTTGCCAAGAATGTAATTATTGAGATAGGTAGGAGAAAGATGATTCAGGATCTTCTGTTTTACAACTTACTGCAAAAGTAACATATAGGAGGGTCTTAATCATATTTACATTTATAAAAGTTCTCTTTTAATTCTGGGGAAGAAGATGTATTGAAAACTCAAACCAAGGATTAAGCGAGTGGACAGAAGAAAACCCAGTCTGTTCTGTTATCATGTATGTTTGTATAATGCAAATTATCTCAGCCAAGTAGTTAAATAGAGGATTTGTGTCAGTATCACACAGAGTTTGTATTTTTGCATACCAAATTTTTCCTGTATTTATAGCGCCAGTATAGTGGGAAAAAAATAATAACTTTAGGCAAGAGGGGAAATTTCTTTTTGGCTGCTGCACAAACGGGCACTTTTCAGCTCTAAGAAAGTTAAAATGAGTGCCTGGGATTTCTGTTTCTGGGAGGTTGGAGTAGCATAGTTTTCCCTGTTCTTTCCACCACATACAACTAAAACCCCTGGGAATTACATACAAAACTAACTTAAGATTCAGAAAAGGGGAGAAAAATAGGCAACCAACCAGGGGCCTTAGAACCTGAGGAATGATGTGGTGCGATCCCTCCATTTTCAGGGAAAAATAAAACTATCAGAGACAAAGAAGAATATTATATTATAAATGAGTCCCTCCACCAAAGATAGCATTCCTACATGTGTACGCACCTAACCCCTGCAAATGATGTGTCGCCAAAACTGATAGACCTGAAAAGAAATAGACAAATCCAAAATCAGAGTTTCGTGCATATATGCAATGAAATTATACGTATACACATGATACTGGAGCATTTGGACATTCATAGGCAAAAAAGTAAACTGGGACCTAATTTTCATACCTTATGCAAAAATTAACTCACAACAGATTACAGACGTAAATGTAAAATACAAAATTCTGAAACTTTTAAGGAAAAAAATAAACAATCTTTAGGATCTAAGGGTAGGCAAAGACTACTTATACTTGACCCCAGAAGCATGATACATAATAACAGAGATTGATAAATTTGATTTCATAAAAATTTCCTTTGTTAAAAAGAGATAAACAAGGAGATGTTAAGGGATAAAGAAACAAACTACAAGGTAAGAATTATTTATAAACCACATATCTAATAATGATCTACTATCTAGAATTTATAAAGGACTCTCAAAACTCAGTCATAAAAAGCAAATGATCCAATTAGAGTATGAGCAAAAGACATAAAGAGATGTCTTTGTCAATGAAGACTACATACAAATGGTAAATACGCACATGAAATGATGTTCAACATAATCAGGGAAATTCAGTTAAAACCTGCATACCTAACATAATGGCTAAACTAAAAAAATGGTGACAGCATCAAATGCTGGTGAGGATACAGAAAAACTGGGACAATCGTACTGGCATAATTTTAAATAGTATAGCAACTCTAGAAAATACATTGTCAACTTCTTTCAAAAAAATGCAATCATTATACAATCCATCAATTAAACTCCTCAACATTTATCCCAGAGAAAGACAAAGTTATGTTCACAAAATGCCTGTGCAAGAATGTCTATAATAGCTTTACTTATAGTAAGCATAACTGGAACTACCCAAATGTCCTTCACGGTTTGAAGGGTTCTATAATACATCCATAGCATGGAGTATACTCACCACTACATATGAACAGATAATTGATACATGTAACAACTTGCACATGCATTTGTACATCCCTAGAAAATTATCCTATAAAAAAAACAATCCAAAAAGGTTACGTTTTATAGGATTCCATTCATACAACCTTTTCGGAATCTTATATTAATATAAATAACATGAAATGTTAATATACTATAATGATATCCTATAATATAATTAAATATAGAAATATAATGGAAAATAGATTAGTGAGTGGCTGAACCCAATTCCCATCTTATATGATACACAGCTCCTGAAACAGTTGCATTCTTCCTGTGCCCACCTTAGTTGTAACTATCTATAAGCTAGCATTTCTACTATGAATGTATACATGTATGTGTGTGCAAACACACACACACACACACATATTTAATATAAAAGTCAGCCTTCAGCTATTTTAAGCTTTGCCAGCCTGGATTCTTCAAGTCATTTCCTGAAGTAGCAATTATTCATTAATTTATTTATTCATATATCCATTTATTAATACGCTTATTTGTTAATATTCTGGTAAACAAAGTTGCATAGATTTTGACTGGCCTACCACTAATCCTGTTTTCTGTATAATTTATGTTTTATCAGTGCATGATTTTGCAGAATATGGAGTTTGTCAGGAATGTCAACATTGAGCTATATGGAAATACATGTAGATATATTGTGAGATCTTTTAAAGACAAAATCAACTAAATTTTCATTGATGAAAATAAAGAGGTAGAATTAATGTTGTCTTCAAAATTCAGCCTCGAGTGCCTGGATCCAAGACTGGTTTAATAGATCAGACAAACACTAGTAGATAAAGCATAGATTTGGGGGGGGGGGGAACACCTTAAGATTTTTATATATTATTTTGTTGTGTTCTGAAGTCAAGAAAGAGTTTTGAGATAAAGGTATTAATTTTGGGGTTATTGGAAAGCATGATGCTGTGAAAATACATAAGATTAACCTGGTAGGTATAACAGAGCAAGAATGAAAGAGAATTGTTGGATACAGAGCCCTGATTAAATCCAGTATTCATCTCTGTCGTCAAGAAATTTACAAACCAGGAGAATAAACTATTATAAAAATCATATTTTAAATATTTAAAAAAAATGGTTGACTTTGTCAAATACTGCTCAGACTTTAGTAATAATGAGGATTCAAAAGTATCTCCTGAATTTAAAACAAGTCTGTGACAACTTGAGCAGATTCATTCACGTTGTGGAGGCAGGTTGAAGATTAGAATGTGTTGAGTGATGAGTGGGAGAAGAAACACCCATGAGTTGCTATCTTTTTTAAGAAATTCAGCATTGGAGTTATTTTTACTGGGTAGATTTGGTCATAAAATCCAGTTTTGCCATGCATCCGTTGTGTGAACTTAGGCAATGTAATGTTAAGAAACCAAAGAAAACAGAAATCAAGCAACAATTTCTAGTAAATATCCCTCTATTATTATTATTAAAAACTGGCACTAGAAATGTTGCTTGGGAGAATATATTTTCAAATACCTGAAGAAGCTAGGTAGAAATGTTGAAATCTCAAGAAGATGAAGATTGGCAGAAGCCCAAATAACTAAAAGATGAGCAGCACTTGTTAAAAGGTTTGAGGCATATAGGGGTTAAGGAAACATTTACAACTCCTTTGTGGCTCGTTCTTTAGTGATTGGACAAAGCACCGTTTAAAAATAATGTTATTTTTCTTCTAATTGAAATTGTGTCTATAATTTTTCTGGTGGCAATGAAAACTTTCTTGTCCTCTTTACTGATCTTCAGTAGTCTCCAGTATTCAGTTATGTTTTATGTCTGTGTAAATTGCTTAGGCTGCATTTCACATCTTTCACATCTGAGTTAATGTGCTGCATCCGAAAGTACATGTGGGAATTTGCAGAACCCATGGGGATAAATTTTGGACTCCCACAAGTTCTGTATTTCAGTGTTTACTTCAATTATATGTTCATCATAAAGAGAAAGTCTTCATTTGTCATTTGGATTACAATCTCACATGCATGTGCATCAGCTCCTTATAAGTATAATGGTAATAATAGGATTGTTTTGAGTGACTAATATGACACAAAAATATAGGAAAACTCATGGTTAGGGCAAAAATATCTTTATTATTAAATATCTAACCTATACTAAGAAAAGGGAAATGTCCCAAAGCAGCCCATTTGGTCTTTGGACATCTCTGAGCAACCAAAGCATCCTCCTTATAATAACTTCAAATCCCTAACACCAAAGTATCTATACATCAGCCCTAGTTCTTCCAACTTGAAAACCTTCATACAAGCCGATGACAGTTTAATGTGCATTTATATTATTATTATTTTTAGGAAGTTGAAGGCACCCCCTATTCTTTTCTAAATAGTTCCTTTTTTGGACTAAATATCTCCCGTTCCCTTAAATACATGATAGGCCTCACATTTCCTCATCATTATGGTATTTTTTTTTCCTATTGCAACCCCCTGAGGGGTGTGGCACAAGCTATCAGTTATATTGAGCAACTCACTTGTACCTTTTTGTCATTAACTTGACTCTTTCTTTTTTTAATATTTATTTATCTTGAGAGAGAGAGAGAGGGAGAGAGAGAGAGAGAGAGAGAGAGAGAGAGAGAGATGGCGAATGAGCATGGGAGGGGCAGAGCGAGACAGAAGGAGACAGAGAACCCCAAGCAGGCTCCACACTGTTAGTGCAGAGCCCGATGAGGGGCTCAAACCCAGAAACCATGAGACCATGCCCTAAGCTGAAATCCAGAGTCAGACACTTAACCGACTGACCCACCCAGACACCGCTAACCTGATTCTTAACAAGTTGCTCTGTTTTTTAGCTCCTTGAACACACCAAGATTTTTCCAATTTCATAGCCTTCATATACTCTGTACTATAGACTTGGAATGCTCTTTGTCCCACTTGTCAAGAGACTAGCTTCTTCTCACATTATTTAAAACTTACCCTAAATGTCATTTATTAAGAGAAACATTCACTGACAGCTAAAAGCTTGCCAGCGTTTAGTATTTATCTTGCAATCCTTTCTTTCTCTCTTTCTTAATACTTTTAACAACACTGGATTACTTAATATTGTTCTCTTTGCTTTATTTTTTATTTGTCTGCTTCCTCACAGAAATGCAATACTTCCATAAATGTAGGGGCCATAATTGAATTTAAATTGCTGTTTCTGTAATACTTCAATCAGTAACTAGCACACATGCTTAATTAATATTTGTTTAACGAGTGAATAGCATAATGAGTGAGAAAATGAAATGTGTTAATGTTTTAACTCATTATGTTACAGATAATTTACTTAATTTTTGTATAAGAAGTGTAAGTGGTATATAAGAAGAGTGGACCTACTCTTTATCAGATCTAAATATGGGCATAAATAATCTGTGTCATTCAGCTCTCTGATGCTCATTTATTCAGCTGGTGCCTTTGAATCACTCAATTATATATTAAATCTAGAATTAAATTTGCTCACCTGGATCAGTATCTAAGGTATTGATTCCATGGACCTCATATAGTTTCAGAAGAAAATAGGCAAAATTATTAAAAATAAGTTTTAGTTTCCTTATTTTTTACCATTAGCAGTAGGATTAAGGTGGATTCTACTTGATATGGGGCCATGCCTAAATTGATCAGCTTTGCCATATAAACCTTATCAACTGTAGTTAACCTATATAAACTGATTCTTAAATATTTATATATTATCTGAAGATTTTTAGAAGTCAGTGTTTGAATTTAAATCTTGGAACTTGTAATGGAAATATCAGTTACACTAGGGTTCCAACCTCCATAATGTCAGATCTGCCTTATAGCTCCTGATAGATGGCAAACGTAGACAGTTTTGTAAACATATTTATGTAAGGGAGTTTGTAAGTTTTCTCTTTTGTACTTCTTATATTGGAAAAAATGCGTGATCCTATAATTTGACATAGCGTCTGATTTGTGATGCAATGTGCAAATATCAAATTAAAAATAAAACTCCAGCCTTATGCCATATGTGTGATGTATGTGGGAATGGTGAATGGTGGTGTGTGTGCATGTGCTGAGCAGGGAAAAACCACTCGAGATAAAATGGGAGTCACCAAATTTGAGCAATGTGAAAGTATACAATCAGAATCTAACAGGCTGAGCTCAAGGGTAGCAGAGACTGATAAAGGAATGAAGCAAATTAAAATAAGACCCTGAAGAAGAAATGCAGAAAGTCATCTAGTTGTCTCTGTGTTCATTTGCTACAAAGCTCTCCCCATTCCTGGCAAGATCCACTTAAATTTCTAGAACTTCTTCCTCATCATTTCCACAAAGGATTCTTGAACTCAGAGTTCATTAACTTACATGTCTATTAGTTTCATATTACCTTCCATGCTACTAGTCACTGTATACACCTGAGATGACTCTGTTCTGTGATTAAAATATTAACCTCTCTTCTCTCTTCATATCTCTAAGTGGTACAGTCCCTATTTAAAAATGATGATCCCCATTCCATGCACTTGACGTACTTTAGTAATAATAGTGGATTTTTTAAATCCTTAAAACAAAGTATCGTGAACATATTTACAACTACTAGTGACAGCAAGAAAGTCCTTTTTACCTTATCATCCTCAGGAAATTAAAAAACTTGGGACCTCATAAATCTTGATGGTTTGCATGTTCTTAGAAGGGAATGCATACGATTTCTTCAGAGGAAGGTATCATACACAAAATGAGATGGCAATTAAAAAGAGTTTCCTGAATGAAAATATCCTGTCTTCTTTTGCCAAATTATATTTGGAATTCTTTTGGTAGTGACAGGAACTTTTAATGTTCTTCGGAGTTACTCATGCAGAACTATGGAATCGGAAGGTGAAAATGATGAAGTTGTAGGTGTAGAGAAATACTGTCACACTAAATGAGATAATTCAGAGTGTTTCAGACACTTAATCCAAATAACTCATTCTTGTAGCTTGTTTCTTTTTTGCCTTATATTCTGTTTTAGGAAGGGCAGACATGATTTTGGTGCCAGGAATCTATACTACTAAATTTCAGTCCAGATTCTACTTCCTGTCAGGATAAACGTGGACAGGCCTTCAAATGCCTCTCTAATATTGGGATTAGAATAACGCCAGACTATTATGAAATGTGCATATGAAATGAAATTAAATGTGGTGATGAGAATGTGTTTATTTTGAAGAAAAATGCATACAGCTGTTATACTTACTGATATCCATGAGCACACAATTTGGTCATACCTAGCAATCAGCTTTGCCATAATCAATGAACTAATGGAAAGTGGGCAGAGCTTAATTCTCATTTTACTTTGGCAGTTCACTTGCTAGCTTTCTGCCTTAGTTTTCTGTCTACACGTGAAGATAACTTCTGGACTTACAGAAAGTACTCTTAGGGTCAATTTCTTATTTTTAGTACTAATACAAAAGGAAGAAGTGATGTGAATTTTATAAGAAGGCAAGTCATTCAAATATAGTTCATCTCAATACTGGCATGTATTTTGGTAAGTTTTTTCACGGGGCATGTGACTTCTAATTTTCACTGTAGAATGTTAGTAATACTGATTTATCTGTTCTGTCTCATTAATGCTCAGGGGAGTATGCACAGATTTTTTTTTTTCTGGATTTCTATTCTTCTTTCAGTGGTTATTTTCCTTCTCCTTGAAAAACTTTCTGTAATATTCTTCTAGTATAGGTTGTGATGATTGAAGTCCACACATAACAAAACTCAGTTTATTATTTTGTTTTTCTGAAGACATGCTCATTCATTCTCAATATTCAATGGCATTTTTGCTTGACTTAGAATTTGAGAAAACAGTATTTTTCTTTATTTTCTTTTTATATTTCAGATTTTTATAAACATTTTTAATTGCTTTCTGATCTTTGTTACTTATGTTAGAAAGCCAGCTATCAGTCTTTTGTTTGATCTTTTTGAAGATAATATATCTTTTCCTCTGGCTGCTTTTATGATGCTGGTTTTGTTTCATTTTGTTTTTAGCTTTCTACTTTGATTAAAATATGCCAAGGTAGAATATTTTATTATGTTGTTTTTATTTGCTAGTGTATCTATATTGCTTGAGATTCTCTGAGCTTTTGTAGTATTAATATGATGTTGAAGCTACCTACTGAGTTCTTAAATATCAGGTATTGTTTTCAGTCTTAGAATATCAATTTTATCCATTAATTTTCTTTCTAGATTCAAAACCCCATTGAAATTTTCCATACTTTTATGTACTTTTGTCATGTTTTGTTTTTGTTTCCTTGAACTTACAAACCATCACTGTTTCCAAGTTTTGGCACTATTCACATCTTTTATTTATTCAATTTGTTTTTTGCCTATATAGTCTAAAAGGGAAAATATTGAGTTATGGGATCACAAGGGAGAAACAAAGTCCTGGTGAAAAAAACGTATACTTTAAATAAAGGTTGCCTAAAGCATTATCAGTCATCTCTGGACTTTTTCAGTTATGTGAGCAAAAATATTCCCTATATATTTTCTATATGTTTGGTTGTGGTATTCTGTCTGCTATCACAGATGTGTTAATAGGATGTGGGTTAAATTGGGGTTGAACATAAAGTGAGGAGAGAGAACTAAATTACTCTGGTGAAAATTGCTAGCATTCTGTGGAATTTTCTATGCCAGGATATGGAGGGTTAGGGACACAAAAAGTATTTTCTTCTTAACTCAAGTTTTAAGGAGATCAACCAGAGGGCACAGTAGTTCAATAGGATTCCCTGGAGCACGAGACATACAGTGGTTTCTAATTGGTATCTCAACAATGTAAATATAGATCTGTGAATATAGCCCTTTTGGCAGACAGAAGAATGTGCATTTCTCATCTACCAGATCTGACTTCTAAATTTTGCTCTAAAACAAGAATATTTTCCCTGAGAAATGAGTCAGTATAATAAAAAGTGGGTATTTTTGACAAGGTTATGGGCTACATAATGTCTCATTTTTCCTCCGAGAGGCAGTTTGACAAACTTGTGTTTACATTACAGGTCATTGACTCCAGATACTTCCAGCAGATTCACTATAATTCTTGCAAAGTTCAAGTAAAAATTTTTTCCTCTTTTATTTTCTCTCCATTGTGTCTCCTCCTTCGGTTGAGTACACGCTTGTCTCATAAGCCCGGTGAAGGAGCATGAAGAACTGACTCTGGAAGTAGATTTGCCTCTGTGAAAGACAAGCCCTTTGGGGCACCTAAGTGGCTCAGTCAGTTAAGGGTCCAGCTCTTGATTTCATCTCAGGTCTTCATGTCACCGTTTGAGTTTGCACTGACAGTGCAGAGCCTGCTTGGGGTTCTCTCTCTCCTCTCTCTGCCTTCCACCCCTTGCATATTCTCTCATTCAAAATAAATAAATGCACTTTAAAAAGAGAGAGAGAGAGAGAGAGAGAGAGAGAGAGAGAGAGAGAGAGAGAGAGAGAGAGAGAAAGCCTTTAACTTCCTCCCATCGCATTCCTCCCTAGGTAAATGGGAAAACTACCCTAAGGGGTTGGATTCCAGGAGTGTTTCAGGGACAATTTTATTAGTAGGGGAGTCATTGTTAAAAGGCTATGTATTTGATGTGATTCTTGTTTTCTTCATGGTGACAATACCTAGTAAAAGTAGAGAGCTGAGCCATGATGTGCTTCCTATAGCTGGAATCTGGTTACGAGGCTCTTTTTCTCATGAACACTATTACTCACTGAGTTATTGTTTAAGTCAGTCTGAGAGTGTGAAAAAAATAAAAAATGAAATCCAAAATTTGATTTAAGTTTAGAAAATTGATCTTTCTTTGTCCATATACTCCTACAGTGCTTACTAAACTCCTTAACATTGAGAAAATAATTATTTCATAGAAATGTTAACATGAATGCCATTACATTTCACAAATCATAAAGCTCTTAAATATACATTAATATACATTATTCTCATAAAACCCCATACGTTTGTATATGTAATATATGTAATATATTGTAATATGTAATAAATATTATTGACTTCTGAACATGGGTATTTAGATGAAGTACACAATGTTGAAGTAAATGCTGAATCTACCTATTAACAGAACAAGGATTTAAAATACAAATCAGGGTTTTTTTTTCTTTTACTATACTTTAAATTCAGAAGAGTTTGTTTTGTTTTTTTAAACAAGTTCATGAGATTTCAATTCTGCATGACTATGTCAGTGAGAAGCTTAAACTCCATTCATCAGATAATCGCTTGTTTGTTGGTTATTTACCCATTGAGGTGTTTTAAAAGCAGCAATTATAAAGTTTCACAAAGGAAACAATTTTTTTTTCAATACTAATGTCTTACACATGAAAAGCAATAGAATAACCTTTATGAGACTTGAAAACAGAACAGAAAGAACCCAAGAGTTGAATCAGAAATCACAGCTGTGATGTTTTACTCAGGCACCAACTCTTTCCGCAACATGTCCAGTAAGGCTTTGCGCCTGATGGCCCTCAGGTTTCAGCCCTCTCATGGATTTGGCCTGGGCAAATCTCTTGTTTTTCCTTTTGTTATTTCATGCCTCTAGGAGAATTAAAGTAAATAGACTGTGAGCAAGAAAGATTTTATTTATATACAATAAATAATATTATAAATAAAATACTATAATATCAATGTAAATAGCTAATTAATGTAATATAATACATATATAATTCTGTGCTTCTTATTCTAAATTCAATAAATCCTCCAAATAGTGTGTGATAAAAGGTTTGTAAGGCTTCATAAAACTTCACATTGTATCAATACCCTTCACTTTAGGTAAAATAGCTATAGGTGTAATTGCCTGTTAGCTGAACATCTGTTACTCAGTTTATTGAGGTTTAATTACTTACATGACTCTGGTTTGCAAAACAGTTATGTTAAAGGTGCTTTATATTTTAAAAAATAACTTTGAATAGATTATTTTTTTCCCTCAAGCAACAAATGGGGTAGATATTATTCTCAATGTTTTATCCCCTAGAAACCTAAGACAGAGATTAATAAATAAAGTCACTTGAAGTCCTTCAGCTTATAAAATCTTGAACTTCAGCTACACAGGTCTTACTTTTCAAGAAGCTGTGCTCATTTTAGCGTTCTTAATGTCACTCCCTTGTTTTGAAATTTAACAGTTTTGATCACCTTAGAAATTAAATTGGAAATATTAATTGTGAGTCTTTTCAATGGGGGAGTCGTTAGCATATTTTTCTTACTAATAATTGTTGTCATCTAACTTTTAAAACCCTTCGCTTAGGTTAAGAATTAAATCTTTGCAAACCATACCTGTTCTATACATGTATCTGCCATTCTGCAAATTACTCATTTTTATATTTTAGCAATAAAATTATTATTTTCCCATGTAAGGATATAAATAGTTATAAATTGGATTTTCTCAAATATGAAAGTGGGACAATGAAGCAAACTTGCAGAGACAATGAATTATTCTATTTTTCTATTTAAAATACTGTGTTCAAAATACTGTTTTTCAACTTCACTCCAGAAGAATTGCCCTAACTTTTTAACTGAAGCCTGTACAGAAAAAACAACAAAAAATATGTATACTTTTGACATATAGACCAGCTTTTATAATCCTTACCTAAATAATGTTATCTCACATAATTTTCATTAGACAATTTGTGACCTTTTAAATACTATAATTCTGTGGAAATTCTTATTCATGTCAGATTTTGTTATACATATCAATGATTTTAATTAGTTTAATAATTTCCTTTTAAAATAGAAGATAATTATATATATATTCTTTTTCTACAAACCAGAAAAGGGTGTTTGTTCTGATTTTTTTCTTTAATAAAGTCACCCTCATCCTTTGAAGGCAGTGCTTTGAAATGTCACCATTAACACTTCCTTTTATAAGTGTTAAAATTATAATAGGCCCACACAAATAAGAGGGAGGTGCTAATGGGCACTTTATTTTTCCTGAATGCAGAATATCTGTCAGAGAAGAGATGCTGCCCAGCTTTTAAAAGCTTGGTGGTTTCTTATTAAGGGAGATTTACATGAATGGCCAAAAAGATAACCATGATAAGCTTTTATACTGTGCAAAATACAGAGATATAGAATGTAAATGTTATAACAATTTAACATTAATTATGGGCTTATTTTTGTTGCATATGAATAGAAATTACTTTTGTCTAGATTATTATGGAACAACCTATTTCTGACCCAGTTAAATGGTTTTTGGACCCTAAACTCCTCACACGTTCTTGATATACCAGGGAAAAATCTATGCACCCATTAACTTTCATTGAAGATAGCATAAAGATACAACATGAACAATAATAGCTTTAAATTGTTTTGTGATGAACTATACCATATGTTTCTATCTGGACTTCTCAGAATCCCAATCATCCAAAAGCTTGAACAGCTGCTGCCATTTTGCAGATAATTGCCGTAAGATACATTTTGTCCTTCCATGTGTTGATTTCTCCTTGTTTCTTGAAGTCCAATTGGATGCTTATCACATTCCTTTTTCTAAATGAGTCTGCTTTCCTCCTGAGCTCACTTTGCAAACTAAAGACTTTTATCCAGGAAAAATTCCTCCAGGTGTGTATCTTTCCAAGATATATATGAGAATTGACGATGAAGATTTATCCTTTTGCTTATTCAGTATTCAACAAATATTTAGATTAGGTCTAACCTTTAAAAATGTAGTATGCTTTTCTTTCTTCTCTGAATAATGGATTGTGATTCTTCTCCAGAGTTGCTGTGTGATGCAAAGCATGGAGAGCTTGTGAGCCAAGGGGGATAAGGTTGTCTTTTTTGTTGTTACTGTTGCTTTTAAAAATTTAAACATTTCTAAATCTGAAAAGTTTTTTCTTTAAATATTAATTTTAGGGAAATAGGGTTATTGCAAAAGGATAATGGCAATATTGAGTAATTGGTGATTATCATGAAGCCTTTTTTCTTAAATGTTCTTCACCTGTAACATGTTTTTAATTATATTTCATATAAATGTATATTATCCTCTGATCATTTAACTGAGAATATCAGGTTTTTCTCTTTAAATTTCTTCTTAGCCTCTAAATTTTGCAGTTCTAAAAATACTGACTGGCATAATGTAATAGTGTGAAACGTAACTTGCTTTTCCAAACCTGTAGGATCATTAAATATATGGAGTACTGTACGTATAAATGGAGTGCTTCTTTTCCTTTAAGAAAAGACAGCCTGGGGTGCAGGTTCATCTCTGTGGTGGCAGAAGTTCTGAGACTATAAGGAGCAAGGACAGTAGCACTCACAAAGCTATGATGTTGGCAGGAATGAGTGATTCCTCCCTTCTTTTAAAAGAGTCCTTTAACATGGAAAATAGGGTGTTGTCTTCAATGACCTTTTATCAAGTATGCTTCTCAAGCATGTTCGAAAAGGTTAAATCCACAAAATTATTTACATCACAACATGGTGATCAATTTTGTTGTAATGTCCTCCTCCCAAGAGAACTTACCTGTCTGAAAGGGATATGAATCCAGAAAAGACAAGAATGTGATCTGCTTGAAAAAACAGTTGCAACTGTTTAAATCATATGGTCCAGTTAACAAGGTCTGATTTGTCCCACTGTAGTTTATGATCCTGAAGCAAACAATGGCAGGGCACACTTTTTCTTGACTGACATTTTTACTTTGTCTATGTTTCTGTTTTTTTGTTTGTTTGTTTGTTTTTAACTTACAAATAATGGTTACAGTCATACTTACTAGAAGACATTATTTTAGTTAAGGGCTGAAAATTGGAGCAAATTGCAAGCTTCCTTGTCATGTCTATTAGTTGGTAGGTTTCACTCCACCCAAATAATATTTAGACTTTAAAAGGGTGGTAACTAGGGTGGAAGGGAGAGCAAGTATTCTTTTGATCCCAAGCTGAAATATTACTACTAAACAAAACATACATTCCTAGGTTCAGAAATTGGCTGAGTGTTTATGTGTGGGAAGGATATCACAAATGTGGACTACTAGGAAAATTTCATGCAATTAGATTTGTAATACTTTATTCGATCTTATGGAGGTAAATCTTGCTAAACTCAGTGATTACCTTTTGATATTTTCTGACTTATTCAAGTGTTTAAGACAAAGACATTTCCTCTTGGACTATGAATAAATCTTTTCACTGTAGTAAAATTACATATTAAGTAACTTTTCCTGTATTATTGTTGGATATGTCATATATTTTCTCCAAATTTCTATTAGTCAAGCAACTACCTGAAAATTCTGACTTAACTTTTAAAAATATATGTCTAATATATATTGCCATTAGTTATAATTTGATCATTGATCTCTATATCTAATTCAAATAGATCATGACATGATATATGTAAATGTGTTAAAATCTTCTTATCCTTATTTTTGTGGATTTTATAAGCACAAAATTTGATTAGCTTAATTATAATCTGTGGCTTATGATTTACTATTATCATTAGTTCATGTGGCATTCAGATTTTATTGAACTTAGTAATATCTTATTAATATTATATGATATCATGTTGTGTCATATCATACCATATCATCATATATCCTGACCAAGACAGACTTAATATTTCTCTCAGCTTGGCTAAACTTGAGGTTTTTCCTGACTATAGGCCCCTGACCTCCCTTTTCTTAGAGCATTTACTTTAGAAAACTTGAGATTATAAATTCTTTTCTCTGCTCCTTTGAGATGTAAATCTTCTTACAGCCTGTTAAGGTTTTGCAACCCCAAAATATTTTCCTAGAGGACCCTGTATTGATCCTTTCCAGATGTAATCATCAAGAAAGATGGGACCCCTATCTTCCAGGCTCACTGGGAGGGGAGGAGTCTAACTTCAGTTAGTACCAGTTAGCAAACACAGATGGTCTATCACACTGACTAACCTCCTTAATGTCCTTTTCCACTAGCTCACCCAGTTCTTGAAACCTCTTGCCTTTTATTTCAACAGAATTGATTTCAATTGATTTCAATAGTCTTGACTTCTAATGTAATAGTCTTGAATAAAGTCTTCCTTGCCTAACTGTGTCTAATGCAATTTCTTCTTTGAGAGCTCCAAGAACTAAAATCTTACCTGCAATCTATGTTCTCCTTGTGCATTTCATTCCCCTACCTTCTATATAAACACAATCACAATCCTGAACTTCAGGTTTCTCCTTCCTTTCCACTTTATGTGTTTTATTTTTATTACATGTATATGAATATCTAAAAATATTTTTTATTTCTTTATCTTTTCTTGATAAGAATTTTGAATATTTGGTTAAATAGATTTCCCAAATGGCTATATTAAACATCAGTCTACCATGTATTTTCCAAAACTTGATAATATCAGTCTTTTATCTCTCATTTTTTCTCTCTCCCTTTTTAAACAAAATAATGGGAATGCCATTGAAAGATTTTCCACATTAAGAACAAGAAATTTTCTTTATCAAAGGTGTCTTATAAAATTATATTAAACTGAAAAAAATAAAATGACAATCCACAAGCTTGATGAAGACAAAATCTATAAAAACATGAGCAGGACTTTGAATGGAGAGCATATGTTATCAATAAACATATTAAGAAGTTATTGATTTTGTTAAGGATCAATGGAATGAAAATCAGGAAAAAATATGAAAATAAAAAAATGTAGCAACTCTTGAATGTAGATCCTCTACCAGTTCACATTGGTGACAGTCTTATTATTCTACTAATTGCTATGCATATTCTTTTGGATTTAATACTCAAAAAAAATCTATGTGATATTCCCAATTAAAATAAAAAGGAAAAAATTGGTGATATGGTGAAATAATTTCTGAGAGTATGTTTAAAGAATAATTCAATTTTAAACTATATTTGCTGTGCTAGAGTTACAACAAATGCCATGTTCACATTTAGTATCTAATATTATTACACTATCTGATAATATTATTATTTATCTAATATTACACTAATAATATTTACACTAATAACTAGAAATATGTTATTATATTGCAAGCAAATGTACATTTCCTAAGTGTACATTAGAAATTATATATAACACCATTGAAATGTTGATAAGAACCCCCTTTATGAAACCCCAAAATAATTACATTGAAAATCTCTCACTGTATTCCTAACAATATTAATTATTGAAAAATTCTTTTAAAACTTTTATTTGGGTAATTTTAAATATGGAAGTTTTAATTTATTGATGTATTACAGCAATTTGGAATTAAAAAAAAACTTTTATTTTATAGTAGACTAATGAATTATAAATATTTAAACACAGAAATAACAGCATATATCACTAACATTGAAAATATCTGGAAAAGTATACAATAGAGTAGTTTTAAATTATACAATGAAACATCTTGGATATGGAAGGGCATTTTGACACTTTGTCTCTTGGATCAATTTTATGTTTATAACAAAATTGAAAAGGGGGGTACGAAGATTTCCATGTACCATCTACCCCCATACATGCATAGTTTCCTCCTCTAAATATCAATATTACTCACAATGTACCCACATTGGCACACCACAATCAATTAAAGTCCACAGTTAACCTTAGGGTTTACTATTGATGTTATCCATTCTATGGTTGTTTTTACAAAGGTATAATGTCATATAATCCATTCTGATAATATCATACAGTGTGTTTTCACCGTCCTAAAATGTCTCTCCTCTGCCTCTTCATCTCTTTCTGCAGTCCTGGCAATCCAGTGACTTTTTAATCATCTTTATAGTTTTGCCTTTTCCAGAATGTTATATAGTTGCAATAATGTAATATGTAGCCTTTTCAGATTGGTTTATTTCACTTAGTAATATTCATTTAACATTCCTCCACATCTATTCATGGATTGATAGCTCATTTATTCATAGTTCAGAACAATATGCAATGTCTTAATATAGGACAGTTTACTTATCATTTCACCTACTGAAAGACATTTTGACTGTTTCTAAGCTTTGGCAGTTATGATTAATTAAGCTGCTATAATCATCCTTGCACAGGTTCTTGTGTGGGCACAAGTTTTCAATTCCTTTGGGTAAATACCAAAGTGTGTGATTGTTGGATCATATGGTAAGATTATGTTTTGTTTTGCAGACAACTGCCAAACTGTCTTCCGAAGTGTCTACACTAGCTTGCATTTCCACCAACAAAGTCTGAGCGTTTCTGTTGCTCTCCATCCTCACCAGAGCTGATGTTTTCAATATTGCAGATTTTGACCATTGTAATAGGTATGTAGTGGCATCTCATGTTTTAATTTGTATTTTCCAAATGAAAATAATGTGAAGCACTTTTCACCTTATTTGCATGTGTATACCTTTTTTTAAGTTTATTTATATATTTATTTATTTATTGGCGGGGTGAGGGAGAGAGAGAATCCCAAGTAGGCTCCATGCTCAGCCTGGAGCCCGATGGGCAGCTTGACTCATGAACATGAGAGGGCAACAAAAATCCAGATTCAGGAGGCACAGAAATCCCCCAAGAAATGCAACCCAAGATGGTCCACACCAAGACAGATAGCAATTAAAATAACAAAAATTGGGTGTGCCTGGGTGGCTCAATTGGTTAAGCATCCAACTCTTGATTCTAGCTCAAGTCATGATCCAATGACCTGATCTAATTAATTAAGTATATCTGTAAAAATTAAGAGAAGCACAAAATAAAAGTTTGTAAAATATGATACCAAATATCTGAAACATGGAAGGGAGAGGAGTAAAGGATGAGTTCAAAATTAAGCAACCATCAGCTTAATATAGACTGCTATAATGTTATATATGAACTTAATGGTAACCACAAATCAAAAAACAGTAATAGGTATGCAAAGGGTAGAGGATATCAAGTATATCACCAAAGAAAACCAGCAAATCATGAAAAGAAGGAAGGGTCAGAAAAAATTACAAAGACAACCACAAAGTAAGTAACAAAATAGCAATTGATACATACCTATCAGTTATTACTTTGCATGTAAATGGACTAAATGCTCCTAAAAAAAGATATAGGGTGAAAGAATGGATAAAAAATCAAGACCCCTTTATATGCTGCCTATATGAGACTCATTTAAGTCCTAAAAATACTTGCAGATTGAAAGTGAGGGGATAGAGAAACATTTATCATGCAAATGCATGTGACACAAAATCCAGAATAGCAATACTTATATTGAACAAAATAGACTTGAAAACAAAGTCTGTAACATTAGACAAAGAAGGACACTATATAATAATAAAGGGGCCAATTCAGAAAGAAGATATAGCAATTGTAGGGGTGTCTGGATGTTTCAGTCAATTAAGTGTCCAACTCTTGGTTTTGGCTCAGATCATGATCTATGATTCATGAGACCAAGCCCGGTTTTGGGCTCTTTACTGACAGTGTGGAGCCTGCCTGGTATATATTCTCTCTCTCTCTCTCTCTCTCTCTCTCTCTCTCTCTCTCTCTCTCTCTCTTTCCCTCTCTTTCCCCTCCCCCACTCCACTCTCAAAATAAATAAAGTTAAAAAAAATAAAGATATAAGAATTGTAAATATTTATGCCCCCAACGTGAAAGAACCCAAATACATAAAAATAGTTAATAACATAAAATAAATAATTGATAGCAACACAATAATAGTAGGAGACTTTAACACCCCACCTCCATTGATAGCTAATCCAAACAGAAAATCAACAAGGGAATGGTGGCTTTGAATGACACACTGGAACTGATGGATTTAACAGTTATATTCAGAACATTTCAACCTAAAACATCAGAATACATTCTTTTCAAGTGCACACAAAACATTCTCCAGAAGAGATCACATATTAGGTCACAAACAAACCTCAACACATTAAAAAAAGGTTGAAATCATACTACGCTTCTTTTCTGATACTACTATGAAACTGGAAATCAACCACAAGAAAAAAAATCTGGAAAAAGCACAAATACATGGAGGTTAAATAAGATGCTCCTAAACAATGAATGGGTCACTCTAAAAGAAGAAATATAAAAGTACATGGGAACAAATGAAAATGAAAACATGATGGCTCAAAACCTTTGGGATATAGCAAAAGTTGTTCTATGAAGGAAGCTTATAGCAATACAGGGCTACCTTGAGAAGCAAGAAAAATGTCAAATAAACAACTTAACCTTACACATAGAGAAGCTAGGGGAAAAAAACGGCAGAAGGAATGAAATAATGTAGATGAGAGCAGGAATAAATAAAATAGAAACTAAAAAAAAGAAAAGAGAGAAGCAGAGAAACAGAAAAGACTCAAACCAGAAAAGAAAGAGGAGAAATAACAACCAACACCACAGAAAACAAACAATTGTTAGAAAATATGAAAATATTATAAAAAAATTATATACCAGCAAATTAGACAACCTAGAAGAAATGGTTAAATTTCTAGAAATATATAACCTGAAGCAGGAAAATTAGAAAATTCAAACAGACTAACAAGGAGATTGAATAAACAATAAAAAAGAAAAAGCTTCTGACATACAGAAGCCCAGGACCAGATGGCTTCACAGGCTAATTCTATTAAACATTTAAAGATAAATTAATACCTATTCTTTTCAAGCTACCCCCCACCCCTGCAAAAAAAAAAAAAAGGAATATTTCCAAATTTATTCGGAGACTAGTATCACCCTGATACCAAAACCAGATAACAAAAACACAAAAAAAGAGAACTAGAGGCCAGTATCTCTGATGAACATAGATGCAGACATCCTCAACAAAATACTAGCAAACCAAATCCAAAAGTACATTTAAAAAAAATCATTCACCACAATCAAGTGGAAATTATTTCCTGGATGCAGGGGTGACTTAATATTCCCATATCAATCAGCGTGACATACGGCATCAATACGAGAAAGTATGAAGCTCTTTTGAGCATTTCAATAGAGGCAGAAAAAGCATTTGTCACAGGACAATACCCATTCATGATAAAAACCCTCAAAAGAGTAGGTTTAGAGGGAACATACCTTAACATAATAAAGGCCATATATGAAAACCCCACAGTGAACAACATCATACTCAGTGGAGGAAAAACTGAGCTCTTTTCCCTTAGGTCAGGAATAAGACAAGGATGTCCACTGTCACCACCTTTATTCAACATAATACTGCAAGTTTTAGCCACAGCAGTCAGACAACAAAAAGAAATAAAAGGCATCCTATGGGTAGGAAAAAGTAAAACTTTCAGTGTTTGCAGGTGACATGACATTACCACCAAAAAAACCCTGCTGGAACTGATAAATGAATTCAGTAAAGTTGCAAGATACAAAATCAATGTGCAGAAATCTGTTGCATTCCTATCCACTAATCAAGAAACCACATGAAGAGAAATTAAGAAACAATCCCATTTACAATTGCACCAAAATAATAAGATACCTAGGAATAAACCTAACCAAAGGGGTGAAATACTTGTACTTTCAAAACCATAAAACATTAATGAAATAAATTGAAGACACAAAGAAATGGAAAGATGTTCCATGCTCATGGATTGGAAGAACAAATATTATTAAAATAGTTATACTGCTCAAAGCAATATACAGATTGGATACACTCTCCATCAAAATACCAACAGCATCTTTCACAGAACTAGAAAAAACAATCCTAAAACTTATATGGAACCACAAAAGACCCCAAATAGCCAAACCAATCTTGAAAAAAAAAAGAAGCAAAGCTGGAGGTATCACAGTCCTAGACTTCAAGTGATATTATAAACAGTATGGTACTGGCACAAAAATAGACACATAGATGAATGGAACAGAATAGAAAGCCCAGAAATAAACGCACAATTATATATGGTCAGTTAATCGTTGACAAAGCTGGAAAGAATATCCAATGGGAAAAATACAGTCTCTTCACATATTGTTGGGAAAACTGGACAGCAACATGCAAAGAATGAAACTGGGCCACTGTCTCACACCATACACAAAAACAAATTCAAAATGGAGTAAAGACCTAAATGTGAGACCTGAAACCATAAAAAATCTTAGACAAGACAATAATGTCTCTGACATTGGCCATAACATTTTTCTAGATATATGTCAGGAGGCAAGGGAAACAAAAGGAAAAATAAACTATTGGGACTATTTCAAAATAAGAAGATTTTGCGCGGTGAAAGAAACAGCAAAACTAAAAGGCAACCTATTGAATGGAAGAAGATATTTGCAAATGACATATCTGATAAAAGGTTAGTTTCAAAAATATATAAAGAACTTCTATAATTCAACACCCGAAAAACAAATAATTCAACTCAAAAATGAACAGAAGTGAATAGACGTCTCTCCAAAGACGACAGATGACCAACAGACACATGACAAGATGCTCAACATCACTGATCATCAGAGAAATACAATTCAAAACCACAATGTGATATTATCTTACACTTGCCAGATTGACAAATATAAACACCACAAGAATCAACAAATGTTGGCAAGGGTGTGTCAAAAATGGAACTCTCTTGCACTGTTGGTGGGAATGCAAATTTGTGCAGCCCCTGTGGAAAACAGTATGGACGTTTACAAAAACAAAATTAAAAATAGAACTACCCTACAATCCAGTAATTACACTACTAGGTATTTACCCCCAGAATTCAAAAACACTGATTCAAAGAGATATATGCACCCCTCTGTTTATAGCAGTATTATTTACAATAGCCAAATTACAAAAGCAGCCCAAGTGTCTATTGATAGATTATAAAGAAGTTGTGGTACACACACACACACACACACACACACACACACACACACAATGTAATATCATTCAGCCATTAAAAAGAATGAAATCATATCATTTGCAATATCATGTATGGAAGTAGAGAGTATAATGCTAAGCAAAATAAGACAAAAAAAGACAAACACCATATGATTTCACTCATTTGTGGTATTTAATAAACAAAACAAATGAGCAAAGACCAGAGAGGAGACTGTGGGGGATGTGTGAAATACTTGATGGGAATTAAGCAGTGCACTTGTCATGTTGAGTACTGGGTGATGCATGGAATTGTTGAGTTACTCTATTGTACACCTGCAACTACTATAACACTGTATATTAACTATACTGGAGTTAAAATTAAAAAAAAATACAAAAGAATTTTCTGAACCATTTTGTAATTGAGTTATATTTTTAATTTTTTTTGAGTCTTAAAGGTTCTATATGCTCCCATATGTTTACAGCAACATTATTTACAATAATCAAGGTATGGAAGCAACCTAGGTATCCATGTGTCTATTGATAGATGAATGTATAAAGAATATGTCACACTAACACACATACATACACATATACTCTCACATCAATGGAATATTATACAGCCATAAAAGGATGAGATCTTGGAGCACCTGGGTGGTTCAGTTGGCTAAGTGTCTGACTTCGGCTCAGGTCATGATCTCACAATTCGTGGATTTGAGCCCCACATTGTGCTCTGTGGTGACAGCTCAGAGCCTGGAGCCTGCTTCAGATTCTGTGTCTCCCTCTCTCTTTGCCCCTCACCACCTTGTGCTCTGTCTCTCTCTCAAAAATAAATAAACATTGGGGTGCCTGGGTGGCTCAGTTGGTTAAGTGTCCAACTTCAGCTCAGGTCATGATCTCACAGTCCGTGAGTTCGAACCCCGCGTCAGGCTCTGCACTGACAGCTCAGAGCCTGGAGCCTGCTTCGGATTCTGTGTCTCCCTCTCTCTCTGCCCCTCCCCTGCTCATGCTCTGTCTCTGTCTCAAAAAATAAATTAAAAAAAAATTTAAAAAATTAAAAAAAAACATTAAAAAAATGAAAAAAAAAAGGATGAGATCTTGCCATGGCAACAACATGGATGGACCTAGAGGGTATTATACTAAATGAAATAAGTCCTACTGAGAAAGACAAATGCCATATGATTTCAATCATATAAAATCTGAAAAAAAATTAAATGTATAAAACAAACAAAAAGCAGATCCAGACTTATAGGTAGGGAGAACAAAATGGTATTTGACAGCAGGAAGAGGAGTAGAAGGGATAGGAAGAATGGGTGTAGGGGAGTGGCAGATAAAGACTTTTTTTTTTTGCATATTTTGGGTAACAGTCCTTTATCAGATGTGGCTTTTGCAAGTATTTTCTTCTAGTGTATGATTTTTCTTCTCATTTTCTTCATTGATTTTCTCAGAGCAAGTGTTTTTAATTTTAATGAAGTCCATATTATCAATTAATTTTTTTCATGGTTTATGTCTGGTGTTGTATCTAAAATGGCATAGCTATACCTGAAATCATCTAGATGATCTATGTTATTTTCTAGGAGTTTAATAGTTTTGCATTAGATATTTAGGTCTATCATCTGTGTAGTCTGTGTCTAGATTCATTTTTTGCAGGCAGATGTCTTGTTGTTCTAGCATCATTTGTTGAAGAGACTGTCTTTTCTCCATTGTATCATCACCTTTGTGCCTTTGTCAAGTATCACTTGACTACATTTATGTGACTCTATTCTGTTTCATTGATCTGTTTTTCTGTTCTTTCACCAATATCACATTGTCTTGATTACTGTAGTTTTATAGTAAGTTTGGAATGAGGCAGCAGCAGTCATTCAACTTTGTTCTTTTTCTTCAATATGATATAGCTTATACTGGGTCTTTTGCTTCTTTAGATAAACTTTAGAATTAATTTGTCTATATCTACAACATAATATGCTGGGTTTTTGATTGAGTTTGCATGGAATCCACAGATCAAGCTGGGAAGAACTGACTTCTTGACAATATTGAGTCTTCCTCTCCATGAACATAAGGTATCTCCACATTCATTTAGTTCTTCGATTTTATTCATCAGAGGTTGGTAGGTTTGCTCATGTAGATATTACACATATTTTATTGATTTATACCTAAGTATTGCATTCTGGGGGGTGCTAACATAAATGGCATTTTGTTTTTTTGTTTCAAATTCCACTTGTTTGTTGCTGGAAAGTAGGAAAGCAATTTATTTTTGTATATATTCGCCTTATACAGAGAGTTTTTATCATAAATTAGTACTGATTTTTCTCAAAGGATTTCTATATCTATTGACATGAATATGATTTTTCTCTTTTATTCCATGGATGTGATGGATTACATTAATTGATTTTTGAATATTGAAACAGTCTTGCATATCTTGGATAAGTTCCTCTTGGTTGTGATGCATAATTGTTTTTTATTCTTGCTTAGTTTCATTTTGCCAATATCTGCTGAGGATTTTTGAATCTATATTCATGAGAAGTATCAGTCTATAGTTTTCTTTTCTTGTATATCTTTATCTGGTTTTCGTATTAGGGTAATACTCTCCTTATAAAATAGGAAGTATTTTCTCTGCTTCTATCAGCTTAACTAGATTGTAGAAAATTTGTGTTATTTTCCCCTCAAATGTGGTAGAATTCACCAGTCAGCTTATCTGGGCCTGGTGTTTTCTGTTTTGGAAGGCTATTAATTATTGACTTAATTTTTTAAAGTAGTTATATTCATATTCATATCATGTACTTCTTCCTGTATGAGCTTTTACAGATTGTGTCTTTCAAGGAATTGGCCCATTGAATCTAGGTTGTTAAATTGGTGGACATAGAATTATTTTTATATTTTTCTTTTACCCTTTTAACTTCTATAGGATCAATAGTGATATTCCCTCTTTTACTTCTGATATTACTAATTTGTATTTTCATATATATATTTTTGAAATTTCCTCTAATATATATGTTCAATGCTATAAATTATCCTGTAAGCATTGCTTCTGCTGCATCTCACAGGTTTTGAAAAGTTGTGTTTTAATTTTTATTTAGTTAAAAATATTTTAAAATTCCTCGTGAAATTTTTTCTTTGACCAATGTGTTATTTATAAGTGTGTGTCTAATCTCCATGTATTTGGGGATTTTCCATTTATCTTTCTATTATTGATTTCTAGTTTAATTTCATTGTGGTCTGAGAGCAGACGTTGTATTATGTTATTTTAAATTTGCCAAGGTATGTTTTTTGGTCCAGACTGTTGTCTGTTTTGGTGAAAAGTGTATATTCTGCTGTTGAATGAAGTAGTCTATAGATATCACTTGTATCCATTTGATTGATGCGGTTGTTGAGTTTAATTAATTATGACCTTAGTGATTTTTTTTTCCTGACTGAAAGAGCTGTCCATTTGTAAGGGATGTGTTTCCCTATATGTTTAGAGTTTCCACCTATAATAGTGAATTCACCTATTGCTCCTTTCAATTCTATTAGTTATTGTCTCACAAAGTTTGACACTCTGTTATTAGTCACTTTAAGAATTGTATGTCTTTTCAGAGCAGATGAACATAAGGGAAGGGAAACAAAAATAATATAAAACAGGGAGGGGGACAAAACAGAAGAGACTCATAAATATGGAGAACAAACTGAGGGTTACTGGAGGGGTTGTGGGAGGGGGATGGCCTAAATGGGTAAGGGGCAGTAAGGAATATACTCCTGAAATTACTGTTGCACTATATGATAACTGATTTGGATATAAATTTTAAAAAATAAAAAATGAAATTAAAAAAAATTATGTCTTTTTAGAGAACTGACTCCTTTATCATTATATAATGTCCTTCTATATCCCTGATAACTATACTTAAAGTTTGCTCTGTCTGAAATTAATATAGCTCCTCCTGCTTTCTTTGCATTAGTGTTAGGATGGTTTCTTTTTCTCTACCCATTTACTTTAACCTATATGCGTCTTTATATTTAAAGTGGGTTTCTTGAAATAACATATAGCTGGCTCATGTTTTTTGGTCCACTGTGGCCAGACTTCTGTATTTTAACTGAGTGCATTGCACCTTTGAAATTCAAAATGATTACTGATATATTTGAATTAATATCTAACATATCCATTAGTGTTATCTGTATATTGCCCTTGTTATTTGTTTTTGTTTTGGCCTTCTACATTTTTTTTTTGTCTTTTGAACATTTGATTTCATATTTTCTTCTCTTCTAGTATATCAGTTACACTTTTTTTTAGTAGTTGCCCTAGATTTTGCAGTATACATTTACCACTAGTCCAAATCCACTTTCAAAAAATACTATAAAACTTTATGAATATTGTGAATAGCTTATAATAACAAAATAATCTTAAGTTCTTCCAATGCTTGCATCATTGTTGTCATTTGTCTCACTTATATATAAGCATACATGAGGTATATATGATGGCATGTTTATACACATAAGGTGTATATAATCATACTTTAATACATTGTTGCTATCATAATTTTGATCAAGCTATTATCTTTTTTATCAATTGAGAATAAGTCAAATAAAAACTTTTATTTTAGTTAGTAGTGAAGTTATTTCCTCTTATAAGTTCTTCCTTACTTTATGAGATCCAACTTTCTGAACAATTTTTTTTCCTTCTCTCTAAAGAACTTCTTTCAACATTTCTTGCAGTGTAGGTCTACTGGCAGAAAATTCTCTCAATTTTTGTTTGTCTGAGAAAGTATTTCTCCTTCACTTTTGAAGAATAATTTCACAGGATACAGCATTCCAAGTTGGTAGTCTTTTCTTTCAAATTTGTGTATTTCACTCCATTTTCTTGCTTGCATGACTGAGGAGAAGACTGATGTAATTTTTACTTTTGTTCCTTTAGAGTTAAGGTGTTTTTCCTTTGAGCTTCTGTCAGCATTTTTTTCTTAGATTTTTGTTGTTCTTGTTGTTTTTCTTTAATTTGAATGTGATATACCTAGATGTAGTTTCTTGGCATTTTTCCTGCTTGTTTTCTGAATTTCATGGATGTATGGTTTGGTGTCTGACATTAAGTTAGGGAAATTTTTCAGTCATAATTTCACATATTTCTTTTTTTTTTCTGATGATGATATTCCCATTATGTGTATGTTACATCTTTTGTGGTTGTCCACACTCCCTGGATATTTTTTCTTTCTTTCTTTCTTTCTTTCTTTCTTTCTTTCTTTCTTTCTTTCTTTCTTTCTTTCTTTCTTTCTTTTTTCTTTCTTTCTTTCTTTTTTCTTTCTTTCTTTCTTTCTTTCTTTCTTTCTTCTTACTTTGCTCTCTTTGCTTATTGGTTTTTAAGAATTTTATTAATACATTTCTAGCTCAGAGAAGCTTTCTTCATCTATGTTCAGTCTACTAATAAACTCATCAAAGGTATTCATTTCTGTTATGATGTTTTTGATACCTCTAGGTTTTTTGTTGTTGTTTTTGTTTGGTTATTTCTTAGGATTTTCTCTGCTTATATTTCTCTCTGCTTATATTTCCCATCTGTTCATTTTATTTTATTTTATTTTTTTAATTTCATTTTTTATTTTTTAAAATTTACATCTAAATTAGTTATCATATAGTGCAACAGTAATTTCAGGAGTAGATTCCCTAGTGCCTCTTACCCATTTAAGCCATCCCCCCTCCCACAACCCCTCTAGTAACCCTCAGTTTGTTCTCCATATTTATGAGTCTCTTCTGTTTTGTCCCCCTCCCTGTTTTTTTATTATTTTTGTTTCCCTTCCCTTATGTTCATCTGTTTCGTCTCTTAAAGCCCTCATATGTGTGAAGTCATGTGATTTTTGTCTTTCCCTGACTGACTAATTTCGCTTAGCATAATACCCAGTTCCATCCATGTAGTTGCAAATGGCAAGATTTCATTCTTTTTGATTGCCAAGTAATACTCCCTTGTATGTATATATACCACATCTTCTTTATCCATTCATCCGTCATTGGACATTTGGACTCTTTCCATACTTTGGCTATTGTTGATAGTGCTACTATCAACATGGTGGTGCATGTGTCCCTTCGAAACAGCACACCTGTATCCCATGGATAAATGCCTAGTAGTGCAATTGCTGGGTCGTAGGGTAGTTCTATTTTTAGTTTTTTGAGGAACTTCCATACTGTTTTCCAGAGTGCTGCACCAGCTTGCATTCCCACCAACAATGCAGTAGAGATCCTCTTTCTCTGCATCCTTGCCAACATCTCTTGTTGTCTGAGTTGTTAATGTTTGCCATTCTGACAGGTGTAAGGTGGTATCTCATTGTGATTTCTCTTTCTGTTGCTTCATTGTTGGTGTATAGGAATGCAACTGATTTCTGTATGTTGATTTTATATACTGGAACTTTGCTGAATTCATGAATCAATTCTAGCAGTTTTTTGGTGGAATTTTTTGGGTTTTCCATATAGAGTATCATGTCATCTGTGAAGAGTGAAAGTTTGACCTCCTCCTGGCTGATTTGGATCCCTTTTATTTCTTTGTGTTTTCTGATTGTAGAAGCTAAGACTTCCAATACCATGTTGAGTAACAGTGGCGAGAGTGGACATCCCTGTCTTGTTCCTGACCCTAGGGGGAAAGCTCTCAGTTTTTACCCATTGAGGATGATATTAGCGTTGGGTCGTTCATATATGGCTTTTATGATCTCGAGGTATGCTCCTTCTATCCCTACTTTCCTGAGGGTTTTTATCAAGAAAGGATGCTGTCTTTTGTCAAATGCTTTCTCTGCATCAATGAGAGGATCATTTGGTTCTTGTCCTTTCTTTTATTGATGTGATGAATCACATTAATTGTTTTGCAGATATTGAACCAGCCCTGCATCCCAGGTATAAATCCCACTTGGTCGCGATGAAGTGTTTTTTTAGTGTATTGTTGGATCCGGTTGGGTAATATCTTGTTGAGGAGTTTTGCATCCATGTTCATCAGGCAAATTGGTCTATAGTTCTCCTTTTTAGTGGGATCTCTGTCTGGTTTTGGTATCAAGGTAATGCTGGCTTCATAGAGTTTGGAAGTTTTCCTAACATTTCTATTTTTTGGAACAGCTTCAAGAGAATAGGTGTTAACTCTTCCTTAAATGTTTGGTAGAATTCCCCTGGAAAGCCATCTGGCCCTGGACTCTTGTTTTTTGGCAGATTTTTGATTACTAATTCAATTTCCTTACTGGTTCTGGGTCTGTTCAAATTTTCTATTTCTTCCTGTTTCAGTTTTGGTTGTGTATAAGTTTCTAGGAATTTGTCCATTTCTTCCAGATTACCCATTTTATTGGCAAATAATTGCTCATAATATTCTCTTATTATTGTTTTTATTTTTGTTGTGTTGGTTGTGATCTCTCCTCTTTCATTCTTGATTTTATTTATTTGGGTCTTTTCCTTTTTTCTTTTTGATCAAACTGGCTAGTGGTTTATCAATTTTGTTAATTCTTTCAAAGAACCAGCTTCTGGTTTCATTGATCTGTTCTGCTGTTATTTTGGTTTCCATAGCATTAATTTTTGCTCGAATCTTTATTATTTCCTATCTTCTGCTGGTTTGGGGTTTTATTTGCTGTTCTTTTTCCAGCTCCTTAAGGCTTAAGGTTAGGTTGTGTATCAGAGATCTTTCTTCCTTCTTTAGGAAGGTCTGGATTGCTATATACTTCCTCTTATGACCACCTTTGCTGTGTCCCAGAGGTTTGGGCCTGTGGTATTACCATTTTCATTGGCTTCTATGTACTTTTTGGTTTCCTCTTTTTCTTGGTCTTTTTCATTCTTTAGTAGGATGGTCTTTAGTCTCCAAGTATTTGTTATCTTTCCAAATTTTTTCTTGTGGTTGATTTTGAGTTTCATACATTGTGGTCTGAAAATATTCATGGTATGATCTCAATCTTTTTGTACTTACTTAGGGCTGATTTGTGTCCCAGTAGATGGTCTATCCTGAAGAACGTTCCATGTGCACTGGAAAAGAATGTATATTCTGCTGGTTTAGGATGAAATGTTCTGAATATATCTGTTAAGTCCATCTGGTGCAGCGTGTCATTCAAAGCCATTGTTTCCTTGTTGATATTTTTATTAGATGATCTGTCCATTGCTGTCAGCGGGGTGTTGAAGTCTCCTACTATTATGGTATTACTATTAATGAGATTCTTTGTGTTTGTGATTAATTGATTTATGTATTTGGCTGCTTTCACATTTGGCACATAAATGTTTACAATTGTTAGGTCTTCTTGGTGGATAAAAAAAATTAAAACTAAAAAAATATTAAAATTAAAGATTAAAAACACCCACGAACACAAAATTCGAATAGATGATGCTAGATCCTAGGTGTGTATTGGTCTGGATGTTGAAAGTGGTTTGACAGATTAGAGAAAAAAACGGGGGAAAGGAAATCGTTTGAGAATTTTAAAAAATGAATACACTGAAGTAGACTAAAATGAGATGATGGGGTAAAATAGAATTTGAAAAAATATACACAAAAGTAAAGAATATAGTAGAAAAAATTAAAGAAAAATATTTTTAATAAAAGTTAAAAATAAATATGAATTTCTTCTTTTTTTTGTATTTAAGAAAAAAGAAATGAAAAAGAAAAAAGAAAAAGAAAAGAAAAGGAAATTGTTT